>NW_024545578.1:7500000-8750000 GCF_018152505.1 Drosophila elegans
AAAATGCATTACTACAAAAAAAAAAAAAAATAGTAGAAACGCCAAGAACATACAGGCCCGGCCACTTGGGGGAATGAGAATGCTGCCAAGGAACAATGCTGGGGATTTTAAGCAGAATTAAGGCCATTTCTGAGTGCTTGCCTTTGAATAGGAGGCGACAGGTGGCCGGAGGCAAGACAAGATTAGCCCGAAAGCGACATGAATACTTCCTTAGCTGCTTCCCATAGATATAAGAAAATCCCTGGCCACTTCGACTCAGTTTACTGACTTTAATTGAAAAGCGGCAGACACTTCAATTGGTTGAGATCAAAGTTTAATTGTGGCGTTTTGTTGGCAGCCCAGCTCTTTCATTGCTTTTCTCACATTTTACCCCCTGGGCTTCTGAAGAAAAATCTAAATAATTTATGCAATTTCGGATACGGCAATGGAATGCAAAGAAATTCAATTGTAAACAGATAAAGCTGCGGGCTCATGAAATGAAAATTGGAATTGATTTGAGGCCAACACACACTCTGCCCGAATAACCCACAAATGGCCGAGAACGTTACTCAATATGGCCAATTCAAATTGGGGAAGAGAGGTGTGAGTCACCATTCCGAATGATAATGCAAAGTATAATATATGTGTGCGTTATGGAAATGAACTGCCGATGATGATAAGAACTTCTCGAGCGAGCATATGGCGCGCATTGCTATATTTTTCGAGTCAAACTCGAGGGGAGTCTCTTCTGTTCCCGTCATCACTTCCACAAGAAGTTCACACTCGATTAGGCATTTAACTGGAATCCATCTAGGCAAAAGCAAATAAACCAAATGTATACAAATACAGGCTGTGCAAGTGTGAAAAGAGATTAAACATGCAGAGAAAAAGGGTAAGAGGAGGGTTGGGGTTTTTTGGTGGAACAAACAAAAGGTAAACAAAGCCAAACAATGCAGAGCAGAAAAACACAGGAAGGCAAAGGTCAAAACTTAAAATAAAATAAAATCGCGCTACACATGATTAGTTTACGTACAATATCGACAGGTATTTACATACGGTTACGGTCAAAAAATTAGCACAGCGAATTAATATTAATTTCTTAAGGACGTGCACATGTAGTCTTTTTGTAATATAACACTATTGTTTTGTTTTAATAGCTTATAAAATTATTTCCAAAGTCAGCAATAAAAAAACAATCGTAATAGTAGCCATACGGTTTATTCAAACTCTAAGAACTTATTTTACTTATATATTGAAATAATAGTACATTATTTTTTTAACATTTTCCCGAAAACGTTAGTGGTGCTGGCAGTACTGAATATTAAGTACATTCAAAAAATAGTCATAAAAATGGACATTGTAAATTTTCTCTGTACAAATTCCTACAATATATACTATAGAAATCAACCATGACCGAAATTATAGGACTGTAAAATCATGCTCTGATATATTGGCATGCAAGTTAATGGCTGCTAATCTGACCGCAGCTGTATACTGTATTTAAATGATATACTCACAGCAAACTGGAATTGTGCAGCATCTGCACAATGTCCCCGATCTGCGCCAACTTTTCGGCCGGTATGAGCAACCAGTGATTGAAGGCCAAGGCCAACTCAGAGCGAAATTGCTTGCCAGGAATCTGTTGTATGTATGTGAAGGGCTGCAGCAGAATCTGGACAGCGTTTAACCATCGGGCGCCGTTTGGGAGTGGGAGTTTTTGTGCGTGGGCCACATGTAAATAAACCCCAAAATAAGTGGGTTGAAGAAGGAGAAGGCGACGGAGAGCTGGTTAGTTGGTGTTTTATTCGGGGGGTGCGGAGGTGGGGGGGTGGTGTGGCTGGTGCCACTTTAAAATGTCAAAGTTCAGGGGTCCGGATGGATTAGGCCGTGGGATAAGTACCTCATCCTGCTCCTTTTGCGTTGATTTATCTTTGGTCTTCTGCAATATGCTGTTCAGTTCTTCCATTGTTGTTTCTGTTGTTGTTGTTGTTGCTCCGCCGTGGCCTTGCTTGTGTGCTTTTGTTGTTTTGATTGCGGGGGGCGGTCGAAGACGGGGGTGGGCGTGCTTTTTGTTTACCGCTTGGCTCCGCGACACGCGTGACTAGAATTGTTTGTGGCCGCTCGTCGACGGTTAAACTCGAATATTCCCGTAATCCGCACAGATCGAAGCAAATACTCCACGGAAAGACCAAAAACAGACTGTTATTGAAGTTCTTCCGCGGCCTGCACATTAGAGGTGGCAACAAATCGATAGGCCATCGATACAGTCGAGAGTGCTTTTCGAGCAGTCATCGATTTCACCAGGGATGCGCATTCAATACTATTAAAAAGCATTACAAATTTTTTATAAGAAAATATAAACAAAAAAAATGACTATAATATAATTAGAACTAAGAAAACTAAATGTAATTTAGAAGAGTTTGACTACAAATTAAAAACGTTTAATTAATTTTTATTTATTTTCACAATTGAATAACAAATTCATTTATTTTATTAGTATACGCAGTGTAGTAAAAAAATTTATTTTAAGTATTTATAAAATAAATAAATAAATAAATTTGTATAACAAATACAACTTTTCGTATTTCTTTACTTAAATAAATAATAAAAATACTATTTAAATGTTATTTCATTTATTCGAGGCCAGGGTGTTTACTCAACAAAATTCTAAATTAATTTGTTGAGTGCTTTCATTTTTAAATTAAAAGAATAATAATTATAACTATAAAAAGCCAGATTTGGCTTGAAAAATTGGAATGGACTTTATGCTTATTATCGATTACTTCGTTTTGATAGCCTTGCCCATCCCTATTTCAGGCCAGGTTGCCTGCGTGGAAAATAGCTTTCTAGCTTACATTTTTGTTAATTAAATAGAAATTACTGCACAATAACAACGAAATTCCTGCGAAAATGGCTGCTGCGGTGCCTATGCGAACCAACTGGAACCCGAACATAAAGCACAACGAGATGGAGCGGTAGAAAACACACGAATTCGAGAAAAACAAAGTCCGAACTCACATGTCCCTCATTATTATTGCTATCACAGGTGGATCTGCATATATCCCGCCTACATCAACAGCAAGAGGACTCGCCAGGAAGGTCGCCGTCTGCCCAAGGAGAATTGCGTGGACAACCCCACCTACATAGAGATCCGGGACGTACTCTCAGTGAGCAACCTGCAGTTCCTCATGGAGAACATGAAGTACTGCCGCGAGAAGAGCAGCGAGCTCCAGTTCCGCGGGCGTGTGCGCGTGCAACTGCGAAACGCCGACGGAACCCTCTTCAACAAAGACTTCCCCTCGCGGGAGTCCGTAATGCTGCACATCGCCAGCAAGATCCCGCAGCTGAAGACGCGCCAGAACAAAACCGGCGACTCGTACCACCAACAGTCGCAGCCGCAGCCCAGTGCATCCGGATCCGGAGGTGGCGGCGGCGGTGGCAAGAAGGGCAAGGGCAAACGCCGCTGATGACTTCGTTAGTTTTGTTTCATTTGTAATAAACTCTGTAAACATATGTCATTTGTTCTGGGCCAAGTTCAAGTGCGGGAATTCGGCCTTGGCACGCCAAAGTGTGCCAAAAAAAATTCAGAACAGCATAGAACTCAATTGGAGAACCCAGTTGGGAAATGTCTCAAGATCACACAAAGTCAGCAGAAATTCCGGCGAACTGAAATCTAGAATCAACTGTCAGTCACGAACATCTACGATTTCACCTGGTCAGCGTTATAAAATCGGTTGTGCATCGCAAGTGTCCAAACAGTTTGACTCGGAGCACCCACAATGATGACCGGAAAGAGCAGCCTCTGTGGCTACATGCTTATAATTGCACTTGCGGCCATCCACAACACAGCAGATGCTGTTCCCTCGACTACCACAACCACTGAATCCCCATCGACAGTGGCCGCCACATCTACGAAGACTACACGCCTTGTGAACCCCCTCACGGAATCGAAGCTCGAGAAGAATTGCAAGGCACTCTGCGAGCACTGCGGCTGTTTGGGTTTCTACTGCGGCGAGGAATGTCTTTGCGAGTGTAACGACGACAGCTCGGACACCGAGTGCATCCGCACCATGCAGATGAACGCCAAGACGCTGAATCTGCCCTTTGAAATTGTCATCCAGGGGCCGAGTAGCAATCGCTTTGTGCGCAACGCCCAGCAGTTCGAGCAGGAGCGGGATCTGGTGACCAGAAGTGCCTCTGGTTCAGCAAAGGCCCCTCGAAACCGTCGCTCCAACATCACCATATACAAGCCCTCCAAGAGTCAGTCCACTGCCAATGCCCTCAAAACGATTGCCAAGACTTCGGAGCTGGATCTGGCCAGGCACAAGCGTTCCGTGGACCACCTGGAGTGGTTTAATGACTTTGCCAGCTCGCTGGTGCGTCCCTCACCCTTGGGAACGCGAGCTCAAAAGCAGCAGCGTGAGTCCAAGCCATCGGGTTTCAAGCGCCAGGCTGATTTGGAGGAGCCAGCTCGTCGGGAGCCGTGGTTCCTGGAGCACACTGCTCCGCGTCTGACTCGTCCCGCTCCCCTTAAGAAGGAACAAGTCTTCCGGAAAAGCAAAAAGAGTCCTTTGTCCCGTAAGATCACCAAAAGCAAAGCCATTAAGGAGCAGTTGCGTAGGGATTCGGAGCGGGAGATCCGGCCACTTCGGGATGCCCTGCAGGTGGTAGAGCGTATTCCCAAGGTGCTTCAGGATACAGTAAGTCATCTGACGTCCGATTCCCAAAGTGGAGATGTCTTCAGCCTGAACATTATGAACGAAGCCTTGCCGCAGCAAAAGGAACGCGAAGATGAGGAGCTTGTGCCCCGTAGACCAAGTGCCAGCCTTCGGAATTTCCGGCGTAATGAGATCGTTCCAGAAGCTGTAACCCTTGCTGCCCCCGCTCCCCTGGCTGCCCCAGCTCCCCTTCCCGTCCAGCGAGGAGGTCTCCTTCTCCCCTGGTTAAGACAGCGGCGACTGATGCGTTTGCAGCAGGCCAGGGGGAATCAATAGGGAAACTCTACCCAGCACTAAATCGTAATCCAATTCAATCAAACTTACCTTTATAATCATATATTGTTGTATATTTTTAAGACATCCCTGGGTCTCTCAAAATAAATTAAAAATTTTTTATTTCCTGCAGTAGCAGTAATTGTAAGAGCATTTAACATTTTTTGTTTAAATATCATAACATACTTTTGGGCTACACATGTTTAACGGGGGGGCCTTTCTCTTTAGCTCCATCCCACTCTCTCTCTCCCGAAGCCTCCATCCGATTTGTTGGGAACAAGCGTCGCGTTAGCGTCTTCAGTCTGCCGCAACCGTTCATCTTCAGTGGTCGACGCTGTTTCCGTTCCGCTGCAACAGGTAGTTGTGGTTGTGGCTCTCAGTCCGAGCCCAATTGGTAATAGGTGCATTACCCTATTCGCTCGAAGCCCCACAAAGGGATTAAAGAGAAAGAGAGGATCGGCGGCAGGGGGTTACTTTTTGTTCTTCTTACTGGCAAAATATATATGTAAATACATATACCCATTGGGAGCGAAAAGGCCAGAGAAAATGCGTTTTGGGTGATGTGTGCGGCTCAACATTACAAAAGTCAAGAGAGTGAGAGAAAAACAACAAACGTTTGCAGTGCCTGAAAAGTTAATAAGAAAAATAAAAAAAAAACAAAAAAAAAGAATCATATATTGAGTGTACAAAAGCAACGCAGTAAATTGTCGTGCGCGGGCCAAATAATTATTCAAGTGCCGAAATAATTAGAAATCAAAGAAGAGAGAGTGATACAATTTAGCTTTTCTCAAATGAACAAAAACAAAGCAAGCAGAGATCAACGGTCGCTATCTTATATCTATTATTCGAATAAGAGTGTGTGTATGGGTGTTTGGAGACCCAGAACGAGAGTCTGAATCTGAATCTGGCCTCTCCACAATCAACAAATGAGTGCATCAATTGGAAATGTATATTCAATCTGAAATTGATTTACGTGACTTTCCATTGAGGAACTAGGAAGTAGAGTAGTCTACCAATACCGATTGATATGGCTAATCGCTGCAATTGCACCATTATCGCAAAAACTTCAAAAACACTTGTTTTGATTGTTGTTTAGTTTAAATTTGGCTATCACTCATTGTTACTATTTTAAACACTGTGCAAGAGTAAACATCAAGTGGTTATGTGATAAATAAATCCATGTAATAAACTGACGGTTTCTGTTCGACCCTTATCATGCAATATAAACAAAAACAAAGGCGAACTCACATAGATAGTGACTTTTATTAAAGAACCCACACACACTCTCACTTGGCAACGGAATATAGCTTTATTCCGACCCCGATTGCCTTTATCTGCCGAAATTACTGTGATAAGTTCAACCAGCTGTGTCATATTTTTGGTATTTCGGGGGATAAGCACGCGACGGCACGGATAATCCAATTAATATTCAAGTTTTTAAAGAAAGCTATTTGGAAAAGATAAAGATTAGTCATACATTCAAATATTTAAAGATAAATTCACTGGTAAAATTTTAAAAAACGGTTTAGGTTCTTTCAAATGCGATTTTTTAACTAATTCCATTTTTTAATCATTAATACTCTGTTATTCTTTAACAAAATTATTTTATCGACACTGGCAAGTTTTAAAAATATTTTTAGAAATTTATTATTTATTTATTATTATTGAACCTTTTCGAAAGAAAAACATGTATGAGCGAAGGGCAACTTATGTCTAAAAAACTAACAGATTTATTTACAAAAGTCTATGTAACTTTTACGAAACAGATACAGAATGATTCAGTGGCGGTAAAATTCAACAAACACTTTCATCACAATCAACCCACCCACCAAAAAGCAAATCAGCAAAACGACCATGGAGTTTGCACGCCGAGTGTCCGCTCGCTTTGAAACCAAAAGACTGCCCGAGGACGTCGACGATGGCCTGGAGACACTGGAGGAGTACAAACAGCGCTGGCGCTCCGTACGCATCATCTACTTTACCATGTTCCTGATGGCGCTGGGCTTCAGCATTATTCTCACAGGCATTTGGCCCTTCCTCAACAAGGTGTGTTTGCCAAAATACACTCCATCCACCGCCTTTTGATGCCCATTTCTCTTTAGCTAGATCCCGAAGCGGGCAAGGAGTTCATGGGCCTTATTGTGGCCGCTAATCCGCTGGGGCAAATGATCTTCAGTCCCATCTTTGGATGGTGGGGCAACAGGTTGGGTAAGATCCGCCTGCCCTTGCTTATTTCGCTGGCTCTGTTCACCCTGGCCAGTGGGATATACTCCTCGCTGGAACTGCGTCCGGATAACGTGAAGTACTGGATGCTCTCCTCTCGGTTCCTCATCGGGGTTAGCTCGGCGAATATTGCCCTGTGCCGGTCCTATTTGTCGGCTGCCACGCGAATCAGCGAACGCACCCATGCCGTTTCGATGGTGTCGCTGGCTCAGGTCCTGGGCTTCATCATCGGACCGACTCTGCAGGCGGCGGTCACTCCGCTTGGCGAACAGGGACACGTCTGGCTGTGGGGCATGATGCACTTCAACATGTACACGGCATCCGGATGGATTAATGTGGTGATGAGCATTGGGAACTTCATGATGTTCCTGCCCGGCGTGTTTGAGGTAAAGCGAAAAGTAACTTTGTTGAGGTACATTTTGTATTAAGTACGAACACGCGTTTAGGAGCATAAAATCGCAGCTCGCGAGGTGATGGTAATGCAGGGCGGCACCTCGGAGACAGAAACTTGGAAAGGCATCAAGCCGAATTATTATTCCGCCTGGACGTTGATCATCGCATTCTTTGTTCTGGTATTCAACTTTGTCTTGCTGGAAACGTAAGTATTCTCGATTTTAAGAGTTTTCCGAACAGAAATGACTTTGTTCTTCGCTCTCCAGATTGGGCACATCTCTGACGATGGACATGTTTGCTTGGTCCGACGATGAGGCGCTGTGGTACATGGGCATAATGATGACCACAGCAGCTATAGTCTCCCTGGTCACTTTTGTTTTGATTGAGCCCATGTGCAAGCTCTTTGCCGAACGCTACGTGCTCATCTGGGGCGGTTTCTCGCTGATGTTCCTCGGTCGAGTGCTCTTCGTGCCCTGGGGACCGGATCCGCCCAAACTGGCGCAGCCCTTCAATGCCAGCTTGAATCTTAGCGAAAGCGATCCCATGTATTTGGGTTGCCCGATAGCGGAGCAAAAGTGGTGCGCTGAGCTGCCGGCATTAACATTGACGCAGTTCATCATTGGTTTTGCTTTCACCTCCGTGGGCTATCCCATTGGGGTGACCCTCATCCAGACCATCTTCTCAAAGGTTCTGGGTCCCCGACCGCAGGGCGTCTGGATGGGCTGGATGACCGGTTCAGGTTGTCTATCGCGTGTCCTTGGTCCTATTTTTGTGGGATCTATCTACACACGGCTGGGCACATACTGGACCTTTGGTGTAACTTCAATTATGATGCTCGTTTCAATGTTTTGGCTTCATTGCAGCAAGTGAGTCAAAATGGGATTTGTAATGGGGGTTGCCTGAAATTAATCACAATTTCTTATATTTCCCAGTCGATTGCTAATCCCACCGACATTCGAGAAGGCACCTGCGGAACTGCAGGAACTAAACCAGTCCAATGGTGGCACATTGGACGATCACTCGCCCGAAGAGTCCGTCCGAAACGACAGGCATCACTCCGCTTCGACCAAGAACGGCAGTTATCACTCCTTAGCTCACGCGTAGTGGATTAAGTTCCTCTACCTCTAATACACTTTGTTGCTATACTGCCCCTTAAGCTAGCTTTAAAATACATGTTTATTTTTGCATATTTTCGACTGCTTATGCTTTTATTGGATATCGCAAAGTCTACTGATGAAACGATTCTCTGTGGTTGTGTTGGAAAGCACGTCGTTGTCTAGTCTTTTAGGCATAGTTTGCATATAAGGAGGATGCGCTTCGACAGGTGTTTCCATCTTCTTGTTTAAGTATACGAATTATGGTTAGTTTGGGCTTAGTAAAATACGTGTGGATTACCAAGACGGCAGCCACAATTGTGAAAATGTCGTCGGCATCAGCATGTGCTGTTGGTGTGGTTGATGGTGGTAGTAGGCCGCTGGCGACCAGCAGAGCAGCCAGCAGTCCCCAGCCCTCGTCCTCTGGTTGCTGGCTGTGTGGTATAGGGTGTGGGCCATGGGCAGGGATATGGGCAGGGTCATGGGCAGTGCAACCGCCACTCAGCTGCTGCCGTTATAGTAAAACTCATCTCAGTAGGGCGCATATCGGCGACCCGGAGGTGAGGGACCACGCATGCCGCGCGAAGAAATCATGCGCTCGTCGAATGCATCGCGGCTGAAGTCCTCGTAGCCATGAGGAGTGGGTGAGCTATGGAGGGCAATATTAAGACATAAGAAACTGATTTTACGAGGATACAACTTAATAGTTACTCTAGCATCTTATCTACTTTATATAAATTTATTTCTTAAAACAAACCATAAGAGAAGCAGGTGCTAATTTATGTAAAGAAAATTATTGTCATCTGTATATTTCACCATGTTCTTTGTTCTCGTTCTCAAGTTTCATAAAGTAAACAAAGACAAAGAAGGAACCTTCCAAGGCATTATTTGCCAATTAGAATAGATAAACTAAATATTTTGACTTTAACCAGATTAGAAAGATTGAACAAAGAAGTATTGAGTTGCCTTAATCGCAAACAGTGAGTTTTTTTAAGCCCTTACTTGCTTCATTATTATGGGTAAGGTACATAAATGGTCAGACCAATCTGAACATGCCAACCAAATCAAAATTCTTCAACTCCAAAGTATTTGTAAATAGGAAAGTCCCTTGCGTGTTGTATTGCCTAATCAAGACTAGAGTCCTAGAAATCGATTCAGCACATACCCGTAGCGACTCATTCCGTTGCTGCTGCGCGGCGGAGGCGGTGAGCGACGACTGAACATGGTGTCGTATCCACGCGAGACGCTGCAGGAACGCAGGCTGCCGCTCAGCGGGGGCGGCAGGGGCATGGGCTCGCGGCGCGAGATGGGCGGCGGCGGGAAGTCGCGCATCCGCGAGGTCTGGTAGCGACGCTCGTACAGATCGCGTGAGTCCTCGAAGCGGCGGTCATAGTAGTCATAGTCCTGCGGGAGGGAAAACAAGCGTTACATGAGTTACATGGCTGCACTCAGAGCCAGAGGGATTGAGATGGTCAATGGATGATTTGATCGGGGGCAAATGGTTGCTGAATTTACCCTAAAGCCATCCATGATGCGGTCACGCAGGAATGGCGGCGGCGGTGGTGGCGGCGGATACGGGTCACGACCGTACATGCGATCTCTGTAGCCGCCGGCGCTGAGCGGTGAGGGCGGCTCGCGTCCGCCTCCGGCACTGCCGTACAGTCGCGGACACTCTTTCGACCAATGCCCGGATCTTCCGCACCGATAGCACTGCTCCGGATCGCCCATGCCCGGCTTGGGGCGTACACGACTGGTCGACACTTGAACCTTGAGCGGCTGGCCGTCGACGACGCGACCGTTCAGCTCCTTGATGGCGTCCTGCACATCACCGACACAGTCCAGATGGACGAAACCATAGTTGCGCACAATGTCGCACTCGACGACGGTGCCGTATTTCTGAAACAATTCCCGCACCTCCGGCGCCCGCGTCTTGTCCGTCAGATTTCCCACGAAGATTTTCGTGGTCGGGGTGTTGGGCGCCCGCCGGCTTTTGGCCGCCTCCACCTTGATGGCGAACTCGTTCAACGTGTAACCGTTCAGATTCTGTATGGCATCGCGACCCTGCTGCTCCGTCTCCATGTGGACGAAGCCATAGTTCTTCACCACGTCGCACTCGACGACGGTACCGTACTTCTCGAAGAGCGCCCGCAACTCGGTGGCCTGCGTCTTCTCGTCGAGATTCCCGATGAACAACTTGAACGTGCCGGCTCCGGGCATGGCGGCAGCGGGTTCCGCAGCGTGGTCGTCCACGGTTATTTCGTTTCTAGCACTCTGGGTGGGGGAGTCCCGGAAATATGGCTATCTACGCGGCGGCGGCAACGTCGGCGGCGGCTGCGTCGGTAAAATATATATATATGGATATCGCGGTTGAGCGGCGACGGCGGCGGACAAACGCGTTACCTCAAGGGAAGAAAAGACAGGCAGGTTGTTTTCAACTATTTACGAGCAGGGGGAAACATTTATGCAGCAGTACAAGGAGCGCGATTACCAGTAATCTCTACACATTCCGGCTTTTTTTCTTTTCTTTTCTTTTGCGTTGGCCCTAACGCATACACAAAAAAAAGATGGCGGCGGTTGGAGTTCACATTTTCTCACGGTTCTCGTTGCTTTCAGTGGCGTGGCTTTCAAATGCGGTACGAATAATGCGGGGGACTTACCTGCTCTGGGGGGCTTCAAATTAAAATTTAAATGCACAGCTTTTATAGTTTTTACTTTCCAGACAAGGCCGTGCGGGTTGATTTTTCCAGATCGATTTGATTGCTATGCCGCAGTATGACCGTGTGGCCGTGTAACCAAGAGTGACCAGAGTTCGCTTGTCCCCAAATACCAACAAGCCACCGCAATGGTCATACTAACTCTGTTAAAACGATCAACATTGGAAAGAAGTCTAACAAAATTAGATCAGACAACAGCTACATTAGCAGTCAAATTTATTAAAACTAAAATATTTTACTTATTTTTCATTTGTTTACTTATACCATTATGCACCATCCACAAAATCCACAAATATATTAAGTGCACCTGGTGAAAAAAAAGAATTTAAGATAATAGTTTTATAAACAGATTGCTTCCTTTCTAAAAAGTAAAAACTTAGTTGATCTTCTAATTTTAAATAAAGTAATTTTTTTTGAAAAGCTAAATCGTTTTCAGATATAATTATCTAAATCGTTATCAGAGTATGACCGTCCCACGAGCTCAGACCAGCTGGTCATTTCGCGAAGTGTTGGTAAACGCCAGCTAAAACGACGATCGGTTTGTCCACTTCCAGCACTGTGCAGCCAAAAAAAGCGGGAGAGTCTTAATTTGGACAAAGTTAATGCGAAATAAAGGATTTGCGAGCGATCATGGAGACGCCGACGGGTAGTGGGTGCTCCACGCGTCCCGCCCGCACGGCCACCCCGCGTCTCTCGGAGCGCAAACGGCAACTGTTCGGCAGTCCGGTCTCCAGACTGCGCAAAATCAAAGACGACGACGAGGATGAGGACGTAGACAGTCTGGGAGTCTTGCCCTTGAAGCCCCATGTGGCGGCCAACAAGCAGGGCGGCAGCCTCTTCGCCGAGGGTACCAGGAAATTGAGGAGCAGCACCAGCAGCAGTCCGGAGACCAACAAGGAGAACAAGACAACCCGAGGCGGAGTTGTCGTGGCTGCCACGGCGGAGCAGCTGCCTCATTTGTTTACCACCACCATGCGGCTGAACAGCAATAGCAGCAGTAACAGTCGGAACAGCAGCCCTCGGACACCCAAGATACAAAGAAAACGGGCGGATTCATCGATGTCATCGCCCTCCTCTTGTATGGATTCTCCATCCCCACGGCGGGGGCGGGCCCATCCCAGTCCCATGCTGGAGATCAGGAGCAGCTGCAGGCGCAGTCCACGGTACTCCAATGCGCAGAAGAATCAGGAAGTGTTTTCCCCAGAATCTTCTTGCAAATCCTCAGGGAGAAGACAAAGCAAGGTCACCGCCATGAGAATGGACACGCAGAGCCCAAAATCTTCTGTTAGGTCACGAAGGAGTAGGCACAGCCAGAGTATAAAGACCACTGCCCAAGTACACAATATTAAACCCAAGAAAAAGATCGTGGCGAGTAGCAGTAAAGTAAAAGCAGTTTCCCTTTCTGAAAATTCCGATACGGAGGACGAAAACAACCCAATTAGTAAAGCCTCAATAAACATCGGAACCACAAGTCCAAATTCGACACCAAGAAGAGGGCACAATAAAACCACATCAAAGGAAACAATTAGTGACAGTCAAAATACTGCCCAGAAAATACCTATTGTTAAATCCAGAACAGAGAGCTTGGACAGCAACAGTATGATTATAATTTCTCCTACTGAAACGCCCTCTTTGGATGACGATGAAAAGCCAATTATTGAAACCTCAACAGTGAACCCTGAAAACAACACCAGAAGAACAAAATCCCCAGGTGAAGTGCCTACTTTGGATAAAGAAGAAGTGACAAAGAGCCTAGAAAGCAAGATAAGAAACTATCCAGTGAAAGGCTCCGACTCGGATGAAGAGGAACCCACTCAGAAGCCCACGAAGCGAGTACATCCAGACACTTTTTCCATCAAGACAGCATCCTCGGCAGAATCCGACTCTGGTTCGCCGCAGAGTAAGATGCGCAAGATGACGCTAAAGAGCAGCATTCCCACCATGGCCTTCTATTCCCACAGTGGAGCAGCTGCTACAAAGTCGAAGAGCACGCCCATCACATTTAAGAATTTGCTACGCCGAAAGGCAAGAAGCCCGACTTCCCGCCAACAACTGGGCATCAACAAAGGTGTCAGCCACAAAATTCGCAAGAGCCACGGATTGCCCAGAAGACTACCAGCCACCGATTTGGACAACATCCTCAACTGCCTGAGCAACGAACGGCTGAAGAACCTGATCACCACCAAGCGGGAGGAGCGCGCCAAAGTGGAGGAGGTGCATCAGATCCTGCGCAGCGCCAGGGACCCAATCAAAATGGCCAAACCATTAAGTGTGATTGAAGCCGACGATGCCAACAATAACAACAAAATGCCAGAGACCATGTGGCAAGAAACCTCCGCCGACTTCTCCGACCTCAGTGAGGATGAGGATAAGGTTCTGTTCGACGATCCCGTCATAGAATTGGAGCCCATTATACCACTGATTCGGCACGAGCCGGTCCAAAATTCGATGCCCGCTGAACCGGCGGATCTCAGCAAACGCAAGTTCTTCAAGTCGGGCCGGCGCAGCAGCACCTGCATGGAGGTGAGGATCACGGACAACATCCGAGCCAGCGTCAGCCAAGGTAGGATCGCCCTGGTCCAAACGCCACGCCGAAAGCCACGCACAGTGCGTGTCAAGTCGGCAACAACATTCTCAGCAGAGCAGGCCACCGTGGATGCAATCCTGAAGAACCTGAACGACTCGGTGATAGATGAGATTGTTGAATCAAAACCGATGGCGGTGAACACGCCCATGGCTGCGGAGGACACACCCATGGAAACGGAGCCCTTACCGGATATAATTGAGTATGCGCCGGAAACGATAGATGCGGAAATTGATCCCTTTGCTGTGTTCCGTCAGCGATTGCCCTATCAAACCGATAATCCCGATGTCGTCGAGCAGCAGCAAATCCTGCTGGAGTTTCTCATTAGCAACAACATTTGCACCGAAGAGAATTTTGAGATTTTCATAGCGAATCCGGACAACCACAAGGAGGAGGCCAATCGGATTGTAGACGACCTCTACATGGTGGTCAATAGCGAAGAGGCTGCGCAGATGGCGCAAATGGAAGCTCTGCCGGAACAAGTAGCAGACAGTCTGCCACAACAGGATCCTCCAGCAGCAGAGGATGTCCAGACCAGGCTATTCCCCATATTCACGCAGCGCCTGCAGCCCGTTGTCCAGAAATCAACGCGTCGTCGTCCGGATACATCCTCGAGATTGCTTTCGGCGGCAGCGGTGGGCTCCAATCAGTACCAGATCGATGCGGGACAAAAGGCCTTTGGAGCCCGGCAGTGCCAGCAGTGCGGACTGGTTTACACTGTTCACGAGCCGGAGGAGGAGCAGCTGCATCGCGAGTACCACAACTCCATCCATGTGCTGCGATTCAAGGGCTGGATCGACGAGGACATTGTGGCTGTTTATCCGGAGTGGGCCAGCGATGGTCGCATTATACGGATCAACGAGCGCGCTCCACCCGCCAGACTCGAGAGACTCCGGGATCTTATCGGGGTGGTGGACAAGGAACTGGGCTACTCCTCGTACATTGTGCCAAAGATCTTTGTGGCCTTCTTGGCGGTGCGCAAGCAGCAGATTGTGGGTTTCTGCCTGGTGCAGCCCCTGTCGCAGGCCCATCGGTTCATCCAAGTCGACGGCGTGGATTACTTCAGCGAGGAGAGCTACCCGGCCAGGTGAGGATCTCCTAACTTATAAAGTTTTTGCAGCAACTAAACCTTTGCCATTTCAGCTGTGGCATATCCCGGATTTGGGTCTCGCCCCTGCAGCGGCGCTCGGGGATTGCCAGCAAACTGTTGCGCGTAGTCCAGTGCCACACTTTGCTCGGCCAGGAGATCGCCAAGGAGTGCATAGCCTTCAGCACGCCCACCGACAATGGACGGGCTCTGGCGCGCCAGTTCACCGGGTTGGATAACTTCCTGACCTACGACCAGTGATCGGGGAAAACGGCTATTGAATAGCTGGATTAGTTTTGAGTTAGGATTGCTTCGGAACCTGTAATAGTTGATAAGCAAATGCGGTTACGTTACGAGTGGCAAAAAGGCGCAGCATTTCATAGTTTTACATTTTTGGCTAGAACAAGCCTGTTTTTTATGCAATAAATTTGATTTCTCACCTTTGGATCGCGTAAATTTCGAAAATATAGATAATTATTGTTTCATACATGGTTTGTTTTCTTGAAGGGGCCAGCGTTGATTGGTTCGGATGTAGACAATTTATAAATTTTATTTTTTTCTTTCTATTTATTTTAATAAATAACCCCAAAAGTATGCCATAAATATTTTTATGCACGTGCCTGTCCGATCGATAAATAGTAATCGATCGCGTGCAACCCTGCGGCAAAGCCAATAAGTGCCACCACTAACTCACTGAGCCAGGCTTTGGGCGTTGTTTTCGTAGCTGCAAAGTGGCTAAAATTGTTGTATTTTACGACTTTATAAAGTTAACACACCTGAATGGGACTTGTGCCAATTTCAGTGACCACCAATAGTGCGCAGATGGTAAGTGAAGTCAACGTTTAACCGGGAAACTCGGGATTCCGGAACCTCGCCTGAGTTTGCATTGGTGACGCCACGCCCAATGTGACAAATTGGAATTGGAATTGGTGGCAATTGGTTTCTCGGGGTGCATGCAGCAAGTAACGTGGTGGTTGAACCGCTTTCTCATTGTTCCCCCTTTTCCGTTCACAGACAATTGAGCCCTGTGCAGCAGGCTATTGACCGCTTTTCAAGTACCACACCCCTAAAAGACTATGTCCACAATCGAAGAGGAACGCAAGGCGTACGAAAAGAATCCCTACTTCACCGGCCACATCTACGGCAACTTTTCGCCGTTTTATGTGACCATTGCCATCTGCACCGTTGTCCTGGGCACGATCATCATACTGAACATTATCCTGGGCTGCTGCTCCAAGCACCGCAAGTACTGGCAGGACAGGCACACGGGCAACCGCTGGTTGGTCTCCATTTGGTCGGCCACTCCCCATAATCAGCCGCCACTGGACTTCACCGAACTGAAAGACGCCTCCTACTTTAATCGTCTACATGTAAGTGAATACGCTTTCAGAAGGTTCTCAGAAAATTTAAAATCGAAACTCTAAAAACTCTTGGAGCTACAGGCAATCGATCTGAGTTCCATTTAAACCCATGATTTTTTTTGAGCATATGTATAATATTACTTTTAAATTATATGTCTAACTTTAAAAACTCAAGTGTTTAGGAGTGTTTTTAAAAGTATATCACTAAAATGTCAACTCAATGTCTTTTACACTGTGATGAACTCATTATTTATGTTGATTCCAGCCCACCACCCATCAGCAGGTGTTCCCCGACGACGTGGTCATTGGCGTTGACGACTTGGAGCCCGTGCACTCGTCGCACCATCATCACCAGCAGCAACACCAGCGTCCACCACGCCCAGAGGGTCGCACCCTGCACCAGCAACGCCAGCGCGAGGAATACGTGGAGCTGCAGAAGCGCGAGAGCGACATCTAAGTAGGCATGGCCCTATACTTCCTTTATCCCGCCGTGGCCGCCTTGGCCTTGTTCATCGTGGGCGTGATCATTGTCATGCTGCGCTACGGACCCCGTTTGTGCGGTTTGCGGCACCATGCCCTTCCGGACGACGACGACCTGCGGGGGAAGACGTACGAGCATGAGATAAGCTATGCCTAATCTCATTCAGGGATGTCCCAGAAATCGAATCCATCCAAAAGTGCTTCAGAAACAACTTCAACTATCAGAAAATAATTTAAAAGACACCGAAAATAATGTTCAACTACAAAATGTTGTAGTTTTGCCAATTACCCTCCCAAAAATATTCTGAGATTTCTGGGACTGCCCTGATTATACTTTACATACTTCTTATACATTCCGGCAATGTTTTGAATTGCTTCTTCTATATCTCCCCAAAACTAACTCTAGCCTCTGTAAGAACCCCCACTAACCTTTCTGCACCCAACGACCATAATTATTTTGCATGCAGTACAAATAGCTTCTTTAGCCACTAGCATTGCTCGAGCCGTTTCCATTCCATTTACTACAACCAGACAATGTGCCTTCAATGTAGAGTCTCGTAAGAAAAACATACCGTCCAAGTGTCTTTTTAGTGCTAGTAAGATCGAACTGTATTTAAATTAAATGCTATTTACCCTTATTGGGTATCCTGCAGATGCAGCATTTAATGTTGTCCAATATTATATTTGTATAAAACATATCAGTGTCTTGTATTTTCAACAGTTAATGCAAACTCTATACATTTGTATTTGTCCGTTTAGTTTTCGAATATTGTCTTCTGAAATTACATGAAATAAAGCTACAATTTACGGCCCATAAACTATATACAATATAAATTGTTTACTTGAAAGGAAAATGGAAGTATTTATATGGTTGATGTTTATATATAACAGTGTTAAATATATATTTATAGTTTCAAAATTTCACAAATAATAATTTTAAATCGAAATTTGCCAAAAAACAATTGCCTTACTGACTAACCATTCTAACATAATACTAACTATTAATACGATGCATTGGATATAGGGTATAAAGTATAAGTACAAAAGTAGGTTACTTCCTTTTAGAGGGATTCTTTGGGTGCTTTCGCACATGACGCTCCGCTTGCTTGCCAGGAGCGGCCAGTTCATAGCGAAAGATAATGCAACGTCGGTCAAAGAAAGTTTTTAAATCCTTGGGATCGTAACGATGACCCATGTGCTTTAAGTATAAATATACCTCCTGCAGATCAATGGGCTCATACATGAGGACGCTCTCATGCAGTTGGGGATTTGCGCAAAGAAGATTGTGCCAGGCGATGTGAAGTGGCACCAGCGGCTGTGGAGTTTTCTTGGAAATGTTCGTTTGCGTGACAAAGATCTCAAAGTCGTCACAAAGACTCGGCGGCAGAGATTGGGAAAAACGCAGCAAATCATCTCCCCAGGCATCGTTAAATTTGAAGTCCTTTCTCGGTTCAGTTGGCGTAAGTGAGACTTCAGAAGTTGATTTGATTAGTTGGGAGCGGGGTTTCTCCATCATCACGGGAGTGGATTTAGATCGGCCCATGGGTTCATTTCTAGGTGGCAAATCCTGAACCGCAGCAGTTTGCATAATGGGATGCGTTTGATTGTAGATAAACTCTAGCATTTTCACTGCCTGCTTGCGTTTCAGGGGCTTAATGCCGTAGTTGTAAAGTTGCTGTAGAATCTCAGACTCGGAAAGAGTTGTGAAGTCTGGTTTTGGTGTGTGACAAACACGCACGGTGTACACGTTACCATCTACTTCAACTTGTTCTGGCACAACAGAAGATTCCATTTTTCGGGTACTAGTCTCTGGCATTGCAGGTGTTTTAATTTTCCCCCTTAGTAAAGTTTCCAGACCACTTGGCATGCGATCTGCTTCTGTCGCAATAGTGGCATCTTTGGCGTTTTGGAAAACTATCTGATCAAACTCATCAAAGTCGTTATCAGAACTATTTTCCGCCTGGCTTACTTTTGCCAGGAGGTCATTGAATTTGTGGCTACTCCTGCGAGCCAAAGGCTTCACTGGTGCATCCAAAAACGAAGCTTCTGCCCAGTTGATATCGATATTCGATGGCGAGTCTTTTGTGACGGGGCTCTGCAGTTGTGAAAGAGTGAAGGGCTGAGATGGAGCCGCATCTAGGATTCCAAACTCAGCACGCTCCTTGCTAAGTGCGCTATTGTTGGGGGAATGTGAACCATCGGAAGGAAAGGCCTTTAGGAATGCATCCAGATCGTCTTCAGTTTGGAACTGTGGGATAGCTCGCTTTTTAGATACAGGAGAGGCAAAGAAACTGTCTGAGCTATCGTCCTCAACATCTTCAGCCCTAGTCGTCTTATTAGCCTTCCAGATGGAGTAATTAATTTCCTCATCGGAAAGCAGAATCACATCGTTTTCGTCATCGCTGTTTTGGGTTAAGTCAAAACTTGCGTCTGAATGCTTATAAGGAGAACGTGCAGGCGATACCCTCTTCTCACCTGATAAGTTCATTTTCCAGTTAAGCGGACTTTTGAAGATGTGATCTGTTGATAAGCTAACGCTTCTTCTAATTGAGTTTCTCGAAAAGTTCAATTCGCTAAAGCTCGAACTCTGTTTTGTGTTGTTTGACGGAGTACTAATATCTAGATTAAACGATGACTGCTGAGAACTTTGAGTGTCTTCTTCAATTTTAAGGGAAATTTCTTCTTTATCCTCATTTTCTTCTGTTGTCAACAATGGGAATTTTTCCACCTTGGCGTACTTTAGGTACAATTCCTTAGAAATGGGACAGCTTTCTTCCTGACTAGCTGAATCTAAGAGCATATCGCCAATTAAATTGTCAACTTTAGAGTCGGTTTCACATGGTGCAATAAGACTTAGGATTTTCGAGTTTGGCTCATTAAAGTCTGCCATTTCAAACTGTTGAGTTAGATCAATAAAGTCATCTACTGATTTATCTGAAAAATAAAATGTAAATAAGAAATTTTTCATAAAAATTTCCGGAAATACCTACCCTCAAAAGAAATCTTCTCTTCTGTAGCGTTGGAAACAGTCTTTACTAGAAATAAATTAACATGTTTTTATCATTTAAATGAGCTTAAAAATCTATATTCTCACCTTCATCACTCGAACTGGAGAACACTTCATAGGTCGATATTTGAGTAGGTTCCTCATTGCTAGATATCATTTCCACTTCCTTCACCGGAGACGAACGTTCACTTGTACTTAAATTCTTGTAGACCTTCAAGGAAAAGTCCTTAAGATCCGTGGGTTCGTTAGAGATAGAAGTGGTGGCCATGACCGGCTCATCATCCGAATCAGCAAACAAATCAGGTGAGGTGCAACGAGTGATTTTGGTGGGAATGCTTAAGCTGGCTAGTGAGGCTGCGGGTTGGATGTTTTCCTTTTCATCTTTGGTCATTTTTGGCCGCTTATCTGGCGGTTCCTTCGAAGGACTGCTGCTTGCCGAGGATGTTTCTGTCTCCAAATTAGCACCCACTTTGGAGTGATCTTCGATCATGTTTTCGGCCACCAGCTTTTCTAGTTCATCTAGTTCCGCATTCACTTGCTGATCTAACTGCTGCTGATCTCCGAAATGCTTTTCCAACTCCTCGTAGACCAGTTCAAGTTGTTCTCTCTGTTCGCGGGTTTTCGAGGTCTCCCGCTCTGGAGATAAATCCCTTCCCTGTATTGCAGCCCAATTCTTTAGGAGATGGTCGGCAGGCGCTTGGCTAACTTCAATCAAGTCGGTCACATAGTATAAACTCAGATTTTCTATGGCACCTTCGTTTGGTTCCCGAATTATTTGAGATCCACTTTTAACTCGAAGTTTCTGAAGGTTTGCACTGATCACATTGTAAACTGGCATCGCCCTGTATTCGCTCTTTGTGCGGACTTGTTGGGCCAGCAATGCGGACACCTTCTCTTCCAGCTTCTTCTGTTGCACCTCGGGATTGCGTAAGGTAAGGGCAGTGAACTTGTTGGCCCACTTCCCGCGCCTTCCGCCCTTTCCCGCCAACACAGGCAATACCGCCAGGGATTTGTAATCTGTAAGTGGATGAGGAAAATTATTGAGTTTCTATAGCAAGCGATTACAATGCAATATCATTATTTGACATTATTTCAGCTTGTGTTATTTTAATCCTTTGTGACACTATAATTTTTTAGTTTATCGAACCATTTACGGACCGTGATGATAACTAAGCTTTATATTTGTGACCCACCTTCCTTGGCCGCAGTGCGAAAGCCGTATTTCTTCAGCTTCAGCCGTATTTTCTCCGTAGACGCCCCTTCGTCATCCACGAGGTCAATTACTGCATCGTCCTCGTCGTTCAGGCGTAGGAGTCCCTTCTTCTCAGCCTCCGACTTGGACAGCGCCAGCGCCATTTCAATGTCGTCCGGGCTAAAGTTGTCCGCCATGCAGTGTTGGGCGGTCACCTCGGCGAAAATCTGTTCGTTCCGCAGGAAGTTGCTGATACTGGGCTGCTGTTTGCTCTTCCCACGACCTCGACGGGAGCCACCCGTGGATGGGGCACTGCTTCCCTTGAGTTTGGGCGCCTTTTTTGGCTTGGGTCCTGGTTTTTCGAACACATTGCTGGTTCGTATTGGTTTGATTTTGGGCGCTGGAGGATCAGGTTCTGCAGGAACTGATGCTGGAGCTGGGGGATCCTCTCCAGCTTCCTCGGGTGTGGCAAAAAAGTTCGAAAGTGATAATGTATCAGTGGATGCTTTGGTGCTTCGCGTCGTTCTTCGGATGGAAAGGAAACCCAAGTGTTTGATTAGATAGCTACAATCATTTTATTGTTCAACAGGTAAACTTGAATTAAAATTACCGGGGCTGCAGGTTTTTGAAGTTAGCCCGCCGCGTCTTGCGATCCATTATTTAATCCTTTGCTCCTCGCTCTCCTCGATCGCCTCTTTAATGAATTTCGAAGTCCTCGGGGCCGCGAAATCAAAGAGTGCCTTTCTATCGCGCTCCTGTTCCGTTTGGGCCACCGCCTGGCACAGCTTCTCGTTGGCAATACGTTGTATGGGGGTCAGACTGGAAGGGATTTCCCATTAAAACCCTATTTATCAGATAATTGCATTAAATAATCACCTCCAAATTGCGAACACGGCCGTTCCGGCGACCAACAGGGCATAGGCGAATCGATTGCGGTACGTATAGGATGGTGTGCCGTGGGTGCGTCTGGGCTTACGCTTGGTGGCATCAATGGGATCCATCGCTGCAAAGGCCGCTGAATTATATAATTAAATACATTTTACCCGGTAAAAATCAGGAAAACATGCTTCAACTCGGCGTTGTTGGGCCAGGGTTGCCAGGCATTGCCAAAGAACATCAAAACAAGTTGAAATGCTACACATTGAGGGTAGTTCACCTAAGCACCTAAATTATAAATACTTATGTTAAAGACATTCCATGGTTCTTTACAAAAAATTTTAAATTGAATGTAGTTTGAAGTTATTATATTTATTCACGTGTTTTATTTTTACCTTTTTAATTTTATATAAGATTTTAAAAACTCTAGAGCTTAGCAATACAAAATTGAAAAGAATACCCCAATTATTATTAAACTATCGTGGACCATCTGTTTGCTTGCACCTGCAGCCGAGTCGACAGCCCTGTACGCAAGCGAGTTGGCAGTCCTGCCAATGTATATGCGTAATTAACGCTAATTAGGCAGAGAAAACAATTTAGTTTCATTTGAGCTGCAATAAAGTGCGGGTGCACACGTCACTGGGTATTTGCATAATAGCAAAGCGATTTTCAGCTGTAAGTGGAGTGTGAAAACTGATAGCCGATGAACCCAGACAAACAACTACAACAAGTGTAACCCACACAGGCAACAACAACAACTATCAATAGACAAAGGGTACTAGTGCGAGTATAGTAAACAAATACAAAAAAGCAGCGAGATAAGCGAAGACAAAGCAGAAGAGTTCAACTCGTTCGTTCGTATAAATTGATACAATCATTTGCAGAAACGGCAAAAAAGCAAAAAAACAAGTGCAGCAGGAAAAAAGAAGGCCGATTAATCATATCGTTTTGAATACGATACGCCCATTCTGCGGAACATAGTTCCAGTCACTGGTCAGTACGGATTGAGCCAGCAGAGATGGCGCGCGAGGACGAGGAACGTATCGTGGACAATGAGGAGATGTCGCACCCGACGGAGGAGGACGCAGTGGCCACCGCTCCGGGCGGTCGGCGGGACAATGAGTTGAGCCTGCCCTCCGGCGGCTGCTGCAATCCCGCGAGCAGGGGTCACCGGTTCATGGCGCTGGTGTTCATGTGCCTGCTGGGATTCGGATCCTACTTCTGTTACGACAACCCCGGCGCCCTGCAGAACGTCTTCAAGCGGGACCTACACCTGAGCTCCACCCAGTTCACGCTCATCTACTCCATTTACTCGTGGCCCAATGTAGTCCTTTGCTTCGTTGGCGGATTCCTGATTGACCGGCTGTTCGGCATCCGACTGGGCACCATTATCTACATGCTGGTCCTGCTGGTGGGCCAGCTAATCTTCGCCTGCGGCGGCATTTTGGATGCCTTCTGGATGATGATCCTAGGACGCTTTATCTTCGGCATTGGAGCCGAGTCACTGGCCGTGGCCCAGAACAGCTATGCGGTGCTTTGGTTCAAGGGCAAGGAACTGAACATGGTCTTCGGCCTGCAGCTGTCGGTGGCCCGTTTCGGCAGTACCGTCAACTTCTGGGTGATGCAGCCCATTTACGACTATGTCAGCAAGTTCTACCAGGGACACCGTGCTCTGGGCGTCGTCCTGCTGCTGGCCACGCTCACCTGTGTGATGTCCATGATCTGCGCCCTCGTCCTCGGCTGGATGGACAAGCGGGCCGAGCGGGTTTTGCAGCGAAACACCAACCCGGCTGGACAGGTTCCCAAGCTTACGGACGTCTTCACGTTTAAGCCGCCCTTTTGGATGGTGTCCATCATTTGCGTGGCCTACTACGTGGCCATCTTTCCGTTCATTGCCCTGGGACAGAACTTCTTCGTCGATCGCTTCCATTATACGCCGGCGGAGGCCAACACCGTGGACTCTCTGGTCTACCTAATTGCAGCGGTATCGTCTCCTGTCTTCGGATTCCTCATCGACAAGGTGGGCAAGAACGTGACCTGGGTGTTCACTGCGACGCTGACTACTATTGCAGCTCATGCTCTGCTCACATTCACCCAGCTGACACCCTACGTGGGCATGACCGTCATGGGACTGTCGTACTCCATGCTGGCTGCCAGTTTGTGGCCCCTGGTGGCCCTCATCATTCCGGAATATCAGCTGGGCACAGCCTACGGCTTCTGCCAGTCAATCCAGAACCTCGGTCTGGCCGTCATTACCATCCTGGCTGGAATCATTGTGGATCACAGCGGCGGCGAGCACATGTGGCTGCAGCTGTTCTTCATGGGCTGGCTGACAATTGCCCTGATCGCCACCGGAGTCATCTGGGCGTATAACACCAAGCACCGCGGTAATCTCAACATGACGCCAGCGCAGCGGGCGCAGTTCGTCAGCGCCGAACTTTATCAGAACTTTGAATAGAAGGGGAATACAAAGGAGAAAGGCACCCGCAGATCGCATTATTATCGTTTATTTAGAGTAGACATAAAGTTTCCTCTGCGGGCAATGCGCCAAGATCTTGTTCCACGATGTGATGATGATGTGTGATGTGCGTCTCGGGCCGCAAATTGGTATTTACTAACTGCAATTGTTTGTCAACTGAGGACGGGGAAAACACAATACGCCCTGATCAGCCGTGAATCAGTATTGATATGTCAAATGCGCTATCTGCGATTCGATCCCGATCAGGCCGGTTTATATGCTATTTTATATTTTTAGAGAAATTTATTATTACAATTACCGCATGTTTTTGTGTCAACGTTTTACAAATTAAACTAAACATGTAATCCTAAAACCAAGAAAATGTTTAATAATAACCATAATTCGTTGACGATTGTGTGCGCACAGGGCGAAAATTCGGTATATATTATGTAAATATGTATTTTACTTGAACTTGTATCTCATTCATACAACTTGGCCGTTACTAGCATTTTCATTATCAATATTACAAATTAGTTAATTCTCCGTCTTGATTACCTAGTAAATAAACATACATGCCTTACTTGCAAATAAAATACTGTAAAATACTTCAAAACATATTTTTACTTTCAAAACTTAATAAAGACCTAAAACATAAGGGAAAATATAGATATTTTTTAATAAACTTTCAGTTCAATTGGTAATAATTTTATTTCGCAAAAAGCCGGCGTATAAACGTTGTGTATATTTGCAAAAATGCCTAAGGCCCAATAAAAATCCAGGATTTCCAGGTAAAACAAAATATTTATCTACGTTGCAGTTATTCATTACTTAAAACATCTTTATGTCCGTCCTCCGCTCCAGAACCTCAATGCACTGTTTGCTGTCCAGGCTGAGCACATGGAGTTCCCGCAGAGGTTTCGATTTCTCCTCTGCCGACTGGTTACTGCGCAGCGTTTCCAGCAGTAACAAAGCCGTTCCCCGTGCCGCCGTCAGCAGCTTGCTGGCATCGTGTATTCTGGCGAATCGAATCGAATGTGAAAGGTGTCAGATTTATGTTTATTGTGCAGTATATCATATTTCGGGATGACTCACCTCTTAAAGAGCAGCTCCGGACGACGCGTATACTGTCCAAAGAGAGCGAACAAATTCCGCGTCATGTCGTAATTGAATTGCGCTGCCCCCGCAGGTGCGAACTTCGTGTTCATGACCATGCTCTCGAGCATGAAGTCATCGATTTGATGGGCTATTAAGCGCAGCGTCTGGTTGAACAGATTGGCGGAGAGTTCACGCTCCAGATTGTGGAGCAGGGTGACCAGCACCTGGAACATTTCGCCACCGCTGGGCGAGAGGATGAACGGCTCCCGGCTGTTCTGCTCCGGCATTGTGGGCCAGGCGTCATGGCGATAGCTCATCGATTTCGCCTTCATCTCGTTGGTGGCCTTGGTGGCCAGATTCCGCATAAGTTGCCTGGCCCAGTGCTCCATCTCAGCGACGGCATGCTCGAACACCGAGTTAATCTCCGGTGCATTTGGACCGGCTAGTGCCGCATGCAGGTGCAGATAGTGCACGTTTTCGCCCCATTCCCGCAGCACCATCACCAGGTAGTTGATGGCGTTCAGAACGGGAATGCTCGGCACGGCTCCACTGCTGTGTAGCTGCACCAGACGTCGTCGGAAGCTATCGATCAGTTCCAGCTGGAGTTGCAAGAACTGCAGCTGGTGACCGGGCTGAATTAGTCCGTAGTAGCGATCCTTAATGGCGTCCAGCAGTCGCATAAACTGATCCGCACATCTGGGAATCTTTAAATCATCCTCAAAGGTGTTGGGATCAATTAGCTGGAACGGCGACTCCGCCTGCAGAATGTCATCCATTTTTTCCGCACAAACTGAGTAAAGATTACATTATTAAATTAGAGCAATGGAGGACAGCGACCTTATCTCACATCGTTCTTCCAGTGAAATCCAGCGAAGCAAATACATGGGCTGTGTGATTACGGAGATGGCGCTGGGAAAACTCGCCGGATAGCCAAAAGTCTCTCGCAGTTCAGACTCAAAGGCCAATGTTTCATCGAGCAGATGGGCAAAAAGGATTTCGTCCTGGGCAATCTGCTCTATGTCCACCGCTAGCTTCTCAATGGTTAGCTGCACCAGTCCTCGCATGAACTCCAGCTGGCGGGAATAATAGTTTGGATCTTATAGGACCTAGCATGCCATAAAAAATACCCACCCTGAGATTGTAGTCCAGTTTGCCTGCCTTAATGGCCGCTGGCTGGAATGTTTTGCCCACAAAGAAGTGCGTCTCCTTGCCCCAGTTGAGAATCTGCGTGTAGAACCACTCGGGCTTGTCCAATCGGTTCGTTTGTCTGGCGCCTGTGAAGTGAAATGTGAAACGCTGGCGATAGGGCGCCAACAGGAGCTGCACCACCTGGTTGATGGGCTGGCACACGATGCTGGGCGTGATGCTTAGCAGCGGTGCATGCTCTTCGGCTGGGGATTTGATGAGGAACATGTATTCGGCTAGTAGCTGGGCCTTGGCAGTGTCCCGAGCGGGGGAGTAGTTGAGGGCCTGCTGCTCCAGATGCGCCCAGCGCATGCTCTTCAGCACGGCCTCAAATTCGCTGGACAGGCGCTTGAGAAGCAACTTGTGCCAGTAAGTGGCAGTGCGTTCGGCAAAGGACTTCAGGGACTGGGCCTGCACGGCCTGCAGGCGTCCCACCACGCTGTGCTCGCAGTCGTTACCCTCGTACAGGGTTAAGTAGATATTGACCAACTTGGCCTCGTCCTTGCCATTGATGGCACTGCCCAGGGCGGCGCTGATCTCCTGAATGTCCTGGACCAGGCGCAGATACTGCGTCAAACGCTGCAGCTGCCGTACTTGCGCCAAATCCTCGGCCACGCCCTCTAAGGCGGGCTGGCACTCCTTTAGCTTCTTTTTCAGCTTGGCGCCGAACTGGGCCAGCTTCTCCAGCTCAAAGTCTATGCTCTCGCAGACCTGTTGCTGGCACTGGAAGGCGGATTTGTAGCAGGACACGTTCTGGGCATCCTCGAAGTCAAGCTGGTTGATTGGGACGGTTAAAAAGCATGTTTTTTCTATATAGTTCTTGACCGTACCGTTTGGGACAAGACTTGGAGGCGCTCCTTGTAGTGGCTTACAAGGTGACTGGCCCGATGCAGCCGGCTGGCATCCTTTCCGATCTCCGCGTTGAGTCGCGCCACTATGCGCAACTCCATTTCGCTCAGCTTCGCATGCATATTGCCGCAGAAATTGCTAAAACAACATTTAATTATAAGCTAAAGGGGCCACGGAACCACGTATAAAAATAAATAATTGTGCCAGTGTGACCATGGCGCAAATGCATGAAAATCGCAGTTTCTAGGTCCTATAGTTTCGCGGGCAGAAAATTTTCAAATTTTATTAGTTATATTAGTTTTTAACGACTGAGTCTTTGACCCAGAATAGAGAATTCATCAAATAGTTTTTTAGCTTAATATCGTTGGATAATAATATTAACAATACCATAAAAAGAACTATATATTATTCCTTACTCCTGAAACTCCTCTCGCAGATATGGTCACACACACCTCTGCTTGTCGATGCGGTCACACACAAGCTGCTGGTGAGCTACGGTCACACTGTGAAAGCGGGCATTGTTTAAATGGACAGGTGTGGCGTCGTTTTTTGTTTCAGTTTTTTCTAACAGAATTTTAGTTGGAAGATGTTTACGCCCAGGCAGAAAGGATTCGGGAATGGCTTCATCCCTTCGCCCCAAACACCTCTGAGTTTCAGCCGGGAGCTGCGGCAAGTGCTGCAGGAGAGGAATCTCCTGACCGCCAAGTCGCGCAGGAAAGGTGAGCAAACTAAGAAGGCGTCGCCAGGTGTTTCTGTTCTAATGTGACTTTTCATGCTCAGTTTGCTCCATGCTGGACAGCAACAGCAGCAGTCCCATTGGATCACCCAATCCCGAGTCCGGAAAACGATTGGGATTCCGGCGGCAAGCCATCCAGGAGATAATCTCTTCGGAAAAGTCATATTTGGATCAGTTGGAGCTGCTGATGAACTTCTTTGTGCGTCCCCTAAAGGAACAGGCCATCATCGATTGCTCCAATCACACGCTGCTTTTCGGCCAGATCGAGATGATCCACAATTTGAATGGGGAATTCCTGCGGGAACTGGAGGCGAACATGGAAAATGTGGCGCATGCCTTCCTCAAGATGGCTCCCTTCTTTAAGCTGTACTCGGTGTATGCCTTCGACTATCGCGGAGCCCTGTTCATCATTCAGGATTTGATCAGCAAGAATCCGGTGTTCAGAAAGTTTCTGGAGCAGACCGAGAGTCGTCCGGAGGTGCAGCGTAAGCTGAACTCACTGATGATCGTGCCCATTCAGCGGGTTCCCAGGTATAAGCTACTCTTGGAGCAAGTACTACTCTACACAAGTCCCGCAGATGCAGATTACAAGTTACTGAAGGGTAAGTTCTAAGAAATTAGCTCTCTCTGTCATCCAATTGATCAGCAAATGCTTTTAGAGTCCGTCAAGGAGATCGAGGCCACTGCCAGTCACATAAACACCTGTGTGGAGGAGCAGGAAATTACCCAGTATCTGATCCACTTGCAAAATTCACTGGTAAATCGTACTCCAAACATTGTGAAGCCTTCGCGACGGGTCATCAAGGAGGGCATTCTCCAGAAGATCACCCACAAGGGCACGGAAATCAAGCGCTACTGCGTGCTCATGTCGGACATATTCATGTACTGCAAGATGGTCAAGGAACGGGCGCCCAATACCGTGGTGGAAAACTCTTTGGAGTGCTGCTGTATTTTCCCTTTGAAGAAATGCAAAGTGTACGAAATGCTGCCGGGCAACTTTAAGCTCACTTGCCAGAGCGATGGTATCATCTTTGGCAGCGGCGATGTGCAACTATCGCGCACTTGGGTGGGCTTCATCCGCGATGCCATAGATCTGCACGTACAGTGCCGCAAAACTCTGCGAAAGGATTCGAGCAAGAGGACGCCCATACGCAAAAAGGATATGAAAAAGTTCGGAGCCGATTATGTACTGAGTCCCAACAAGCGCAAAAGCGTGAGTAGCTATAAAAGACTATTGATAAGATAAAAGTTCAATGTCGTTCATGTATTACAGGACTATGAGACTGTTTTTCGCAACAAGAATCGCAGCACAGATTCGGAGGAGGAGAACGAGGAAAGTGCCTGCTTTCCGCGCAAGCGAAAGGTACCCAGTGGTGTCTTAAAAACTACAAATTCAAATCTTCGGGGAATGGCATCCTCCTCAATGTCGATGAAACCACCAGCTCCACCACCTCCTCCTCCCTTTTCTCTTCCTTCGAACGCAGTGCAAATGCGCCATCAGTCGGTTAGACCAGGAGAGTCGGGCTGCAAGGAGAATCGCATCTCCAAATTGTACAAAAGGATTGCCACCGGTGACAAGGTGGCCAATGTACGGGGCATCCTCAAGCGTAGCGATGTGCCGGTGCCCAGCAATGACCACGATCCCAGTTATGGGTTCGCCAGTCGCTACTCGGACTCCAAGTCTTATTTTAGAGCTCACAACGTGGACAACACCATTCCCACGTTTGTGAAGCGCGAGGATCTGTTCAACGGGGAGAACATGTTTCCCGTACATTTGAGGAGCCAGGAGGAAATATGCTCACCGCCGCAAAAGAAGCGAGTCAAGTTCGACGACACCTTGGATGCAGTGTCTCCGGTCCTGGACCAGAAACCCTTTGCATTCTCAAACGATGCGGTTGTCACACAAAAACCCGTTTCATTACGTGAGCGAATTTATGATTTCTTTGCCAATCTATTCTAGAACTAGATGACTTCAAACTTAATCATATATACATTTATTTATCGATCACCACATTAATATCAATAAAATCATTTACAATTCGAATTATTTGGATTGCCGTAGCTGGCAGATCTTTTGCATGAAATCGTCGACAGCTTCTTCACTAATCTCCTCTAGCCAGCTGCCATTACGCTTAAAATGCGAGCCAATTATGACTGCCTGGGCATCCTTGTAATAACTGCCAATGTTGTTTTTGGTTACCCCGGAGCCAATGATCAGTGGAACCTTTACCTTGCCGGATAACTGCTGCAGATCTTCGGGACTGGCTGCATGACCTGTTGCCGTTCCCGTGATTATAATGCCATCGGTCAGGAAGAACTCTGCCGCATTAGCGGTTTCCAACAGACTGACATCGGCGGTTATGGCATGTGAGCTGTGTTTCTTCTTCATATCGGTGAAGATCAGCACGTCCTCCGCATCGATGAGCTTGCGGTATCTTAGCAAATCCCCAGCGCAGGCATCCGTGTAACCCTCATCCGCCACGTGACCGAAAACGAATCCCTCACTGCGGATGAACTGCAGATTGGACGCTTTGGCAATGGCCAGGGCTTGTTTGTTGCCGCAGGCCAGGACCTGGACTCCACATGGAGTGTCCTGCGGCATTACATCGCGCACTGCCTGTCCCACTCGGGTCATGCAAGCCACTATCTCGGCACCCAGGAGCCGCTCTGGGACATAGGGTATATCGTGCATATTCTCTATGAGCACGGCATCCTGTAAAGGATATTTTAAAAATTTATACAGAAAAGAATGTATCTTAACCCTACCAGTTGGTGTTTCTTGTACAGATTCGCCTCATAGATGGCCTTCTCAACAGTCTGCTTCCAGTTGCCGGTGTATCGTGGTGTTCCTGGTGTTGTGTTTCTGGATTAAGATCAATGGGTTTTTACTTTTAGGAGCTTCTCTTACCTGGCAGTGCATCCACGTGTATCATGCCGATCACTTTGCATTTTTGCTGATTGAATACCTTCAGGAATCGTTTCATATTTAAATTTTATAAGCAGATGGTGAGGAAAACAATGTTATTTGCCGGTAAACAGCTGATAAACGTACCAGGGATGGAGTGATCTTTGTTTATGTTTTATTAACCAAAAATAAAATCTTTTTATTCTTAAAAATATAGGTTTTCTAACTTAAAAGGGAATTCAGAATTCAAATTAATTTACAATTATGATTGACAAAATTATAGGGCCTTGTGAATAAACATAAAATTAAATATTTAATTCAATTACGATCGTTAGAGGTTAAGCCAATAACTTAGTACCATGTCGGATTTGTCAAAAGTGATGAATTGTACATTTTCGTGATTTTGTTTTTTAATTTTTTTTCTTAATTAAATTTTGCAAAATATTCAAATAAAACACAAGTCGTCTCCTTGGTTGAACGTTTTAAATCTCACTCTTGAAGCCAAGAAAATATGCCTTCAACCATAAGTAAATGTATAGGCCTGGCATTTGAAACAAAGACCTCGCGAAATAACACTTTAAATAAATGGAGAGTGCAAACGAAAACAATTATGACACTTTGGCGGAACAATAGGGGCCGCTATCGGCAGCATGGAAACAGGAATAGGACTGAAAATAGCCGGGGAAATAGGAACTGGGGAAATCCGCCGACAAAGTCGCCGAACGAAGGGCTTCCCATTTGGGCTGTTCACAGCTTCTGTTGTTCCTGTCGCCACTCAATTACATTGTTTTAGGAGCGAGGCGCCCGTTGTCCTCGAGTTTGATTTGGTCGGGCTGGTGTTGTATGGGTATGGTATGGTATGGGTTATATAGGATGTGGGGATGGGGATGAAATAAGCTTGTGCCCACGTCTTACTGCCAATGCTTAGCGGAAACGGTGTCGTTCGTTTGCTGCGCGCGACAGAATTTCAATTATCACAGCGTGCTATTCTCCCTTCGGTCTCACCTTCGATTTCCATGCCCCTCAGCCCACCACACTCCGCCCACAACCCACCGCCCACTTTTATTCGCCATTTGTTTGTTTGTTCGGCATTGTTTTCCTTCGTTGCGATGTGTGTGCAAGTCCTTTGTGCAAGTAACAATTGCGCTTTGTCCTGTTTACAATATGTAAAAATGGATTGTTGTAATGGACTCCTCCCCTGCGGGTCCATTTGATCGAGTTCCTGTGTTTGCCCCATAAAAATGTGCAATCTAATTGAGTTTTGTTTAGTAATTGATTAGTTAGCAAGGTCAAAAACACTACAACACTGGGAAAAATTAAGCTCCCCAAACTTAGGAAGTACATAAGTCCAAGTTTAAATGGTCGAAATTAAAATTATTAATTAAACTTTATTTTTAGTTGTAATGCCAGACCAGAAGAAATCTAAAATAGTGATCCCTAAATAATGAAAATGAATCTCCGAGAAGTTGTTAACATCGAATTTCTTTTTCGAATTTTAGCTCGTTTCACTGCTTCCCAAAGGACCTGTGCAAATATCACAGGCAGAGTGGAAACTCTTTACCTGTTCGGCAAACAGTATAAATAATTTATAATCTGAGCCGAGCGTCCTTTCGCACTTCCAGCCCACATCCGGCCGCAACTCAAATTCCCCATTCCGCATTCCGCTTTCCTCATTCCCTATTCCTCGTTTGCAGGACCTGTGTCCTCTGGTGTCGACTCACATGTACATATGTACCCACTTTGTTCTGCTTGTAGTTGCAACAAGTTGTTTCCGTGTTTGCCTTTGGCCCCCGCCCTTGATTATGCGAGCTGCAAACAACCTTCGGCCGTGCGTTTGTCTGTGCCGCACGGCGGTGGTAAACAGAAAACATAATGTGCAGGATATCCTACCTGCAAGTCCCTCATCAGGACCCCTTTTTTTCTAATTAGCTGGCAGAACTGAGTTTAGAGTAAATGCACTAAAAGAAAAATGTAGAAATTTACTAAAATACAAAGATCAAACAAATTGATTAGTAACAAGCATTAATAGTTTCATTCTTAGGCCTTATATAAATTAGCTTTAATTAAAATTCCTTTAAATGCTTTTGCTGCCTTTGTAATTAGAAAATATATTTTGTTTTATTAAAACAACTTTAACTCAAGTAGAACTACAACATATTTAAAAACTACAATTTCAGCTAGCAATACTCCATTTCAACAAGGTTTTTACCATTTTGTTCATAGTTTTACATCCGTGCAGAATTTAAAAAAAAACTTTCAATGCTGACGAAGCCAAAGAACCAATTACTGGCCAACTGATGAAAGTTGGTCAAAAGGGAAAGCTTCTCGAGTTCGCACTAATTAAGCTGGCTGCAAGAGCATAAAATATTATATGTTTTGCAATAACAAAAGGCTATCCAAAAGTCAAAAACAAGCAGTTGATAGCCATATGAACATGGCCAAAACAATTCAATTATTTGGAAGCAGGCAGCAGGGTAAACTTTTTATAGCCTCTAATTGGAAAGTTGCCGTCACACAGGAGTCATCCGCAGAAGAAGATTTGGGCGACAGGTGAGGCAGGCAGACTCACCGCACAAACTTGCCGACATTCATTTGACAGCAGACAGTCGTTGGGGAACAGTTCTCGTGACGAAAACGAAAACTAAATCGGTGCGCCTCAAAAAACTCAGCTCGAATGTCAGCCAAACGGGTTTTCCATTAATCCCGCGTAAATTACATTTTCACACCTAATACCGCTCACCTGTTTATCATTGTCGAATCAGCGGCGGCCATTTTATAAATTAGCATTTCAAATGTTATCGCCCATTCTGCAGCGTTGATTTGCCATTACTCATGCGCTCCGTTGTCCCATGGAAAATGCCAAGGCCGACGCGTGAGAGAATTTGATAAATTCGCCATTTTATTTGGCATTTGAGCGTTTTCATTAGCCAGTGTAAATGCAATTAGTCAATAAATTGAGTGAATATTACCAATTTTCATGCGAGCGAAGGGCAAGGACACCGGCGAGTCTGAAAATGTGCGTGCAGCGACTATCGGTGGTCATAATTCCTGGCGGCCACCACATCAACGCATCGATCATCATTGGACACGGGAGTGGGTAATAGACGGAACACGCAACCAGGCCAACGCGCCGCTGCAAATTGGTAAATGAGCGAAAACATTGCCGAAATGTGAACACGGAGGGCGGCATGTAAGCTGCCAAACCTGCGAATCGATGGTCCACAGTGTGTGGTTGAGACAGGTGGGCAGTTTCCCCATCGGGCAAAATAAATTCACCAGCACAGCGAGATAGCAAGTTAAGTTTTGCCCTTAAAAGAGCAGATTTATTTGTTATTTTACATTTTGGCTCTTTCAGCTTTCAGACAACAAACTATGGGAGAAAATGTTTTTAAAAATACATTTGGTCTTTTTATTTCCAGGAACTTGTAATGGAAACTACTATATTTAATATCTTAATTTAAAATTTATTTTTTTTTTAATTTGTCTGCAGCTATTTTCTTCATAAATCTTTACCTTTTAAGGGTATACCTTCAAAAACCGCAATGTCTTGAGCCACAACATAACAATATTTTACCAAACGGCGACTTAAAATTGCACCTGCAAAGTATAACCAGCTTTATGGCTCTTTCCATAATGAGCAGTGGTAAATTTTAACCATTTCTCAGCGGTTTGTGTTGGTGCGTCGGTACTTCATTTAATGTCGTCTGCTTTACAGCCTTGGCAATATTCCACTAAATGATTTAGGTGACAAAACTTTGCAGACAACGGGGAGCACCAAACAAAAAAGAGACAAGAGAAATTCAACTTTTTGGCAATAAAAATATAAATATGCCACACCAAGAAAATGGTCTGAAAATTGGGACTAGGCGCATAAAGTGAATTTGCAAGCGCTGCATGAACAATTAAAGGCGTACAACACGCATACGCCACGTGTGCAAAATTTGTTGCACCTGCCTGGGGAGAAATAAATTACTCAATTTACCGTTTTGGCTGACAGGCTGGCAGACAGGCCAGCAAATAAAGCCATAATACTGACGTCGAATTTTCAAGAGAACTTTAATTAAACGAAGCCACAGAGCGACGTTTTCGTGACCTCAGGTGGCAAATACATTCGATGGCGCACCCTGCCGTTCGCACATCCAGTGGTTGACCAAGAAAAAGCGAGCCCCAAAGCAGACAGATGGATTCGGGGAGTGGCCACTGGCCCAGACATGGCTCGGTGGACTTTGGCCGACTATCGCCTCGCTTTATCTTGGCCAGCTAAAAATTGTCGCAACGTGTGGCGCGCACCTTGAACTGCCCGCAAATGTATGCTATGCTTTTTCATTTCGCTTATATTTATTTGTTTTTTCTTCGAAGGAGATGGTCTCGTGAGTGTGCTTAAGCCAATGACTAGAGATTATATCTGATAGGACCAGACCCTGAAAGCCACAACCTTTTGCTGCTAGCTAGCTTACAATTTTTTCTAAAACTTTTGCATTTTACCCTAGATTTCTGGGAAAAAACAAGGTAATCTTAGTTTGCCATTTGATCGTGACGTTTTGCTCATCCTTGACTTTCGACTTAGTTCTCTGCGTGTCCGTTGGCTTTTTAGCCGCCCTCTTAAGATAACCGGCTGGCCATCAGTGCAAAGGCATAATTAGTGAAAGTGATTTGTATCGGTTGACTTGGTCGGTCTAAAAATAAGTGGCATTTCAAGCGCACTTTGGCATTTTCCTGACCATTTAATTTGCATTCCATCCCCTTCAATCCGTACTCCTTTTATTACGTCTTAAGCCGCAGTGGGTACCGGCTTATCTAGGGCTTAAAATGCAGCTCGGGGTTGGGTCTGTAGCGCACCTGGCTTTGTGTCCTTGCCAGCAGCAGCCTAATGAAGCTGGGCGGGTGCATTCCGCAGAAATCATCGGCATTCTATTCGAGGGACTAGGGTATTTAGCATAAATATTTTGATTTTTAATTTGTATTTTCTTGTGGTTCAGGCTCAAAAGCTTAAACAGTTCCAGCAACTTTGAATTTAAATCAGCAAAAGCCATTTTATTATATGTATTTCCTCCTAAACCAGTAATGCAATATTTTATACTGAACTAATTAATTATTTTTGTTTAATCTCTACTAGTTTGTAGAACAAAAGAGATATTTTCTGCTCACTAATTGAATTATTTTAGGCTTGTTTTCATTTAAAGAATTGAAATTCTTTTTTTTGCTGTATTTCAAACCATGTTATTTAATCTCTGCTTTTTTTTAATCAAAATAAACGGAAATATTTATTTTTAAATCTATGTTTAGCCTAAAATTAAAGCCTTTAAAGGTGTACAACCCCGACTTATGGCTTGCAGTATAGTATGCCTGTGTGTGGGGCAACCAATCAAAGTTCAAAAGTTCACATCATTGACAGCGAACAACTTTGGCTGCTTTGGCCCAACTCAAATTAAGAAAAGATAGCTGGCAAGCAGGAGAGACGCACAAAACTTTTATCATTTTCACAGTCCAAGTGAGCAACGAGAATAGTTAGTAACGGCGTACTTGCCTCCGCAATCCGCACCATGCCGCCGGAGTCCTTTTGGCAAGCACTCTTGTTCACCTCCTTGATGTTGTCGCTTATTTAAGCAGCTTAATTTTGATGCCACGTTGCCAACGGCAGCAGTTTGCCCTTCACACGGGGAATCCAGTGCTGGTGCAGTGTTGTCTTGGCCAACAACCGGCCCAATCAATCACTGACTGTGCTGCCAACAATGCATGATGCAAAAATGTGTCGCGTTCGCACCTCCAGAGGCCCTCAAATGCCAAAGTCCCAAGCCAATCAAGCGCAAGGTATGACTGCAAATCTGTGGGCACGGAAAATGCCTTCAACTCCGGACATTCTGCCTGCCGATGTGGATGCTACTGCCTCTGTCGCCGCCACAGCGACTACGGCCGGATCCGCTGTCTCCGTTGCTGAGCGCCGTGTACGCGAAGGCATGAAATTGGGTCACTAGGCGAGAGGCGGGGTTCCGGGTCGTGGCATTCCGTTCCGCACGGATTCAGATTCGAGCTCGACCCACAGACGCACAAAATGCTATGGTACAGGTAGAAAAAACATCGAGTTTTTCAAGTAAGCAATATGAATTATTATTGTTAAATATTAAATAAGAAATAAATATTTATTACATTAATTATTTTACACCAATTACTTTTTAACAATTTTTAAAATAGTATTAAAATTATTCAAAACTACGATTTAAGTTACGAAATAAAGTATGTATTAAGCGAAATTATTTAATAATATATTTTTTTAAATAAAAATAATATAAATAATAATTTATAAAATGTATTGGATGGGTGGTGGGTGCTAAGAGGTTTTCGGTGGGTGGTCGGTGAGTGGCTAAAGCGCAGGAAGGAAGCCAACGCGCGCTAAGCGCCGTCGCTTGATGGAGCTCATCATAATTTTTGGGGCGCAATGGTGGAAAACCCAAAGGAAACAAAACAAATCGAAACGGAGCGAACAAGAGCAACATGTAAGGGAGCGAGAAAAATCGGGAGAGACAAAGAGAGAACGGAAACAGAACGGAGAGCGAAAGCTCCGAAGCTTTTCGAGTTTTCGACGCTAACCTTCATCTTGAACTTCACGGAGAGGGGAGTCCAATGCTTGTGTGTGTGTGAGTGTGAGTGGGTGGTTGGGAGTTCTATGTTTCATTTCTAGGCCAAGTACCGACCCTTTACCATCCTTGGCCATAAAAACATATGCAACAGGAGGGAGTTCATTCATGACCAACCCACACCATCAAACAAGGAAAAAACGTAGTAAGCAAAGGTTGTAAGGAAAAAAGGGTTCTATCCAAGGCAGTGCCTGAAAATTATAATTCTTTCATAATTTTTGGAGGGTCATTTGGAGGGTCTTCAGAAATTTAATACTTGCAATTTTTATGATTTAAGAAAAGCTACATGTTCACATAAATATATTTTATTATAATATTTAATTTTTATTTGTAATAAAAGTTGTGTGTTTACTTAGTATGTTAAGTTTAGAGTGTGAAATATTAAACTAAATTCTGTAATATTTTATAGGCAATATTACATTTATTAGGCCTGATAAATTACTTAAAATACTTAAAATTTTCAAACAAATATTTATAAGCCAAACGTGTTGCAAAAAAAATATTGTGATAAACTTTGCGACAGCTCTATCAATATGAGAGTCGGCAATGTTATTATAAATTCCATTCTTAGCATAAACTTATGTTGTGTACTTTGAATTTATTACAGACAAAATGCCAGATTTGACCAAAAAATATTGAGAAATAATTTGAAATTCAAATTCTTGTAACGGTTGAACTCCCCGTCGAGCTTTGTTCCAGAGAGTTGTGGACAACCCGATGCCGAAAACATCGCACTGACCCCTCTTCGAGCTTTCCACACACACACACAAACACAAACTCTCTCTGGCGCTCTCTCGGGCACGCACACCATCACCAGCTCTTATCAAACGACAACGGCTGGCTGGAAGGCTGACAAGCAGGCAGGCAGGACTCGCTTTAAGGATAGCACAGGAGCAACACGCGGCAGGAGCAGCAGCAATAGCAGCAGCAATAGCAGCAACAGCAGCAACAGCAGCAACAGTGCGATGGATGCACGCAGCTTATAAGGTGAAAAACGAAACTGGAGCAGCTCAGTTCGCTGTTGGCAGGCGTCGCCGAAGGTAGTGGCTCAACTCAACCAGCGGAACCAGCGCAGGAAGTCCAGTCGGAAGCCGAGGAGCCAGAGTCTCCCAGTCAGGAGTGGCAATCGAATCGAATCCTCCAAGACCAACTACCCAAAAATGTGAAAGTGAGTGCGCGAGTGTGCCAAGTGAAATGAAATTAAATGAAATGAAATGAAACGAAACGAAGCAAAATTAAACTCGACCAAACTAAAGCAAATTGAATAGAATTAAATTGAGAGGAGCAGCAGCAGCGGCAATTAAAAGCAAATTGCTTGTGGCCCCAGGACGAGGGATATAAAGGCAAAAAGCGACGGGATCCGCCCGTTTTTGTCACGCTGCATTTGCACATAATTGCAAACTGTTGCTCGGCCTGCAGTTTCGCTTTTTATTGCCAGGCGATAAAATAAAAATCCATTTGGTCCGAAACCTCCGACAACTGTTGCACATAGGACTCCATACCATGTAGGACTTGGGACGTGGACACAGGGACACAACTCTACATCACACTGCACTTGGGGGCCACAGAACTTTTACGATCTCAGCGTTGGTCATGCCCCATTAAATATGCTTCTGAATGTTTTGTTCAAGTTGAAACGGAAAGCGAGAAACGAAATACGAAATACGAAAAGTGCACAATCGAAAATTATGCTAAAATAAATATAACAAAAACATCCGCATAAAGGACGAAGCAGACTACAAAAAACTAAAACAAAAAAAAAAATACCCTAAAGGAGGAGCAACTTTCATTCTAAAAATTTGCATCAGAATTTCCGAGTTCTGGTCAAGAGCGAGCAGCGTGTCAATTTATGCAGCCATAAAAGTTAAAGGGGAACTCGGGAGCACCAGAAAGGAGAAGCAGTGCCATTCACAAGGTGAGTCCTTGAGTTACTACCCACTATGCATGGGAAATGGTTCAACAATTGACAATCTGCCAACGACATTGCCAATGCAATTAATGATAACAACCAAAGCATTCATTGGTTTTTAGTTATTGATGCCAGTCTTCGTTATTAATTTAAAGCTTGTAAATTCCACATACCCCAGTGAATTATTCATGGCTAACATATATGTATATGCTATATATATATATTATTAACACCTGAGGTACATTGGGAGTTGGGAATGTCCAGCTGGAAAGTTGATTCATGGCTAATAACATCAGACAGAACGCGCGAAATTGCGATTCGGGGAAATAAAATCTGTTTTATTATGGCAATTAAGTATTCATGCAATTATTACAAATCAATATTTATGTTCACTCTCAGCCACCGATGCATTTTTTAGGATAAATCGCGGAAAGTCGAAACTCTCGGGGCGTATACGTAATGCGTATTTTCTTTAATCATGGTAAACAAATATTGGCGCAGAGGAGCGAAAGCTGACTGTAATGTTTTGATGGAGTTTTGCCTTGGGCGACTTTAATGGTCGCTTCCTTATCGCGCCAAACTATTATGGCCACGTACACGAGTATTATGCGTATTATATGTAATATGTCGTGCAATTTGCTGCCTTATATCATTTACCGTGGTGTCTGCGAGAGTATCTGCAGCTGTTGTTTTTATGGCTTTTGGCTGGTGGTGGTGGCCTACGTGGATAACTGGGAAATAGAGCAGCAAACACACCACACATATGCTAGCAAAAACGTAAACAAAAACAGCAACAGGCGAATGGGTGTGGTATATCCACAGTTAATTAAAACTCAACTTCAATTTGGCATCTGTTCAGCCATAGATCCCTAATTAAATTTATGCAAAATCTGTGTCAACAAACACACACAAATACAGCCGTGCACTTCTATCGAAATGCAAATTTCAAATCAAATTAACCAAAGTAATTCCATTGTGGCCCACCTGGCGTATGAGTACCGCATATCAAGTGGTGCCATCTGTTTTGCTTGCTCCATTACAAAGGAAAACAATTAGGCGGCAAGATAAAGGAGAAGGAATAAGGAAGAGCAATCGGAATTAAATGCTTTTCCACCGATACCCTTCAAAGTGATTAATATCCCGTCTAAGCAATCAATTCTAAAAATAATCTCTTTAGCAGGGTAAACTTTTCATCCCATGCAATAACAATCGATTCCAAAAATAATCTTCAAAGCTGAGTTAACTTCCCATCAAAGGGCATAGACTCCGACTTTTTGTTAGGGTATGACTAAAAAGCGAGACCGTGCACAAACAAAAAGTACGGGTCGACAATGAGTTTGGGGACAGGCTTTCATGTCAACTTTGTTAATTAAATGAAGCACTTAACATCCGAGACATATTTCACCCTTTATTTCGTTGGGCTGCGTTTTGTTTTCAATGTTTATTTTTTATTTTTCAGCTGACTACATAATTTGGTGCGCCACTTTAATGACTGTCCAGCTGCGAACTTCTTATCATAATTTTAATTTTGCTTCCGTTTGCTTTGCGCCACTTGTGTGCTTTATTGCTCCTCCTGGCCACGCCCCCACCAGCAATCCCGCCCCCTGGTCCGACCACTCGAACCAATGTCCTTAGACTCGCCAATTGAATGTGGCCAACTTCAAAGACTTTCGTGGGGTATTTCATTAAAATCATTCTTGGGCGCTGCGACTTTTGCCTTTTTCGTTGCTGTTTTGCATAAAGGTTATAAAACAAGTTCTCGTTCACTTTCATTCTTCAACTATAATTGCAAGAAAATTGTTCATTTCTGATGACAGCACAACTTTGCCTTCCCGTAAATATTTTTTTTGTAGTTTTATTGCTGCTGGGCAATTACTTTTTTTTTAACTATTTCAATTGTTTTTGACATCTCTTGTTTGCTTGCCAGCTGCATTTGTTGTGGTTTCTGTGGTCGGAAGGTTAGGGAAAGGCTTACAACCAAAGCAGAAACAAATGCACACGTTTTACAGCACAACCAATATGTTTTCAAAGAAAAACCACAACTTTATTGCTTTCAAATTTCAAGGTATTTTTTTTTTAAAGCGCAAGCACAACCCTTAAAATGCAGATTTCTAGCAGTAAGAAAACTTTTGTATGAGTTCAAAAGAAAGAATTTAGTTTTTTAAAACAAGAATACATAGTATTTGTTGGCGAATTTTAAAACACTCTTTTAAACCACAATTGAAATACAATCGCTTATTGATTTTATAGTTGTAGGGTATTTGATTTGTATAAAGTGGCAACAAATCTTGCTACCTGTTTAAGTTTGTTTTTTTTGAAATTGAAAATAATTAAAACTAACTGAATATATGTTTATAAAGTATAGAGCCAAACTTTGTTTACATTTCATTTATTTTAAAGTAAGCTTTGACATTAATTTTAAATCAAGTGTAGTGCACAGATACATAATTCGAAATGTCGAAAGATTTAATGGACTGGACAAATGATACATTTGTAATGCGATCTCATTTGGCTTTGTTAAGTTTGGAAACGCCCACTGGCAAAAGTTCTTTGTTGTTTCTTTTGGTATTGAACTACTACTACCGAAAGGTTGCCATGTCAATGAGCTCACTTACACGGGGTATTCAATTCATATTGCTCTAATATGTGACAATAAGTATCCTTCATAAGCTCGATACTTACATATTCCCCCCTTTGATTTCCGATGACCTCTGGCGGAACTGTCGCAAAATGTGTCGCCTGCTGTGTGCCCAAATATTTGTGTTATGTCGCCGACGATGAGCGTCAAATCAGAATTCGATATGTGCGACAGCCAAGAGACATATAAGATATGTGAGCGAAAAGAATTCCCATTCCCGCTCCCAGATCGAATCGAGAAATACCCTCATCGCGGCAGTTGAACGTTGAAAGTTCGCCACATCAAAGAGTCCTTGAAGGAGTTATTAGCATGCCCATTCAGTTATGAAGGGTATGACAGAAATGGGCAATTAACCTTATCAAGGCGCTGCGTTCCAGTAAGACAAAAAATGTCAACGAAGCTGTGTTCTCAGCATCGTTAAGATGTGGGAGTGAGGAAAGGCGACAGCAAAGGAAAAAAAAACGCAAAATAAAAATAAATAAAACAGGACGAGAAACCGAAACCTGAAGCAGCTACGGTAGCCTAAAATATACGACATTAGGCAGAAGGAATGCCGAAGCAAAGGCTTTGGCGAAGAAGTTGAAGAGAGGGATGGAGTCCTTCAACCGGGTGGCAAAGGCAAAAAGCAATTTCAAATATTTTCGTTACCTGCTTGTAGAAATTTTTACGTTTTTCTGATTACGGTGCAAGGCTTTCGCTACCTTCTTTTTTATTGTTGCTGTGTAATTGTGCGCAACAAAAAAAAATAGGAGAGACACGATGAAATGGGTTAAGGGTAAGGGTAAGGGTAAGGAGTTGCAAAAAGGACGAGCAAAACCCAACAGGGGGAGCACTTAAAGCATGACTCCGAGGCTCCATTCTTGACATTTGAAATGCAAAGAAGCAAAGAAGCATTGCATACTTTCCACTTCTGGTGGAGCAGAGTGGAGGCAAAACATTGCATATTATAGCCGAGTGGAGATGGAGATGGCCAGGAACAGGTGCACTGGCGTTTTGATGTAGCACAACAAACAGCTGCAGCGAAATGTTCCTCTCAAGGAACCGGGTTTGTCAACCATACAGCAGGACGAAGATGTTTGTTGTTTATTAACCATGGCACACTTATCTGAAGCAGCTGAATGGAATTTCCTGTTACGGAGTGCAGCAGAAGTCTAGAATTGGCAGCAGAACTTTCAGATATAATTGGAATTTGTCTTAAAATATCTACAATGCTTTCAAAAGTTGCGAACTACTTACACGAGTATGAGAGTGCAGAAACATAATAACTGTCAATCTCAAGGAAATCTAAGGATTACTTCAGTGGAGCTTTTACAAAGACTTAACTTGTTAAGAAAACTAATTTAAAACTTTAATATAGCTAGTTAACCAAATATGTAAGATAAGGCCATAGTTAGCTAAACTACAAATCTTTAAAACAAGCTTCTAGGCAATAATAGTCAGCGGTAGTACAAAAATCGTTTGTAATTTAAAAACAGCTGAAAATGTGTATAAAATTATGCAATATTATAGTTGTTTGCGGAGGTTGCATTAAAAAAAGGTTTTCAATTTATATTGAAGTATTTTAGAAGGGTTTATTATTATGTAGGTTTTAGATTCGGCATAATTTAATTGAAGTTGTCTATATTTATCCAATAAAATTCGAGCTCCATCTCCATATAATGTTTATTAATTCATCTCCTTGACATAAGAGCGTCATGTCCTTGCAAAACCGGAATTATCCTGCGGAAGAGCTTTACACCTACTGCTCTTCTGGACTATAAATAGACTCAGCCCCGCGCCAACTGTTGCGCAGTTCGGAAAACTAAAAATAGCAGCCAGCTGTGCTCCTTCGCAGAGCGGCATAAAATCGAATAAATGCTGCCGATGCCGCTGCCGATGCAGACAAACCCGAATTACTTGACACGTTTCACTGTCCTGCACAAATGTTGACGTGTTTTAGTGTAAACATACACGCGGATGCGGATGGGATACCGTTACGCGTAAGCACTCAAATACACATTTGTGTAGCTGTTGGATGTTTATCAGCTTGTCGCATGATTGATTTATATGCCTTCTGCATTATTAATGGACGGGGCCAAGTCAATTGAAACGACTCCGCAAGACTTGGCTCATTCGTTATTGATGGCCTGCATGAAAGTGACACACACGCTCACCGGGGGAAAATATCATCGAAATTGGACATCAATTCCGCATTTTTATTATATCCAAATGGATCCTATTTGTGACCATTCAACAGGAATTTTTAGCTAAAAGGTAATATCTTTAATGCAAGGTGCTACTGAATCTCTTGAGTTTATGATTTATATTTCAAGGGTAAGCAGGTCACGTGCTGTTTGCTACCAAGCACATTTTATTAAGCGAATATTTTGTAGCAACAACTCTTTATTCAGATTTTAGCAATCGCGTACATATACCATCAAAATCTGGGGATTTTAAACATCTTGTCAAAATGTTTTTTCTCTTCAGTTATAACTTAAATATTTACTTGCCATAAGGGAAACCCACTATCTGTTAGCATATGTAAATTATTGTTTTCAAAACTTCTTAAAGAAACAACTTAAGAACCAGCGATAGATCTCATCTTTTCATTACGTTTTATATCAATCTTTTCTATTGATATGATTCTCCTAATTGGAAATGGCAAAATGGCACTGACGTTGTTATGTTTTTCTCTGTGCACACGAAAAAAAGGGGGAGAAAAACAAAGGGTAAAATTGAAGGTAGCTCGGTGCTTAATTGCGACTCCTCTGGGAGCAAGCGTCGCCCGGTTGACTTTGTTCGCTCAAGCAGAGCTGAAAAATGGAAAACGGCAAGGAATGCAAGCTGCGGAAGCGAGACAAAGTAAAAATTTCCTTTTGTTTCTATTCGGAGACCCGAAATACAAAAAATAAGAAGTGGTTCCACGGCAGATGCGACTCCCTAAGGTACACACAAGAAGAACTCACGCATGTGACAATTCCTCGGAGGACCTAAGTAAACGTGGTTGGGCGCAGCTGACTGTTTTATGGCTCAATCATAATTTTTCACACTGTTAATGTGCAAATGCGCCGCCAGACAGGAGGTGAGTTGGGTGGAAAAACGGAGGTGGGGGTGCGAGGGATGGCCACTTGGAAAGGCGGCAAACACTCAGACAGAACAAACACACAAGCGAAAGAGTGTGTGCGTGGAAAAGTTTTTCAAGTGTTAAATGAGATAACGTAAACATTGTGAGGCTGCCAGGACAATGGCTGGCAGTCCTCGTCTCATAGCAACACGTTGACAGACTGACAGCCACCTCATCCTCTCCAGTCATCCACTCCTCCACGGTCATAATAATTATTAAAAATAGCTGCCGCTGCTCGAAAGTTCTTAGGCAAAATGAACATTTTTATGGCCTGCCAGTGCGCGCCTTTCAGTTTGCTAAAAGTTTTCCTTTTGCTCGGTGTAATTTATTGTTGAACTGACGTTTTCAGTGCTCCTTTTTTCATGCGGAGTATCTGCAAATATTTGCGAGTTCCTTTGACACTCGCAGGCGCAACACTTTTGGTCCTTCATCTTAATTGAGTTACAACAAGTGCACAAATCGCTGTGGAATAAGTGAGATTGAGCTGCTGGGTCGGTTAGATCAAGTGTTGCAGCCTAATGAATTGCCCGGATTGCATTGGTTTCATCGGGTTAATGGAGTGTTCTTCTGGCTTTTACCTACAGTTCATTTCAGGCTCAGTCATTCGCCTGTGCTCAAGCCAAGCTGGTATAGTTTCTTCCATTCCTATTTGCCGATTGCTGTTTGTTAGCTCTGCAAATAGCAAATACTGATGGCTATACTACACTGGGAAAAAGGAATACTAAAAGGGCAAAGACATTAATTCTGCAGATATTTGTTTTATAATATTACACTCTAAAAATAAGAAAATTTGAAAAAATATGAAATAGGGTTGAGGGTGGACAAATAAAAAAAATTTTCTTTAATAATTACCATCCTCCGTTGATTGTGATCAATCACAAATTCTTAAGCCCTGTTTTTAACGCATACTCACTAATGCTCACATCGCCTAATTTTCTTAAGTGTTAAATATTATCCTGCCCAGAGATGCTTCTGTATTCATATGTGTCTGGCTATAACAGGATATTCATCACATCGCAACCCCCTGCAACGCCAAATGTCAATTTCAATTTATTGAATATGTAAAGAGATCAGTCGCCCGAAGAGAGGGTAAACTGAAATAAATGGGCGTTAGAATATAAAATGGAAAACGATGCGATGCCAGCTGCGTCTTGTTGTCGGCCTCGTTTGGTTGCTTATTAGTTTAAATTGTAAACAGGAAGTGTTGCGGCACCGGATATAAGGCCAAGGCGCTTTTGGGCCAAGAATGCGAGGGAAGTGGGCGGATGCTAAGACGAAGGAGGACTCGACTTGCCTTTCGCCTGTCAGCAGCAGGCGAGTAATAAACTTTTAAGCGAATGACAACAGCGGAAGCACAGTGCCAAGAGCTGTCTCTTCACTTGGCCTTGGCTTCCACCCCCCCCCCCGCCCACTCCACCATCCTTTCTGTTTGCCGTTTGTTGCAACTGTCGAGCATTTAGTTAACTCTTGGCGGTGTCCTTGTCGCTGTCACTGAGTCGCCAGAGTCGTCAGTCAGCGGCGGAGGAAGTCTTGGCCGCCAGGACATGGCGAGTCAGTTAGCCATCCAAGTCGGCGGCTTAAAGCTCAATGGGGTCTTTAATTTGCTGCTGCAGCTACCAGTTCTCGACCCTCCTTCCTCTTTGGCCATCTCCCCTGATTTATTCAGCATTTTCCTGCATTTTGCATGAGCTGCTCATTGTTGTTGCCGATGTTGATGTTATGGTGATAGTGTACGTGTATGTGAATGCACAGAGGAAAAGCTCTGAATTTGGCATTATTCATCAAATATTGAGAGCATTCAGGGTGAGGTATAAAAAATACTGCCATACTTAATAAATAGTTTAGTTTTTTTTTAAAAGGTTCGCCTTAATAAATGTTTTATGTGAGAGCTTAGATAAGTACTTTTATTAATTTTAGGGACACAAAAAACTTTAAAATGCAAATATAAACCAACATTTTTTTTTTAAATGCTGAATTATGGTAGAGACTAAAGTTTTGTAAACAAATAACTAGCATTAGCATGTTAAAAAATTATAAATGGTAATTAGAATTACAAGTAAAAAGTTTTAAAATTTAAGTATGTTATGATGGAGTTTAAATATTTTTATCAGTGCATGTGCTTTGTGCTTTGGCATACTAAAACGCACAAATGCTTTCATTCATTCATTTCAAGCAGCTCTTAAAGTCATGCCAACGGGGCGGATGTATAATGTGTGAGCAGTCGAAAACCGAGCGGAGAACAAACAAAGTGGTAGGGGGAATTGAGACCAACAAGACAACAGAAATTAATTTAAAAATCCTTGAGTGAAGTGAAGGATCTCCAAATCGCTTAATTATATTAGCAAACATTAAGTTTAAAGCTTAAGTGGAATGGTGGCAGATATTTTTGAGCATTGTGGGTGAGAGGGAGGAGAGTTAAGCTTCCGTCTGTTTTATTCGCTTTTATGGCGAATTTACAAAAGAAAATTGTTGCTATAACAATGACAGAGAGGAGGAGCTCCCAAACGCTTACCATTCAGTGCCCTCGGCCTATTGTCTCGCTTTTCTTCGACACAATCCAAGCGCAACAATGCGTCGTTTTAGGCATTTATGGTGTTCCCAAAGTTGTGGCCAAAGCCCGATGCTATAGACGTTGCCCCCTGGCAATGGTAATTGAAGTTGTTTTTGCCTGCGAATCCTACAAGGTCCTTGGCCGTTGGGCCGAAATCAATCATATTTATGCAGTTACACGTACGACAGGACTGGCACCTTTCGTCCTGTTTGCGTGATTTATGCGTCCCCGCCTCCTGGACAACGTTGTGAAAGACTCCTGTGTTACTTTTTTGCAAAGTTGATAACCAAATTTCGAACAACACAAAAGTTGCTTTTGTAAGTTGACAAACAATGCGCATAATGCATGAGCAAAAGCGACCCTCTTACCATCACGAAAAATCCCAATCGCAATCACAATCACCTACTGGCCAAATTTGAATGCTTTTTGTTGGGCCCTACACTGTGTGGCAAGTGGCACGGACATGTTGCGGAATAATGGACAGCTTACTTGCGCATTAAGCTGCTTTCAATAACGTTGGCCCCAAGTACAAGTTTGATTGGAAAACTCTCGATGGGTCAGCGGAAGGAACAGGAGCAGAATAAGGATCAGGGAGTGGGGTCCATTGTCTGTACACTTGTTTTTGTCATATTTTGACCACTTTCTCGTTGCTCTCTGCCGTAGGTCCTTGGCAAATCGATTGCCCAGAACGGGACAAAGGAATGTCATTAAAAAAGCAAGCATCCGAAAAGGCCATTGTTAATTCAACAAACTGGAGCCAAGTCAAAAGGCTTTGTCATTAAAATGCTCATTATTGCTTAAAGTAATCGCTTTTCGGTGTTATATCAATCAACTTAACGTCAAGATAAATCTGAGATAAATACTTCTTAACAAATTTAACTCATTTCTCTCAATTTATCTTTATCCTGGCATAATTACAAATTTTCCATATCAAAACAACATAATTATAAACTTAATCACACTCTATACAAGCAAAAAAAAAACAACTTTTGTTATTTAAATGAAATAAAATTCTTAACACAGACTTTTGAAATCAATGACTATCCTAACATTTTCTACTTGTCTAGACATTGGGTAGTAAATAAATGTGTTTCTAGACTTAAAAGGACAATTTTCTGTATCATAACTCTCTAGCAACAGACTTAATCTGACTTTCTACTTGTTTATAGCAGAAATTCAATTTTCTTCTTAAGGTTAGGCATATGCATACTTTCGTCTGCATATTTATGTTCTACTGTATGCCCAATGTTGGTTACGCTTGGAAAAGGCCACAGAAATGCGCCACTCCATAAAGGTTAAAACTTTATAGCAGACAAAAGCAAGCGGCAGACAAATGGCCAACTTTTTCTACCTACAATTTCCCTTGTTTGGTTTCATTTTTTTGTGAAAAGCCTGTCTTTTTAGTCTATGGGCACAGGAGCGAAGGGGGCAAAAGGACCAGAGCCCAAACACGAAGACAGTTTAATGGGCTTTGACAACAAAAACATAAAAATTTAACTGACATAGACAAGCTCTGGCAGCGTTGCGAGAAAGAGATAAACACACATAATATTATTTATTTTCCCTTGAATGTGTTGTTTGTGCATGAGAATTGTGTTTTGGTAATTTGTAAATCTCAATGTGGAATGCGGGAGATTGCTCATTTGGCTGGCATATTTCAAAGTAGGCAAATGGTTATCCATTATGGAGCATGTGTTTTTCGAGATGTTTGTACGGTTCATTTGGGACATTATTGATCGAAGGTTTTGGCAAAGAACTGAGCTTACATGAAGTGGAGAATTTTGAACGTGTGATTTATTATTAAGTATTTAGTTTGCAACAACCATATGAAAAAATGTAGGCTCTGTTTGCCATTTTAAACAAATAAAAACAGAATTAATGTGGTTTAAAAAACAAAGGTTAGAAACCAATTTGAAGTAATAAAATAAGTTACGAATTTAATTAATCTGGAATAAGAAATAAAATGACATGGATGAAGTGTGCAATTTTATTGATAATTTTAGTATTTCGTAAAACCTCTGGTCATAGTAAAATAAAACAATCAGTAGTTCATCATTTGTTTAAATTTGATTTGGTTAAATGGGGGAAAAATCGTTTTCTAAGCTTTTCAAATGTTTCTTATCGGTTCTAAAAATTAAAGTAGTTTAAGTGTAAGTGCTTGCAGTGAAAAGTGGCTGATATCTTGTGTTGGGAAAATCAATTTCATACCTTTTAAGCCATAATCGTAGACTGGCTTCCGCATAAACGAGTCGCGAGAGCTTTGTCCTTGGCTGTCTGCCTGCCAGTCTGTTGCTTACCATTTTTTGATAGAGCCTGTCTGTCAGTCGTCCTTTCTCCGCGCTTATCCCCCTCCCCTTCCCCCTGCCCGCTAACCCCCTCCTCTGGCCTTTGTCCTTTTCATTTTCTCTGTTTGTCTAGGCAGCCATTTTGACTGTTGTTAGTGTTGCTGGTGCGCTGTTTTTGTTTCTGCTGCTGCTACCGCATTTCTAATTGAATTGCTTGCTACGTAAACGTTGCCTCTGCCATTGCCATTGCCGGTGCTTCTGACACGAACAGGCTGCCTCCAGGACATCCAAGACCTGCCACACACATACACACACACACACACACAGTCACAGACAAACAGGCACACACACAGACACCCGCTCAGGGCCATAATCGAATTAGATAAGTTAATAACTTGATAAAAAGTTACAGCGTGTTGCTGCTGTTTGGCCTGTTTTTCCCTGGCTCTGTTGGGCGACCGTTTGTCATTCATTGTTTGTCAGTTGTCGCTGTCAATAAACGTCGAAATGAAGTTGCCAAACAAAATTTGTTCGAAAAAATCGAGGGATATAAACATTGAATTTGCAAGTTTTTGTGTTGCTGGCGGATTGGTCCAAAAATAGTCATAAACCTTAACAGACCTATTTTTGGTTACACGGAGAAAAATGTTTAGATGATAAAATAATAGATGTTTTTATGTTTTTTAGAAATCAAACGATATATAAATTTGTTTACTAAATGATAATGGTTACTGGATTCATATTGTAATACCTTAAATGTATATCATTTGAACATGAAAAAATTAATGTTTAAATAAAGGAAAGGGTTTGCTTTTAAAATTACGATAAAATCTGCCTAAAAACACGTTTGCTTACCCCCATTTTTGAAATGCTATCTCTCTCTGTATATAAAAAAGGGAAAAATAACACATAAAACCCTACGGCCTAAGGCCCGAAAACATCAACAAGGAAATAATCATGCAGAGAAAGCAACAAACCGGCAGGCAAGATGAGAAATCAGAAGGGAAAATGTGGCGGGAATTATTCCCTGAATTATTGGCCTCGTTATGGCAGGGGCGTGGCATAATTTACGAGCCATCACCTCGTCCCGAACCCCTACCGCAATGTCCTTATCGATTTTGTTGCCCAATTTATGCAGAATGTCTGCGGATATCTGCCCGGCGGACATATGGCTTTAAGGAACGTGATGAGGCTGGCCAAAACTTCAGAAACCGCCGAATGGCGGTGGAGGTGCTGGTGGCTTAAAGCCCTTGATCAGGTTGTGGCCAAGAAACGAGCCACTGGCACTAGACTGACACTAATCAGTTCACAGCACATTGACCCACTTTGCCGCCAGGGAACGAGGCGTACGTCCATCAGATGTAAACACACAGCACAGCTGAAAGGGGAGACGCCTTTTGGACAGGCATCGCCGTGGGCCAACGGTGCGTATGCAAACCAACCACACGAGAACCGTCAAGGCGGACCCCTCTGCCATACGGACTATGGACCGACCGTTGACAGCTCGCCAGTTGTCCAGCAGCGTGCTGCATTTTAATGAGTTTATTATGCCCATAATAGAGCAGGCAGCGTAGAAGCGGCGGAGTCGAGCCAAAGGAGCGAGCAAAGCAAACATATTTAGCCTGTTGGGCGATAAATTAAACAGCAAGGAACCAGCGCTCCACTGGGCAGCTCAAACTGGGACACATAATAATAATGATGTGTGCATAAGTGGACTATGCCCGCAGGGACTCTACTCCCCTGCTCCTTAAAGTCCCCAAAGTCGATACAGTAAAAGAAAGTCTTAAGTGGAAAAGTTGGCATCTTAATAACTAAAAAGAAAATAAATTTCCAGACTCAATATTAAGTTATCTTGAGCTGAAATCAAATAGTTTAAAAGGAAACATGTTTCAAAAAAATCAACCCTAAAATTTCTTATTTTAAATTTCTTTAAGAATTATTTATAATTATATTAAGTATTATATTTTCTCTTAACTTAACATTAGACTGTATTTAATGGCTTATTTTACTATCTTAAAGTTATTTTAAAAGTACCATATAATTTGTACCGTTTTGTTTCAAAAATAATTTTTTCAAGTGTATATTCCTGCTTAATGTCCTGCCCCAGGGTCCTGGCTAAACAATAAGCTCACCAGGCCTGTCTGACTACAATCGCTCCAGGGTGTTTCCTAAACTCATTAAAGTCAGAACGGAAACAAGCAAATCGCATTTAAAGGTGTTCCGGAACTCCGTTTTCCGAGAACTTCTGGAAAAGGTTAAAAAGGGAATAACAGATTTATTAAATTCAAAGAAAACTCAATACAAGCACAAATGACCGTGAATTTCATTTTTCTGGCCAGACAAAAGTAATATTTATGTATTGTACATAAAATACGCAGTAAAAGTGCGCGGGGAAAAGTAGGCCAAGTTTTTAATAAACACCCAACACGCAAAAGTTTTTTGGCACGCACTCACTCAGACCCCACACACATACTACACACATACACCCAAACTAACACACTTTCAAAAGAATATTTATATGATTACTCTGACGAACAAGTTTAGAGAGCAACAAAAGAACGTAACGAAGAATAGAATGGCAATTTGGGGACTGGGGTGTAACCTGCATATGTGACCGCGGTTGAGCGTCCGTGTGTGGCCCTAAGTACACTGAGAAAAATTTACACTTTGTCTGCTACCTACTATAGTTTAGATGAAAAAACACGATAATCAAATTAAGCTTTTCAATCCTTTTAAAAGGTCTTCAAACTAATGCCCTTAATGTCGTTTTTCGAGTTATATCCAACGGGCAATTAAATTACCTACTTTCAAATCTTTAATGATTTTAGTGGCAATCACAAATCACAATGTATTAAAATATACCAATTTGTATAGTAAAAAAAACTGTAAATTTAATATTTTAAAAATCTAGAAAGTTAGATTGCACATTTGACAAATCTTCTTTGATAACTACCTGAGGTAATTTTTTTGTGTATTATTTTTTTCTGCTTTATATCTGGTAGTAAAAAGTGGCCACGTCGTCGCGTTGCCTTATTAAATTAGTGAGCGCACTCAACTCAAGCTGGAAAGCAGCTGAAACGGAAGTCTGGCATATACAACTTTTTCAATTTCCTGCGGCGTGTGTATGTGTGTGTGTGTTTGGTGTGTGCGTTTGAGTAACGTGTGATACCACACCATTTTTAGTGGCATTTAGCAACCGCTGTAGAGCTTAACATCGGGGCCAAGCCCCTCCGATTACCGCTGTGGTTGCTTCCAGGTCAGCTAGTCGTCCTCGGGCTTATCCAGTGCCGCGTTTGGCTTAGCTAAATCAAAAAACCCCCAAGCTGCCAGCTTGCTAATATAGCAACGGAAATGCTGACCAGCTCACCAAGCTACCGATCCCCCACTTTTGCAGGTAGCAACCTCGCTTACACATATTTTATCTCATTTATTTCTGGTAATTTACTTTGATTCATCGATTTTGTAATATATACGTGGTGTGGGCTAAGGTTGAGCTGGGGAAACACGGTTTTATTACACTAACTGTGGGTAGTGTACCACTTTTACGATGTTTGTTATGCACTAGGGAGCATCGTGTTTACACCCAAAAATGGTCTTAAAGTTTCTGGGAAAGCGAACGAGTTGAAAGTAAAAGTTTTTCAAGTTTAAAGCCTTGGAAATTTGCTGAACTAAAGTGTGAAACTTTCTAAAAAACTTTCTTTCCTTCTGCTTATATTATTTCTATTTTATGCATAAATGATTATAAACTTGTAAACTAGCTAATCAGTTAACATGGCCTTTTATCAACTTATAATTTTTCTGTTGATGTTACTTCAATGAGGGTATTAGAAACCACTTCTTCATCCACTTCCCAGTACATTTTCAGTCTCTTTGATATATCTATTGGATGTTGTATTTTATTTGGCCCAGGCAATGCATCAAAATGTTTCTTTCCTCCCGTGTTTGTGTGTATTTGCTGTGTCGAAATCTGATTGAGTTATTGAGCTAAAATTTACTGGAGCTTCCAGAGCTTTGTTGTTGCTCGCAATTGTTAACATCACAATCGTAATAATAATCGTATATTTTTATGCGGCAGATAGAAGTCTGGAGTCCATAAAAAGCCAGCAACGGATTAGGTTTTATTCGCAGGTCGGAGGCCCTTTCCAGAAAGGCTTTAATGCGATTTGTACACATTAATCATACGCCATGATGCACAGTACTGAAAGCAATAACAAGGATTTATACTAATAATATTTGTTGGGCGGATGTTGGGAAAACTTATGACGGTTATTTGTGAAAGTGTGGCAGACAATGAAATCGAATTTCATTAAAATTAGCAGAAGCGACTAGAACAAGGACACGACTCTTATTGGATGCTCGAATCAATGACCGAAACAAAAACGGGCGCGCCATTAACAAAAGCAAATGCGAAGAACTTGGTTGAAGGTAAAAACAATCGATAGGGGAGAAGTGAACAACATCTTTCCCAAAGGGCGATTCCATTGACAATTTGCCAGAGCGCAGGACTCTGAAGTTTTTGGCACCTGATTGGGGGGGGGAGTCCGAAAGACATGTGTCGGAGGGCCTTCCAGCGCTGGCTTTATTGTTTGCAATTTGTTTTTAGCTGCCCAAACAGAACTTTATTTTTATGGCTCAACCTGAGGCTAGGACACGCCCTTTCTGCCCACACCGGAGGCTAAAAATATCCAAGACGTGCCGCTCTATTTATAGCCCTCGGCATATAGGCGACCGTAACACACTTGGTGGCAACAACTAATACCGTTTGCCATAACCGGGAAATCGTGGATGAATCGTATTGACATTAAGCTGCCACAAATTGCTTTTCTGCGGCGCCAACTCCTTTCAGCTTGCCACACCTCAACCATGTTGATTTTTTGGGCCTGGTCATGTGGGGGCATTTCTTTTATTTTCCAGGCATTCGTCTGTGGCTTATCGAGGAATTTACATAACGAAAAATGAAATTTTCAAATTATAACAAATTGAATTTTCCTAAAGCGTGGCAAACACACAAAACAAGTATGAAAGAGAAAGCCGGCTAAAGAGAATAGCCAACAAAGGAAGGCACAAGAAGCTGATCTAGATATTGACATATGCCATAGGCCTGCAAAGGCAAAAGTAAAACAGGTGGAATGGAAAATGTCTAAGAGGATTTACCAAGGGATTTCTCCGGCCTTAGTTTAGTAAGAGAAATTGGCATACTACTAAAATTATTATATATTTTTTTTTTTAAGGGAAGTTCAACTCTGGATACTTTAAGCAAAAAGGTATTTCGAATATTTTTAATTATAGTTATTTTGTTTGGAAAAAATGTGTTATTTAAAAATTCCAAAAGTTTTTTCTCTTTTCTTTTTTAAACTTTTATCCAAATGAACCTGATCTAGAAAAACTACTCCTTGAAACCTTAAACGCTGTAATTCCAATCTGTTCTCCAGTTCAATGATTCCGCAATCGCTTGTTCCCTGGAGTCCCGAACCAGTTCCAATCGGATGCATTCCGAGTCCATGTATCCCTGTATCCCTGTTTCCTTGTAGACCAATCAGTCACCCGGCTACGTGTTCAGCCCAGGAATCCGACTTGGCATCACATTGGCGGCACATTGTGTTGTCTTTGGATCGGCGGACGCCATTTCTTTTCCGTCTGTTCGACAGCTTCAACTTGCATGGAATGCCCGTGTTTTTTTTGTATTTATGCGTTGATGTTTTACGTGCCCGAAATGCCAAAAGCCCGACCATCCGGCTGCTACAATATGTATGTGCGAATGTTGCCCGGCCGTATGTGCGATGATTGTACGTGAAAAGTTTGTATTGTGTGAATGCTGGCTCAGGCGGAGTGCGAGAGGTAACTCGGTTAGATGTTGCCGAAAATGTATGTACGACCCTGGAAAAAGGGTTAGCATGGCAAATGAATTTATGTGGTTTTTCTGTTTCTCCTTTTTTCGGCTTGGTTAACATTCATATTTGTATTCGATTCCATTCGTCAAATGCAGAAAGTGAATTTAGTGTTTTGTGGCTTCGCATTCTTTTTTTTCCCATTTCCCGATTTTCCGATTTCCGTTCTCCGGTTTCGCCGTCGTTTTCAGTGTTATTAAAGCATGGCAAAATATTGACGCAACCATTAACAAAAGCTTTTAGTGCAAATACAGCTGGCTGTGGCACATGGCCATCGGCGATGGCAATGGCGATGGCGATGGCATCGTCGAAAAGGCAGGCCAGCAAAAGAACGGTCGTCACTTTGACAGTCCTGTCGCTTTGGAGCGTGGCTTTGTGTGCCGCGCTGCGTTGCACATTTCCATTTGCATTGTTGCTGCGGCTCCTCCTCAATGGCCCCGAAAAACCCCCAGGATTCAGGATCAGAGGAGCAGATGGTCAACGGGCTATCTGTTTTAGCCACCTTGCAGGTTGGCTGTTCTGCAGGGCTTCTTCTCCCGTTCCACATTCGCTTTGGCATGTGCAATTGCCTGGCCCAACAGCAACATCCATAGCAGCAACACAAAAAGCAGCAAAATCCACAGCAGCAGCAACAGCAACACGCATTGTTGGCGTGCATTCGTGTTTGGTGTCATGGCAGCTCTGCCTGTGGCTTTGATTTGACTTTCAGTTGCCAATTCAAAACGCTTCTCACCAAGGACAACTAGTTTTAAATCCGGACTCTGACAGCATTGTGATGAGAACATTAAAAAGATATTCAGACAGCACAGCTTGACCAACTATATTCACAGAGCAAGCTCTTGTTGATGCTTGATTTGATTTGGGAAAGTAAATTAATTAACTGACTTAAATTGATTATCGGTGTTTTCCAATTCCTTGAGCCGATTTTCGTCCATCGCTTTAATGTGTGAAGATGCAGTGATTCGAACTGTTTTTCTTACTTTTCGTTTAATCGAAAGAAAAGCAATTACCTATGACAGTTTTCGAAATTCTTGATTTGGTTTAGTTAAATTGCTTGAAAGATAAACCTGTTTTTGTATGGCGATTTTTAAAAGTCTAAAGAATGCACAAATAAATATTTGGAAATGTGAATAATTCGATAATGTTTCAAGAGTCAATCTTTTTTTTTTTATCTGTGCAACACAAAACCCCTTACTTTTGACTTTAAAATATGTTTTTTTATTTAATCTTTGGTTTTCACAGAAATGAAATGGTCTTAAATTGATTGCATTAATAATTTTCTTCAATAGATTTAAAATTGAAAATCTAAATCATAATGAAAATGAATAAATCTCTATTGTTTGAATATTTCAAAAGAGCAATTTGCCTTATGAAATCCAATTCCTTTTCATGCCCATTAGAACAAGATTAAATTTCGAATGGAGATGAATTCATTTACGGTACGTTCAAAATTTATGATTTAATTTTGCCCAATTGTTTTAAAGTGGCACGCTGGAAGCCTAATGGAAATGAATAAATCTCTATTGCCTGGGAATTTGGTTGGGCATTTAAACAATTTTCCGTCGCCCTAGTCAAACGTCCAATCGTCAAATCACCAAATTCCAATCTCGCCAATCCCCCAATCACATTCCACACTACCTTTTCCTATTAAGGCAATCAAACATGAAGTCCTGAAAGCAGAACCCCCACTCTAAAACAGGCAAACACAATTAATGGGATAAAAAAAGAACTCGAACTGGAGTCGCGCACTCTAATTTACTTTATTTTTGGACACGAATGGCGGACCAAGCTAAGTGCGTGGACTCAGAAAACGGAAACGGATACTCATGCAACGAAAGCGGAAATGTTACTCCGACGACAACGACTGAGACGGTGTGTGTGTGAGTGGGTGTGTGTGTGTGTGTTTATGGGTGCCGGGATAAAAAAGGGACGAAAATAACACCCACGAAAACGGATATACAGACAGGGTCGAGTCGTGTCGAGCGGAGCATTTCTAGCATTAAATTTATGTACATGTCATTGAGGGCGTATACGTAACGTTCTCGAGGGCCCACCGTATTTTTGGACGGTTTTTCCCTGGCAGTCTGCCTGGGTGCCCATAAAGTGTTGGAAATTCCTTACCTGTATCTTGTATCTCGGCACAACCTGATGGCTTGGCTTAAAAAATATTTGCTGCTGCGCCGCGCCTTAAATCCACACAAATTAAGCCCTAAATTAGAAAGCCATCACTTGAAGTAATTGCCGGCCGATTTTTATGCTTTATATCTTGGTTTTTATCTTTGCAGTCGCAGCATTAGAGGACGTGCCCGGCATGCCAACATGATGTAGTAGGCAAGGATTCCCCCAGCAAGGACACCGCCATAACAACACGACACAGGCTGTTGCGCTGATGATGCCCCATTTCTATTGCCATCGACTTGTTTGCGCCTGCGGTATGTGTTTAAAATTTCATTTTTATCCCTCTGTTTTTATTTCTCATTTAATGTCCTTTCTCGTCCTGTTGGAGAAGCCCACCGAACCACTGCAGTTTCCGGCTGTCCCGCATGAAACTTTAATTTATTTTTGCATAATTTTCAAGGTGTGTGTGTGTCTGCTGAAAAATGTTCATTAAACACCCCCGGGAATGTGTCTGTTCTCCTCTTAACTGTTTTTGTTTTAAATTGAGGTAGCCACCGCTTGGGTGCGATGCTCCCCGGGATTTTAGTCCTCTGTGGATGTGAGCCAGTGACACCAATTATGCATAATTTTCGTGGCAGACCCTGGACGAAAAGTGTGCAAACAACAATAACAACTTTATTAATCATGCATAACGTTAGCCGAGGCAGATAATAAACACCAAAGTTGTCGTTATTATTTTGATTGCTGGCAATGGACAGGAAAATGACAAAGTCTGGTAGAATTATTTCATTAGAGAGGGAAATTAAAAGATTAACGTTATTTTTTTTTATTTCAAAAATATTATTTTCTGTTCCTATGTTTATGTCGTCTATTAAAATTTAACTTTTTCCTAACTTAATTACTACATAGCTTGTTGGAAATAATTACCATTTTATTGAATGTTTAAAAAACCATAATGTTTAACGTTATAATTTTTAATAAATAAATGGAATATTGGCAGAATGAAAGTTGAAAAGCATAAGATACAATAAATTCTTTAATGGTTATACAAGTAATTTTAAGTTTCTGGATGACTTTCATCACTTAACAATTGTTTTAAATAATAATTATCTTAAATTGTAATAAATAAAACTTATATCCTCTGCAACAGTTTCAAATCAAAAAAAAAAAAAAAACAGTGATTTAAATTGTTTTCCGTTTCTCTACAATAATAATTATTTCACCAAGAGAATATCCAATAAATTCTTTTGAAATGAAATTCATTTTAAAATGATTGTTTCGTTTATTCTATTTACAATTTTTTTCTCTATAGTCCTTTCGTTTTTTCGACATGCGTCATTAAAACAACACCTAGACCTCGTTTACTCTGTGGGCTTTTGCGTTGTGTTTATTATTATTTCCAACTGCCACGCCCACAAACAAACCATAACATGCACCACAAGAACGCCCCCGAGTGGCACGTCATTCCTCATCCCGCCCAGAATGATACAATTTTTTCCCTGGTCAGACCGCAGTTTTAATGCCTTTTTCATTGTCTTTTCATTGTCATCGTCATTGTCGGGCCCATGTCTCTGGTCACGCCCCCAATGGTTGGCCACTGGGTTCTTTTGCATACTTGGAGGTGGTAGTGGTGGGGGATCGAGGGACTCGAGGGACTCCACTTCGCCAGAGACTGAGTGGCTCGGGCAAATTGACGTCATGTCATCAATCAATCTTGCTGCAGAGCTGCGAACCGCACGCCAACGCATCATCACAGTTTGCCTTTTCTTTTCATACTCATACCCCCGACAAGCTGTGAATTTTTTACTCTTAATGTCGTGTTCGGCACAAATCCAAGTTTACTCGGGCAATTTCAATTTACTTTAGAATTCTTTTTCACTTGGACCATTTTCATTATGCAAGGGGAATAGGGATAGCTTTTAACTGCAGTCCGCCAGTGCGGTTTGATTTATGTTTTTTTAATGAGCCCATGCTGTTTTAGCTATTGTCTGCCCAAGCGTAAAACGCAGGCAAATTTTAGACCTTCAAGTGGTCTCTTTGAGAAAGGAGAAGGACAAAGGGTTCAAGGCCAAAGCATTGACCTTTGTTTGCTACAATAAATATTCAGAGAGCGTTTGGTGGGGAAAGAAAATAACAAATAGCAAACGAATTGCGTTGGGGAGTTGTTATACTTTAATTGCGTTGGAGGACTCGGCAATCGTGGCGTATACGTTATGCATGTGACCAGGAGAAATTGTCGCTGCTAATTTGCCATTTAACATGGCTCCCTATATACCACACCCTTATTCTGTTGCGCTGTTTTATTGCTCGGTTATTTTAATTAAAAACTTTGCTCAGCCGACAGTAGCAATTGCTCCCCCTCTGTTGCTCCTTAACCCATTTTGCCTGCCTACTCAGCAACTTTCCATCGGCTTTGGCTCGAAGTTTTCTGCGCATTTTGGCAGCCTCGAGCAGCGTGTGGCATCCAGACAATAATGCTGTCGGGACAAGAGCTACTTTCTGCGCGAATCTTCTTTGTCTTCGGCTTGTTCCCCCTGAACAACCACCAGCGCCCTCGCTTGAGCGTCTTTTGCTATTTTTACGCCGCTAAGCCGCCATTAAAGCCATATGCAAAATATGGCCACGTTAAGATGTGCAAACGTCTGTGGGATAGGCGGCACAATCTTGTTGCCTTTTTTTATTTATTTGTTCACTGCTCTTATGTCACCTTGTTGATGATGTTGACGACATTCGAAAAACAAAAGCGCAAAGCGGCGGTCCTAATCCCGCTTAACGTTCTGTTGCCATCGCCGTGGCAACCGAATGCCATCAGGCATTTCGTCACATAAAAATACAGAATAATGAAAAATGTATATGAGGGCGGACGACAAAAAAAAGAAAGGGTCCTTAACGAAAACAAATCATAAAAAAGAAAGAAATGAAATACAGATTACTTGGGCACGGACCAAGCCCCGTTTTAAGCGGAATTTCGAAGCCAATCGGCTAATGGTTTTGTCGCAGAAATGGTAGCGCAAATTTTAACAAGAGCATTACAGTCTTAAATTCTGGGAAATCAAATTTAAAACAAATCAAGCAAACAAGGCAATAGACAAGGTATTTTATCTTTTAATGCCCGATAGTAAAGGAAATAATAGGTTAAAACAAAACCCATTAAACTTAACTCTCTTTGAGTTTCAAAATATTTTTCATTTCAAAACATTTTTAAAGTTTGTAAGGTAAAATTAGATGATTTAAATAGTTTCCCACTCTGAAATGTAAGCCAAACATTGTTTTGAAACGCGTTTCCTATTTAAGCCAAGCTGGAATGCACCTGACCTTAACGTAAATTCCGTGTTGTATGCAAAAATACCATCCTGTACTTTTGCAGAGCAACTGGCCCTAGCATGTTTTAATTACCGAGCATTTAAGCAAACAAAAGCGGGAATATGCAGTACAAAAATACATTTTCATTGCCGCCCAGAATGTGTGCATTGCGCATACGCCGCGTATGCCGGCGAAGTCCGTAAATAAGCTGCGGCGCCCTTAATTGCAGACTTTGTAAAAGGGGAGATGCGAAGAGGAGGAGGGTGAAACACAAAGCGCAATGAAAGCAAACAATAAACCCGGTCGGCATAAAGGCCAATGGAGAAAAATACTGAACATAACAGAAGCTGAAAAGCAATTTTTATGATGGTCCTCTGCTAACCCAGTAAAAATGAACTTAAAGCCGAGCGAGAGCCAACGAGTTGGAAACATTGAACGTCTGGCAGAACCATAACCCATCTTCGTCTCATCCCCACAGTCTACCACGCCCCTTTCCGCCTCCGTCTCTGCCGCCACCCGAGAAGATGTTGTGCATTGAGCCGTTTTGGATTTACTTGTAATTTGCAACAATGTTGAGCTCTGAAAGCTGCTGTTGCAACGTCTTCGTTGGCCCCCGCCTTTGTTGTTTGCTGTTTGACATGTCAGAGCCAAACAAAGAAGTACACACATACGCCACGTTGTTCGGGGAGTTTTCCATCCATCGGAGCCATTAGCACTCCCCGTGGCTTTGATTGGCGTCAAAAAACGCATCAAACGATGGCAAAGGCAAGGTGACTTTCAAGTTCAGCGATCACAGCCAAGAGGTAAGGGAAAGTTAAAAGCAAGAGGTATGTTCGCAGGTTTTAAGGCTTTAACGACCAGTTATATCGAAATACAATGAAACATCTGAAAATCTCTAACAGACAAAAAAAAAAGAATAACGTTTAAACTACGAAACTTAAATTGCAATTAACACAAAACCTTAAAATAAATCAGAATTTCTTAAACAATGTTGAATAGTAACATAGTTAATTGAAAATATAAAGATAAATATATATATATATATATATATATTATAAATAATATAAAGAAATCCGTAGTAATCTCATAAAAATGTATATATAATGGAAGCAGGCCTGGCCAGTAGCTCGCAGTATTCTGCCAATCCATGCATTAATTAACAGCATAAAGAGTTGATCGAAAGTTTGTACTTAGTTTTGGGCGAAAACAAGTACCAACAACAGGCGCAATTTGGCCATCGATTTTAAATAAGCCAGACATGCTTGGAATTTGCAATTAAAGCGGCCAAAGACTCTGTGGTGGGGGTGTTTGAGCGGCAGCCACTTTGAAATTGTTGCAATGTCGAAGGCGACAATTAAACGTTCACTCGGCCTGTGTGTCTCACCCACTTGGTGGCTGGCCACGCTTCACAATTAGGCCAAATAACACGCACTCACACACACACATCCTCCCATACAAAGCACATTAATTATGCATGCGAGTGTGTGTGACGCGCCTCCAATTTCCTGTGCGACATTCCTTATTGCCGAAAACATTTTTGCGCCACCGCAAATATAGTCTCCGAACGGATCTGGTGTCTTTTGAGAGTGTGAGGACAGAGAAAGATTTTAAGGGTATTGTTTCAAGTCATACAATAGTATTTTCATCTTAATCCGACGAAAATTTCATAAAAAGATAATTTAAATCAAAAATGTCTTCAACTTTTAAAGAATTTTAAAATAAGTTACTACATTTTTTCTATTAATGAATTTATTTATTTATTTGTTAACCATTTTATATTTGAAGTAAATATTACGAAATTTAGAAGTAAAACATTTTTCAAAGAACATATTTTAAAACATGAAAAACATATATTTTTGTGCCAGTAAAATGTCTTTTTTAAAATATTTTGTAACTTATTCTGGATTTAAAATTACTTAAGGAATTTAATTCAAAAAAATTCAAAATTTTTCTTTTGTGTATAATTTGACAGAAAGCATATGGAGAGTTGTTCAAGACCTGCGTCTAATTAGGCAGCCTGGTTACGCCTCGCTGGGCGTATACGTAATTTGATAGTTTTAATTGGACATTCCATGGGGCCCATACATAATGGAGCAGGAGTGATAGAATCACCCGTTCATATGGAAATTTTGATTGGAATCCAAGCCATATTTAATTAGCTCTCTACTGGCGCAGAGTAAAACACCTTGCATTTAACTTTTGCCAAAGTTTTGGAGCACTTAAATCTCGAGTTAAGAGTCTTATGTTGATTTTCCTCCTTAGCTGGCTAATTAGAAGGATTCTCGAAATGACTTACCCTTGATATGGGAACTCTGCTGGCAAATTAATCAATGGGGATTTGTTGCAGCCGCCATAAATGCACCATTTTTGGAGTCAACCATTGTAATTAATAGCAGCTAATCCAGCAAGTTAATTGAATTTGTGTTGCATTTGCGCAAATTGCCCATACGTCCTGGTGTCCCTTGTGCGTAAGGCGTTTCGTGTATGTTTGTGTTCTTGTGCCCTGTTTGTGCTTTAACAAATTAAGCAATTTACCAGACAGCTGCACAAGGCAGGTGACCCTTCTAGGGCGCATTTATCAAAGGCAACTTCTCCTTCTTCAGGGCTTTCAGTTCGGCACTTTTGCATGTTCGGGCAACATTACTCATGGCCCCTTGGCCCATTGTGTCCTGGTCAGCTCGGCATCTTGTAGTGGCCCACACAAAAGGATCTCTGGTTTATTGCATTTGACAGAGAACTATAGATCTAGAGAACTAGAGTCTTTGCATTTCGGCCCGGCAACATGCTGACTACAAATTGCCAAAGCAAACAAAGAACGGCGAATGGAAACTGTGGATGGCGATGCACATGCTGCACTTTTGTGATTTATGGTGATGATGACGATGATGATGCCAATACCAATGGAGCGGAAAGACGAGAAATCCCTGTGGGCGGCCACTAAGTCCCATTCCCTGGTTTTGCGGTAGATGCAATTTTTTTGCATCATGTTTAACGGAATTCATGCTTATCGCATCAGCTTTCGGTTTCTATGGCTGCGTTATTGACACTCCCTACGCCAGAGAACACTATGCCACAGGTTCTATAGTACCTATAAAAAGTCTACCTTGTAAACACTTTGGTAGAAAAATAAAATATAAAGTATTGACTTAACTGTTTAACTGCTTTACGATAAAGCTACTTCATGTCATAAGAAAAACTTAACATTCATATGTTTAAAAGTAATTTTTTTTAATAAATAATTTATTTTAAGTTTTCAAATTATCATTATCTAAAAACCGTTTTTTTTTTAAGTAAATACAAAGTATATACACAATTTTGGTTCGGCCATTAAATAACATTGTAGCACAGTGTGGTAGCTAGTGGCAATTGTTAATGCTGTCATGGCCAAAATTATTACCATTATTGGTTCTTATTAACATGACTGGTTGCCAAAGTTGCCGGTGGCAATTAATTTATATTTGGTTACAATTGCTTCATGTTTTAGGCCGTTTCGCTCTCTGAATTTTGGATGGCAGCCCATGCGTAAAGTAATTTATGTTTTGCCACGCCCACGCACATAAAACGCTCAACTAAGGAAGATATTTGAATGCCGCACATTTGCTTGGCTTAGTTTTTAGGGCCGAAACCCCTGGCCATGGTTTTTGCCTTTTCAGATGTCGAATCTGGAATATCTGCCGCAATGTAAACGAGTTCTTTCTCTGCTTTTTTGACGGTTTGCTGGCTTTTCTTTCATTCCTTCCCTTTTTTTTGCAGATATTTAAAGCCACATATCATGTCGGGACAGGAGGGAAAATAAATTTTATGCCAGAGCATGCGTTGCCGTTTGTTGTTGAGCAGCTGCTTTGTCATTTTCACGTACCACCGTGCACCCTAAAATCCGCATTTCCACCACCATTACATCCTGAATTTCCCCCGCAACACATTCATCTGCCAGTTGGCTGGAAAAACTTGGCTTTCGCTAAAAAAAAAAAATGACATAAAGCGACATAATAATTTTGCCTTTGAAATTGCCTTACAATTGCTTTTTTTTTGTGTGTGCGCGAATTCCTTTCCCTTTGGGGATTCTCGTCTTTTTTTACCAATCTTATTTTTAGCTGTGGCTTTGTGATATTTTTTGCACAATATATGGTATATAAATGAACATTAAAATTTAAAACACCCTAAATTTAAATTTATATCCAAAAATATTTGGTTGTTCAAGGCAATCTTTAATAATATTTTCTTATGGGGAATTATAAACTTTTAAGCTTTGTTTAGCGTATCCCAAATTCTTCTTTGCCATTGTTAAGATTTTCTTTTTCAATTTTCCGCCTTCTATTTGGATTTCGCAACTTTTTGGTGTGCAACTTCCTACCGCAGAATTGTTTGCACAGGTGGGTGGGCACCCGAAATGCTTTTAAATTATGCGTGGTAACCAAATCAGCTCACAAAATGTGTCTAAAATTGACTTGAATGGTGAAACAGTCAGCCAGACCCTCGTCTCAGTTCATTTCGAGGCACAAAAAACGATAATTACTGCGAGTTGATGGAGAACGCTATGTTGTGACAGCTCTTCAGAATATTCGGGAAGTCACATTAGTGCAATACACATTTAATTTAGTTTTTTTCCCCGCTAGCTGGGAAAACTTTTCCAAACAAGGGTTGCTGTCGGCACACACAGTCGCACATACACACACACCCTCCTCATTGGCCCACATGTCGTATGCGCGACCATTAATAAAAACTAAATAGATTGAAGCAACAGCGAGAAGGAGCTGGCTCGTGGCCTTCCTTTATGGCATACATTAGAACACTGACAAAATAATTGGCCCAGGTTAAATTTTCTTAATTTAACATATAATGAGAGTAACAAAACTTTGAATCTAATAAAATCTTCTAGCAAATCATGAACCTTAAATTTAAAATTAAGTTTTCAATGTCAAAAGGAACAATAGAATAAAAATAAATCGGTTAAATAACATGCCATTTTGTGTTATTGTTTACCGCTGTGAGAAACAAAAGTTTTTAACGTTTATTTTATTACCATTTTCAATCTTAAGAAAACAAAATATTTTTTCTGTTTCGGGATTGCAAGCAAGAATAAACATTTAACTTAACAATTTTAAAAAACGGTTTTAAAAATAACGTTTTCTTAAGGCTTACTTCGTAAAGCAAAGTAAAATATCCAAGACATTTGTCAAGGATAAAAACAATTAAATCAAAAACTTTATATCTGAAATTTCTGTGTATATAACCCACCTACACACATGTTACTTTCTGCAGCCTGGCTTGGCCAGCGACTAATTAATCTTAATTAAAGTCTAAGTTAGCTGCGTATTTATACTTCCCGCACACACCCACACCCACACAAAACAAATACTTAGGTGGTGGGCAGCTGTTGCTATTGTGGCACCGCTTCCATTTCATTTAATTGCAATACATTTGTCTGTCGCTTAATGGCAAATTTACGTGCACCATATAAATCAAGTTTTGTGTGTCGGTTGATTTATTTTTAGCATTTTCCAAAGCAAAACAAAAACCAAATAAAACGAGCCACACATACAACAAGATCGCCAAAATGGTTTGCAAATTATTTTCGGAGTCCGCTAATTATGGCGCCACCAGTAAGTGGGATAACATGCGGAAGCTAAAGCTGACTAGAGAGAGAGAGAGGGGAATAGGTGCCGGAAAGGGAGGGGAATAGGTGGCGGAAAGAGAGGGAAATAGGTGGCACAGGGAGACAGAGAGTGAGCACCACGCATGAATGCGCTGATTTCGCCCACGAACGCAATGGCTTACACATCGCAATCATAGCTGTTTTGGCCATTGTTTTTGCTGGTTGCGAATTGTTTGCCAACTGTAGTTCCAGTTGCTATGACTGCTGGCCATTTAAGGACATTTCCTGACCCTGGCTCAGTCAGTCCCGCATTGCTTTTATGGCATTTAAAGCCACTCAGCACAGCACATAATACCATTCGTTGTACCCGAGAGTACTTAACTGCACTATTGTGAATTTAATCAGTTTTATTCTTATGAGGACAGTAAACAGGTTGACAGTTGTCAAGTATTTGGTTTGGGGCAAGCTTAACACCAGTTATTCGGTAATTTGTTATTGATCTCAATAAAATTTTATCATGACATTATCTGGATAGCTATGGGAGTAATGATTTCATTAAAAAGGGAGAAATTACTTTTGTATTCTGAAAAATAACATCTGTGGACTGAATTGTAAATATAGGTATTTATAATTAACAAAGTTGTTTATTTATTTTCTAATGTCTAAGAGCCTTCATCCGGCTATATTTCCATGGTGAATTTAGCGAACGGAAAGATGGACAACTAAGCCGGTCACGTTTGAATGGCTAGTGGAACCAGGACCAAAACTGGGGGTTCAATTTGCAATTTCATTTTCGCCTGCCGATTTGCTCATCCATAAATGGGAGTCAAACCTGTCAAACTAATTAATTAACTACTTTTCTGCTTGGTCCAGCGTTTATTTTTGGTCATATAATTATTATTATAAGTATCTTTGGGGGCTTATTTATGAACCAGGACAACTTAGGTAGCTGGGTATATGTTTGTGGCCCAATTATTCTAGCAGATCGATTAGCCATGAACCCAAAAATGGCTCATTAGGCTCAGCTGATTAAACGTTAATTAGGACAGCGGAATCGGGGCGTACTTCAAAAGAAATTTAATTAAGAGCCGTGCCTTTAAGTGAGCAAAAGGACTGTCCTCCAATCAATCGCTGTATAGATAGACATGGACTCAACCAATGCCTAAATGCAAACGCTTTTTTCCCCTCGATATTTGTACAGAATTTGGCTGAGCAAACAGGAGTTGGAGCGGCAAGTCAACAAAAGTGCTGACGAAACGAATCAAAGACAAATATAATGTTAGTGGGGTATTTGGGGAAAATCCAGGGGAATCAGAGCCAGGGAATCCCAGAATGCAGTGACTATAAAAGTGCCAAACAAGTTGGCTTAATTAATTTTTTGTTTGGCTCCGATGAATTTCCAGCGCTGCAAAGTATGCTACGGCTAAAAGGCAAATGAAGAGCCTCTCAACTGGCTTTTGTGTGTTGTAATTGCTTTCAATCTCTGAACACGAAAATGCTTACAAACATACATACACATACTATACATATAATTCCCCATCTTTGGCATCGGCTTAAGTCCGGGTTGGGAATTCAATTAATGCCAAAAATAGCAGAAAACAATTCTCCAGCGGATTGCAGAAGTTGTACCTTGAACAAACATTTCTCGTTTCCTTCTTATCCTTGCAGAGCCTTGATAAGCCAGAAAACAAAGTGAGAGTCTGGACCAATTTATAATCGGGCAAAAAGATAACGAATCGGGTAGGCAAAGCAAATCCCGGGCGCAACTTTCCAAGTGATTAATTTCACAAAAAGACGTCGAGCCAACAACTTGTGCCAATTACGCCAGCGATAAGAGAGCCAGATGCCGCCATGAGTTTCCTCAGCTCCATGCAGCAATATGTAACAAGTGGCATCTCGAGTTTGGGCCTGGGCAACCGACGTTTTTCGCTTTCGCGCCAGGAATCGAGTGAGCAGCAATCGGGCTCCTCCGGTGGCGTCGCACCTGGCGGCCACGTTTCCGCTCAGCAGCAGCACCAGCAGCTGCAGCAGCAGGCGTCGTTTCCGCAGCAGCAACTGCAACAGCAGCAGTCACTTCCGCAGCAGCAGCAGCAACAGCAGCAACACGGCCATGCCCCGCTGCAGCAACAGGCGAGCATTGGCAGCGGACTGGGACTGGGCGTCTACGGCACTCCGGCTCCGCCCACCGGCGTTGTGGCTGCCTCGGGGGCGCCACTACCTACCCCTCCGGCGGCGTGGTAATCGGCAACCCAAATGCCACCAATCCATTACTAGGTGAGTTACATTGTCAGGTTAAGCATTAAATTTAAATAAGTAATAGCAGCTAAAATTAAAATTAAAGTGGTGTCAAAAGCAATAAATCAGGTTCATCAGTATTTTAGCAAATTCTAAAAGTCTTAAAAATGTTCTCCTTGTAAAAGCCCACGCGTGATACACGCTTTGCCAAAGGTCAAGTTTTCACAGATAAAAAGAGAGGGTTGGCTGTAATCCAAAAACAGCCTTGCCCCTAATTAAGTTGCTAATGGAGTTTTCCGATGTGGTTTTCACTTTCAGGACATGTAGAGCAAACATTGAGGGAAATGCATACAAAAAATGTACGATTCACCTTTAAGTTGGCTCTGAGTTGACTTTCGTTTTCCATCAGTTGCCATACGTTGGCCCAAAACAATTTGTTTGCGTATGCGTGCCACAAAAATGGTAAACATGGAAAAGTTTATTGAATCCGCCAGACGTTATCGTCATCGGGTCTCAATATGAAAATTACATTACATGTCTTGCCAGCCACCAAATGTTCCCAAAGTTTCGCCTTCGCTGAATGTTTTTTAGGGCAACGTCTCTCGCATATGGATCAACAAATGTGCAGACAAAACCACCGCAATGGGGTGCCAGTTGGTTCTGGTGGATGATAGTGGGCGATACACAAAAAACTAAAATTCGAAGAACATTTCGTGATTTAAAAATATAATATAAATATAGGATTTTCCTAGGCCATTCTTAGTTCAAGAAAATCTTTTTAAAAATAATGAAACTAAAATTCAAGCTTATGAAATATTTTATGAACTTGTCTAAAAGTATGCAATGAAAAAAAGGAATGTAACATTAAAATGGTTTTATTACGAGGAACGACATTCCTTTTTTTGATTGCATACATTTGGACACCTTTAGAAATGATTTTAAAAACACCCTGTTCAGCTACCTTACTGAAGTTTCTAGGTAAGTTTTTTTCACCAGAGAAGTTAAGAATCATCCATAAACCATCACGTTTATTTATATTTAAAAAAAAAATATAGAGGCTCAAAAAGGCATTCAATCAATCATTTTAAAACTATTTTTTCCCAGTGCATCATCGCTGGCGAAGCGAAAGCAATCAACATGCATATGTGACTTCTTGTGCGGCTTCGTTTCCGCTTTGGCTATGCAAAACTTGTTTGCCAAGCTAAACGATGTTCGAGGTTGTTGTTTCTGTCGTAGTTGGCAAATGCAAACACATTTAAATGTCAAGACGCAGCAAGAAGAGCATCGTGTCCTGGCCGCAAACCGCCGGAGCCGGAAGTTTTCGGCATTTCGTTTTAGACATCGAAATCGACATTGACTTACGTTTGGCTGGGATTTTGAGTCACCGACGTCCGTCGCATTTGAATCAAAATTGAAATTGGCTTATCTTGTTGCACTAGCCAAGAACGAGCGGTTTTCCTGGCCAACGGGGAATTCTTTAACCCCGGAGAAGCCATCAACGTGTAAGCGCTTTTTCCAATTCGAGTCCAGTGGCAGTCCAACTTTGACTTTACGCTTCGTGCACACTTCTAAACTAAACTGAAATTTCTGTGCATATTTGGTCCTCTTTTTCTGGGTTGCAGTCAGCCATGGCTTCTCCGGTCCGTGGCCAAAAAAGCTTTCTTTTCGAAGCCACAGTAAGGGTTAGCTATTTAAATCCGAGACCATGCACTCTGTGCCTGCTAGCTGAAGTCCTTATAGACCGGGAGTGAAAACAGGACCATATATAGGAGCCGCAGGAGATGCATGTCAAGGTTGCGGGCTGCGGTTCCATTGCCGTTGCCGTTGCCATTGCCTTGAGCACGGACCACTGCATCTCACGGCACTAACCGGCACCACACATTGACTTTAACTGGGTCCGTTTCCCACCTGAGTTTTGTGAAAGCCAACACCTGCATCTACATATGTGGCACAGATATTTGCATGTTGTGGGAATTATGGGACATGGCACGGGGGAAATAGTTTTCAACAACCCAAATTTGGTATGACTTTCAACTGTTCCGTTTTCTTTTCAGCAGAAAGTTCATTAAAGTATTTTCCACCACTGAAAAACAAACCATTATGTGATTTAATTTTTGAAATCTTTTGTCCATATAAGTACATTGTTCATATGGTAAAATAAGATAGATAAGATATTATAGAAACCATCTATAATAAATAATGAAGAAGTGAAAATCATAAAAAAATGGTAATAACTAAGTTAAACATGTTAATTAATACAAATACCTTTTTTTAACCAGGTAAAATAAGATAGAAATAGTTTCTATAATAAATAATGAAAAAGTGAAAATCATAAAAAAAGTAATAACTAAGTTAATCATGTTAATTAATACAAATACTAAGTTTTAACCAGATTATTTAAATAAAAAGATTAATAAAATGAGTTTTTCTAATAAATAATAACAACTTTTTTGACTATGTATGTATAAACCATATTTTGATGCATAAAATTGAAGAACTAGATTAAGTTGTCAGCTTTGGCCAAATCAAACCAAAGTGGAAATTATTTATGTTTACATTTTGCCTAAGCCTCTAGAAGCTCTTTAAATTAAGTGTTGGCCATAAATAGCTTAACTTAACTAAAATGAAATCAAACATTATGAAAATGTTATGAGAAATGTGTATACATCAAAGCCCTAATAAGCTTTATAAATAAGTTTTCAATGATAAATAACTTGTTTTTCTATTTGCACCAAGTCAAACAAAACACAAAAATATATGAAAAATATATAAAATAAATTTTGTTTGCGGGCTTTAAATTAATTCCCTTAATAATGCTCATGCTTTTACCCTTTCTCTTTTTGGGCCCTCCAACAAAAGGATACCCGAAAATACCAGGTGGGGCAGCGGGACCCGGCAGTCCCTCGACATCCGCCTCCGGTGGGGGCGGCGGCACGCCCCAGTCACGTCGTCAGTCGCGGGCGCTGGAATGCCTGGCCCCGCCCCGGACCGGATCCTTCAGGCAGCGCAACTCGCCGCTCCACCAGCCGGATCCGCCGCCCCGTCCGCCGCTGGCCTTCTGCAAACGCCGCCTGAGTTGGCCCGAAGTGGATCCGCGCTCCGATTCCGGGTGAGTTCAAAGCGAAAAAAAAAACAAAATACTAAATTCAAATCCAAAGCCAAGTTCAAGTCGGGCCAGCCTAATGCATAGTTGATGAAGTGCGAATGGCTTTGGCAAATTAAATGCCTGTCTGGTCACCAGTGAGCATGTTTGCTCGAGGTAATTAACCCACAGAGGGAAATGCTAATATTTTGGCCAAACTTGACTGCCAGATGTTTACACGCCCACACACACACGCGCGCAGACTGAGAGGTATTCGAATGTGAAATGCATAAATTAAATAGGCTAAATATAATTAGTGTGCCTCTAGGGATTTGGTGCGGGTCAACCATAAAGTAACTTGCGAAAATCAAAAATAAATTATATACCAATTAATTAATGTACTTCAATTTCAGTTGTGTTTTCGATTTGTTTTTCGAATTGCCAAACGAAACTTTACCGCTCGACCTTCATAATTACGTAATTACAAAAGTTCGTTCAGTTAGTTCGGTGCCGAAATTCGGAAAGAAACTTTCGCACCCTCCCACGGGCCAGAAGACCATGGCAACTTGGGATGAGGCCCAAAACCTTTGGAGTGCCGAAAAGTTTTTCTAGGGAAGAACCTGAACCAACGCACACACACAGAGAGTCTTGTTCTTGGGGGCGGCTTAAAGGCACCCTTTGGTCCTTGAGCGACTAGATTGCTCTCAATATGGACGAGAATCAGGCAGAGCCAGGTGCAACATCCTCCAGCCGCTGCAACATCGTCTTTGTGGCTCAAAGCCAGTGCTCTGCCACTTTGCATAATGCGGCATCTGCTTAACCTGGAAATGGGCGCTCGACGCGAGTTTGGACCACAGGTTACTTTTAATTAAGCCCCAAAATGAGGTTTACTTGGTAGATTGCTTAAAGAAACACGAGGTTTTGATGAGCCGAAAGTGTGAAATGCGTTCGGAAGAGGGCCGCCTGGAACTTTTTTAACATCCATTAACATGCTCGGCTTTCCTGCATAATTGCCCTTGTTGTAACAAAGTTTTTCAAGGATGAAATTAATTTGTACACCTTTGTAAACTTTTCACCTGCAGCACTTCAAAGATAATGACCACTACAAATTAGTTTTTCACAAAATGCTAACCAGTTTTCACCTGTCTGATTTATCAGCATTTAATTGCAATCCATTTAAAAAGACATTGTCTCTATCATTAGGAAGTCAAACCCAAAATGTAGCTAATTAAAATGCAATTGATGCACGAAATTTCATATTTTATGCATTAACTGCTAATTGCCGCAAAATTGGGTTGCCACCACAGCTATTAAATGTTAATAAAACGAAAAATAAATAAACAAGAGGCAGATAAGCATATATTTTCTATGAACGCACAGCATTCTGTTGATGCTTTTAAATTATTTAGCATCAATTTATATTCCGACAAATAAAAAGTAATATTAATTATTTGCTGCGAAGTCTTGAGCATGCCTGGAAAATAAAAGTTTTGCGACAGGGCATTGTTTTTCTTAAAGTTAAATACAAAATAAATATTTGCGACAAAATAAATACCAAAGAAATATAAAAAAGTTCAGCAAAACTTTTCGCAAGCCACAAAATAAAAAAATTACACAAGAAAACTGTGAAAAATCTTAAAAATTGAAACTGAAATTGAGTGTCTGTGTAAGCGGTGAAATCACAAAGCAAAGCGACAAGAAGAAAAATAAAAAGCAACACAAACAGCTGGGCGAAAAGTTTCAAATTAAATTTTTCACAAACAACTTTCGAGGGGGACAACTTCAGACAATGCAGTTAGTGTCCTGGACTGACAAAGTCTACCCCGTCATCATTTACGCCAATTATGTGGACCATTTTCACACGCCTTCCGCATATCTATAAAAAAAGTGTGTATTAACACCCAGAGGTGTCCACGAAAAGGGTTTTGCCCACATTTCATGGACGATGGCAAAAAAAGTGCAGACAGAAAGTGTTGCCTACTTTCGGGGGTCTCTTCAGTTTATTTTTCACCATAAACGTAAACGTAAAAAATCATCAACGCCGGCGACAAAGTTAAGCCGCTTAGCTGTTTCCTTTGCTGAGTGGACAAAGTTTCGAACAACTTTTTTGCCACAGCTGCTCGGATAAATCCGGTGGGCCTTTGCAAGAGTGCGGGGCATGCAAATCAAATGATTAGGCAGAACATCAACTATCGTGACTAGCCCTAGTTAGGACCCAAGCACAAAAAGTTTCAATCGAGGGTACGCTGGGAAAAACAATCCGCACCTTATGGGCTCATCTCCATTTTGAATTGATTAGCAATTTTAAAAGACGATAAATAGATTTCATTTTTCAAGTCTTCATTCCACCACAAATCTGTTCAATACTCCAATAATAATTTAGATTTAAATTATTAAGCATTAAATGTATTTTACATTTATTAAATGTATTTCAAGAAATATTCTATAATTTGTTTTAAAATTTAATTCCTTAGATTCAGTTAAAGTTTGTTTAGTATGTTTTAAAAATACAAAATATTTTATAGAGCAATTTAAGGCTATGAACATTTTTTATCTGTATGCAAGCTGGTGAATATTTGTATACAATTAGCGGCTCAGGGTAAGCCTTCGCTTTGGGGCATCAAGCATACGCAGAGTGGTCCCCGGCAACAGGCGACGACCCTTATCAATGTTGAAAAAGGTACGGCAATGTCACATTTGTATGTTGGCAACGGCATATTGACAGTGCCAATTAAAGTCAGACACCGAACTGACAGCGGCAGCAGTTGATTTGAATATCCTTTGAAATCGAATCGAAACGGAGTCCATAAAAGTATACACACATATGAATTTAACCCTATTTTATGGACCCATTTTTTCACATTCCCATTCCCATTCACAGAGTTCAGGAAACGGACGGCTCGTACTTTGAGAACTTTACATCGCTTGGCTGGAAACGGGAAAATCGTCGCATGTCGGCCACGCGTGCCGCCGAAGCACGTGCCGAGGCTAATCCCGAGAATGAACGTGATCCGCCGGCGACGGAGGAGACCATTGACCGCCAGGACGAGAAGGAGAAGCTGTACGCGGAGGTCCTGCACACCATTGCAAACACCGTTGGTGCTCCGGCTCCAGGCGGACAGGTAAATCAATATGCCAGGGATAGTTGCGCCTGGAATGAAATTATGATTTAGGATTCGGAACTTTTTCGAGGAGGGGTGGTGCTTATGCAAATAGTTGCAAATTACACAAATTAAGGCGATTTAGGGGATGCCAACAAACAACATTCGCCTCGGGGCGGGGACACCACATGATTGAAAGGCTTAATCGCCGGCATTAGGCTTTGAAACGTTTTGCAATTTGAATGATTAATGCTCGGGTTTGCCCAAAACGGCAAGAAAACACATTCTGGGATTTGGGGATTGTGTGCCAGGGGATGGAGAATCGAGAGAAGCTGGGGGTAACTTCATTTCATTTCCGAGCTCTCAATGATGCTATGATGCTCCCGAGCAGCAAAATTCAATTAAAAATGTGCTACTTTTCCTCCTCATTGCTGATTGCCATTTCAAAAGGAATTTTCCAATATTTCTGCAATGGCCGGGTCCCAGCTTAACTCGAGTTCATTTTTCAATTATCGTTTTTAATTTAGCAGTAAGAAAATTGTTAGACGCCCAGTGCACAACTGATGAAACTTGAGCAGTTCCCGGTGGGAGTTCAAAGAAGTAGAGTGGACTGAAGACCTAGATGGCAAGGTTACGCCAGCATAACAAAAGTTTCAACTAGTAGCGGAAAAATAACGTTCGTCCTCCTGCTGTGATTGAGTTGAAGCCGGTCAAATCTCGCGGGTGCCCGCAAAGCGGATAGAGAAACGGGAAAGTGAGTTGGCCAAGTCGGTAAAGTTATTGCTTGGCCGTCTCTGCGGGCGTCCCTCTGCTCGGGTTTTTGCATTTAATGGTAAATAATTACAAATAAATGCGATTTGCCCGGCCAGTGCCATCAGAGGGTTGAACCTGCCCTAATGAAAATTAATGAAAAAGAGGGAAAAAATTTATAAAAGTAATAACGAAATGGAATGCAAAAATGTTGCACGAACAGATGCTGGATACTGAAGGACGCTTAGGTATTATCTGCCCAAGTGGTGTTCATTAAAAAGATAAACAAACTGAGTTGAGCAGCCCTCAAGTGAAACTGAGATTATTTTCAATTCTAAAGAATTATTTGCAGCAGAAATAAAGAAGCGTTAATAAGGGACTCTGTTTTTGCACTAAATGAGGTTAAACATAAGCTGAGAGATGCTCCTATAAAACAGAAATTTGTTATTCCTCTGGCAAAGCTCACATGCGAAGGAATATTTAATTTAGATGCTTAAAAATTCTGTATATTGCAAATGTACCCAAATCAATCTTATTCCAGTTGCCTCACATATTCTGCCTGCTCATTATTCATTCCGAGGCCCAATCATTGATTTGGATTTCGGCAGTCAGTCCCGTCATCTTCTGAATAATGGGATTAAAATAAAATAATATAATTAGATTTCAGGCATTCAGAGATGCAGGCTGTTTGCACTTTTATAATTCATAATTTTGACTGCAGCGAAAGCAATCAAATTATGATAAAATTCCCGTATAGGGGGAAATGCGATGAAAGCGTTATTTGAAGCGTGATCCAAATCAAAAATCGACGGGCTAATAAATTCAAGGGAGATAAATCAATAGAGATGAGAGAAAAAAGAGAATAAACGAAAACAGGATTTTGTTCGATGGCATGGGGAGGATGGCGAACAGGCAATAAACGAATTTCCTGCCAAAGCAAAATATGCAAATTTTGCCTTAAATGATATTATAATTTTGTTGACTTCCAAAATATTTACAAATAAATGACAATATAATTAAATTAAATTTATAAAATATTTACTCTACCCATGGCAACATGCGGCGTATGCGTAATGCGTCTTCCTCTTTCCGACTGCAAATCGCGTACACAGTTTGCACATTACAAGGACGAAATGTATCTGCACGCTCAGCGCGCCTTCGGTGTCAATCCGGATCGTCATTATCGCCTACTGCACGCCTCCGCCGAGGATAAACCCAAGATAATCGTACTCTCTGCGGTGGTAATCGAAGCTGATGGCCTCGAGGCAAAGGACGCCAATGGTAAGGAATCTCAACCAGCTTTCTACACAATCGACACTTTCTCCACTTTCCCCATTCTCTACCCCACCCTCACCCATCCAATGTGTCAATCTGTCCATCTATGTATCGTGGTGTGTAAATATTTTTAGTTTGGAAATTGATTTTGCGGCTAGTGCGGTAATTGCATTATGAAGCTCTGTGGCGGTGCGTGTGTGCACTTGGGCAAATCAAAAAGCCAAACGGGCCACCCATAAACTGCTGGGGCACCATGTGCGTTGACTATTTCCCCCAATTATACTAGATTTTGTTGTCCTCCCTGCCGGTCCAAGTCCATGTCAAAGTAACAGTTTTGGTTATGCCTCTGCTGGCTCCATCTCAGTGGGCGTTCAATAAATTTGCAATTTAATGCTTCCCATTTTGTTCATTATGCTCGAGAGCCAGAAGCCCCACAACCAGAAATAGCACTACACGGGGAGAAATTTTACTTACTTCAATAGATGTTATTCCAAACTATGATTTTAATCATCTTGCTGACACATGGCATTGTAATATGCCACCATATTAGATTGTCGATTTTCGGAGAATTTTATATATTTAAATATCTTTTTTATTGCCATTTTCATTAGAGCTATTTTATTGTGAATAATTGTACTTGTAGGACTTGTGTATGGGCAACTTAAAAGACAAGTTTTCTTACTTTCCTTAAACAATTTAATATTAATAACTGTCTTATTTAAACGTAATCTATATAAAAATATTTCCTTTACAATTTAAATATTTAAATATATATTTCTATTTGTAAATACAGATATTAATATGAGTTGTCTCTATAATATTACAAATTTTGTATATTTTATACATTTCTAAACTAAATTGAGCTTTTTGCCATTACTCAAGTTTTCATTAATTAATCACGAAATACTCTGTTAAGAGAAAAGTAGATTTTTGGGAATTCGTACATTGCTATATATATAATAATGTCTAAGATTTGTGCTCTGTGCTGAAGCAGCAGCCGCCTCATCGAAGGCAACGCAATTTCGCATTTTAATGTGCTCAAGGATGTGTAAGGAATACGTTGAGTGCTCCTTCGTCTACGTCTGCTTCTGTTGGAGCATTTTTCTACGGCCCGGGCGATTCAAGCCCGAGTACCCAGTAACCATTCGGATTCCCATTCTTCACCGCCCCTCAGTAGTGCAGTGTTAGTGTGCCGTTTACCATCTGCCATCTGCTAAATGTACTGATGACGGCCACCGTCTGGAAGCAACACCAAATAGGCCAGAATGAGGTGGATGGAAATGAGTATGGGGATGAGGCCCTGGGCAGATGGCATACAACTCGTTGCCAATGAAACGTGGCCGATGAGAGCTGGCTGCTTTTGTTTGGGCCATTCTCGATTGGCAAATAAGCTGCGAAAGCGGAGAATCAGGTTCAGTTCCGTTCGATTTCGGTTCGATTTTCATTAGCAGCCTGTGATTCCTTGCTGACTGGTCAAGCATGAAAGGCAACAAACAAATTGGCCATTACAATGAGTGCCCCGATGCACGGGTCCGAATTTCAAATGAATCATTTTTGTGACGCAATCGATTTACCGGCGAAAAACCCACTGAAAGTAAATCAAAATCGGAAGGAATCGGTTTTAGTACATAATCAGCATCAGCACAATGGGGCAATCGGATATGGGCCTGCCATTTTGAACCCAATTAAATCAATCGCCCCGAAATAATTCCAATAACAGAAATTGTCTCCAAGGCAGCGTAATTGTTTCAATTATGGGGATCTTTATGCAAAAATCTTAATCTTGGCAACGGGCATCTGTGTCTGTGGCTGTGGCTGCTGTGCGCGTAAATCACAGGCACTCAATAATTGAGCGGCACTTTATGCAAATGAAATGTTAATCATACGCAATGTGTGACTGGGACCAGCTGACGCCACGTTATCCCCGCGGGCAGTGCCATTAATTGGCATTTAATGTCATCGGGCGAGCTCTTCATTAATGCGTCTCCATTCCTTATTTTACCTTATCTGCCGTCCCCTTTTCCATATCTCTATCTTGTCCTTTACTGGGATTAAAACATATTATAATTTACATCATGCCTCTTTTATGACTTAATTATTAAACTATCATTGTGTTAATTAATACCCAACAGTTAAGTTTATAACTTTAAAATTAGTTCTTTTTTTTTTACATTTATCAACTTCTTAATGGGAGCAACATATATATATTTTTCGATGAACCCATTCTGTGTCCAATTTTGTTTGAGACTTACTTTTTGTACCCATTTATTTATGTCCTGCACAGGTTTCTCGGATCCGTACTGCATGCTGGGCATCCAGCCGGACGAAAACGGCGGTCCGCCCGTGTCGCCGCTGCCGCTGCCGCCGACGCCGCGAGCCCTCTCGGCGGACATGAGCGGCGGATTCGACAATAGCGCCACGGACTCGCCACCGCACCGCAAGCACAGCTTCCGGCTGAGCTTCAAGCGGCGGGAGGCGGGACGGCGGGAGCAGCGCGACTCACTGGGCGGACCCGTTCCGGCCAAGCTCATCAAGGCGACCAGCATCAAGCCCCACACACTAACTCCCAAGTGGAACGAGAAGTTTAAATTGTAAGTTTCTAAATTTATAGATACAAGGATAAGTTCAACTTTTAAAAATTAGTCGAATAACCTAAAAGGTCGTGATTGTACACAACAATTTACCTATTAATGTCTGAATAAAATATCTGTACTTATTGAATAAATGCAAACTAATGTTCGTTGAACTGGTAAACTCAAAGCAAAGATAAAACAATAATTTTTGCTTAAAGTTATTTCAAGTCAATTTTGATTCAAGTTTTTTGGTGAATTGTCGTACAAGTCATCAAAATGCCCATCACATTTAGAGATGTATTTGTAAACCATTATCATCAATTACTGCTATTTTTAACTGATCAATTTCATGTTAAAAGAAGCAAAGAGGCAGGAGTCATTATTTCCTTGTGATAAATGAGAAAACCTGGCAGCAGCAAAAATTCAAACAAATCATTGGCATCTGTGGGTTCTGATCCCTGTCACATGCTCAACGATGCGATTCAATATCGTACGTTATTTATGAGTTGTAAGGCATAAAAGAAAGAAATTCATTTACATTAGCCATAAAATTGAAACACAAATGCACAAAGAAATGTTCGATAAGAAATGCAATGAAATTTATGTTGCAATTACAATAAAAACGGAATAAGGAAAAAAATGTGAAATCAAACGAATTTAAAATACCCTGCTGGTCCAACAAAATATTTACATTTGCAAATTAATTTTAAAATTTCCTTTTCAATGGTCTATTGTTTATTATTTCTATGTGCTCATAAATATAAAATTGTTTTAAGCCAATAAAAAATAGTTGTTTCTCGGATCAATAACTCTGAAAACCCAATTCATAGAAATAACGAATCAAATATTATTTTTTATAAGCCAAGGAGAATTCAGAAAATTCAGCGTGGTGTACTTCCTGTGAAATCAACAACAAGGCTTAGGAAAAGTCATTTCAATTTAAATGCAGAAATAAATCACGTCATAAATTAAATGGAGCAGCCAAACTCAGGGCAGTGTTCTTGGAGAAAACCATAAACACATGCTAAACATTTGTAAATCTTTAAAAATTTAATGAAAACCGTAAATCTCACAATCACTTGCTCGTACTAAGAGTTAAACCCTTGAATTATTTCCTGCAGCGACATAGATGACATCAATACGGACATCTTCCACCTGGACATTTGGGACCACGATGATGAAAGCTGCGTCCTGGACGCCGTCTCGCGACTGAACGAGGTCCGTGGAGTTCGCGGACTGGGGCGCTTCTTCAAGCAGGTGTGTCAGTCGGCTCGCCAGGGCTCCCAGGACGATTTCCTGGGCTCTGTGAACATCCCGCTGTCGGAGATCCCATCCACCGGACTGGATTCCTGGTTCAAGCTGGAGGCACGCAGTCACCGGAGCACCGTCCAGGGTCGGATCCGGCTCAAGATGTGGCTCTCGACCCGCGAGGATCGCAGCACCGTCGCCGAGGAGAACCACGAGCAGCAGATCCACAAGGTGGAGCAGCTGCAAAGGGTGTTCATGCAGCACGAGGTCACCACGCACGAGCCCTCGTGGACCTGGTGCGGTGACCTCCCAGGACCTGCCCTCACCATCCTGCATCAGTTGGCCGTGCAGTCGGATCTCTCGGACTTACACTGCGTCATGGCCAGGTGAGTTCTCGATTCTATCACACTGAAATCAAATACTATTTAAATCTTAAGTGACTGAGAAGAAAGCGTTTCCACATTGAATTTTAAAAAATTATTAAAATTTGTTTTATATTTCTTTAAAAACCAAAACAAAGGAAAGGCAAAAAAAACAATCTTTATTTTAGTAAGACTCTGTAATAAAATATTTTTGTTATACAGTAAACTAAGTTAAATTAACTTAAATTAAAGGTAAATTAAATTCTTACCATTTTTTCGTTTTGGTTTATAGTTTTCTAGGAACACATTCCTTTCGTCGAAATTTCCAGAAATCTAAGCCCCAATCTTACCTTTTCCTTTTCCAGATATGTGGCTGCTGCCAAGCTGAATCGCTCTACCCCGCTGGACCCTAAATTCCTGCATCGCCTGCTCAGCGACGTGGAGAAGCAGTGGAACCAGCCCAACCAAGAGGCCCTCAGTCGGGATCTCGAGCAGTGGCTGGCGGATGCCATGAACGGTTTCGTGGAGCGCTCCCTCAACCAGATTCGTCGGCACAGGGACATCTTCCCCGCTTTGAATCCGCCCTCCCTAATTCGCCTGGAATTCCTGCTGCGCTGCCTGGGACTCCTGGGTTCGATGAGAGCCTTCAGGGCCGTGTGTCCTTTTAACAAGGGAGTGAGGGGCGAGGTGGTCAACGCCCTGCGCAAAGGATCCGTGATGTGGGGCCAAACGGTGATGCGGGAATCGCAGGGTCTGCCCAATCCATTATCGAATTTCGTAACAACATTAACGGCCGACATTCAGCTGGGACAGACATACTATCATGCCCTTTTCGACAAGTGAGTAGATTTCGGATCACTTTTAGTTACCTTTCCGGGAACCTTGGCCCTGGTTTTTTGAGTACGTGGCACACGTGTCGCCCATTAAATGGGTCCAAGTCCCTCCGAACAAATAAAATGTGCCGAGCAGCTAAACAAAAGTAGAAAGTATCCCGTTCCGTTCCGGGTTACCATGCGAACACTGCACTCGCCGTGTTGACGTTGACCCAATTGAATTGCCAATGGCCAACCCCACGCAAATGGCGTCATTTCGATTCCAACATTTCAACTAATCCGCCATCGTCGCCCGAGGCGAAGCACTTTACAGTTGCCAGTTGAGTTCTCTAATCAGTTTGAGCATTTGTCAAATGGCCGAGTCAAAGTCATAAAGCTAACGAGCATTAATGAGGGCCACAAAATGTTGTCATGACAGATTGCCAGCAGCCTTGGGAATGAACCTATAACTATTTCCCCACCCAGGGGGTGTGTTCTACGAAAATATTTTTCAACTTTACTATTAAATAAATTGGAAGGAGGCAAACAATTCTGTTCAGCAAGTATATTATGCTTTCAGCTGACTTACTTGGAAAATACTTCTTAGGTTTACTTAAATGTATCAATAACTTACACTATGTAGCCTTGAGTGGATCTGAAGTATAAGGATTGATTTTGTCAGAAAAATATTATAGTAGGTATATATCAAGAGTCGTACCCTAGCGTATCCTATTTCTGTTCAGTTTAAAATAAACACAAGACTCAAATATAATGCATGCCCATAAAAACGGAAATATTAAAAATAAGGTAATCAATATTGGCATTATCGCTCGAAACCTTTTTGTTCAATTTTAATTTGAATTAAATGGGCTTATTCATGTTTTTTAGTATTTAAATATGTTACAGTTACAATAGCTTAATTATATAGTTATTTATTAATATTAAGTGAATTTGCTTTACGTAGAACAACAACTATTTATTTATAAAAATACCTTTGCCACACAAACTAGAACCTTTGATAAGATTTTTGTTTCACTTTTAACTTAATTTGATTTAAAGCCATTTGAGTTTGATTTGTTAGCAGTGGCTTAAAACATTTGACAGTCTCTTACAAATGAAATGAAATGATAAATCTACCTAGCACTGATCAAGTTACGGCGTTAAAGCAACCTGAAGGGCTTCAACAAAGTCTCGTTTGTAGGTATAGGTGCATAGGGCCGCATCCTTGGACCTCCCGCCGGACTAATAAGTCACATATTTGTCAGTTAGCGCGGCCATAAAAGGTCCTTAATGAGGACATCAAGTGGCTTACACACATAAGCTCCAAATTAATTGCGCTGTCATAAAAATGCTCTCACGTTGCCCGTTTTGCTTTTGGCCGGACTTGCAACCCGGACATCCTGACGAGGCATTTAACAAATGTCCAGAGGCTGTCAGCCAAAGTGTTGAGAGTTGAATGTTGAGTGCCGAGTCGGGCAGCATTAGCAAAATTTACTTCAAGGCTAATTGCGCCATTTTCTCGCTTTAAACTCAAGAGGCCATTATTTACGCACCGCAGGCAAATAGGCGGTTGAAGGGGTTATACCTTGCCGAGAGTTCAGCAATAAAAGATGTTTGATAAATCTTGTAAATTAAATTAAAAATAAGGGGTAATGTCTGATACTTCCGTTTTTTAAATAGTGGTCAGCAATAGTATTTCATAATATTAAATGGTCAGCAAAAAGGTTTTATAAAGTTAAACTTAGATAAGGAACTTACCAAATTTAAGCATTAATTTATATAGTTTTTAGGCAAGCTGTTTAATGACTAAACCAGTTAAAATTAGTCACAAGTTTTTAAGAAAATAGATTTCGAATAGATTATGAAACGAATCTGAAACCATGCTAAAATTTCGGATATCTTAATACACTTTCTTAATGTAATACAAGAACAGGCATTTAAAATATATTAAAAACATAAATTGTAGCTTAACAAAAATAATTTATTCAGGTAAACTTTAAAAAATAGTACATTCTTGTGCTGATGTTAGTTTTCAATTAATTTATTTTTTTTTGGTTTTGCTATTGGCTAAACCAGTTAACGAGCTGACCTAGAATACAAAAAAGACTGAAAGACAGAATAGGTGCCACTCAAGCAATTAAGACCATTCTTTTCTAAAGCCCGTTTCGAACCCCTGGCACGGAGTAATCCCCCAAATCGATGCCCAGCCACGTAAACGCTCTTTCTTTCTCCGCAGCACGAACGGCATCCAGTACTTCAGCATCATCTACAAACAGTACGATGCGATGGTGGGTGAGGAGGTGTATAGCCGGATGGCCGCTGGCCAGGTGCCCGGGGTGCGGATGAACCTCTCGCAGTACGCGGTGCTCGAGGGCGATGCGGAGCCGGTGGACACCAAGCCGTTCGAGCTGTTCCTGGCGCTGCAGGAGTTCTGCCAGCTGAAGCGGCACCTGTCCGCCCAGCCGCAGCCGCCGGAGAAGCCGCTGGCGCTGAGCAACAGTCACGAGTGGTTCATACCGACGCTGGAGCGCTGGATGATGGTTAGCAAGGCAAAGGCGCTGCAGCGGATCAGGGCGGCCATCCGCATGGACGCCATCTGCGAGGGCGAGCGCATCGTGCGCTACAGCAGCTCCTCGGTGGACACGGCCAGCACGCTGCTGAACATCAAGGAGTTCTGGAAGGTGATGAACTGGCCGGACGAGGACACGGCCATCATGTTGGAGTCGCAGCTCATCGACGTGGTCTGCTCGGCGGCCATGCACTACTGCGATCTGATCCACACCGCTTTGGCGGACAGTGGCTACTACGAGCAGCAGGGTCCGTTCCGGTGCTCCGACGACATGTGCGTCACGGTCAACAATGTGGAGTATGTGCGTCGCACCCTGGCCGAGTTCCGATCGGATGAGCAGCCGCTGGAGGAGTCGGCCGACAACCTGCTCGAGTCCAGTCTCACCCACATGGAGAACCGCTGCGAGCGGATCCTCTCTAAGCTGGCTCCCCTCATGCAGATGTCGCTGCAGAAGGCCATGTTCCATCTGGCCTGGTCACCCGACTCCCTGCCAGCGAATCAGGCCATTGTCCCGCTGTTGGAGTACCTGGATTGCCACCTGGCCGCCCTAAATAGCGCCCTGCTCACCAAGAACTTCAACCGCTCGCTGCGATTCATTTGGAAGACTGTGCTGGGCGAGATGTCGCGCCAAATGGAGACCGGCGATGAGACGGACAAGCCGACGCACTTCCACAAGCGTCTGTATGAGGCACTGCAGCTCCTCATCGACTTCTTCCATGCTGAGGGCCAGGGCCTGCTCCTGGAGTGCCTGCACACCGAGGACTTCTGGCGCATCGAGCAGCGGCTGCAGTTCCACAAGACGGACACCGATCGGCTCATCGACATGTTCTACATGCAGCGACTGCGGGAGCAACTGATGGCCGTCATGCCCTCGCCCTACGGATCGCTGGCCGTTCGGGCCTACTTCAATCACGATTCGCTTTGCGTGGAGGTCCTGCACGCCCGGGACGTGGTGCCCCTCGATCCGAACGGTTTCAGCGATCCCTTCGTGGTCATCGAGTTGCTGCCGCGAAGGATCTTCCTCCACTGCATGGAGCAGCAGACCAATGTGCACAAGGTAAGGCAACGATTTTGTTCATTTCTAAAGGTTGTGGGATAAGGGTAATGCTCCCAAAAATAATATATATAAGTCAAGTAATTGAGGAAAATATTTAATATTTAAAAATAAATTTAAATCAAAGGTTAAATGAAAGTTTGCTATTTTTTAGGCAAAAGTTTGAAGCATCTTTATAAATTTTATAATTTCATCACTTTAGCGCACTTTGAACCCCGTGTTCGACGAATGCTTTGAGTTCTCCGTGACCCTGGAGCAGTGCTTAACGGAGGGTGCCATGATCTGCTTCACGGTGATGGATCATGACGTCCTGACGGCCAACGATTTCGGCGGCGAGGCCTACTTGGCACTGGGCAACATTCCCGGGGTGGAGGCCTACAGTACAAGTGTGGACAACTTCCATGGGCTGAAGCAAATCGAACTGCCACTCATGGAGCAGAAGGATAAATGTGAGTTGAACATTTCCTGACAGGCCCAATCTCCTTCTCGATGCCATGTAAAATGTTCTCCCCCTTCTCCCAAGGCAATCCCATTTTGCAAATCCTCGAAGTGCGCATCAACGATAAACAGGCCCAGGACTTTGTGCGAAAGCAAAAGGCACGGTTTATCAATTGATTCTAGAAAAGGATAAAACAGAAAAAACAGGACTACCGAGCGAACCGTTTGTAAAACGTTTTGAAGCGATGAAAGGGCGGATCGAGCAATGTAATTGCATCGATGGCCACGATGATAACTTAACCAAAGCTAAATTGTACCCAATCCAGCATTGTATGTATTGTACTTAATCTAGTTGTTTGACAAAGACTCCTCCTTTTCTCTTCAGTTTGTAAATGTTAGTGAAGAATCGAAATTCAAATGGTGCAAAAGTGTTGAGCAGTAAAAATGGGATTTCAGTTTCCCACTGCTCTACACTAAACGTTGCTTGAACAAAATTACGGATAAATTAAAAAAAAAAAACACACAAATTAGGAACTTATTAGAAGCCTAGCCTATTGCTGAAATTGTCACAATTGGGCAATCAAACAAAATTAATTAGCCAGCGAAATCTAATAAGCGAACACACGACAAAACTCGAGCTACCTACTCCAGCACCCAGATGCGTTTTGAAGACTTTTACCACAAACAAAAATACACGATTAAGATATGTAACTAAGGATTTGCGAATTACAACACATTTTTTGGGTCAATTTAAAATATACGAATATATCAGCAACATGTATACCTAAATATACAAAGGACAGTGCAGCACCTTTTCTACCAACAACGCCAAGAAACAATCAAAATCTGCGTAACTCTGAGCTTCTTTGAAACCCCCCAAACAACTACACACAAGACATAATCACACCCAGACATGCAGGAGAAAGCTATTTACAATATAAATACAAATACATGAGATACGTGTACATGATTTGTACATTTTATATCACGCCCAAAGGACAGTGTAACTAAGTCTAAAGTATATTTGTAAACTATTTTCTGAGCACAGATTTTGTATAAATTTATTAGACACGCGCTTGTCCCCCGAGAAGCAGCCTTCAGCTCTTTTGCTTATACACAACTTAGGGTTTTTCCTCGTCTTATCCCCAACAACTTTTACCAACACTTTCCCCCAATTGGTTTTTCCACCCAGAAGGTCTCGCTTCTACTGTAAATTTTGTACTATATACAATGGTCTCTATAATGAAGGAACTTGAACCCAAACACGCGGTTAGCTGTGTACTATATATTATGAATAACTAAAGAATTGTTGAAACTGTGTAACTCTTAACTGTAAACTGTAAACTAAAAGCAAGAACTTTTTATACCTTTCGCAAAGGAGGCATTGGGCGTGGCTGAGGACAATTTTAGAGAACAAAAATAAAGATACTAACTACTAAAACAAATGCACAACAAAGAAATGAAAATCCAAGTCAAATTAAAACTATTTTTAATATTTACACTAAACGCAAGAAATTTCATGATTGTTAATTACAAATGAATGGAGTATTATGCAAAACAAATATAAATATATAGATAAATGGATAAATAACTAATCGGTAATCAAGTATTTAGTTTGTAAGAGAATCGTTTGGTACGGAATATTTGCACAGCCTTTCAAATCTGAATTTAGTGAATTTTGTTTAGTTAAGTTTGGTTTTTCAGTTCGACTTTGTTTAGTCTGCCATCGCCAAGACATCGACAGAAGTTATGATCTCCAATGGACAAACATCGAAGTAGAGTCAACGCTGAATGATCAAAATTTAAAATGTTCTACTTCAATATCTTCCAAGGACACTCGTTATTTTAAACTCCTCACTTCAAACTGCAATCTTCCAGACTTTTGTGCAGCAAATCCAGTAAAGAAAAAAATAGTTAAATGGATAAACATAAATGTAGGCAAGAGTTTGCTGTACTAACCAACCAAAACTACTGTGTTGATATGTGTACCTATGATAATTTCCTAAAATCGAATAGACAAATTTTCAAACAAACACGTGGGCAAACCAGAATAAATAAAATCAAATTAAATTATTCATGTTACTGGCACTAGCTAAAAAATAAGTGAAGCGAGCCGAGTAGGATAAATATAAACAGAAGTGAAATTTTATTTCGATATCGAAACTGATAAAGAATGCGAGTATTGGCCAAACAAAGAGACCAAACGCATTTCCCAACCGCAACAAAACCCACAAGCAACTGAAACTATTGAAAATCAAGGCCAAAACATGCATAAAAACCTATACTATACCTATACATATATATATATATATATACATATTTGAATGTGCAATTGTTGTGCTAGTTACAGAATACAAAGGAAACCAACAAAGAGCCCTCCTACATATATACTATACAGAATGCAAATGCAAATACAAATATTTTTAATTGCCACATTTGCAGGCGGCCAGCAGAAACAAAACGGCAACTATTTTCGATAATATACGTTACACAAATTCATTTCCTCTTTTCATGCCTGCCCCACAGATACTAAGTATTTATAACTATTATGTTTTTTGTATGCCAAGACAGAACTATAACAAAACACTCCACCGCCGAAACTTGATATGAATTTTTGAAAGAAACTACTAACGAAAAACCAAAGTAAATATATAGTTTTTTTAAATCGTATGTGTGTAATGCAAATACCAACGGGCCAGAATTCAGGTTCCTAAACTCCCCTCCGTAAATAAATAAATATATCTGAAAAGATATCTGAATAGATATCTAAATAGCAAACACTGCAAACTCTCTACTAACCCTAAGTACATAATTGTGTGTCTGTGCAACAGCTAATATCAAATCAAAACAAATCCATGCGAAAGCGATAGAAAAAGTACGAATAAAATCGAAACGAAGAAAACCCTTAACACATATTCAATGTAAATTCAACAAAATGCTGCAGAAAAACCATTATCAAATTCAATCAATAAATGTCAATGAATAATTAACTGGCAACTGTCTTTTACTCGGTGTGCAATCTGTTGGAAATTCAAAAGGGTTCGACTACAGGTGGCTAAAATAAAGATTGGCATACACTGGAATTGATTTCTGTTCTCCTTTTTAGCATACGATAAATAAAAATGTTTATTCAAAACCCTTAACATCCAAGGTAGTTTTAGTGGGACTATTCAAAACACATTTAAAATTTTAAAGAAGTAATCAAGTATTTTTAAATTGTTATGTTAATTTCATATATATTTTAATTAGAACTTTGCGTTAATTTTAATCGACAAGAGCTTCTTTATTAAATACTTTTGTTTTTTATAAAAAAATCTTTTTTATGTAATGGTTTCTAGAACGGATTCAGTATTCAGGTAATATCTAATTTTGCAAAATTGACCTTTTTTTAACTGATAAGCTAAAATCAATCCCCGCAACAGGCAATCGTCCGTTGTATGAAAATAAATTGTCGTTCCGCTGTCGGGGAAAATGCGGCCGGGAAAATGTTTACGGAATTGATTTGAGGCACTATCTGGTGCACGTCAAAGGTCTGGAGTGAAAGTGTGGAAAAGCTTTTATCTAAATTAAATCCTGACACATGCAATAGCTCCGTTGTCCCCTCCTTTTTTAGCCTTTTTTCCAGCACATGACGTACAAACGTCTTGCTATTTAAAGCAAGTGGCAAGGGTCACGTTAAAGCGATCCTTTGAGACATGCACACGTTTGTAAATGTGCCATTGTATTTAAGGCATATCCTAAACTTTTCCACGACACTCTCTGTTTGGAAAATCTGTGCAGTTTTATGCAAGTTTTATGACACCAGCCGAGGACACAGAGCGCACACAAAAAACTTTTTACGACTTGCAGTGCCAAAGAACAAACATCAGACGTTCTCGAGCTGCGCCTGATGCGTAAAGTAAACAAAAAGTAACGTACTACGAGCAACTGAAACAAATTTCCCAAAAAAATGCTCACACTTACAGGAAATGCTGACAAAAGAGAACCTGAAATAGAAAAGCAAGTGTGCATAGAATCCTGTTCGTGTCAGTATCAAACTTATCAAACTTAGAATAGGTTGACATCCGTTTAGCTGAAGAAAAAGGAAAATACGTTAAGGATTTTGGCTCCCCCAAGCTAAAGAAAATAAATATAATATAAATGTGAAACATATGTTAAAAGCCCCATCCGCAACTATAAAATGCACTTAATTAATCACCAAATTAAATAAGATATTTTTCTGGCTTAAGTACATGAGAATTTGTACTGAAACATGTAAATATTTATGACTATGAGAAATTTCCTTTGATGATTTCCCAGTTATGGTTAAAGTTACGCCACAACCCCTCCAAAAATGTGGATGCCAAATTAATTTACCAACATTCTTATTCAACCGAATAAACTAATGCAAACTAAAGTCCACAGAAGTTGTACAAAAGTTGTTGAATAATTTGAGAAAATTTTGGTATACATATTCTATTGCGCGCGGAAAACCAAAAACTACTGTTTATGTTTGAGCGTGTAACGCGAACTGGAAGGAAAAATGTGAAATGCAATATTTATTTACATGAGTGACCATTTTGAATATCATCAACAGTATAAAGTGCAACCTTAAACGTTGAATGGAAGGGGTTTTTGGGAAAAGTGACCCAGAGAGTCTGGGATCTGGCCCCATTATCGATGCCACTCATGCTAATGACATGATGCAAATTAAGCCCCAACTTATACCTCACCGCCTGACCCCTAACGCTCCAGCCAACAGTCAAAAGCATTGCACAGTCACGTGCGGCAGCTGGCCAAAAGTGGTGCCTGTCAGCCAATGAAGCCTAATGTAGTAAACCTCAGATGCACCTCACCTCCAACCCCAGTAACGTCAACATCCTCCCCCCCCACTCCCACCCCCACTCGACCTCAAACTGCACTGAAAAAAGGTCAATCGCTACAGCGGTAACTTTAATTGCACAAATATCTCCAAATTCAAATGATTATTGCCTGTGTAATATTATAAAAACTCGTTAATACATAAATACAGCTTAAAATTTTACCTGATGTTCCACGTTAATCACAGTATTTACATCTTCCAAAAAAATAAAAAAAATATAATTCAAAATTTCATTAATGTTATAGATAGCGCCAGGCATTTTGATCACATTATTTTTTCCTGTGTGTAACTAGACGTGCACGTGTTGCAGAAGTTTCGGTTAACAGTTATTAAATGCAGTTTTTGCAGTTTGACAACAAAATGTAGTCGCCAAAAGTGCAAAGTGCAGATGGTGGAGACCGGCACGGCCAGCAGGCCAGAGAGAAAAGTTGGGAAAGAGCCCGAAAGGCGTTGAGAGGCAGTCTTGGCCAAGAGCAGAACCGGTTCAAGCCGCGTTTTAGACCAGTTTAGACCACTCACAGGTGCTGGAACGTTGTCGCAACTCCCGGGCGATCAGTTCGAGCTGAGATCGCGACGCGTTCGCTTCGATTTCTTACCCGCTAGCCGTGCATTTTCGATCCCCGAGATTGACAAACAATACAAACGCAAAACAAAGTTGTACTCAAAAAAAAAAACAAACAAAACGCGTAGCAAATTCAACTATTTTTAGCGGATTACGTGAGTGTCATTTGAATTTTTTCGGCGTGAAGTATACGCCCGATCTGCTGGCGAGAAAAAAAATAGAACAGAGTTCCGTCCAAATTTGCTCACCATCTGTATCTGTGTCTAAGCCAGAGTTTTCTATATGTATGTGTGTGTGTTCGAGTGAGTGTGTTGGTGTGTGTGTTGGCCAGCTCCAAAACCTGCTGCTATTATTAGCCTTAGCCAAGATTATGGGCGATTTCATTATGGCGCTGCAATTTGCTGAGCCGCCGCAAAAAACAAAAAAAACCAATGGTTTGGGCCGAGAAGATTTGAGCTTAGTTAGACGAGTTCCGAGTCTTAGCCATTGTGTTTGGGCCGCCTCGAACCGATTCAAACCAAACAACTTGGGAGAAGCTGCAACGCCTTTTCATTCATTCATTCATGGCAGCGATCGCGATTATATCATACACCTCGCGATCTATTCCATGTATCAACGTGTTGGCTGGCATTTTGGCCAGAACCAGTAAAGGTTTTTGGCCCACACACACACACCGCACACACATCAAAAACACCAACGCATTTGCATATCTCTGAAGGAGACTACGTCATCGCCTGTATTTATATTAATATTTCTCCACTTCCACATCTCTTGCCATGTTTGCTTTTTCGATTTTCGGTGCAGCAGCCAAGTGAAGTGTAATGAAATGTGTACAGCGGCCAGAAACTAACAACCTGTCGCTGTGGCTGGCAAAAAGCGTTAACAATAAATAAGCGAAACAATACCAACAGCACAGCCAGTTCAACTGTATAACAATGTGGAGAGAAGGTAAGCCAGTTTTTGTATTTTTATTTATTTTGTAGCCCCCAACAGTGCCGTGGATTACATTCCCATATATACATATTTAGAGGAAGTTGTGTGGATGCACAAACAAGTATGCAGAGCAAAAAAACTCAAGGGTATATGTACCAAATCAATATTGATTTTGTTAGAAACGTTCCAACTTAATTTGCAATGAGTTAGGTATTTTTTGGGATTCAAAAATCTTTGATTTAAGATCAACTGTTTCTAAGGTTAACTTTGAACACATTTTAAGGATTGAAAGGATTTATTATTTTCTAAAAAAGTAGAAGTATATCTGCTTTCTTAGTGTATGTTCAACTTGTTTATTTGCCAGCAATTTGTTTTTGGCTCAGTGGAATTGCATTTTGAGCATCTTAAGGTTGTCTTCCACCTTCGGTTTCGATTTCCGCAAACGTTGAACTGTTTGCGGGGGCGTTCAGTTTGTGATTCCATTGGTGATTCGGTGATTCCATTGATTACGCACCGGTTGACCCTGAAAGTGTCAGCCAAACGGCGGCTAAAGACTGGCCTTATATGAGCATGATTTGCTCTGTTGTTGGCCACACAACACAGCACCGCATAACACAGTTTATTCGCCTTTCGGTTCACCATGGTGGTGTGTGCTTATGTCATTTGTCAGCAGACCAAACGTAAACCAGAAAAGGATCCAAAATGAAAATTCCAGTGAAAAGGCACTTTGGTCATTTGGCAGAAAACTGCAATCTGTGGAAATGCCTTAAGGCGATGAGGACCCGTACAAATGCCAATACCAAATGGATCAATGAGTGAAATTTAATGGCTGTATATGCATTTAATTTATTGCTTTCTCTTTTTTGATTGCTTGCAAAAGGCAACTGGGAAAATGCTTTGACATAAGCCCTTACCTAACGATATTATCATATCGCAGACGTCAGAGGCACAAAGAAAAGCGTTTTCAAATGACTGGGGGCTTATCTATAGCATGTACATCTGCAGCTCCCATAGTTAATCTAGCTCCACTCCACTTTTTCTCCATGCATCCCACTGTGCATAACAGAACTTGCTTTTTCAGTTCAGTTCGGTTTGGTTTGGTTTGGGTTGGCTATTTTTCTTCTGTATTATTTTTTCGTGTCTTCGCCGCTGGCGATGTTTATGCTTAAAAGCCAGCCATGCTTAGCACGCTTACCATCCAATAAAAGTTGCAGCAGCAGCAACAGCAGCTGGAAATTCAAAACCAACGCCAGCGGCCAAGAGTTTCTAGTTTTTCTCTTCGCCGTTTTTTTTATATATTTTGATGACAATGTTTTGATAATAATGATAATTTTCTGTGTCTTTTATTGTGCCGGTGTTTGGGGTCAACATGGAACTCCGTGCTCGTGATTGCGCCAAATTCGGTAACAATTAGAGGTAGCGAAGATAACTTTTGCACTTAAGCAACTGCTCATGGTCATCAGCGTAATTCAGCGAGATGCAGCGAAAGTTGCGTAATAGCAATGTTGCGGTTTATCGCAGACAGACAGGTTTTAAAAGGCCAATTTGCAGCTGCACATGGTGCGTATACGTGTTAACCGAAAACAACAGCGAACCATTGGCTCGAAGCCAACTGAATCCTCATATGCAAATGCTCGACGACCATCAAAAAAACACAAATCAATCAGTGCTAATCACCTTTGGCAAGTTGGTTATATAAACTCAAGGTACAGCCCACAAATAAGCAATCTACAGACTCCCAGCTTTTGCAATCTTCACATCTTGGGTTTGCGTGTGAATCTAACAGACAACTAAAAACCAAAAAACCAACCAACTATTATGCAGGAACGAATGAATTATCAAACCAGCTGCAACTTTCATTTGACATTTGAGAGCGTATGCAATTGAAATCTGCAAGCTGACAGATGACGCCGATGATGTCATCACATATACGTAATTAATGCCCCGTGTCGCTTGCACACTCATTGCGTGCAAATTATACAAAAAAGTATCAGACATTCCGCGGTTGCAGTCGGACGACTGGCTATATAAATCAACGATCGACTCGCAGATCGATGCTAAGTTGAATGCTTATTGAATCAATGATGCCAACCGGTTTTGGGCAGCGATCTCTCGGCCAGATTCGAATTCCTTTAGATGTTTTTAGGGTATCGTTCACCAGAAAATTATGGGTTTCATTTGATTCACAACATCGTTTTTATACGCCATTACCAGCGGCTTAATTATATTTGTTGTACACAACATTTGCATATTAATGGAAGAATAAAATGAAAAAAAAACAATACTTTGTTTTTCAAAATTATACTTATACTTTTTTATTATATGTTATTTTATATTATATATATTTGAATGTCATATAATACATATTATCAAAAAGTGTCTTCGTATTTTTTAATAATCTAATATCAAGCAAATAATTTACTTTATTTTATGTTATAAATGAATTATAACCCTCTTAGATTTTTAATTTGTAAGCTATTTCAGCAATAAGAAAAATAATTATACTTTTAATTATGTTATTTACAAATAATTGTGTATATTTATTCTTACAAATTAGATTAGCAACCTAACATCCTAGTAAAAACTTTACCAGAATTGTTATAAGAAAATTGGCTTTATTAAAAACCCATTAAAAACATAACAACTTTTTTAATTTGTTAGCAGCAATTTGAGTAGATATGACCTCACAAAAAAGTATTTAAAGGAAATACAAGAATTTAATTTATATGCATCAATGTATGTATAGTGTACCGGCTTTATTACTTCCTTTAATTTCAATTTTCGATGTTTTAGCTAGCCAAAAGCCGCAAAGAAACCTTATAAATAGCCACATCTCGGTTCGATTAGTTCTGCTTGGCATGGGAAACAATTATAAGTGGACAAACAGTAAACAAAGCTCAATATTCACAAGCTCTTCAATGCTAAATCCATAACTCAGTGCGCCCGAATCGGAGGCAAACGTCCAGAGAGCTATGACAACGTCCTCAGTTTCAACATCTAATTGAGTGAACAAGCAATTGATGAAATGTGCCCAAAACAGAGAAGCAATCAAGTCAGTGAAAAAAAAAAAAACAAGAAAACTTGTTGAAAACACAGTTTTTGACTTCTCGAGTGCCCTAAGCCTTAACAATGCCAGCCAACCGCAATTCTGTGAGCCACACTTGACATTAAAGCATTTTCTCAGGGGCTAAATCCACGCCCCCGCAGATCTTCCACGTCGGCCGATAAGTGGCTTGAAAATTATTCATGTATTCCGAGCAAAGGCAAATATTATACAACATTAACTTTGCCAAATTATAAAAGGCAACACCCCTCTCATAAATCGCTATCTGTCTGCGTTTGCCGCCAAAAGACCTTGACGGCCAGCCAAAGTACAACAAATAAAAACCAACTGAATGAAGAAAAACTTTAAATACAAATAGCCGACAACAAAAGGCAAAAAACTCTCAAGATTGTGTTTGATATTTAGCGGACATTCGTTAGATTCAACATACATATTTTGTTTATTTTCTTCTACGGTTTGGTCATCTTCACAAAAATTCGCGTCATCAGTGTTCACATAACACGATGATTAAGGAGGAGATGTCATGCAACCATTAAGCGATAATTAACTTGAGCTCAGCTTTTTAAGGAAACCCAAATGGAATTCCTAAAAGGAGAAAAACTGGTGCTGGAATATCCGCCATACCGCGAAATAATTGTGAAACAATGTATTGCGAAAAAGCCAGTGGTCGCCACTTAACCAGTTGCAATATTAATTGATCTCTATCCGTGTCCCGGGCGCATTAGAATACCCGTATCAGCCACCAACTGGGCATTCTCGATTAAGCCCAATCCAATAAAATTCGCTCCGATCGGAGCAGCTGCATCTGAGCGTGGGAAACCCATGGCGGAAAACTGGCCAAGGCGGACACAAGGGGCCCGGGATGCTAGTCGGTGGATGTGGATGTGGATATGAATGTGGATGTGGATACACGATCTATAGTTTGCATATGCTTATGTGTCGATTGGTGGCTTATTATTTGATATTTAAGGTCTGCTTTTATTTGCCTGCACTTTTTTACCTGGACAAGTGTAGCCACAGACATTGTTGTCAACTTGCCAGTTGTGCAATCGAAATGAAACTAATACACAACTACAGGCAAGCTTCCTTTGATTCAAACTTATTATAAAAATTGCCAATGTTCCTATCATGGCGGCTTTACTCCAAAGAGCTTATTCTTACCGTTTGATTAATAATTTCAATAGAATTTTAAATATTTTTAAATTAATTTATTCGTTTCATTCCTTATAAATTTTTGTTTTCTGATTAAAAACGTTTAATTAAAAATTCATCGGAAGGAAGTTTAGTTGCCATACTATGAAACTAGTTTTTGCAGCAGAGTATATAGATTCAAAGGCCAAATGGTCAGGAAACTCATAACATTTGAAAACTCAAAATATATCTAGCTTAGCACATATATTCTATTTTATGGTTATGCACTTTTAGATTTAAACCAATTTTTTAAAATTCAAATGCTTGTTGCGAGCTACGCTTCATACTCACTTTAATCAACTAACTTGCAAAATACAAATTGTAATTGTATACAAAATTAAGCTCACGAAAATTGTTCCTTCAATTTTTTTTACAATTTTGATTTCAAAAGGCTTTTGGATCAAGTAAAGTTTAAGGCTTAAGGCAAAAGTGATTGTAGGGCTTAGGAGAAAATTAGTCTGTTTAACTTATTCTTATAACATATTGTCATAGGGAGTTTCGACTGTATTTGCACTACGCCGCACGTTTGTAATTCGATCTCTATGAAAGTCTTTAGATCAATAGATTACAGCTGCGGACTAGCTTTATGGGTCGTAAAAATGGCGCACTGAGTGTGTCTGCCTTTGATGGCTCGCCGGGCCACTTGTGCAGTTATTTGAACTATTAATGAAACCGAATTATGTGCCGCAGTCGAAACAGAAAAGCGGCACACGGGGGCAAAAGCAAATGTTATAACGGCATGGTTTTTGGCGGTGGCATGCACTCAAACGGATACAGATACATTTGGGCTCCCTACCGCCTTGGCTGACTGCCCATAAATAAGCCGAACAGGTTTACTAACCACCAAAGCACCAAGCCACCAAACCACCGAACTACCTTACCCCAAAAAACCCCGCCGAAAAAGAATATTTATTATGCGCATTGTTTTGGGTGCCATTTAGACCGTGCGCCGCAGATACGAATCCACGCGGATTCAAGAACGCAGTTACTTAGAACGTCGCACTGAATAAGTGGAAACACCTGACGATCTTTATCTGTATCTCTACTTCTATTTCTTTTTCTATTTCTATCTGTATCTGCATCAGTTCTGCTCGGAAAGCTGGTTAATGTTGGATACCACAATAGTAGCAGTAATGCCGCCACAGATCTAGCCGTCTGTCCAAACAGATCATTGTGTGTGTTTGAAAATGTACGACACCCTTGTCTGCACTCAAGCCAAAGTGAAAATCAATTTACTTATTTACTGCGTACACTGGAGTGCAATTATGCCGGAAGGCGACGGCACCATTAGCCCAGAAGGCGAAACAGCGGGCGCCCACATAACCATATTGGAAAAGTGTGCTAATGAAGTGCGAATGTATGCCCTTCACATAAGTTGATATAGAATGCTTAGTAATGAAACGCTGGAATAAGAAGACACTGAAATTTCGGATACTGTTGCATTCAAGTAATAAACCTTTGCATAACAACATGGAAAATTCCGAGGGAAAGTCTCCAAAATTAAAAAATATATACAACACAATTGTTCGAAAGTTTCATTATGGATGGAATTTTTATATAGGTTCGGCATATAAGATATACAGCTTAAAGTCAATTTTCAACGTAATTCAAACACTAAATGGAAACGAAACAAAAAACTTGACTTTTCTTTATAAGCTTAACAATAAATTTAAATAAAGTGATCTTCTATGCTAAAATGCTACCTATTTAGCATACTACTAAATTAAAACTCCATTCTCTCAAGGGATTATCTTGATTTTCCAAAAATAACAAAACAATAAATATTAACTTGAGGCAGTAAAAAGAATTTGTAAAAGCATTTCCCTAATTCTTCAATTCATCCAAGGCCTTTGTGTTTTGAAGTATGCTGGCTCAGCTTCTAAGCCCTTGATGCCAACTGTTTGTGGAGATGGGAGCCCAAAGACAATCCCAACCATAGAGATTAGGTCCAAAGACAACTGTTGCGTTTGATGTGGAAAAGGGGGCCATATAGAGCCACATGTGTGTAGTTGGCAAAGCAGGAGAAAAAGGGCGTAAGACGGGGTCAGGTTGATTGAAATTGATGTGGCAAACGTGACGCAGTCAGAAAAAGGGACCTACAGACACCTTGCTAGCGCACTTCATCTATCGTCGTCTTGGCCAGCGAACATGGCCAACACAGAGGGCCAACAGCTTCATTTTCATTTGCTCTTGCTAGCTGCCTGTTACAATTGCAGAATTCAAGGCGGATCCAAAATAAAAACAACACTATTTATTGTTGTTTAAAGTGAGCTTGCGAAAAAGCAGAATTAAAAGGGAGAAGGGTAGGAAGTGGCCTTAGCTTAGGCCTTTAAGTCAACTTTCTCCGCACGAGTGTTGAGATTTAATATTGTTTGCCCATACAACAGCAACGGCAATTGTAACCCTTTTTTTTGTTTGGTACTCTAAGTCCGTTTCTGTTCGATTCTTTTCGACTCAGCCGGCCATTGATTTTAATGGCTTACTTGGCACAACGCAACATCAAACGCCGCAATAAATGGCTGAAAAATTAATAAAAGAAATATGGCATCTTTATCGCACTTTCATCGCTCAATGCCGCACTTGGCCATAATTAATTTTGTTCCCTTGCCTTTTGGTCGACGTGAGCGAGCATTTATGGCTAGAAAGTTTTGGGAGCTTAGGTTTTGTTATTTTTGGGGTTTTCGCATGGGTTTCGGTTGATGTTTGCTGTTTGCTGTTTGCTGCTGCATGGCTATTGTCGTTGTCAAAATGTTTTGCCAACTGACCGCCCATTTGAATTTTTCGGGCCAACTTGTTGGATTACCATGGGGCACCTGAAACGGTTACAGTGGAATTAACGACCCCTTTTGCGTACGACAGACATGTCCGTTAAAAGTTTACCGATGATAGTTGTTTAAAGTTTTCGAGAACTTTGCTTTCTTAGCGCATGCTATATGAATAGTATATGCCATATACAGTATAGTATGCTTGTAGAGAGGGAGGAAATTGAGGATCTGGCCCATGGTACCGGGAACTGAATAATTTTAAACGCTGCTCATTTTTCAAGTCTGCGCGCCCTTTTCGAAATGCCTCTCGCTCCTCGGCGGCCTCTTTCTACGTCTGCTGTGCTGTGTTGTGGCTTTAATAGCCTGCAGGGTTAAAAATTTAATGGAAAAACGTTTTAATAAATCAGTTAAGTGGTCTTGCCGCTTTTTTTGCGGCTAATTACACGCATTAGTGTTGGCCAGTCCCAGATCCCGGCTCTTTGGCGTGTTAACAGTCGCAGCCGTGTCTCCAGCTTTCAGCTTCCAGCATTCGACTCTAAGCATCATCTCCGACTCCATTTGCCAACATACTATAACATATATACATATAAACACACATAGTTTGCAGACCCTCGTCGCAATGTCGGCCATGCAGCGCGTAATTTAGCAATTAAAAGCGATTAACGCGCGGCAGACATGGCTACTTAGTGTCTAAGATCGGCGACGAGACCACGCACTATATACATACATATATACCTCGTATACCTAGTATATATATCCGACCAGTTCTGCACAAAGCCAGTTTGAAGACCAAGACTAATCAACATTAAGTGTTCGGCTCTTAACAATGCAATCAAATTTTATGCTGATTATCGAAAACATGCAGCAAAAGTTAATGGTCGTGCGCAATTAAGCAAGGGTGTTTTCTTCGAATGCATTCCATGATTTTGATCCAATTTGAATAGCTATAAAACTCCATCGGAAAGTTTACGCTTGCACTATTAACTGCTTTAGAGACGGGTATAAAAATCTATGGTTTTTGAGAGCTGTCAGGGGCATGATGCGTTTAGTTTGCAAATTAAACCTTCTAGACAATTTTTGCCACACATCTTTTTCTATGGGGCTATTTTTAATTTAAGAGAGGTTTCGTTAGTTAATTATTAATTAAATTATCTTTTAATCATGAATATATATATTAGAATTGTTATGCTATAAAGTCATCAATCTTTTTTAAGAATGAAGAATCAAACTTTAAAAATATACACCTAACAATTAATCACTAAAGCCATTAAAATTTATAATCCTTAATATATTGAAAATAATTTTCAATTATATAATAATATAAATAATCGTAAAATATAAAGCCTATAAAAAAATCGTAGCTTTTAGGTTTAGAATTTTAAATGATCTGTATGAAATATGTAGTTAGCTGACAGTCTTGCTTGTCACTAGTAAATGCTATACATTTTTTTTGACAAAAACTTAACCGAAAACAATGCCTGATTTATGAACATTAAAAGATCACTTACTGCGCAACCGTATCGAATGGTAATTGTACAATGCATAGCACAAGAAACTCAAAATTCTGCAGAATGACAACGCAAAGTGTGTTATTATTTATTCTAGCGACCACGTTGGATATTTATTGAATGGAGGATTGGCGAACCGCAATTTTCAACCAGGTAATGGAGCCCAAGTCCCCGTCCCCCAATCCTTCAGCGATCTTCAGTGTTTTTTTTTTTTTTTTGTGAAAGGCGCTGGACTGCGGTTGAGTGGTACAGATTTTTTGGTCGCAGGCCTGCAGTTCTAGTGAATGCCTTGCCCCAGTTTTCTGGCCAGATATATCTACTACATGTACAGCCTACGTACGTACACATTGGGGAAAAACTTTCTAAACCTCGCCCCGAAAATATTGCGCTCTGGCCATGAAATTTGCATGCTGACCACAAGTTTTGCTTCCACTGCAAGTTCAAGTCGTTCGTTCAACCTTTATGACACTTGACCACAGAAACGGAGTGCATTTCTGTGGTCATTTTCGTGGCGCCTAGCCCTGTTTTTTCTCACCTGGGCGTTAGTGCTACACAAATTGCCGCGAATTAACTTCTCGTTTTCGCTGGCAACGACTTCCGCTTTTAACCCATTGTTGCCACTGCCGCGGCGGAAGCAGCGAAAGTGGTGAAATCCATCGAAGACAATGGCTGGGGCGCCACCTCTTTAACGGTCGAACGACAAAATGCAAATCTCGTGTAACCTGGTCCATCCAAAATGCTTTACGAGCGATGGGCCAAAAACGTACAGTACACAACGGGAAATACTCCTTTAAATTTGGTTTTAGAATATATAAATTATCATGAACGGGTCATAAAAAAATTGATAATTAAAAAAAAATCATAAGAGAAATTCAAATCTATTAAAAAATATCATCTGAAACCTGAGCTTTCTAAATCATTTATTTATCATTTTTCATAAATGGTATTCTTTTAAATATATAAGAAAATTTTTACAATTTTTTCGGTGTACATACAGTACCGGCTTAGAAGAAGTCGTAGTGCATACATTTTTGTGCACGGAGACGACAAAGATAACGATGCTCTCGAGTGAGTTCTCGAGGCTTTCACGGTTTATTAAGGCTGTTTATGTGGCGTTAAATGTTAAGGCCTCGCGGTGCCAAGGTGAATGCGAGAGCAAACACATTTTAATGGCATTCGCATTCCATTTGGCAGCGCCGCAAAAGGAGAAGGCTTTGAGCCAGGCCTAACAAAACAAACCCCAAAAACCGCATAAACAAATCAATGTGCGGAGTGGAAATGCGACGCATGGGACTTGCAAGTCGCTCCGGCTTTGATGGCCGCCCAGTGATAGAAGTGGTCAGCAATCGGTAAAGAGTGGAGCGGTCCAAATCCAACCCAGAGCCAGAGCCACGGCCATTGGGACCACACAGGCCCAAGCTCAAGAAGACCAGATGAAAGGGTCGCTCTGGCTCTGTCTGTTTCTGTTTCGATTTCTGGGTTTCCGTCTCCCAAACCAAACTCCCCGACCCCCAACCCTCAATCCCCAATTCGATTTTTCATTTGACGACGTTCCCGCCCACACCATAAATGTGGTATGTGTGTGTATGTGCGTCCCCAGGCGCTGAAATCACCGCATTGAACTTGAAAGTTTGCTGCGGACTGAGCGGACTGAACGGACTGAACCGCAAAAAGAGACCCCCACACACAGATCCACAGATCCAGATCCCAACTGACAATTGTATCGCGATTGACCGCCGGGCAGGGCACAAATGTAAATGCACTCAGAAATTGGCTTCAGCTGAAATAATAAGAAGGCTGGCCGAGAGAGAGACCTTAAAGCGGCAAAAATAGAAATAAAAAAGAGCAGGAGGAGCCCTGCTAGCTGGATAACAACACCCTTTAATTGGCCTAATCGAGGCAATAACTCAATTTTATCAGCTGCCAGGCGTTAATGATATGCTGCCAGAGAAGCTGGCCAATTATAAACACATTTGCCAGGCAGATTCATTAAAATTCCCATATCTGATAAGAAATATTCTTGATTGACACATTCGAGTGTCGTGAAGAAACAGATTTTTCTTCACAGCCATATGGTATATGTTAATAATGTGCTACGCAAGAGGCTGCAAATTATAGACAGAATTCTCAAACAGGTTCGTTAAAATTCTTTGACAAAATCTAAAAAATGAGAAGTACATTTGCTTTCGCAGCATATTGCCTTTTGATTGGCATATTCGAATGTCATAAATATATCTGTTTTTGCTAGAGTAAGACTTTAATGATACACTAAGAGAAAAAGTAAAAAATAATGTTTTATAAATTATTATTGTGCGCCAAATTATATAAAGATTGAAAACCAAAAAGAGTGATATATATATACTGTACAAAAGGGTTAGAAACAATATTGACATTTTAAGAGATATCTGCTAAAAATGTTTTTATTTAACAAATTAAATAGTTTTTTTTATAATATTTGTTTCATTAATGTTATAGTATAAGCTTCTCATTTCAATACCTTAAGACCAAGCAAGCCTTACATTTCCAACAAAAACTTAAATGTGATAAAAACACTCCTTGCGGAAATATGTTACCTGTTGATTGACACATTCGAATGTCATAAAAATGCTGATTTATTCTCTGCCAGGGTGCGTAAACAAATTCATGGGAACATCAGACAGAGATTAAGTTTGTGGCTGGTGGAACTGGAACCAGTTTGCCCTTGCCGCTGCCTCTGCCTTTGCCTTTGCCCTTAACCCGCTGGCGCTCCCTTTCGCAACCGTCACCTCGGTTGGAGTGACGCACCCAGAACCGAGCACTACGTGACCAAGTGACAAATTGCAGGCAAACGGCGCCGAAGGACGGGCAACTTCAATTTCTCTGCCATGAACTTGAAAGAACGAATTTCTCCAACTTTTTGAGTGGCTGCGGTGGGCCAGGAGCTAAAGTGGGGGGGGAGGAAAGTGCAACGAACTGCACTTCCAATCATTAAGATGGGTGTGCCCTTCTCGCTGAAGAATCATAAATTGATATAAGTTATGCAAGGCGTAAAGGAGGTTTACGCTGGTCTGTTTTGATTGCAGAAAGGGAAAAGTAATGGCAGGTCTCGCATCTCACGACTTTATTGCATACAAGCTTATCGAAAGACCTTTTTGTTTATGATCCTTTGTCTCTGATTTCAATTAATGCCCACACGGCTGGAAATAATATCTGGCGAATATTTATACAGATTGGAATTCGAACGTTTTGTTGAGTTTAAAATTAAATGTAAGGTCAAAACTGAAATCATTTTTAAGTTAGGTTTTAACCCATTCCACACTTTACAAACGCCGCCAGCTTTATGTTTCTGAGTTGTTTGAAATTTCCATAAATTTGTGTTTTTATGAGCCAAATGTGTTGTTTCTGAGTTTTACAATGACAAATTTACAAGCACAGAACACATTAAAGCTTTGGAAATACCAACGACCTAGTTATTTTTATCGAACATGGGTGCAGTCTATATACACTGCATTCAGTGCAGCTAAATGAGACTTTCATCGTTCTAATTAAAAGTTCTAAGCTGTCCGACAAAGTGAAGCTAAAAGCCAATTGCCATGAAGCCAAGCTCATCGTGTGTTTGTTTTATTTCCCCCGTTGCAGGCACCTCGAGGAATTGCTAGTCGGGTCCATTAGCAGTCAATCAGCCGAAGAGCCAGCAGAAGATACAGATACAGCCAGCGGAAGAGATACAGAATGCACGAGAGACAAGTGAAGAAGTGAGTGCGCCACTTAGCAGCCAGTCGGCGGTATAGCATTAACATTTGCGATTTGCCATCCAATTACAGGTTGAAGGGCAGCCATTATGTGGCCACGCACGGGCGCCTCACTCCGGACCCGCCCTACGTGCACTCCAACCGGGGCTACTCCACGGACGGGGACGAGACCCACTCCCACCGCGCTCCCTCGGAGCGCACCTACTCGGAGTACACGCTGACCCACGAGCGCATCTCGCCGCAGTACAATCCAGGGCGCAAGAAGCGCTCCTCTTCGGCGAACGGCCACCACCAGCACCTCCAGAGCAGCTACAGCCACAGTCAGATGGGCCTCTCCAGTTCGCCGGACAACGGCGGTCCCCGCTCGCTCAGCGGTCCGCCGCCGACGCGTCAGCCGCCGCGTGCTCCGTCCGCCCTGAGCTACGACCAGGCCGGGGACGCTGGCAGCGACATCTACGTGACCAGTGCCGCCTACAAGGCTCCCTCCGAGATCAGGCAAGTCGCGAGTGGGGACATATTGATATATAACATTAGTCGGGGTCTTCCGGAATTTTCCTCTAACCAAATACGAATCCTAGAATCCTCGTGAATTTTAAGTTAAAAGGTTAAATCCAACAGGGATATAATGCTTATAACATTTACCAGGAATCTCATAACCAGTTTCTAACCGAACGTTATTTTATTTTAATATTTTAAAAAATATTTATATATTATATTATTATTTTTAAAAGGTAAGGAGGAGATAATAGAGTTTAAAATTGTAATAGTTCATTTGAAAAGTAAACGTTATTAGGGTTTTTTGTATAAAATATAATAAAAAAAAGCAAAATAATTAATAAGGATTAACTGCTTTAAGCTTTCATCATATTTATTTAAATAAAGAGGCAAAAAATTAATATAATTATATTATTATTACAGTCGCTACAGCCAGCGACCGGTGTCCCGAGGAGCCCCGCGGAGTGTCTATTCGGTGGCCAGTACGGCCAAAACCGGACGCAGTGCCCGTTCGACGACCAGGAGGGGTGCCAAGATCGAGACGATGTCTGCCCCGAACCCATTCTGCCCGAATGTCAAGGGCGTCTGCTGCCTGATGCTGCTGCTGAATCTGGGCCTGATCCTGGTCACCCTGGGCTTTGTGATCGTGGTGCAGTTCTACGAGCCGCTTTACGTGTGGATCCTGGGAATTGTGTTCCTGATTTTCGGCTTCCTCACGCTGATCGGCTGCATGATCTACTGTGTGTATGTGTTCCGGGACGCCAAGACGCCGTCCCAGGTGCGGAACGAGGATCTCTACTGGACGCGTCACTGGCAGAAGAACATTGGATACACGCCGCAGGAGATCAACTACAAGGCGGACAAGTACGATGCCTACTCCGATCGCTATTCGGTCAGCAAGCTGAGTGGCAAATATTCGGACAGGGAGAGCCAGCGATATTGATTCTTTTTGTTATATACATACATACATATACGGTTTGATGGGGGGATCCTTCAGCCGGAGACAGCGAAAAATATGCATAGAAACGTATAAACCACTTATATCTTAACTAATTGTAAGACTATCTACTAGTTCTAAACGGTTATTAACAAGGCCCCTCAACGTACCTGCTGCAAGTTGCTTGCTAGTTTGTATGTCTTAAGAGAGAAACTGGACGGAAACGAGAGGATACATGAGAGTATTGTAATCTGCCATATTTGAGAAGGTTTACCGCTCGTTCGGCTAATCAAAAACAGAGAGTTTTATGCTAAAATTGTAACTGCAATTGTAACACATGAGAAATAAACAAGCAAATAATACGTAATACAGAAAACAACATTTTCTAGTTGGTTTTATTAATTAAAAGAAAATATGTTTGGACAGTGTACTTTCACAGTGTGCCAAGGAAATTTCAAATTGTACCATCTCTAACAGACAGTTTAGCAAATGGCAACTCCAATCTGAACCAAATCTGGCAGCCTTGGCACTTGGTATTTTTAAAACATGTCAATTAGTATGACCACATGTTTCATTTTAGTATTAATGGTATATTTCTGCTAGCTAACAATGGTCTCACCGCGGTGTGAGAAATAAACAAATTGCAAATTGTTGGCCAACAAAATTGGCAATTCTCCTGATAATGTCGTTCCACCTGAGCACAAAGGAGCGTCTGCTGCTCCTGATCGACGACATCGAGATGATAGCCAAGGAGCTGATCGAGCAGGCCCACCAGAAGATCTCCAGCACGGAGCTGGTGGACCTGTTGGATTTACTGGTGGCCAAGGACGAAGAGTTCCGAAAAATGCTGGAACTGGCGGAGGAGCAGGCCAAAGTGGAGGAGGCGATGGATAAGCTGCGTGCCAAGGTGGAAGTGCATGTAAGTAGAAACCTCCCAGTGCCTAATAATAAGTAACTTTGAGGATTTTACATATCCAATTAGGACCGGGAGATCCAAAAGCTGCAAAAGTCTCTGAAGGATGCTGAGCTCATCCTGTCTACGGCCATTTTCCAGGCTCGCCAAAAGCTGGCCAGCATCAATCAGGCCAACAAGCGACCGGTTTCCTCGGAGGAGCTGATCAAGTACGCACATCGGATTAGCTCCGCCAACGCAGTCAGTGCTCCGCTGACCTGGTGCATTGGCGACTTGAGACGCCCCTATCCCACGGACATCGAGATGCGCAACGGGCTGTTGGGCAAATCCGAACAGAACATCAACGGCGGCCCGGTGACGCACCAGAACAGTGGGATTCCCTCGGAGCAGCAGAGATCCTTGTCCGGGAGCGGAGGAAGTGGGAGTGGCAGCGGCGCAGGAGGAGAAGTGCCCAATGCCTTCCAGAACCAATTCAACTGGAATCTGGGCGAGCTGCACATGACCATGGGCGCTTCGGGGAATACGGTGGCCCTGGAAACCCGCGCCCAGGACGACGTCGAGGTCATGTCCACCGACAGTTCGAGCTCCAGTTCCAGCGACTCACAGTAGGATTGATTAAATCTCGTTTAAGCTAGTGGTTTAGTATTTAAAATAAAAGCGCATTATAAGGAAAATAAGTAATATGCAAATGATCTTATTGTAAACGTGATTCATTTACAGCGGCTCATAGTAAAATTATAAAAATAATGGTAAATGAAATTTCTCAATCAATTAATTATAAAATATTGATGTGAGTACTTAAGCATCACAATTTATTGCGGATACTATTAAAATTGATACTATATTATTTTTAAACGACAATTCGTTTAAAATGTATGCAATATTGTGCACAACAAACATGCAGACCCGAACTAAAATAAGAAAAAATTCAAAATTTAAGAAAATACTTTCTTAAAAAGTCAAAGCTGTAATACAAATTAAAAAATAATAAACCGTTTTAAATGGCCTTGACGTTTTTGTGTCACCCCGTCACTGCCTCTCTAAACTATCGTGACCGTTTCTGGTATATTTAATACTTAAAATACCACTTGGACGCAATCTTCAAAACTATTCCCACGTCCCTAACAGAGCGTGTTCCATATTGAATGTTTTATTAAAATATTGCGCATCTCTCGAACAAACTTAACATTAATTAATTTAATACTGCATATATAAATCAATAAACCCTCACTTGATTTATAATAAATTTTAATAATTAAAATATGTTTCATGGTATATACTTTTTGGTATAATTCAAAAGTGGACATGGTATATAAAGAGTATATTTTTTCGTGCCGGACGGTATATATTTTCAACAGCTACGCGGTCACACTGTTTGACAGCTCTCCTCTCAACACTCGTAATTTTGCTTTTAAAATATGGAATGCAACGCGAGTGCAGCGTGTTTTAAGTAGCTAAAATGTGGCCAAGGTGTAGTCCAGTGTCGGCGCCCATCGCAGATTTGAACCGTGTGCGTCTGTAACGAAAGCAAAGCCTCGAAAACTGAGTCAGAAAACCAATTCCGATCCCCCAGTCCGCAGTGTGTGTGTACAGAAGCAGAAGCAGAAGCGAAGGCTCGACTCAAACCAATTGCAATATCAAAAAGTGGAAGTGGAGTGGTCAGGGAGCGACAGACAACGCCATCGCCATCGCCACTAGGAGCACCCCGCATCCACATTCGGGTTACATATACACAGCAAAACACAGCACACAGCTCACCGCACTTTTACTTTTCCAACCCGATATTGTTGGGAGAAAATTTGCCAAAAAAAAAAAAAAAGAAGCGTGTGGCGACATGATAATTTGTTTGATTTCTACACCCTGCATGTTTGAATTATTGTAAGGCCAACAATTATATAGCCAAGCCGCAAGACCATAAAAAATAGAGAGCCCCCTAGAAAGTCAGAGCGTCAGACATGATGATTCAAGAGCCCGTGCAGGTAAATCAATAGCTATTCGGTCCACCTGGCCTCTAAAAAAACTCTCCCTTTTTTCAAAGGCCGCCATATGGCATTGCCTGAACTACTACGACTTCAAGGATGCTGTTTTCCTGGCGGAGCGCCTGTGCTCCGAAGGTAAGGGTCAAGGTCCTTGTGGTCTTCATGTACATAGCTGATTTTCGCCACCTATTTGTATGCCCGTTTCAGTTGAGAGCGACGAGACGATATTCCTGCTGGCCACCAGTTACTTTCGCTCCAACCAGGTGCACCAGGCCTACTGGCTGCTAAAGGAAAAGCCGCGCCCCTCGCCGCAGTGTCGATTCCTGCTGGCCAAGTGCGCCTACCAACTGAAGAAGTACGCCGAGGCGGAGAGCGCCCTGATCTCGACCGGATTCGCGGACGCCAAGAACTGCGACGAGCTGCAGCGAGACTTTGGAGACCTGGCCTGCTTCGCCTATCAGCTCATGGCCCAGATCTGTGTGCGCACCGAGCGCAATAAGCTGGCCATCAGCGCCTTGCGACGGGCCCTCAAGCTGAACCCCTTCATGTGGCACGCCTTCACGGACCTATGCCTGCTGGGCCAGGACACAGACGCGGCGGCCATATTCCAGATCCACAGCACTGATGTGTTCAACACCTGCCAGGGCAGCAGCGCCAATGCCAATGCCATGGTGCTCTTCGGCGCCGAGCAGCAGAGCCAGCAGCAGCAGGAGCGCCAGTCTCTGATAACCAACCTAAGCAATATATCCAACTTCATACTGACCACGCCCGTGGACCAGCAGCAGCAGCTGCAGCAGGTGCAGCAGATCAACCAGAATCAGAACCAGAACCACAACAGCAACCTGGTGACGCCCATCAACAATAACAATAATAACAACAATCTCAACAGCTCGATCAGCATGCTGCGCGGCGGTCTGGTGCAGAACTCCAGCACGCTGGCGATGTTGGAGGACACGCCCATGGGCTATCCGCAGGACACGGCCGGCCAGCAGCACCAGCAGCTGTACGACATGAGCAGCGGTACACCCTTCCGCAAGCAGTTCAAATACCTGTCGGCCATCTCACCGCCCACTCCGAGCTTCGGCATCATGCCGCTGACTAGTCCCTGCACCGGCAACGATGGCTCCTTCATAGGCAACCACACGCCCGTGATGAACATCAGCTACTCGCCGATGCCACAGATGCTGGTCGAGGTCAACCAGGAGCCAAAGATGATGGGCAAGAAGCTGAAGACGCATGTGGGCGGGCTCATCAATCGCAAGGAGGGCAGCCTCAACAAGCCGGCTGTCTTCACGCAGGCCGGCAACATAACGCCCCGCACACCGAACAACAATAATGTGGGCAACAATGGCAACCTGAATGTGCCGCCCAACCCGAATGCTGCAGTGCGTCGCAGCTCGCGGCTGTTCAGCAACTCGTATTCGGTGAAGGAGAACAATAAATCGCCCAACATAGCCAATAAGTTCGTGCAGCCACGCTCGCCGCCGCGTAAAACCAAGTCGCGGATGACCAAGATCTGCCTGAACAGTGAACTGATAGAGGAGAAGTCCCACCACCTGTCCGAGAAGCGCAAGGAAAAGGTGGAGACCATCACGTCGTCGGGGGCGAACAACAACAGCGGCGGTCGCAGTGCCGCCGAGGAGGCCAAGGTTCTGTTGAACAACAGCCTGAACAATGCCCAGACCATGGCCCACCAGTTGATGGGACTCAAGAAGCAGTCGGCCGACGGACTGATGAGCCTGCTGCGGGACCTGGCCGAGGCCTATCAGCTGCTGTCCAACTACCAGTGCAAGGCGGCCGTGAAGCAGCTGGAGACGACGATACCAAAGCACCAGCTGAACTCCAGCTGGGTGCAGTCGCTGATCGGACTGGCCAGGTACGAGATGCGCGACTACGAGGCGGCGGTGGGGATCTTCGAGAGCATCCACAAGGCGGAGCCGTGTCGCCTGGACTATATGGAGATCTACTCCTCCTCCCTGTGGCACCTGCAACGCGAGGTGGAGCTGTCCGCTTTGGCCCAGGATCTGATTAGCCAGGACAAGACCAGTCCGGTGACCTGGTGCGTGTCCGGTAACTGCTTCTCCCTGCAGAAGGAGCACGAGACGGCCATCAAGTTCTTCAAGCGGGCCGTACAGGTGGATCCGGACTTCGTCTACAGCTACACACTGCTGGGCCACGAACTGGTGCTCACCGAGGAGTTCGACAAGGCGATGGACTACTTCCGGGCCGCCGTGGTCAGAGATCCGCGGCACTACAACGCCTGGTTCGGCATCGGCACCATCTACTCCAAGCAGGAGAAGTACGAGTTGGCCGAGACCCACTATGTGAAGGCTTTGAAGATCAATCCGCAGAACTCGGTGATCCTGGTGCACATCGGCGCCATGCAGTTCTACATGAAGAAGAAGGACTTGTCGCTGCAAACGCTGAACACGGCCGCCACGCTGGATCCCAAGAATCCGCTGACCCGATTCCATCGTGGCTCCATCTACTTCTCGCTGGGCAAGTACCAGGAGGCGCTGCGCGAGCTGGAGGAGCTCAAGGAGATCGTGCCCAAGGAGTCGGTGGTGTTCTATCTGATCGGCAAGATACACAAGACGCTCGGCAACATGGACCTGGCGCTGATGCACTTCAGCTGGGCCACCGACCTGGATCCCAAGGGTGCCAACAATCAAATCAAAGATGCCTTCGACTCCATGGCCCATCCCAGCTGCTGTCCGGCCAACATCGATCTGGAGCCCAACTCGGAGCGGTCCGATGACTCCACGCAGGCGCAGCAGGACGGCAGCTACGACAGCGACTACTAGGGAGCTGCGACTCCAAATCCACGCGGTTGTATATACGTTAAACAGAAACACACAGTAAGCAGAGGAAAACATAGAAAGCGATACAATTACGGATACAAAAACAAAACCAGATCGATTGCTGCTGTATTGTCGTCGTAAAGCGGAAAGCAAACCAATTATGAAGTATAATAAAGTCTAGATAACGTTTAGCATTAGTAATTTAAAATATACAACAAAGTAAATGGTTTAAACAAAATTGTGCACTCTGAAAGTCTAAGGCAAGATAACAAAACAAAACAACAAATTAAATACCACTTAAAAATATACAAGAAAAGGATACATTTTAAACGTTAAGTTATAAGAACATGGGCTCTTATGGGAATTACCACTCGATTGTACACAGTCCAACGTGGTCAATTGGAATTATCCTATTAAAACTAAAACTAAACAAAGCAGAAATATTGTACAGTGTAAGTGATAGGGAGCTTCTTATCTGAGTGGAAATCCAATCACGACTAATGTGTCTGATCCTCCAGGTCCTCCCTTTCCTGCTTTATCGGAAAAGTCAGGAGCTGTTCGTGGCTTAAGGCCAGAGTTATGTCCAGGACATTACGCAGTCGCTCCAGCTCCACATTCAGCATGGTGGCTACGGCGGGCAAGTGCTCGTCAACCAAAATGTATTGACGCGGCAGTGCCATCGTCAGTATGTTGCCTATGTCCTTGGTGCCGAAGATGTCGCCAATGGAATCGCTCAGCGAGAGATTCATGGAGCTTTCGGATCCGAAGGCCAATGGCGATGGGATCATTCCCTCCTCCGGTGTGGCACACAATTCACGCAGCTGGTCGGCCGGAGCCGAAAACGGACGATGTGGAACCAAGCTGGATGCTGGCTCGACAGGCGGCAGTTGATGGACAAAATGGGCTGGATATTGAGTAGGTAGCTTCGATGGAGAAGGTGAGGTGCCTGCATGATCGTCAGAAAAGGTTGATTGAAGTTTTGTAAGCTTTTTCTTAGCCGGTTCCTTTGGCTTTGGCCCAGGTTTCCTCTTCGTTTGCTTATTTTTTCGAGGAACTTCTTTCTGATCCTTAAGCGTCTTGTCCGCTGGCTTCTTGACTTCATCCTGTGCCTTTGGGTGGCTAATCCTAACCGAAGGCTTCAAATGAAGGATTTTATTGACCGGCTTTAGGGACACGGCTTTGTCTGAGGCTTTCAGATGCACAACTTTCTCCGCGGGCCTTAAATGCAGAACTTTTGACGAAGGCTTCTGCTGCTGGCAAAGTAGTTCACCGAAATCATCCTCCGTTTCCCCAAATAATTGGGGAGAACGACTTTTGGGTGGGATCTTTTGAAGATTCCGGTTTTCCTTGTCAATAAGTCGCTGCGATCTTCTTAGCGGCGAGAACTGGGAACAGTAAGTGGACGCGGGACTTGTAGTCCTATCCATTTTAAAAAATCTTGCAAATGCAACGCGTAATAGTTTAAAATACGTTTTAAATATTCCGTTGGAGCAAATTATAAAATGTCCTTATGCTTAGAGCTGCCACTTTTTGTAAATATGTAAAAACTTATTTAACGGTAAACTAATATTTTCATCTCTGGGCTGCCACTTTTTGTTTTTAACATTGGTTGACTTTTTTTATAATATACATTTTTAAAAACGTAATATTTTGTTAGATATTGAATGGGCCCTTACTTACTGAACATTTTTGAAATCATATATATCTAAATGTTTATACTTAACAATATATTTATTTAATAATATTAATTGAAAACAGAGCTATAAGAACAAATCAAATATTTAGGGCCAATTTTGTGTATTAATCGTAAAGTAAACATTCCATGAAAAAGATATTTTAAATACATATTTTTGAGTTAAATCTAGGAATTATATGTATATATACTTTATGTATATTTAAATAAATTGTATATTTGAAGTGGTGATGTTTTAATGGGTTAATTGGTAATGTAGTCTGGCAACGTACAGTGCGGTATTTTTAGTACAACCTTGTTTTTGTGCCGACACTAAGCAATTCTTTTCTGGTCACACCGGTAATAGCAATGGCAGCGACTACTTTACGTAAAACCCCCGTGGTAAATAAAAATATAGATTTTTTCAATTAAAATAAAGTGACACTGTTTTTTTAGCTTGTGGCAAGTCTGCAGAGATGTTTTGCCTCCGCCCCAAAGGTGAAGCCCACTAAGAACCGCACATTATCTGCTGTTGGCGAGTCGATTGCCGCCAAAGGGTAAGTATTATGTACTAATTTCCTTAAAACCCAATTAATATTACCCTATGTTTTCAGATTCCTGCGTCCCCATAAGCCCTACTCCCCACCCGCAGATGCCGCAGAACGTGTGCGCTCCGTGGCTGCCTCACTCAAGTTGAAATCCGATCAGCTGGGGAATCTCTCAGAGAAATTCCAGTTCCTGGCTGCCTGCTTCCAAGAACTGCAGCACGGAGTGCCCAACTCCCAGGTTCACGAACTGCGCACCATCGGCGATGTCATCTCCTTTTATGAGACAACCGTGGACACAACCGTCCCATTGGATGCACTGAAGCGCGTTGAGCTGCCGGAGAATCTGCACATCCAGTACGAGTACGTGCGCTTCAATCCCGAAACAGACACCAAATTCGACGGCAAGACAGCCTTCCCCAAGAGTTCCACTCTGGTCACGGGTCTCAAGTACCGCTCCAAGTACGAGGGTCACGAAGCCAAGCGATCCTGGCCTTAGTTTTTAGCGTTTTACACTTATTAAATGAAATCAGAAAAGAAATTCGAAAATGGGTAATTTCAAACTAAGCTTCGGTTCTGCTTTAAAATAAGCTTTAAGAATTTTTCGCGAAGCACTGAGATCCGACCTTCTGTGAGTAGAAGCTTTACAATCAGTAAATGCGAAGAATTTATACTAATTTTTGGTTACACTTCCGATTTAAATGTATAAGAAACACAATCCTGGTCTTACAGCCAATCTCTGGCTAACGTCTTACATTCGTTACATTACGTTCTGAGTAAGAAATCGACTACAGTAGTGCAGTGTTTTAAAACTGACTGAGAAATACTCCCTGCGAAGTTGTTAGGGTTAGAGTCTTAAGATATATGGAAGCCCGAGAATCTATAAAAACTCGGCTATAGTCTGCTTGAGATCCGAGTTGTAAACGCTCTCCAGGGCCGCCATGACGCGTTCGTCGCCCAGCAGCTTCATCAGCCGCATGTCCTCCTTGACCGCCTCGAAAGTGGGGTACATGAGCTCGCAGCTGATCTCGGTAACCGCTGGCTTGTTTATAATGCTAAGGATCTTCTTCTGCAGCTCGATCTCTGGGTCGGGGGCCCCGAGTTTGGCCAGGGCATTGGCCTCGCCCACCTCCCGCTTCAGTTGCTCCTCGCACTCGCCCTTTAAGTACTGGATGATCACCTCGTACTGTGAGGCGGTCAAGGGATGATTGTCGGCCAGCCTCTCTAGCAGTTCCTGCATTTGCTCCGGATGGCGTCGCTGTCCCCTGTGAATGGCGGCGACTGCCGGTAGGGCGACAGCATCGCGCTGCTTCTTCAGTCTAAAGTCGGTGGCCACCAGGGTGATGGCGTCCTCCAGCGGCATGTTGCGGTGCTCGGCGGGCACGCCATACAGGATGTTCACGGTGATGCTGTTGTGCTCCTCGTGCTGCGGCGTGACTAGCACCGCATACAGGCAGCCGCGCGATGAGATGTTGGCCAGGACCTTGCCCAGCTTGACGTCCTCGTTGGGAAAAAGGACATCCACCCGCATACCGGCATTCCGCAGACGCTCTTCAATGTACTCGGCGTATTTGCTAATGGCCAAGAGGGAGTATGATTATCTGAATCAGGACTTGGACTACCATAACTCACGTATTCTCCCGATTCACGACTATAATCTCGCAATCGTTGATGAGCGGCTGACCAGCAGCCGCCGCCGCCGCGGACATCACAATCCCACCTTGAACTGTGACCTGGGCTCCTTGCATCGGATTCTTTTTGGCATTCGCGTTGGCCGCCTTTGCTTTAATGCTGGCGTTGCGTACGGTGAGCATGTTTTGCTTAAAAGAAGACTTGTGCAGGGCGGATGCTGCTTTATTGGCCAGCTCCTCCGATTCAAACTGCACGAATCCGTAGTTTTTCTGGACCATTGAGCCGAGGACTTTGCCGTATGGCTGGCAAATGCTCACCAGCTCCTCACGCGTACAAATGGGCAGGTTGCCCACGAAGATGCGACTCTTGGCCAAGGCAGGATCCTTTGTTATATTGTAGCCAGCATTGCCTGGAAGGGACATATCTGTATGCTTTTCAGGACCCAAGAAACTAGTAGCAAGGAATTTACTTAAAAATACAAGTGTGACCAGGCATAGTTGGGCAGAAATACCACACTTGTGTATATCGCAAGGCAGCAAAGTCATATGGGGCATTCCTATTCTGTTGAACCGTTCAAACCCAAAGTTAACGATTTTGTATTCTCTTGCAAAGGGTATTCAAAAATTAGTCAAAACTTTTTATAGAGGTGAATAAGAGATTTTTTGATCCAGTAAAGTATATTTATTCTTTATCATCATAACCAGATGAGTTGATACGACCAAGTCCGTATATTTCCATACCGTCTGGTTTAAATTAGTTTTAGACTTAGACTTTTCCTATAGCGGCCACATACTGACACTAATTATACGGTTCTATGCGAATTTTTCCAGCAGAGTAAACGTTAAATTCTTGTATATGTACATTGCACTTTGTTACATTTTTTAATTACAAAATACAATACATATTTTAGATATGATATACTACCGCTTTTTCATTGAAAATTGAAACACAAATTTTAATTGTCAGTGAAAAATTTACATTTTTAAAAGTCCTTCGGTCAAAGACTAATTGAACTAAATTTATTGACATTTTCTTTTCAAATGATTCAGTAAAGTACAGTGTAAGTCACTACAAAACAAAATCAGAGAAAGGTCAGATACTTCGCAGACATTTTTAAACAGCATTTTTTTAAAAATATGTTTAACAAGTGTAGAACTTTTCGCGGATTTTCAAGTGTTTTCGAAGAGTTGAACTGCTGACGTATTCAATGATCAGCGATCATGTTGTTCTGCTGAAAACGCCCAATGACTCCTCAAAGGGTGTATTAAATATTTTTAAGGAATCCCCCTACCAAAACTATCCGCATATGTGGTCACACAAACAATGTTAAGGGGCTGCCAGACTGTCGGGCAATTTAAATTTTTTCTTAAATTCCAAAATTATTTGCTAAGAGAAACTTAAGTTGAAGTGTATATAACGTTCATACTAGATAATATATATTAAAGCAACGGTATTTTAAAGCGCATTTACCTCTTGAAAAATATTTTACAATTGTTAAGATAACAGCACAGGCGGATATTTTAGCGTCTTGTTTTAACTGGGTGCAGCCACACTATTTTCTTTCTTTTGGCTTTCGTTTCCGGCGAGGTACGTGCAAGAAATTTGTGCTCCACGTTTTTGGCTTAAATTAATGTTTTATTTTACATTTTAGCGTTGATTAATACATTCAACAAAAGAAATGGTGGGTCCCCGACAAAAACTTCCAGCCATCTTTACAGCAAATTGGCGAATAACCTGCAAACGCAATAGGAGCCCCAGCCCACGTGCAATGTGAAGCCTTCTGGCGATAAAATGCCAAAAAAAAAAATTAAAACAAATTATGGGCGGCATATAGTTTGAGGTCTTATAATATCATAGTGCCAGCAGCTAAGCCAAAACGAGAAAATAATGGACTGTAAACAATCCACGAATGATGGCTTATTGTATTCCCGGTTCAAAACACCAGTGCTAATAAGTATGTTTTCGATTGCAGGGTATTGATATCAACCACAAGTACGATCGCAAGGTTCGCAGAACCGAGCCCAAATCCCAGGATGTGTACCTGCGTCTGCTGGTCAAGGTAGGGCTGAGATTATAAGGATTGTCCAGCGATACGGTGGATTAATGTGTGTGTTTTCCCTCTATCCCTGCAGCTGTACCGCTTCCTGCAGCGTCGCACCAACAAGAAGTTCAACCGCATCGTCCTGAAGCGCTTGTTCATGAGCAAGATCAACCGCCCGCCGCTATCGCTGCAGCGCATCGCTCGCTTCGCCAAGGCGGCCAACCAGCCGGAGTCGACCATTGTGGTTGTCGGCACCGTCACCGACGATGCCCGCTTGCTGGTGGTGCCCAAGCTGGCCGTGTGCGCCCTGCACGTTACCCAGACCGCCAGGGAGCGCATCCTGAAGGCCGGCGGCGAGGTGCTGACCTTCGACCAACTGGCCCTGCGCTCGCCCACCGGCAAGAACACCCTGCTGCTGCAGGGCAGGCGTACCGCCCGCACCGCTTGCAAGCACTTCGGCAAGGCTCCCGGTGTGCCACACTCGCACACCCGCCCCTATGTCCGCTCCAAGGGACGCAAGTTCGAGCGCGCCCGTGGTCGCCGCTCCAGCTGTGGCTACAAGAAGTAAGCACCCGGCTGACTGGACTGGATTTGAAATCCTTTTGGTTAAGATATTGATTTTTCTCGCCGCCGCTTAAGCAGCACGCGGCAATAAAGAGGTTTTTATTCCAAAAGGTGAAAACGAGTGGTCCTAAATCTATGTAGCATCTAAGCGGATCCTAGTGGAGGTGCGTGCTCCAGTAATTGATTATCGGCTGATCCTGCGGCTGTACGCCCAGCACCTTCTTCAGTTTGCCCTGCACGCTGGTGGATTTGGCGTGGTTGAGGCAGGTCACTTTGCTGTCGGAGGGAATGCGATTGGTTTATGGAACTTTGAAGCATTTGCTAGAGTTCTTCTACTCACTTTTTCCACTCCTCGATGAGCACCTTTGTCTGCTTGTTCAGCACCAGTTCTGTGAAATTCTTTTCCTCCACCGCCTTTAGAAGTTTCACCATAAGATCTGGCACTAAAATGAGAAAATTGGTTGAAAGAAGCTTAAGAAACTAAAATGGATTTCTATAAGATATTCTTGTCGTTTAAAAGATTGTCCCACTGCTTCGGTTCCATCTAAGAAACGTTAGTATGATAAACACAAAGGATGCAGGATAACATTTTGACTAATTTATAACTCTCATGATTTGCGAAAATTCCGTAAAAAAGAAAACCGAAACACCACCACACTGATGCTTACATTTTCTGGGCAGTTCTCCAGGCCATTTGACCGAAACCTCGTGCCCATTGACGTGCTTGTCCAGGAAATCGATTCGAAACACTGAGCCACTGGCCATGGGAACGGCTATGTCATTGGACACGGATATGATCTTGTACTCGGAGCTGATGGAGTGCTGGTGCTGGGCATCGATTCGCATCAGATTGTGCATGGGCTCGGGCAGCAGTTTCTTCAGGCAGACCATGAAGCGGAAGGTCTTCCTGGGATCCCCTCGGACCACGATCTTGACCCCAGTCAGAGCACAATAGCACACCGTGGCGAACTCTTCCTTGCGCACCACACTCTTTAGATGTCGCAGCGAGAAGAACTCCTCCAGATCGGGGTCGTCTATGCTCTCGATCATTGGCAGGGTGGAGCTGTTGTAGGTGAGTCGCTGGGCGGGGGGACGGCCACTACTTTGCGGGGGCAGCCAGGGCAGGTTGCCAAAGGTCACGTGCTCGGTGAGGAAGCGGGATCCGGCCAGCAGAAGCCAGGAGAAGTGCGAGTGCAGGTGGGCGAAGATGTGCTCCTCGCCCGTGAGTTCCAGCAACGAGCGCGAGTTGTGCATCAGGAACTGGGCGCCGGACAGACGCCTCTGCCTCTCGGAGTAGGTCAACTCCTCCGCCTCCTTGGTCTTCCGGGCAGCCATCTGCAGCTCCGACGAAACCTTTTTCAGGTGCTCGGCCAAAAAGGGCTTGATATTCAGCAGGAAGTACTTGTCCTTCATGAGGACTATAATGGAGAACAGCTGTGAGTAGCCGCGGGCCTGCAGGTCGCTCACACGGAAGGTGTGGCTCAGAATGTGGCCCCTGGCCGAATCCCCGAAAAACACAAACTCGCCATCCTTGCTTGGATCGGTCCCATTGCTCAAACTGAGGACCGCCGCCTGCTTGACCAGACTGGCCACTTCCGGCAGCACCGCAACCTTGGTGCTCACAAATGTGGCCCCGCTCTCCGTGTCCCTGCTGTAGATGGCACTGTTGTTCCTGCCCATCGAGTAGTTGCAGGCGGAGCAGGATTTCTGGGTCTGCTGCTGCTGCTGATCCAGGGGCAAATCCTCCAGCTTGGTGTCCCTCAGGGTTTGGGTGCAGAAGATGGCGCAGGGACCATGTGCCTCGCAAAAGTGGCACAGTGCAATCACGGCGTTCATAGCAGTGAGCTAGTTTCTAAGATTTCCTGGGGTAATTATTCGCTCGTTTATTTACTGTTTACCCATGTCATAAGATCTGCAGTGTGACCAGCTACGCAAAAACGACAAGGGGCTAAAATTTCCCTGGCGATTTAGGTGGCTTTTGAGAGTTTGGCGGAAAAATTCAAATGTTATAGCTAAACAGATATTTCATATTCCTTTGTGGTAAATCTAAATAAATATTAAATAATTTTATTATAGATTTACTTTTAATTTTCAAAGAATTATTTTAATAATAATTTTATTTTTTCTTGAAATATATTCATCACATTTTTTAGATCACAGCAAATATTTTTTTAAGTGGAACAAAATATGTTAAAGTAATTTTAATCACCAAATTTCGATAGCGAGAAGATGATCTGTATTTACTTACCAAATTAATTATGCAGAACGAAGAGAGTTGAAGCAGACACATATTCTGGATGTCTTTATAACCTAATTTGTTCGGGATGCTAATTGGCTGTGTAAATATTAGTTTTCGATCGCAAAGCAGCTCAGATTGGTACCGACATAAGTGGGCTTCATTCTTAAAAAGTTTAGTGCCCCTGCCAGACGCTTTTACAATGCAATTGTTGGCTTGGATATATTTATTAAGTTGGTTTTTACCGTGGGTTAAAAGTGCCTATGACGTGGTCGAGCCCACAGTTGGCCAAAATATTACGGAATATCTGCATGCACGCCAGAAAAGACACCAATTGATCTACAGAAATGGAGGGACCATCCGTTTGGTAGTGGGTGCCGTTATGTCCACCCAACTTGAGGATCCCGTGGTCTGGCGCAGCATGGTTTACTATTATGTTCTGCACTTTGGAGCATTTACCCTACCATCAGCGCCATTGTATCCGTGGGACAAATGGGAGACGATCTATGCTCGATCGCTTCAGGAGAAGATCAGGAGCTTGGATGAATCCCACGAGGACGACACGCGAACATTTGCTTATGCTGCTTTGGAAAACTATATGGACCAACTCAGTGGATCGGTGGGTCGTGGTCGTCAGTGCTTGTTGCGAGGGATTTGTGAAAATGCCCAGGTTCATCATCACGTGGGAATCATGGCGGAATTACTTAACGTTCTGCTCACGTAAGTTGGAATTTTTGAGTTTTTATTCATTTTTAAGAGTATTTTAAACTATTAATCATATCTTTGTAGACCTGGTAAAACGCGTTTGGATTTGTCCTATACAGATGCCTTAACAGCTGGGAAAGCTGGGATCGATTGTTTATCTCACTTTCCGGATTGTCCAAGAGGTGAAAGTATCTTGGATGCTTATTCTGTACATTTGGATTATTAATATTCCAGAGACTTTGTAGGCAAAGCTAATTATATTTTTTAAAATAAGCAAAAGAGTATTTTCTGGAAATATAAATATAATATTCATTTATATTAATATAGTAAATATAAATTAAACAAAAAAACGAGATACAATTAAAAATTAATGTGTTTTATTTTCTTACTAATCTTATAATGTAATATGCTAAAAAAAATACAAATTCTATTTATTAAAATGAAAGTTAAACCTTGTTAAATCTTGGTTATTTATAGATTACCGCTTATAGCATTAAGATCAACAGCAAAGACTCGTCAACATTACAATAATCACAACGCCCCTAACCATCTTGGTGCTTTGATGCGTTTTTAACACTAATTGCAAGTGTCTCGCGCCCTTGTCACAGCCACGCCCTCTCAAACTCCTCCAACCTGGGACTTTCTCCTCTGGTAAACCAGACACATGAGTGGATCCCAGCATCCCCCAGCTTTGCGGGCAAAAATCCGTTAACATTAATGGCTTGTGGCTGGTGAAACTTGGGCTTGGAAAGCGGTGCAGCGAAAGCCAACACACGACCGCCATTTTGTCAACAATGGCGTCAATTAAATGGAAAATGCAGCACCACCAACAACCGCCAAGCTGCAAGAACACCAACAGCAACAGCGAAAGACAATAAATGCGTCTTAAGTGGCACATTAGGCTTGCAGACGCTGACGAGCTGAGAAGAGAAGGGGTTTTTACAGGGTGTAGCAGCTGCTATTTCAAAATTTATTCATATATCGTTTGCTAGTTGAACTCTGTACATTAAAGAAAATACTTCTTTTCAAATTTTTTCATGTTTTTTTACAACTTGTGATACCAACTAAAAAACAATTTTTTGAATTTTATTTAGCTCTAAAACAAATTCCATTAAGATATAACTTAAGAAATAAAAGTCATAAACATAAGGTATTATTGAAATTTTAGAAAAAAGGTGGAGCTAAAATTGGCTTAGTTTGGGTTGTAAAACCACATTATTCATATTGATAGATCGAGAATTGAAAGCACCCTGTGGCGAATCTCTAGCTCATGGCTCAGCTGCGCCTTGTGTGCACAGCTAATTCAAATGCGATTATGACAACGCGAACAAGGAAGGAGCTAAGCGGCGGAAAAGACATGGAGAAGGGGATGAAAGTGGGCTGAAAGCGGGATGACAGTGGGATGAAGGAACTATGCAAAGTGCAGTTGGCGAAGCCAAAGGGGGCGGCTTGGGGGAGGCCTGCTCAACTTTGCGGTGTTTGAACTTGTGATGGTGCAGAGCAATAGGTAACTAATGTCTGCGGCTGCCATGTTTATGCGGCAACAATATCGTGATACCGAAGTATTGATTTTTTTACTGTTCACGAAAATTTTTTTAGAAAAAAGTGGAAAGCCATGGTATGAAGTGATTACCAGAAAAAAACTTTTTTAGCTCAACTTGGCATTAGTGTCATACATGGCCTTAATTTATTAGATTTTTATAATTCAGCGGAAAATATTTAGAAATATGATTTTTTTGACTCCCTAACATACGGTGCGTATGATTAATATATATTTTTTCAATATTTTCTTTAAACTTATTGAATCTTGCACGACCTGGTATACTTGGACGTTCAAACCGTCATGCATCCGGCACGCCTGCAACGATGTGCACACATGCTCATCCTCGAGCCGAGTCAACACAGTTTCCTGCCCCTCAGACATGCTTCCGTGCATTTCCGCCCCAAATTATGCAGCAAGACCAAGCAAAATCCGACATCATGACAAGACCCATTAGACATGCACTTTGATTTGGTTGAAAACTTTATTGCGGATACCTATTCTCTTCCGTACTTCACAGCAATCCGCAGCATCAGCTGCAGCAGCAGTAAATCAATCATCTTCCACAATCAACAGCCCGTCGAGGAAGTTGAGACCCCGAGGACAGGACTTGTATAGACCCAGGCAATTGGCTCCAGCCCTTCCGGCGGCATAGGCCTCGTGATAGGAATTATCCAAATCCGCTTTGCCGGGACTAAAATTATATATGATATTTTTTAATAAAACCTTGTTTTTTATCTTCGATAGAATTTCACTCACCTGAGTATGATATCCATAATTTCCGAAAACACACCGATGTGGTGATGTATCTGAGCATTCTCGCAGATGGACCGCAGTAGGCATTGCCTGCCCATTGAAAGGTTGTTGTTCCTTCTGCCGATGTACTCCTCCAGAGCAGTGTAAACCAAGAGTCTGGCATCGTCAGCATATCGCACTTCGCCATTGGCCGTTTGCCGCTCGATGTTCCGCCTCATTTGCGTCAAGGATCGGGCGAAGGTGCCCTCCCACTTATCCCATGGCCAGATGGGTGAGGTGGGCAGGGAGTAGGAGCCACCTTGCAGCGTAAAGGAGAGCACACAGGATCGAAAGGTGACCTTGTCCTCCAGGGGAATCGGCAACGAAGGACCAATGCTGAACTTCATGGACCCACTATTCTGGTAGATCAGCCATCGCTTCTGTCGATGTCCCATAAACTCCGTGAGGTTCCGAGAGCTCAATCCACGTGATGGCAGGGTGAGAAGACCCACCGCCAAGAGCAGACCCGTTGTCCACTTCATGCTTCCAACGACTAACTGCAAATATAGGCGTCACAGCTTCAATTCGGTTTGAAATCCCCCGTAAATTAAGTGAGCCGTCATCTCTGGATGACAAGTGAAAATTTCGGAGACGCAAACATTTGGCCAGGCAATTAGCATTATGAATGTGACAAGAATTGGATTACACTGATAAACGAATTTGGAGAAATATAAAAAAAAAATTTAAGGGCTAAGTTAAATCATCACCTTTAGTGTGTATAATTTATTTTAGTTATAAGTTCCTTATTGCTATTAATCCCTAGAAATAAAATTATTAATAATTAAAAAAAAATAGTGAAATTTAATTTTAAAACTAAAAGCAAATGAAACTGAACAGAATAATTAAAGTTTTCTACTTTTATTTTATTAATCTGAGAAGTAATGTAGTAATTTTAACAAAATCAGGCATAAAGAAATACTGAACAAATAAAATCTAGCACAAGCTAAATTGACTTTTTTTATATGGTAAACAATATTTTTTCATGTGTGGCCAGTTGCTTTTGGTTTTCTATTTGCACACGTGAGTGGATCACTGAGTGGACAACAGCAACCAATTTGGGTTCGGCCCAAATGAAGTGACCCAACAGCCGAGATCAAGATGAAAGGTCACCAAAATATATGGGAAATATAGCCACTTAGAAGACCATTAAAAGGCGGGGAATCTTCGCACACAATCAGCTTGCAGAGCGATGAAACGAAAAATGTTTTGCAAATTATTTAGACAAATAGGGGAGGTGGTACCAACCGCTGCCCTACCGCTCCAGGCGAAGATAATATCCTTTTTCGGGTTGTTTTGTGATTTGTAGACGTGGCCGGAAATGAAAAGCAAATAGCTGTAGCAACAGCAGCAAGCAAATACATTTGTTTAAATAACAGCAGTGGCAGTGGCAATAACAACAGCAGCAACAATCGGCAAACAGCAAACAGAGCTGCAAACCACAAAGATGAAGGAAGGAGAAAATGGATTCAGAACCGCAGTGGCACACACACAATTGGTTACACGATACGAAAAACCCATGTGGGTTGACATGTCTGACCAAATCACAATGCCGCGCAACTTTTCCAACCCATCCACCTGACCCTCGGACATTTCCGTTTTCTGGGAACAACAAGCGGCTGGCATAAGAAATAAATTCATGTCGACAATTTGAATGATTTATAGAAAATGCGTGAAGACAAAATTTTCACATGGGCAAAAAATAACAACTCAGACCTATGCGTAGGCGTAAATAAAAAGATCAACAAAAATACCTACCAATTTGTAGCAATAAACCCAAGTACTATGCACGTATTAGGCTCTTTGTCATTCATATGCCAGACTCCTTGAAATCGACCAGTCATTGTTGATATTTTTATATAGAAAGTTACTGTGTTAGCTATTCTAAGCATTTTAAAAATAGATTTTTCATTGATACAACGAATAAAAGAAAAACAAAATATGTTATCAAACAAACGGATTTTATTTGTTATGGTTTTGCAAGTCCAGCTTTTAATTTTATTACTTTATTTAAAAGAAAAAGATAATTTATAAGGAAGTTATTTTAAACCAAAGTTATTTTTAAACCAAAATGAAAAAATCTTCAGAAGAAACAGATAATTTTTTAACAAGTTATCTAAAATGTATAACTTGAAGAGTTTATATTGTAGGTTATATTTCAAAAATTATAGTTTTTAAACCAAAATGATAGAGAGTGAATTTTGTTGCCTTATTGCTTCGATTGCAAATGCCCCAAAATGGAAATTTTAAAACCCTCTGTTCCTCTGCATTACGTAAAAGTAGAAAGTAGTCCTGATTTATTAGTGCATATGTGCTTCTGTTTGCAATAGTTTTGCCAAAAGCTTGTTTCATTGCAACATCGCCGTATCTCATACTCAGTCATATGACATTGTACATGTTTTTTCCCAGCTGTCTTTCCATATTTTTACTTGGCCTGTTCGCATGCTCCTTTTGCCCAATTTGGCACAGCCAAAAACTTTATTTTCCTTGGCCGCAATTAGGCAGCGGGTGAAGTAGGGAAAAGGAGCTGGAAAAACAATATCTGAAGTGTGGTGCTGGGCTCCACCCCCAGGAACATTTCTCCAAATGTCAGGCAGCCTGAAAAAAAGGACGAAGAAAAAAGGAAGTAACAGTGACACCCAATGGACTTGTAGCTACCTCATTCGACCTTCCTACACCACCACCCTCCCAAAAAAAAAGACGACTCCCCAGAGGGAAGTTCTTCTTCTTCAATTTCTCACACAAACTGTATATAATATTTATTATGTTGGCATAATAAATTGCAACATGAGGCAGATTCATTTTCGCACTTGCGGACATTTTTCATTTCGTTGCCCGCCGGGCAGCATCTGCTTGGACTTTGGCGGTGCGACTGGAAAGGGGGCGGTTGGTTGGTGGTTGTATTTTTTGTGGGTTCGTGGGTGGTGCTTTCGGGCGGTGGTTGTGTGCGAAAGAAGCCATGGCGCCACATCCATGTCGCCACTGCTGGCCTCGTTGCGGTGTTGCAACTGATGAGCAAAAAGTACTTGTTGCCATATTCTAGTTCGGTTCAGAGGCACTGAAAGTTCAAGTATCCCTCGAACAGAAATGAACATTGAAGATGCGTATTATTTTGTATTCATTATCATCATATCATAACAATAGCCTTACATTCATAAGGAAGGCATACAATGCATAAACAATGCTGCTAAACTTTCAACTTTTCTAAACCAATTGAAATATAACATTTTCCTTTCTAGGTTAATATACTTTCCTAGAGAATAATTGTAAAATTATTAAAGTTATGTTTAGTTTAGTTAATTTAAACCCACAATATTTGTTTTCATATTCAAACTTAAAAAACCACATCTATTTGCAAACCTGTAGCTAATCGTAATTCAGTACGTGAACAAAATTTAATATAAATTCTTAAGCCGATTCTTACCATTAGTATATTTGCCAAAAAATATGAAACCGAGGCTTAATAAATCTTGTCTATTATTATTAAAAGCTGAGTCAAAGGTTATGTGTATCCACATATAATCAAACTGGTTCCCTTCTTGGCTGCACTGATTCACCTGGTCTTCCTTCGCCTTCTGCCTTGGCATGTGAACATTTTAAAAGGGAAATTTAATAAACCTTGTCCTATTTCATGCTCATTAGTGTCATGATAAATTGTAGAGCCACGTAACCGGAGCGAAAGGAGGAGACTCCGGTCCGTGGCCATTTCTCAGGTGAGAACGCTGAATGGAATGGCATGGCATCGCGAAGCCCATGTAAATGTGGTTCGGGGCAGAGCAGTTCAAAGGCCAGTGGTGCTTAACTGTTGCACATTGCACACACCCAACACACAAATGGCCATAAATTAGAAAAGTTCGCCTCTGATGCGGACAAGTTGCCTTTGATTTGCCAGTTTTGTTTGCTTGTTGCCATTTTATAGCCGTTTAATGTGCTGACATGTCGGCAATTACATGAGAAAGATTGTCTGCGATTGGAGGGCGGGAAATGTAAATGGAGTTGGGTGAGTGTACGGGTTCATAGAGTTCACATAAATTCAAGCAATAATCTCATTGTTTTCGCATGCGCTTCATTGCGCGGTTTTTATCACGCATCGTTCGAGGCGAGAAATCGAGACACTTTTCGCCATCTGTTTGCCTTTTTTTGTTGTCAACAAAGTTTTGCAGACACAATATGTCTGCGGCAGTCGGTTGTCTATATATACATATTTATATATTTTCCTGCACGTCCGTCTAACTGAATGCTGTCTGTCCTTCCAGTTGCTTCCATCTGCCAACTGATGTAGCTACTTTTATGGTTGATGTTATTACTTTTTGTTGTTGCCTCCTATTTCCTCCAATTTTCCCCTGCAGGATACCCTCTGGCTGATACTGCGTCATGCAACAGCGTAAAAAGTTGAAGGTTGTTTCCCAGAATGCACAGCAAATATTATATACCCTGGAAAATGAAAAACATTGCAACGCATTCGAAAGATGTTTTCAGAATTTTAGATACAGTTATGAATTTACTACGCAAAATTCTTAAATTTTGGTTGTCAACTGTGTACGATTTGTATTTTATTTAACAATTATTGTTTTCACAATGCTTTTGCTTCGTCAAAATCGAGAAATCGGTCACATTTTTGTATGTGCTATATGTTCAGGGTAAGAAATTAAACAATTATTGATAACATAGGATCAAGTATGTATTTTCACTAAGAAAGTCTTGAGTCTTAAAAATCCCTTAACAATATAAATTATATAATTTCAACAGTATATGTATTCTTTAGGAAACTGAGAACAAACTGAAATGCTCTTTAAAATATAAATTCCAAAAAGGAAAAATATTTATTATTACCTTCTTCTGAAACAGAGATTACCATTTTTTCAGGGTATCTAACATAACTAACTTCAGCTGCGGGTTATTGTTTTTTCTGCTGTTAGCAGCATTGCTTTTTGCCTTTGTGGCTGCATCTGCACTTCAGACGTCGCCATGCTCGTGGTTTGGCGACGACATTTAAAGCGCCATGAATATGCAAAACTTTTACACTTGCTTTTTATGCGCAAATGTATAAATTGAGGGAAAAATGAAGAGGCGAGGAAAACAAACGCCGCTGGCTGCAAGGATATTTTTTGTGCTCTCCGGGCTCAGTACTATTAGTCGCCAGCATTGGCAACTGGCAACTTGTGCCGCCAGGAGGATGTCAGGATACTGGGATGCAGGGAAGCTGGGATGTTGAAATGCCCACCCCCTCCATCGCGTAATAATTCTTCAATAATAACGGGGAAGAAATGGCGGAGGCCAAAGCGTTTGTCGGTTAGGTGGGAAATGGGATCCGGCAGATCCGGCAGTTCCGGGGTCTCCACTGCTTCTGCTGGAGCCAACTCCATTGCGGGCTATAAAATAAACACTCACTCACTGCTGCCACTGCTCCTTGTCGCGTTATCCTTTTTCCTGCAGCTTCTCATTGTGCACTGAGAAAAACTAAATTACAATCGTTTGAATGTTAAAGGAATTGCAGTCAAAACATAAGAATTTATTTTTCATTCATCACTTGCCTGCTGATAACATTAATAATAAATGGGTGACATCAAGTACAAATTAACTTAGTATTGCCTATTAAAAATATATATTTTCTGATACATATATCGGATCCTCTCTTTGTCATTAAACTATTGTTAAATCACACTAATAAATAGCTTTCTAGTTCACATAGTTAATTTCAACTTGAATTCTAACAGCTAAAGACTTTGTTAATATGCGTCAAATCAAACAAAATTAAATTGAAATAATCCGAATCGAACATCCAAGAATTTAATTTATTTGTAGTGTTTAGCTTTTTCTTGGCGCTTTTTGTCACTAGCTGCGGTTTAAGTTTTCGTGCTTCTTTCACGGGTTTTTCTCCTTTTTTTTTGCAAATGCGGCTTAGTGAAATTTGTTTGCATTTGCAATGCAGAATTAAATTATTGCTTCCTCTGCACCCATCCCTGTCTAACTTTCTGTCTGCTGCTGTTGCGGTTTTTCCCTGATGTTGCTGCTGTTGCGCTGCGTGTTGTTGTTTTGCGCACCGCAGCAACATTATCGCCGGGTTTTGGCTTGTTATTTGAACGCCGCTCAGAGACATGAAACTTTGTTGCCACCAAGCACTGCGGTGTGCGGGCCATATTGATTGGAAGACGTTTAAAGTCGCCAAGAGTTGGCCAAGGAACTGTGGGTCCCCGAACGCGGTTCAAGATGTTGCCGTGAGATGTTTTTGATAGCAATCTCATCTATTAAACGCTTTTAAAAGTAATTTGCCACGCGCAAGAGAAAGACCGATAAAAGCCTTGACAATAATCAAGATGGGGAGTTTAGACTGTTATGGAACCAAATAAAATTATCTTGTCAGCCTGCCAAAAAACATAGTTTTTTTGCAACAAATAAATCAAAACTAAATATTGGATTTTTTTCGATACAAAAATATAATTCAATTATTAATTTTAATGCAGACAAAATTAACCTCTATTAATATAAGTACCTATAACAATCCTACCTTACAGGTAATTTTTCAGACCGGTCATCTCCAACAAATATATTTAACTGCTGGCTAAAAACTATTCAGACTTATTTTGCCACGTTAAGCACTTTTGTAGAAAAATAAATCAGGAATTTTGTATGTTTTGTTTTATTTGTGCACCATTTTTTGGCACATCCTGAACCTGTCGCTGTCCTGTCGCTTATTTGCCGCTTTGCATTCATTCCAAATATTTACCGCCACATTTTCACAAACAATTTTCGTATGCATACTTTGGCAGAGTCAAAAAAGCAGTCGACTCCAGCAGAAAGCCAAATCCGGCAGCAACTATCTTGAGTCAGGATTCAAGAACAACCAAGGATGCGATAGCTACCGCACACTCACAACAGGACACCCGCTCGCAGCTCCCATGGTTCCTTAATGCGTTTGTCTAAATTATGCGCGACTGTTGGAAGGCAACGAAAAAAAGGAGGGAATAAGTAGGACGAAGTTTTTATACCCTTTCAAAACTTTATCTAGTAACTGAGCAAAATAGTTTTTTGGAAACTGTCGGGATAAAATGGATTCAAAGGGTTTTTACCTAACTAAAAGCTCGAAAAAACTCTAAAGTTGTTTATAAATTGTTTCACAAATAACAGATATATACAAACGAAGAAATATACAAACGTTCGAATCGCCAATGCTTCAAGGTAAAGTTTTGTAGTTTAAAAACGTATTATTTTATGGTTTAGAAAATGCTACAAAATTGGTATTTCTTTAAAAAAAATATGGTAGTTCCCTCTGAATAAAAGGACTAAGATAAGATGTTTGAAACAAAAATATATAATACTCCGTGGAAAGGGTATAGAAAATATAAAAAAGACAAAATAAACTCAAGGAAGGAAAAGTGGCGACGAGGTAACAGCTCGGATCCTGGCCTGGCTGGCGAAGTTTGCCAGCTTGCAGCCCATAGTCATGCCCATGGATGAGTTGGCCCGGGCATGAACTGTGACCCCGGACAGGGAGCAGAAGTCAAAGCGTGCGGGGGTTAAATATGTTTTTTGTTATTTATGCAAATTCGTTTCTGTGTTGCCAGCGACCTGGGCTTTGTTGTAAGTCATAATGGCCTACACGCTGCGAGTGAGAACGGGGTCCTCCAAAGGGGTTTTCCAGGCTTCTAACCTGTTGGCATTCGGGCTTCGTGTTTATGTGCCAAACACTCGTGCTTTCCCCTTGTTTTATGCAAATTTCCTAACCGGCCGCATTTTCTCGTACATTTTTCACAGCAACTCGGAGGCTGAGCTATAGCAATATAGCACTCGGTTCACAACTTTGTTGCAAGTTTGCCCTTGCCGGCATTCTATTTTCCTGGCTACATATTTAATGCTCAACAATAGACTTGAATAATGAATACCTTGCCTGCGACATTCAACACACACAGACATCCACACTTGAGTTCAATATTTGACACTTTTGGGGTAGCACTTTAATCTCAAATTTGTGCCCGCCTCCCAGTTTATTAGATTTTGTGTCATAATTTATAATATGCCCGGGCCTACGAATTACTCAAGGACGAACAAGAGCCGCAACGCCCAAGTCCCAAGTTGCTCGAGGACATGGGTAATTCCGCCCGCCTCCGGCTGCATAATCACAAAAAACACTCGAAACATTTTTAATTAAAATTTGTGTTGTGTTTGGGCTGAAGTGTTGGGTCGACTTAATGGGTTACAAGGGTGTTGCTGCAGGTCAGCTCACTTCACATTAATTTATGTAACCGAAAGGTGTGCCCATTATGTTAAATCAATTAAAACGAATTCGCTTACCTGGTCATTTAATGAGAACTAATTAATCTGTTTGGTCTTAATCAACGAAAGGTTATAAATCAAATGGGAATGTACTAGTGTAGGTTGCAAACATTTTAACGAGCTTAAAGCAATTTTTATTAAATTGGCATATCAATGAAAATTCTTAAGTATTTTCAAAAGTGTTTCAAAGATATGATATTGAAATATTTATTAATTCAGCTAGAAATGCGAAAACATTTTAATGATACGGACAATATATACAATATTTTGACTTAAGCCCAAAATTAGTATTTTTAATCTGATTTTAATAGTTTAAAGTCCTTCTTTATTTATATCTGTGATGTTTTAAAATTTTTACCAATTATAAATTACCCATTCGTTGAAGAACTATTACAATAGAGTTACAATTCGTTTATAGATGAGCCTGAGTGAGTACAGTGCATACCATATAAATAAATAAATAAAGGATATAGAATCTAGTGAGAAACCTGACTCCAGTAAGAAATGAAGGGGATTAAGTTTTCCGTGTTTGAGTGTGGCTGCGTTGCTTTGGGTAGTTACTCTTGCCCTTCTCCGCATGTGCGTGAGTTAATTTATTTAAATCTCACTTGTAATTCATATTTCAGTAGCGACGTAGTCGCATAATAAGCAATTCCAAGCCGAGTAATAGTGAGATACGAACTAAGGACTGCTGCAAAACAGCCAGGATCTGAGCTCCTCTCATTTTGCCCGTAAGCATCCTTATTCGTAGGTGCGTGTGCGAATACTGGAGACATAAATTTGGCAAATTTCGGAATCGCTACGTGTTGTTGGGCTTTCGTGTCCGCACAAAATTCGTGTCGGGTGTAAATTTGCAGATAAGTAGCATTAGTTGGGCCTTCCATCGTGCTGCCTCAGCTCGGTTATTATGTAGTTAACGAGTGTTTATTAGCATTTTAATTACCTTTTGGGCGCGTGAAAGCTGCGCGCATTAGCAGACCTTTAGTCGCAGAAATGCCGGCGGGGTGGAAATTTCCCCCGGGGACTTGGCCGACAATATACGGCTGAAACTTTAATTATGTTTTGAAATTTTAATGAGCGGCATCGGCTTTGAGCTTTGAGTGGTTTCAAAATATTTGTTTATTTAAGCAGATGCATGATATACAAAAAAAAATTATTCAATTTAAAACTCACACAATGTTCCGGCGAGTACAGTAAAAACATAGTGAAGAAATTGAAACATAACCAAAATTAATTTAATTCTATACTTTTGATATAGTTGTACAAGATTTGAACATCTCTTTCTTTCTCAATCGGTTAGGGAGATCAGTAAAAACAGATAACAATTTCAAACTTTTGTTCTTGCTCTTCAGCAATTATGCTATATAAGTAAATAAAAAGTTTATTGCATCTTGAGCCCTCAAACTTTGTGTAACACAACCTTAAGATATTTAAGAAATTCTTTACTAAAAAGATTTAGATTGTTAGTCTATCCAAATGTACAGCAGAAATCAACTAACTACGTGCACATGAAATAAAACAATATATAAACTATTTTTATCTCTCTCTTTATTAAAAGCATGTTAAAGGGTTTCATTTAAACGGACTTCACTACAACATGTTCCATATGGTCAAATAGTAGAGAAATATTTGCATTGCGCTAATAAAAGCTAGGGAAAAATTGCGAAAACTAATTGGATGTGCTGGGCGGAAAAAAATTGCACCACGCAGCGGTAAGCGTAGGAAACGGCGGGCGTGGCAGGAGGCGGGGAGGGGTTTGCTTGTTAAAAGTTCATTAAACTCATAGAATGCTTGTAAAGCGAGATGATAAATTAATCTACAGCGGGCAACGAAGCGCGCTATTGAGTGGGCGCAGCGAAAGGGACAAAAAATGGGGAGTGATCCAGAGAGAGAGAGAGAGAGGGAGAGAGGGGAGAAAGAGTGAAGGAGAGGGGTAGGGTGGGGCAGCAGGAGACGGAGATGGAGAGCTAACATAAATGACGAGTTTAATTTGTATGCAAACAAGTTGGCGGCGTCGTCTCGACACAAACACGTAGCTGATGTTGGACCTACAGTAATTACGCACACATTTAAAAAAAAATAAATGCAACGGACACACACACACGGGCACACACACACTCACAGAGAAAGAGAGAGCGAGAGAAAGCAAGATGGCGAGGTAGCCATGATGGTTGCTAACTGTTTCCGCTTGATGCTGAGTGACGTGCAAATGCCAGGAATGAAGAAGAATTGCAGAGAGAGAGAGAGGGAGAGGGAGTGAAAAAGAGAGAAGGCGGTGTAAGAGAAAGAGAGGGGTAAAGAGGAGAGAGAATTATTGTGATGAAATAGTATGTGCACTAGTTAAAGTTGGGGGAAAGCATTTCACTGCATGATAATGACAGCGAGGGGACCCCAAAGTAATGATGCAGAAAACATGGCAACTTTGTCATTGGTCGTCTTTTTTGAATAGCTAAGATATTTCAAAATAAACTGTATACACTTTGCATTAAATAGGTCAGTATTATAATGGTCTCGATGGAAAATTCACAGAGAAATGTGATTGAGAAATATTAAATGGATAAAAACATCAATCAACTGAATGCCAGTTCGTAAAATTTGAACAGTATTTCTTTTTAAAAATAAAGATAAAATGATATATCTTTTTTAAATAAGAACTTTAAGAAATCTTTATTTAGCACAGCCCAGTATGAATACATATTTCCAAACTAACAAACATGCTTATTTATTAACCCAACAAATCATCATAGTGTTCCAATTAGAAATTACTCAGACTGCGTGGCGTATGCTTTATATTTCAAAGAAGCACTGGGATCAACCTTTTAATTGGATTCTGGCCAATAAAATTATTCGCTCGACTTGCGGAGCGTAATTAGCATAAACTCGAACAGTTAATTAGCGTAATAATTGCGTTCATTCAAACACACAAAGACAGTGGGGGATTTTAACACCGAGAGGAATAGGGAAAGCAAAGGGAAGGAAGTCAAAATCCAATGTGCAACAAAAGCTAAAACTATTGGCGTCTTAATTAGCGTGCGTGTTCAATTACAATCAAGAAAGCTAGTGCTGCACCGATTGGGTGGGGATTCCGATTCCATCGTAAGTTGGGTGAGATTGGGAGATTGGGTGTTGTTGTCGTTCTGGTAATAAGCCATTATCAGCTGCTGTTACTTGAATTTATTTCCCAGACAAAACACGCAGAAACAAAGCTAAAAGCCCGGGTAACACGTAACCAAATGCGGTGGAATGAGGGTGGCACAGAAGCACGAATGCCGGGGGACAAGCTGCCATTCATGAATTTCAAATAATGTCGAACACTTTGACTTCGTCCTGGGGCCGTGCAATGCGATGCGATTGAGGCAGGATCCTCCTTCTCTTTATCCTACTCCTCCGTACGATGTCGTGATTCCATTCCGTGATGCCTGGCATGCCAAAATCCAATGAAAGACGTTTAGTTCGCCTCGGTGTCGTAGTCCTGCGACTTCTCGAGGAATTCGCAAAGAAAACAAGCAATGAAATCGCATAACTAACAATGAATTCCTAACTTGAAGCTACTTGAGCAGCCAGCCACCAGCAGAAAGAAGCCAGGAGATGAGATGAACGTGGTGTCTGTGTTTTTAGCTGCCTTCCCCTTTCATTCCCATTTTGTTCAACACACGTAACTATACAGAGAAAATATATTACTAGAAATGGTCATCAGCTGGGTTTTATAGTTTTTCCCTTACCATAACAACATCATCAGTGTAGCAATAGCATTAGCTATCTGACATTCCTAGTAGTCTTTAAAGCTTTACATTTTAAAATTTTTTATGTTTAAAAAAACTCTAAAACCCTTAAACATTATTTGGAAACCATTTAAGAGATACAATTATTTTAAGAGATTTATTTATTATTATTTATTTTTATCAATTAATTATATAGGTTTCTTTAACAAGATAAAGAAGATTGTGGTATAAAATCAAAAGTTAAAAAGTCGAAAATATATTTAGGTTGGTTTGGTGCATACCTATATTATACATAACATAAAATTTGTTTAAATAACATTAAATATGCTTTGCCTGATTTATTTTCTTTACCCGTTTCTTTCCGTGCATAGTGTGCAAAAGTCGACTCGAAGTTCCTTAGAGATTTCATGGCAAAAAATAACTTGAAGCGTGCTATTCTCCCGTGTGTCCTGCGGGTGGGCCTTCATTCCTATGCTGCCTGTGTGCTGCCGGTCGCGATTTTCCTTTGCTTTCTCATTTTCCTTCTACCCCGAATGAAACGTGCATTCTTTGCTTTTCTTTCTGTCCGCCGCTCGGTTGACTTGTGGGCGCATATTTGATTTCTGTTCGCTGGAATTTCAAGGGGGCATCACCGCCAGTTCCGGCACGAGAATCATATTGCAGCTCAGTTTTTACGCCATTTGAGCAAAATGCAGTCGAAGCATTGCATAACATTGAATTTGTCTTATCGTCATGCTTCTCCCAAGAGTCGGCCAATATTTATGGAAACTGACGTTGGCACAGAGCTTTCAATGATCGAATAAAATGCCTCCGTGGGAAATTGTTCTCTGGGAAAAATAAGCTGCTTATCAATTAATTTCTGACAATTAAATTAATGTCAGTTATAGTTGTGGTCGTTTTCTGGTTGCCTCAAAACGTGTTAAGTTATCAGATGCGGCGAGGACAAAACCATTTCTATTTTCATACATATGTGCTGCACCAAAGTACATATGTACCTGAACCAACTTGTTCTAGTTGCCACTAAGCCAATAAACACCACAGTAATTTCATCAGCAAACAAGGCACAAATCCCTCGTTGTTTTGCTTACTTTTAGCCAGAAAGAACAACAAACGAATCGAAACCAATCCGAATTGAAGGTTTTCGATTCCAACTTCGAGTCGGAATTCGTTGCATACTTCAAGGGACGACTGGGATGTGAATGTGAATGTGCATGTGGATGTGCATGCGGATGCGGCTGCTCTTGACTTGCATTTCAAGTGCATGTTGTGCTGCACCATTGTTCCAACGTAATGTGGTCTTCTTCTTGGCCAGCTTCTAGTTTTAACAATGCCACTGACTGCGGATGACAGCATTTCGTGTTCCAGTTGTTGTTCTTCTTGTTGTTGTCTTTACGCCAGAGCCTGCGGCCTTTCTAGCTTTTGTGGCCATGTGGATATATGAATATAAATGCAACGACTTCCACAACAAGTGAAAAACATGTTAATTTTAATTGCAGAGGAGAGGGGAAAGAGGGGAAACGATTATTACCGCCTAATACAAAGCACCGCAACTGTTGATGCATAATTTAGACGGCAGACTCGGCTCTAAATGAAAAGACGGCTTATCAGCAACGCCTCTAATCAGGGCAAGGTAACAAAATGCCCTCCTCCACCAGACATGTTTGGCTTGCAACCCACCCAACAACCCACAAGAACATCAACAACAAGAAAAAAAAGATACACCCACCCGACAGGCAAATAAGCGTTATAAAAACACGGAGAATACAGGAAAAAGTGTGTACAAAATAATTCCACAACAGACAGAGGGTAAAGAATAAACAACGAGAAGGCAAAGGTGCAAGTCAGTTAGCAACAATGGAAAGGAATACAAATATATGGACAAAAAATAATTTAAATTTCCAACAACAATTTAAATACAAATAAATCAATGTATTATTACTATTATATACAATTGAAATCACTTAAAAGTGTATAACTGACCTACTTTTTGAATTTATTTAATATTTATTACACACTAACTTACATTAAAATGGAGGTTTTTTTTTATATTTGATTTTATACGATTTTAATACTATTACCAAAAATATTAAAAATATTAATAAAGCTATTTGTATTCGGGTTTACCTAAGCTTTGCTTCTTTTACTAATTAATGAAAACATTCTTTTTTGTATTTATATTTTTCCTAGCTAGACTTTTTTATATTTTAACCTAAATATTAAAGTTTTGATAAACTTAGTATAATAAAAGTACGTCTTTAGACGAATAGTCAAAGGCCTCTTAAATTTTGCTGGTATTATTTTAATGTTAAAACTTTTTTCCTCCACACCCATGGTGTCTGGACCATTTGGTGTGCCATTTCCGTTGTCGCCAACGACTTGTTGGCAAAAGGCATTTTTACGACACCTAAACAGAAGACGTCCGCCCAGGCAGGAGATCCTTGGGCCCGTGCGACTGGAAAGGAAACCAGACAAGAGTTGGTGATGGCAAAGACGGCGACGACGATGTTTACATACAGGGTACAGATACACCGACTGACAGAAATTTTTGAGTGAGGAGAGGAAACGGATGGTGCGAGTGCTCGCAGATTCTAATAAATGTAAAAGAAATTGAATGAGGTTATGGGGAAGGTTATGCCACGGCAGCTGTGAAAATGGCAGAAATTGCCAGGCAAACGCAATTTTTAGACTCATCTTTTCAGTTTCATTTTTCTTTTTAGCTCTGTGGGTAAAATGAAAACTAAACGAGTTTGTGCTGGCCTAGGCAACATCATCCTTGACTTGGATTTGATGGCAGTCAGCAAATTGCCAAACGCACTGCGGATTCGTGGTGCTGTCGGCGACAGTGAAAATTGCTGAGCCAAAATGGATATCGTTTTAATTTTTTCAAATTGGGGGACTCAACATCGTTACGCGGATAGACTGGCAGGCTGGCTGGCAGATTTGCCGCCGGAATTTATGACCAGGAATTTAAATTATAATTGTAAGCGATGAGGGCTTAAATGCAAGAGCGACTATTGAAACTCGATAATGTTGCAAAGAGGAATTGCTGATTTGCAACCGGATACTCAGCTCTTCATATGCAGGTGAGTGTGTGTGTGCGTGTGTGGCAGCAACAATTTGGAAACGATTTAAATTGGGCTGGTCAAACGCCGCATGGTGCAGTAGTACAGTATCCTGCTGGCTGACTGACTTTACATAATGCCTGCCTGATTAGAGCAAAGGGCATGCCCTGCATTCTACCCCCTGCCACTTCGCACTGGCCACAGTTAATAGCGCCTGCATCTAGGCCTCAAAATATATAACCAGAGCATGTGGCCATGTGCGTATGTAACTACATAATGCCCAAAATGTGTATTTGTATCCCAATGTGAGCCTGAGTGTGTGTATGTGTGTATGCCGAGTGCGTACGCAAAATTCATGTCTCTATACGCACAGGCGGCAACATTGGCGAATCAATAATGATGACCTGAATACGCAAAAGCTGCAGCCGATTAACTCTGGACTCTGGCACACACATACACACACACACGGACAAGCAGACAGACATGCATTCAGATATTACGTATACGCACAGATATAACGTATACGCACGCCTCGAAATAGGTAACGGAAATGGTATTTGTTTTGTTTGGTTTGCTGCCGTTCTTTTTTTCCTTTTTCCTTTTTTGCAAATTGCTGTTTTGCTTCAATTTGCTGGTCTTTCGTTTTCAAGCTCCCCAGTTTCATTTGGGGCCTCGCCAGCGTCTTGTGCCTGGCTTTTTGTATGGGTTTTCAGCTCTGTGTTCAGTGTGTTTTCATTGTCTTGCCGCTTGATTGTTCAAAGCGCAGCTTTCGGCTGAAACATTTGCAAAGTTCTATTGGAGGAGCCCTACTCGTCCTCTTCTCTGCTGTTGATGTTGCTGTTGCTGTTGCAGACACCTGCCAGCGAATTTTACTACGATGCTCGGCTATATACCGGGATGTTCTGGTTGTACGGTCAGTACATAGGCCTCTCCCTCGCCGGTGGATGTGTGTGCTATATTTATAGGCATGTGCACTCCATGTGCAGTCCGTTTTCATTGTGGGTCATTCTCGTTCCCATTCCCATTCCCGTTTCCATTCCCATTCCCATTCCCCATTGCTACTCCGCACCCTCCCTGTTCTCAGGTTTTTATGTTTTCGACGCCTGCCTGCTTCCATTTGCATTCGCACTGTGCACACGAAATCCGCTTTGCCAGATGCACAGACAGATATACGGCTACAAATACACAGATACATACAATCCTCGTCGGTCCAGTATCCGTCTGGCATGTGTGCCTGTATTGCGTATACGCCGCGTGGCCCATTGTGAGCCGCGCCTCGCTTCGTTCTCCCTCCTTCACCTTCCTCACCGTCGCCTGTCCACTTGCATTACTCATATGCAACAGCAACCAACGAAATACCAAAAAAAGAAGAACAAAAAAGTGAAGCGAATCGCAAACGAAGAAGTAATAAAAAAAATTGCACAGAAAAATTTATTCATTTACGTGGCGCACCAGGGCTACACCACAACAGACGATAAACGGGCTGAAAGTCGAACGAAACTGGGTCAGCAATCGAAGCCTTTAAAATGCATTACGAATTGATGAAGTCCCACTCGAAAATATTTTAATTTTAATGTGCAAACAAGCAATTGGCTGCGCTCGATGCCAGCAAAGGGCATACATATTGCCACTGTTATCAGAATATTTTATAACGTGAATTTATAGAGGTTTTTCGAGCTTTTGTATTATTTATTGAATGAGTTAATTAAAATAGAAAGATTGCAGATTTAATATTAATTTTTAAGTTTTCCAAAAGAGTTTTAAGTATTTCTACATGTTTTGTAGGAAATAAATTTAAGAGGTACAGAAATAAAGTTGGATTTTAAAACAAATTTAAAAGTTTGTTTTTAAAAAAGGGTAAGTTTAATTTATGGAAAAAAAACTACATTTTCGATTCTTCAATAAACTTTTAAAGCTTTCCGACATCGTGGTAAAAAAATCAATTTCAATAATCTTTATCTTGTCTGATATGTAATTGTTTAATCATAGCTTTAATTGCTTTAATATTCTCATTTTCTGCGGACAGGCGTTTAATAGATGGCTCGCACGAGTAAGAGCCATCAAATATTGAACTTAAATATGAGAAGCTGCCTTTCCCATCTATTACTTTCTAATTCAGCTGCAAGTTTCTGCGTCGATTCCTGTGATATGCCATTTATCTTTGTTATGCATAACAGGGCTACTTCTCGTACCCCCCGCCCATCTACCGTCTTACTTAACCCATTTGTTATGGCTCTTAAAGCCTGACCCCTTATTGCATTCTACGGGCACACACACACACACACACACATTCATGCAACCCACACCTACTCTATATACGAGTGTGTACATATACGTTTGCCTCAGCCCTGTGTGGACTCTGTGTGTTTGTGTGTGTGTGCTGGTCGTCATTCGGTTCTTCTTCTTTTTGTTCATCTTCTTTGCAATGCATTTTGCTGCATTTTATTTATTGTTCCACAGGCTGGATGTTGTTGCATCCATACATTTTGCATTGCCACCTCTACATGCGTGTGTGTACGTCTGTATATCTCTCCCCCATCCTGTGGGTGTGTGTGTGTATATCTGTGTGTATGCATTTTGTATTTACGCCTGCTCCAATTTATTTATTGTATGTATATTTGTTTATATCGTATATAGAACTCTCAACAAATTGCCGCTCCTGCTGCTGATGTTGCTGTTGCAGCTGCAATCTTTTTTCGACATTTTTTATTGGGCGTTGGCCGCTTTATCGATTGATTTTCAAGTGTTTTGCGGCTGCCTTCGCTCCGATCCACCTACGATGCAATTTCAATTATGTACGCACATATAATTAAATTGTTTTAATTTCCAGAAACGAAGTTTCCATGTTGTTAATTAACGGTGAAGGGGCTGAAACACTAAATATTTATCAGTGGCCTGCCACACAGGACACATGACCATCCTCTTTTAAAAGATGGATCTTATACACCTAAAAGAAAATAAAAAAAAATGCTAAAGAAATCACCTGGATGCTAATTTTATAGAATCCATTGTGTCAAAGACCTAAACCAGTCGAAGCTTTCAGAATATTTTAGAAATTGACAAACAATAATTTGTACTTCTTAAACAAACAAACAAACAAACAACAAATTGCTATGATTATAATGGTTAAAAGGTATAAAAACATTATTTTCATTGACAATAACATTTTGCATTTGAAAATCGGTTGTACAAAATATTTCGTTGCCTACTTTTAGCACATAAATTATTTTTGCAATCATCATTTAAGTTAATTTATTTGTTTTCTGTGTACATTTGTAAAAGGAAAACACTCAGCAAGCAATGGGCATGAAAAGTTTTCATTTTCATTTCCTTTGCTTCGTTTTCAGCTTATCTAAAATTACTCCTTCACACACTCACGCAAAAAGGGAATAAAGGGAGAGGAATGTGTGGATAGCCTGGCAGCCAGATTAGAAAATATTAAGGTCAACAGGTTAGTGTGCTGTCCCCAAAGGACACAAAAAACGGCAGCTCCGGCCAAACTGTTTTCAAATTTTTTCTCTTAAAAAGTAGGTTAAATCCCGCCCTCTTTTTCAATTTGTGTGTGCTTGGGTTTGTTTGTGTGTGTGGGTATTTTGATTACTGCCTAATTTGGTGACGGAGCGAATGTAACATGGCGTATACTTAACGCGGCGTCTGCAGCTTGGCTCTTTCATGTGAAGTGCGGTTTCTTGCTTGAGTGAATGAGCGAAACCTTTCCTCTTATCTGCCACTCCCCCTTCACCGCCGCCCCCAACGCAATTTACGTACAATTGCTCTACGTTGTGTGTGTGTGTTAGTCGGAGGGTGAGTGTGTGCGTGCTGATGACGATGCCAGCGACATTTCAGCAACACTTGTCGCAAAATGCCGCATTAGGCAACGTGCGTGGTATATAAAGTCGCCATGGGTGTTAGGCCATGTTAAGGCAAAGTGCTGGAATACCGAGAAGTTTTCGCAGGAATGGGGGCGAATGGGGTCGGAATCTGGTGTGTGGCTACGGAACTTGGCCAGGGCGTAAAGCTGATGAGCGACGAGAGCCCGAGCCCTCGGTTTGCCCGGGCTCCTGCCACTCGAGTGGAGTCGGCTTCGCAGCCACGATCGGTTAACACTAAGCGGTCGTGCACTCATACGAAAGTATAGTACCAGCTTAACGCGAATCACACATACCAGGAACTCTACATATCAAAGTTTTTACAGATCCAAAAATTGTATATTTTGTGTTCTTAATAAAAAAAATTGTTATACATATATAATGATTTTTATCCCTCTTTAATAAAATAAATTACAATGAAAAGTTTTACTAAATAATAAAGTTTTTTATGAACTTATGGTGAGTATGTACAGCTATTTAAAGAAAAGACAACAATTAAACCATTTTTGCGAACAACTAATTTTAACAGTGAGTTGAGGCGGCATATTTTCGACAGTGCATTTCCCAAAACGTTTATACAAAAGCGGCTTTTCCGTCCTGCCAAAGTAATACAATACACGCATACTTGGGCAAACACGAAGAAGTAAGGTCTGACAAACCCTTGCAGGACGAACTGAGACCGCCTCACGGACAAAATGTTAGCATAATTTTAGGCACGAATGCGCTGCCACCGTCCTCTATCTGTCTGCATGTCTTCCGACGTCCTCCGCCAGTTTCCGCTCCCTTATCCCCCCTTTATCCCACCCCTTTGCCCGCTGTGCTTGTGGTGGTCCTTTCGCTTGTTCAAAATTGTGTAACCGAGGCGAGTGCATTCGGGGGAAAATGGGGGGCCAATGTAGAGGAGAGGTGAACATCTGAGCATAACTCAACGAGTCAATGACTTCTTGGTGGCAACGTTGATGTGCCTTAATATTAACAACATCATGGGCAGGAGCTCTGCACATGAGGCGGCATTTGAAGAGCCACATTGCGCATCAAACTGCCACTTACCCGAGCACACACAAATAAATTTGCAAATGAACACGTTCCAAGCGATGCTTGATGGGTGGATGTGGATGTGGCAGTGGCTGTGGCTGTGGCTGTGGCTGTGGATAGTGGGTGGTGGTGGTTGCCAACCAGGCTCCACTGTAGATGTCTGATAAGTGTGTCAACAGCTCGGTATCCCCGCCGCTCCTCCAGAGAGAAAAATAATTCAAGAACAAGACTATTTCATTTAGGGATTAGAGATTTAGGTGTTAAATAGGATAGTTCGATTATATAATCCCACAACAAAATAAATGGCCATATGAACAGTCTAAGTATATTTATTTTAAACATTTCAAGAATTTAAATTACACTTTTATTTCTTTTCTCAGTGCCCAACTAAACTAAATCAGCAAATTGGCTCACTTGACTCGTTTTCGCTCCCTTTAGCCTGAGCCTGCTTATTAATAATCATCTTTCCTTTTTTTTGGGTCTTCTCTTTAGGGAATGGTAATTAAGGAACACAATAATAATTATAATCATCATCTGGCAAGAGATGCATAAATCAGCAAATTACCAGCGAATGCCGCTGCTTTTGCTGCTGCTACTGCTACTGCATAATTAAATAAAAGGCGAACGTGATAAATAACAATCTTTCAGCAAATACGCTTGGGAGATTTTTGCATTAAATTGATTAAATGCGCAGCACATGCAAAATGATAACAACTACAGAGGCAAAAACAGAGGCAGAGGCGGCAGATACAGCAGCAAAGGCAACAGAAATTATCAACTTGGACCGAAAACCCGTTGAGACTCATAAAAATGTGCCACTTAGCAGGGAAGTTGGGTGGCAAACCGGGGAATTGGTTAAGAGAGGAGGCTGGGGATTGATAGAAGGTGGCTGTGGGTCGCAGTGGGTGGTTATGGGTGGCAATGTAGGTGCCAGTGGATGGATGTCGCACGCACACTGCGGCATAATATGTTGCCTGTTGGCCTTATGCGGCTCTGTGGCTATGTGGCTTTCAAGAGCGCTTCTCTCTTTGTGTCATGGTGAGCATGCGCACTATCCTCAGCTGCCAAAATGGCGGCCTACACCAACAAGAGAACTCTGGGGCGGTAATCTGGAATGGGGGTTACGGGGGCTCTGAATCAAGTTAACAAGAGAGTTGAGTTTCTGCCGTTCGGAGCCGTAAATGTCAAGTGTAATGTCACAATCAGCAGCAATCAAATACGCAAACACTCACGCACACGCATTCGCAGGCATGCACGCAAAACACCTATGCAACATGCACAGGAAATGGAAAGGATTTGCATCCTGGTGAAAATCCTCGCCACAAAATCTTTCACAGGCATGTAACTTGAAACCAAAATATTCTGAATAGGACAAGCAATTCGGTTAAAAAATACAGACCACTTAACAAACAGAAACATTGTTCTGTTCCCATTAAAGGCAAGAGTATTAATGTTTTGGTTATTGCTTTGAAATCGTACCCTTTCAGTGTATTAAACTAAAAATGAAATATAAAATGTTATTGAAATTTGAATTTGAATGAAAATTGTAATTGTGATTTCTTTAAACGAACGTCATTAATCCACTCATCTATCAGAGCATAAAGCTTTTTACTCTACGGATATGCAACATTTTATTTTAAATATATGTATTATTTTCCACGAAGAAAATAGTGGCACCACAGCATTTCCTTGGCCCTTGAACCAAATTTGGTTTTTATGACTTTGCCCTTTGTAAGCGCGCCAAAAAAAGTCTCACTCATTATGTGAGTTTTGTTGGCATTTCGTTTGGCACATTTTGTTTTTTTTTTTTGGTTTTGTTTCTCGTGATGCAAAACTTTTTCGTAAAAATCATAGAGCGCGAGTCACAAAAAAAAGGAAATAAAAATTAAAAACTGGGAAAAAAGAAAAATAAAAACGCTGCTGCCCAGCTGGCCAATCTTCTCTAGGGTCAACCTCAAGTCTTGGCTCTCAAGTTTTCCGCTGGTCAGGGGGGATGGCTTGTTTGGAGGGGGTAGGGTAGAAGCTTGGGGTGCAAGGGCCAAAAGTGTTATTAGTTTTTGCGGTGCATGCTCATAAAATGTTGTTCTTTTTCAAGTGGCCGCTGCGCGAAGTTGGTAAAGTTCTTTTTGTTTAATTTTTTTTCGTTACTTGCAAAAGAGGAAATAATTAAAAATTTGAAATAGCTGGAAGCCGCTTAGTTAGAAAGTTTCAAAGAGCTGTTCAAAGTAGCTGAGCGGATATCTGGCTTGGTCATGTCGGAAATAATATGAAATATCTGACCAGAAGTCAGTTGATTATTGAAAACTATACGTGAATATGCTGAATATAATTTAATTGTATATATAAATTTGTATATAAAACATATTTCAAATGAAAAATAAAATATAAATAATTCGTTTTATTTATATTTCCATTTTATTTATTTGTTCCATCAATTTAATTTATGTGCTTGACTTTTTAAACAACGACACTAGCTTCAATTATTTCACCCGTGGGTTAGCCATTTAGCACTGTGATTCATTGCCTATAATTTATCCTCCATGAATTTTCTGACTTTTCAGGAAAATGTATTTATTAAATTAAGGCCGGGGAATTCCAAGAAGTGCTTTAATTTGTTTAACAAAAGTATTAATAATTGTATTCTTTATTCCTAAATTCCCGAAGAGGTACAAGAAATATAACTTTTTTATGTATGTAATCAAATCAGATTGAAGTGTAAGTTTTTCTTAATCAGCAAATCAGCAAAAATGTCATTGCTGTTCTAGTAAATTGGTTCATAAGAGTAAAGAATATCAAGGTCTTAAAATGTCACATTTCGTAATAGAGTTTTCCCCTTCAACACAAAATGCTATCTTAAATGTCCCCGTTTGTTTTTCTTCCCTTATTGACAATTCTGTTGCACTTCATTTTAAGCTGTTTATGTTTGGTTTGTAATGCATGATAAAGTTTCATTTTTGTCATCACATTACTAGGACACTCATACACTGAACAGAAAAACGGAAAAGTTTTTCGGCTTGTGTATGGCATATGCATGTCACAGCCCATTTCCTTCGTCCTTTGGTTGACAGCAGCATTTGGACGAATGCTTTGAGCCAGTCAAGCGAAGTATTGTGGGCAGACTTGGGACCAAACCTCCCAAGTCCTTCGCCTCCTGGCCACTCAAGGACTGTTGAAGTGTGCGAGGGTGTGTGTTTGCTTGGGAATACATAGACATTATGGACATAAGTGTTAAAAGCCTTTGTGGCAACACTGAAAGGCGTAGGATTTTGAGAATCGCAATTCTTCAAGCTCACCATACAGTTTTGCTCAAACTTTTGAGTCCGCTCACATTTTCAGTAATTAACAAACCCCCTTCGCGGCAAAAAAAAAAAGAGATGGTATGTAATTGAAGAGCTTGGCATTCCCTTCCGCTTCTCGGGCAGCCACAATTTTCTTTCATTTTCTAACGTCTCTCTCACCCACTCTCTCTCATAATTCTGGTTGTTTTCCTTGGCTTCTGTTTGGCTTACTGCTGGCACTTTGGGGGCTTTGCCACGCCCCTGGGAGGAGATGAAAACCCTCAGTTGTGGCATTTGCCAACGTCAACTTCAACTTCAACGCCAAAGCGGAAGTTTTATTGTTATTTCTCCCAAGTGCGTGCAGGAGCGCTTTATATTGGCCATAAAATATGTCATATGAAAAATGTCACCCACACTTACAAAACACACACTGGACCCTTGATTTTATGGCCACAGCATACTCGTACCCCTTTTTTCCGACATATTTTGCAGTTCAATCAACTCTTCAATGCCCCGCTTTTGTGCGCAAATTGTTTACAAATGTAACAGCAATTATGCAATCATTTGTGGCCTGCAAATGAAAAGAGATTTACATCCAGGCAAACCCCGTACCCAAAAAAATCGATGGTGCAATAGAGCAAATATATATCGAACTGGGGCTCTGTGTGTGGGTGTGGGTGGGTGTGTGCTTGTGAGGGTTCTGAATGTTCCAATGGACCAGGTCAGTATTCAGCCGGCCAACGCCCAAGCCTCGTTTTCGTCCTCTAGCCCGATCATGGGTCCACATTCTGCCAGGCTCTCTGATTGTATGCAATTGTGTTCTGCGTATGAATGACCAGAGACCACATTGCGAATGAGTGCTCCTGACTCGGCCTCACAGACCCAGCATCCCTGCTTTTGCCACCAACACCCAACCCATGTGCATGTGCCTATTTGTATGTATTGTATTAGCCAACATAATGGCCGCAACAGCAGCAACATACAGCTCAAACGGCAATAGCAATGGCACACAGAAAGAAAAGTAGGATTATTAAAATCAGATGTGAGGTTATATGAGGTTATATAGTTTAAATGAAAATATTTAAAATATGCATATATTTCAGTTGAAAGTTTTAAAAAGTTAAAGATTTGAAATATGAAAAATTGTATTACATATTTTTACATAATTAAAAAAAGCATTATATTGACAGAAATAAGCAATGATAGCAATTAAATTTAAATCAACGATTTGGTATTTTACCTCTATTTCAAATATTGGTTCATTAAAAACTTTATTGGCACAAAACTCTATTGTTAAAACTACTTTTCGAGGGAAAGTACTAAGTGTTTCTCCCTGTGCACCAAAACAGCATCCTGCTGGCAGCAATTTCGCATTGGTCATAACGCCGGCTCCGCCATGGGTCAGGCCGCTTCCGTTTCCGGCTGGTGCCCGTTGGTCCTGCCATCGGTGGCTTTGGTCGAGGTGCAGAGGAGTCGGAGGTGGGCGGATGTAGGCGGCGGAGGTGCTGGCTGCTCTTACTGCAATCCAATTTTCGTTGCTGCTATGTTTTTGACACTTACAAAGTGGTTACGGCTTTTGCTTTGGCATTTCTCACTTCAGCAACCGCACAAGCAGCGCACAATACCCACACGGCGCCCAAACACAAACAAACAATGTCGAACGGGCCGAGCAATTTACCAAATGTGTGTCAAAATCCTCCTTCCTCCTTCCACTGTGCCACTCGGAATGCCACCCACTTCTACTTCTCATTGACGAGGTCAGTTCTTAACAACTTATTGGATTGCCATTAGCAGGAGGTCTTACTCATTTCAATTAATTTGTTTATTGCCAGATCTGTGATTGATTTATCTTTGCCAGAAAACGATTTAAGGCTTCTGGAATTTCTAACAAAAATAGTTTACTGCATATTGAAGATTGAAGGTTTAAAGTTTAATGTGGTATTTATTTTATACAATCAATTTAATTTAAAAATGTCTTCTGACTTTGGAATCAAAATAAATTTCAAATTCAGTTTTTTTTATACAAACACTTATCGGTGTTATTGTCGGTGTTATGTGAATTTCCATTTGTTGTTATTTATGACTTAAATAAATAAATAAATAAATAAAATAAATAATTGAATACGATAATTCTATACTTCTTAAAAATTCAAGAGATAATTTCAAACATGTATTATATAAAACAAAAACAAAGTGAAATGTAAGCACTAAATTTATTGTGAATTTATTTGTGGTTTTGATCAACTGTTTTGGGACTTTTGACACAAGATACTTCAAAGCAGAGATAACTTATCAGAGATTTGATTACTCCTAGAAGATACCCCAAAAAAACCATTCATTAATGCATTTCCATATGACTGCGTTCCTCCATTTTAAAAAAAGATAATGCTGAACGTTAGCACATATTACAAATGTTGTGCATTAGGAGCATTAATTTTACACACTTATGACACCCAAGCGACTCGTAAAAGCGAACCGCACGCAAATGACATTGGGCGAAGATATTTTGCCTTGAGGAGGAATGGCGAGATCTGGGAAATCGGGAAAGTGGGAAAGTGGGGAAATGGGAAAATGGGGGGCAGTTGCCGGCTGTCAGGGCTGTCGACTAAGCTGTGGCATTTATTAGAGCTGCCACGCGACAGTCGCAGGATCCGCAGCCACAACCACAACCGCATAAGCTCATTTCCAATGGCTGACTGGCTGGGCTTGGCTTGGCTTGGCTTGGCTTGGCTGTCCATGTGACAGCTATGAAAAAGCAACGCAAAGGAGACCAAGCCCAACGTCTTATTGTTTCGCAAGGAGTTATCCCTCCTATAACCCGGCCAAAGACAGGATGCGGATGGGGATGAGGATGCTCAGATACCGAGCAGTTGCTAACAAGCCAGCCAAATTGTATTTGCATGCAAGGCGCTACATCCTTAGTCCTGTCAGCTACAAATGTATGCAGATGCCGGCGCAGAAACCAAACCAACGCACACGACAGCCACGACATTCTAAGTGAATTTTATGTCGAAAACTTTGAAAAGGGTAGGGATGCCGGTGGTGCCTTTTCTGGTAAGTCGGCCAGGACATCTTACATCCACCATCCTCCTCTGTCGGCATATCCTTGGGCTAGGCGCAACAAGTGCCTCTGCCGAATATTGCAACATGCCGTGAGTCACACAGGATGGGAGCGGGAGTGGGCTTGGTCTTGTCTTGTCTGGCCCTGTTGCGGCATTTGCATTTTCGGCTTTCCTGCTCTCCTTTCGGGAGTTGTGAATTATGTAAATGCTTAAATAATAAGATTCACCCTGGTCTCCATTGCCCCCTGACCCCCATCCTGCATCCTTGCAAATGCGGTGTGGCTTAACCTAATTGAAATAACAAATTTGATGCAACATGGCCCTAAATAAAGTCAAAGAGATATTACAAATTTGATGTAATACAGTCTTTGGCCGAGTCAAATTGAGTTAAAAAACCTAATGCAATATGGCCTAGCTTATGTTAAACAATCTATTGGAATATATTTAGTTAAATAAAATATGGGCTATACAAAAAAGTAGGTACCTAAATATGAACAGCCTTTGTAACCTTATCGAAAGCTAAATAACTTTATTCACTAAATTAATTTCTTTGAGAAAGTCTTCTTAAATTGAACAAGTTTATATGATTGAAATATATCAACTTTTTTAATATTTTACCAAACACAGCTTAAAATATGACCAAACTTGGCAATCAATTTCAAATGACTAAATTGTCAAATTGCATCACTGTAATTAACAGAAGAAGCAATCACGAGACTCGTAAAGATAACAACCATTTAATGTTATGAAGCTCAGCCCGGAACTCCCATTAAAAGCTCCACACAAACTGATTTACTGGGACGAAGCTACCACCCAAAAGAACCAAATGGAGTTGGACCCCCAGCAGCTGCCACATAACAAGTTGGGCTAATTACAAATATTTCGAGCTATAAACAACATTCGTTGGCCATATCGCTGGCATGTTCCAGTTTTTATTAAATTACGCGTACGCGCTGCTCTGCAACAATAATTTCTTTCGTCGTCGTCTAATGAAACGCAATAAAATATGAAACAGCCTGATGACTTGGCGTAGCTTCAAAGGTTTTCCTGTCGTGTCTCAACTCTAGGGGAAAATGTTAATGAGCCTACATTTTTCATGGCAGAACTTAATCAAGGATGAAAGGAGTAAAATCTACTCTTAAATTATTTTACTAATTTATTAAGCTGTTTTGGAGTTTGCCAAAAATTTGTGTGGCAATATTGATAGTCTTTAAGATCTGAAGACAAAACTAAATTTATTCTGAAAGGGTTTATAACGAATTGTTAAATGTAATGCATAACAGCGTAAATATATTCTATACAATAAATATATTAACGTTATACCAAATATGATTTTTATGACTTTATTTATTTCTATGATTTCTTGGTGCTCAAGTTCTGTTTCAAAAAGCTTTATTGGACTTTCCCAAAACAGTTTAAAATTCATATATGCAGCAGCATTGATCAGAAAATCAGTCAAGCACTGAGCTAATCGTAAGCAGTCCTCGATGGAAATAACTTGCTAAGGACTTCTGGAAACTTCCTACGCCTCCCACTTTACCATGTGTTCGACCCATTTTCTCTTCCTGGCTTTTCGGGTTTGGTACGCATGTTGCATATTTAATGGATTTTGACAGCCTAATCCATTGCACACAGGAACGGCTCTGTCTGGGCTCCTCGCCTGGGTTATGCCCGGAATTTCAAGCATAATTTGCCGCATATTTCTGGCTACTGTATTATTTAACTATTAACGTTCAATTGCCGCTAAGATTTATCGTTCAGCTTACAGAGTCTCGGCATTTTTTCATATCACCCTGGCACTCCGGGTGCCAAGTGAGAGTCTATCCGTGTGTCCGTATCGGTCTCCATCTCCATCCCCGATGGCGTCTTAGTCTGAGCTGCACGAAAAAAAAAAAAAACAGAAGGTAATTCAATATCTTAATATCCGCATAGATCAAGTGCAGGTACGTGCAGGTTTGCACAGTTTGACTTGGGCGCCGTTTAACGTGGGCTTGGCTCATTGCTGGGGCTTCTTCCTTTTGGATTCCAGCTGGCTTACAATGCTTACAAATGGGATGGGAAAAGGTTAGAAAAATACGTCTCTTACCTGACTGCTTTCGCAGAGTTTTTGCCTACACCGAAACAATTTATTACATAATTAGCGGAAACCTAATTAAATTATATATTTCTATTTATCAGAATTGTTTTACATATACATTATTTTTGATTACATCTATTTTTATTAGTATTTTTTTAAATAGCCTTGAGAGAATAATAATATTTAAATCGATGACAAATTTTGTATCTATTAAATTCGAGTTAATTTTAGTTGTTTTTATTTAAAAATTTTTCAATTAGTGTCATTGCAAACAAATCACAGGTTAAATTTTGTAGGAGATTTATCTGAAAATCTTTTTAAAATCCGTTTATGTTACTGAGTTTTTAGATTTACTTTCAAATCTGATTATTTTTATAAACTTCAAAGATATTTGGAAACTTATAAAATGCCACTCAAATTTTTAAAAGCTGGTCTAGTGTATTTTCTCTGTGTTCGGACCCCAGAAGTCAGCAACTTGATTGCCTTGCTCTGATGTTCGAAAAGAATATGAGTGAAAGTATTTTTCTGGACTACGTTCTTTTGGCCACCAATTATACCCCAAAATGCTTGTGCGGTTATTATTATACATTTACGAATTTCCTTTTTTTATAGTTATTTTTTGGTTTGCATTGGCCTTTTTGTATTTTGTTTCGACCGAAAATCTCGTCGAAAGTTTTGCAATAAAACTAAAAGTTTCAACGTTTATTGTCGCCAACTTGAAAGTTTAAACAATGAGCACAGTTCATGAGCCACAATTTTTGAGGGGGTTTTGCGTGGGTGGCGCAGTGCCAGGATTGAGTTTTGCGGCAAAGGGTTGCCGGCATCATCAGGACCAGCAGCATAATTAAAAGCCAGCCGCGAGTGTGGGGCTAAAACTTTATGTAATTCTAGTTTTTATTTCTACTTTTTTTTTGGGCTATACAGGATCAATTAATGCCGAGAGCGAGATAAGCCGCAGGTTAGAGGCAAAAGGCATTATAAACTTTTATAAATTATACGGAAATTATGAATTATTAAAAATGTCATAGACGAGGCCCATGCCGTATATCGGGGATTTTATTTAATTTAAAACGACAAAATTATTGCTGTCGTTGACGTTTTTATTGACCCAAATGCTGGTTGTGGTGGGTGAGTGGGCTTAACAAAAAAAAAAAGAATTAACAAAAATGCCAACTAAAATTGCCATTTGCGGCAGCTGAATCGTTATAGTCCCCGGCTTATATGCAAGCACACACAAATGGCAATCCCTACATATCGTTTTAAATTTTCTCGTTTTTTTGTGAATAAAAATAAAATTTATTTATTTAATTTGCTGTTTGCCGCTGCGTTTTGTGCAAACAAATGCGCGAACAATTCATTTTAAATGTAACGTGCTCTACACACACATACGCAGACCGTATCCAAACGCATAAAGCGAAGTGTATTTGGAAAAACATACATACACACATTCACAAATACATATACGTTTAAATACACACACTCACGTGAATAAATTGCAATCGCGATATTTGCATTTAAAATTGCCAGGCAACGGAAAGCCAACTTTTTACGAGGTTTTTGGCATATTTTTATCGAGGTTTATTTGTGGCAATTTTTTGTAGGTATTCCTTATTTTTTGCTCTATTTTTAAAGCGATTTCTTCCAAGTGTTGGTTATTTTCATGGAATGATAGGGATGATTTGAAATAAAATCTTTAATTCGATATTGAATAATAAATAATATCATTAAATGCAATATAACAGTTTTATTAAATTATTTGGAGCGTCAATAAGATAATATTAAAAGGTGCTCAAAAGCATGCACTAAATTAATTCACGCCGCCTTTCGAATTAAATCTCACGGACTTTTAGACTCTTACACACCTTTACAATTTTTTTAAAAACCGTAGTAAGAAACAACTATTATTTGTTTGAAATGGTTTTATTTATTGCAGAATGTTCACAACAAATTTGCTCAAAGAATAAAGTAATGCATACCAACTAAATCCATTTTTTTTTACTAAAGTTCATTAAATTCGAACGGCCTTCTTTTTTATTTTTTTTTCTTGACAGCCTTTCATTAAGTCCTTCTCAATTTATTTTATTTTTTAACCACGATTCCGCATCATTTTGAGCCCACGTCAAGCAAAACTAATAACATCCGTTTGCGGCTTGTTCGTTTTGATTTCAATTCTGATGCTTCAACTGCGAATGCAAAGCGACTGTCAATTACACACAATTAAGCCGGATTTCTATGTATTTGGATTTCCATTTCCGCTGCGTGCTTCGATATTAAACGTCCGCCGCAAAATCCACAAATAAAACTGAACGATCTAAAGCCCCGTGTCTGGCTTTCTGTTTGTACATAAACGAAGAACGGAAATTGATTTGGGTTTTATTCGTTGTTATGGAAAATCAACTTTGTTTAGGTAACGTTTTCGATTTGTCCGCCCGCATCAGTGTCGGGTCAACGAACTCGGGTCAATTCAATAAGCATATTATAATAATCAGGCCACAATGATGATGACCAATCCCAAATGCACATAAAAGATGTTGACAGAGGGGAATGGGAGTGAATGGGAAAACTTTTTGATATATTTTGCAAACAATAATGCCGAAGGCAAATTTAGATTGTGGGTCGTTGGAGATACCACCAGCAAAGAGAAGACGGAAAAATGGACATTCCGCATCTGGGAATGCGTATCATATGGAAACCCGGCGGGATTACCCCAAACATACGCTACAAGACCAACTCTAGAGGTTGTCCGAAAAAAAGTAAAAACGAAAAAAACAAAATGAGAAAAAAGTAAAACAATCATAAACAGCAGAACTTTTCCATATTTTGCCAGTCTTTGCCTATCCTATCCATCCTAACTATCTACACTTTTATCCCCTTCTCTAGTTTCGCAGAACTTTCTGTAGCATACATTAGAGCGTGTTGAAGCGCATTGAATTGTGTATTGGGAATTGTTTACAATGCTGCAAAAGTTTTTACGTTCGCTTAGCCAAAGGCAAAGCGACTCGAAAGTTTCTTAAGCAATTGCCAGGACCCTCCAGAACAAAAGGCAGCAAAGGATGGCAGCCGGGGAGCCGAGCATTTGGCATTTATTAGATGCACAACCCACAGCGATCCACTGGCCTCTGTGTTCTCCACTGTAGCCGGTCCCTTTGCTCTGGGCCATGACATAACTTTTTAGCCACAGCATATCGCTTTGCGGCTGTCACCGAAGGACCCGGGCCTGGGTTTTGGGTCCTTTTTAATTTATTTAAAATACTTTTAGCTGCAGCTCTGCGGAAAGTTGCTGTGCAACAAGTTGTAACAAACAGGACAAAGCCATTTTGTGCTCAATAGAAAAACGGACTAAATGCGGAATAACTTTACAAACTGTAGCCAAACTTACTTTGCTATGCAAATTCCCCAATTATCTATATGTTTTTCTCTCATCAGTTGTGTTAATAAATCAAACAAATTAGTCTGGGATTTGTCCCTCTGGACAAAGTCAATTTCGCCTTGACTTTCAGCTAATATCCTGTCGCCAAAACTATAATCGAGATAGACTATCACAAAATGCTGTTTGGATTTGTAATTGCTTTTGCTGCGGGCAATGTTCTCTTAATTATATCCGAATGGCTTTTTTCCAGGACCCGGCAATTATTTTCATTGCCTTCAACTGGCTGTGGCTATTGCTGTTGCTGTTGCTGTTTAGTTTTTACCACGCTAGCCATGTTAATTTTTGGTTGAAAACTTTTACGACCAATGCGCAATATTGCTTTTTATGACCATTAATTAGAAATACAATTTTCCCAGGGGCGGTGTGCTTGTGTGATTGTGTGTGTATGTGTATGTGTTTGTGTGTGTGTGTGTGCAAGGAGTCAATCCGGATGCAGGACGCTGTGGAGCTATTCTTGACACCTGAACAACAACAGACTCTCTCGACCTGGGTCTCCGTCTCAGTTACATCCGCCCGAAGGACAACGATGCGAAAACTCTGCCACTGATGCTGACTGATGAGATTAATTAAGCAAGGCAAACAAAAGGATTTTAGTTTCATGTGGATAGATACAGATACAGATACAGATACTGTTACTCCTGGCACACATGCTACGAGCGTACATTGTTATTGCTGCCGTTATCCTTGCTGGATTGACAGGCGGCATTGCGTATGCCTGTTGGCATTTTTATTGACAAGGACACATTAATTACTCAATGACATTGTAATCAAATATAAGCATTGCCTGAAAGCATTTGCTGGTTCATGTTCGTCTTGTTGTTGTTGTTGTTGTTGTTGTTGCTTTTGCTATTATCCTTGTTCCTGGCTTTTGCCAGAGTGTCGGTGTGTACGTTCGTGTGCGTGTGTGTGTGTGTCGAAGTTCACCGTGGGTCCCGTAAATCTTTCCCCGATGTCAATATTGCGCATACGCCACCGACATGGCCACGATGCACGAGTGTTTATTTAAGCTACACCGCCTGTCCTATGAGGTCCTGGACACGCCCTTACACATATACAAATACACATGCATGTGTGTTGTGTGGTTCCCCGGGTCTTGTGTTTTATTAATTACGTAATTATGTAACAAATTAAATGCATGTACAAGCGCAACGGGGTAATGGAAAACGGGAAGCTGAGGCTCGAAGCTCGGAGCTACTTAGACCGCTTGCCGGCATGCCGATGGAGCTAAGTGGGTTAACTTGTGCCCGAGCATGCTCCATGTGATATGATGCATCTCCTGACACACATCCTTCTCAAAGGATTTGCCGCTCCAGGAGAGTGCATCGTGTTTACTTGGTCCGCAGTCAGGAGTTCAGCCGGGGACCTCAGGTACAAAGTGAAAAACATGTTTTGAAAAGGAACTATGAATGGCATGCTCCAAAATGGGAATACTTGAAATTCAGGATAAGAGGTTGGCAAACAAGCTGAAACTAAATGAAAATGATAGATAAACATGTCTTGGCAATGCATTGAGCTAAGTGGTTGGATGTAACAAATTAAGTGTCTTTAATTAAGCGTTCGTTACAAGCTTAAACTTATATATTTTTAATTCATACATTTTACAGTGTAGTTTTTGCCACTCGAAGTGTTTATTTATCTGCCGTTTTTTATTTGCTCAACTTCTTAAACTATCAAAGAAGTACATATGTAAATATTTCAATTTATTTTTTCAAACAAGTTGAGAGTGAAAACCTCTTCAGGACTTAAAATCACAAAACTGATTTGTGTTTCGAGCTAAACAAAGATAAACAAGCTGGAGACCACAAATCTTCAGCCACCAGTCGCCACACAACTCCCAAAGAAATCTGAGTAATTACAGCGCTCCGACACTCAAAGTTTTTCCAGTCCTGCACCTGCGATGCCAAGGACATTCCAACTCCATCCAACACCCATAAAAAAGTTTCGCTCAACGCTCACCGTTCACCGCTTCCCGCTGCGAGGTGTGAGTGTGAGTGTGAGTGTGAGTGTGGGCTCGCTGTGGGCTGCAACGTTTGTCTCATTTTCCCTGTCGCCTTCAAGAGTCTCCCGTGCTCAGCATCTCTGGTCGTGGTCTTCTCACATTACACCACGGCACGCATTTAAAATCCAAATTAAATATTTCCGCATGAAACTCAAATCTTACAACTGATTAAATAACCCACGACCGGAAGGAAGAAGGAGAGAGATGGCAGAGGGATCCTGCTGTGGAATGCTGCCGGGCAAGTCAAAAAGGCAGCAAAGGCAAGGACTTTAAATGCGACAAATATGTGAGTATGCCAGCGTATGTACACAAAGAAAAATAATTTATATTTTATAAATTATTTATATCATTATTTTATTGGAAATTTTAGTCAAGATTTAAAGTTAGAATGATTGCTGCTTATTTCACACAACATAATATAAACTAAACTAATATGATTTTTAGTTTATTTTTAAAACCTAAATTGTTCAAAACAATGTTATATGTTAGAGAAGTTAAGATAACAATGTTAAAGCTCTAATTTAATGGATAAGTTAGTTTGTTTTTAGTTTCAGTGCATGAGTGTTAATTGTGTTTGTATAATTGGCATGCCAGCAGACATACGTTTGCGCGAAACTTCCCTGTCTCGCTCGCATTTAATCAGTCTCTCTCTCTCTTTTCCTGCTATGTGTTAAGAATTTTTGCGATTTAACAAAACTCAGCACAGGCGTCGTTGTCCTGGGGTAATTGTGTTGTTATTTGCCATCGCCCGAAACTCGCTCGCTGCTGTCTGCGTGAAAACTCATTTGGCCTGGCCAAGATGCGGAGCACCTTCCACCTACCCACCTACCACCTGGCTAGATGTGTGTCTGATTGTGCGTTTTATGAATGAATTTAGCTTTCTCCCTGCGGCTCCATCAAGCACACCTTGCTGATTGCAGGACTAAAAGACGAAAGGACGAATGGAGGATGACAATGAAGGGATGGCGGCAAAACTTTGCCCTCAGCTTTTGGCCAACTTGCGTCCTTGCTCTGTCACTCACTCGCCCATTGATTACAGTTACAACTTTTTCCGACAACTTCTCGCCAGTCATCACAGAAAATAATATTAATTTCTCTTGAGATTGACTTCATTTTTCATTACTAAAAGGATTCGTTGCTGAAATAAATACCAAAATCAGAATTACTCTCTATCTCTTATCGAAAATAAATAATGAACTTTAACTTTAGATATAAATGTTGTCCCAAGTATTGTTAATTTTTTTCTGTGTCGGCCAGGTTAAGAAGCTCCTGGACTTCTGGCTATCACGGGCCAGAGTGAAAATCATTTGCACGGTAACACGTTTTTCGGTAAACTCGTCTTGACTTGGATTTCGGAATATAAAATAAAATTACCAACAAATTGAAAATTGCATCCTGCGTGCATCCTTTCCCTCCCTTGACATCCCATGGGGCCCGTTCAAGTTGGTACACGAAAACTTTTCTATTTTATACCCAAGGATTATGCTATGAATATAAAATCTTGCGAAATTACACTTGCACAGACACAGGCACAAGTGCCTAAATCCACACGTAGAAAGTAACTGAAAGTTGCGGTCGTGACGTTGCAGTGGGCGGGCCAAAGGTTATGACTGTGCGAATGTGATTTCAGATTGTGTGTTTTAGTTGGGACTGCACTAGAAAAAAAAAGACCGAACAACGAGTTTTATATGTTTTTAAGGATTTAAAAGAGTTAAATAGAAAATTGAAGACTTACGAATTTATAAGAATGGTTTGATTTTATCTAAATTATCTTTACTACAGAAAACATAACTGTTTTAAATATTTTTGAAAATTAGTTAAGTAATATATTAATTCCATTTACTCAGGAAATATGCTCTTGGATTATCGTTATGCTTGAGTTAATAATAATTATGTGATGGCTTTTGGAGATACAAACAAATCATAAAATCAAATCATGGCTTTCCTCAAGACTTGTTTGGTCTAGTCTTATGTCATATTTAGGCTTTGAATATATGTATCTTAATCTTTATTCATTATGTTTACATAATGTGTGTTCATAATTTGATAAGACAATTAAGCTTAACAAACTACTTGTAAATGTGATTAAAATTAGCTAGGAAGCCACAACTTCCTAAAAGTATAAAGGCAAACATTAATTGTATCTTTACCTACATCATCTGCTTTAAATTTAAAAAAAAATTTAACAATGCTTAAAGTATTCCCAAAATGATGCTCACTTTATGTTGAAAAGGGCTCTTGCCTTTCCCGGACGTAATGCAAAAGGAAACTTGTTATCGGATCGGTGAATTGAAGCTCGCCAACAAGTTTGTGTCCCCCAGCAAAATGCAACAGCTGGCATCTAGCTGAAAGGTCGCACTTCGTGCTAGCCCCAGGCTAAAAGCGTTCAGTGTAGCTTTCAAATTTGCAGCAATTTGAGAAACTTACTTGCAGTTTCTTCCGCTGCATCCTGGGGCATCCTGGGACGAGCACGAGGATGAGGATGAGGGGGAGAAATGTAGCATCTGGCAGGGCAGCTGCAAGCGCAATCATAAGCCAACACCTAAGCACGTCAACAACACGGCCCCTCGAAAAAGGGGGCAAGGCATCCAGCTCCTTCACCTTCATCAGCCAACACTATTTAGTGTGAGAAGCAGCGAAACTTTTTGCAGCTACTACAAGTAAAACTAAAATTTGCCAGATCATTGCTTCCGCTACGTGCAAGGATTTCAGGATGCAGGAAGGCAGCAGGATTGCTGTTGCAACATCTACGAGAAAGGTTTTTCGCCAACCCTCCACCAAGGAGCTGTAACGTTATTATGCATATGGAGTCCTTGCTGGCATCCGTGCTGTGATTGTCAGTGGAAGAGAGGAAAACTTAATTCGAATGCAGTCGGCATGGCTTTGTTTTTGCAGATTTGCCTAGGCACAACTTTTAGCCCAAATTAAATGTTAATTAAAACGCTATCAGCCCAGGGTAAATGCTGGTTGACTGCGAAAAGTATAAAAAACTGGCCCGAACAGTTGTTGAGCATTACTTGCATTGCTGGGGCTTTGAAACTAAAAGTTAAACATAATTTCTGCACGAATTGCCACTTGGCAAGTCTTCGCTGGCTGCTTACTGCTCATTGCTTACTGGCTTGCTCGCTGTTTGCTGCCAGCTGCTTGAGCGTAAATTGCACAGCTCCAGACTCGAAGTCGGAGTCAGTTTCAGAGCCTCAAACACAAACCTCCAAACACACACCCAGATACCCCACACACCCCACATCCTGGCACACACACAGAGCCGGGCAGTCAGGCGAGTAAAGCCCGAGGGGTCGGTCCAAAAGGGCAGCAAATGAAATAAACGTGAGACCAAGGAAGGCATCGAGGCGAGTTCCAGTTTCCAGTTCTCAGTCCTTGCACACAGAAAAAATGTATTTGAATCTTATTATTGATTAAAGTCTTTTTATAAAAAATCTAATGTAGACAAATACCGCAAATGATAAAGATGATTTTTTTCCTTTTACCTTAGAATTGTTGTTAAATTTACAAATTATTTGGTAATGTTGTTGTTATGGTAATAAAGTGAAAGTATGTGAAATAGGTTTTACTAACGGCAGTCTTATTAAGCAAATTTAAAGTACAATGATTTGATTGTCATGAAAATTTTGATAAAATAGTTTTTTAGAGACTAAGAGCATAAGCTTATAGCCTTAGTCTAGCCAGATTTAGTTACTTGTGAACAAATATGGCAAGTAATACGACACAAATATGCCTATGTTATTTTCTCTGTGCATCTCTCCCAGTGAGCCACTACAAAACTGCAATGAATGGTTAATCAAGCAGCCGGCTTGAACAGCTTTTGGCTTCATTTTACAGCAAGTTGCACTGGGAATGGGAACGGGAATGGGCTGGCATTTCAGTTTTGTGGGTGGTTTTCAGTGGTGAGGAGTTCCAAGTGCTGGCTGCTTAACTGAAAGTGCAGGAGCGGGTATATTATGTGCAGAAAACGCACATAAACAAAAGCCCAAAGCCGGTGCTAAATAGGCCGAGTGCAAAGAGGCAAATGCTGGCCCGGCAAAGGTGTGCCATGCTTGACATGACCATGGACAGGCCGCAGAAAGGACCTGCCAACTATACGGGAATTAGTATAATGCCTGGCTAAACTTTAAAGTAAATGGGAAAGGCTGCAAAAGGCCACTGTGCACTGATATGTAATTGATGAATGCACTTGACAGGCAGGCGAAACCGAGACTTTGAACCACTTCGGAAACGGATTGTTCGGTCAATGAAGGGACTGGATGAACAAAGAGTTTTATTAAGTCCAGCAAATAATAGTTCTTCCTTTAAAGCATCATATTTTAACGGGTTTTATGACGTGAAATTTTGCTTTAGTTTACTTCGCTCTCACATAATCTCATTTCAAAACCTATCGGAGTATTAAAATGTCTGGTTCTAAATCATAAACTTAATATTTATCCCAACCGAATTCCATTCCTGCCGGAAATATATATTTTTACGACTGCAGTAAGCTGCTTTATGGATCAGGCTAGGCAAAAGCTGAATAAATAAGACCAGATGCAGCAGTAAATTCCGCAGCTACCCTGCATTACCTCTGGCCATATAACTGACAGTTTAACTATCTGCTAAAAAAAAAAAAAAATTGAGGTGGTTGAAAATAACATTTTTTACGTTTTATTGGCTGCAAAGCTTAAAAACGTTGAATTTCTATTAAATAACGGGCGCACACGTCGTATACGTAATATCAGATTACGGCAACGGCTTAAAGGCAAGCCAAAACAAAAAAAAAAAAGCCAAAGAAAAAAATAAAGCAGAGCGCGGAAACAAAACAAAATAACAAAACAACAAAGGTAAATACAGAAAAGGAAAGAGTGCAGCAAATACAAAAAACGTTCGCATAAAATAAAATGGGAATTACACGGAGTGAGATGGGAGTTGGCTCGACATAAAGGTGCTTACGTTTTTTAATTACCTCGTTTAAGGCACACTTTGTGTGTGTGTATGTGTGTGTGTTTGGTTGTGTTCGGTTGTGTTTGTTGGCTGAACCAGCTCTACGCTTTTATCAACTCGTTTCGCCGTGTTTTACTCCACTCGCAGACGTTGCCATAAGTTTTAATTAAAATTACTTTGCTCGCTGCCGGCTGATGATGGTTGCCGCTACAGCCACTTTTCCATTACGATGCTGCCACCGATGCCGCTGCCACTGCTGCTGCTCCTTGTGATCCCTGTGTTTTGCCGTGTGCCTTTCGCTATTTGCTGTTTGCAAGCTCTCACTCATCACCTGGCCACTGTTTACGGCGGAGTTTTTGCGGTTCGGTTCGGCCCGGCCCGGCCCCTGTTTTTGTTTTTTTTTCGCCCTTGCAATAGGCCCTGCGGCGGAGTTTTTGCCGGATTGCATATACCGGCATTTCCAGCCTACGCCTCTGACATTGCCCCGTTGCAATGACAATGGCAGTTGCTCTGCGTTGGCCGGATATTAAAACGCTGCGGAAGTTGGCAAAATATTGAACAATTATCAAGCCGCATGCTTGCCACAGGACGATACATTGGGGTGAACCTTAGCTTACAAATTTAAAGATTATGTTTACAAAACAATTTTTTATAGACTGGGGTGGGCTAGTATAATATTCACTTAACTTAAACTTAGAGCTATAATATTTTGTTTTTTTAAATTTGATTCAGGTTAATATGATTTAGAAATTTAAATGTAATGTTTTCTTATATATTATTCATACTCCATGTTAACCACTTGGTAAAAAAAGTCAATTCATATTTTAAAGTGCTATGTTATATATTGAGGCTTTTACAAACTCACTTAAACTTTAAATGGCTCACTCTAAATTATGTTTAATCATAAATCACAGATAATTTTTATGTTGCATCATTTTAAAGCCAAATAAATATATGCATTTGTGCTTCCAACAATAAAATATAACAATTTAATATGCTCAAAGTTACTTTGTAATTTAAATAGTTGTTTAAAAGACCTATGAAATTTAGTTTAAGAGCAACTATGTTCGAAAAAAAAGTATTAATATCTTAAAAAATAACAGGAAAGGAAAGGATAAAATTATGAAAGACGGTTGCGCTTATTGAGCGCTGATAGTCAACTGGGCATGACAATCCGCTGGCATTTAGTTAGCAAGCCCGGCTTTATGGATCCGCATTCGACTCCCCAGGGTCGCCGTCATCATTCAAACAATCAGCCAACTGTGAAGCGGAGCAGCCAAACGAGCGGCTCTAAACGCGCAGTTCAACGCTTGGCTTGTGTTGGCCCCAAACGCGCGGGGGGTCCTGCCGCTTCTGCCGTTCCTGCCGTTCCTGCCGTTCCTGCGGGTCCTGCGAGTCCTGCGGACGAAGCTGGAGTATATTTGCCACATGCTGATAAGCAGACATAATAATAAAAAATGTATGAGCTGCCAGGCAAGCGGCAGTCATAATAAAATGTGCAAAATAAAATGGAATGGAAGGGCGAGTAACCACAGCGAGGGAGCCAGAACGACAGAATGCCAGAATGCCAGAATGGCAGGACTTAGGATGAGGATCACGACCAGAATGTTGGCGGCAACGGATGTGCGCCAAAAGCAGCAACGGAAACGTTGCACAATTTTGCGGCGACAGCGCTAAGATGGAAGGGGCGTGGCCGGGGGGGCGGAGGCAAGGGACAAATGCGACATAATGAAGTCAAAAGTTGTGGCGGCAACCGGCCCAAAAGAGTTTTGAACGTTTTGCTAATGAGAGCTCAGAAAGCTGGCTGCGATTATCAGGGCCATCACACCGATGCAGGCGGTCTGAGACCAGATGATGGCTAATACCATCTCTCAACTGGTCCATTGCAATTTCAGCGCAAGTTATTTTTTGAGCAATGAGCAGTTGGCAAACGTACACTGTGAACAAATACAAAACATTTTGTTTTATATAAAAAATTAATTGTATTGCTATTCGTTTTATTAATATTGGTTAAATAGTTAAATAGTTCCATTATTATTATTTATCTTTGTTTTTAATAAAATGCCTTGATGAATATGCTTAAAAATTAAATGTACTTGCAATTATATGCTTGATATTATAAAATGATAATTTATTTTTAAATTATTCTGAAATTTTTCGCTGTGTACTGCAGCTTGGAAAAACAACATGTCAGCTGCATAGCTTGCTTAAAACGAAAAACCAGCCAAAAGAAGCAGCAAAAATATCTCCACATTATGCCACTCAACGCTGTTCAGTTGGTTGATGCCAATGCCGACGCTGTTCATATTTTGCGACAGGGGCGACAACATTCATGGCCTTTGGCATTAAGAACCTTCATAAATTCCAGAGAGCAGCCAATGAGCAGTGGAGGCTCCATCTCCTATATCTCCTCCGTCTCCTCCATGAGAAGCTGTCGTTTTCTGGCACCGAAGTCTGCATTTGATTGATACTTGATGGGCGGGATAGGGAGGGGAACGGAATTGGGCCAAAATGTGCGACCAGGCGATGGTGTTGATGTTGTTGACGTTATTCGTGTTGTTGTTTGTTTTGCCCCATCACCGATACCCGCCTTGTGTTTGTTGTCACTGGCAACAACAATTTAATAATAGATTCATTACACATACTCACATGTCGAGGCTCCATCCTCTGGGCTAGAAAAACAACGAAACATCTTTCACATGACGGTTGGGCGGGCAAAAGCAAGCCGCATCATGCGTATCATTATGTCAACTGAAAATAAGTGTCTCTATATCGAATATAATAAATTGAATATATTTTCATCAGAAATGGGAGCGAAACAGCCGCAATAATAACATTGCCAGCAGCAACATCATGTTAACAAATAATAATAATTGGCAGTGGGAAAACAAATTTGCGTGGGTCATATACAATTGGAGTGTTATAGACCTTATGAACATGGTTGAATATAATAATACCAACAAATGGTAAAAACAACAACTCATATTCAAAAAAAGGGCTTATAAATTATACAAAATGTTTAAGGTTAAAGAAGATAAAACGCAAATTTGTTAGTTAATAATATGTTTCTTAATTTGTTACAAAAAAAGGCTTCAAGCTTTAAAAATAAGAAATGACTTTTATTCTTGCAACATATTCTAGTTGAAATAATTTGTCATAGATATTTGCATACCCAATTTCCTATTATTTTTTGTTACTGCTTGCGGTTGGCTTGCCTCAGTTTCAAATGGAACTCTAAAAATGTCCCGCAAACAAGAAACGAAAACATTGGCCATATCCCTTTCTCAGATCCTGTCGCTGTCAGGATGGCGAAACTTAGCCGAGGCGTTGAGGCGCTAACAGTTTTGAAGTTTATTTGGCATGTGGCAACATTCAGGCAGCAGTCGAGAGTGGCGTCTGCTGTTTATCTGCGGCGTAGGGTTATTATCTCTGAACAGTCAGTCGGGGTAAAATATATATAAATATCTCAGTGCCGAGACCCTTCATCGGAGACCCTTTCGCTGTTTTTCAATAACGTTCGTCCCGAACGGCAGCGGCGGTATAAAAATTTCATGGGAACTTGCTTTGATATTTTATTTATTTTTATTTTTATTTGCCCTTCTTCACTACCCGCTTGGCTCATTTTTCTTGCTTGCTTCTAATCAATTCCAAATCATTTAGCACACGCATGAGCTGTCAGTGTCTGCATTAGTGTGCGTGTGGTTGTGTTTGTATGGGTGGGTGGCTAGCAAGGATGTGCGGACGCCATTTTGATTGCGTTAAAGTTGTGCGGCTTTAAGCCGCTCAAAGGCAAATGGCGGTCATAAATCAGGAGCGTGACAGGGCGCAAAAGCCAGCCGACAAAAGCCAAAAGCTGTGCTGGTAATTATGGCTAATTAACGTGCCGAAAGCCAGCGGCAGTCGGGCAGTCGGCCAGTCGATATTACGATTCAAATATCGCAAAACTTCTTTTAATAAAATCATCAAATTCGCCTGCTGGCGGCATAAAAGGCTTTTGCGGCAGCCATAAAAACGTCGTCGTCAATGTCGAATGTCCAACGTCCAATGTCCAAGTCCCAGCCCTCGAATGTTTATGGCCAGCACATGCTCCTTTCTGGAGTGGAGTCGTAGTAGTGCTGGCAATGGGTTTGTAATTTAAGTGGCGTAAATTATGGTCAAGAGGTTGCTGGCCACCGCCTTGAACCCTTGAACCGAAAAAGGGCAACAGCGATGGCCCATTATCCTGTTTCCGAGTCCCTGGTTCGTGGTCCCTGGTCCATGCTTTGTTACATGTGTGAGGCTCCTGCTCTCCAGATATCCTGCCCAAGGCAATTTCTGGCCATTTTATGTGCGTACCAGACCAGGACCTACCAAATATGACAGTCCCCGACTGCCCACCGCACACGGCACATACAGAATGTAATTTCAGCTGAGAAATTATAAACAGCAGGGACATTTTCCAGTTTCTTTTTTTTTGCCACCAGCACAAAACTTTCGCCGAAGTTCATTTTGCGAGCCAAAGTATTTTCTCTTACAGTATTTACTTTGGTACGCTGCGGAATGCGCAATTCAGCACGTTTCCATTGTTCATAATAAATGTTCATAAATAAGTTGATTAGTTTTTTATGTGGTTAGCTGGTGGAACGAGGGGAATTTCGGACGACGTCTTCTGCCCTGATTCCTTGAGGACGGTAATTGAAAATGGCTCTTAGTGCGTGATTATTACATTTTTTTTGCGCCACATTACAACGTGATAGGACAAAAACGGCAGAGACTGTCTCCACCGCCAAGATGTTTATTGTGTATTTACTTGAAATGGAAAAGTGCGCGGTAAGCTGCTTTTGTGCTGATCGAAATGGGCTAAGTCTTTTGAAACCATATTTAAAATTGCACAAGAATTTTTGAAGAGATAAGGAAGTTGATTTAGTATGTATTCTAATAGCTTATCATTTTATATTATTTTGTTTTTCAAAAACAAAAACCATTCCCTCAAAAAAAATACATAAAGAAAAGGAGCTTAAGTTCCAAACAACCATGAACAGTTTTTGTATATTGCTAAATTTCTCAGAATTAAATTAAACCATAACCCTTTAAATAAACAAATTTCATTTCCTTTGAATCTGTTTTCTAAATTGCCATGTTTTATGAAGTTTCCATTTATCGCATTCAGTTTGCTTGCTTTCACAAAACTTTGACTATTTGAAAATGTCCTATTTTATGACCAAATCATTTCAACTAAACTTTTCTTTAATAGACTTCTCTGTTGAGCCGTTATAGTTTCTCAATTGTCTCTGGCTAAAACGGAAACTAAGTAACGGTTATTTCATCTTGAAGTGTGCATTTGTGTATGTTATTTTGGCCTTCCTCATCGCAATTTCCGCTTCGCCGATAGAAATTCTGATTTCAGAGGAAAAGTTTAGAAAACTTTGCCACATTCGGCAAGAGACTCAGTTCAAATGTTCAACAACTACTTGGCAAATTGTTTGCCATTGCAATTTCCGTTTGATAGAGACAAAAACGATCTTAAAACAATTTTTTTTTTATCGCCAGTAGATTTTCTTTTAGTCTGCTTGGTTTTATCGTTTGATATATTTTGTTAAATATATTTTAGGGTGTGATTAAATAGGCATTAGGGAGATGTTATAGTGGTTAAATTTATAACACAATATAAACAATTTAAATCTAAGTTACTTTGACTTGGATATTTAACTTTACTAACTATTACTTTATATATAGTTATAATAACATTACATATTCATTCAAAAATTAACTTAGTACCTTGTATATTTTTTATAGTTTTGACTTTCTTTAAACAATTATTAATAACATCAAAAGTAAATGAAACTAACTTACTGACCTATATTTTTAAAACAAAGTTTTTTAACGCTTCAACTAAAACTTTTAATTCTTTACTTTCTGTGCTTAGTATCACCAACCAGGACAGAACTTTGAGTATTTAATGCTTCGATTTGGATTTGTTTGCCTGCCCTCATCTGTTGCTTTCGAAGTTGCAACAAGCTGGGATATTGAGTGATTGTTGCGACAACTTTTAATTATTTAACGTGCTACGTTTGGCACACACAATGACATCTTCGACTTGGGCTGCAAATGCATTTTGCATAATTTGTTTGTGCGCTGAGGCGTGCGCAGGCTTCGTCATCGTCATCGTCATTCAGGAGCCCCTCTGCCCATTCTTATTCTCATTTCCATTCCAATCGTCGTTTTCGTAGCTTGTCATATCAATCTCCTGGCTCAACCCATTTGCTGACTGTCAACACGGGGAGGGTGCAGTTGAGGAGTTCTAGGGTGACACTCTGTATTGTATATACCTCCCATACCTGTGCGTGTGTGTGTGTGTCAAACATCAACCCTCTCTTGCCACACACTTACACTCTCACTTAAATTTATGTGCCACGACCCTCTGCGTGGCCCAAACAATGTCACTTGGCTTTTGTAAGCTCACGTGTTACATGCAAATGCGCTTCCTGACTTCCCAGCCTGCCTGCCTTTGTCTCTCTTCTTCGCCAGCGAAGGGTTAAGTGTGGGTAAATATTGTAATGATGTATGTGATGTGATACCCTTTGTGCCAGGCTCCCTCCGACTCTCCTTCTATCATCAGTTGATTGAAATCACTCCCTATCCTTATCCCATCCATAATATCTCCCCTCCCACTGCTTTGCTCAAGTACTCACAACCACTTGAAGAAAATTTTCGAACAGAAAAAAAAATGCTACATTCTTACAAAAGCATCTTCAAACATCTCGCTTAATGAAGTAACAACATGGTTGAGACGAAAAAAAGTCATTAAAAAATGCTAAATGCAAGTGCCAGGCAAAAATCAATAAACAATCAACGGTGCGGCGTGGAGAAAAAATAAAAACAAAATGAAAATATGCCTGCCGCAGGCCTCAAGGCTGCAATTATGCTGAATGACGTTTGCCATGTTGTCAAAGGAATTGCGGCAACAAAAAAGATATATATGTATGTGGTATAAGGGAAAGGCTGCAGTTGAAATTGAAAAACATGTAAAATGCGTTGACGATTGCGTTTTTCAAGTGCAGCCAAGAGTCGCTGCCGTCGTCGTCATCACCGTCATCGCCGTCACATTTCAACTCACATGAGTTCGCGCACGACCAGCTGTATACCAATTAAAAATGCAATGGACAACGCCCAAAAAAGTATGCTATGCTATGCAATGGAGGATGGGTCAGCAAAGGCAGAAAAAAGCACTCACCATGTGGCGACTGCTGTCAATGACAGGGCAAATAAAATGCAACAAAGCGTGTTGTAAAACGCGCAAAAATGAAAATCAATAGTGATGCCACGGCCGCATATAAATTCATGATTCTACCTATATACTCTATATATCGCTCTTATATAAAACGCACCACACACAATTCATATGCTGGTATGGTCAGCTGCTGCTGCTGCTGCTGCAGCTTGTACTACTGCCACTTTTTACATAGGCTTCGTGGGTGTTTGTCATAACAACAACAGTAATCACGGGACAAGGGGGCGGCTGGGGTGTGGCAACAACAACATAAACACGGAAAACGGAAACGGACAAGAGGACTAAGGAGGGGGCGAGATAATGGGTGGGGTGGGATGGGGTGGGTTGGGGTTGGGCGGCCTGGACAACATTCCCGGTCCATGTTGACGTCAGTCATAGAGCGTGCAAATGTTGACCTACATACAAAACGTTGAGCAAACAGGCGCATAAATGCCACGTTAAACAACTGCAATAGCAGCAGCAGCAGCAGCAACAACAACATCGCGCACTGCAGATAAGTCCGCCTTTTTGCCCAGCTGCCAACGCATTGTTAGAAATTGTCGGAGGACATGGCCAGCCAGCATAGTTAATAGCCCATAGTCGTATCACAGCCCATAGCCACAGCCAAATCTATAGTTTTGCATATGCACCGTTAAAAGCGCTGGAAATGTAGAGAATAATCCAGAAGATGGGGCACTAAGTCTTATTTCTTTTAATTTGTATTTGTATTTTAAAATACATGCTTAAACGTGTAGTTAGTTATGAATAAATTTAAAATAAAATAGTTTTAGGAAATCTTCGTTCTTTTATCTAGAATTTTCTACTAGTCACCACTTATTTGCCGTGCACCCCCATTCTTGTTTTTGTTTTAAATACTTACCAGCATCATAATTGTTATGTAGATTTATAGAATTGGCTTGACAGCCAACGGTGGCCAGTGGCCAGCATCGGATATGAACCAAACCTTTGAATGCATCCGAACAATGCTGGCCTGCATTGTGAGCCAAGAAACGAATGACCAACTGAACTGAATTGAATAGAATTTGAAAGCAGGAGTCTCGAAACTTACTTTTCCAACTGAAATTTACGACACCGCTGGGGAGTTTGCCCCTTTTTTGGCACTATGCATCGACAGAAAGTGGCCAAAAGTGCCAAGGCAGCTGGTCTGCCTACCAATTCACGATTTTACCCACATAGCAGTCCACCAACCCCACCTGGCCACGGCTAATGATGACAGAGTGGGGCGAGTGGCCCAGAGTGAAAACAGTGGCCATAACGCTTGACGCTTCCCTGGTCGCCGCCGGTGTTGTTTTTGCTGCCCGGTGACTGCATTTACTCCTGTTAACGCTGCCAACGTGAGCTGACACGCATTGGCAGTCAGTCAGTTTGCCAGTTTTTCAGTTTGTCTGTTTGTCAGCCATCCAACCAGGCAACCAACAAACAAACAAGCTCACACTGCTTGAGCCAAAGAGTGTGGTGGCCAAGGGAATCAGAAAAAGGAGGGGCCCAAATATCAAAGTTTAATATACCCTAGATAAAAAGAAAGATTATTAAATTTAGTCACGAAAGAAAGAGATTTTCTACCTATTTTGAATTTATAAGCCGAAATGCTTAAGTAAAATAAAGTAAAGATGTTATGAATATATTTTCGATAATAATAATTTAAATTAATATATTTTTTGATGTAAATACGCATTAGTGATTTATTGGCACGAACTCGTAAGCTTCGTTATAAAATCCTTTGCGAGGGTATAAAAAGTGTCTTCCTGCAAATTTTGCTAACATACACATGCACAAGCACACACTGGGACTAAACTCAATGAGTCAATGACTTTTTGGTGTCGTTCGTTGATGCGCAACGCGGTCCCGTTGTCATTAGCAGCGACACCAGAACCAGCACCAGTACCATTGCCAGTGCCTTTGCCTCTACCAATACCATTACCAACACGGACACCGCCACGCTCACAAATGCAAGTCACAATCACTCGCACACACACACACACACTCCCAAATGCAGGACATAGAGGACTCGAATATGGCTACTGTTGCTTGTCGTTTGTTATTTGTCGTTTGTTGGCTGGTGTTTGGTGTCCTATCGCTGTTGCTGTGGGAAATGCTACCGGGTACGAAATAAATTTGGCAGGCAAACACGTTTTTGGCTTATGTTTTATTGTTGTTGCCTTTATTGTGGCTGTGCGGCGGCTGCGGCTGCGGCGACCACTGTCCTTGGCACGCCTTATGTGGGCCAAAACCAAACCATCCGCATTCTGCTCTCCTCTTTTTACGCATTCACGCGTCCTAAAAACAAGAAATTGGGCAGCCCCAAATGTCCACAAAAAAATCAGTGCACTGGGACTTAAATATGGTTTGAGAAATTAATAATAATAATAATATTTTTATGTTTTGCATTGGCTGGCTTTCACTTCATCTTAAAACTATATTTATCTTTTTAGGTATCCTTGATATATTTGTATGTAAAAGAAGTCTCTGAGAAAAGCTAAATAAGAAAAAAAGAAATTCCCAAACCCTTAAAGTTTTAATGATATTTAAATACTTATATAATGTTCAATACCTTTTATATCCATATGATTTAAGGATTCTTCTCTATAAAATGTTTTTTTTTTTTATTATCAAGTAGTTATCCTTAATATCTTCCTGAACATTATTTTCGATGAAGGTTTTCTCTGAGTGTTAAAGCTTTTAAAACGCACGTTTTTAGACTAAATATTATGAGTCTTGGCAGCTGCCTGAATGCGATGTTGTTTTCTCTCCTTTTTACCCGCCTTGTTGGCCATAATTTCCCCTGATGCTCATTAGCAGAAATGGCCAAAAAAATATACAACATTTATGCGGCGGCAGGAACGGTCTTAAGTGTGAAATTGCTTTGCATAATGCCAAGTGAATTATGCAATATTGGCTGGGAATCAGTGCGAAGATACCCAATTGCTTTATTAATTAAATGCAAATTTATCTGATGTCTTATAAATTGAAAGTAAATGAGATTGTTAACCTATTCCCAAGTACGAAAAAGCCATCAACGTCACAGAGTTCATGATGCCTAATCTATGCCAACGAAGATGGAGCTGGCCGAATAATTGAAACATTGGGCTAGGAACTCACGCATGTGGCTGGAAAGGCCACTGCCGCCCACTGCCACCCACTGCCACCCTCCGCCACCCACTTTTATAACATTTTTCCACTTCGACCCAACCACCCAACTGGTCCAGTGTAAACACAGCTGTTTTCGAACCCGCTCGAAAAACGTCGTGCCTAACCACAGACAACAAATGGTGGTGCGCATGCGTGGAGAGCACGAGGCTGGCGGGGCTGCCAACTGCACCACTGAAATGAAGCGGAGATGGAGCCACTGGCCACCGCATCCGGCAGTTGCTGTTCGAGGCTCGAAGGATACGCACGGCTCTGGCGGACGACGGAAGTTGGATTGAAAATGCATCGGGACTGAGTGCGATTGTGAGTGAGCGCGCGTGTGGTGAATTTCCGCCGAAGAGAGTCCGGAAGAGAGCCGCAAAGTGTCCCTATCGGTTCAAATTTTAAAAATTCTAGTAAGAGCTCCCAACTTGGCCGAGAATTCGTGTGGCGGCGCAGTCAAGTCGAGTCCTTTCTGGCAGTCGGTTGTGTCCTGGCCAGGAGTGTTTTTTTCGCTTAGGAGTGTAGTGTGCCGGCTCCGGGCCATGCAGTCCCTCAAAACATAACAAAACACAACAACAAAACACCACGTCATCAAATCACCCAATCACCGAAGTGAAAACAAAATCAAAAAGATTATACAAATGTGCCAAAGAATGAGAGGAGAAGAGTCTAGAGTGTCTGAAATGTAAAACCGCTCAAAAGTGAAAGCCAAAATCAAAATTGTACAAGTCACTGCCCACGGAAATTCCCGAAAAAAGAAAGCTCAGCTCAAAACAACAAAATCAAATCCAACAAATTCAAATTCAAATTCAAATCAGAATCAAAACAGAAGCCGGAAAACATGTGGATTAGTAGCCGCTTTTTTGTGATTTTCCTGCTGCTCCATCTCGGTAGGTGCCAACCATCAACCATTTCCCATTCCCATTGCAACTTTTCCCCGGGAAAACTCTTAAGCCGGGCTGCCGGCAGTTTAGGCGCCTCTTTTCTTGGTTTTTCCCAAGTCGCTCGGCACGCGCCGCAAAGTATGCTTAGTGCTTTTTGTTTTTCCACCGGCTACTGCTGCTGCTGCTGTGCGTGTGATTTTGTTGCCATAAGACCCAACAGCTGTCGGCGTGTTTTTTTTCCCTTCTCGAATCTCGGATCTCGGTTTACGCCTCCGAAACGGAACTTATTATTAAGACTTGCGAGTAAAACAAAAGGATTTGGGGCTTTTGCGGAATATTCTTGCCGGCTTAGGCAGAAAAGAAGAAGGAAAAAAGCGTTGCTGGCAAAGAATTATCCTTGGCCTGGGCAATTACTCGTTTTATTATCATTCAAAGCGGAATCTTCAGTGCCGCATAGAGACCTGAATTTATGGTGATTCATACGTATGAGGAGGTGCCATAATTTATGATATATTTGAGTGTCTCTCGCCCAGAACTAAGTGCAAATGACTTGGTCGCTTTATGGAGCAGCCAAGAACAGAGACCATAAAATTGCCGGCAAAACTAAAGCCGAAATGCCCCTACATAATATGAAATTGCCTTATGATAAAAACCAGGCGTCAATTTATGTTACACAAAACGACTTCCCCATCTCATCGTTATATGTGTGTACACAGAGACAAAAACATTTTAACAGCCAACATTTTTATCATAAAAAGTTTCCGAATCATAAAACGTTTTGAATAAAAAATTAGAGCTTTAAGAGAAATAGAAAAACACTTTTAAAAGCATTTAAAAAAAATATATATATAAATTTGGAAAGTTTCCTAAGTAATAATGTTGTACAATAGATATTTGTGCAAATAAATGAAGCCGGATTTTCTTTAGAAATTATTATTATAATTTTATTTTATCATCTATCCGGACGATCACATACTTATCCTTTCTCAATTATTTAAATCTTCTTCTGTTACGTTTCAGACTCAATATTTTGATTATGAACGAATGACTCTAGAATCAAGACTTTTTCTTAAACAATTTTTTTCTGTGTATTTATGAAAGTGTGTGCGGGACAGCCTAATGAAATGTGTCAGGAGCAGAGCACTCGATCGACCCTCCGACCCTTTCGTATCCGTGGAGCTGTATGTGCGGGTGGAAAACCTCTTTTGGAAATTTGATATTTTCCAATTTTCCTTGCCTAGCTTTGGCATTCGATAGGGACTGGCTTACATGTCTATTCGCCATACCAACAAAAAAAAGAGAAAAAATTATCAAAATGCCGCACAGATATTTCATGTTCCATACTCACCCACAAACATATACATTCGCACCCTCGCCGAAACTCGAAGCTGGGAGCAAATGAAAAATATGCAAATGAAATTGTTGCTCAATGTCTAAGCGCACACACTTTTTGCTCTGGGGTTGTGAGAGATGGCTCACATTTTTCGGTGTTGTTATTCCATTTCCATGCAGATAATCATAAAATATAATACGTTATATAAAATCAGCAGCACCGACAACAACAACAGCGCCACAAATCCGATTAGAGGAGAGCTGGGAAAAAGATTGGGGATTGTGATGGCAAAATTATGAAAAATTATGGCCAACTGGAAAAGTTTCCAGCACACTATGATTGATTATGTTTTTAACCGTTTATGACAAACGCTTTAATTTGTTGTAGGATTAATGAAGTGCAAGGGATAAAGTTTAAATTAAATGTTCACCAGATGGCAATCTAACTTCGTAAAGCCGGATGGCTGAGAAACCCTAGTTTCTGTGGCTGGCGTTATTAATGATTTGATCTACTGCACTAAAAGTTTGTTGAATTTGTGCTTTCAAGCTTTAAAGTGTTGCAATATCAGATTAGTTCAATTTTCAGATTGTACATTTACATAAAATCTCTTGCAAAAAGTTATTTTACTTTGGGACTTACATTTTAAAAATATGAGATTCTATTGTTCTTTAAGAAAACTAGTGAAAATAAAAAAAAATAGTAAACAAAAAATTAAAATAAAAGGCTTAAGATTATAAAATATTTTATAATTTAGCATGGATGTCGAGAAATGGATGTGTTTTACAAAAATTTTTCCAAACTATGCCCAGTCAAAAATAAAATATTTTGATTACCAAATATATTGGACTAGGTTTATATTTTTTCTATAACTAAGATGTACTATATGCATATCCTACATCAAATTAATGTGATATAACAGCAAAATATAAATATATATATTCGAGATCGGTTGTATTTTGATAATAATATTTACTTTATTTTTGGGAAATGAATTTCCAACATTAATATTAAAAAAATATATAATTGCGAACTTTGTTAACTTCTACATAAATGGCTTAGATCCCCAAACCCCGGTTTCTTCAATGTATACCATTTTATTTTTCTGCTCTTATTTTGCAAACCAAAACCGGCTAACAAAAGATTTTCAGCGTCTTATTGGACTCGTCTTGGCCCTCTTTCCGCCCGATTCCTGTGTGCACTTTGAGCCAACTGGAGCACATCTTACTAGAACTCCCTTGGCCGGAGCAGCAACAAAATCAAGTTATTTACAATTATTATTCGGTCCGGGGCTGTTTTTGTTGGGCTGCGCGTTGGTCTGTAAACGTTTTAACTTCTTTCAAGTTTTCCTTTTATTTTTTTTTTGGCCAAGCAATATTGAGTGGATATCTTTGGGTGTTTGGGTCACGCCTTCCTGCCGCTCGTTTTTGCGCATAAAAATTGAATTTCCTGTATTTTTCGAGCTGATTGCTTACAAGGTTCGTCCCCTCATTTCCGGCAGTGGCCTGGAATACTTCTGTGGTCTTAAAGTCTACTACATTTTTTTTTGTTGTCGTTTGGCTTTAATGGGTGACTTGGCCTGTTCCCTGGCTCGTGGGCCATTAGAAATATTACCACTGCATTGCCAGCCGAATGTAGACACACTGCAGCCACAAAACATGCATCACACCCGCCCGCTTGGAGGCAACGAAATAATTTCGAAAAGTGCCAAAAGGGCATAATCCAAACAGCACCAGAAAAAAGAAAAAAATTTCGAAGAGCAGGCAAAAAAAAAAAGAAATAAAGAACACACACACAGAAAATAATGTCTGAGGAGCTTGGCAAAGTAACCCCTCAAGACTCGCACAAGTGGATGGGAAACACATTCGGAGTGAAAGGAGTGAAATGTACGACACAAAACGAGCGGAAGTGCGAGCCAAAGAAGGCGGGTGTAAAGGGGGCGGGGCCGCAGCCGGGGGCAGTTGCACATGCAGACGTAGACGCAGAGTTCCATGACTGCTGCAGGTATTACAGCAAACCGAGCTGGGAAAACAATTTGGAAAATAAATTTGTGGCAAATGTAGACGGTCCAAATGCACTTTTGCATTGGCCAAAGAATGCTGTCCGAATTGATTGGGGAACACTCAATTGTATCGACGTAGAGGTGATGGAATTATTTTTTGCTAAGTAAATAAGCAGGTAAAAACATTGGCAGATTGCCACAAATGTATTTCATTTGCATCTACAATTGATGACTGGGTCTTCCGGTCATTATACATTTTGCATATAATCAGGGAATGATGTTGTATGCTGTTGCTTTTTAGCATATCACAACAAAATAGTTCTGACAAATATTATTACCTTAAGACACATCATTAAATGACTTAAGATATATTAAAGTGTTTTCAAATATGTTTTATTCGGTTCATGAAAGAAAAATCAAGAATCGAAAAACATAGATAAATATAATACAATTTTATAATTCAATAGCATTTGAATTTCTCCAACAATAGTTCCAAATTGAAAATCTTAATTTAAAATAGATTTTGATTTTATTTTTTATGAATTTAATTTTTCATGTTCTGTAACTCTCAGTCCAATTTAGTAGTTTGCTTGATTTTTGAATTTGTCATTGGACCCTTTTGATAACGGCCGAAAGGCAAGTCGAGTAGGCAACAAAGAAAGAGTCCGAGTCGGAACAAAGCTCATCCGCACATGCATAAATGCAGGACGTTCAGGGAGAACAAACGCACAGGAACCCAAAGAGGGTGGACTTTTTGTTTTCGCAGGAAAGAATAAAACCCCTACAAGTGGATGTATACACAGGCCGACTCACATGCGCCCAACCGCATATACATATGTACACACATGGGATCCTGCTCCAAGGCACAAGCATAGGCTCGTAAAACATACCCTTTCTACCCAAAAGCGGAAAAAATGAGAAACGAGTGGCAAGCATACTCAAGACATACTTGCAATAATTTTATGGCCTGGCAGAGGCTTCGTCTTTATCAGAGTCCTGGACCAGGAGCTATATTTACACAAAGGAAAATAACTCTGGCATACAAAATTTTATACTGATCTTCTTCAAGCATATAAAATATTTTGGTAATTTATTGTAAAAAATTAAGTTTTAGTTTATTTAATTTAAAAGGACCAGTGCTCGTTATGTTTTATCCTGTACTTAATATACATTTTGTATTAGGTTTCGAAATATAAAAAACATTTTGTATTTAGATACTTTAAAAGCATCTATTCTCAATCATCGTTTTTGGTAGTTTCTGGTAAAGATTTATTTATTTTATTGGGACACAAATATAAAATCAAATTTTACAATTCCAAAGATAAATATACTTATTTAAATCTCAAAAAATTTAAATGTGAAATTTAATTCGCATTTACTAACAGTTGTGATCAAATTAGAAACTTTAATTGATATTTTTGATACCGAATATGTGAATTTTTTTCCGTGAGACTTGAGCCGCTGGAGGCCATGAAATCAGCGGGGAAAAGCGAAATGGAAGCATCTCGGAGAACGAGGCGATGAGACAGACGGAGTCGAAACCAGAAAGCAGTTACATAAAAATCCATGCTGTCGAGCATAAAACAAAAAGCGCCTGGCCAGGCACAACAAAAAGCGTACAAAAGCAAAAAGAACAAAACAGAAAAAGGCAAAAAAAAAACAACAAATGGGAAAAAAGGGGAAAAAACAAAACCAACAAAAAACAACTCTAATTGCAGACACAATGACTTGTAGGGCCGGGATCTAGGGGGAATCAGGGGATTCCTGAGTCCTGGGCAGGACGAATCCTAGAGATTGAACGAGTTGCAGGGATTTGCACAGCGCCGCAGGGAAAGATGCCCGCTCCGGTGGCAGACAGAAAGCCGAGGCGCATTCATGTGGAATATGAAGCGAAATGTCAATTTGGAGAAATATATACATATAGATATATACCCCTGGCACTCGTCGCATCTATAGTATGTATTTGGGTCTGGGGGCCATAGGGAACTTGGACAGAGCTAAAGACGAAACTGTTGTTCTAATTTGGGATAAGGCTAAATCTGTTTGTTCGCGAAAACGGGTTTCGAATGCGACAATGGCTGGGCCGTATAACAAAATGTAAATGCTTATTAAAGTGCCAAAAGGTATCAAGGGATTTGCGCACCCAAGAAGGCCAGCGGCCCTTTATGAATTTTTGATATCTCTCAGGGATTATTGCTTTTGTTTATGGCAGCTCACAAAATTTGATATACAATGAGGAGCATTTTCATGCATTTATATTTGGTTTGTAAAATATGTATGGACCAATAAAAATTTTAAACTCGAAATGCATAAACTCAACAGCCATTGCAGGGTTCATTTTTTATGCATTTACGTTTAACAAGTTTATCACTAAATTGAAAGGCTTGATAATCTTCAACAGCAACACTGATCTGCATTTTTTTTTTGCTTTCTAAAAATCAAATTAAAATAGGACCCACACCTTAAAGGTATATAGCTTTCTTGTGTCACCTTAAAGGCATAAAGGTTTTTTATATATTAGCCCATGTTACGGACATAGTGGATAAATAAAATAAATATATCTAAAGATAAAAAAATGTTGTTCTTTTCAGAAATAATTTAAAAAAAAAACAAGAATAAACGTTATAGCCGAGCGTCCCGACTATTCAGATACCAATACTAAAATAATAAATATGCCGCCTAAAAATAATCAGGATTTTGTTCGAGCAATTTCCCGAAAAATGTATATTAATGCTTTTAAAATAATAAAAACAATAGTATAAGTCGATTTTGAAGAAAAGTGCAAGAAGTTATATTTCTTAATTAATATAGTCAATAAAATTACTCTTACATATGTTAGTAAGTCCTTATTGGTAAAAAAAAACTGATTAAGGAGTGTTTTTTCTGACGGTTTTATAAGCTAGCTAGTGTATTGTGGTCTTAGTTAAAATATTAAGACGTAAAAATTTTGTTCTGCCTCCCTAAAGACTTGAAAGTCTAAGAATACCAACTATTCAAATACGGGAAAAACAAATATTAATCATAAACACTCCTTTGATGTAAATGATCTATTTTTTATTAAAACCTTATCAATTAAAATTGTTTGTACACATTGCAGATACCACCTGCAGTGAACCGTTCGAAGCACACCTGCGCGGACCAGGATTTGTGATGGAGCCGCCGGGGCGGGTGGAGTTCTCTAACTCCTCGGGCGGCTGGCTGGACTGCTCGGCGTCCGGAAGTCCGCAGCCGACGGTCGATTGGGTGCACGCGGACGGATCGGCGGTGACCGAGATCCACGGCGTGCGGCGGGTGCTGCGGAACGGAACTCTCGTCCTGATGCCATTCGCGGCAGCCGCCTACCACCAGGATGTGCACAACACGATCTACCGCTGCATCGCCAGCAATTCGGTGGGTCGCATTGTCTCGCGGGACGTGCAAGTGAGGGCAGGTGAGTGGCTACAGCCTGGAAGGGGTTCGAAGGCAGAGACGGAACGGCATATTAAAATATATACTTATCTCTGCAGTCGTCGCCCAGGCCTACAAAGTGGATGTGGAGGTGCTATCTGCGTCCCGGGGCTGCACCGCCATTCTGCGCTGCGTGGTGCCCACGTTCGTCAAGGAATTGGTACGAGTGGTCTCGTGGGTTCATGAACCCGCTATCTACATCTATCCCTCGTTGCAAGGCGGTAAGTAACCCACCCGGGGCTCTCTCTTATCCTTTCGTCCTTTCGTCCTTCGGCCAGAAAGCGAAACGAAAAGGAAGCGAAGCGAAGCGGAGCTCAACTCTGCATCCTTGTCCCTATGCCAAAGCCAACAAAGTGCATTGTTTGTTTGCAGTATTTGCCTCACATGTTTGCCTGCTTAGTTGCCATTTCCATCCGCACCTGCACCCCTCTCCCTAGGTCCTTTGGTGCATAATTAACATTGTCCTTTAGCAATTTGAGACGAGCTTTTGGCCTGCCTTAACCCACTCCTCAATGAGCTGCCACTCCTGGTTGTCTGTGTTACAAAGAACATTTTCTCTATTTTTCTACAAATTCGTTTTTTCTGACCGGCTTTTGTGGCGGGTAAACTATTCGGAAAGGTCAAGAGTGTCTGGCGGAAGATTTAAATCAAAATCATGCGACAGCATAAGGGCATCCATCTTTATTAATCTTGTCAACAGGAATGTCAATTTATTCTTTGGTTTTGTTTGGTTTTAACTGCTATTTCTTTTGAAAAAAGGGGATTAGCTCGTTCTGGTTTTCGCTTTCGAAGAATAAGATCAAATTTAGCATAAGTTGTATATGGTTTCCCTTTAAGGATTTAGTCCTTTTAATTACTTAAAGAGGAAATTTTGAAATGTTAAAAATCCTGTTTCCAATCAATTTAAGGTAGTTTTTCCTTTCCCTATTTCCAACTCTTTAAAAATGACTTATATCAGATTTGTGGAATCATCGGGTCCTGGCATCAGTTTTTCCCAGAGTAATGTATTCATCTACATTTTTTCTCGTTTTGCGGTCCCACAGATGGCAAATTTCATTTGCTGCCCACCGGTGAGCTGCTCATCCACAATCTGCAGGAGAGCGACGAGTCGCAGTCCTTCCGCTGCCGCAGCATGCACCGACTCACCCGTCAGGTGGTCGTCAGTTCGCCCACCCGACTGCGTATTAATTGTGAGTATACCCAGACCCCAGGCCAAAATCCCCAACCCTAAACCCAAGCCCAAAGACCCAGACCATAAACGACAACCAATGTCGCATATATCACCATCATCTCTATCATCTCTCGCCGCAGCGCATCGCGGCATCATTTCGCCGAGCGTTGTGGAGCACACGGCTCATGTGCAGGTGTCGCAGGACGAGGGCGCTGTGCTGCTGTGCGTCGCCCAGGGATGTCCTTCGCCCGAATACAGGTGTGTATAGGTGCCGCAAATCGATGGCATCCACTCCCGCTCCCACTTCCACCCACTTTCTCACTCACTAGCCCGCTCCCTGAGAGCTTTAGCACACATTTCTGGGGAAACTTTTGACGTTGACAGGTCCTGGCCGCACAAACATCATAACGCTGTGCTATTAGTTATTAGTGCACTTGGGAAAACTAAAGGATCTGGTATCATTGTTCCAAGAATTTTTTGTTCTCTTAGAGAACAAAGTCTTAAACTTTTCAAATCTTTAACTATAAAAACTGGAACCATATACAAGCATACTTTCTTAAAAATGTTTTCTTAACGAAAGGCATACACATTAAAAAACCATTTAAATTTATTCTTTTTTAAATTGCATATATTTTTTATTTATTATGTCCAACAAGCTATAAAAGACATTTAAAAAATGGATAATTTCAAACTATTTTCCCCTGTGCAAAGTCAGTTATGCCTTCTGCTGGTGTGAGTTAATTGAAACGCATACATCTATAAAATGTGCGGCCAGGGCATTTAGTTTGCCAGCCAAATAAATAAACAACCGCTCTGGGGTTCCAAGGGGGTGATGTTGATGATGAGGGGTAAATTGTGAGCTGACGTGCACATTATTTTGTAAAATGTGTCTAAAGAGTTGGCAATGTGTTGCCTTAATTGAAATGTGAACTAAAAGCGTTAGTTAACTTTCTCGACAGCCGACGGGTCGTATGCGTTATGCAGCGTAACGTATACGCTTGCACGGCAACAATGGTCTACGTAGTGATGTGTATACAGTTCGGATAGAAAGTCTGCAGCCACATCGAACACACTGACAGCATATATGAGCCCATAATTACGCTTTGATAAGCAGACAAGTAATGCCAGATCCGAGGGGTTTTTGCGGCGGAGGATGAACAACAATGTCAGACTGCTGACAGAAAACAAAAGAATCTATAAGCAGCGGTATGCTCGGGGGGCTCCTCACATATAGATAGATAGCTGTGCCAGGGGAAAAAAACTTGTAGCCATTTCATAATTAATACAACAGAGCGGGACGAGGGTCCTACGAGATAATGAGCGAGGCAAAGGATTAATGCAACATTAAACAAAGGCTCCATCAGCACAGACAGTTTGGGATGAGGTATTACGGATAAAGATTGCCAAAGGTAGTTTATCAGGCCTTGAACTTCGCTTGGTTGGCTGATAGTTCCAATGACACTACCCTTTCAATAATGTTCAAAACTTTGACAGGTATCGGGTGCTAGATTTCGCTTCTGCGAAACCAGATGGTCCGTGACAAATGGGCTTCAGTTGCCCAAAAGCTGAACTCCATTAATTTAAGTCAGCTCGCCCAAGAATGATATGCCCAAATTGCAAAGCAAAGCTTTTAATTATAAATGTGATACACTTGGAAACAAAAGTAGACGTTTTACTTAAAATTACAAGGTTTGGCTCATAGTGTTCCAAATATTCCTCCGTTTTATCTTAAAAATCATGATCTGTAATCGAATTTATCGGGTGACAAAGTCTTTTTATCAATTTGTAAGCGATAAGCAGTCAAATAAATAAAAACAATAACTTTAAAAAAAACTCCCATAGTTTTAACAGTTATTAACGGAGGTTTTTAAATCCAGGCTAAACTTCTACAAAAACATTTAAAAATTTGGTGTAAATATTGTATTCTGTTAAAATAGGAGTAACTATTAAATAATAAGAAACTAGAATAAGAAATAACTTTTGCCTTAAGGAAAACAGAGTACATTCAGAAAAACTAAAATGTCTGAGTGTAGGTATGTGTTTTGAATTCTAAATTACATTTTGGCTGCAGAATGGATGCTGCGAGACTGCATTGAATAATGGAATAGATTGCAATAACCACATTTTCCCAGCTCTTTTCTTTTTTTTTATAATTTTCCAATTGAAAGTCGCGATTAATGGAGTCGATTTACAAAAGTCTGATTCACATAAATCTTCTCTTTTCACCTCCTCCCTCTCCACTTAGTTGGTACACCCACAATGGAGCAGGACCCCTGCCCGTGCTGAGTGGTCCCCGTGTCCGGCTGCTCGGCCCCATCCTGGCCATCGAGGCCGTGACCGGCGAGGATTCCGGCGTCTACAAGTGCACGGCCGGCAATGTGGGCGGCGAGGCTAGTGCCGAACTCCGTCTGACAGTGGCCACGCCCATCCAAGTGGAAATCTCGCCGAATGTCCTCAGCGTTCACATGGGCGGCACCGCGGAGTTCCGCTGCCTGGTCACCAGCAACGGCAGCCCGGTGGGCATGCAGAACATCCTGTGGTACAAGGACGGGCGCCAGTTGCCCTCCTCGGGACGAGTGGAGGACACGCTGGTGGTGCCGCGAGTGAGTCGGGAAAACCGAGGGATGTACCAGTGCGTGGTGCGACGGCCCGAGGGCGATACGTTCCAGGCCACCGCCGAACTACAGCTGGGAGGTGAGTTCATAAAATACTTAAAATACTTCAAATTGTTAAAGCGAAACTTTCAGCTCCTTATTTAATTTATATTTTTGAAAAATAGTCTTTTTAATGATCATCGAGGTATATCTTAAGGGATCTTTAGCTAAAAAGCATAGGCAATTCTATAAAAAGTCAGCCTATTTTAAATATTCTTTTTTTTTTGTTTAATTGACTATTTTATTTGTTCTCTAAAGATAGTTATATTATGTTTCTAAAATGTAGTTCAAAATAAACTAATTCAAACGTTTCTTTAAAGGATTTCAAATAACTAATATATATTTTTAAATTTATTTAACTCATATGTTTTCAATGTTTTTTAGTAAGATTTCGGTAGCAGAAACCATACTTTTGTATATGTTTATACCCTTGCAGAGGGTATTATAATTTCAGTCAGAAGTTTGCAACGCAGTGAAGGAGACATCTCCGACCCTATAAAGTATATATATTCTTGATCAGCATCACTAGTAGAGTCGATCTAGCCATGTCCGTCTGTCCGTCCGTCTGTCCGTCTGTCCGTCCGTCTGTCCGTCTGTCCGTCTGTCCGTCCGTTTATATGCAAACTAGTCTCTCAGTTTTAAAGCTATCTGCATGAAACTTTCCCAAAAGTTGTCTTTCTATTGCAGGTAGTATATAAGTCGGAACGAGCCGGATCGGACGACTATAGCATATAGCTCCCATAGGAACAATCGGAAAAATAAATGAAAAAAAATTATAACTTTGCTGTTTTTTAATTTTTTGTTTAGTTCTTCGACATATAGTAATGGTTAAATATTTCAGAATTATGTTTTAAATTTCATCAAAATCGGACGACTATAGCATATAGCTCCCATAGGAACAATTGGAAAAATAAATGAAAAAAAATTATAACTTTGCTGTTTTTTAATTTTTTGTTTAGTTCTTCGACATATAGTAATGGTTAAATATTTCCGATTTACGGTTTAAATTTCATCAAAATCGGTCGACTATAGCATATAGCTCCCATAGGAACAATCGGAAAAATAAATGAAAAAAAATTATAACTTTGCTGTTTTTTAATTTTTTGTTTAGTTCTTCGACATATAGTAATGGTTAAATATTTCAGAATTATGTTTTAAATTTCATCAAAATCGGACGACTATAGCATATAGCTCCCATAGGAACAATCGGAAAAATAAATGAAAAAAAATTATAACTTTGCTGTTTTTTAATTTTTTGTTTAGTTCTTCGACATATAGTAATGGTTAAATATTTCAGAATTATGTTTTAAATTTTATCAAAATCGGACGTCTATAGCCTATAGCTCCCATAGAAATAATAAAAATATATAAAATAACTATCTAATAATTGAGCTGCAAATCATCATAGTTTCAATGTTTTTCAGCATATACTCAAGTAAATCATAATTTAAATATTTTCAAAAGTATTTAATTCATGCAATAGCTGCAAGGGTATATGAACTTCGGCTTGCCGAAGTTTGCTTTCTTTCTTGTTTTATTTGAAAATATTTCTAGATTTCATATTTGTAAGAATTTCTATGTTTTTTATAATTCATCTATCCATAAATAGAACAACAGTATTTTTTTTTTCTTCTGACTTACAAACCACTTTGGTCCCGTTTTGGTGGTCCTTGATTTTTGTAGAATCTAAAAGCCCCCTAGTGAATGCGACTAGCTTATGGGTAAATTATTAATGTGACCTCTTGCCACAACATTGTACCCCCTAGATGCGCCGCCCGTTTTGCTGTACAGCTTCATCGAGCAGACCCTGCAGCCAGGACCAGCTGTGAGCCTCAAGTGCTCCGCTGCCGGCAATCCTACGCCGCAGATTTCATGGACACTGGACGGATTTCCGCTGCCGTCAAACGGAAGGTAATTGAACTTGTTGAAAGGGGCTGAAAGTGGGTGAGAATGGGGTGGAGGTTGGGGATTCGTGAGGAGCTTGGCAATGGCAACGCTGCGGGTGCCCTGCAGAAATTTATCTCAACTGCGGCTGCGGTTGCATTTATTGCACTCGTTGTGTGTTTGTGTGTGTACTTTCTGCTTTTTTCCCCCATTTTTTTTTTTTGTATTTTGCGCTTTCCTTTCAAAACATTGCCCCACGAATATATAGAAAAACATATACATATATAGAAAGTGGCTGCCGACTGCCGCGCCTACAAAGGTGGGTGGTTTGGGTCGGCCTCGTCTGCTCCAGCGTTCATTCACTCCTGTTTCTGCGACTGTAAATGTATCTGAATCCGCATCCCCGTCTATGTATATGTATCTGTATCTGTATCTGAACCTGCTTCGGCTTCTGCATCTGTGTCTGCGTCTGGCCCAAGGTTCCGACTTTGCCTTTCTATTTGTTAATTAAGCCCTGTTGGTCGGTCGGTCGGCCAAACTGTAGGCAGTAGCCTTACGCATTTAATTGCATTTTTAGCTGGCCCGTTGCCAACTAAAATTAAATGCCATGCCGTGCCATGGTCCTTAATGACATTGACATTTGCATTGGCCGAATATAAAATCGAAGCGATCGGATCCAATTGAATCCAGACTTCGCAAATAGTTGACTGGTTGACGATGGGTAGTGCTGGCAAATAAAATGCAACAGCGAATCGATTGATTGGCAATTCGGTCTGCGACATTGTCAGTTCGTCATTCATTTGATTTTTATCGAACTTTACTCTTCCTTTACCTGATGGCAAACTCTTTTTTGCGGCGCTCCTGCTTCATTTGCAGTTCGTTCGGCAGCTTTCACTAATTGTTTGAGCTACGTCTGTAATGATTTGCAAGTCAAAGTTTTCGCCCGCCCACTGTTGACTTTTGTTGTTGATTAAAAATACCAGCACCATCATGAAAATCAAACGCTTTTCATTTGCCATCGCTTTTTGTCTTTGGCTCTTGCTTGGTGATGCAGCAAAAAAAACGTGGAATAATAAAAACTAAGGCAACCGTGTCCTGATTGTTGTCCTGCGTCGACCAGCTGTGCAATATTTTAATTAAAACTTATGCAATATGTCAAGAGCAGGAGACAAGATCCAATCAACTCAATGACAGGAGGGTTTTGTGGAAAATAGACTAGACTCCAAGATACCTCTTAGTTTGGTTGATTATAAATGTTTGAAATTTTGTTAAACTAATTTAGATTTATATTTTTTTTTTCTTTTTTTATACAAGCAAATTTAACCCACTGATTTTTTTTTGTTTCGGATAGCTTTCTGCTTATAAATAAAAATACAGTCTCTCTTAAAAGAAATGGGTTTTATGACTTTATAGTAATGGTTCTTAAGAACGTCTATATTTTACCTTTAGCTAGCTAGACTTAAGTCTATATACGTAATATGAACTGTATGACCATCAACCTCCATTAGTTCTAAGCTATTTAAAAGTTCATAAAAAAATATGACTAGATTTAATACATGTAAAGCACATGGAGTGCAACTTAAGGCTGTCGACGACATCGCCATGAATTTGCTTCGCTCAAGTGGTCATCCTTTCCTGGGCCCTGGGACCTTTTCCCTTGACCATTCCACTCGCAGATGGGCATCGGGATGGGGTCCAGGAGGATGGCTTGACCACAAGGCAAAATTGATTACAAAAATTTGTGTGTTATGTGGTCGGTGTGAAAATTTGCTTTCGGAAAACTTGTGCGGACATGCAGATGCCGATGGCTCTAATTTAAAAGTTATCTGAGCAACACAATTTTGACACATAATGCCCGCAGGCAATATCCTGGCGTCGCTGGCAACCTAATTTGCCAGGCAGCAGCATCCTTCGCAATGCTGCACAATTTCTCCTGCTGTTTGCGTTGTTATTGCCGAGTTTTAAGTGGCTTACATTATTCGGGTTAAAGGTATATCAACTTGGTAAATGTATTTATTTAATACACAGACATGCACACACAAGTCAAAGTCCCAGACAGACAGGCGGACAAACAGGCAAGTCGGTGGAAATGGGCGTGGGGGTCGAGGGGGCGGAGAAGACGCCTTGGGGCGGAAATTAAATGATTGCGCGCACGAGGTAACGCAACACTCAAACGCTCATTTTACGCCATTTTCAAAAGTTTGTCTGCGGCGGTGCCAGAAACTGAGGCCCAGGCCGTTGAGGCGACATCTTCTTCCTCCGGGTTTCCTCAGCCATTTCCCCCAGCTTTCCTCCGCTTTTCGTGTGGAGCTGTGCTAAGACATCGACGGAGGCGTGTGTGCGTGATGCGTTTGTCTACAACTGCAGGCGTTATGGAAATGTGTGTAATTTTGGCCTAAATGAGAAAACGCTTAAGCTGCAGGAGGAACGCCTTTTAAGCATGTGAATTTGAGTGAACCCGGTTTTTAATTAAAATTTTGGAACTTCTTTTAAGTGTCCGATGTGGGCAGTAAGTTATCTTACCTTATATGTTCGATATGGTTTACTGATTATCTTCAGGTTTTGTAAAATAGAAAAATTCAACTTGAATTAAGGCTTATGCAAACTAAAAAAAAATAATTTTTGATATACCAAGGATACGCAGAGAAAATTTATATTTCAGGATGCCTAGTTTACTGTGACCAATTTTATCAATGATTAAGAAGTTAACAAAATTTATATTTCAGGATACCTAGGTTACTGTGATCATTAATTTTAATTCAGGAATAACTATCAGTTAAGGCACATATAGTCACGAACTTTTGTCCTTGACGACCAATTTGTTTTTAATTTTATCAATGATTTAATTTAAAGATTTTGTTAATAATTTCGTAAGCCTACAAATATTATATATTAAAAATGTTGTGTTAAAATGTTGTTGTATTTTTAGTTTTCTATTAATCGGTAATAAGGTTCACCCTTTTGCGCTTAATCCGTGCTTGCAAACTAAACCGATTGGGATCCAAGTGCAAACTCGATTCGCGTAAATTGAAATTCATAATTTTTTCGTAAACTTTTGCCACTAAACTTTTCGCCGTTGCCACCTGAGACAGGGCCAAACTGCAAGTGGCACCTTCAGAAATTCTTGGTATTGTTTCCCCTTTTTTAGCTGGCTGACTGGGAATTAAGCCACCCACAGAGCCGGGCACTCACTCTGCAATCAGCTAAAACAGCACACAAAAGCCGCGCCAAGCTATTAGGTTTATATTGTTGCAGCCAAAAGCGTTTTACGCTCCACACACTGCCAAACACACACACACAGTTAAACTTCAGCAATGCCGTTTAAGCCGGCGTTGTGCGGATGCGGATGTGTACGCGGATGTGGATGTGGGTGTGGGTGGGGGCATCAGAGGATTGGGCTGCGAATGCGGATGTGTACGACTTTGTTGCAATTTTGTCCTCGCCATTGTTTCAATGCGCTCAAGTGCTGCAGTCCACGACTGAGTGTCGTCCCCATGCGACTCTGCATTTCAGCTTGCCAGCTTCGTTTTCATTTAACTACAGTTGCTGTTTTCACAAGCCTGGGCACACTCCATAAAGATTTTTCGGCTTGACTTGCTTGGCCACTCTTTCTGGGGAAATCAGCGTTTGCTGGCCGGGCCTAATGCATTCATAAGCTCTACGTTTCGTGTGATTCCCCTTCCTCCCTCCCTCCCTCAGCAGCCGCACAGTGCGGTGCTGCTGCAAAAGTTAATTAAAATTGTAATTACTTTGCCTCCGCCATTATTGTTCCGGCTCTGCCTTTCACTTCAACTCCAACTCCAACTTCCCAACTGCGGCCGTAATGCCAATTGAAAAGTTGCCACCGAGCCGGGGCCACAAACTAATGAGCCGGCGGGTGTGGTGCTAGTGCTGGGCTTAGATCGCAATCCCCGGCCATATAAGATGCCGCAAAAGCCGATTGTGTGAGTGCCACATGGCGTATGCGTAACAATGTTGCCTGTAATTAACGACTGTGCCAATAGTAGAAGGCGAGGCAAACAAAGGAACAAACGCAGAACTTAATGCCAGCTTGAGCGCTTCGTGAAATCCTTTTTCCTCTCATTATTCGAGCTGAGGCATAACGGCCGCATTAAGTGGAAGTCGGTTGTGTGTGTGTGAGAGTGAGTGTGAGTGTGTGGGAGTATTCGTGGGCGTGGCACATGACATTGACAGCAATATGGAAACTATGCTAAGCTCCGACAGCTCGACTGACAGCCTTCATTACGACTAAATATGGCAACGGAAAAAATACGAAAAAGTACGAAAAACTAGCGCAGAAATGCGACTAAAAAAAAAACAAAATGAAGCCTACCGCCAAAAGGGATTTGGGTCAGGCTGCATTTTTGAAGTGTGCCTAGCTGATGAGTGTGCAAATGCAGTGGTGTGTGTGTGTGTTTGAGCGTCTCGTTTAAATATGCAGCGACAGCTCGAAAACAAGAAAACAATTGTAGTACACCCGCACATTGCGCATACGCCGCGTGCACCCGCTCAAATCGCAACCAACCCAATATTAATGTGTTTTCTGTGCTCTCATCCAAAACCATCCTAATTTTTTTTGCTTTTGCCGTTCCAGATTTATGATCGGACAATACATCACCGTGCATGGCGATGTAATTAGTCATGTTAACATAAGCCACGTCATGGTCGAGGATGGCGGCGAATATGCCTGCAACGCCGAAAATCGCGCGGGACGAGTGCAGCATGCGGCCCGCTTGAATATTTATGGTACGTTGTATTCACACTTAAAGCGTACACTCAGACAAAGAAATATCACCAAAATTAGGGGCTTAAATGCTAAGTATGTAGTTCGTTTAAAACTCAAGAAATTCTTAAATTTTTGGGTACCTAAAAAAACGCAAGTATCTTGAGGTAGTCTGTCCTAGCAACATCATATTTAAAGGGCATTAATTCTATGCAATTTTGACAGAGTTTATATTTGTATATTTTATCACTAACTTAATTTAAATCCTAAACAATTATTTACCAAATAATTTAAAAATTTAAAAGGCATAAGTATTGAAAGAATTAGAGTAATCTTAAATAACATTAAAATTCTTATTTTATATTAAACGCTTAGCTCTTAAAAAAAAATCGATTAGGAAAATATCAGATTTTATAAGAACTATTATTTGAATTTAAAACAGCAGGCTTTTGAGAATTACGACTACAAGTTTCAGTAGTTTTAGGTGTGGTTCCTGAGTTTTGTGGAAATAAGAAACGTAAACGGGCATTTACAATTTGATTTAAATGTTTTCCCTCTGTGCAGATACAAATATGGGCAGCTACTTACATATGCACTTAAACGTTCACCATGCTCGAGGCTGGATCCTCTTTCCTCTTGGCATTTGCCTACTTTTGCTTGATTTTGTTTTACAACACGTTTGCAATGTTCTTCTCTCCATGCGTTCCCCCAGTTTGGCCAGATCCTTTGGGTCGTCAAGACCCCCCATCCCGCGTCTACCCCAAAACAAGTTTACTTTTGTGCCTCTGCAGCAGTGAAGTGTTGTTCGAGGCGCACATTTTTGTTGAACATGGCTCTCGGCTGGCTGCAGTGCTTTTCCCCCAACCGAAAGACCCTTGCCAGTCGAAAAATCCACCCGAAAAGCCACCCATTTCGGAGCCCTCAGTTCCCAGCAGCACGCGCACCATCTGCCTTGTTTTTGCAAGAAATCAAATATTTTTGTGTCGCCAGGCAAACAAAATGGCGTTGCCAGCGAACAAGGAGCGGGAGCAGGAGTGCAAACACAAAACGACAGCGGCGGCAAAAACTGCGCCATGTTTACAAAGTTTTGCAGTGAAAAAGTTGAAAAATAAAGTCAAGTAAATTCACCAAAAAAAAATCCTTTCTCGACTAAACGATGCTCTGCAAGTGAAAAGTATGGGGGGGGGGTGAAGTCCCTGTTCGACATTTATCACTGAAATCAAATAAGGGATAAAGTTAAAGACCCAAGTGATTTGGTATGATAATCAAATAAAAAGAAAAAGTGTGTCGGAAGTACTGCTCGTAGCCGAGGCTTCCTTTCAAGACCTTTGACAATTTCCGCATACCCTGCAAACATTTGTTTGCCGCCGGAGCACAGAAAACAAAAATCCCGCCTCCACCATCATCATTTAGTTTAAAGCTCGGCGATGTCGCTGATTGCGCGACTTGGTAATGGCGGTGATTACAAAAATCCCCATCCCATCCTCGCACGGACACGGACACGAACACGGACACAGAGACCACGTATGACATGCTCGAAAATTATGCATATTCCGCAGAAAAAAGCCCAGCCCACAAGGCAACCGGAGGAGCAGCCACCGAGCCGCAGGATCTGGCCGAGTTGCTCCTTCTTCAGCTGCTGCCAGAGTCGACAGTTGCTGCATTATTTCCTTCCACGTTCCCGAAAAGTGTTTTGGCGGAGGGCACCGGCAGTCAGGACGAAACGAGCCAGGATATGCATATTACATTGTGCTCCGCTTCCTGTTGTCTGCACAGAGAAAAATATTCAAAGGGTTGCTGGGGTGTTTCTTGTTTATCAATTCGGCAAGAAATAGAAATCAAAAAAATAAGATTCATAGTGTTTTAAATCTACATTTAATTTGAGTTTTGGTTAGATCCACGAATCCACACATACAGTAGAACTTTGAATTCCTTTTAATAGGCAACAAAATATTGTTTTTGGAAATTAGTTTAATACAAACCAGCGAACAGCCAAACCACCTAAGTCACAGCTATCTAGGTATCTAAAATATTGTTTCTAAATTAGGTAAGATCATTAGTAAGGTAATTTAATTTTGGTGATATTTTTTCTCCTTGTGTAAGTGCTTCTTGCGGTGCCCGTTGGGCTGTTGTGTGTGCAGTTGTTTACTGCATTATTAAAAAAGCAACGTGCGCGCAAATCTGTTAAGCATTTACATTCCCCCATGGCTCTATATCCCTGCCCCAACTGGGTTTTTTCCTGCTAACCCTTTTTGCCGTCACCAATGACAGGTCTTCCATACATTCGACTGATTCCGAAGGTAACCGCCGTCTCCGGCGAGACATTGAATCTGAAGTGCCCGGTGGCCGGGTATCCCATCGAGGAGATCCACTGGGAGCGGGGCGGCCGGGAGCTGCCGGATGACATAAGGCAGCGTGTCCAGCCGGACGGCTCGTTGACCATTAGCCCCGTGCAGAAGAACTCCGATTCCGGCGTGTATACGTGCTGGGCGCGGAACAAACAGGGTCACAGTGCCCGGCGGAGTGGCGAGGTGACGGTCATAGGTTAGTATGTGAGGCCTTTGCCGGAAAAACACACAAAAAAAACAAAACACACAAAAACCAAAGAAAACTAAAAACCCAAAGAAAAACCCAGAAAAAAAAAACTCAGAAAAAAAATAGATGAACAAGAGAAGGTCGAGCTTGGTTTCTTTCACAGCTTTTTCCCCGAACGATGACATCAAGCAGCGGGCTACGAAACGAAGTGAAAATTGCATTTTAATTATTAACAGCAAACTAAGTAGTTTCCTATGGCGCTTCAAGTTGTTTCTTTTAGCCAACCTTTTTGCATTTTGTTTTTTCCCCCCTTTTTTGATTCCGCTTAATTTTGTTTTGTTTTGGCTCTGAGCCGTTTCGGTGTGTGTACTTTTTGCCTCTTCTGTAATTAAATATGCGCAATAATCTAAGCTTAAAAGTTGGTAAATTAAAAAAGGAAGCTGAAGGAGAGCGGTACCCTTTTTTCATTAGTGTTAATGTTAATGAATTCGCGCCCTAATGAAGCGCCGTTGCTGATTAAATTTTCATAAATCGCCGGACCCTTTTGCGGGCAAGGCAGTGATTGCTCCTTTCGCCTCCCTTTTAACTCACCAATCCCTGGCTGATCCCTTGCAGTGCCGCCGAAGCTCAGTCCCTTCCAAACGAACATCCTGCAGCTGAACATGGGCGATCGGGCCTCGCTCACCTGCTCGGTGGTGAAGGGCGATCTGCCGTTGACCATCAACTGGCGCAAGGATGGACGGCCCATCGATCCCACCCAGCACATGTCCGTGAAGCAGGTGGACCAGTACAACAGCATCCTGGTCATCGAGAACCTGGGCAGCGACCACACCGGAAACTACTCCTGTGTGGTGCGCAACTCCGCCGCCGAGGTGGAGAACTCACAGGCCCTGCTGGTCAATGGTAAAAATAACGACTGGAGTGACTGTGACTGCCGAGTCCGGTTATCCCAGTATCCGTATTCCCGTTTAGTTGCAAGTAGTTGAGTTTACTTTCGTATGCACTTTGATTCATGTACCATGTAACACAGAAATGCAGATCCATTATATACCATTATATATATATATCTACATACATCCTTGCTATCCTTTGTAAATGATGTTTCCACTTTCGGAATGTTTGTACAACATTAAGTAGCGTTTTCATTCGAATGTGTTAACAAAACTGCGAAGGTTTACAGAGCGTACAAATTGACAATCAGCAATTAGAGCATCGTGGGAATCGCAGGTGTCCTCCGCTCAATGGTTGCCGATTCCGGTTCCGGTTCCGGTCACTCAACAGTGCCAATCTTAACCCTTTCCGCCTGATCTTTCCTCTTGCAGTGCCGCCGAGCATAGAACCGTTCGCTTTCCAGGAGGGCCTGGCCGAGGGCATGCGGACACGGACCGTCTGCGGGGTCTCCAGGGGCGATCCGCCGCTAAAGCTGATCTGGCTGAAGGACGGTGACCCGCTGCCCGACCTTTTGGGGGCCAATGTCACCATGCTAGACCAGTACAGCTCGCTGCTGAGCATTCCGTCGCTGTCCGCCACGCATTCCGGCGAGTATACGTGCGTGGCCAAGAATCCGGCGGCCGAGATCAAGTATACGGCCCTGTTGCAGGTCAAAGGTAGCGTACTAGCGTACCCATCAACACAGATACACACCAGACACACAAATACAGAAATATATCTCAGCCATTATCTATTTTAACCAAAAGTACAACAGTTTAAGAGCTCTTTCAAGGCTTTTAAACAATTTGGCAGCTTTACCAAAGGTATGCAATGCTATTTTTCCTCACAAAATCCGATAGATAATTGAGTAATTTTTACACAATTAAATCTAATTTTAGTGATTATCATGAAACACTTTACTTTCTCTACCAAACAAAGTACAACCAATTTTTTATGGACCACTATAGTTAGCACTCTGTTGAAAGAGATTTTAAAAGCATCCCAGATAAGCAAAGCAATAAAATGTAACTTGGGAAAATGGTAATGCATACTTTTAGGCGCCAAATAATTGTTTTTGAGTCCAAAATAAAACTTAAAGAAAATCTATAATAAAGTTTCTGGAACGACCTTAAAAAAATCATTCTATAAACATGCTAAAAAAAAAATATATATATATAACAATGGCTATTTTATTTCTTTTCACACATATACACACACATACAAAACTACCAAAAAACACACGCATATAAACTAAGCGAACTTCACTTGCCCCTCAATAACTTTTTGCTTTCCCGCTGATGTATTCAAGAACAGCTTCTTAATGGTATTTTCAGTTGTTGATGATATTTTTGGTTGATTTTTAACAACAAAGAAAACTAGGCCAGCCAAACTTTTTTGGAGCTCTCTGGTAGCTCCGGTGCAGCTGAACGTTGCCCAGTCCCAAAAAGGTGCTTTGATTTTTTGACTCTCACTAAGAAAACTCCCCCCAAAATAAAAAATAAAACCCCATCTCATAAATACGTACCGCTTAAAAACCCCCGAAAAAAACCCCTACTAATCTACAATTAAGAGTTCCCCGCCACCCTTAAGTCGCTTTGGCACGCTGTGGGTTTTTTTGACAACCGTCTCACCAGGTAAAACGTTTTAACTGCACTGCTTCTTATGCGCTTCGTAACCAAAATATAATCTAAAAAAACTAAGTATAACGCTTATGAATATCTGTTTTGATTTGCTTTACATTATTTTAACCGCTTCTTACACGACAAGTCGGGTTTTAGATCCATAAATCGAGTGCGCTCTCCGGGCATTCCGGATATTAAATTGGCGGTTACTAGTACTTTCATTTTTTTGGCAAGCTTGGAGGGCGCACGGCATTCGTGATTAGCTGTAATTTATAATTTATACAAATAATCTTGCATAAACATGGAAAGATAAGCTGCTTTAAGATTCATTTACCTTACTCGCTATATACTCTTTTTGGTTGCCGTCCACCGCGCTGCGCTGCGCAGCCCGGTCCGCAGGACGAAATGCAGAAACTCCTTTGTTACCCTTGGCTCCTCTCTTCATTTTTGACTTGCAGCTTCCGAAAACTCCACTTCATCTACTATGCTCAATGTGCTGTGCTTAATTAACGAACGAATAAACAAGGCGAACGCGGCAAAAGAATGAGTTCGCATTAAAAAAAAAAAGCAACGAATCCGCCCAAAATCCTTCGGAGATGCTGTAAAGCTCACGCTTATGCTTCAATTTGGTTTTGGCCTCTCTAATCGCTTACTATATTTCCACACCGAAAAAAATTACATCTAAAGCTCTCAAATCAAAAAAAAAACATCTAAAGTATGTTTATTTTATTTATGCTTAGATATTTGAATTTTTTTCGGTGTACTATAAACCCCTTTCGCTTGTGTGAGTGCCTGATTGCCTGTGTGTGCGTGTGACAAAACGCTTAAAAATAATCTTATTGCAGAGCAAAGTGAATTAAACCACAGAAATAAAGAAAATAAATTACGGAGAAACCAACCGAAAATAAATGGATAAGAAACTTAAAGCTTCGCAGTATTTGCTAATGTAGTTGAGAATGAATGTTTTTTCTAGAAAGTGGCCATCGGCACTATGCCCAGCTGCAATTTTTTGTTTCTGCATGCCGACTGTACGTATATAGTATTGTAGAAATGCAATTTTTCGTTTGCTCTGTGCCATCTGCATGCGCGTAGTGCTGTGACAAATGAATTTTAATTTCCATTTATTTATGATTTGCTTGCTCTCCATTTCGTTTTGTTTCGTTCCGTTTTCCTCGGTTCTTAAGCTCTGGTTTTAATTTGTTTTTGGGTTTTTCCTCCTTTCACACACAGATTGCTCCGTTAAGCTTTTTCCACCCGATTTCAACCAACCAGCCGGTCACGGGGGTGGGCAATTATATTTATTTTCATTTGCCGGGCAAAGTGCTCGGACGTATACAGTTTTCAAAATTTAATTTATTTATTTTGCCAATGCTCCATTTCCCAGGCTGCCGCTGATGTTGTTGTGTGCAAAGATTTTTTTCCCTATTTGAATTAGACATGCTGACATCGAAACCCCCCAAAAACCCAAACCGCTTTGTACCATGCAAAATATTCCATGACAAAAAAATTATAATAACCAGAAATCATTTTAATTAATACTCTGCCCTGGGCCAGATGCTAATTTCATTTGGAGCTCTTTAATTTGCTCCTTGTTCGGGTTTAATTTTTAATTAATAATTTTTATTTCGTTATTGCTGCACAAACAAAAGCTGGCAATTAAGTGCAGCTGCCAAGTAAACAGTTTATAATTTATTGAAAACGCCAGTGGGCGAGATGGTGGGTTGGGAGATTTTTTTATTGATATCCAATATTATTATTTCGCTTTTTTCGTGTTTCGTTAGCTGCGTGTCCAAATATAAAACTCACACTACGTTCACATTTATGTTGCGCATTCTATAATTTCTATGCAAATATATTTTCCATTTCGCTTCTGGCATGCCTTTGTTATTTAATTTATGCGCCGAATATACGAGAACATATTAAGCCTTTTTTGCGACTTTTTCGAACAACCAACAACGAACAGCGAGGCACAGAGCGTGGGCGAATCAAAGAAAACACACAAAAGAGAAAAGCGATCAATTTGAACAAAAGAAAATGAGAATTAAAAATAAAATCCTTGCACACCAACAATTTATTTTCCCCACGGTCATTCCTAAACGATTTTCCTTAAACAACTACAAAACATAAAAAAATCAACATTCATTTTTGTTCAATTTTTGACTGAGTTGCATATGAAATTCTTTTTGTATTTGATTTTGAAGCAAACTACCCCAAAGCAAACTATACTTTTGTATATTAGTTGAACAGTTCCTACTATATTGCTACCACTATTCAACCAGTTTTTACAATTGTGCTAGGCACAATGAAAAATCTTAAGATCGTAAACAGCAAAATTCTTTTATGCCGTTTTTTACTTTGCCAGAAATCTTCACTTTTCCTCTCTGTCTCTGTCTCTCTCTATATATCTCTATCTCTCTCTAAGAACCATTACTCTTACTGTATGTCTTAGCAGTTATAATTTGAATCATTCGTTCTGCGTTCCCAGTTATATTCCGAGTATGCTAACTAACTCTTCCCGTCACCCATACGCCCCGTAGTGCCGCCACGCTGGATTGTCGAGCCCGTCGACGCGAATGTGGAGCGCAATCGCCACATCATGCTGCATTGCCAGGCTCAGGGAGTTCCCACACCGAGTATAGTATGGAAAAAGGCTACAGGTAAGACACAGTTATCTAAAATGTGGAAAAAATAAGACTGAAACTTATAAAGGGGTCCAAGATTGCATCCTTTCCATAAAACTATAGAAAAAAGGCATCTTACATTATTTTATAAAAATGCATATTTTACACATTCGATATTAATTCGACCTTCAATTTTAACCCACTTCTCCTGTGTTCTTTAACGTGTCCTTGTAGGCAGCAAATCGGGCGAATACGAAGAGGTTCGGGAGCGTCCCTTCACCAAACTACTAGGCAATGGGTCCCTGCTCCTGCAGCACGTTAAGGAGGACCGCGAGGGCTTCTATCTGTGCCAGGCCAACAATGGCATCGGCACCGGCATCGGAAAGGTCATCCAGCTGAAAGTGAACTGTGAGTATTTTAGCGGCAAGTTATGGGGAAGCTGCTCTGGCAATTTGGTTAATTGCAATGCTGAGGCTGAGACTGAGGCTGAGGTGGCCCCGAGGGAATCAGGGGCGTAATTAAAATGGGCAAAATGCTTGCCTTTTTCCAGCCTCGCCGTACTTCTCTTCGACTTCCCGCTCGGTGATGGTGAAAAAGGGCGACACGGCGCTGCTGCAGTGCGCCGTGAGTGGGGACAAGCCGATTAACATTGTTTGGATGCGCTCGGGCAAGAACACGCTGAACCCATCAACCAATTACAAGTGAGTGCTTTTAGCCGCTACTTCTGGGTGGCAGCACGAAAGTAATGGTGTCGCATTCGCTTTCAGGATCTCGGTGAAACAGGAGGCCACGCCGGACGGAGTGTCCGCCGAGTTGCAAATCCGCACTGTGGACGCCACCGACAGTGGACCGTACTTCTGCCGGGCCAGTAATCTGTATGGAAACGATCAGCAGCTGGTCCAATTGCAGGTCCAGGAGCCACCTCTGCCGCCCAGTGTCCTGGAGGCGGCCATGATCAGCAGTCGGTCGGTGAATCTCAAGTGGCAGCCCAAGTCCCTGGGCACCGGCGATGTGACCAAGTATCTGGTGGAGTTCCGCGAGGCAGATCGTACGTATAGGGCCCCATTTTACTTATAGATTTCACATAGCGTCCACTTGAAAAAGGTTCTCTCCCACCAGCCTTGTTCGTGGAGCAGTGGCAGCAGATCGAGGTCAAGGATCCCCCACATTTCAATGCCCTGATCGAGAACCTGAAGCCGGCCACGCGCTACGCCTTCCGGGTGATTGCCGAGGGCTCGGCCGGACGGAGTGCACCCAGCCAGGAGCTGATCGTGCGCACGGAGCCTCAGCGACCCGCAGGACCTCCCCTGAGTTTGTCCGCCCGGCCATTGTCCTCCACCGAGCTGCTCATCAGTTGGGTGGCTCCGCTGCCCGAACTCCGACATGGCGACATCCAGGGCTACAATGTGGGCTACAAGCTGTCCAGTTCGGGCAACACGGTCTACAACTTCACCTCCATTTCCGGCGACGGAGATGGTGGCAATGGAGAGCTACTGCTCAGCGGACTGGCCAAATTCGCACGATACACTGTCGTAGTGCAGGCCTTCAACCAGGTGGGACCAGGCCCGCTTTCGGAACCCACCGCCGCCCAGACTATGGAAGATGGTAGGTTAAATACTTACAAACTATTGGGTCTTCTCAGAAATGTGGTGGTAGTCAATTTACATACGAAATTATATAAAACTGCCATAGAAACTATTGTTCTTAAAATATAATTGTGATATTAAGCAAAAAAAAGTAAATGTTCTCCCAAAATTATCAATATTTTTTGTGTGTAGATATTGATAAGGCTTGAAAAATTTAATTACATTTTCCTATTCGCAGTTCCCAGTCGCCCGCCGGAGGATGTGCGGTGTGCCGCCCTATCCTCCCAATCGCTGCAGGTGTCCTGGCAACCGCCGCCAATCTACCACACTAATGGCCTGCTGCAGGGATACAAGCTGATATTTGAGCCCATTATCGACGACATCCAGCCGAGCAAGGACGAGGTGGAGTCCCGGAAGACCACAGCGCTCACAATGGTGCTGACGGGTCTGCGAAAGTATACGAATTATAGCATCCAGGTGTTGGCCCACACGCGAATGGGCGACGGAGCAGTGTCGAAGCCATTGTTTTGCCACAGTGAAGAGGATGTGCCCGAGGCTCCGGCGGATATCAAGGTGGTTTCCAGCTCATCGCAGTCATTGTATATCTCGTGGTTGGCACCCACTGAGCCCAACGGAGTGATTACCAAGTACAGTCTGTACACGCGTGTGGTGAACGGACGCGAGGAGCTGAACAATGAGAAACGCAGTCTTCCATCGCAGCAGGCTTACTACGAAGCCAAGGGCCTGCATCCGCATATGGAATACCAGTTTTGGGTGACGGCCAGCACACGAGTGGGCGAGGGAAAGAGTTCGCGGGTCTCCTCACAGATCACCACAAATCGGGTGCCTGCGAGGATCATATCCTTCGGAGGTCCTGTGGTCCGACCCTGGAGATCCACCGTGACCCTGCCCTGCACCGCCGTGGGAAAACCCAAGAGGGAGTGGTTCAAGGGCGATGTGGCTCTTCGCCAAGGGGGTCTGCACAACTCGCAAATGCTGGACAGCGGGGACCTGATCATCTCCAGCCTGCAACTGGCGGATGGAGGCAACTACAGCTGCCAGGTGGACAATGGCATTGGCACCGATCGACTGACCCACACGCTCCTGGTCCAAGTGCCGCCCACATCGCCCACACTGTATGTGACCAGTGCCACCTCGAGCAGCATTCTGATGCACTGGAAGTGTGGATTCACGGGCAATGCCCCCATCACCGGTTACACACTCTTCTATCGGCGGACTAATGGAAACACGGACGAAATGCAGTTGTCGCGACATGCCTCGAGTCATGAACTCAAGGGCCTGGTCTGTGGCAGCACGTACCAGATCCACATGAGTGCCCAGAACAAGGTGGGCACCTCGCCCACCAGCACCACGCTGCACGTGCGCACTCAGGGTCAGTCACCCGGCCATCCCGCCTCCACCGCCCTGCTGGCCCCCAACTCGACCTCGCTCCTGGTGCGACTGCACTCCTGGCCGGACAACGGGTGTCCCCTGCTCTACTTCGTGCTGCAATACCGGGCGGTCACCGAAGATCCGGATGCGGAATGGGTGCTGGGTGAGTTTTACCATTTTAGTTACAATATCCTATAACCAGAGAGGTAAAATGAAAAAAATTTAAAAAAACAGTAAGGACACTAGTGTTAAAAAATTGTTATGCCTTTTTAAAAAAAAACCTTTTTAAAAAACCTTTACATTTATTTTGTTTTAACTCAAAATTTTAATTTTTTCATAGAACAATATGTTACCTTAAAAGTTTCTGCAAGAATGTTTAGTATTACAAGTCAGAGTATTAACATCTCTTATAAAATAATCAATAGATTTAAGACCTGTCACATAACTATATTTATTTATATCCAATTTCTCTTTGCAGTATCCAATGCATTGAAGCCCCAGCGACGCATTGTGGTTAATAATCTGCGACCCTCAACCCTCTACCAACTTCGCATGGAGGCGCACAATGTGGCTGGAATCTCGCAGGCGGACTTCTCGTTCGTGACTTTGACCAAAGATGGAGATCCACCACCACCGGAAATCATGCATCGTGGCCATCGCGGTCACACCACCGTAATCCTCGGGAATATCAACCTACTAATTCCAAGCGTTGCGGCAGTATCGGGATTGATCTGCACCATCATCATGGTCATCGTGTGCTACAGACACAGTGAGTATAGCGATACTTTTTTGATTAAATGCAGTGATCCAGTAATTGACTCAGTGCTAAAAAATGCACAACCGCTCGCAGAGCAAGCCAACCATATTCAAAAGGAGTCGCTGGAGAACCGCGCTAATTCAGAAGCTGCTCAGCGGGAGCGCTACTATGCCACCATTCACAAGGTGTCCATGCAGAACAATGATAAGATTCCAGGTAAGTTGTTTGCTTTCCGGGGTGTCGCAGAAGTCTCAGTCATCTTAGGGCGTAATTACGTAATTTTATAAACTGCATACATATCGTAGTTTATATAAAATTTTCAAAGTCATTGAAATGTTCAGTGTTTTAATTAGGATCTAGGTAAAATAAATCTTTTTTGAAAACAACAATTAAAATATTTCAGCAGTTGTTTAGGCAATGAAATATTTTTTAAAAATAGCTGAACAAAAGACTTTAAAATAATCAAAAATTAAAAATATTATATTTTAATAAGACCTACAGCCTAAAAGATAATTCACTTATATTTGAGTTTTTGACTAGTAAATTTAAAATACAAAATAGTCCACATATGAACCGTAAAGTTACGAAGAAAGCTAAATCTATTCATTCAAATCCTCGGGACTTTCAACAATTTCTTGACAGTTTGGACAATAGCCCGTCGTTGAAGGGTTAGATAAAACAAAAAAATAAAGCAATTCATTTTCAAAACATAAATATAATTAATGAACAAGAGAGAATTGAGAGTCGATGAGTGATTCGAGGAATTAAATGACCAAGTATCTGGGGACTTCCAACAATTCCTGGACAGTTTTGACAATAGCGGGCCGTGAAACCCCTTGAGATTTCTGTGATACCCCCTGCCAGCCAGTGTTATGCACTCGATCAGCTCCGCTCACCGCCCGAGGACTTTGCCTTTCCGCAGAAACCTCCGAGGACATCTCGCCGTACGCCACCTTCCAGCTGTCGGAGGCTGGGGGCAACATGTCGCAGCCGCACCACGGCGGTCCGGCCAACACGCTGCTCCACTCGTTCATGTACCACGAGCGGGCCCTGGCCGAGGGCTGCTCGTCGCCACCACCAGCCGCGGTACTGAACCCACCAACAACCACCACCACCCATCACCACCACAACCACCAACGTCCACTAAAGACAATTCATAATTATTATCAGACCTCACCGTTCCATAATATCGTGCGTTTGTTTATTCATTTCTTTGATTTAGCTCTCTCTCCATCTACTCTCTACTTCAATTGATCTGTGTGGTTTCCGCCACACAATTAGTGTTTTCCTAAGTGTACTACGTGCTTTTTTCTGTTGTTCTCTGCTCGAGTATTTGTTTGCCCTTCAGTTCACTTAATTGCAATGCCGTAAACCATGCGAAGGGTGGGGATTGACCTCCCCCGGATACATGTCACCTGCCAATCTTTAGTTACCCTTTCTTTTGTTCGAGAAGCGTTCCGTCCCCAGGCGCTTTTGTAGTCGCTAGCTGCCACATTCCCGCTGCCAGATGCAGATCCAGACTAATTTCCCGCTCTGTTCCATGTGCAGTCCAAGAACCGGAGGCGCCACTCGCGGAAGACGGAGCCGGAGAGCGAGGAGTCGGAGTCGGACCAGGACCAGCTGACCTCCAGCCGCACTGAGTCCTCCAACCAGCACGAGGGCAAGATCAAGCACAGTAAGTCCGAGTTTTGGGGACCTCTGTAATTTATGGGATGTATTTGAAAGGAGGTCCAAGGCCCTTCTTTCAGATCATCAAACAAAACTTATGAATTTCTTTAATTTCCTTTAGCGGTGAAAGCTTTAAAAACCTGTGAAGAGTGATACAGAATTAACAAAGATCTAAAAATAAGGTATACCTAAAAGTATGCAATGAAAATAGGCACTTACTTTTCTGAATAAAAAATATTCGTAAGCTATATGTTGCATTCTTTTAGACACCTTTCCATATTATTTTTAAATCTTATGGATTTTTATACACAAAAGCTTAAAATCAAAGTCTTTTAAATTAGGAGCTAAACTACTTTTTTCATTTTTGCAATCATTATGTTTTTAAATAAACTTTTTATTAAAAAACGATAAAATACATTCACTAAATACATTTTTAAAATCTTTGTCTAAATATTATTATTATAAAAAATAAAACTTTTAGTAAATAAATAACATGGCAATTAATTTAACAACATACATATATCGACTCCTATTATAAACATCTACTTTTAATAAGTGATCTTAGAAAAGCTTTCACTGCACCATTAATTTGATCTCAGTCCCTAGGCTTTGACCTTGAGTATTCTGCCCGCTGAACTCTCTTTTTGTGTTGCTTTATTTTTGCAGACTCTAGACTAATACAACACTTTCCAAACCACAATATATCGATAACATATCTGTAGTAGGCCAAACTGACACAGCACCAAAAACTCTACACCAACTACTTTGATCAGGCCAACCAAATAAGACTAAGCCACCCAATTTGTAATACCTAGTGCTAAGTTAGTGATAAGTTTTTATTTGCCGATATTTGATGTTCCCCCTCTGCCAAAAAAAAGAACTCTCTATCAGCCCACTCTTTGTTTTTCTGTTCTTTTCTTCCCCACTAACATCTCCGTCTGCGCTGCGCTACGCTGCGATCACTGCGACCATTGCGACCATTGATCCGTTGATCCGCTGTTGCGATGTTGCGATTTGTCGCATCATCAGGCATCATCTACCATGGAGCACAGTCCAGCACCTCCTCCGATCTGTCACCAATGTCCGAACAGAAATCATTGCCCCGCCGCGGTCGCTCCAGGTATCATCATCAGCAATATCAGTTTTCCACCAATACCACACCGCGCCACCACAACAGCAACAAAATGAACAACAACACAACCAGCAACACGAACACCACAGCCACCAATACGACAGCCACACAGCCATCGACATCGATCAATTCGAACAAAATTCTATCGCCGCGCGGCGGAAATTTGAAATCCATATCGAGCACCTTCAAATCGCAAGACTCCATACAATGCCACATACCCACATTGGTCAAATCGCCATCGATCAGTACACAGCAGCAGAAACAGTTCCACAAACAGCAGTTGCAGCAGAGTAGTAGCAATTCCCAGCATAGCTCCACTAGCTCCAACCCGAACAGTAGTAGTTTGAAGCAACAGCAGCCCCTCCTGATCACGCCCAAGCTCCATCAGCTGGAGGCCACCAATGGAAATGGCAGCCCCGAGCTGATGGGGCTGGACGGGATCGGCAATAGCCCGTTGGTAGCTTGCATGCCGCCCTCCTCACAGTTCCGCCCCATACCCCACAAGTCCATAATGCCCGCGCATGAGCCACCGCACCACCACCACCAGAACCTCAACCACCAGCAGCAACCACATCCCCACCAGCAGCAGCAACAGCCGCATCCGGGCACGCTGCTCAACCCCTCGACGGCCATGCTCTCCTCCAAGTTCTTCACGGCGCCCACGCTGCCCAAATAGGATACGGCCAATGGGGGCGGGAATAGTGAGTACGTTGGTGGGGCCATGGAGGCCATGGACGGTTTCGGCTACGACAGCGGCGAGATCTCCTGCACCTACATGGACCCGATAGATCAGACATGAGACCTGGCCTACGGTGAGGTGTGTGGTCCCCCCGAGGGGGCCCGTTAAGGCCGCTTTTCACGGCATGGTAGCTCAGCTGGGATCAGGTGGACTAGATCTTGGATACGGTTTAATAAAAATCTCTCTCTTTTAATTGGATTTGAGTGCCAAATCATGGTAACATTTCCTGTAAATTATATTTAAATGTTTAAGTGTCGAAGTGTCTCAAAAATATGCAACAAAATAATTTGAATCTGAAAGTTCGATGGATTTACGAAATTACATTCTTTACTGCATACTTTTAGACACCCTTGTTAAAGAGTTTTAACTAGGAGGGCAACCCTGTATATAACAGAGCTGCCAAAAAAATCTATTCAGGTTTAAATCAAAAGATTCTTAACAGTATGGTAGGCAAAAAATTGTATTTGGTCCACTTATAAAAATTGTTTGAAAACTCTATAGATTTCGGTTTCCTTTCCTCCGTAAGAAAAATTGTACATTCTGGAGATTTTAAAGCCATTAATATTAGATCAGTATCGCCTGAAAAACCCCAACTTATAGATCAAGTCGTGAAAACTGTGCTCACCCACGCACACCCAACCACACAACCAGACTAGAACTACACCACTAGGTCTTTAACCGAATGAATGCTTGAATGCTGTGGTTGCAATCCGAAAACCAACTCTGGACCCTTTCTTGTACTTGCACCCCCTCTCACCCCCCAACGATCGTCACCCACCACCCTCCCAACCCCCAAAAAAAAAAAATACAAACACGCATCCAGGGCCGGCATCCTGCGCACGCTGCATCCGCTTCAGCTGCAGGCCGAGTGCACCACCGGCGCCTTCCATCGCACCGAGGATGGTGGACTGGGCGAACGGATCGAGCTGGCCGAGGTGGAGGTCGATGTGGACACGATTAAGAAGCTGAAGCTGGGTCAGAGGTCATCTCTCTGGTCCCGACCCTCATCCACCACCTCCCAGCTGCAGCAGGAGCACCAGCAACAGCAGCAGCAGCAACAGCGACAGCAGCAGCAACATCACCCGCAACAGCAGCAACAGGCACCACAGCAACCACACAAACGAGCGCATTCAAAGTCACCGCAGCCACAACAACAACAGCCACTGCAACAGCAACGCCAACAACAACATTCACCCGCTCCTGGCCAGAAATTGCTTAGCGAGAAATCGGATTATTCGATATCCGTCTGAGACATTGGTAAGATCTGATCGCAAGATCAGCAGATAGGATGAGGCCAGGCCCCCCGATAGCCAGAATTATTGAGGAATCAGCACTTGGGCCCTTTTTGTACATTTTTGTAATGCATTTGTTACCTTACCTTACCACTACGCCCCCAGTTCGATCACCCCTCCAACCTTTCGGCAGAGCCCCTAACCCAGTAAATCAAATCCTGCCCCCCCACTGAACAAAATTAATTACACTCAGTAACAACTTTCGGACAATCAGTATCAAAATTCTGCACCAACCATCCAAATACCAAGCATACCGAATCAAGACACTTCCCATTATAAACTCCTGCCCGTATTTATAGAGGTCATACTATATCTAAGTATTAAACGATTGTGCATGCTATATACCCACGTATACATATGTGAATGAATATGGCATGTGTCCAGACAGAACCCAGGTCAGTTGTCGAACTTCCAAAAATGTTGTATGTATATATACTAACGTAGTCTCTTAAGTATCCATAACGACTAATGCGTATATCACTCGAAACTGTAACTCAAACTACTAACTGCAAAACTATCGCATACTATCGTATCGTATCGAATCGAAATTCGAACTCGACACTGTTTTTCATCGTATGTAGGAAAGGGATGATCTTTTAAGTGTGGATGTCTCCAATTAGTAATGAGTTATGAGTGTTTGGCCTATAGCTACTCTTAAAGTAGTTCTATAAGTTTCGGTTTTATAGTGCACCCAAGCGATGTAACGAGGAATTTAATCTTGAAATTTGAACTAAACCAAAAACTCAGATATATGCTGTGTACAAATTTATATGAATGTATATTTATACGTGTCCGTGTGCGTGTCTACGTTATGAGACTGTCGTGTGCTCATGTATATAGGATATATACCGATACATACGATCGAAGAATACTCATCTAGTTGTTAGCGAATCGAAAATCGAAAACCGAAAATCCAAAACCACGTACATGTAGAGTATTGAGTATGTTTTGTAAATAATCAAAAGTAAACCCTCAAAGGACTGACATCATGACTCCGCTGAGAAAACTGATACACAGAAACCAATTAAAGCCACAATGAAAATGTTAACTAAATGTATTCGATATAGCCGATGTACACACACACTCGAATATGTCGCCAGCTGAATTTGAATTCAAAGCAGTATTCATAGATCGCAGTAACCACACATTAGTGTTTCCATTACAATAAACTGTCATTCGTCGAGTTGTAGATAAATGTTTTTAAAAACGAAATAAATAAAGGGAAGAGAATGAGAATGAGAAAGAGCCTGTAGGAGAATCAAATACAAGTCGTAATCAAATTTCGAATTATTACCAACACTCAATCAAGCAGCAACAAGAAACGAAAGCCAAGTTAGGAGCAGACAAACAAACTACAAATTAATATAACTCTTAGTTCGTATCGAATAATCCAAATAATACGAGTACATAGCTGTATTTTAACTAGCCTACGAAAGCATAAGGAAACCCATTAAACAGTCAAATAAAAGCGAGGAGGATCGGAGGGATCAGAGGATCGAACCCATTTCGGAAACCATGTGCCAAAATTTGTTTTTAGACAAAGCTCTCTTAAATTACGAGTATACAATAAATAATGCAAGCCATGAAAAGCGAGTAAATAGCAGCCATGAAATATGAACATACAAATTAAAGACACAGAATCCACAAAATAAAGTCGCAGATTAAGCTGTTCACTTGGGGCAATTTATTGGGCCCTAGCCCCAGAATAATTTGTTCGTGTCTCATTTCAAATAAAACGCAAGTTCACAATACAGCAGCACTCTTTGTTTATATAGCGATTGCGGCATTAACGCCGCAGCGATTTTAGTCGGTTTTTATATGCATTTATTTGTACGAAGCAATGAAATGGTTTATTACATTCAACATCGAATTTTACGAATTTATTAAAACAACAGCAAGTTGCGACTGCAAGGGGCAACCTCACCGCAAAGTCTACAAATCAAAAGATGAAATTAACTTAATAGATCACAATCAAAACAAGAATAAAACCAATTACTTATACGAGAGGAAGAAACAATTTTTATGTTTAACATATAATTAGCACAACAACTACAAAATAAAAACTATTAATGTAAAAACAAACGGCATTTAAAAAATATAAGAAATATTTAAAAATAAAAAAAACGTGTTTCATTGTTTATGAAAAGGTAAGGGAACATTAAAAACAAACTTGTAATTGACTCAGTTCTTGTTATTAGTAAGTACACCCATCGAAAAACCCGTAGTTTCCTCAATAAAAAATTATTTTGTGGTAACAATTTTTTTTTAAACTTTTGTCTTTAATTTTTGGTATTTTCCTGCTTGATTTTACTTTCGAAATAATTAGTCTCTTACATAAAAATATGTTTATCAATGTATTTTAATATTTTACAAATATTGCCTTTTAAATATATTCTGATGTTTGCCAATTTCAAAATTTTGCATTAAATTAAATTATCTAAACTTCATCATGAAGCGTAATTTTTTATTTTAGAAACCCCCTCAAACAAGAAATAAAACTCGCTCATAATTTTTTCTTATAATAATTTTTATGTTTTATTATTTTTTTTGGATTTTTGTTCGTGTGCACACTTAATGGATAATATGGATAATGCATAATACTGAATGAAGCCAGATACTCACACTGAAATGCGAACGGGCAGAGCCAGGGGCAGTGCTCGGGATCGTCGGGAATCGGTGTAGGATCTGGAACGAGAACGCCCATGAGAACGACCACGCGAGTGGCCACGGGAACGACCGCGGGACCTAGAGCGATCCCGTCTGCGATCTTCGCGAACGTGTCTCCTCCTGGGCATGATCTCCTCCTTCTCGGCGAGAATCAGCTCGCAGTCACTGTGGCCGGAACTGGAACTGGAAGATGAGCTAGAGTGGTGACCATGTTTGCGTCCCCTGTGTCGTCGTTTACCTCCATCGGATGTTAGGTGCTTGGACTTTGGTTCCTTGGCGGACACCTGAGATTCCTGCTGCTGCTTTTGGATTTGCTTCATCACATCGTTCAGCATTTTCTGGGCCATATTGGCCTTGCGGATGAGCTTCTCCAGCGACGGGGTGGCCATGTCCTCCACTTCCACGGGCGTGGCACGTGGCAATTGGCCGCGGCAGCCTTGACAAGCCTCGGGTACCGGGTTTGCCGCAGTTTGCTCACGTGCCGCGTTATCAGATTGCGACATTTTTGCACTAGTTTACACCTGACTCGATAAGAAATTCACTTAACACCTTGTTTTTGATTTACTGCTGCTGTTGGACTGGATTTAACTGCTGCAACTGCAGGTGTTGCTGCGGGAACTACTGGAATTGCTACTGAAACTGTTGATGTTGCTGCTGGTACTGTTGCTTATATTGCTGCTGCTTCACTTGAACACTCAAATTTGACTGGCTTCTGGGGTCTTAGCCGCTCAGCTTTTATAGGCAACTTTGGCGCCAAGCTTATCGCGACTTTTGGAAGTTAAACATTTGCATTTGTTTATCAGTCGCACACACATACAAATGTACGACAAAAGTGACGTCACCTTTGCTATTTTTAGACTTAGCGGTTTCATGGAGTTGGGAAAATGTTTCTTTTGATCACGTGTTTAATACTTACATAATTTTACAGTCAAAGCTAACCTCAACTTATATGTACTTGCTTAAAATAATTTTAAAAACACTATATTTTAACATTAGCTTAATTAGCTTTTTAGCCTTATATTGCAATGTTGCTAAAAAATGAAATAAAGTCATTGTGTCTATAAATAGCATATTGATTTCATGGAATTGTGAAATACAACTGGTCACGTGAATAGAAAATAACAAACATTTAAAATTAATATGTATGTTTATATTTCGCAAGAAAAGTAAGTTAAAATATTTGATTCAAGCTCTAACATTTTTTAAAATGTTTAAAACATAAAATATTTTGCTTGTTTATAACCACACAATATTATAATTGTTACAATTTAATTATGAGGCATTTCATATATTTGGGAAATACACTTTTTATAATTTTGACCAATCATTAATTCTTTATTTAAATTTAGATTTAAAACATATATCTAATTATACAATTGTTTGTATGCAAAACAGAAAATATAAAAGTATATAATATATAATACATTACAAACATAAATAGGTTTCTTAAATTAATATTTAAAATTAAGATTCCGTTTTACTTGGAGACTCATTCATAAAACAATAAGGCATTGGCCGACATTATTTTATGTACATTTTTTTAATTCGTTGCTTAACCTCAATAAAGTATTATTTAAATTCAACGGATTATTTAACGTATAAGCTAACGTATAAGACTATAGCTTATCTGACTAGTATATTTTCTGGGACTTACAAAATCGTGTTTGAAAACTAGGCGCCAAAAATATGCTGTCTTATCAAAAACCGTTTTTATTTTTATTTTTGCTCTAGGTTTGATGGAATATTGATTCTTCGCCTCTTTAATATAAATGAAAATATTCATTATTACTTTAAAATATACTTTCAGATACTTTTGATGCAACCGAAAGATACAACTTAACATTTGCAAATAACAGACTGTTAACAGATGAAGAGAGAGACAATTTGGTTTTTGGTATTTTCACCATAAATTTACTTGGTTTCTCTAAACATTTAAAGTCTATATAAGCAACCCGCACCGTTATTCTCTCTGTAGTTTTCGAGAGAGCGCTGCAGCGCGCGCTGTTTTCGGTTCCCATTAAAACATATTATTAAAGAAACATCGATATTTCTTTAAAGTTGCGGCATTCGAAGGGATTTGTAGAGGAACTGAAAAGAAAATCGACGCGGTTGTGTGTTTTTGTCCGCCTTACAAACATCAAAGCAAAAACATGGATACTTAAAAGAAGTTTAATGATATATATAATGTTTTAGTAAATATATATCGATTTAATTAATTTTTAAACTTGTTGTTTTCCGCGAGTGGGCGCGTTTTGTTACCTGGCCGCTATTCGATTTTACTTTTTCCGCTTTTCCTGCGCGCGGAACGGGTTTTCCAGCGAAGCCTGGCAGTCATTTTGCTCTCGGGCAGTAAAAACAAGGCTGAAAAACTGAATTAAAGCGACAGGCTTTTGCGGCAAATTAATCGATGTGCCGTGCAGACTTTTAATTCGCAGATTCATCATCGATTTTTCCTTCGAGTTCAGTATTGGTGTGTGTGAGTGAGTGTGCGAGTCCTGGCAATACAAATAAGCAGTTGGGTTAGGTAAACGAAACAACAAAAGGAAGTGAACAAGAGAGAGGGACAAGAAAGAAGAGAGAGAACGACAGGACGAATCCATGAGTGATCACTCATTGTGTCCTTTTCTCAAACTGCAGCTGTCACATAAAATTCGCGCGCGTGTGTGTGTGGGAGAGAAAAAGAACACCGGGTGATAATTTCACTCCATTTCTCTCTGTTTGTGCATTCAATTTGCACTAAAGCGAGCGGCTTGCCAAATTCGCAAATTTCCGTCCGCGAATTGCCATCCATTTATTTTGCACTCCCCCCAAGAGAGCGAGAGCAATAATAGAATTATCAGGCAGAGCTGGAAAAATAACAAAACCAAAAAGAGAATGCCCTGGGAGGCCGTAATGCCGCGACCCTCTGACATTTCCATCGTCGCCCACCAAAGAAACTACAACAACTACAACTGAACTGAACTGAACAACAACATCAGCAGCCCAGGAAATAAACAAACAAAACAGCAAAAACGAGCAAATCAACGAACGAAACTCCAGCAGCCTCAACACCGCTGGCACAGTTTTCCTCCTTCAACTCCAACTCCGTGGGTGAGTTACTACAGTACAACTCTACTATGACGAAATTCTAAAACCCTAAAGTACATATAATAAGTGTTGCTTTATAACAAAAAACTACCAGGTTACGTATTTTAAAAACTTTTTAATTTTTATAAAAAATTCGTACTGCAAACGTTTGAAGTAATTTTGTCCAGATACTCTTTAACATACGTTAGGTTTCAAATTTGTTTAATTGCACTACAAAGTAATTTAAATTGTTATTGAATAAGATCAGCCCGATATTGAGTCTCCACTGTAACTCATTGGCGGGTAGAAAGTGGTTATCGAATATGAGCTGCGACTTAAGTTGAAGCCACATCGGAGTGTGGATGAGGGACGAGGGGGTGGTTGTGGTGGGTCAGAGGTGGCAAGCCTCCTGTCTTGGCGTCGTGTGGCTTTGGTTTTTAGCTGAAATTAAAAAGGTCAGGACTGGCCTACTTGGGGCTTCCGGATTTTGTATCCTAGCCACGTTCTCCGCGATTCATTATGCAGCGTTAACTTTTATATGTATATGTATATACATGGGGCAAGCGATGAATATAATTTCAGTTGCATGACTTCAGCGATAATCGATTTTGAAGCGACGAAGCAATCAGGAAGAGTGCAATTTGTTGTCAGTCCGTCAGTCAGTCAAACAATCACAACTAACACACTGGAAAAAAGTTATGCCGGAAAATGGGGGTCAACATGACGTGTTCTCGTTTGCGATACAACGAAAAAATAGAAGAAAAACCGATTTAGTACGTTTTTTGCTTACAACAAATGTTTTTGTTTTTAGGATATTAACATTTAAGATCATAGTCATATCTTTAAAAGAAATTATACTAACATTTTTAATTTTAATGATTTTTATATCGATTTTAGGAATATACTAAGGGAGTAGCAATAATTGTTAATTTGATTTTTTGCAACTATTAAATTAGTAGGAGTTTAAGTTTGGTTTTATTGTTGGAACGATTTTTTATTGTGTATTGCGACCTGTTTAAGTGGCGTTTACCATATTCATAAGCCCCGATTGATGGAGAAGCGGACATTGCAACCGTTACTCCATAATGCGACAATTTGCGGGAGGGGATGGCAAAATGGAGAGTGAGTTCAGGAAAAAACAAATTAAGCAGCAATTAATGCAGTTTCCGCTGAGAGTCGTAAGAAACAAGCCTCCGTTCTTGTGCTTTCCACACATTTCGTGTGACACATTTCGCTTTCCCACACGCCTTTCGCCGATACGACTTATCAGCACTTTCCAGTTTTAGCACTTTGTACCACTTTGGCTTCCCCGAAATCACAAGATAAGTAGTGCATTTTCTATGTATTTCCCCTGATAACCGACCACCGACCGGCGAATAAATGTCCGATTAGTGGGTCTCCCAATAACAATGGCGATAATTTATGATAAACAAGTTTTTTAAGTGTGCGAAATATAGCAGCTCGAATCAGCGAGCCTGATTTTTTTATTAGCGACACTCCAACACCCCTCTCCCTTAAAAACTTGTCCAAATTTTTGCATTGTTTATAATCAGTAACGGTCGCATATACGAGCACATGTCTGGGTGGTTTTCAAGGTCAGTTGAATGGCCAGTTTTGCTTCGGTTTCGATTTGTGAACCCTTGAAACACGATAAACGAGGGCAAACAGAGCAGAATTCAGGCGGCTGCAGAGCCTCATCTCGTCTTTCCCCAGACAAAAGGCACTCGGCTATTGCGTTTCAGGGGGTTTGTGCCTTGGAGAACGGTTCTGGAACCCTGCCTGGAACCTTGCCAAAGCTCTAGAGACACGCGTTGACAATGAGCGAGGCTCTCAGGCGAGACTTTCAGGCGTCTCCAGATGCTTTTCATTCGCTTTGTCTGTGCCGCTTTTGGCTGTTTATACAGTGAGAGAAAATATTTAAAAATTAGTCGAAATTATTGAATATTAACTATAAATATACCTTTTACAAATATATACCGTTAAAGACTAAATAAATATTTAATATATCATTTATCATAAAATCTACTTATTATAATCATGATGATTTTTGAAATCCAACGTTCCATTGAACTTATCTTTCTTTTATAGAGGAAATGTATTACAAAAATAAATGGCAGTATTCATTGTATCGAAATGGTGCCTAATAATGGCTTATCTACTAGACATATTTGGTTCCAAAAATATATTCTTATCATATCAAAAAAGGAATATAATGATACCAAACAAATAATATTATCGGATGATAATATGAAACGTTAGAAAAACCTTTCGATGCACTTATAATGATACTTTTGGTTAAGGTAATCATTTAGCAATCTGGATAGTTATTGTTAAGTTATTCCTTTAATATCTAAAATAAATTTGTAGTTTTCAAAAATAATTCAATAATGTGTTAAACGACGTTCGAAACATTTTAAAATATTTTTTTTTTCAGTGATTTTACGTTTTTTATCTGATATATTCGCTGTGTGGTCTTATGGCTTTGCCTCGACTTTATAGATTGCCTCCAGTCAAGCTCAACTCTGAGCGGTGCTGGTCAATGGTCAAGACCGCCTCCCCCCGCTTTTCCCCCTCTTTTTGCGCCCACTTTTGGCGGTGGAGAGTGTCGTGTGCCGCATGCCGCTGAAAAACTCCGCGGAGCGTGAAGTACACCACTCATTGTTTTTACTCGCATTGGTATGAAAACTATGTGTATTATGGCATGCCGTAAAGAGGCATTTTCTTGATATCCAAACTGTTAAAAGACCAAAGCAAGTTGCCATAGGCCAAGTATCCGAACGTCGCAATGGAGATCAAGCCACAGTCCGCAATCCCGACTTTCTCCGCCATATGACAAATAATTTTAGTAGTTGGCGTAATTGCCAACGCAATGGGTTGTTAATTAAGCCGGAGAGTTTCACAAAGAGAGCGCTGCAGCGAGTGGGAAAGAGAAGTGCTAGTCACCATTTCATTCCGGTCTACGCCGGTCTATTCCGGTTCGCTTTTGGACCAGGCCAACGAACGATATTCCGCCCTCAGCAGTTCCGCACATCTAAAACAAATCAAGTGCGGCACATTTGTCACAAAAAACTCTATTCGCGGAGTACGTTTCATTCGCTGGCAGTCCATAAAAAACTATTTATAGACAATGCGGGAACAATGATTAATACACACTCTCTCAGATGCAAAAAGAGTTTCAAGATGCGAAGACTCTTGTGTTCAATCATATGACTCCATCAGCTTAAAGTAACTAGGGAGAGAATTAAATTGAGAATTAATTGAAAGCATTTTATAATTAGAAACATTGAAAAATTAAAATAATCTTGTTACCTAGACAAAACGAACCCGCAGCCGAGCTTTGTAAAGCTAAGGTCCTAGGCTAAAGATCCCCTGATTTCGAAAAATTACATCATAAATATTTGCAAAGTTTGCAAATAAGAAAAAATGCTTAGATTTTAATGTAATTTTATTGGGAATTGTATTACGAGTTTATTGAGGTATGACATTCCGAAATTGTTATGGCTGACTCGTGGCTTGAAACCATTATCATTACTTTTGGTACTCTTGTTTTAATGGTTTCAATTAGTTGCATTGTTATGGACATCAATTTTTGTGGAAATGGGCAAAAATAAATTTTTCTTTGATGCATTATTTTCATTGCTACGACCAAATTACTGATTTTTTTTAACATTAAATCAAATCAATAAATCCAGTTTAAATCGGTGCAAAACAATTAAGAACATATTTATTTTAATTAGCCATTAAATTTAAAGAAATTTTATTCGCACATCCATTAACCTTAAAGAAAATGTATAGCCCAGTGTACTCCCCAGAATTTGAAGTATTTTCCAGCTTTTGGAGTTGCCTACTTTTCACTGTTGCCCAATCTGCTTTTCAAAAAAACTTTCCAGTAAATGCAAAGCGAAACTTTTGCGTGCCGTTGCCGTTGACTGAGAAGCCGCCAAAAATTGTTTATAGTATACGCGGCACTAAAGAAATAAAAAAACAGCAACATAGCCGCCTAAATCAACAACAAAACACCAGAGGCAAACTTTAAAACTTCAAAAGCGTTCAGCGATTCAGTCGGCCGCTTCTTCCTGCTACATCGACTACTCGTACTATTGTTGCCCAATATCTGATGCCCAGAGTCCAATGCCCAATGCCCGATTCCCGAAATGCCTATCCCCGTTACCCAGTATTCCGGATCCGCAAGAGACCCAAAATCCATGTTCATGATAGCCAGCTGACACCGCTATGAGGCCCAGCCACGCCCCCAAGTCCCCTGTTTTTAATACCCCGCCTCTTTTCGGTTGTAGTTCTTCTTTCTTTGATACCCCAAACTCACACACACACACTTTTAGACTTGGGGGTGCTAGCCCCAAAACAAATTGAAACTGTTTGTAAAAAAAGGAAATAATACAAAAATGAAGAACAGCAAAGCCGCGAAGAAGAGACAAGGCAATCGGCTACAAATTAGAAAATCATGCTTACAATTTTCCGGTCCGCTCTGTTGTGTGCATAATGCGCGATAAGTCGGCAGGTGCAATACAGAACGAAAACACCAAAATATGGGCGAAGCCAGAAAAAGAGGGAAAGAACCCGGAAGAGTCGGAAAGTTCTTCGACTTCCCCCACTGCCCACTGCCATGACTCCTGCCCCTTCTCCGAATCATAAACTCAGTGCACTGGGGCAAAAAAGTTCGACTTAGAATTTGCGATCTTACATTAAAAGCAATCAATTATTTATTTTACATTCTGAAATTTTGTAACAATCAATAGGTACGTGATTCATTTTAGGGAGCTGCTACATCTTTTTTGATTAATTGATTTTATTTTATGACAAATATTAATTATTTGAACCTTTGTGTCTTAATGTGTAATAACAAAACATAAACAAGACAAGATGTAGTTCTTGAATCCTAAACTAAACTGAACTATAGACTAACAACATTCAGTTTCTAAATGATTTTCTTAAAAAAGAATATATTTTGATTAATGAACTGAGCTTTAAAGAAGATTCTTCTTTATTACTTCAGTATATCCCGCAATTATATTATTAGCATTAAATGATTTAGCCTAGCATACTATTTTAAATTTAATTTTTAAAGTAGATCTCAAATAATTTTAAGGTAATTTACAAAAGTAGTAACAAAAACAAGTATTTTGCTGGGCACAGTAACCAACTCTTACTTGAAATCACACGATGACTACCTACACTTCTTTGCTAGCCTCTAAATGTTTTGTTTTGTTTTCGTTCGGCAATGAAGCAGTGTTAATTTTAGAATATTTTTTTCTCCGTGTGCGCAGTTTTCAATTGACGTTCGTCCCCAGACGAAAACTGTGCGGTGCGCACAACTTGCAACTGCAACTCATTATAACTGCAAGGGGGGGAGGTGGAGGGGATGGTGTATGCTTAGGAGGGCCAGGGGCTCGGCTGTTCAGCAGATGCGGGCTGCAACTAAAAAAAAAAGGGGGTGTGGATGGGGCAGGGCACACCGACCGGGGGCAACTCGATTGTAATTCGCGGCACAAATGTTTCACTTCATTTGAGTTTCGTGGATCGCTGGCAACGCAGGAAGTGCTTTGACAAACAACAAAACGTTTTTCGGGGAGTGGAGTTTCAATCCGGGGCGTGGCAATCGCCCACGCACGACCACCTGTTAAACAGTTAGAACGTGGGTCTCCAATAACGCCCGTTTCCATATCAATTAACCAGCGCCAGAACCAACTGCCTCCCAAAAAGAAGCCCTATCAATTGAGTTCCACGAGCCGCAAGTATCTGGGATAACAATGCCAGCAAGTGGGCATTGAAAAAGGGGTTCCGCTAATCCCCTGCCCCAAGCTGCGACTCAAAATAAATTGCTGTAAGCACTGTACTGTATGTGGAAATAAATTGTTTTCAATGCAACTGCCATAACAGACAGAATAAAACGAGAGGAGAAATTTATGCAAGTGAACGTTTGTATTTCCCCTTTTTTTAGTTTGAAAACAAGTCCAGAACATATGGCACAGAATCAGTGACCAAGGAACTGAGATCGCATAAATAATCACATGCATATGCATACAGTGCTTGCCATGAGTGTAAGTCAACATATTGAAATGTCAAGAAAGATTTGGTTTCACAAATTTAAGCTTAATGCTTGAAATATATTATAACTAATTTGTTATTTTGTACATCGATATTACAAATCAAAAATGTTACCAAGCCTTATAGTCTCATAACGCACTGTTTATGCAGATAAAGGTCTGAATTGTCATGCGATTCGGAGTACATATACTCATATATATGCTTGTATGGAAATGCATAATTGAGGAACAAATTGCCGAGCGGTTCCCAGAAAAAGCTTGACCATTGCCTGAGATGCGATAACCCATTGAATTTAGCAGATCAGCAGATCTATGTCTAGATGCGAGAGAAACGTATAGTTTTTGGTTTCATTTTTAGCTTAGGAGCTACCCACTATGAGTTTTCTTAATCCAGCTTATCCTAACGATCTACAACTCTCACCCAGGAGTGGGCTGCAAAATCAGCGAAATCGCTGAGACGAGGCCTTCTCCTTCTGTTCAATGAATGGATGCTAATCCGAGATGAATGGAAGATGTCTGGGAGATGGTGAGATTGGAGTGTGACCGTTGACAGTCACCGCCAGACGACGCATCAGAGACATCAAACGCCGCAATTAATGCCGAGCGAAGCGTTAAGCGCAGCACTTGTGGCGCTTGCATCTCCTGCAACTTTTCCCATTTCCCATTTTCCATTTTCCATCCACACAGCGCGGCTAAGTGCAATTAACTTGGCAAAGTTAGCGACATCGGTGCCCGGGCTACAAGTATATTATTGCTCTGTCGAGCACCTTAATCGAATTAGCGGCCCTTCTGCGAGGAATAGTTTGCCCATTGATTGGAGTTAATGTGCCGTGACGAAATCGCCCTCAAGGGTTTCTATTCTCCCCGCTCAACGAGTGTGGGCTCCTATGTATTTATATACCATTCGCCTTGAACTATTATTCGCTAAAACTTTGTTGCATCTTTGCCATATTGTACAAAGTACTATGCATGTGCATACACCGAAGAAAAAGTTACAAATTGTATCATTTTATTGCCATAGTGCATATGGAACAAAAAAAACTAAAATTTTTTTTGCATTTCACAAGAAATATGTACTTAAACTTATTTAAAGCACTCCTCTTTTTTCTCACTGTACAAATGCGACGTCAGTTCCGGTTTATTCAAACAATTCCGCCAAGCGCCTTGGCACCGACATAGTGACAGACTCGACTTCGATAAGGCCTCAGTCTCAGTCTCTGCCTGAGATGCGAAACGAGTTTCTGCTGGCATCTCGGCAGACTTGCATCTTTCACTGCCAGGGCCATGGCTCTTCGATCGATTCGTGGATTAGCGGCGACAACTTCATTCCCGTTCCCGTTCCCAATCCCGACTTTCCTTCCTTTTCCCTTCTCCGCTTGGGACTTACTATGTATCCAGTATCCATCAGATACTTTGTGTGTGTATAGCATTGTATCTCTGTGTAGACATGTGACTGTTTATGGCTTCGCTTTGCCGTTCTTAGCACCCTACTGGGGGGTCAGTGAGGAGGAGGCTCTTGGAGGCTCTTCCCCATCAGGGCTTTCGAGTGGTCTTCATTAGGGGGCTGTCTTGTCTGGATGTCGAGATGGGAAAACGAGCCAAGTCGGCTGCAGCGAAACGTCTCTTTAAAGTCAACTCGAGCATTGCCCGAGTGGCGGGCACGACTTGAGACAGCCTTTAACATATCGTAAACAAGGTCGTTTGCAGGATCTTCCACTCTGGCTGGAGAAAATTGAAAAAAATAAATAAAAAACTGGTAGAGAAAGAGGGGTAGGGCATTCCTTTCCAAAACCGGTTGGCAGTTGGCCAGGTTTGGTCGTCTGGGCACTCGCTGTGCACAGTAATTTGCTTCAAATAAACTTCAATTTGCTGAAAACTAGAGCAGCTTCATTAAAATCTCCCTTCTTCGCACTCAAAATCACCTCTGCCGTGATGAAATCGTCAAAATTTGCCCAAATCTCTGGGAGATCGCATAACAAACATGACGCTAATGACGTGTGTCTAACTGGGACCGTAATGTAAAGCCAAACAAGCGGGAAAATTAAACCAAAGTATAATATATATGAGGTGAAAACTAAATACCCTAACTCGGCTTTAAATATATATTACTTAAATTCGGTACATGTTTAAAGCTTACAAAGAAAGCGATCAGAATATAAATATTATAAAGTTATTTAAAAACTACAAAAATAAACACAAGATTGTTTTAGTCTTTAGGATTAAAATTTGTTTAACATTAGTTGATACTTTGTTATACTTAAAAACATTGATATGCTGAAACGTTCGAGATAATTAGCTTTTATTAGCATCCTTTTGACTTATTTGGCCCTGCGAAAATAAAAATCACTTTTCAATAAGCCAGACTGACTTGGTCTGGTATGAATCTCAATGTGATTCAACTAGAATGATGATGGCTGTGATAAAGTGCGAATTGCGAAGCAAATTTCTGGCACAACAATGTGGCATGCCAAATTGAATGCGAATTTGGAAAGTTCCGCAATGATGATGGGCCACATATGTCTGCGAGGTGGGTCAACGTGCCACAACCACAGCCAAATAAACGTGTGTGCTGGCACAGGCAACCTCAAGTATTTCGACGATGACGATGACGACGATGACGACCCCACGAGACAATGCTCCTCATAATTTATTTGCGACAGACCCAGGCTCTGGCCCAGTTCGTTGGGATGTCGGCAGGTGCATAACATTTCGTGCTGTGTCGGTTTCCTGTAAACTAGTTCAAGTCAATCATATCCAACCGACTTGTCCTGGTCACGATTCCGTCCTCCGCCGTCCATCGTCCATCTGTTCGGGTTGCGTGCCGGGCAACTTGACCGAAAAATGAATTGTATTCGACAAATCCTATTTTTGCATTCGGGAAAAGGTCGGTGGCATGCAACTTGTTTTGTGTCGCATGCCGAGAGAATGGGAGCGGGAAATGGGGATCGGTCCGAAATGCCAGCATCCCAAAAATACGCATCCCGAAATGTGGGTCGCCCCAAGTGAATCACTGTGAATCACAGGAAAAAAGATTTTGACTTGACTTTTATCAACTGTTATGTTAAAGTCTATAACAGATCCCATATGCTGTCCATCCTTTTATTTTTAGTTAAAAGAAGTAAATAGTTAAATCGTTTTATTAAAAAATAATGGGTAAGATGTTGTATTGATTAAAGTAATGCGGTGGGAACATTACTTTTATTAGATACAAGTTAAATAAATACAATAAACAGATTAATTTGGTTTTTTTAATCCTTCCTCTCAAGCAGTTTTGTTTAATAAATAAGAGACACCTAAAAATAAAACGGGGATGGCTTAATAAAAAAATAGTTATGATAACTGCGCTAGTCACATCGATAGTAAAATTAAATATTTCTTAAAAATCGTGTGTGCCACATATAACATATAAAAAATCTATTGTTCTCCAGTGCTCTGACTAACAATCCCTCCTTTTCCACTTCTTTACATCCACAGAGGACTAGTGCTCGGCCATGTCCGCCACTCTGTTCGAGATGGCATCGCAAGCGGAGGAACAGCAGCAGTTGGTCTGCCTGGAGGAGCAGCAGCAGCTGATTGTGGGCATGAGCAGCCTGGAGCTGAGCGAATCCGTGGTCACGCCGAGCAATTGCGATGGCAGCGACAGTGGGCTGGATGTGGCCAGCTGTTGCCTTTCGCGGGTCACCCTGCAACGTGGCCTGAGCAGCACCAGTGGCGGCTACACCAGCAGCAATGGTCTGGAGGAGATCTACGACAGCTGCGAACTGAAGGTGGCCACTGTGACCCAAACTCCTAGCGAGACGGGCAGTGAGAAGACGACGCCGCCAAGGAGAACTGGTTCGGTGAAGAAGAAAGTGGCCATGTTTGAGCCGGAGCCAATGGGAACTCCGGCCAAGGATCAATTGCGTGGTCGAGTGGCCAACTTAAAGAGAGCCGAGAGCCTGCCCAGAAATAGTGCGACGCCGGGAACGCCGACCACTCCCGCTTCGAACAAGTCGCGCCTTTCGACCTCCTCCTCCTTTCGAGTGCCCAGCTCCTCTGCCACGCCCACTTCGGTTCGCCTGGCACGCCCCCAGAAACCAGATACGCTGCCTAATGCCCTGAACCGCGCCCAGTCCGTTCAGCGGCTCACCCAGGTGCAGCGGACTCCCTCCCTGAGTCGAGCTAGGACCCCGGGAACTCCCTCAGACGATGGTCGTTGGCCGGCGAATCGGGGGGCAGCTCGTCGCGGGATGTCAGTGACCCCCGAAGTGACGGCAAACAGGATGCGGGGCAGTCCTGCGCCCGGAGGAACCCTACCGCGTCGCCGGAAGCAGCAGTCCGTGGAGGATCTGACCGGTGGTCGTCTGTCCAGGAGCAACTCCATCAGTCGAGCAGCTGTGGATTCCCGCATGACCTCCTCCGTGATGGTGGTTCCGACGAGTCGTAGGAGTTTGGCTCCCGCCACCGCCAAGGTGAATTCCCTGCGGAGACCTCAGCCGGTGACGCCCAGAACACGAATCTATCACGAGACAGCCGTACAAACAGCTCTAACCAGTGAGGATCTGGAGCAAGTGCTGGGCGGTGGTATGCTGCAAACCCGTGCCCTGGACGCCGTGGAGCAGCGCAATCAGAGCACCCAAGCGGAGCCGGATCAGAGGGATTTTGAGCTGGAGCAGCTGCGTCAGGAGGTGCGCCAACTCAGTGGAAAACTGCAGCGCGAGCGGGAGGAGAAGCTGGCCATGCAGCAGGAGCTGCACCTGAACACGGAGCGGGTGATGGGCATGCTGGAGCTGGCGCGAGTGGCGAGTGCCAGTGCGGGCACACCCACGTCGGAGGACAGTGGCGATGGCAGTGGCCACGACAGTCTTCTCATGCTGGAGTCCCAGATCCAGATCAGTGGCCATGAGCTGTTCGAGCGCCAGCAGGAGATCGGTCAGCTGAGGGCCATGTGTCGCGCCCTGCAGCTGGAAATGCGAAGATCCCTGGCCACTCAGCAATTGCTGCTGCAGGAAAAGGCCGCCATTGAACAGGAGTCCAGTGAACTGCAGGATTTCCTGCAACACGAGAAGGCAGCCCAGTGCGATGCTCTGCGGGACTTGGAAGCCGACTACCAAGCCGTCAAATCCCAGTTGGCCAATCGCGGGGAGGAGGCCAAAGTGCTGCGCGATGAGTGCCGGCATTTGGTGCGGCTCAATGAGCAGCGTCGCCAGGAGAACCGCCTGCTGCAGACTAAGTTCTCCGCCTTGGAGAACAAATCGAGGGAGCTAATCCACCAGCAGAATGCCTCGGTGGCCGGGGCATCCACTGCCCTGTCGGGATTGCACTCCCGTTTGGATGGACTGGTGGAGCAACTGGTCTACTCCTACAGTATTTCCGAGCAGGACTTGGAGGTAAGTGTTGTTGAGTTGCTTATTCAGTACTTATTGATGATATTGATGATATTTCCAGGACATTCGCTTCCAAGCGGAATCGGAGCAGGTTCAGAACGGCCAAAGGCCCAATGGTCTAGACTTGCCCATCTGCCCGGCAGCCCCAGGCGATGCAATTCACACCCTGGTCCTGGCCAGTGATGGCTCCTTGTCTCCGCAGCGCAATCAGTCCTTCATAGCCGCTGTCATCGGTGCCATTCGCCAGGCCACCACCCATTCCGGCAAGCGGTTGTCCCTTCGCCAGGCGGGAAAACGGAACGGAGTAGCAGCAGGATCGGCTCAGGCGGGAAACACAGGAGCCACGGCTCATGAGCCTCAGGGAAATGGAGGTGGGTCAAGCATAACACCCCTAAGTACTTTCAAATTTATATTAATTTTACAAACCCCCTCAGACGATTCCGATTCCACGGAAATGCTGGACTCTGAGACGGAACCCTGCCTCCTGATGATGGACAATGTGTTGGAGGATGTGGTTCATCCGGACTCGCATTCGCACAACATGGTTTCCTCCTGCACGGGAATGATCTCCCAGATAGAGCTGCCCACGGAATTAATTAGTCAATGTAGCCATCAGAACAATTTAAATGGAGGAACAGGTGGTGATGACTCCCTGCAGCAGTTGTCCCAGGCCATCACCAACAGGCAGCAAATGGAGCTGCATATGCACAAGATGAATGGCCTGCCCATGAAGTGAGTTACTTCAGCTAGATTCTGTAGAAGATTCATTACTTATATTGTTAATATTACCCTTACAGTCCTCGCGATCAGTGTAACACAGAGGAGCTGAGCTGCCATGATTCACTGGCGGAGCTGGCCGAGTTGCCTTCGCTAATGGAATACAGTACCGCTCAGGCTGTCGTGGATCAGGTGATCGAAGTGGACACCTTGGTGACCAAACTGCTCAAGGTCCTCCGACTGGTTCAGCTCGACAACGACAATTGCATACAGCAATTGATTGTTGACAAGTAAGTCTTTTTAACTTAAATATACAATGGAATTTATATTAATATTTGTTATGTGTTAGGAACAAACTGCAGCAGCATAAGGAGGACATGCTGGAGAAACTAAAAGACTTGGAGGACGTCAATTTGAAGCTGCAGGACGAACTCATGGACGCCACCCAGGAGCTGATGATCAAGGGCAGTGACCTTGGCGGCGCCAAGGCCGAAATGCAGCGCCATCGCAACGAGATCGACGTAAGGTTTTAAGACTTGATCGCCGCCGAGCGTTTTGTGGACTTTTGTGTTGCGCCTCCTTCGAAGACATTTCTATATATCGCTATCGTTTTGCCACGCCAGATATATTCTCATATGTCGATCACGATCTTATTTTATTTGATTGATTTAGTTTAGTTTTAGAGCTTAATTTTGAATAAATTACCTGGCTTATTTACTTCTTGAGTTATCTTTGCCGTAGTCGTAGCTGTTGAACGATCTTTCGATATAATTTCTTTCACCTTGTTTCATCATCACCACAATCATCAAACAAACATCATCAATCGACTTCTCAATGGTACGACAGTCGCAAATCAAGTTCAAAAGTGCACTATTTCGTTTAAAATGAGATCCCCAAACTAATTGCCATGTAACCACTACGCAACTGCTTCTCCAACATCGCCTTCATTCCTCGTTAATCCTGGCCAGCGTCTCAACGAGGACATCTGCACTCTGAGCACACTCTGCAGCAGCTACAAAAAGCTGTCGCCCACCACGGAGTTCCCGCCCATGCGGCTGCTTTCTCCCAGCCAGGACTCCGAGCAGGGCGATGTCCTGGGAATCCTTAATTTGCTCAAGATGTGGCAGGCGGGCGGGCAGCTGCAGGATCCACGAGTCAGCGGATACCTTCAAACTATGGCTGGCAGCCAGGTGAGATTTATCCCACTTAATAATCATAATATTAATAAGATTAATAATAATTAATCTTCACAATAAAAACTTATTTTATTTAGGTCCAAAACATACATCAGGATAACAACAATGTGGAACGCCTTAGGATCTATGCCAATCAACTGGAGCATGTGTCCCGAGTCCTGGACGATGGACTGCCCATGGAGCTGCATGCTCCGCTCCAGCAGTTGCGGCAGGACATCGAGGTCGTCAGGACGAATGCCAACTGGACGCAGCTGCTCGAACTCAACGAAACGGATCACAATGCCAATGGCGATGTGCCGTCCACCAAGCCTTGAATTGTGTCAAAAATTGTTGTTATTCGTCTAGTTAACTATTAGATCTTGAGCGTTGTTTACTTTTACGTAGTTAGTTACAAATGTTTGCGTCCAATTCAAAGCGAAACTGGCATCGATTACAGTTCTAGATGTTTTAACCACGTCCAAAGGAAAGAATATTTTAAAGAAATCATTGCATTCCATAAATCGACTAGACTTCTTAAAGCCACTGCACAAGTGATCTTAAAATGAATTTCAGTTAGCTTACATAGCATGCATTGCAGCATTAACAAATTTCTATGCTGCATACTTTTCGTCTAAAAATGTTTTTCTGTGGCCCTGTTCAATAGTAATGGGTTAACCAGTATTCGGTCTCAAGTATTATACAATTCCTAGAAATAAATTTATCCTACAGTTAAGTTGAGTTGCACTTTACAAAGAAAAGCTCCATCATGCCACATCAGTTATGCAAAAAGAATGCCAATCACAATGCAGACTTAGAATATATTTAGTTTTGTTTTAGCGAAGCGAACATTTGCTTAAGAGTAAACGCCATAAAAATATCCTTTGAGATATGGCACGCCTCAAACCGAATTCCTTGCCGCATTGCCAAAACTACAATTGCAGCTACAATTTGCTATTCAGTCATTAGTGGAAGGTGAAAGAAGGGTTTAGACTAGACCAGACCCCGTGTACTGAAATGATAACTAATGCATTCGAATTCGAAAGCAAGCTGTTTGTTTAATACACGTACAATAAATAAGCATAAACTAAATACATATGTATAAAAATCAACTATAAATGATAAAAACAATTTCGCAAAATTTTTGAAATCCCTTGAAATGGTAAGTACACGCTAGATAAGTCTATGGGCGTAGGCCTAAGGTATATATATATATATCGATATATAAGAATGATATATAGTATTATATATGGTGTGTATGTATAATAGACAGCAGAGTCCTTTGCTCGCTGCTCCTTTTGTATGTTTTTGTCTTTTGTGTGTTGCCGTTGCTCTGTCTTTACATTTACAAATAATCTCACAATGGGGTTGGGTTGGGATGGATCTGGAGGGGATTACCATGAGATCCATCCGTCCTAAAAGGAGGGCTTACTGCTGCCCATGCTGCGGGCCGGCAAACTGTTCGTCTTGGCCGTGGGATTGTCGCGCGCCTGCGAGTGGGCCACCACGATGCTAAGGCACTGCACCCACTCCTCGGCATTCTTGCCGTCCTTGGGCTTGAGTATTAATGTCTGGTCGGCGGTGAAGATCTCGAAGGCCTTGGGTATGTTGCGAGCACCGCGCGACACCTTCACCGATCGAATCTGGTTCACATCGATGCTCTCGCCACCGCTCTGAAAATAGTTCTGGACTTAGTATCTTTTGGGGAACAATTTATGTGGTATACTCACAGATCCCTTGCAGGACAAATGTGCTCCGGACAGGGTAAAGTACCGCGTGCGCCATCGCCTGAAAAGCCGCCACTTGCCCTTCTTCTCCTTCAGTTGACCTTCGATCATGGGCTGATTGCTGCCGTTAAGGAATCCCACTGCCTTATCCGGATGGTTGCACAGGAAACAGCCCCACTGGTACTCCAACTCGTTGCAGTTCGGATTGGACTTGTCGGTCTTGGAGACCTCAAAAACGTCCAGGAAGCCCGAGTGGCGCAGCTCGTTCACCAGGATCTCCCGGTCCTGCAAGATTAAAGAAAACAAAACGAATCGATAAAAAAACACATTTCAGAATTTTCAGACAAAAGATCTCCTGAATTATAGTTAATAAGAAACATAAAAAAATTGCTAAATTTGATTTTGAATTTTAAATCTTCATTATCCTTGTCTAATGCAAGATAAAATTAATCTTCTAAAACATTTAAAAATAAAATGTTGCTATGCGCGAATTTTAGTAATATTGAATAAGTTTATTATTAAAGTATTTTTAGGTTTTGATTTGAAAATCTTCGTTATACTTTTCAGAAACATAAATATTTATTCAAAATATTTTTAATATAAAGGTCTTTCAAAATAACATTATTATTATTTCACAATTTTTTTATATTTTTCAGCTCTTATTGAAAGTTAAGTAATTCAAAGAAAATAAATACAATACATATACACTGAAACTATTGATAATGAAATTATATAGAAATCGTTTTATTAATAATAAAGAACCCACCTTGACCTGAGGAAACTGGCTGGTAACCAGTTCGGTGAAGCTGCGATTCTCGCACTTGAGTATCTGCCAGATATTCTTGAGATTGCTAATGCCAGACTCTCGCGTGCTTAGCACGCACTTCTCCTTGACCTAAAATACAGAAATAAAACAAGATTAAAAGGATGTCGTTTAATATTAAGTTGTTTTAGAACCTACAAAATGCCGCACTTGAAAGTCCAGGAACATCATATGTATCCAGGTCTTGGGGTTTCGCGTTCGCATCGTGAAGCAAGTCTTGGAGTACAGGCAATGGGGTCCACGAATCTGGCAGGCGAAGTGAAGTTTGGCCACTTTTTTGGTCCGACGCTCTGCGAATTCATTGGAAACTGTGTGATGTGTTTGTGTGCGGGGTGTGTGTGTATTTATGTGGGGGATGGTGGGGGAAAGGAGTTAGAGATTGAGGGAGAAGGACCTCCAAGGACTTACCCTCAATGCTGCAGCGCGTGGGCGGCGGCAAATGCTGCGACACCTCGTCCATGTACGACTTAATCGAGTTGAAGTTCTTCTCGCAGAATTGCTGGACAGGATCACGCATTATCTGGTATGGCTCGAAGGTGCTCATCCGCTGGTCCATCACACTGTTGGCATTTAGTAGGGTTCGACTGGTATTATCGCTGCGCCGAGGTGCCACATTGGTGGTGGGTCCCGAGACAATCACTTCGCTCTGTAAACACATTACTTATTGTTAACTGATTTGATTACATCTTTACACCACTTACATTGCCATTGACAGGCAGTTTCATCACCGACTTGGCATTGCCGTTGCTGCAGGATTGGGGCAGCGCCGGAGAGGCATGGTGTACGGATACCGCATTCTGCGTCTGCACTGGTGGCAAACTGGCCGCCGTGGAAGACTGTGGTATGGAGATCGAGCCGACCGATTGGTTCAGTGCATCCGTGCTGTACTTCATCAGCACCGTACTCGAGTTGAGCAGCGTGGAGGGTCCTTGGGAGTGGGGTCGCACCTTCGTGGGCGACGTGGTCACCGTCACTCCGCCGGAGGTCACTGGTATTCCATGTCGATTGTGTCCAGTGATGACTACGTTGTTGCTCAGTGGCGGTACTGGTGTCACGGGCGGATTGCTAAAAGCACTTGGCGTTTTTGGAGTGGCCCCCGATTGCACCACCACATTGCCGTTGGAGCTGCCTCCTGGCTGCTGGTTAATCTGCGAGTTACTCAACCGGGTCATGCTCTTGTGAAGTCCTCCCACAGATCCACTGGCCACATTCAACCGGGTCACACTCCGGTGCGTGTTGCTGGCGGGATGAAGGCGACCTGTGCTCCTCGAATCGCCCAGTTTCACCCGTCGCGTGTAGCCAGCGTGCTGGGGAGTGGGCGTGACAGCAGATACGGGGGTGGAGGTGGCAATGGGCGCCGAGGCCGAGGCGGTTGCGGGAGGTGCTGTGGGCATGGCACTGGCTCCGCTGGCCGGCTGGATGATAGTGGTGTTGATGGACGGTGCGGCAATGGGAACTAGAAAGTATTGCAATTAATAAATTGATAAATAACAGATGAAATAATTAAAAATGAAAAGGTAAAATAATATAATATTAAAGTTAATTAATTAATAAATAATAGAGTCCTCATTTAAATTCGTAATTTTTAATAGGTAGTTAGGTATTCTTAGATTGCTTTCAAATAATTCTTATATAACTTGTTTAACTAATTAATATATAACAGGACCTTAATTTAAATTTTTATTTTAAAACGAATGGGTAATTCCTAATTTTAAATAAGAAGTTGAGTTTTCTTTGAATGGAGTTTTATATCAAATACTTTATAGATAGCCGCTTTTCATTTGGGGAAATAGATTATAAAGCTTTTATAATACGTTTACTATATTAATATTTTTTACAACAGACCTTAAAACTAAACTCACCTGGCTTTGGCGGCGGACTGGGACTGGAGCTGTTCAGGCTGACAATAGTGACACCGCCGGAGGTCTTGTTGCCCAAGCCATTTCCCACATCCTGTTGCGAACTGAGAGCCGCATTTTTCTGACGCACGCAGGCCAGGACCTTTTCGGTGAACAACACCGGATAGGCGGAGCAGAGGCGAGTGGCCTCCTGCTGCAGCAGTGCCTGCGTGGGCAGGTGCTCCAGGACAAAGTCCAGGGCCTGTTGAGCAGTCTCCTTGCTTCCGATTCCCGCGGTGGTCATTATCTGGGCGCAGAGCGGAATCGTTCCCGGATTCGTCTTGGCCGCCAGACGCAGTTGCTCAAAGTGATCGATAAGGAGGTTCGGCGAGTGCTGGGCCAGCTTCAGCAGGATCTGCATGGTGATGCTGGAGGTGTCGCTATCGAGCAGAAAGCCGCAAAGCTGTGGTACGCACGATTCAAGGACCTCGGGTGACTTTTGCACTATTAGTAGATACAGCTGAAACACCGCCATCCGCTCCTGGGGATCACACTGCGGCAGCAGGGGCATTAGAAGCGGAGCATGTGGCGTCACCGCCTCCGGAGCCACCTCGTACACCTGCGAGAGCACCCGGAGTAGACCGTAGTTTCCGGACAAGATCGATTCCATCACGGACTCCGTGTGCGGACTTAGCAGACAGGCATGATCAATGGCCGCCAGCGACAAGTAGCTGGCTAGGTTTCTTGATAGCTCTCGGTTTCCTTTCGGCAAAAACTGCACGGCGACGGGAAGGGCTATTTTCATCAGTTCTTTCTTGTCATAGTTCTGTAAGTAGTTTAAATAAAACAATATCAGTAAATGTTTATAATATATTATAATAAACTACCAGAATCTTACCAGAAAAATGCTAGAGATAATGTCGGCGGCGATCTTGGCATGAGGTGGCTCTTCTTTTGTGGTTCCCGACGGTTGCAGGTTCCACAGCAGGCAGGTCTTCAGAAGATCCACCAGAGCAGCACAGTAACGCTCCGCAGAGCGGGTTTCCCGAATGCAGGAAAGCACCCTTGTCACACAGATCTCCACCACGCTCTGGTCATTATTGTTTTTCACGTAGTCCGCATGCGAGATGATAGGACTGATCTCAGAGAGCTAAAAATTGTAATGAAATTAGTTTATATTTCAGGGAGCATTCGGGGATAAACTTACCACCTCCGTGATGTCGTCTACAATATCAGCATCCGGCACGGAGAAGAGATCTCCGGCTCGGGAGAGATCGCGCTTGGCGAGCACTTTATTAAAAAGTTCGTGCATCCTGGAGAATTCTCCCTCATCTGTGGCAACTAAAAAAGTTTTATTAATCGTAGAAAACAGGATTTTAGAGAGATAAATATATTTTCTTTACAAATTCAAACGACTGAAATTATGTAAATCATAATTGAAAAGAATATATACTAATATTTTTATTAAAATCACAATTTAGAAATTCTTGAGTAATAAAAAATATATATTCCATTTTGTAAAATATTGATATTAATATTTTTGAAGATATTCAAAACAAATATTTGGTATTACTTTTTATTAATTATTTAAAAAAAATTTTTCAAGTGCAACAGAAATCACACATAGTTGGAATGCGACTAGATCAAATGAGAATTAGTCGGGTGTATTTATTTATTTTAGTCACTGCATTTTTCACTGCCATGTTTGGCGCTGGCCCATTGCCAAAGTCCATGCGCCTCTGGCAGCCACTTTTTATCTTATCGTCGGGCATTTGCAAAAGCGAACTAGTCCGAATGTGTGAGGTTCGCCCAAAATATTTGCTTTTCCAGAGCAGTTCTATACTCGCGTTCCGCGAAAGTGCATATATAGTTGTATAAATATAGATATTTCGCGAACATTAAATACTTGTTGCATCGCCTCGATGCTTATCTTAGATACTCGCACCGAGATGCCCTTGCACAGCCTCTGATGGAATTTGTACAAAAGTACTTGACGAGGAGTACGTACGATTACCCATATATGTATATATTCTGTGATACTAGAAATCCTAGCCAATTATGATTTGCCATAACTCCTATCTTTATGGCCATCAAATAAGGGTCGAATATCTTTATGGAACCTTCAAATTATTAGCAACGAGTGCAGGTCTGTCCAAGCAGTGTAGTTTGTTTACTCTAGAATCTGCACCGTATGGCCTGCCAGCGATTCTGCCAACAATTCCGCTGAAATGATTCGGTTCTGTTTTCCGTGGGGTTTCCCGCAAAAGGTGTTTGTTTTTGCCCACTTGCACTTGGCCGCTTGTTTGCCAGCTCGTTAAATTCTTGGCCAACTTGCCGTCGACTTCTTTGGACCTTCGTGGAATGCAGGCGACACGGTCTTTTGATTAGATGCGCAAAATTCCGGCAAGGGATTAGCCGCGACTTAGCGGATCACCCGGGAATTTGCTGGCTGGCCAAATGAGTGGGCGCTGAGCGCTGAAAAGCTGGCAGAAAAGTCATTTCTCGGGTCTGTCGCGCCATCAAGGAAGCAGACGCCAACGCCAACGCCCGGGTTATTAAATTTTCAAATAAAAACCAAAACCAAAACCAAAACCCAAGAGTTGCATAATCCATAGAGGCCAGTCAGGCAGGCAAAGCGGCTCTGCACGCGAATTGCAGACGGTTTTAGCCGTTGAGAGGACGGGCGGACTGGTGGACTGGCGGGCTGGTGGACTGACGGACGGACAGACATTTGCTTCCTGGAAACCGGGACAGAAGACAGCGACTGGGCTGCTGTGGTTGTTGTTGTTATTTATGGCTCATTCGCGCTCAGGTTGCAGCACCAACAACAAACAGAAAAACTGGTTAAAAAATAAATAAAGAAGCAGCAACAAGTCGCAGCAGCAACAGCAACAGCAACAGCAGCAGCAGCAGCAACTTTGAGCGCCCGAGAGAAAATTAAAAGAGAAATAGAAACACACATATGTGCGGGCAGGGGTACGGGTTCGGGTTTGGGTATAAGTAATGGATGATGGCGTTGGCTAAAACATAAACCGAAACCGGTGCGGCAGGTTAATACACACGAAGCCCCAGGCCCAACAATCGAGGGAAGCAGACGGGGGGCAGGGGACAGTGGTATAGGGTATGGGGTATGGTGCCCCCGTGGTCTCCAGATTTCGGAGACAGAGTGGAAACAAAGGCTGTGCCAAAATTCGAGGCCCCATAACTCTCCGCTTAGATTCTATTTGCATTGCTCCACAAAATGGCAGAGTTCAGAAATGGTAAAACAGCCACCAAGTAGATTAGTTAGTTAAGCCTTTTTTAATACAGTCCAACTTCTTAATCTCGGACAACATGTTGGTTCTTAAATTATGAACAAACCAATTACCCTTTTCATCATTATGATTTGCCCATCAAAATTTGTAATGACCGCGCCTTGAAGGTATTTAAATGACAAACTATATAAATTTCAAAATCATTGGCAATTTCAATTCAATAATTTAAACTTCGGAGATATAAATCACTATTTTTGGAACTGAAAATGGAATGTTACTTAAATAAACCAATAAAACTATTATATTTTTTATAAAAGTTGAACCTTAAAAAAAGACAGCTTTGAAGTATAAAAGGTTCTTGAGTAGAATTTTTTAAGAAAAGTTCCAAAAAATGTGATGACGCAAAATTGATAAATGAATATTCTTAGTAAAAACGATTCGCACGCAAGCTCTAGATCTTGAACGTGACAAGATCGCTGTTCGATTTATGGAAGTTCGTCTGTATTTCATAAGAGCGTGCGAATGACTCAATTTTCCGATGGAGACAGAGCAGAGATGGTCCGCTATGAGTAACCCTACCTGTTGGCCAGGGCTGGACCAACCGGCCAAGTGGCACGGCCTCCGTGTGTCTCCTTGTAGGGAGTTTCCGCGAAACGGGCTGCCGGCTCACATAACCGTCACACTGGACGTATACGTATTCTGATCCAGCGAGCATTCCGCTTTTCCGAAACCGAGTCGCATTGCGTGCTTGGCAAGTGTTTGGTTCTTGTTTGTGCATTCCATTGTCATACCTGGCCAATGTGCCCGGAGGAGCGTCAAGTGTCTCGGCAGCCTGCCACTTGGTTGCCAGTGGCCAGCCTGCAACCTGCAACCTGCAACTTGCGACTGTGATTACACGTCGTCGGCTCAAAGTCTGCCCGGCGGCATGGGGGAAAGGAGATTTTGGCGGCGGCCAGTCGCAAAACACAACTAGTATTAGTAGCTGTCGGAAAACTCGTTTTCCACTCACTACCTCTAACAATCCATTTCTGGCTACCCTACGCATGCGCAGACAGTCATCGCCACCGCTGGGTGGGATAGGATGGCTCAGATTGATAATATATTTGTCTGTGGTCTGAAATCTGGGTTGCAGATGTCATCCGTAATTATTGCTTATCGAGTCGTGATTGTATGGAAACAATCGAAACTTTAATAAGGGGATGGATTCAAATATTAATTCCAAAGTAAGCCAAATTGTTAGTTTAAGACAGAAGCAATAATTGTTTTATTCTATTAATGCAAATATTTAATTAATATAAAATTTAATTTACAACAAAAGACAAAGCGAAAATACGGCGCTAAGCAATCATTTGGAATAGAAAATTATTCAAAATAACAAATTGCCAAGTCAACTGTAATTGATCCTAGATGACTTTAATTTATAAAATCTGGTTGCGATCATGTTTGACAAGTTTTATTCTGGATATCTGTAGTACGCTCTTGAACGTTAATCAAAAAATGCACAAAATATTTGTAGCTCAGATAATATTGAAAATCAATCATCAAAGTTGTTAGCCAAGTCTTTGCGTTTATTGCATCACCAGTTAAAATATGTTATCAACCCAACACGGAGCCAAAAACTTCCTATACGGAGGAATTAGCAAAGAATTATAATTATTCGTCCCGCTGGCCCCTTTTGCCAATATTTGGGGACTGCGAAAAGTAAAGACAACATCAACACCGTAATCCGATCCACAGACGAGGTGGTTGGGGGACAGGAGTGCGAGTATGTTGAAAAATGAGCGGCGCGTGAAACTTATTAATGAAAAGGCCGCGAACGAAGAAATTGCTGCGAATTAGCACAACAACAAGAAGCTCACACGAAAATATACAAAAAGCCCCACTAACACTGGCTCACAAATTTTGGCACTTCATAATGGGTTTTGCGGAGTCTGCGATCGCTGAATCTCTAAGGCTGCTACCTGGCTAACTTTATACCTGCCCAACAAGAACAAATAAATACTGGTGAAATTCTAATATTAAATGTTTTTTCTTTCAAATAAAATGACTTTGTTCTACACAAATATAATTGGACATATCATGGGTAACTTTTGTCTATACGCACTTTCACATTGAATTTCATATTTTTTTTTTTTGATATAAAAATTGTTATTCACATCTGTCTTTATCTATTCGTTCACTTTTATTTCCTAATATACATTGAATGTTAGACATGTATGTATATTAAAAAGGAAAGACGTGTTTTTTATTATTTTATCTATACCTACCTAATAAATATTTCAATGTTTTTTTTAATGTTAAAAAAATAATTAAAAAGAAATGACTTGTTTCTTTAAAATATCTTCATTATTTTGTGTGTATCTATGTGATAAGTAACTATAATAATATGAAATCATTTAATCGATCTTCAATTATTAAAAGCCAATCTAAGCACATAATTGATAATTCAAATTGTATTTTAAAATGTTTAATATTTTATCACGTTTATTAACACAGCTAAATCGCTTTCAATAAAATGAAAGGGTTTATCTTTACGCATTTAATAAAATGTTGATGGCTCAAAAACGAGAAGTCAATCGAAAGTCGTTCAAGATTGCTTAAAAGTATATCTTTGAATCGGAAATTTGAATGCGCCAAGCCAAGCCAAGCCAAGTCAAGCCAAGGCAAGGCAAGGCAGCAACGGTGAATGGGCGAAACTCACCGGATTGCATCTGTGGCTGCTGGCGGACAGCTGGTCATATCAGTATCACTGCCTTCAACTGGAACTGGATTGGTCGAAGTCGGAGTCGGAGTTGAGCCCCGATCTCTGACGCTCTCTGTGTCTGCGGTTCCTGCTCTCCGGATCTCTCTACATGTATCTCTGGTGCAGCAGCAACAAAAAACACTTGAAAAGGGTACAACACAAAAAAAAGGTAGACAACTTTGATGGTTGTTGCTGTTGCCGCTTTGGTTGCTGTTGTTGTGTTGGCCAAGTCAGCCGCAACCGTAGTTTTTGCTGTTGTTTTTTTTTTTTTATGGCTGCCACTTTTGTTAACTTTGGGTGTAGTTCAATATTAATTTAATTGTTGCTGCTGTTGCCGATAAAGCACAAAATTCAGAATTGCCGTTGGCGTTTATTTATTTTTTACGGCCGCGCTTTGTTGCCGCGCCAGCGCATTGCTTTTTATGCAAATTTTCGCATTTCGTGTATATGTTTAAAGATTTGTTTTTTATATTTTGTTGTGTAGATTATATTTTTTGTTTTTATACTTATGTCCACTGCGCCGTTGACTGTTGTTTCAGCCACAATGCCTTGTTCCACTATGCCTGATTTCTTTGTATTTTTGCTAATCACATTTTGTTAACACACACACACACATTATAGGTATGGGCGCACGCACACACTGAAAGGCGAGCGGAGAGCGGGCGGCAAAAGCGAGTGAGAGAGCGGGGGGCGGCGGGTGTTTGGCAGCGGAGTGACGAGCGGGCTGGCCAGCGAACGCGTTTGGGCCCGAATGAAGACTGAATGAGCGGAATGGCAAAAGCAGCGGCAAAGGCCTCAGACTGGCTGACACCGACTGGTTGTTGTTGCCTGTTTGTTTTGCGCGATCGCTGGACGCTCGCTCTCTGCGACGCTCTCTCGGCTCTCTCTCTGGTGGCCAAGTTCTCTGCGACTCTCTTTTGGACCACCTTTCTAGTCATGAGCACCTTTGCTACCGTGCTTTGGAACAGGTAAATCGGTCCTATAAACGTTACACCCACAAATTAATTCAAAACTAAATTTAACATTTTCAGATTTTTGAAAATGTTTGTTTTCATACATTCGCTTTCAAAATATAAATAGTAGCATACATTTGGGCATTTTTTAAGTGGCTAAGACCTTAAGTATGTTAACCCAGAAAAAACTATCTTGACCAGACTTATATCCTGAGTTAAAAGAATATTCAAAAAACGTTTTGGAAAATATAACATTCTCAATCATTTTTGTTGTATCTTTTTACTACATACGTTAATCTTGGATAAATTAACGTTGGTTAGTTGGTTTTTCAGTAAGGTATCTTAAAACCAGCTTAAGATACAATTTGTAGGGTATCTGTTTACCGATCCCCCAAAATTACCCTAGTTTGTTGCTCTTTTTGCCCACACCCGTTTATCGCTGTTTTGCCTTTGCGCTTTTCATTCATAAACAAAAAACTCTGGCGGCATTTTTGTTGCTCTTCTCTTCTCTCTCTCACTGTGTGTCTGCTTCTTCTTCTGCTTCACCTGTTGCGCGGCTCAGCAACTAGCAACATGTTGATGTTGCGACTGCATTTAAAATGTTGCAACCAATGTTGCGGAAGCATTTAATAAAAATGACACTTAAATCGGGAAATCGTGTCTAATTATCGTGAGCTTTTCGTCAATCTTCTATTACGTCCTAAGCGGATTTCGATGGGAGCCTCAAGGTCGTCGGTTTGGGATATCTTCCGCCCGACAATAAACCCGGTTTGCGTTTTGGGCAAACACACACTCGAAGATCCATTAACGATGCGCCGCTAACAAGCGCCAGTTCTTGGTCCAAAGTACAGGAAAAAAGCGATGCAGCTCCCCAGCCACTTCCTCTATTTACCAGGTAAATAGCGCCAGGCTAAGCGAATGCATGGGGTCAACACATATTTTAGTACAAAATTAACATACAAAGTTTATTCCGCATTAAAGGTAACATTATAGGTGTATAGTCTCTAGCTGAGTTAAGATCGCTAATTGGTGGTTGGTTGGGTGGTTTAATGGCTTGAATGCCCTTAAGCGTACTTGGCCACCAGACCGGCCACGAAGGTGACGTACTCCTGCTGGGCGGCCTCGCTGCTCTTGCCCTTCTGCTTGTTCCAGGCCTCCCACTTGGCCTTGCCCTTCAGGTCCAGGAGTCCAGGCTTGGCGGTATCGTTGTCGCCCACGCTGGCCTGCTTGAACAGGGCGTACAGCTCCAGGAACTCCTCGTCACTGGGACGCTTGGTCAGGGTCTTCACCTTCTCGGCGGCGGCGTTGAATTGCTGGGTGAAAGAAGGGGACATGTTACTTAACAACCAAAAAGGGAGGGTTTTTAAATAGGGTCCGTAAAAAAAACCGTGCTGTTAATTTTTTATAGAAATATTTTCGTAAATCTGTATATGTTTACTTTATGTTACGTCATTTTTGCTTTATATAAAACGAAACGATTTGTTTAAGTACCCCTACAAACTTTAAATATACTTAGCTCATAGTAAAGAGTTTTGGAATATAATAATCAAAATCTTTACTTGATTGCAGTTTTTACCAGAATGTATATATATTAAAAAATATTGCTATTGTTAAAATCAGTTTTGTTAGGTAAAAGGTAATTTTAATGCCTGTAATTTTAACCAGTTTTATAGTGGAAAGAGTCAATAAGAAAAAGAAAGAAATAAGAAATTCCCTAAGCAAAATCAGTTTATATTTCTATAGTTGTTCTATGTATTACAGCTTTTTAAGCATTAACTATAATTAAATGCTTTTCATTTAAAATATATTTTTTCTGAGTGTGGGGCAATCGAACAGGTGATTAGCAGCCGGCTTATCGCTCAGTGCCGCCCTAAATTTAGTACACTGCTGCGATCAGTGCACAATCTTTCGGTGGAAGTACTTACCTCGGAGAGGGACATTCTGGGTTAGATTTTATCTGCAAGAAGTGGAATTGTAAAAAAAGTTAAATTAGTCTTCTTTATAAAGTGCTTGGTTTTATGTCATAATAACTAAAACCAGTTCCGAATGAGGAGGCTGGCGTGTGCCAAACAGAGCCAGGTGGAACATAACTGAACTTTGGCCCCCCATCTGGTGATCTCAAAAGAACTAATGGGTGTTTTGCTAATGGGTGTTTGTTGGGCCACACGCATGTCCGACTTTCACCCAGCAGAAATACATAATTTGGATAGAATTTGGAAATTATGCTGCGGAAGCAGAAGACGCAAATATTTGTCTCTGGGTCGAGATTTTTGAAAGGGAGCGGACAAACCGTTAACGGCCGCTTTTTGGCCGGCCAATTTTGACCAATATGGATTCGGGCGTGGGCTTGGTACGTGTCGAGCACTGAGCAAAATACTTGCCAAATATGGTTACAAAAGCTTGCAATCTAGAATTGTATTTGCCATTTGTAAACTTTTATTTAATTTATTAGCTTATAAAATAGCAAGCGACAAACATCAAAAGGTCAAAGTGACTCAAAACAAACCAAGCTCTGTATAGTATATTCCAGAATATTCGCTTTAGAATGATTGTCACAAGGAACACTTGTTTTGCTCAGTGCCTTATTGGTTTGTGAATTTCCCTAGGTGCAGGTACCCAAAATTCACACACCTTACACTATCTAATTTTGAACTTTTCGTGTCACAACTACAATTAGTTGCCACTGATAGGTGGTGAGGGCTTTTGGGACAATTGAATGCAGACCGCGGGCAACTTAAATTGGGCACTTACTTTTGTGTTGGCTGTCGCAGAACTAAACACTGTCTGAATTCCAATCTGGCGGTGACTTTCAATTTAAGTCTTTCCATGACGCGCGATCGCCCTCAACGAGAAAGCTCTCCACTGGCGAGAATTATGGAGAGAGTGTGGCGAAGCTCCGGCGAAATTCTCGGTGGATCTCGGGGAGCTTTCGTTCGAGTGGGTTAGGCAATCGCGGTGGTGATAATGCAGACCGCACTGATAGCAGTACCGATTCCCTGATAGGCAACCAAACCAAATCGAAGCGAAGCCACGTAATCGTGTTCGGATCGAAGTTCGAGCGGACACCTCCTATCGCAAAAACTTGGGAGATATTAGGATCAGGAGTGGTGGAGGGAAATGGGCCTTATTGCACGAAAAGCTCCAATAAAATCCCGCTAAGCCGGACAAACACTTGATTATTGCTGTTATCTCGGATAATCTTTATTGTTCAACATGGTGATGGCAGGTGAAATGGGGTGCCCGGAAACGGGAACCAGTTTAGGCGTAAATGGGGGCGTACTTCTCGTACACCTTCACGTAGGCCTCCTTGGCGGCCTCCTTGGACAGACCCTTGTTGGAGCTCCAGGCCTCGTACTTGGCCTTCTCCTTCAGACTCAGAACGCCGGGCTTCTCGATGTTCACATCGCCAACGGTGGCCTGCTTGAAGAGGCCGTAGAACTCCAGGAACTCGGCATCGGTGGGCTTCTTGGTGAACTTCTTGGCGAGTTCAGAGGCTTCTTCGAACTGTTTGGCAATGGGAAATTTAAGATAATTAAATTACTCTCCAAAATCATTACTTTAAGACTGATGTGACACTTTAAAATCTTTTTATTCCAACTCAAAAATTGAGTTTGACAGTCTTTCAGCAATTTAACACTATATCCAAAGTGCAGAATACTTACGGAGACCATGTTGTCAAAATTGGATTCTTGTTGGTAATGCTGATGTAGGAAACAAAATAGTACAGAATTAAATGTAGTTTAACTACAAGGATTCTTTGCTAATGTGTGCTTACCACTGAAAAAGGCAAAGACGATTGAATACTTCTAGGCCTTTTAGGCGCGCTTATATAGCTTTGAAACTCTTTCATATTTCTGCTGGTTTATTGGTCCAAGTAAAATATTCCCATTTTGCTGATAATCAGCAGATATCGATATCTTTATTTCGCCAATTTCGTTGCCGAACTACAAGCGTGCGACATTGTCAAAGGTAGCGATATTGAAGATAGCCCCCGGATACACTTATCGTTTATTGCACCAAAGAAACATGTTTTAGAATCCAAGGGCACAGTTGGATTCACCTGCGAATTCGACTTTGGGCTGGAAAACTTTTATGGTTACCCATAAATAATGACGAATTTCTCGGCTCCCGTTATAAACGACATATTAATCTAATATATTATTACGTGGCATAAATCTATTAGTGTACGTATATACGTGGCTTCTTTGTCAGCATCAGCTGATTACAAACATATACTGCAAATATATGTAAGCTTACTAAATAACAACATACATTTTGGCTATTAAATAATTAATTTGACCACGTATTTTCGGAAATCTTATGCAGTATTGCTACAAAGTAAGTTAAGTTTACTGAGCGCTACAAATACGCACGTTACTTAATAACAGTTATAAGCGTGTCTCCTAAAAGATTGCTTTAATTTTGTTAAAGTTTTGTAAAATATTTTTGTAGAAAGCGTGTAAATAATTCTTAATTTTTTCCAAAGCAAAATATTGCTTTAAAAAAACATTGTTTGTTTAATTAAAAAAAAATATGTTTAAATGCCAAAATATAAAAAAATATACTTTTTTACATGTATTTAATTTGGTTTTTGGTAATTTGGTTTTCACTTGACCGGAATTATTAACTTTACCTACATCTTGATAATATTTATTCAATTCGTTGAATCATAGTAGAACAAAGTCTTCTTTATGATTAACTTAAAAAAAAAAATAGTGAGACATTTCGAAGAACAGCAATAAAAAAATTTAATTTATAGATTTTTAGTTCTAGTGATTTTTTGATTTAGACGTTTAAGTCTTTGGTAAATTTGAGACACACGAAATGGATGCATAGCCTTCTTATGATAACCAGATCGTTGGAGAAGTCGACAAAAATAGATTTTCCGACCGTCCTTAGAAATTTAATAAGCAGAAAGGAAATAAGTTAAGAGTTGATCGAGCTGCTCCGTTAACTTCACACAGAGCAATAAAATAATAAGATCAGGTAATAATTGTGTTATATAAAAAAGTTTGTCATTAGAAAGAAATCTAACAAAAATTAATTACTCTTTTTTTTATTAACAATCGCATGTTTGCCAAACCACTTCGATTAAAGATATATATTTTCTTTAATTATACTTCTAAATTGCAGAACATATCAGGGCTAATAGCTCCCAATCAGATTAAGATAGGTGGGGAGTGGGTCGCATGATCGCATTCGGCAACTTGAGTGGAAAGTTCGGCACTGATAGAGGCTTTGTTTATGTTAAATGCATAGGTGTTTGGTTTATTATAAATTTACAATAAATACACAGAGTTACAACAACTAACCACATGCATCGCTAGAAGGGTCACAGGAAGGGGTCTAAGTCTAGGGGTTCTCAGATGGAGATGAAAGTGCACCGCTTATTCGTACTGGGGAGCGTACTTCTTGTAGACCTCGATGTAGTAGGCCTTGGCATCGTCGGCGGTCAGACCGGCCTTGCTCTTCCAGGCATTGTAGCGGGCCTTCTTCTCCTCGTCCTCCGGCTCATCGATGTTGCAGTCGCCGACGGTGGCCTGCTTGTAGTAGCCGTAGAACTCGAGGAACTCCTCCTTGGTGGGCAGGTTCTTGAAGCTCTTGGCCTTCTCGACGATCTCCTCAAACTTAAGGTTTGCAAAAGGGAAATTGTTAGACAATTGAAAGGCTTTAGCAGTAGCTTAAAACTTACGGTGGGCATGTTGGCAGCTAGTCGGTTTCGGTAAACAAAAACAATCTGTGCGGACTTGGTCGTGAACACCATTTATATATTGGCAAACATGGCTCACACCTTTCGCTAATCTTATCTGGCCCCCACTGCAATTGTAGTTGCCACTTGGCCTAATCGTAAAAGTATATATTCCGGGTAATCATGAAAAGTGAGAGTTCCTCTTAGGGGCACTGAAATATATAATTAGTCAGACGGCAGTTTATCAGCCCACTTGCACTTGCCAAAAATTGAATCGGCCATATACTATGCACAAACACTATGTGCCCACTATCTGATTGATTGATTAGGTCGAGCCCCGAAGCGAATGATATACTAAAATCTGGATAGCCAACAGCCCAAAATAACTTAATTAAAGGCTAGCCAACAGTCATCGACACTGCTTTTACACCTAATTCACGTGAGTCAGTTCCTATCACATGTGTTATCATGGTGAAGTCGCACGATCTCTGTGGTACTAAGAATAGTGCCCAGCAGATAGTAGTATCTACCTTTAAAGTGCCATGGAAAATATTAATTAAATTCGGTTTCAGGTTCAGGTCCCCAAATGTAGATATAAAATTGGGCAATGCACCTGCCCGTATTCAAATTAATTAAAATTTCTTAATATCAACTAAATGGGGGTCTATAAAAGCCAGTTGTTGACGGGGAGTGACTTCACTAAGCATCAATCGTAAATCCAGCAAGATGGTCAGTTTTGAGGAAGCCGCCGAACTCGCCAAGAAGTTCTCCAAGAAGCCCACCGACTCGGAGTTCCTGGAGTTTTATGGCCTGTTCAAGCAGTCCACCGTTGGCGACGTGAACATCGACAAGCCCGGCATTCTGGATCTCAAGAAGAAGGCCATGTACGAGGCCTGGAGCGCCCACAAGGGTCTGTCGAAGGAGGCGGCCAAGGAGGCCTACATCAAGGTGTACGAGAAGTACGCCCCCAAATACGCCTAAGGTTCCAACCTACGGACTACTCTCCATCTGCCAAATAAACTCGAAATCTTATCATGACAATCATATATCGTTTTGCATAGTATATATACCTAAAAGGCTGCCTCGGATTGGGGCATTGCAACGGCGGCAGCAATGAGTGGCTTGGCCTGGCCAGACTTCATCAGCATCACGCGAATCTGCGAGTTGTCCGGGCTGAGGCTGGGCGGTGGCAGTTTGTCCATGGCATCCAGCACGGCCACCACCTCGAAGTCCACTCGCAGCGGAACTCCTGGCAAAACACTGGGCAAGCGGGCCATCGACTGCAGAATCGTGTAGTGTCGTCGGTCCGCGTGCAGCAGAACCACCAGATTCGAGGCCATCTTGAAGGTGGACAGGTTCTGGACGGTGAGGTAGAGGCGGAATGCGGGTCCACTGCCGCACACCTCGGCGGATAGTTTCACGGGGGCGTGGGTCAGGTCCCCGGATATCGTCGTCTCCGAGGAGTTGATGGCGTCGATGGTCGCACGGGCTGCCGAGTGGCGAAGTCGCCAGAGCTCCACCTGAAAGCTGCCATAGGTTGCTGAAAGTGAGAATAAAATTGGGCAATTATATAAAACACCGCCAAACTGATAGAAAATGCTTTAGTTAAAATAATTAAATTGCTATTGAATTCAAAATTGTACATTTAAATTAAATATAAAATCATTATATTAAATACAATGCACTTAATAAGATTTAATATTAAAATATGTAAGCTAATGTGCATAATATAAGATTTAAAATGGGATCTATTTGATTTAAATGCATTATAGTTAAGTTTGATATGGATTCAATTAAAATAAAATTGTCGTATGTCAAAATTAGTACGTTTTTTGGCAGTTTAAAAATAAATGTATCCTTTTAGATAGATTACTAATGAGGCTTTCGATTTCGGTTTTTTTATAAGTCTAAATCAATTATTAATCAAAATTATTGGGTATTCCAACCGCTATCAATTTAACGTGTAATCTATAATCTTATGGAATAACACGCCACCTCAAATCAATCACAACATTAATGGTTTATATTTAAGTGGGATTTTTAGGAATTCCATTTCCGTTGAATGAGTAATCTATGAAAAAAACTGGACAAATATTAAAATTAATATTTGTGATCAAAATAAATTAAAATATTTAACAGCTACATATATAAATAAGCTACACTTACATTTGGCCTGTTGCTTCTCCCTTGCTGCTTGCTCCACAAAGATGGAGCTCTTCTTGGGTTTGTCCAAAATAGAGGCATCTACGATGGACTTCTGGTCGCTGACCGATCGCTTGTTCCCCAGCTCTCCGGGCTTGGGTTCAAATCGGGACACCCTTCTCAGGATCTTCACCACAATTCCGCCGGATTGGGTGACGAGTGTGAGAACGTGATCCTCCATGCCCATGCGACCGTACAGCATGGCATCCACTGTCTCGTCCAGGGTAAACTCATCGACCAGATACCGCTGCAAATAGAACTTGACCACGCCCCCCCTGAGGGCGATGGCCACCAGGGTGAGTCCCAAGTGGGTCATGGGCAGTGGCAGGAGGCAGACGGGCAGATCGGCCAGTTGCACCTGATACAGCAGCTTGCCCCGCTTCGAGTAGCACAGATAGCGATTGTCCATTGTGGAGGCGATGATGGTCTGATCGATGGGCAGGAGCAGCAGTCCCGTCAGTGGGGTGCCCAGCTTGAAAATCTCCTGTCCCTCGGATTGGGTCTTTCGCAGGAGGTACACACCGCCGTTCCTTGTAGCCACCACGATGCAGAAGTCCGTCTCATAGGTTCCCTGCACCGAGATCAGGCTCGGCACGGCGGTCTCATCCTCGCAGGTTCTGCCCTTGAATACCAGATTAAAGCCCTGCGGCTCCAGGATCAGGACATGGCCGCTGTCCGTGGCCAGTACCAAGTGGGAGGGCGGATTGGAGTCGCTGGAGATGCGCTTCAGGCAGCACATGGCCACTATACTGCCCACTCGACCCACCGGCGAGTCCTTGTGGGTGGTGATGAAGGCCTCCCGCTCCTCCTCGCCCATCTGCAGCAGGCGCTGCGACTTCCGCGACAGCTTGGAGTGGTCAATCTTCCGCAGCGAGTCCAGCAGGCCGGGATGGGTGTCCGTTTTCATTACCGGCAACTTGCGCCACACCTCCAGTTCGAGATCCTCTGATTCCTGGGCGGGAATTGTGTACTTGAAGTACGGCTTCAGGTGGCGGTAAAAGAGTACGGACTCGGCGATGGCCACGGCAATTACTGGAAATATGAGTTTACATAAAGTCAAACTACGTTTAATATGAATTAGGGTTTTCTTAGGGCGAAACTCATAAATGGAAGAACTATGCTGTGAGCCAATTTCACAATATATATAATAAATAATATAATGATTATATACTTCATTTAAATAAGCATTTTAATGGTATTAAATAGGCAGACAATTATTCCTTCTATATATTTCTATTGGTGAAAATGTGAAAAGTGAGCAACTCGTAAACAAAAAAAAAAACTGTGTACAATATTTAAAGCAAGAAAATATGAATCTATTTGCTTTGCAGGAAGGTGTGTCACGCTAAGTCCCCTGACAAAGCTTACCCGGCGTCTTGGGTTCCGACTCGTCGATGTAGAGGCTCTCGATGGCCGTGGGAATCCCCGGCAGCGGCTGCTCCTGCTTGAGCTTGAGTCCCCTGAACACTTTTAGGGTGGCACTGGGCTCCTCGGCGGCGTCGTCCAGGGAAATGTCCGCCGCCAGCAGCCGGACATATCCGTCGCACTGCACGTCGCTCAGGGCCATGCAGCTGGAGAGGGTGGTGAGCTGCGGCCGAGGACTCTCGTCCTCCGTGTCCACATGGAGCCAGTTGGGGGCTCCGGCCATGGCAGGATCTTGCGGAAAACTTGGCAGCGTAGTGTGAAAACGAACAGGTGATTCAGGACATTCCTTTGTTTTGGTTTTTTTTTTCCTTAGCAACCGGGATGACCGTTAATTCGTGGTATATTGATAGGCCTGCCTTTCACAAAGTAATTATAGGAAAATTATTATAATTGGAATACTGTACTTAAATATAATTTATAAAAGAATTTCTAATTTTCAAATTTAGTTTTAAGCAATCCGAAACAAAAATATTGAATTATTGTTCTTTTATCATTCTTGTTTTGTTTTATTAAATACAATCTCTTTTTTCTATTTTAATCATTAAAATCTTTATTGTAATATTAAGATTTTAGTATATTTCCGAAGCCGGATGGTTTATTTGCCTGTCCCGACCTGGTCACACGGAATAATAACATTGTAGATCGATGATTTTGGCGGAAAACATCAATGTCTCATCGATGTTTGAAACAAAATTTAATACGTCAATATCTGTTTGGAGATTTATAAATAAACTAACAATAACAATGGAAAGTCTTTGGTTAAATCACTGCCCGCAATTCTAAATGGGGCCAAAATTATGATTGATGCCTAATTCAAATAAAATACTTAATTGTGCAGTGATTTCTTATTGTAATCTCTATTTTATGGCTTTCTTTATATATAATTATGTCATTTTAAGAACTTAGAATTTAGATAAACATCGATGACCCCTGCCAAATATCGATAGTACCGATACTTTGAAAACATCAATTATATCGATGCCGTCATCGATGTTTATCCACCACTAGCGACGCTCGGCGTTGAATTTTTAATATTTACTAGTCTTAAGTGAATTATTTACCCTATTCTTTGCTCAAGTGATGACGGAGTTGAAGGACGAGATCCCGATTTTCCGCAAGGGCGAGATAGTCCTCTGCTACGAGCCGGATAAATCGAAGGCCCGAGTTCTATACACCAGCAAGGTAGCGCTATTGCACACACTCGCCAACGCACACACACACCCACACAGTCGCACGCCGAAACGTCAAACAAATGTCAAAATCGAAGTTTTCACGGCAAATTTTGCTTTAACCCGGGTTTCCCTGCAGGTTCTGAACGTCTTTGAGCGCCGCGACGAATATGGATTGAGGTATTACGACTACAAGATCCACTTCCAGGGCTGGCGGCCCTCGTACGACCGCTCGGTTCGCGCCACAGTGCTGCTGAAAGACACCGAGGAAAATCGCCAGTTGCAGCGCGAATTGGCTGAGGCAGCCCAGCTGCAAATGTAAGTTAACCTAAATAAAGATAAAGCCATGGATATATTAATAGTACTTTATTGAACCCACAGCAGGGGGGACTACTCCTACAAGGGCACGCCCGACAAGCCGGTGGCCAAGAAAAAGCGCGGCGCTCGGGGGGCCCACGTAGAAGACCCATTGGCAGATCCACTGGACACGGGACACCCACCGGCGGAACAGGAAATGGCGCCCACACATCGCTCAGCCGGTGGCAACCGTTCGCGGGACAACAGCGGTGGCAACAGGAAGGAAAAGCCCGCCCCCGGCGAGGGCAGGTCAAAGGCTAATCCTCGAGGACGACCCACAGAGGCCAGCCAGCACCATGAGATCATGGATCCCGCTGCCGAGCGCTTTGTCCACCAGGAGGATCGCATTATGATGCGCGTCAGCGAGCGACTGCGCGAGCTAATCGAGTACGACCGGAACATGGTCAAGAAGCTGGGCAAACAGCATGCCCTCCCCGCCCGCATGCCCATCGTGTCCATCATGGAGAACTTCGTCAAGCAGCGGGCCGTGGAGCTGGCCATTGGCATTAAGCAGGACAGCTCGCGGGCCAGGAACACGCAGAGCCGGAATGCGCGCATGGAGCGGGAATACGATCGGGTCATGTCCAAGTAAGGAGACCATTTAATCATACCCCTAACAATCTAATAACTCTGTCTGTGTCTCACAGCGTCTGCATGCTGAAGGAGGTGGTGGATGGCCTGCGCATCTATTTCGAGTTCCACCTGGACGATCATCTGCTGTACAAGGAGGAGAAGGAGTACATCCACAACTACCTCACGGACGACAACATGCGCAACTGTAGTTTGATACTGAACAAGTCATATGACTTCATCAATCCCGGTGGCGAAACGGAGCTGATCTCGCTGGATGGTACGCCCGTGGGCCAGACCAACGGCCAGATCGATGTCGGCATTCTCGGCGGCAAGGAGTACGAGAAGCAGCTGCAAAAGTGCCTGCTCTACATAGTGAACAGCAGCGGGAAGAACACGGCGCAGGCCTACGATCGCTCATCGCCATACACGGCTGCCTACAAATTGCCACCGGAGATGCGCGGCTTTCTAAACGAAACATTCAACTGGCGGCTTCTGTCAGCGGAATCTCCGCCGGAGAAGTCCATGGTATTTGGCGCCCCCCATCTGGCTAGACTGATGAGTAGGTCGTAGATTTTTTCCTTCTTACATTACAATTAATATCCTTGCTTCTTTTAGTAAAAATGCCCATGTTCCTCAATGCCTCACCAATTAGCAATAGGAAGCTGGAAGATCTACTTCCCCACCTCGACTCCTTTATCAAGTAAGTGTATGACCTTTCCAGACCATCCCCAATCTAATTATTTACGTTTGCAGCTACTTGGAAAACCACAGGGAGTGGTTCGACAAGGAAAACTATGTAAATCCCACCGCTTTGCCCCAGGACGAGCTGCAGCGCGAGCTGTTGAACTCCCTGGACGGCATAGCCGCTTAGCTTTAGTCGATCGTAGTTATCTAGTTTATTTATTATGAAGATTAAAGCTTATGTTCTTTTATTTTAAAGATTTGTAATTGTCGTTTTGGTTTCTTCAACTACACACTTTGTAAACAACGCGCTTCTATAAAAAAGTCTTCTAACGTGATCGTATAATCGAATAATGCCTACAACTATATGTTAAATATGGAAAATACGAGTTTAACATTTTCTTTTTTTTTTCGCTTATCCTAAGTTTTAGTTGAGTAGTACATGCTAGTATTTTTGTCTCGTGTTTTTTTTTGTTTGTGCTCAAATACATTTAAGAGTTTGAAAGATTTTTGTCTTTTTGTATTAAGGATTTGCGGACCTTCAGTTGGAATGTGCAGGGAATTCTCAAGATTTGTATAACTTCTCAAAATATTGCAACTGTAACAATTATGTGTGTTTTTCAGATCCTGCTTAGAAATTCGAAAATGTCGCTTGGACGGCTTGGATTTGGATGCATTCGCGTTTGTAACTTGTGTAAACTAGGGACGTTAACTTGGACGAGGACCGAACTGGACGCCCTCACTTCTGGCGCTTCGTCACGCTGCTGGCCGTGGGTCGCATGAAGCTGCTCACGGATCGGCTGCTGCTGGTGCTCCGCTGCTGGGGACTGGCATTGGCACTCATCCTGGCCTGCTGCTGCTGGTTCAGGGCGTTCTTCACCAGCACCACACTGCGGGCGGCGCTCATCCGGGATTGAGACTGCGGCTGCTGCTGCTGCTGCTGCTGGGACTGGGATTGAGACTGGTTTTCCTTGAAGCTGGTGCTGCCATTGATGTTACTTCTCGGCGTGGTACTGGACATCTTGCTGCGCACCAGGATCACACTGGGTCCCACGCTGGAGCCACTGCTGCTACTCCTGCTGGCCGGCACTCCGCGTCCGGGCGTGGGTCGCAGATTCTGGGCAGCCAGTGGTCTCTTGCTGGGCGACGAGTCCACGGACACGGTGGCTCCTGCTCGCTGGACGGCGGGCAGGCGTCTCACCACCGTTTGCGTGGAGGCTCCACTGTTGATGGAGGATCGCGACGAGCGCAGACTGTTCCTCGAGCTGCTTCTTTCGACTCCCGCCAGAACCTGTTGCTCCTGCGGCGAGCGTCTCACTGCGGAGGCGGATCTCAGCGGAGCGGCACTGACCAACGGCTGGCCATTGGGCATGCGCAGCGGTCTGCTGGCGGAGAGGCTCCTCTTGACCGTCGCCGTTTGGGTGGCAGGTGCTTGTGCTTGTGCTTGTGAACTTTGTGACTTGATGGTGGCCGAGCCAGAACCCCTGATCCTGGCCTGCTGCAGGCGATCGGCCAGACGGCTGCCCATCTGCGTGATGCAGGTGGTGGTGGGCTTCTGCTTCTGCAGCGGACGCTGGCGGGAAGGCGTCTCGCTGACGCCCTCGTTGCAGGAGGAGTTGGTGCTCTCGCCCTTGCCGTGGGACGGGGTGTCCGAGACCAGGCTCTGGGTCTCTTCGAAGCCCTCGTCGTTGAGCTCGTGGTGGCCGCTGGCCGTGAGCTTCAGTTTGGAGGGCGTGAGCTCTCGCGGCGGACTCCAGGGTCGCTCGGGCGTGCCCGTGGGCGACTTCAGATTGCGGATGGCCTCGCGCACATCCTCCTGGTTGATGGAGCTGATGTGACGACCCACCTTCTCCAGCTTGTTGATCGTGCGCTCCTTCTGCTTGGACTTCTCGGGCGGCGGTTGCTCCTGCTTCGAGGGCGAGGCCTTCGGCTCCGGTGTGCTGGTGGGCAGCAACTCCTCGTTGCCGCTGCTGTAGTCCGTCGGCCTCTTGTAGCGCCGCGTGCGACGCGCCAGGGCATGGCGATCGAAGTGACCCGGCGCATCCTGCTCCGCTGAGCCCATCTTCTCCTCCGCCACTGCCTTCGGCTTGTCCGTCATGCTCACCGTGACCACTGTTGTCGTGGGCGTGGCAATCACCCGACGGCTGACCGGCGGCGTCTCTATGTTATCCGCATCCACGTCCTTGGCCTTGGAGGACTGCATCTCGTTCTGGCTCTTGTGGTGGCTCAGCAGACTGGCGAAGGTGTCGTCCGTGGACACCTGCGGCTTTGGTGACTTGGGCGGCAGCAGCTGCTCCTCCGTTATGGCCGAATTGAGATCCCTGCTGGAGGATCTCCTTATGAAGATCTGCAGCCGCTCGTTGCTAATGTCCCGTTCGCCCAGCTTCTGGATCAGCGACTTGCGCCGATCCTCCTCGGCAATCGACTGCAGGGCAATGGGACCGGACTGATCCTGCGACCGCTGGCGGCGGTACTGACGCAGTGTCTCCTGGGGCTGGGCATCGGCTATGGCCTGCAGGTTGGCCACTACGTCCGTCTGCTCCAGCGTCTTCGAGGGCTTCCAGTCGGCGTAGACGCGCTGGTACCTGCCGGCATCCTGATCCGGCCTGTTAGTGGGATTAGTGGTCGTGGGCGTGTTCGTTGGCGTTGCTGTCGTCGTCGAAGGCAGGATCTTCTCCTCCGGCAAGGGGTCCAGTTTTCGTTCGTTTTCTGTGGACAGCATCGGTGGGTTATAGCTTGGATAGATATAGATATTATGAATTCTTAAGGGGATCTCACCAGTTTCGTTTTCGAGCGATCGCCGATTGGCGTTGACCAGACGACGCTTCCGCCGGTACTCCTCGTTCTGCTTCTCGTCGCTCTCGTTCGACTGCAGCCACGTCTCGATCTTCTGGCGCCACTCACGGGATATCCTGGAAAAGCAACCACATCATGTTTGAAAAGGTGCACGTAAGTAAAATATTCAAGTCAGGATCATGACTTTGGCTTAAATACTTAAATATAGTTGGTATGTTTTTTGAGTGTAAGTTAATCAAAACAAGACCCTTAGCAAAAGGATTAAGTGTTTGCCTAGACCTAAGCTAACGATCCTCATCCGAATGATCGAATGATTTCGATGAATACAATTTTTTGGCAATTTTTGTGTTTGTTCCATCATAAATATTTGCAAAATTTGAAAAAAAAACTAAAAAATCACCAGGTTGAAATGCCATTTGATTGTGAATTTTATTTACTAGTTGAACGGGGTATGTCTCTCCTTATAGAGCACACTTTTTCCATTTTTATGGTTAAAATACAACATTTTCTGAGCAGAGTATTAAGACATTTTTTTTCAATCCAGAATTATTACTCTTTATACTCGTATTTTAAAAGATTTTTGGCTGTAACTTATCCAATTGAAGACATACAACAAACATTTTGACTGTTTTGTTCAACTTAATATCTGAGCTAATGATCCCCATCACTTTCAAGTTGATTTCGAAAAATTAAATTTTTGGCAAAATTTTGCGATTTTTATAAGGGGTAAACATCACAATTTTTTCAAAATTTAAAAAAAAAAATAATTTTAGATTGATATGCAAAATAATTGCATTCAACGGTGCATGACATTCCATATAGAGTCCATTATTAGCACTTATATGGCCGAAATACAGAATTTGAACTAAGAGTTTAACGAGGTAAGACATTTTATATAAAAAATATTATTTTTTTGTTCGCAAAAGCTCAAAGCAAAAAAAAATGTTTACTCAATAAATATAAGCATACATAATTTTCAATGAAAAATGTGAATGCTGGTACTAAGATGCAAAATAAGCTGTGATATTTTGATGATGGGTTACAACACAATAATTTCAATCTTAATCAATTGTTATTTTATAATAATCTCTTACCTTGGTTTCGCATCCTCGTTGGCGGGCTGCGTCTGCGCAATCGTCGATCCACTGCCCGTGGGCGTATTGGCTGCCGTTGTGGGTGTTCCAGCGGCACTGGCCAACGGAGATTGGAGGCGCTCCTGCGCCTGTTGCTGTTGCTGCTGGAGAAGCGGAGCCGGGGAGCTGGCCCGCTCGCGATCCAGGCCGAAGTCGATGTTGAGCAAGTCGGGCCGCTTCCGGCTGGAACTTCCTGAGCGGGCGCGACGGGCCCAGGAGCGATCCAAGCTGCCGTAGGCCGCCTTTCGCTCCCTGCTGTTGTGCCCATCGTGCGGACCTCCGGTCGAGCTGCGCAAGAACTCCATGAGGTCATCCTCCTCGGCCAGAACTCGACTGCGCCGGCGCCTCAGACTGCCGTTGGGTGTGATGTCCGGCGAGGCACCGTCCTGTTCCAGGCGAATGAAACCATTGCTGATCTCTCCGGATCCCAGGTGCCTGCGACTCAGCGCGGGACTGGCTCGAGGATCGAAGAGGGCATCGCCCAGGAAGGAGTGCTCCGAGTCGGACACGGGAGTGCCAGCCTGACCAACTGTGAGTTAAACAAGAGGTTTATGAAACTTAGATAAATAAAATATTATAATTAATATAAGTTTTAAGAATTGTAAAAATTTAATTGATTTTAAGTACCCTTAAGTTTGAAGAAGATCTTTTTATAAAGAGAGATTTAATCTATGTAAAACATAATATGTATTATTAAATTTTAAGTGCATAATACTATTTTTTTATTTAAAGATCTTTATAATAAGATGTTCAACTTGGAAATATGAAATCTTTACAATAATATGTTCAGTTTAATTTTAAATAAATGACATATAATATTAACTATTATGTCAAATTATTTGTTAAATTTTTAGTGTTAATTAATTTTATTCAAATACAAAAGGGTTTAGGGTTTGTGATTACTCTTAATATAAAAAATCCTTCTTTTTTTTTCTTGGAGCCACTTACTCTGCCTGGCTCTGCGGGCCAGCTGCTCCTCCCGCTGCTTTCTCCTCAGCGTGGCCTGCTGCTCCTGCTGCTGGCGACGCTCGTTCTCCTTGACCGCCTGCTTGAACTTATCACAGAAATTCTGGAAGATCTTGAAGCACTCCTCCAGCCGGAAGGTGGCCGCATCGTCGCAGAAGAACTCGGACATTTTGAGGCGCATGGACTCCACCTGTTTCATGCCCGCTTGCAGTACGGCCAACTCGGATTCGGCGGCCTGCAGGAAGTCGGCCATTTGCTCCTTGATGTCCGCATCCGTGGCAGGTTGTTCGATCTGCCTGGCTATTCTACGGATCCTGCCGTCCAGTGTGTTGATTTCATTGTTGATCTGCTCTGAAGTTGTTCTGAGGTGGAGTAGAAAAGATTTGAATAAGAGTGAAATTATTTAAGAACTTCCAATATTGACTTACTTGCTGGCACTTTCGAGGGTGCTCAATTGTCCGGTAAACTGCAGCAGCTCCGGATTACGTTTCTCCGCCTGAAGGGCAACAAAATGGATGAGGTTCATGCCTGGCTTGTTTGCTCGGATATCTGTAAGCTTTTGCAATGATGAAAGCTTTACTCCTGCAGCATTTCCCGCATATCCGCCGGAGTTGAGGAAGTTTCCGGCCACAACGACCATGTAGAGGACCTCCTGCAATGTTTTGTTATTCAGCAGTTCGTCGCCCGCATAGAGCATCGCGTTTATGCAGGGCTCCAAATAGGCCACATTCGCTGCGAACTCCTCCTTGAGCAACATGCTCTCAATGCGCAGTTTGTAGCTGGGAAACAGAAGAAATAAAGTTATATAGGTTACCAAAATTAAAATATTACTATTAAATTATTTAAGTTCTCTTTTGACTTTATAGAAATAAATTAAAACCCGATCTACATAGTAGGTAGTTTGTATATTCAATTTAAATTCAATTCTATTTTATTTCTAATATAAAATGAATTTTTTTAAATAAATATTTGGAAAGAAACATCTTTAAAATAAAATTATAAAATAACTGGATCTATGTTTTTAAATTAAAACCTATTTGTGGAAGAGCTCGAGTATTTAATATAATTTTAGTGCTTTTAAAATGGACAAACTTTTAGAACTGTTGTTGAGATTCTATTTGTAATAAAGAATAACTTTTTATTTCAATTAAAATAAACTTAATAATTTAATGGATCAGCGTTTTTAATTTAAAACCATTTTGAACTAGACCATGAGTATTAAATATCATTTTAAATTGATTGCTTGCTTTTCAAATTGATCTTAGCATAAAATTGTAACTGGGATAATATTTTTTTTCAAAATAAAATCGACTTTAATTGGATCTAATTATCAACAATATTTTTTCATTTTTTAAAACTGATACTATTAATATCCACACTCACTTGGGCACCTCCAGCAGCTGCAGCAGGAACTTCTCGGCATTGCCCAGTCGTCCCTTGTCGCCGTTGAAGCCCTTCAGCATGTCCAGCTCGTCCACCTCGGGCATAATCTTGAGCAGACCCCTCAACCGCTCCGCTCCGATCTCCTCGTGGGCTCCCTGCCGGATCAACTGGATGATGTCGTCGTTGCTGCTGCGGAACTGCTTGAGGAATATGTTCACATTGAGACTCCGCTTGCCGTCGAGCAGCGTGATCTCCGTGCTCTCCTTCTTCGCCTTGCGGTCCAAAGTGTCGCATCCGTTGGCACCATCCCGACTGCCATCCCGTCCCAGCTTCGGGGATCCCTGGGCACTGGCCGTTTGCAGGCAGAAGAGCCCCTCCATCTCGTTCCAGTCGATGTCCTGCATCGGACTGTCCTGGTGGTTGCTGGCCACGATGCTCCAGATGTTCTGCTTGCCCAGGACCTTGTTGTGCGGAATCTTGCCCCAGTTGATGGTCTTCATCTTGGCCTTCGGGGCGGGCGTGTCCTGCTGGGGCAGCAGTATGGCAGTGGCCACCGTCTCCGCGGCCAAGGGATCCGGTGTCCTGGGGCGGGAGGCCATCTTCATCGAGGGCGGGGGCGGTGGAGGGGGCAGGGCGCCACCATTTATCATGGGCGGTGGCGGTGGGGGCGGTGCTCGGCCATTTATCGGCGGAGGCGGGGGCGGTGGTGCAATGGGTGCCAGGGGCGCCATTGGTGGCGGGGGCGGGGGCGGCGTCGCCTTGGCTGCCACGCCCCCCGCCGTCTGGGCGGGCTTGCGGGTGGGGCTGCTGGCATCGCTGCCGCGACAACTCTGGCAGGCGAACTTCTGGCTACTGGGCGTGCGCAGCAGTCGCACCGAATCCTCGTGGCTTTCGAGGAGCGTGGCACGGTGGACCAGCCGCTCGGCGGTGTCCCAGATGATGTCGCTGACCGGCTCCTTGGGATCGATGCGCAGCAGGTGCTGCAGAATGTTGAGGAATGGCACTTCCTGCGGCGTATCAGCCACCTGTAAAATTTACAAAATATTTTTACTTCATGATTTATAAAATGAAACATTTAAAAAATATATATTTATTCTAACGCAAAACATAAAAATAATTATTCCGATTTATAATAACTCGTTGAAATCTATAAAAACTGTGCTAAGCATCTCAAATGTTAAAAGTGTTAATCATATATTTAAAAACAGTTTCAAAGTTGCCGTAAAAATAGAAAAATATTTAAAATATATAAAAATATGTCAGTGATGTTATTTGTTTTGACCAATTAGCTAAAATGTTTAATTATAAAAACCTGATTTAAATTAAAATACAATTTTTGAAATAATAATAATGATGTTTTCAGATGCTTCACTTTACAGAAGCTGTTAAATGAATATTAAACGTTCTTAGTGGACATCGTTAGCATTTCAATTGTGGCCTTGAAATATTTGCATGGTCATAGCCTTGGTCAAGTCCTAATGGCCACTTTGCGTATACGTAACTCTCTGACCAATACCAGCCGAAATAACGCATACGCTCTGTTGCACTCTGTTGCCCTTAAACTCACCTGTCGCAGAATCGCATAGAAGACATCAAGATGCGAGCTGAGATTGATGCCATCGGGCGCCTGAAGGCTCTGGGCCTCGTCGCATTCCTGCTGCTCCACAAATACGTCCAATTGTACGATGATATCCCCCACACTTTGTGCGACTTTTCTGCAATGAGGCAATGAGGTTATTGGGCATTAGTGGGTTAAGCTCTGTCCGCTCTAATTATTCAAATCATTTGCAGTTGGCAATTTGTTTTGCATGCTGCTGACAATTCTCACTGCCTTGTAATTGATTTCTTATTTATGCACAAGTATTTACAATATATGGGAAATAAATAAATAAAGATATGTTTATGGCTGACGGCTGATGGTTTGGGAGGGGGAGGGAGGAGGGGATGTCTACAAGTAGTTGAAGCTGGCCAGAATCGATAAACTCCCCGGCTGACATTGAGTAAGTGCCGGAGGCTGCCAGGGAAGAGTTGAAGGAGACTCACTTGAGATTCTGCACCAGTTGCAAGGCGGCGCAGCTGTAACGGGACAGCGAGCCGCAGAATGTCACCCGCCGCTGCAGGTGCAACGGCGATGGTCCGGGCGATGGCGTCACGGAAGCGGAAGCGGAGGCGGAACCGGATGACGTCGCCGAGGACGCGGATGCGGATTCCGATGAGAGGGACAACGGCGGCGAAGGCGATGCTGACGACTCCACGTTGCCTGCCTGTACAGCACAGCCTTGGCAATCAAATAGTCAAAACTTCTGCCTACTGGCACACCATTTTATGCGGCGTGCAAAATCGTTAGCCTTGCGCAATGTCCTTGCTCAGCAGCTCCGCTTTTGGCCAGACAATTGATATCCATGCAACGACTCGAACTGGCACTGCCACTGCCACTGGCACTTTTTAATTGCTTTGCCAAAATCGCTATTGCGGTTCGAACGAGAGAACGGCCAGCACGGCAATAACGAGGACGAGACAGCCTGGCACGACTCATGTGTTTTTCTTTTTTTTTGTTTTGAGTTATGGACACGATTTGGCGCCACGGAGAGCTTCGGAGCCATACGAATCTCCTTGTTGTTTTTGGCTGCCACGTGCTGCGCGCGCAGGAGTTTTCCGCAGGCGGCCTCTTTTTCGTACTTTGTCGAGCAACTTCGTCAACATCCATCGAGCACATTGGACACCCGGACATTGGCACGTGATGCTCCATTGTTTTGTTGCCTTCTGGCCACCGGTTTCTATTTCGGTCCGTCACGGAAGTCGTTACGGTTTTTAGGGAACTGCGGGGACTTATTTGCGGGGCTGAGAAAATTGGGCAACCAAAACGCCAAATTACAAAAATTTGAACGGAAGCCAACGACTAACAAGTACGAAGAAGTTAAAGGTGCCAATTTGGGGGCATAAATGTAATAAAAAATAGTTGAAACTTAAAAATATAGTGGAACATGTATTTTTATTTTATATTGATTTTTTGTTAAGCGACTGTATTATTATTAACAAAAAAGCAAATTGAAAAAATGTTCGTAAAATATCAAAGTGGGAGTGGTTTGTTGTTAAGACAATATAAACATTTTCAATTAAATTTCCGACTCCTCAGACATCCCATAAAAATACTTGAACAATCGAAAATGTCTATTCTTGACACGGTTCTAATAATCCCCATGAAATGCGATACTTTAGAGTTTATTTTTAGCAGACATTTATGAGTTTGATGGTAATTCGATACTAGCACACATCCATCTTTCTCAGACTGATAAACAACTTGGATTCGGATTTCGATTCGATTAGAATCCATTATGAGGAGAACAATTAAAATCGGCTTAAAGCATCTGGGCAGCTTCCAAGCTACGCAGAGTCAAGTCTCCAATGAATCTCAATGGTTTTCGCCCCTCGAAGGCGGTCTCAAATCAAAGCGCGTCGTGGCTGAATGAAAACGTTTAAGGCGATTCGAAATTCCAAATAAATTAAATAGCGCCAGAAACTACGCATTTCGTTGATGTGTGCGCGTTAAAATTTTAATAACAATAGAACTGAAGGGGGTCCTCACACTCAGAAGAAAAAAAAACACAAAAAATGCCACAAGACAAATGGGCCGGGACAATCAATTAGTCAACTCTGCTCCGACTGACAAGCTGAGGAATCTGCCAATGCGGACAGCTTGTTTGTTATTGTTCGCTTTTGGGCTTGAACTATTTCAAATTAATTGAATTTGCTAGTTTTCCTCGTTTTTGGAGGCAGACTACAGCAGAGAGCCACAAATTTGTCAACCAGAGGGCCATAAATAAACTCGTTTTTTAAAGGGAGAGACGGGGGGCCGACTAATTGATTTATTGTTGACTAATTAAATATTGAATTAATTGGTTGACTCGAAGGCGGCGTAAATTATTTGCATAAGACCGAGATCATCGGGCATCCAAACGGACATCTCCTCAACTTTGACGAGTGTTTGACAAGCATTCCAGCGGTCATAAGCGATTCGCCTCCATTTCCCCCCACTCCTTGTGCAGAAAATGGTTAAAAAAAACCAATGAAAATCAGCATATACCTTGATCTTGTCTTGTTGGCCGTCTCGTCATGTAGTCGCATGCAAATTAAATGTGCGTCCGATTCGAATAAAGCATAAAAATAGCAAACAGCAAACGGCAATCGTTAAACTGTTTGTGATACTCATTTGCTTGATTGTGGGAGACTTTCAGGGTTTTTTTACCCAAGCGGTCTTCACACGCTCCAATCGGAATAACAACTACGCCCTCAGCAAATCTGGGTGCTTAAAAGTGTCTCGTCTTTGGGTTTTTATTGAGCGTCCTCTTAATCGCTGCACTTCAACACAACACAATACAAAACTCACCTTAGGTTATTGAGCAGCGGCAAAACTTTGAGACCTGCAAGACAAAGGAGAAAAGTATTAATTGAGGTAGGTGTTGAAAAAGAACACTTAAAAAAGAAAATAAATTATATATATTCCTCTGATTGGCATATTTTTATTAAAGGCATTTTTTATTTTCTGAGAGTCATAAATGAATTTTACGATATGACTTTAAAAATTCTCCATTAAGTTGCACTTCTTTCATCCAGCCAATTTAAGCTCACACACAAAAGAAAACAATTTGACCATGAACCTAGGCATTTGTACTTATACTTTTGAAATATTGCTTTTACAAATAATGACAATATGACATTTACCAAAAATAAAATACAAGCATATCTATATATTTCTGTTATTATAAATTAAAGGACTTTAAATTTCTACTGTTTTGACCAAAAAAATTTAAATGCATTCACAAAAGCTTTTCCCAATTTTAAATTATTTTTAATGGGAGACTATTGAAAAAAGTAATTCTTGTGATATATAAAATTATAAAATCTTAATTCATGGAGAATGTATTTAGGAACTTTATTTAAAACTTTATGTTATTTTCTTGTATGTATTTAGAGAATTTTTTTTTAACTCTATGAGGTTATTTTCTTGCCTACTTGTGAGTAATATAGAGATGATTCGTTGCCCCCCGGAGCAGCGGGATAGCCTTAGGTGGCAAGTACAACTAAGGCCCGCCCAATGTCCAATGAATCCCGACCGACTTCCGGTCAAGCTCGTTTTTTCGCCTTTTTGATTTTATTCGCGCACTCACCAATCAATTTATGCACTCGTACACAGAGGCACACTTCTATCCGTGTGTTGTAAACACAAATAATAATAATAACAATAAAAAAAATTAATTACGAAAAGCTCGTGAAAGTCGTTGTCGCTTCTGTGCTATGTCCCTCGGATCCCCTCGATCCGCCTTATTTGGTGCCTTGACGTTCATAATTTCGTTTTACGACTTCGCTCCGCTGTCATTTTATTTGTTTGAAATTGAAATCCATAAAAGGCGTACAATTAAAATGCGTGTGCGATTCTGTGTGTGAGTGTATAGTAAAAGTTTCTTTGTCCCGATCTTAGTTTTTTTTTTTGGATATTCGGAAGTTGAGAGATCTTAACTAAAAAGAGAGATCACTGATCGGTACACTCATACACAACCCAAATAAATATTTATAAATGAGGTTTTAAATAGGCAGTAATATATATTAAATATTCTTCTGTTTTTTTGCTCTGTGCATAGGTATATCGATCGACGATTGCTCAAGCTCGACCATTTATGCCCTACAGCCAAATTTATGTGAATTTACAGAACAATAGTTCAGATCGGGGACACGCCCAAGTCCACAATTAATTGTTTAATAACATGCCAGCCATAGGAACTCAAAAACTCAACAACTCAACAGCTCGAAAATCAATTCTCGCAAACGGTTTAAATATTTCACTCAATACAGTAAATCTGTTGATGATTTATAAATCAATTGAAATTGAATTTTGCCAGCGAAACAGTTGAACGAATAAATTTATGGTCAACTATGGGAAAAACTGTTGCGTGCCAAAGTGGAAAATCATGGGGCATAAATCAGGCCCAAGCAAATGCCTCCCAGCCTGACAGATGACATACAGCAGATATGATGGTTGTATGCTGTATGGTCGGTATACTATAGAATGGAAATGACTCCGAGTTCGAACCGATAATTGGGCACTTAAGTGGCATTAGCGGCGAGGCTCGCAGAGTTTTTGAATTGAAAAATGCAAATATTTGCGGGGCGTTGTTCCTGGAAATCCAAACAGAGGGAACACAGCAGAAAAACTGAATGGCTCGAAGACAAAGTCAAAGTCGGGCCAACAGGCTAACAGGCCAACAGCCTTGAAACTGAATACTTTGTTTCATTGCCAAACAAAATGCGGCCGTTGCTTGTCAAAAGTGTCGTTCAGGAATGCCCCAGGAATCGGTTTGGGATTGGAATCGAAGTTGGGCGAAAATTTACGGGGGCGCTGACGGCGTGACTTACATTTTGTCGCAGAGCCGTTGAGATTTCGAATTTGTCTTGCTACTTCTTTGCTTTGTCACTCTTGTGTTCTTGCTGTAATGCTGAAAAAGCGCAGCTCAATTTATTTTAATTAAGAACAATAAAAACGCCGCTTCTCGGTAAAGTTACCCTGCCTTTTTCCCCTCGTTTTCCCCCTTCGTTTTTCAGGCAAGTGCACCAGGCGATTCAGTGCAACACATTTTGGTGGTGCTGCGTCTGCGCAGAAGGAAACATCGGAAACAACAACCAATACGCACGCACAACCGCGCTCAATCAAAGTCAGAAAGTCGGGTTGTCGACTGCCAAGTACAGTGGAACTTGCCTACAATTACACCACTGCTGTCACTAGTGATTTTTTATAAAATAATAAAGATAAATATTATGCTTTTTATCATAACTTTTGATCTCTTTTTAAATATATTTTGAACGTAGTTATTTAATATATTTGAAAATAGTGTGTAAATACATTTAAGCCAATCGTTCTAATTTAGTTTGAATTGTAATTTAATAGTAATATTAAATGATAAAACCTTTTTAAAATATTTTGGAAATTAAAAAAAATTATATGTAACGTTAAATACAAAACTGTAAAAATATGGTGCCCTATCTATTGAAATTCGACTGTATTGGAAGGAGAAGGCTAGAGTAGATGGAGGTCGAGTGGAGGGTTGGTGGAGTTCGAGGGCAGTTCATGAACTTTGAACAACTGCTGAAAGGGGGAGTGGCATCTGCCGCTGACAGAATGTAAATGAGTCCCTTGTTTGTCAACAGACGTCTTGTTATATATTAAGTACATTTTGTTTATTGGGCGCTTATTCTGCTTTTGGTACTTATCTGCAGAATAAGAAATAAAATGAAAGGGACGATATTGTTTTGTGGCACGTATGAATATACTAAAAATCTAAGTGTAAACACGATTGGGTGTTCAACATTATCTACATAAATCTATGTCATACATCCAAAAAATAGTCACGTTTCATAGATCAATCCCTTTGTTATAAAACTGTATGACTGCCATTAATCTTTGACAAATTTACTGTTTTAGTTTTTGTTTTGGGATTATCATTACGATGAAAGTCTGAAAAATAATAAATACCTTTAAAGTTACTTGACCTTTTTAAATTACCAATGTATAATAATGTACATACAAAATTAGATCAACAAAGATCAATGATATAGATAAGTGCACAATGCAATAACGCTCCTCTTAATGGCAGTTTTACGAGTCATTAAGTTGTAAATAAGCGTTAAAAAGTCTTGCAGTTACCCGGCAAATAAGCGATTTAATTTTCGAAATCGTTGTTTGGAATCAAAACGTCATCAATGACCCGACAATTTTTCGCCACAATTAATAAATCAGCAATAAGTAAACATTGTTCGTTTGACCGATTTTCCCAGATCCAGTTCAAATGACTCGGCGCGAGCAATTACTGGCTTAAAGACGCGCCTCTAAATCGCCGGCACGTGCTAAGGTTACGCGGCTACTCGACAAAGGCGATTTGGCATTTTGGGCTCTTCGAACCCATCATTATCTAACCTCAAGTCAACGAGTAGCCCCCGAGGGTCGCTATTGCTGGTGTGGCTGCCTAAAAACCGGTGACATGCAAACAGTATATATACTATACTGTATGCATAGATATATAAGCATATATATATTGGCCGAAGCAAAGAGACAGCCGGGCACATACGGTCAAGGGCACTGGCACTGGATCAGCGGGCACATCAATCAAATCAATGGAATCGAAGACAGCACCAATGGCACAAAACAATCGCAGGGGGAACAACCCGTTGACTTTTGCGGGTTTATCTCCTCTGTTGCGAGTTATGACTCTTTTTTTTTTTGGCTTTTAGATGATGGGAATAGCGATTCTCACCTATAAATTCGTTGCGAATGCGAATGCGCTCCTGTAAAGTGGCCGCCGAAATGATGACGCAGTTGATGAAGGCCAGCAGGGCGGCCTGGTAATCCAGGGGCGGCTGGGCGGCGGCACTCGACAGCTCCAGTTCGTTGATGACAATCTTGAAGCGGTATCGCTGCTTCTTGAGATTCTGTCAAAAAAAATGGGGTTAAGGTGTAAGATTATTTAATTCGATGGGTTCAACTTATAATCAAACTAAAGAATGAAACGCATCCTCCATTATTATAAATTTACACATCTAATATTGAATATCTGAGAAAAATATTTGAAAACAATTAACAATTTAACATTAATCCATTTCATCGACAAACGCATCATCTATGTGTACCAAAAAAATCACATCTAATAATGCAGCTAAGTGTAAGTTTATTATCTAGTTTATTCTCTATTTCATCATCTAAAATAATTGGAAACTTCAGGCATAAAACTCAGTTTAAAACTTAGGTGGTGTAAATTTGGTCTTAAACTTATTTTCCCTCGTTTTTTGTGTTATAAGTAGGTAACGTCCCTCAGAGAACCCCCACTCACCTTGTAAAATTCTAGGGTTTCGATGGCACGCGCGTAGCCATCGGGGCTGTAGGCGCACAGCGCCGAGAGCAGCTCGAAGACCTGCTTCTTGACCGTGGCGTTCTGCGTGTCCAGGGCAGCGCCCAGCTTGGCAATGTAGTCACGATTCTCGACAATGTAGTCCAGGCCGATGCGTGAGTCCATGGTGGCGGGGGAGTGCTTGGATTCCACTTCTTATTTTTGGGGGAGCAGGCAAATCTTCTCCTGATCAAGGTCTGATCACGTCCCCAAAGCGGACACTTTTCGGGGGCAATCGGATCGAATCGAGGCGAGACGATCGATTGGGGCGGTCAGTTGCAAAGGTTTCTCTTCTCGCATGGAATATCTAAGCAGTAGTTCACGTCATTCCGAACGAACGCTCCTCGTGCTCAGAATCTGAAATAAACGGGGGAAAATCGGAAAATTCAGTTAGTAAACGGGTTCAAGCTGTGATTGCATTTGGGGGCCCTTCAATTGTCGCCCTGTCACGCGTTGTTCCATATCTTCTGGCTATTGCAGACCAAATAGTCCCCTGCCCCTCAACAAATACCGATTTAATTAATTTACGATCGGTTCTCTAGGCCTCGGGCCGCAATTGTCATAAATTAATTTGGCCCGACGAGAAATGCCAAAGGGGCGTAACAGATTTGGAATTTTTTTCAGTTTTCGATTTTCGTTTTTAGGATTACTTTTTTGGCTTAGGAGGCACGATCAAAGGCAACCTTTGGCAATGGCGGCGGGTTCCGCCTTCTAGATCGGCATCGGCATCTCAATTACCAGCAAACGATCTCGTTAATTTGTTTACACTCGACGCAGTCGATACTTTCGATTAGTCGCCGTCTAAACTGCCGACAAAGTCTGTCATTTAGGAGCCCGCATATTAAAATGCGATTTTTCATTAAAAATACAAAAAACGCCGATAAAATGCTTAACATTTTTGTTAAGAGCTCCGATCTCGAGTGGCACTTTGCGTTATTTGAAATTATAATTTGTGTGTGCGCTAAATGCTCATGTTATTGCCATTGTTGCTATTGTTTTGCTTGGCTTATTGAGTTGACTTTTTGAAAAGGCTGTGGGATCGTCGCATTTGACGTTCTGAGGCGGCGGCGCTAATGAAATCACATACAACGATTTCAGATTAATGGACAGACATCACAAAGTGACATCCTTGCGATATGCCTTATTGTCGGTCGTCACTTAACATGATATTTCCGATAATTCCCGCAAAGTGCCCGGACTCTCGAGTGGATGGTGAATTCTCTGGAGAAAAACAAAAAACAAGTTCTCAATCGAAGCACAGATACATTTGCCACTCTGTATCTCGTTCTCAGCTTGGCTTTCTCATTGGGACTTCTACTTCGAATGTAGATCTACACTGTGTCACACAACTGGGCTATGAGCTTTACCAATTAGCGAATGATAGTAATCTCATAGCTTAACTATGTAAATTTCGCTCTTTAAAGACTTAAGTGTATTTTTTGTTTGTTTCGATCCAGTCGATAGAAAACTGGGAATTTTGCCAGTCCCTTGTGAAGTGAAACAGATTAATGATACGATTAAATATTATAGGGTTTGGTAAGAAAAGTAAATATTTGCCTTGGTTTAGCGAGTGGTATAATTGGTTGTTTCTATTTATATTGTATTACATGACTTTATTGGTAAATAACAAAGATCTAATTTTTGATATACATAACTATTATTTGAATTTTGTTGAAACAAGTTTTAAAAGTAATTTGAAGCTTTGTTTTATGAGTTTAATGATAATATCTAAATTTTGATACCTATGTTAAGTGTATGTAGCTTTATTGGAATATAACTTCAAAACTGTTAAATGCAGATGTGTTTATTTCGAAAGTAATTTCAAGTAATATTAACCGTTTTATAAATATTCTTAAATTTCATATTATTTTTTGGGAAGATTCACAATTGAATAAAATATTTAACCATTATTTAAATCCAACTTAGTTTATTTAAAATTTTGTGCCCTAGTGTGGACAGTCCAAGTGTGCTGCGAATGGGCTCTAGATAGTTTAGTACAACACCCGCGACATCCGAGAGTGATAGGACGATAAATTAATAATGCTTATCTCTAAACTGGTTCCATTAGCCCAACCATCGCGTTATTGTTGCTATTTATTGCGAAACAGCAGCAGCGGCAGCCACGTGAAAGCCAATTGAGTTGTTGAAAAGCTCCGAAGGAAGCTGGCTGGAGAATTGGGTTCGGAGTGGAAATGATCCAGCCGAAATGTTAATGAACCCGCCCATAACTAAGCGCCTAATTAGAATTTGACTGAAACCCCAGATCTCGGTTGCCCATTTATCTTGTGTACGTATATCCACGGAGCCGAGACAAAAACCTTTTTTTGGGCGTTGACAGGCGCAAATGACTTGCCTCCTTCAGCGGACAGGTGGCGACTCACTGGCGTCGTCCATAAAATGTCAACCCAAAGCCCAATGCCCAATACCCAATGCCCACAAATTGCCCGCCCCGCGCCGCTATTGTGGAAATATTTCCGTCGTCATCGCCTCGCTCCCAGCCACGTTAAAGTGCAAGTAATAACTCATGAATTTCAAAAGTCTCCGGGCCACTCGATCGTTTTCAATGTCTCTCGTCTCGCGACATTATAATATTGTTGTATAAATTATGCTGTTGCCTGCGGGGCGTATGCCGAATGGCTAAATGTGATTAAATGTTGTGCAAAGTGCATGTTTTCTGGGCTGGGCTTTGGATGTAAGCAATCTGGGTTGGGCAGGTGATTTCCTGCTCATCGGCAGGAAAATTGAGTCTGTCAGACACTAGGACACTTGACCAACTTTAGATGAAGAAAAATCAAGACAAGCGCTTACGAATGTAAACAGCTGAAGATCGACTACCGTAGCAGCGGCACTTATGTGTTGCAATAGGCGCAAGGTCGTTCCATATATATATATATATTTATTTTCTGATATTTATTTTCTGCTCCCTCCGACACCTGTAACAAATCGTAGCAAATGAAGCTGCTGGTGCTGTTGCAGTCGAACAAAGTGGTCGTCTCTGGGTTTTTCTATCAACATTTGTTAACGGGTGTGTCCGCACGGCTCTAATCTGAAAGCAACTGCTGCTGCTTTCCGACTGCACAGTTTTCATAAATTTTTATTGAATTTTTATGGCTGCAGGCAGCCGTCATCGTCGCATTGAATTTGCATGTTGATGTGTACACAAAAGCACACAAAATAAATAAACATAAAAAATAAAACAAACAGCCATTGAGAAAAGTGTTTTGCACTTAATAGTAAATGCCGCTGATAAGTAGAAGTGCTACGAAAATGGAAGAGTATCATTAGGCTAATAGCACTATTTATTCCTGTCATCCCAGTGAACACCTTGATCTCTTGGTTCTTAGTGTTTAATCTGTGTTTGAGCAACTTCCATTGAGTTGTTTATTAAATGCGCTGCCTCCTTATCAACAAATCCCACAAAACTGTGAGAATGTGTCTGGGAACCGAATTAAAAACAGAGCAGACGCTTTGTTGCAGCTTTCGATTTGAGAAAATGAGAAACGGAAAAACAAAAACAGACTTGGGGTTTCAGAGAAGACAGAACGACTCATAACACTTGACAGCAGACGATGCCAGCAGCAGCAGCAGCAGCAGCAACATCGCAGCACAGCAGCAACAGCAACGATGTCTCCGGCTGCGAGTTGCAATCAAAACACGATCTTGGCGCTCAGCATTGACCTTATGACTTCTAAAATCGGTAAAAACATCTTTACAGCTCCATGTGGCACTGCCGATTGTTGTTGTTGTCGCGGCGATGTGTTTCCAATATGAGCTAAAAATACGAAACTCCAAGCTGAGAAGCCGCGTACTTGAAATTGGGATACATTTTATAGCCTTTACACATTTATATATATATATATATATATATATATATAAATTGTGATTTTGCCATTTTCAATTCAATGCGACTCATTCATGAGGCGAAAAAGTGCAAGGCACTCGTGAGCTGTACCATAATTTTAAAGGATGCACTGCCTTTGCACATTTTCGGTTATATGTCAAGTTTAAGTGGCAGACGCGATGAAGGTCGCCGCAGCAACTCGAAGGCGTTGCAAATTGAGCAATTAGGGCGTGGCCGAGTACGCCTCATTTGCACTTACTTGACTTAATTCGTCAATTAGCCAGTAAGGTAAGGTAATCACAGCTCCAGCTGCTGAAACCAGCTGGCCAACTGGGAAACTGGACAACCTCATCCACTTCAGATTCAGATTCAGATTCATTTCCTTGTGGGCGTTCAGCAGCCAAATTCAAGAGCCACAACAAAGCAAATAACTTTAATGATTTCGTTCATGTGTATTGTATGGTCAACAAAGAACATTTGACTACGAAAATAAATAAAATGCAGCCCACGGGACCAGAAAACAGACGAAAAATTAGTAAAATAGTGCGTAGGTTTTGCATTTCGATGATGACCACTACGACAAAAGTCGACCGCAAAGCCACAAAGACCCCACAGCCAGCAGAGCTCATTTAAAACTAAATAATTCTATTTGGCTAGAGATTGAGAAGTAGCGTGGATGATTTTGAAAATTTTGTAATCCACCAGAAATATCTTCTTCACTGACTTTAAAGATAACAATCTAATACCTTGTAATAATAAAAATATTTACTGAGGAAACAATCGTGTACTTATTTTTGGAACTTATTTAGTACCTTATGAAAATAATTTGGATATATTTTTGTTATTTTGTATTATGTATATTTAAGTATATATCATAGATAAGTAGCTGAAGTGGAATATCTGCCATACAGAAATGTAAGAATTTGACGCCTTTTACTCGTCAGCACTTATATAAAGTTTTTTTAGTTACTTGTTTAAAAGATTTTTGTTTACTCTGACTTGTTTTAATTTTACATGTTTTCATCAATTGTGTTTATGTTTTATTTATGTTTAATTTTGTTAACAAATATCTTTGCATTGCAATTGCCTTTTTGGAACTGTACATATTACTTTAAAATAAAAAAGCAAGCCATGAAAGTAATCTCTCATTCTCAAAATTAAATGTTATATTTCTATTAATATCTATTCTTTCTGAGGCCCCTCTTCTCATTTAAAAAAGGGAGATTATCCGTGACTTTCTTGATTGGGCTTCATTGAGTTCGCCGCGTGGCGCTAGTTGACATCTGACAGCAAACGCGGGCAGTGTCATAGTTTCGGGTATAAACACTGGGGAACTCCCCCAACTCTGTGTGCCATTGATGAGAATTTATGAACAGTCCCACAGACTTTCGGGTTAAGTAGACTCAACTGGCAATGACGGAGCCGTGCACTTGGAACCTTATGAAAAACCCATCGAATGTGTCAAAAGCCGCTTCATTGGAAAATTTTCTATTGTTTTAGGGCTTTCGTTTTCGAGTTTTGGGGGGACTTTGCGCAAGCGCCGCGAAGTGTGAAAACGAAGCGAACAGGTTGGTTGTCCGTATCAGAAATTGGGTCTGGGCTGTTGTAAGCCTATAAAATATAAGGCGCTAATGGGCAATTTTCACGCTTATTTACACAATGGAAAAGCGAAAGTTTTACTTTATGGTGGGTCATGGATTTCGACTGTTTGCATGCAGCTGGTCGCTGGTTCCAGGTGCTGGAAATTCTACGGCCACCAAAGTGCATAAAACTTATGCACTTATGACAGCACAGCCACCCGAAAAAACATGCAACAAGTTTGGCCGCATTTACAGGTGCCCAACACCAAAAATAATAACAAAATGTGAGACAAACAACAAATGTACGTGTAAAGTGGTCCATGTCCACTTGAGTGCCCCAAAAAAAGATTTGAATAAAATTACCCGACTGGTTGGCTCTCAGGGCCAATCGACAATGCGCTAATTATGCTGAGATCGCTTGCCAAAAAGGTTCAATGCACCGCTGCAGCATTTAAAATCCCTTGTTGACCTTAACTTTGAATTGTCAAAATACAAAAGTTCAAACAGACAGACACAAAGCTCCAAACAATAAGCACAAAGCGTAAGGCACACAAAAGAAGTGAGCCACGGAAACCTACATACTCTGGCTCAAACTCAAATGGATACACAGCAAATAAAATTGAGATCTAATTGGAGTTTATGTTGATATATTTAAAATGAAACTGTGTTGCAGAACATTTTCAATGTTTAACCTACTGAAACTTAAGGAAATCCAGTATATTCATATGGCTTTTTAAATCAATATTTTTTCCTGTGCATCTCTGATTCATTTGAAAAGTGTGGGCCATATGCATGCTAGTATGTGCTGCATATGCCGCTCGGATGAATTTGGATGCTGCTGCCACCGCTTTGACATTGACTTGTGGTTTCAGTTGCCGCCGCTGCCGCATTTCAAGTTTTCAGCTTTTCAGGCTTTCAGCTCTTTTTCTCAGCTTCCAACAAAATAGTCTCTGTGTGTGGGCTGGAATTGTTTTCCTCACTTCATTCATAGAGTCCAAACTCGCGCTTAAATGATTAGTCAGCTTCTTGGCTTTTGGGGAGCAGCTCAGCTGGTTGGTTATGCTGCGATTTGGGTGTGATTCTTGCCACAGTTTTTTCTACTTTTTACTTTGTTACTTTTGCGTGGTATCTGTATTTGTCCTTCACAAACATTTGTTTGGATCGCAGCTCATAGTTTTTGTGGTTTGCGGCATCTGAGCTCGAACTTCCGCATGAACACTCGTACATCATACATGGATTATCGATATATCTTGTTACTATATTTAGCCTGCGAGATTAGGCGAGTTTATCGCCTCTATATTTCTAAGTCTGTTTGTCATTGGATCGCCCACAAATGGCGGCAATGAGTCACAGAGGGAGAAATTCATCGTCATCAATTGAAATGATAAACTACATTGGTAGAAATTAAGCAAACTAATATATTTTTTTAATGAAATTTTGTTTAAATTTGAAAGTATATTAGATTGCATTTTAGTAGTCATAAGGAGGTTTATCTTTCATCATTTTAGAATTTAAATTTATATATTTAATAATAATTACTCATATATCTTAGACATGATACCAATTTAATAAAATTGAATTAAACATTTTCTTAGATTTATTTACAGTTTTGTTTTCCCTGCAACAAACTACGTTTAATGTTAGGCAACAAGTTGCCATTTATGTAAGTTCAACATTTTGCAGATCTATCCCGAGCAGCTGCAGTGGACTATCGCTAGAATAGCAAAGTTAAACAAAGCTCGCACTGACTGCATAAATTAAGTGTCGAAGGGGGAAAAAAGATATCAGGTGACAAGCGTGAAAAGCGCTGTTCTGACAGACAGACAATCAGTTCTATAACCATGCGGAGATTAAAGGCCAGCCCAGGCACCTTCGTTACTTTTACCTTTCGGCCCCATATGTTGCTGCTGCCATTGCGCAATTCCACGATTCGCAAGCTTAAATCCCAAGCCCAACGATCTTCACAGCGCCAACTCGAACTTGAACTACATTGCATTGGACATCAAAATAAATACATAATCGTAAATATAAAACAAGCGTGGATTGCTCCCATTTCTTGTGCGGCACAGGCCACACCACGTGACTGGCGAATTCGTTGGTCAATGTTTGGCGGTCGTTGTTTTTGTTGTTGTTTTTTAGGGCACAGACCGAGACAGATTGGGCAGCCCATGAGGCAGCTGAAAAAGAGATACTACCCGTGCATCCACAGATCTCCAAGCAGCCGCATCGCCCACAGCGCCGTTGGTTTGCCTTTGTTGTTTACCACTGAATGGCAGTGACAGAGGCGGAAAAGTTTTACCAAAACGGCAGTCATTTTGCCATTATTTACCAAGAAAAATAGTTAAATCTGTCCACCAATTAGTTTACATAACATCATATTATACTGTTGAAGATATTTTAAAAAGTTCTTGAGTGAATAAGGAATTTTTATATTTATATTTTCACTGATAAGGCTATGCAAATTATTACCAACTTGAAAAAAATGTACCCAGTTAAGCCATGAGTGTATCCCATATTCGCCACGATCCACTCACAATTTACAGCTCATTGTTGAACTTGTAAGTTACTTGTAACCTGATATTTGCCAGCATTAACTTTACTTTTTTGTTGCATTGTCTTCGTGGCGTTTGGCTCGCTTTGGGCTATTTATAAAAATAGCAAACGCTTTAGCTGGGCTGCGGCCATTGTCTCACAATTAAGATTTCATTGTGAGATTTCGTGGCATGGGCCACACGGCGTTTGCTCGATCCGAATCAAAGGCAATTTACGCTGCCACTTGCAGCGCTCTGAGCATCAAACATGCAATAATTTGTTTAATTAGGCGTAAATGACGCTGACAGCGCTGCCAGCATCGTGGCTCTAATGGAGCGTGGCTGATTTTAATAGCTTGTCGGGTTGGCTTTAACCTTACAGTGCGGCCTGTGGTTTGTGGCAAGTGATTCGCCATCGCCGTCGCAATTCTACTGGCAGTGCAACAGCCACACCCCGTCGATCGGTTTACCATGCTAATGCCATATTCTTGCAAAGTTGCAACCGAGCAAACAACAACAACAACTTGCAACCGCAATCCAAAATGCCATAAAAGATATGTATGAACAGACAACACATGACTGCCGATCTGGCGATCGCACGGATCGCATTTGATTGCACCCCAACGATCGATCTTTGGATGCCTTTTTGCCTTTTTGTTTTTTTTTTTTTGCCTTTTTGCTTTTTGCCATTCACGACGATAATTCAATTAATTGCGAAAATGTCCTAGAGACAAATTCATATTCACAGCAGACATCGCCAGCGATTGCAACAAAGTGCAAATGTAGCGGTCGTGTCTGCGATCGCGTAGCTTTTCATTAAATTTCATTAAATTCTTTTATGCGATAGCAAAAGCAAAATCAGCAACATTAGGCATTGCAACATTTTTGCGATTGGATTGCCATTGGATTGGATTGGCGTGGAGTGATGGCGAGTGGTGGAGAGTGTTGGAGAGTGGTGATCACCGCCGATCGGCTGATCTTCACTGCTCCAAGCTCCGTGCTTTTTATGACTTTGATTTATTTGTGCAAATTATTTTTAAGCGGTTACATGACTAGCCGGGATCGGGATTGGGATCGGGATCCCTGGCTCTCGAGGAAGTGTCTGCATGAGCAGATCGTCTGGCAGAGCTATTTCCCATCGCTCATCGCTCGTTGCCCGTCTAAGTTATTAGCTGTCTGCAATTGTCAGCGTTTGGTTTGACGCTTCCAATCCAATTCCCTGCTCGTGCTCCTGCTCCTACTTCAATCCCCTTTCGATCCCCAGGCGCATTTCCAATTACATAAGCGAGTGTGTGATCTCTCCATCTGTCTGGCTGAGGATCAACTATATCAGCTGTATCAGCTGTGCATAATTTCAATTTGACAAAGCACATACGCTCGATAGGCGTCGTTCAACTTGGTCTCAGACCCCCAGGCTAGGCTTTTTACCCCCATCTCCCAAAAAACTCAAGAGCATTGCACGCCCATCCAGCGTGCTTAACTACTTTTGGAGGGAGTTTTGCCATCCGATAATCGAAACGGTATGGGAACTGGGATTGGGCATGGATTTGGGATGGGTATTGAGCACGGACATCCGCATACGTGCCAGGCAAACTTAATGTCTGGCCAAACAGCAGCTGGCCAAGTCCACACTGCCTCTCTTTGGCTATGCTGACCTAAAAATTTCTAGCCAACACTATCGTTATGAATTCTTAGTAGACTTATACTACTATTACTTCATAATGCAGCTGCACAATCGAATAGATAAGTTATGAACCCATTTAAAAGACTATTATAAAACATGATAAAACTATAAAAAAAAATATTTCATTTTATAAAGAAGTAACTGTCAAATTTGGATATATGGCTTACAAATATTGCAACATTTAATGGAAATATTAAACCTTTAAGTGCTAATGGCAATGCATATGAATGAATAATGAATATTGTAATTTAATTTCAAATTAATTTTCCAAAAAAAATTTTTGAAAAGATTTTGTAACATTATGTCTTATTAACCTATTGATACTCCCGATAATTTCAATAATAATCTTCATTCCTAATCAACTCTCTTTTCTAGCAATAACTAATATACCACAATTACTTCTTTTCCAATTGTTTATGCACAAAAATTAAGTCTTAATGCTATTATTCACATGTTCGCTTATAGACAATGGCCTAAGTAAACAAATCGACAAAGTTTGGACAGCGTTTGAAGTGCTGCAAAAATTACCCACCCACGACTTGAAGAGCATTCACGTTTCGATAGCTTGTTTCCTTCCTGTCGGATGGCCTACCCCTTTCCATCCCCCTCTCCTCCAGTCAGCACACTGTTGCTTAATGAAAACAAATGAATTTATGAGTCGTTGCCGTCTGAGCAAGCCCCGCCAATCCCCACGAAAAGACTTATCCCAGCGCTCACCATCACCTCTCGGAACATTGGCATTGCCATTGGCAGTGCCATTCTGCTTTGTCTCCCACTCGGCGATTTATGGCTGGGCAGCGTTTACGCACTTTTTCGAGTGGCGAGCACTTTATTAGCCACGGCCGTGCTGTTATTATTTGAGTTATTGTAATGTGCGAGTCGCATAAATTACTATAATTTACCGTTGCAGCGTCGGGGGCCACAGTTACATGCGTTTCGGGGTCGGGGTCTAAGGTCCGCCTCATTTGGAGACGATCGATGTGATTGATCGGTTTGTAATTGGCTTCGGCCGTGTTTTGATGGGCCCACGAAATAATGACAACAAAAATCTTCAGCTTTGGTCCGGGATTTTCGCTTTGGTCGCAAAGTTCAATCGAGCTTCTTCCGACGAACCTTGGACCGATGGGCTGTTTTGGGCCACCTTGGTATATAATATAATAATATAATATTATATAATTATAATAATATTTTTTACTATTTAAAAATAATTATTTTTACCATTTTGTTCGAAAACATTATACTCTTCAAAGAGATATGAATAATTATCTTAACGTCTTAGTATGCTCTTAATTTACCATTTCTATAATCAAATATAATCTGATTGGTTATTTTTTACATATCTAAGTCATACCAAATTTTTAGTTATTAATTAATTATAAGCCATTTAATCCAGACTTCCAGATCAAAATCTGATTTTAAGAACGCTTTTCTCTCAGTGGATAGAACAGCAAGTTGGCAGAACAGCCGGCAGAGACCAAGATACAAAGATACAGATATACTTTCAGCCGCACACGCAGCTGCGGAAACGTAAAACAATGTAGGTGAAACAAGTTCCCGCAAATGCCAAACTTAAGAGCCCGGCAATCCACTCGCTCGTATAGATGCAAATCAATAGCAGATTTCGGGCCTTAATAGAATTTAGAGGCGGCAGTTGGCAGTTGGAAACCGCAACGGCAACCGCAGCTCAGACAAACAAACCCAAAGGCGCCGTCGAAAAACACTTTGCTCGCAGAGAGCAGCACCAAATACAAAATACAAAACAAATCCCCAGGGCGGCACTTGACTCGACTTGACTGGGGATTAGCCGACCAGAGCTGTTTATTTTGTAAGCCAGTCGCAGATCTAACTTATGCGGTGATTAGCCAAGAATTTCCGCTTTCAATCGAGTGCTGCTCGTAAATTAACAAAAATTTAATAAGAATCCGCAACTGCTCAGATGTTCCCAGAATATATCCAGCGACCTTGAGCAAAAATCTGCGACAAAAGCCATGCCTGCCATATGTCGTTCCATCCTCGGCGAATCGAATAAATATTTATGCTCGTGTTCGAGGGTAATGTTTTATTATTTCAGAAGTAGGCAAAAACAAATGAGCTGAATTAGCAATGCGCGGCACAGCGAAGTCGGCTACACCCTTGCCCATTGATCATTGCTACGAAATGTATTATGCAACTTGTGGAACACAAAACGAGTATTTATTAGCCGATAATTGGCGATCAAATATGGCCTGATCGGATCGTTCAAGCAAGTACGTTTCCATAGATCTGCTTGATTGATATTAGCCATATCCATAAGGCATCCAAATATTTCAACAAAGTCTTATTTCGATTAATCGATCGTAACATCCGTGACACAGTCTTTGTGACCCTGCGTGATTCACAATGTTCTTTACACTAATGTTGTTTGGTTTGCCCGTGCGGGAGGGTAATAACATTAAATAATGAATATTTTCGCCGTTCGTCAATTGTTTGCTCAACCTTCGATGTTCGCTTGACATTTTATTGACGCATTATTTGTCTGGGGCTTTATGAATTTGCTGTCTTTGCGGTCTTCGCGAAGAATGCAAATTTCCGAGATCGCTGGATCGGTGATTATCGGACAAATTATGCAGAAAAGAGATAAAATAAAAAATGGCAAACGGCGAGGCAAACAAATTAGGCGGGCGTATAAAAAATTTCACCTGTTGACAAGTCGGGCCAAGGTAATCGACTGCGTTGCCATATTTGGCCAGAGCCGCCCTAGAAATTGTTTTCAGATATATATTGGCGAACTCGGCTAATGGATGGCTAGAAAGTGGCGCAGCCCAAAAAGCAAACTGGGCCAGCTAATCGGGGGGCGGAAGTGGCAAACCATTGGCCCCGACCACTCTACATATATCTTTCCCATATCGGTTCTGCGAATTATCCGCCGACTGTCGGCTTCTTACAAAGTCAAAGACTAAGTCAATAATTACACAGTTTCCCCCGATGCTACTCCTCTGAAATGGCATTAAGCGGTTCGAAGCGTGAAAAACGCTTCCTATTATTAGTTTAATTTGTTTTGGGCGCGCAATTTAATTTATATAACAATAATCGTTTATAAATGATAAATTAATATGGGAAACAAATGGGTATGGGCGGTGGAGAGCTCGTAGTTTGAAGCTTGAAGCTCGAAGCTCTCATCTCTCGATCGCTCATGTTGAAGCGCCAAGTGGTCGACAAGTTGCCAAAATTGGCAAGGCTTAAATGGACATAACAGCAACAGCAACAAAAACAGCAACAGAAACAGCAACAGCAACAGCAACAATGACTTGCATAGAGATGACTGTTCGCTTGTAATCAGTGATGTTGTTGCTTTTATTGTTGGCCAACTTGGACCTGGTTAGTTATTTCCTATCCGCCTTTGTTCGGTTATTTTACGAGAGTGTGGGCTGCCTTTGGATGGGTCAGTAGTCGGTAGTAGTCTTTCGTATTACGCATACGCCACGCTGGCTTTGATTTCTTATTCGCTTCTTTTGAATGGACAGGCGAGAGAACTTCCAAATAGGGAACGCAACTGAGCAAGGCGAATTTGGCTTTGTTGCGATTTCTTTTTTTATTCAAATTTTCGGCTAACAAAGGGGAAAAACTAAGTTTAAGTGAGGTGTCCCATTCCCATCTAAATCTCAGTTTCCTGTACTTAAAATCAAAAGAATTATTATTTACAACATCCACACCTTACACCATTCGGAAATGACATTCAGTTCTTTTAGAACTTTTAATGAGCTGATTTATGGCCATTTGATGAGCACATTAACCGGAGGAGCGAAACACCCCCGCCCTCGAGTTTTATTCATGCTACTGCTCAAAAGTTATTACACATTTAAGTTTATTGCTGCTGCTTCGTATGCCAGGCACACGAAATAAAACAACCAGCAGCTTCACTCAAATTCTTATGGGCTTTTTTCAATATACAACTCTTTCGTTGCTCCGACTGTGTGTACTGAGTGTGTACTTTATTATTAATTTTAAACGTGGGCTCACAATAACACGAACACCCACAGCATTTGTCAAGTTGCTTGGATTCTTTTCTTCGTTGTCGTATTTTTTTTTGTTCTTGGCTGCTGGCCGCATTTGTTATTATTTTTTGTGGTTTTGTTAGTTGATTTTCGTGGCTGCATTGCTTTTGTGTCTGTGTCAGAGTAGTATTCTTTGAGATTAATACATGCAATTTGAACATTTCAGCACGTCGACGAAGTCGGCGCCTGTTTCTAATTGCGAACGCAAATTACTCATACGCCGCGTTGTGCTCGCATAATTATCGCTTATTGCCACATCAAATCATTGGCTTGCGTGGGCAGTTGGCTTGGCTCAAAAAAATTATAAAAATGAATATGAATGAAACTCGGCAAAAGGTTGCAAACAGTGCAAAAAGCAATCAGCAAACAGTTGCCAAGTGACAACTGCGCATCCTCCCGTCAGCTGCTGAATAACAATTATTCTCGCATTTCGCAGCCATTTTACTTATTGTTTAGCAAATATCTGGGCTTCGCTCTCCCTGCAATGAATTGCCTTTATGCGCTCATTTGCATATTAAATAAGCGGCTGCCACTGCATCAGTGTTGGCTGCACTTCGTGGTTGTTGATTATATTTTTATTTTTTTTTTTTAATTTCATTTTTTGTTGCTGTTTGGTTAGTTTCTAAGCGGCAGCAGCTGCCGTCAATGCAAAGAACGTTGACGCTCGATCGTAGGTTGGCCAGCGTATTACGCGAGGGAGCCGCGATTTTTATTAGTATTCTCCATTTGGCTCGTTGACGCAAAAGAATGAAACGATATTGCACAAGCTGGAAGTGGTTTAGTGTGCTACATGCCCTTCGCCGTAGCAGCCCACGGAATTCGAAAAAATGTTTTAGGGCATTGGACAAATAGAATTATAAAATAATAAAGTTGTTTCAAAAAAGTTATTTTTATTAATATATTCTCAAACTATATAAAATAGCTGACTAACAATTTTGTAAAAGGAAAATTAAGAGAAAATTGAAAATCATTAAACTATTCTCGAAATTGTAAACAAATTGTTAGCTTAAAACTAATTAGAGACTTTTCAGATGTTTTAATAAGCTATGTTGAATCACATAGAATTAACTCAATTTTATTAAGAAAGTTATATTTTTATAAATATGCATGGAAGAATTTGAAAAAAAGGTGGAAGGTGAAAAGAAACACAAATTTAATGAAGTGATCAAATTTATCAAAATAAGCCGTTGACAATAAAGTGCTAAATATTTGGGTTATGAATATTGGAAATATTATTCGCATATGTAAAAATTCCTTCTCATTAAAAAAAAAAACGGATATGAATTAGATGATAAGATCTGTTAAGAAAGGGCAGAACTTGTGTTTAATCGGAAATGGATTAAAAATATATAATCAATGAAAACAGAAGTGATTTCCCAAGCGCAAACACATATTATTGTAGATCGTTAGAGCTGACTTAATTATTGACTAACTGCTTCGTAGCCCATCCCTCACTTCTGATCGAGCTCGATGCAATTAGTCAAGCTCCCCGCCAATTAGTCACAGAGAATTTCCAGTTAAAGCCCAGCTGAAGCCAGCTGAGGTCTTTTGTGATCTGTTTTGGGTGGTGCGGCACACTCATCCGCAGATCGGGTTGGATCTGGGATGCCTTTTAGGGCCCCAGCAGCTTAGATAACAATTAGAGAATAAATTTATTTGGCCGCATGCTAATTTCAATATTTATTGGCGGAGACAAAGGAAAGGCAGCTAGCGAAGCGCCAATGTTGGGTGACTATTTCAGCGACTTTTGGTGGAACAAGTAGTTGAATTTCCTTTTTTAAAGCTCAGCTATTGACAGGCAGAGAGTTACACTTATCTTCGCCAAAGTGTGTGTGTGTGTGTGCGAGTGTGACATTAAACCACACACAAACAAGTCCGCCATATTTGGCAATTGACTTTGCAGTCAGCCAACAGTGCTATTCGCGATATATATCTACATACACACTGTTCCAAATGCACAGAAAAATAATATGATAATTTTAGACATTATATAGAAATTTTGCTAAATTATAATTATTCTAGTTCATTTGATTAAAATGAAAAAATTAATATAGTTTTTAATATAGTTTTTTTAAGTTTGGCAACTTTAAAACGTAGTCATGTTTTTTATCTCTGTATCAACGTAATATATATGCGTGCTTGGTTTTTTCTTCTTTTAACTGTTTACGCTGCCCACATGCGATGGCCTGGGCTTGATAAATAATTTTAGTTTTATAAACACAAATTGACACTTCAAATTGTTTGCCAAAAAACCGAGGGAGAGGGAACGAATCGAAAAATGAAATCAATTTGAATTAAGCCGCCGCGCTTTGAAGAGTTGGCGGAGATTTCTTTGGCCTCGAGGGGTGGAGCCCGCCGCCTTGATTCAGATTGGGCATATCATGACCGAAAACACTTCTCGGAATCCGAAAGGCAGGTAGCCGCCCCACTTGTTCATGTTCTTGTTCTTGTTCTTGCTAAGACGCCCTGGGCTCCCATAAAAAATTCGAATCCGATTCGTATCGGCAAAGATCTGAACACGGCTTCTAATTCCCTCGAGCAACGAAATGGAACCGACGCGTCGATTCGGCTCATTCGAACACATTTAAGAGCTAAAGATTTCCAGATTTAAAGAGCAAGGTAAGCTCCGTTGGGAGTTGGTCGTTATTGCCGCATTATGCTTGCGTTAATTAATTGTTTATTTGTCTTGCGATTACCGCCGATTTTCGTCATACAAGTGGAACATTTGTAATTACAGAATGTCTCCGCTAAAGACGATCGTAAGTGGGATAACTTTAAAGAAACATTGCTTTTATCCCATGTTTAATGTTGCTTATTTTTATAAGATTAAAATAATAAATTGCAAAAACAATTTATACAAAATTAAAAAAAAATTAATATTGTTTGGTTTTTGTCAGATACAAACTATTTTGCAAGCTGATTCGGCCTTTTTTAACATAAACCAACAAATTTTATTGTTTAAAATAGTATATAAAGCACAATATAATTTGTAAAACTTTCAGAGCATAGAGTTAGCATTTCAAGCTAGAATATATTTTACATGATGCATATTCACCAAATAATCCATTTTACTTATTTTTGATCTTCAGAACAAAATGAACACATTTAGATAAAAAATATATACAATTTTTAAACATATTTATTCTATATCTATAGTTTAAAATCATTTTAATTGTGCTATTCAAATCACCTTATTTAAAATAAACTTTAATTTGTTATCCCACTCGATGTTTATGCGTAGAACAATGTTGCTAAGGTTTCAATGGACAAATGCATTATTGATATTTAAGAGGGGGCGCCAAAGTCTTATCATTATTATGGTTGCGCGTAATTGATCTAGTTTCGTGGCGTTCGCCTTCCACGCTGCATTGGAATCGAAGGAAGTGTTGGGTGCGATTGGTAATAAATATTATCACAGCTGACCGCGACTAATGGGCAAACAAAAGCGGTTAATAGGCCGCTGGTCAACATTCTGATGGCGACCGCGTGAAAAACTCACCATGGGAAATGCGGGAATGTGGGGAAAACACCTGTCCGATGTCGATCCAATTCCAGTTTAGATCGGGAATGGATTTGGTTTATCGTACTTATCGAATGCACTTTGTTTCGCTTTTGTCGGGGGTTCTTGTTGCTGCCACTTTGCGGTTGCGGTTGCCGTTGCGGTTGCCTTTGCTTTTGCTTTTGCTGCCGATTTAATTAGCAATACAAACACATTAGCTAATGCACACACGAGACACAGCCACACGAATTGGCGCCCACGCAGCGTGCAAAAAGCGTAGAAAAGCCAAAGGCAAACGCGTTTATTGAAAATGCAACGCGTACAGAACTCGATGTCGCGCAGACTCAGATCAAAATTCAAAACCAAAACAAAATAAGAGCCAAACAAGCTGGACAGTTGGACAGCAAATGGCGAGTACTGACCGCTGCACATGCACTTTGAATTTGCCTCTGCCAGCGGAGTTCTCGCCTCAAAAACAACTTAAAACAGCTCAAAACAACTCGAAACAACACAAAACACCACAAAACACCTTCACAACACACCTTTTGCCTGCTGCCGGATAACCGATTCGTTCGAGTGATCGCGAGTGACTGAAATAACGGCGAGCTTGCGCGGTTTGATTTTCCGACGATCGCCCGATTGCGCGCGCCTCTGACGAGCGACAGTGCTGAGTGATTTTTGTTGCCAGTACGGATCAACTTTAAAAAGACTAACAAACTAAAATCTTTGGCATGAAATACGTTACAATTAACAACCTAAATCTATTCTATCATACGTTACCATTTGACCACTAAAAAATAAGAACATTACGTATACGTAATTACACGTAGGAGCTATTTTACAAAAAAAAAAAATTATATTTATATATCTTGGATTCGTTATCCACTTTTTGCACATTAATTGGTACAAGCAAACACAAAGATTTTTTAAAAAAATTGGAAGTAGTATTGTGCATTACATTTAGTAAACTTCAGTATTTTTCGGCATTAGTCTGTAGTCACAAATAATTTAATTTTGAGTCAATTTACTAAATTTAATTGAAATAAAATTATATACAAAACTATTTAACAAAACTTAAGCTGACAAAATTAATTTCAAGCAATAACTGAAACAGACAAACAGCACTGCTGAGCGTTGCTAAGCTCTTCGCGAACCAGCTCCGATTAACAGAGCCGCTGCTAACAGTTGCGATCAGTGTACAGCTAATTCAAAAAACAGGCGCCAATATATTATTAAATAACCGTTTCAGCTCTTGGTAAAAAAAAAACAAAAAATTAGTACAATAAGCCACGGTTAATTTTGAAAAGAATTTACACTATTATTAGCATGTCACTATTGTTATGTATATAAATATAAATTATATATTTAAAGTACTTACACATAACTACATTTATATAAATCAAGTTAAATAAAAGCCAATATAATTATAAATTATTTTATTTTATTTTTTTTGTATTAAAGTTTATTTTTCTATGCTATTTTCATGCTATGCTATTTTCATTTCAAATAATTTCAAACTCCCGCCCAAAAGACAAAGTTATGAGATAGGTATTAGGTATCGATATAATATTGTGTGAGCTTCGGTGTGAATGTCAATGCGTTGTGAATACTTTACGATAAGCGTTAAGGCAGCCCTCGTTCCCTCCAAATACCTTATAGGCGCCAATTATTCAAATTCAAAATTATATATATGACTTTTTGGCATTTTTAGAATCATTATATTATTTTTGAGATATTCAATTTTGTAATTCAATATTGTTTAATAGTGATCGTTTGGAGGTAGTTTGTTAACTGAAACCGTTTCTCAACAAAACACCAAATGTACACAAGTTAGCAAGAAGTATACTATACTATATAATTGGCAATGAGCAGCTCATAGACATAATATTTTAGAATTTGCATAGTAGAGGGTTACCTAAAAATCATTTATATAGCATGCATACCTGTTTACCAACTATCAACGCATGTTGAATTTTAAGTATAGAGAAATGTTTACCAACGTAAATTTGCCCATCAACCAAATAGCGAATTTTTTACAATGCCCCCATTTATGCAGCGTTTATACAAATTTAACAACGGTTTCGACTTGTTTATGGAAATGTATGTTTTTCTCAAACGGTGTTTATTTTCAAATGACTTAAGCCTAGCTCGCATAACGCTCAACAAGTGGTGGCCCGGTTGGGGTCTAGAATCGACCCTGGCCTTGACGAGATTCCTGGTGCGGATGGGTGCGGATGTACTCTAGGGACTTGAGGATGGCCGCCGGGATGGGGGGAGGGGTGGGCAGATGGGCGCCGGCGGGATGGAAGCCGTTGGCATCGGCGGAGTAGGTCAGCTGGATGAGCTGGCCATCGGGGGCGTAGTAGGCGTTCGATCCGCTGGCATAGTATCCGCCCACGCCCGACTCCTGCCCGGCAATGCCGTTCGAGGTCTGGTACTGGTAGGCATAGCTGCCGTCCTCCTTTAAATCGCTCTTGTACTCCCTCGTCTCGGCAGCGGCATCAAAGGAATCGGCCTGAACGCAGGCAATGGCCAAGGCGGCAACGGCGAGGACGAACTGCGGACCAAAGGATACTAGTTAGTTGAAAGGGATCATCTCTTGGCAAACCATTTCCCCACTTACGAATTTGTTCATTTTCTGTTTGGACTGGACTAAATTGGGTTGGGCTGAACTGACTTGTTGTCACTGTGAACTCGCAACGAGAATGAATGTGACTGAATTGGCCTGGCGGCGCATTTATAGCATTTTGGCACGCCAATCATTTTGGGCCGGGCACTCGCAGTCGTCGCAGTCGCCGAAAACGCGTATAATTTTCAGCATTGAACATGAACTGCCCCTCACAGATAACAAAAAAGAAAAACCCACACATTGGCACTTAAAGACCCCGCTGGAGACTGACTCTTCCGTCGATACATTTTTTTTTCGGTGAATCGCCGTGTGTGTGTGTGTGTGTGTGTGTGTGTGTGTGTGTGTGTGTGTGTGTGATAGTTTTTTTGGCCATAAACTTTATGCTCCTTTTTGTTCAAGCTGTGGTCAGCCGGTTAATCAATTCGAAGTTGAAGAATTGCTGGCCGGGGGTTAATTTTTCATTAACACCTACGAAAATTGTTTAGTTAGCGCAATTTGTAGTTGCCCCATCAAAGAGTCCACTTTATTTCCTGGCTCAAGAATTAATATAAGGTCTCATGAGCTGGCAAATTATTTTGAAGTGCCTAGCTGTGTTGCAGCATCATTAATAAATGTAACGCCTAGTCCTTTTACCCAAAATCATATGCGAAACTTGATAATAAATCGTTCGCAAAATCAGCGAAATCGATTAAGAACCTCACATGCTAAGGTCAACGGATTCATTTATTACAAAATCACCAAGCGCGCCCAAAAATGAAAAAGGCAAGCTCAACTTTGGGGCAAGAGCAGACGAACGACCTTGCCACCGCGGCGCAACATTTTAGCAGACTGTCCGAAAGTACGACAGTACGACAGTTTATCGACAGCGGAGCAGGCAAGTTTGTATTAAGTTTTGATAAGAGAACTTGCGATGAGCCGGCGATGACGTGACTCACGGGAAACACGAGACATCTGGGGCAGTGCAAAATAAAACTGCTAAGCCATGGGTGAATCTGGTTAAATGGGAAATTGTGGCCCAGTAAAAGTGATGTTAAAGTGTAGCTTACATAATTTTATTTTTATTATTATTAATTTTAATACAATAAAAAAAAAAAACTTATAAAATTTATAAAATTTATGGTATAATTTTCTGTAACAATAATATTAAATTGTACGTAGGTCAAAAATAAAAAGGGAAACCACTAATTTAATATCTATTTTAATACAATAAATAAACAAAATAAATGAAATTAACATATATATATATTTATTTAAATATATAGCTTAAATTAATAATTTAAAAGCAGAGGGTTTTAAGTTGATTAAAAAAATATACCAAAAGGTTTTATTTCACTTATTTTTTTTTTTTTAAGTTGTCTTCACAAAATTAATTTACATTTTTACAATTTACATTCAAAACTTTAAAGAATTGTGTCAACATATTTTATGTTTTAATGGAATACAAAAAAAATCTAGCTATAAACTTCGAAACCTTATATGAGTGATAATAAATTTTAGAAAATGTGTCAATAAATTGAAATCAACAAGACCTCCATGTGCCAAATATACAATTTTAGAAATATTTCCATTAACACATTGCCCAATTTAGTACCCACTTTTATTTGGGTCATATTAAAGGTGTCGTTGTCGTTCTGCCATCACTAAAGTGGCCAAAAGGCATCAGCCAACAACAAGAGAGCTTGACTCGGGGCGCATGCTGTTTCCCTTATAAGATTTGTGTTGGCCTTTTATAAGTACATGGCAACCAGACTGCGTCTGCGACTGGGACTCAATCTGAACCTGGGATGGGGGCGAGTCAAGAGGAAAGTGAATGTGAATGTGCTGAGGGACGATGGACGATGGACGATGTCGCACCAGAAGCAAAAGCAGCATTATCTGCTTTTTGCTGCCCTCTGCTATGCTGGCCTTTTCGGTGTTACTTTCGGCTTTTATGCTCCAAACCGGCTGTTCGGCAATTTGGCTTCATTTTTTTTTGTCGGTCTGGTCGACACATTTGTCCGGTGCCTGCCGCTTGGGCGGCTTTAAATGAAAGAAAAAGTTGTTACGATTCGATGGCGTTTCCTTAAGTTGCTTCCGCTGTACTCAACCATCCTGACCAGTGCTCCTTCTCCCAGACCATCCATCCATTAGGGCATCAATCCATCTTGGCGCGCATTAAGCGGAGACAAGAAGCACCAGCGGAAAGTAAAAGGGGGCAAAAAGGGGACACGCTGTGGATCAGCGACTCCTTGGCCAGTTCCTCACGGCTCACCTGCTCCACATTAATTGACCCACATTCGGTGGCGGCCACTCGTCCAGTCCGCTTCAGACTGGTCCCATTCCGGTCCACCATCCAGTCCCGCCGAAGGTCATTCAGGCGCAGCGCGCGTATCTCAATTTTAGCCTTAGTTTGGGCATGTCTTTGGAAATTTATTTAACGACCACTGCCGCATCTGCACGGAGAAAAAGCTATTGCAATTTCTAATAAATATTAAGTACTTCATTTATTAAATTGAAATATTCTTAATATTTTTTTAAACTGTAAAAGAGTTTTAGGACAGATGGGCTATTCAACAAATTCTCCATTTTAGTTAATTAATAAAATCATTAATTCAATTATTAAACTTATTTATTTAAATTTTTATATAAAAACATATATGTTTTACTAAGATATCAGAATGGTTTTCTTAAAACATACACAAAATTGTGTTATATATTAAAGAAAGTATGTTAAATTATATTTTCAATGAGATTCTTTGCAAAAGAATATATAAAATATATGATTATATTCTAATAGATAAACATTACTCCATCTCATAGATTTTAACAATATACTTTTTATTTATTTAACAAATTTTCAGTCCACCAACTTTGCTTTGATTTTCTCTCCGTGTACTTCGGGCAGGTCTGGCAGAGATTGGTATTTGAATTTTTATGGCCAATCCGTTGCTCTACATTCACTCATCGGATACATTTAGCGAGCTTAATTAATTAATACACTGTCAACGCAAGCGACGCTTGCAGACTGGCTGGCCACTTTTTATGGACCGTTTATACGGTTTCATTCATTTGTTAGAAATCTCGTTTAAGACTTCACCGATTCTGCTGCAGATGTAACCCTATCCAGCGCCCATACATCGAGCAGAAAGCGTTGGCGTTGGGCGTGGAAGGTCGGCCCTTGGGGGGTTTTTTTTTATGGATGCATGGCTTGCCGCCAAACAAAGTCAACGACTTTCGAAAATCTGGCCGCAACGACCTTCAATCGCTAGAGACGAAATGGGTCTGCTAATTGCTTGTTGTTGCAACTTTCATTTCGATTCGCTTTGGAAATTTGTTCGTGGTGGGATTTCGGCCAGTTCGCACTTGTAGCTTCAATTTAAATCAGCTCACGGCTTTATTGAATAACCCAATCAATTGGTTTTTCATCCGATTGATTTTTTTGACAGTCAAACGGTCTACATGTATACTATATGTATATGCAATTCTGGTGCGTGGCCAATGATTAAGGCTGGCTGATGGACTTTTAATCAAAAACCTGATTCAATTTGCATGTTTCAAGTCCGTTTCCTCTCGCTGGTTCACATCTCTTGACAATTCATTTGAATGCGTGAATATGCCATAACATCGCACTACTAATTGATTTGACTTGTAGGCGATGCATTATAAAAGCTTTGAACAAATTATAGCAGCTTATCAATGTTTTATCTTTGCTGTTTTTCAACTTTTATTATGTGGATTGAATTAAATTACAAGAGGGCGAGGCACTCAGAAGAATATTTTATTTATTTAAACGTATCAAAGTTACGGAATATTTATGAACATGCGTGTAAGTGCCAGCGTAAAAATAAAAGTTATATTGGTTTATTTATGACTTCTGTGCATCAGATGCAAAATTAATGCACTTTCACAGCTTTACTGAGCATAACGACAGAAATATGGCTTTTTCTGGCATCGTGAATATGCCATGCGGTGAATTTCGTGAGCTTTAAGGGTGCGAAATGTGTTTATTCTTTTTAAGAGACTTACTGTCAAGGAGGTTTTTTAAGATTATAAAAAAATAATTCAAATTTTAAACTAATCAAAGAAAAATAATATATAAATAGGTAGAAATAGAGTAAACCATAAATATCAGGTACACAATTATCATATTTCTTAATATTAATCCTAATAGTATTTATGTGAGTAATTATTTTTAGTTGTAGGCAACTGGCAGTAGCAGCACTATTCATTAACTAATATTTATGAGTGCAACCAGTTATCTGCACAATGAAACTAGGTTCGTTATGTGTATGATGAGTTATGGACAGACTGCTTTGAAATGTTCGATTAGCATCTGCCTTTCGGAGTCGGATGAAACTAGCAATAGTTTGGTTGGGGAAGAGGGGTTTCAGTGGCCATTTCACGCACCTTGCACCCACCCACCCACCGGTCCATGCAGCACGAGCCATACATATATGCTTAATGCGTCCACTTATCTCGATGCGACGGCATTATGCCATGCTCTGCGGCCTGATAAATGTTTGGGAACAGCGAATCCATTACAGATTTCGTAAAATACGAACGAGCAACTTGGTCGGGGATAATTAATGAATTAACACTAACACTTAATTACCCAAGGGCCGGCAGTGAAGAGTTTCTTGACCCGCGGGGATTGGAGCGGAGTGAAGAAGGTTCAGCCAGGTGGTCAGCAGCGGGTTGGTTTCGTTTTCACTCAAAACTTTTAATGAATATTTGCCGTGGAAGCCACCTAGGGTCGAGATAATTGGTGCTGCAACCGTTGCTGGCTCTCGGCTGTGAAATCCGAAATGAGCTGCCATATGCTGACGATATGATGTGATGAGTTCCCCCAAACCCCAAACCCCAATCAGCAATCCGCCAATTATCATCACCATCAGGTCTAATGGCTGCACACCACTTTCCTCACTTTCGTTGCAGATCAAGTTGGATTTTGTGTTGGGTATAAAAGCGACGGGTCGAGGTTACTGAGGCATCAAACACAGCTTAGCTCTTAGGGTCAAACCAGCAAATAAACCATAAACCAAATCTCAACAACCTAAGCCAGGCGAAAATGTCGAAGATCGTAAGTCAAAGGTTTTGGGCTGCCCTCAAAAGGGATACATACCATAACAAATAATAATAACAAATCACATGTGCTTGCAGAGCGTCGTTGTACTTGTGGCCGTGTCCATCCTGCTCGGAGTTAAGGCTCGTCCCTCGGATTCCCCGGATGCCCACGCCGAGATCCGGAGCTTCGTGAACGAGCTGAAGCAGGAGGACGGGAGCTACAATTACCAGTTCGAGACGTCCAACGGGATTGCGCAGCAGGAGCAGGGCGTGGGTGGCTACTACGCCAGCGGCTCCTCGCAGTACTACACTCCGGAGGGGCAGCTCATCCAGCTGACCTACACGGCGGACGAGAACGGATTCCAGCCGCAGGGCGAGCACCTGCCCACACCGCCGCCCATTCCAGAGGCCATCCTGAAGTCCTTGGAGTGGAACCGCAACCACCCGGAGGAAACTGGAGAGTACGAGCACCACGACCATCACAGTCACAGTCACAGCCATGGTCATGGTCAGGAGCAGCAGGAGCAGGGCAAGCAGTATCTGCAGCCAGCTGGAGCTTTGTTAGCGCCTGCGTCCGTGGGTCCCTACGACAGGAAGGTTTAGGCCAGCATCATCCCATGCATCCATAGAAATAGCAATAGCAATAGCAATAGCATCCGCATCCATCCTGTCCAGATTGTCTCATGTTCTGGGCTTGTCTGTTTGCCTAGTCAAAGCATACAACAGACAGTGCCCGTCAAACAGCAGAGACAACTACATCTGGAGGCGTGGGCACACCCACTCACCCACTGTATATATAGACCCTCATACATTAACAACAACATGCTCCCGGGCAGCTAGGAGGTCCTTCGTCCTGAGTCCTGTGCCCTCTGACCCGGCTCCTCTGCTGTCGGCTCGTCTGACGTTGACATTTATTGCCAGAGATAATAATAATGTAATAAAAGAAAAATACAATTTAATATGCTTGTTTATACTATGAATGCCTGTGCCGAGATGAGAGCATATGGCCATGCCTTAGGCATTGCACGGGAAGAAAAAAATACCATATCAGCAATATAGAGGGTCATCAAGTCATCTCCATGGCACACTATTTTTAAATTTTAAATAATATTTAAGTGTTAAATTTAAACGTTTTTGGTTAATCCCCACATCGCCTTTTGTGGTAAATATGAAAATTAATATAAATTTAAGGGTTTTCCCGCGAGCAAGGCAATGGTGAATTACTTGTCACCACGTGTGAGAAACAGGTTTATCACGTCAATATTTACACACACTAAATATGCGAATTAATAATTGATATTATTGTGACTTCAAAAATAAAAAATGAAACCATTTCTCTCTGTGCCGATGCCATCGCATCGCCCACATGCATTATCGCAGCGTCTACCCCTTGAGATTTTCCTTCAAGTGTGCAGATCTGGTTTGACTATATCTATATCAGTTCGAGCTGGGGAAGTTCAATCAGAAATTAATAAATGCACGCTCGTATTTCTTGTTGGGCGGTTGTATTATGCAAATTGGCTTTGGCCCTTCGATTCAAGTTGATTCGCGTTTCGGGTTCGAGAAATGTTGTAACTTCAAATATCATTGTTGAGTTGATTAAATTAACAAGTTGTTGCTGATGTTGTGACGGTGATGATGCTGCTGCTGTTTGTTGTTGATAATCTCGGTAGCGTTTACCATTGTTGGTGTTTGCCGCAGAGCCATATTCGACTTTGATTTTGATGCATTGAGGTTGTGTCATCAACTCCACCCAAGTCGCTGATTTAATTGGGTATACTCATTTCAGCATCAGATTTGCAGAGTAGTTGTTTTAGTATACTAATTATCCGTTTTTAGATAATCGCACTCATGAGTGACAGATCTTTTTCACTTATACCTTTAAAGTATGAACTTACAACTAATTCATAAAATAAGGTACTTAGTTCACTTTAATGAATTTTCAAAATATTAGACACAAAATTAATTTAAAATTTACTTTTAATACAATTTATTTGATTTTTATATTTTTACAGCATATCGAACATGATATTACATATTTAAAAAAATGTAATTTAATAATTGTTTTACAATATTACTTTCTTACTACCTTTTAAATATAATATCTAAAATTTTAAAGCACTACTTACATTTACTTGTAGAGAGTATTTAGTAACTGCCATCCTTCCATCATGGGAACGCCATGTCTTGCATTAATGACTCGAAACGTGTGGCCAAAAGCAGTGTGATTGGGCGAAATATGGGTCGCTTTGCATGCTCGACTTGTTTGCATATTCGAAGTCTGCATATTGGCGTTGTCTTTGACCGCCGCAGCACTATAAATAGTCAATCGGGGGCCCAGAGTGACAGCATTAGCCTCTCAGTCCACAAACCAGCAGCAGCAGCATCAGCATCAGCAGCAACATGTACAAGCTCGTAAGTGGATAAGTCCGTAGCCATGGTTCAGGCCATTTATTTGACTTCCTTGGACAATTCGAACAGCTCCTCGTCGTCGCCCTTTTCGGATGTGCCCTGGCCGCCCCCCTCAATGATGATACCATCACCAAGTTCCTGGCCAACCAGGACACCGACGGAACCTACGCCTACGACGTCGAGCAGTCCAGTGGTATCCACATCCAGGAGGAGGGTCAGTCGGGACACTATGCTCGCGGCTCCTTCGGTTACATCTCCCCCGAGGGCGTTCCCGTCCAGCTGGTCTACACTGCCGATGAGTTCGGCTTCCACCCACAGTCCGACCTCCTGCCCACCCCCCACCAATCCCAGAGGCCATCCTGCGCTCCATCCAGTATATCCAGGAGCACCCCACCCCCGAGGAACTGGCCGATCGTGCGGTGCGCGCCCAGCAGATCTAATCCCGGAGCACCGATCTTAGTCTTTAGTTTGCCAAAGTAGTCTTCGCATGATGTCTTCATCCATTCCATACGATTAAAGCCATCCAGCCATCCACCGGCTGGTGTTAATTGAACTGATTTGCGGCCTATGTAATTTGCTTGGGAAAGAATTAATTAGCAGGGCCATGGAATAGAATTTAGTTTGACTACAGCTGAGACAATGCCTAGCTCTTGATACTGAATATTTAATACTAACATTGACTTCTTCTCGCTGTGAACAGTGGTTCCAAAGTTGTCTAAGCTCGCAGTTTCGACTGCAGCTAATTTTCAAAAGTTTCAGTTTCGGAACACAAAACAAAGTCTGGGCCAACGTAATAAACTTTCTGTGATAATCTATACAAACGAAGGTCAAGGTGAACATGGGCGAAACTCGCAAACAATACCTTCAAGGGAGACTTTGATTGAAATAATTTTGGAAATTGTAAAGAAATTGGTGTTAAACTTGTTTGGACCCAAAAAACAAGTCTGCAAGTTTTAAGACACGTGCTGTTGGTAAATAAATATTGCCGGAATTTGGGAAGCATTGCAAGATTAAAGTTTTCAAATATTTAAATAAGTGCAGCCTAAAAAATTAAATAAAGGTAACATTCTTTTTAAATTGCTTGAGAAAATTGAAAACTAAAATAGCCAATTCGTTAAATTGACTAATAAAGATTTAAAAATATTTATTACCTTTAATAAAATATTTATAAACTTAAGCAATATGCATTTAAATTGTGCGGCGAAAACACTGTGCTTTCGCTGCTCATTAACAGTTGACATGAGGCAAGTTAATTTCTGCTTTTGGCTGCGATTTTATGGAGGGGAATTGAATGAGTGTCTGCTGGAAATGGAAATTCATTAAGACACTTGCTGGCAGAGGAGCAGGAGCAGACACAAAAGGATTTTGGCTACGACTTGGCTAACACGCACATAGCGCTATTGAAGCGTGATGGTTTTCGGAGGGGAATTGGGAGGACTCCGAGTCCGGGTTTCCCATATCCATTACAATTAGGCAGACACGCTCAGCGGCGGATATGAGTAGTTAATTAAAAAGATTGGGACGCAAGCAGCGTTAATATGCGATGTGTGAAGTGCCATAAAACTCAGCCAGCCAAAGGACGAACTTCAGGCCATTGTTTCCGCCCGAATTTCGGCTTCAATTTCGGTCTTTAACAACGCTTATGCAAATGTCAACCCATTATGTCTGTGGCTCTGCGGTCGCCACTTTAGGCACAGGTGCTTCAGATTTCTGCCTCTGCCACTGCCACTCCTGCTGGCGACAACAACACAAAGCTGCTGTGTAATCAAAAACTTTTATTTATCATTTTGCTGAAAATCTAATTATAAATGCTTTGTGGCAATGTGGCTCTTTTTTTCCGGTTCACCTCGCTCCGCTCACAGTGCCCGTGAATTGTGAATTGTTTTGTGTGGTTTGGTATGGTTTGAATCTGTGAGTATCCGTATCCTGCTGTTTACTCCCGGCGATTGTCGCCCATGTGGCAAGTCGTAAACGGGCATGCTGCTCGGTTCTGATCTGCTGTTGGTGCTGGAAAGGCAATAAAATTTTTTAAATGAATGCGAGATTTGAGCTGAATCGTAAAAGGTCAAACATGCATAAACAGTTTGTAAAGTTTAAATAATTGAAACGTGCTGATATATTTTCGCGTGTCTTAAGGCATTTTAAGTTCTTCCCACTTTATGGTGTGGAATATCTAAATAACTAATTTATGCACTCTAGAACTTCCAATAAACGGCAGCCGTTTAATCAAAAAACCGCCACTATGCCCTTGAGTAATGCGGGTGCAGATAAGCCGGTGCACTTTCCGGAAGTTTAGCCCCTATATATAACGGCATCAAACAAATGGGCCAATAACCCTAAGCTCAGTAGCCGTGCAATTTACTTTTATGGTCAGTATAAACTATGCACCAAATTAGCCTTTCTCCGTTCGTCTTTTATTTGGCCATAACTCAACCAACTGTAGCGCATTCGGCCCGATGACTGGCCCACTTTTTGCCCCGACAAGGATAGTCAAACACAACTACCCTTTTGTGACCGTTTCAATGTAAATACGTTTGTGGGGAATAGGGATACCTTTTCTATTTGTCCGGATTCCGAGTGGCGACTGCAGAGGGGATGGTGGGGAGTGGCATTGAGGGGCTACCATGTCCATATTTAAGCAGCCAAACAACGGCGGAAAGAATACAAAAAATTACTTTGTTTGCAGCTCCCGGAACATGGTCACGGCATGTGTCACGTAGCTGCCAAAAATATGCGAGCGAGTGCTTGAAAATGACACGGACCAGCCCACTCCGCCGGACTCCCTTTTCCATGGAAAGCTTAACCCGTAACGGGCCGGACTAGGGCATTTCAATTAAGTAAAAAGTGAAAAGAGCCCTTTTGTTATAGTAATAATTATAGGGATTCACGGGAAACGAAATTCTTCAGCTATCCAACTTTAATGCTTTACTTTCCACTTTACACACTTTCCAGTTTTCACTTTTCATTTGCTGTGCAATTTTTCTCTCAGCCAGAAAATATAAAGAAGTGAAATGAATAAGGAAAAACATTCACTGGCTGTCTTAATAACAATAGTTCCGGCCATTTGCGATGGAGGCCAGTCGATGGCGATGGGTGGGAGGATAAAAAACCAGGATGCTTGTGCTAGCAAAATGAAAAATAATTTTCAACAATAATTGGCAAAGAAAACTTCGGGCCAAAAGTGCGGGTGAGCGAAGTGCCGAATTCCCTCCATTCTTTGGACATACCAATACGGAATGACAACAGCCATAGCTAGACGGACAAACGAAACCAATTTATTTCCAAGTAAAAATCAATAGTCAAGTAGGAGGAACCACGGGGTCAACTAACGTGGAAATCGTAAAAAACGTCAAATTCTGAAGAGGCGACAAAATTGTGTGCCCGAGTGTAAGTGTGAGTGTGTGTGTGTGGCCCATCAACGCGTGTACGTGAAGATGCCACCTCGAATCGTGAGTTTGCCGGACACTCTGCGTCAATCGAAAGTGACCTCCTGTGCCATTCCACCCCCTCCCCCTCCCCATCCAATTCATGCCATGCACTCCGCCGAACATGCTGCACTTATATCCGTATCGGTCGTCGGGCTTCCGGAATCCGTTTTTCGTTAACAACTGCGACCCAAGTAGCGCACAAGGATAGCGACAACAACAACAGCAGCAACAGCAGCAACAACAATGTCAGCCAGGACGACAAGGACAACAACGGTGGCGCTTAATAGTAAAATATGCATTTGACATGCGATGAAGTACAATGAGTGCACCGAGAAAAGTGCCAGCCAAGGTGCTAGTTTTGCATATTTAAAGCTTTTTAGTGTCAGCCATATAACTTGAAAATAACAAAAAATTTATTGTAGTTTTTTCGCAGTGTTCTGCAATCGTAAATATTTTATGTTATACTTTTAAGCAGCTAATATATTTAAAGGATATTTTTCTTATTTCTTGCATACTATACAAAAGTTTTTTTATGTCAGCCATATCTTTAAATAATCACAAGACGTTTTTTTGAGATTTCTCGCAGTATTGTGTATTCGTAAATATAATATTTGATGCTTAGCTTTAGAGCCGCTTATATATTTAAAGAATATTTTTAAAATTTCATACTATGCATAAATAAAGTCGTTTTTATGTCAGCCATATATTTTGAAAATGACAAGACATTATTTTTTCTTACAGTATTCTATAGACATCCATATTTTATTTCTTATTTCTAAGCATTTAATATAATTGGAGAATATATTTCATATTTCTTGAGATACACTGTTTATTATATTTTTAATTGTTATATAATAAGCTATAATAATTGTTGGTCTGGTAAATTATAATCTTACTAATAAGTGATCCTGAACATAAGCCAATGTCTGTTTAATTTGTGAGTGCTCTGTTTTTCCAGTATCACAATTATTTTATTTTTAGTTTAAAAATAGCTAAAATCTATTACTTTTTGAAGCTGCAATGCAAAACAGTTTTGGGGTCGGTTATCAAGCGTTCATTATTTTTTCCGGTGTGTCGCAACCCTGAGTGTTTGCACCGCGGTCATTTGTTTAAAGTTTCAATTAATTGGGCCGCATTTGTTGGGGGCAGTGGAGCGAACGAGCGATAAGCCAGAAATATGTTCTTCACTTTAGATGTGACATTTTGATTGCGACCGCATATTATTAATTTTCCGTCGCAGCTGAAAAGTATGCCATGTTTTAAACTACAATATAATTACGCACGCATTTCTGTACATGGAAATTTAATAATGCGTTCTTATGCTGACACACATATGGATGGAAGCACTAAATTTGATTTCAATAATTTAATATTAGACAGGGCAAAAGTAGACGTACAGTAACATCAACAGTCTTCTGTCAGTTAAGAGCAACTGTTGGCTAACAGATGAGAGGATTCGCGCTTTTTAACTGAAAGGCATCGTCCTCGTGTCCTCAGTTGTCTGTTGTTCGTAAGAGGAGCTGGATTTTCCGAGCTCCTCGATTTTCCCACCCCCATCCACCGAAAACGACTCGATTTCGTACGTAAATATTTATGTTTGGGAATTTCGCGTTTCCAGCTTGAAGTTTTACGAGTGTGAGTGGGTAAAAAAAAACTACGAGCGCGTTAAAAAGTTCACACACAAATTGCATTATTTCCGCGCAGCGATATATATTGGCGCGTTTTTCATGCTTTGCATATTTTTTCGCCCGTTGTAACTGGAACAAAAGCGGTGGAAAAAAGTTTAGGGCGATTGTTGTGGATGTGAATTTTGCATAAGAACATGAGCAGCAGCACCCAGGAGAACGAAAAGCGGAAGGAGTCGCTTTCATTCCGGACACTTAGCACTCAAAAAAAATTATTATAATTATGCAGTTGAAAAGAGGGAATATTTAATGTATAATTTATTTGTGATATAGTATATATTTTCGATATTTTTAATTTGGGTTTATTATTTTAGTTTGGCTTTAAAAATGTGTGGTCTGTTTTATAAACTGATGGTGACAAGACAACAAAAAAAAATATATTTAAAATTACATCTCCATTTTTTTCAATGCCTACACATTCATACGTTCTTATATGGCAAACGTCTCATTTATTTTAAAATTTCCATTTAAACCCGCTGAGTAAGTTGCTGCTGTTGCTGTGGGGATCAAGTAACTTGTGATTCGTGAAGCCAAGTGGTTTCTCGCCACCTGAAAATTAGTCGAGAGCTCCCTGATTTACAGCGAATTTTAGGTGTATTAAGGCATTAGGCCAGGTCTTTGCCTCTGGCTGAGAACTTCTCCCTTCCAAGCGGCCAAAATGTAATTTTCTTAGCACTTTTGTTCACGCCCGACGACACATGTTGTGGTTCACACACCAACTCACCCGCATTTACCGCACCCATACAAAGCGACTTGACACGGACACAGATACACAGAAGCACACACACACACCCAGAAACCGCAGACACCGATACTAATGCCCCCGGCAACATTTACATACTCGCCCAAACATAAGCATAAGCGCAACTTAGCTTGCCAAAGTTTTTTGTTCAACTTTCCGTTGCCAGAAGCGAGCTTTAAATGGGAGTGGACTGGTCCTGACTAATTGATACCCTAACAGCTTGTGACAGGAGGGCTGGTGTTTTATTGCTGCTATAGGGTTCATAAGAATATTAATCATATGCAATGTTGCCACCATGTGGATAATTTGAAGTTAAGATCGATACATCTAATTTTGAATAAAATAATTTTAATTAAAATAAACCTTTTATAAGAAACTTAATTTGTGTAATAAACGAAAAACGTGCTCAAGTTTTTCTTGGCCTTATTGACTTACTGTCATGTGCTGTCAACACACTAACAAAACGATAGCCAAAATACCCTTTTATTACTGCTTGGCATATTTAAATGCTGGAAGACCGAAGTTCGAAAGTAGCTGCCAGAAAAATGCTTATAGTACAATCTCCGTCCTCAAATCGTCTGGTTGACGACACGCTTAGATTCAGCCCTTGGGCTGTGGCACTTTGGCACTTTGAAACTCTGGGATTGCGGTGGATTTAATCGATAGCCACGCTAATAGTTGTGCTGGGCGACATATGGGAATATCTGATGGGGCTGCATTTCAACTCCTGGCTGCCAATCATTTTACGCTTGATTGCCGTCCAAGGCCGGTGGCTCTGGCCCCGGAATACAGAATACGGAATCCGAAATCTGATGTTTTTCCGTGGGATTTGGGCAGCCAAGTTAGACATTAAGCCGGTGGCTGAGGCAAAGCCCCGTCTGAACTGCCGGCAATTCATCTAAATCAGGTTCGCTGTGCGGTTGTGGCTTCAATTAATTAAAACAAATTGTATTTGCCCGTGGCCCTGAAACCCATCGGCCGGCTGCTGATGGCCGGCCATCTTCCGTGTACACACTCATTCTTTTTTCAATTAATTGTTATTTCATTAGCTTCCATTACTCGCCGAGCCACCCACGCGGGCAATTAATGAAGTGGGGCGCCCATTCACCATTCACCTGGCTAGATGCCGAAGTGGGTTGATCCTAGGGAGTTGAGCGTTATAATTTTCACTTTTATTGGCTTTTAATGAATGCGAAATTGCCAGGGATTATGAATACACTTGCCCATTATCTGCTGCAGGGCCATTCATTAGATTACAAAACGTTTTACGGGCTTTGGTTGGGGTCTAAGTTTTACCTTTCTCACTTTCCAGTGGCTTAAACATTACACATTTTTGTTTATTTCTACTTAATTTATAATTTTATTTATAATATAATATAATATTTATTATATATATATATTTTTTTTTTCTTATTTATTTAACAATTAATGAAGCAAAATTCTTGTTGCTTTGCATTACAAATTTTGTTCTGCTCATTTCACATAATCTTTAATCCTTTACAAAAAGCTAATCACTTGTCATCTAACAGTTTTGATGAAATGTCGAATCGCAGCTTAAACTGAAAGTGAAAACACGGCCGATGGCCTCAGGTGCATTGAGCAACTGTGATCGAAATGGCATTGTCACCGAATCAGTGGTCTGTTTGTGGAGGGCTGCAGCTTTCAGCTGCCGCTTGACTTGAATTCAGGAGCCGTTCCATTGACTTGTCAAGTGATGCTATCAAGCCGGGCTTGTGGTCGTTACACTGAATGCGCCTGTATGTTTGTTTGTTTGTCCGCTCAACTGCTGATTCACTTGTCTGCCGCCTGGCAATTGAATGCCACTCTGCGGCAACGCAATGCACTCCTGTGGGCTCCATCCTGTCTGACTGCCATTCTGCGTGAGTCCTTTCAACACTTTGCACTTCCCGGCAAACAATCACATTCATTGACTTGCATTACGGTGTTTTACGGTGGTTCGTACTACAAACAGTTCTCCCACACATGAGGGACTTTTACACCGCAGAAGGTATTCCCTTGCAACTGGGACGCCACTCGGCTGATTATTGCTTACTTATTGATAGCGAAACTGATTCGCCAAGTGTGCGGTAAAAGCAGCGATAAGTTTGCTCCCTGCGGAGCCAGTGAAGCATGCCACTTGGCAGCAGATACTTTCGTATCTCTCAGATACGATGGCTGACTTTCTGTCGGCGGTAATTAAACTAACACACCATACAGATCCTGCTGAAATGGGTGAAAACAAGCCTCGAGCTTTTAACTGTCGGTATATGAAAAGCCAATTATAAAATCACAATAATGTTCAAATTCACATCACAATTTTTAAATCAAAAGAGCAAATATTATCAGTATACGCGTAAAAGTTAATAAATGCTAAAATAACAAAGTAATATCCTTTCGAAAATCACAGATATGTTTAAAATCCCATTAAGATGCTTTAATCCAAAGAGCAAATATTGATTCCAGCGCACTGGCTATGGAAAATGTTATATATTTTCATTTTCGCTTATTTGTTATCCTTTTGCCATTATTGATTTGGGAGATAGATTGCATTGGGGTGGTTGTGTTTGCGTTGGTCTTTATTTATAAATGCTAGATTTATGAAAAGCTAAAGAAAAAAAAAAACTATTAAAAGTGGCTAACCAAAAAAGACCAACTGTGAAGCTCTAACCGCAGGCATTTTCATATTCTCTGAAATATTTTGAATTTCGTAACAAGTTATACTTTAAAGTGAGCATATGATGGGCGTCCTCTGCTTTGCCCATTCTCTCCAGTGGCAGTTAACTTTGAGTTTCCTCACCTGAGCCAGGGCACTTGCCCCATTTGCCCCACTTGCCCCACAGCGGGGGATTCCCCACGCAGCCGGGAGTCGTGAGTCCTGAATCAACGCCGCAAACCGCAAAGGACACGCGGCAGACCGCAGACAACAAAAACAAGTGAAAACAGTTGAGCCCACTTTGGAGGTAATGAGGCGGTGCTAGTGGGTCGCAGGCAGGCATTAGCATTAGCCATTCAGCGCAGAGGCACTGGCTTATTTTCATAATTGCCGCGGCTAAGTCGCGTTCTTGGCGAAAAAAACAGCAAAAGCGCAGCGGGATTGCCGCTAATCAGGACCTCGGTCAATAAACGACTTGATAAACATGATGAAATGATTACAAAGTCAACAGCTTATTTGCCATGCCAGAGACATTTCAAATTCTCAGCTCGGTACTCAACTGAATCAAAGTGCGTGGAGTAAGCACGATTTCTTAATTATGTGTACACACGACTGCACGGAAAGAAATTAAGATTTTGATTTCCTGGGAAACCATTAAAGGTGACTTATTTAATCTCTGGGCAAGGGTACGGGAATGGATTTTGACTTTGTAAATACATATATTTTTGTTAAACAGCATTTCCACTACGATTTCCATTTTCCTCCATGAATCTTTGAATGCCAGTATTTATTTTGAAATTTCTTTTTTGCCCACTATTTTGATGGTGTAGAAATTTTCTTGTGCATAATAAACAATTTGTCAAAAATGTTGTAATTCCAGCCGTTTAACGTATTTGGTTGGTGTTCATACAAGCCACGAAATTATTAAAAATTTATAATTTTTGCTTAATATTCAAGCTGACAAAATTGCACCCAAAAAAAGAAACTTTATACAACATTTTTTAGCACACACAACATTTTACAGCTATGGAATTTGAATTTATTTAGGAAATATTATTTTAAGCTTTATAATTTTGCCAGTTTTAGCATACTTAAAATTAAAGTAGGTAAGAAATTTTATGAGAGGTTTTAGACTTTTAAATGTATCTTATCCCTCAAACACAGACTCTTTAAATATATTAAATTTAAAAAGAAAAGTAATGAATCGATTTAAGACAGTGTCAAATTTGTTTTGTGTGTGTTGTGGTGTTCACATTTAAGTTGGATGAAGAATAAAGTATCCATTGGGAGAAAAGGAGATGAGTCAACCACCCGCTTGTTGCTGGCAAAAACTTTTCATTATATTTATGATACAGCTTGACTTTTGTTTTGTTTGTTTAACTTCTTGTCAACCTACATAATCTGGGGCTCTCTTTTTTCCCGGCTGCTCTGTTAGCCAACTCTCTTTGCCTGTTAGCCAGTGCGCAGGTCGCCGGAGTTGGCAATTGAATTTCACAGTAATTTCCTGGCCACGACTGGCATACGCTTCAGATAATCACTTGTCGGCCTGCGAGTCGGACGTGTTTTAGCCGCAAAGTAGAAAACGAAAATTGTAATAAAGGCGCTTTCGGAATCCGTTTGTTCATTCATAAAGCCGTGTCTTTTTACGCGAAAGCCACAACAAACACGCATTCGCATCCTGGAGGACAACGACATCATCACTCGTGTGTGTGTGTGCGTGTGAGTGCTGTATTGTGTGTGTTTTGTGCCGACAGGTAATACATCCACTGACCAAGGTGATAGTAGAGAAAACACACATAATAATTGCAAGGGACAAGCGAGTTAGTTGTTGTCCATTCAGGTGAGCCGAAATTTGTCGACAGGACATTGTTATCGCGGCGCCATTATGCTATGTGATTTCTTCTAATGCAATTTGGGGACGACTATTTCATTCGATTTGCCTTGCCTTTATTTGATTTTATTGTTGATCCGTCTTTAATTTGTTGCTGGACACCTGCGGGCAGGGCGTATACTTGATGTTAAGACGCCCAACTGCCCCATAAAAAGACTTTCTGGGGTTTCTCCGGTACAGCCACATTACCCACTCAAAGCGGTCCAAATATTTTATGGTCTACCACTTAAGTGCATCGCTGTCTTGGCTTTTGTCTCTCCTTTTATAGTTGGTGCTTGAATTTTAAACGGCTGTCATGTGTCTCGTGTATTCTGGTAAGTGAAGGACCGTAAATCTCTGCTGATTATGTTGCTCCTTCGGCAGTTAAAAATTCAACAAAACCAGCAGAAAATATATATATATATATGCGCCAGCAAACAGCAGTCTCACATGCTTTGCATATTGCTTATCTAAATTGTTTTTGCCAGTTCCCCCGGAGTTCACACAAGTGGGAAAAAGGCGGTCGGGCCATTAAACAGAAAACACATACTCTCGGCTAGGCCATTTTTCAATGTCATTTAAAGGCAGCAACGGAATTTCGACATTGGCCATTAATAAATTAGTTAGCAGTTCGTGTCTCAGCCTGCTAATTGAGTGGTAAATGCGAATACGCTTTGAAGTCGAAGTCCTGGAAAAGACGTGGGCTGAAATCGCAGCTCTGAAATCAGGAATCAGCATCAAATTAAAAAAGAAATGCCCGAGATCCAGGAGCCATCAACAGCTGCGCCCACGCCCCAAAAAGAAAGTAATTTAAGGCGCTTTCCGCAAGAACCTTTCACCCCCATCTGTCCTTCACTTCCGTCGCAGCCTTTCGCAGCCTTTCACACATCTCTTAGCACTTTGGCCAAAACTTTACAGCCGCTTCGGTTTAGGGCATATATAAATAAATACATAAATGGGAATCTGAATTTGGATGTGTGTGCGAGTTTGTTTGCCTGTCCTGTTTTCCTACAAATCTTTTTAACAATTCAAAAATGTTTACTGGAACGAATTTATGGGATCCCTGTTGGTTGGCTTGACTCTCACATCTGTTGTGCAACTTGGCTTAAAACCTTCTTCGAGGCCGAATACTCATTACATTCTTGTTGATTTTGGATTGAATATAAGAAATATACGAAAACATCAGGAAGCGCATATCAAATGCAGAATATGAGAGTTCTGAGAAGTATTTTTCAGCCCAAAAATAATGTTTGCATTCTTTCCAGCGAAAAGGCAAACGATTATTATAAAAAATGTGGGGCATTTAAGAAGACCAAAAGGGAGTCTGGTTGAAAAAACTGCTGTAATTTAAGCTACATGAACATGAGCTTTATTTAAGGGTGTAACAAATTGTTGTGCGCTTACACAAAAGCGATATAGAAATGCAAAGGGCATGGGTACTGGAAGCCAGCTTCAAATATAAGTAGATAAATCAACCTGCGCCATAATCCTTGAAATTTATCCATTGAAAATCGGGCCATCTATCATTCGACAGAATCTATTCAAACAGAGTACAACAGGGCTAGCAGTCCTTCAATTCAATTCAAAGAACTCCCTGTTGGCTGTCATGTGTTGCCGCCGTAATCATTTGATTTGGATGCGGCGGCAAATTCCCGCAGAGTGTGTTATCTGCTGGAATTTTGGGGTATTGTTATGAGGGAAATACCATGAAGATACCCTTTAAAATGCCAGATGTTTATGCCGGATGTGTGGCAGTAAAGTGAGTTGTATGCTCCAGCAACAATTGTTTTGCGTGTCAGGTTTCTTTTGTGTTTTTGTGTTTTTTTTCGCCCCGTTTTAACTCATTTTCTCCGCTCTATATAATTTTGGGGTGCTAATTCACAAAATGGCGTCTCCTAGTTCCCGGACTTCTTTTGCACACAAAAAACCACCGCCTCCTCTGGTTCCAGCTCGTCCTGTTATTGTACCACGCCCCAGTATGCTGCAGTTTGAGCCCCACGAAGAGCAGCGCATTTCCAGATGCAGGTACATGGTACTGGTTTATCTCCTCTTCGTGGTCTTACTTTTGCTTGCTTTGGTCCAATGGGAGGTTGTGTCGTATTAGTAAGTTTTTTCTTAAAATATATGTTTCTCTTCAATCATAAGTGTTTCTTCATACAGTAAACCATTAACCAATTTCTTTCTGGCCAAGTACTGGCTGAGTGTGTGTTGTATGCTGATTTCAGTTCCACTTCTCGCGTTATTTTTGCTCGTCCGCAAAGCGAGATATATGCCTATTCTTGGATGGGTACTATTATGTCTCATTGTAGGTATATTTTAAAAGTAGTTCATTCCTATGAACCATATTTCAGATTACAGATAGAGCTTATGGTAATTGGCATTTGCACATTTGCCGCTTATTGTGATGCGTGGCAATTCTTGATATACTTTACCATAACTGCAATGCTCATAATGACCTCTCTGCTTATTGGCTCCTTTATTCCCTGCGATTTGACCGCAAATGTGGCTGTCGTTTTCATGGTCAGCATACAGATATTTCTAGTGAGCATATTTCTGCTGATGACCTTTATGATGATTGATTCGGCCGATGGATTTTTCTATCCCTTTGCCGCTCTGGTTTTGGTGATTGTCTGTATGGTAAGGTGATCTGTTTAATTAAGGGATTCCTTCAATCAGTTCCTGTACCCAGTTTACCATGTACCATGCCCAATTGATCCGAGGTTGGCGGTATGCGGAACTATATACCACCGACGGACTATTTGCCGTGATCGTTCTATTTTGTCATTTCTGTATTATGCTGATGCTCTTTTGCTATTTGGAATGGAAGGATGTCGACGAATATGACGCAGTAAAGGATATTGATGATCTCTCTGATGAAATCACTGAAAATTACGATGAATCTGTAGGTTTTAGAGGCCTGAGTACTGATGAATTTAATGAAGGCGTTATAAGGCTTTAATTTTTAACTCAATCGGCTTCATTCGTCTTAATAAAAGTAAAGCAATAATTATTTATTTAATTGCAATTCGGTGATATGTTTAATTAAAGTTGCCATCAGGAAACTTAAACAGACATTTACAATTTTAAAATTTCCTATAGCTGCCAGGCAGAAATTAATTCGTAATTAATTCGAATGTGCAGTGGAAACGCCGTCTTATTATGGCAAGAATTATCCCAGTGTTGTTTTAATAAAATTGAGTCGGGAATTATCTCTCTTCGTCGTAATCCGCAAAGAGAGACCGAGCGAGTAGTGGCCATCTGGCAAGTGGCTCAAAGGATTCCCCGTCAGGGAATATAAATTATCGCATTATGCTTGCAGCTCAGCTTTTTCGCCCGTCGCGCCATGATACCAATTAGTATAATTACCAGGGGAAGGAAAATAAAAACAGCACTTTTAGTTGGTAAATAGTTCATGAAAAGCGCAGTTCTGCTCCTCCAAGCTAGTCGTTGGCCATTGCTGTGCAGCGGGCATTATTTTGTATTAAATTGTTGTAATTTTTAAGTCGCTGACAAAGCTGTGCCACAAAACACAACTGTCACTGGAGATTTTTGGGTCAGGCGTTTTCGGTGACCACTCAGGACGGCAGGCGCCGGCTAAGCCTCCCCGTCGACATTATAATAACATCCATCATTCTGGACCATATACAAATGACAACAACTGCCAAAGTAGCACACAAATAAAAATATAAACAAAATGGGAAAAAAACAAAAAGCCAAAAACGACTTTTGCTAGGACTACTCGCTGAGTAAACATGACATATTTTTGTTTACCCGAAACGTTTTCCTCGTTTTCCTCGTTAGAACGGCTGCTGATGGGCCTTTTAGGCCAGAAATGAATTGGCCCTTTGACCACCATTTAACCTGCCGTTTGCCGCCTTTATACACTCGTTTTTATCCGCGTACATAAGGCTGTGCGGGTGTATGAGTGTTTATCATCCAATAATAAGCAATTTCGTGCACATAATTGGCAGTGGCAGCATGAGTCGAAGTGGACAAAGTAAATAGCCATAATTAATGTATACAACATAAATGTGACCTGACCGAAATACGAAAAAAGCGGTCGAAGAACACGAAACGGCAGAGCCACAAAAACTGTTTGTCTTCAATGGTGCACAGTGGTTGGAAAGCTCAACTAAGTTGTATTATTATTGAAGAACTTAAATCCTGAAGGTAATAGAATGGGAACAATGCGCTTATAGCCTTAAATAATATAAAATGTTTTTAAAGCGGTTAAATAATAATCACTATAAAAACTCCCTTAAATTAAGAAGTCCTTTTGAATTTAATGTAATCTTAGAAATCCAGGAAATTCCAAATAATTTCATTACGATTGTTATAAAATCTATTACATCTAAGCTCAAGCATATAATGGATATTATTAATAACATATTCCATAACGTGAAAGCCTCTTAAGAGCTTTACCACTGTAAGCTGCTAAACGATATATGCCGTAAAATGCGTATACGCCGCGTTGTACACATTGCCAAATGTGCAATAAAGACGGTTTCTTCATTGATACGCAAAGCAGCTATATGGGCATCTATATTGTTAGATTGCAAACTGTATATTGAGTGCCGAATGTTTGAGCCAGCAATCGTTAAAATCGCTAAGGATGAAAAGTGCGCGAATGCGGACAAAAACGAGGGAGGCAAATATGGCACCAGCCGCAAAATTGGCAGAAACAACAGGAAAATGTATTTTCCCGGCGTCGCGATGCTGTTTCGTTGATATTCCCCGGCTGATTGCGTTGACGAAATCGCATTGACGAGCGCGCAATACAGCAAAAAAAAACGGACATATATCACAATTATGTAAGTGACAAATTTTTTTTAATTTGGAATTTCTACCTATATTGTTTAAGAATTCAAGCGTAAAGAGCTTAACAATTTAATTTTGGTGGAATTATGAAAGCTTTATATAGTGGGTTTTCATTTTACAGAAAGAAGCTAAATTGGTCGGGAATTTTGTGTGACCTTTTGTTTAAAATGTTAGCATGTTCTTTTCAAACACCCAAATTGCTGAACAATGATATTTTTTCCATGTGTAGAAGCAGGAGCAACAAAACATCCTGCGGATATTCGCCGGCCTAGGGTGGAAGATTGCAGGAAGTGCTGCTGTGTGAGTGTGTTTTTTGTACTTGGACACCCATCAAGGGTCTGAAGCATTCTCATTATTATAAAAAAGATGAGAAAGCGGTGGAGCGGGCAAATTCCAAATTAGATTTGCACGTTGTGTCAATGAAGGTTTGCTACACAACGCCGCCCGGGCCTCATTTAATTTTCCTTTAATTTTCGGGAAAGCACATTTGGTCGCGCGGCAAGCACTAATCAGGCGCAAAGCCTTTTTATTCCGATAATAGTAAAATTAAATAAATGCAAACTGCTGTGAAAATTTGAATTTACATTTGGGGCTAGAGCACAAAAGAAGTCTGTGAAATTTATGCGCTTCCCCCGTCGCGCTCCTTGGGTACTGTAAAATGTAAGCCAATGTCATTGTCGAGCGACGACGTTGACAGCTGCTCCCCAAAAAAACCATCACCCCTCCGTTTATGTTCTACTATGGAAGGTATAAACCGCCACCCCTTTCCCGTTGATGGTTGCCTTTTGTAGCCTGCATTGCTGTGACATTTTTATTACAAGGGCTCATGAATTTTATTTGGCTCGCGAGCAACGGATGCCGATTTTATGGGAATTTTCGCTCCCGCGGCATCAAATTTTCGGTTCCTTGTCCGGCGGTGAGTAGAGCGAAACTATTCGCCCAAGAAGACGAAGACGATCGAAAAGAAATTGTGTGCACAATGCGCTGCCCGCAAACAACTCTAATTAAAAAAGTTTTACGTTTAACCACTTGAGCTGGCTCAAACACACCCATGAAGGCATGTGTGTACGCACACTGAGGAAAAATAATTTTAATAAAAACAACAATTTATTTATGTATTTTGTAATTGTTATAATGGGCAAATGATATAAAAAAAATATTTTATTGTGAAAACACGATATTAAAACAGTTCTAATATTATTTGAAATTAAGTAAATTTCTTTCTCTTTATATCAGCTTCAAAGTTCATAATGCAGTTTTAAAAATGACTCAAAATAGTAATACATTAATTTAAAACAAATATAGGAATAATAAATAGGCAATTATGAAAAATATATATTTACGAAAATTGTGAAACTAAGTTAACCTTAACATAATGTTTATTTTATGCACATAAAATTAAAAGCATTGACCCAAGAAATTAACTTAATTGTTGACTAACTTAGTAAAACACAGAATTATGAAAAAGTAAATTATGTTTATTTTAAGCACATTACATTTGAATGCCACGAATTGTCACTAAAAGACCTAATTGCTTCCAGACTTGACAAACTTAAGTGGCTTTTATTTTCTGTGCAGCATGTTTGTGGCATGTGAGTGTGTGGCCAGACAATCAAAACTTTTGCCACAGCCGAGGAAACTTCAAAGCAAAGACAACCGGCGGCCTAGAAGCGGAGGGCCGGGAAGGTGGCAATAAAATTAATGAAGCGCCTCGGCTTTTAGCCGGCAGCCATGAGAGAGACATTAAAGCGGTTCGTCGGAACAGTTGTAGGTCATGTCATTGCCAATGTCTGTTTAAGTATGCGCACAAAGACTGGCGTTTTGCAGAAATTACGAGGACAAAAATGGGAATGAGTTCGAATGAGATGAAGCCCAAGAACAGGACAATTCGCCCGCGGGACAGCGGCCAGCTTGTTTTTGCTGATGGCGGTGGCTAATCTCTGATGTACACTTAATTATGTGGCACACTTTTGATTGCCGGGGGACTTGGCTGAGTGTCCATGCGAAAAAGAGCAACCCTTTCAGGTTGGTCCCAAGCACCCATTTCGGCCATGTCATGTAAATTTCATTTGCCAAATGCTGTTAGACTTTTTGACATTTTCATTCAACTTGGCAATGCAAACAAACGGGCGGGGAGCGATGGGGGCAGTTCATGAATGACAGAGGCTTGCAAAGGACACCGAGAGGAGCGCACCTAATCCGGCTGCCAGCTGAAAAAGTTCCCAGCAAAGTTTCCAAGTTGAGCGCCAAAAATTCTTATCACAACTTGCAGTGCATTCCATCAATTTTGCACCACTTTCTGCCCCCCAAATCTTCCACTCTATCTCCTCTCAGTACTACTGCAATAAAGCAATCAATTTTGAGTCCATGTCCCCCGCCGGCATTTTCCATCTCTCGCCTGTTTTTTTTTAACCTGAACAGTCAACGATGAACGACACCTTTGACACGGGCCATTGAAAAAGAAAAATATCGACGTGAAGCGAGTTATTCAACCGAATTCGTAATTGTTTTTAAATGAAACTCTTTGTCCTTGGCCGTGGCGAGTTGGCAGCAATTCAGCAGTTGAGCAGTTGTGCAGTTGAGCAATTGAGCAGTTCAGCAGTTCACCCGGTCCTCAATCAATCAATCGAACAATCAAGCCATGTTTATCTGCAGCGCTCGATATCGACAATAAGTAATGAACACGAATCGCGAGTCTGAGTCGCTCAGTCTTATCGGATTGTCCCTGCCGTACTATATATTGTCTGCTCATTTGGAATATTTCTGTTTGCATTATGTGCTATTTGCACATTTGATTGAATAAATTGATGTACACTTGTCATGCAATCGACAGATTAGGACTGAGGCAAGGCCTAACACAAACACTGTCTGCGTACTAAGTTAGAGCTAATAAAATTAAATGGTAAAAATATAAAAACAAAGACTATTTTCAAATAAGAAGCAACTTAAAATTCAGTAGGTTCTTATATTTACGTTTAGAGCTTAAAAAGAGTATATGAATTCGTGGGAAAAACATGAAAATGAAGATGTCCTGCCAAAAAGCTTCACATACCAAAATGAAAAGCAAATACTTACAAGAGTTGGCAAAGTGCACATTTTCTCTTTGTCAATAAACTCACCAAATTACATTAAATTTATAATAGAATCAAGAATTTAATGGCATTTCTCAAAATAATCTTAGAAAATCCTATTATCCTCAAATTTTAGAAAAAGCCACCTCTTGTCAATATTAAATAAGCCATAACGCAAAACTATGTATAAACGCATTGCGCATACGCACTGTTTGCCAGCTATCAGTCTGAACAAATTAATGCGACATGGCAGCAATTAGTCCAACGCTGCTAAATGATTTAAAACTTACGCCAAACTTTGTCCCTCCCACCACTTGTTTGTCCGCAACATTTTGCTCAAACTTTTAATTATTACACACTTGCGACTTGTTGTTCAATTTGTTCGCGATGCTGCCAGATTATAAACTTTTGTCGAGTTCAATTATGTACGTCGAATCGCCGGCATTGTTTGCTCTAATTCGCTCGGGAAACTTTTTGCTTTTTCGGACGGCCCATTTTGATGTGCAATTAGTGCCGGGAAAAAGCGTAAATTTTTGATACGAAACTCAGACCGACTAGACCGTATATCTCAGAGCTCCAGGCGACCCAAATCAAACTAAACTATATATCTGCTGCCATGTTCGACGCAAATATCAGCTTCTGGCCGTTTTACTACACGGAAACGGTCGAGCAGCGACGAAAATTCGTAATAACTGTTTTCTTGGAGTTTGCTGGGTTCGTCGTGCTTGGATTTGTACATTGGATCTTGATGCTAACGTTGCTGCAGTAAGATTTTCAGTTATTTAATCCTTGATTTTTGTAAGTTAATAAGAAATTTTGCTAGAGATTGGATTTTTGATTTGGTAAGAGAGCACTCATCTGCATTGCTTCTCAGCTTTGTCGTTGGTATATTCCTGCTGCTGCTATTTGCCATTAGCAAGTCACTGCGAAAAATGACCTGTGTCAATTGGCTGATTACCATGATTATAGTAAGTAAGCTAAATTAATAGTTATATAATTCATATTTTCATTGCTTGAGAGAAAATTAATTGGTAAATCTAACTTTATACTTGCTAAATCAGAATGGGTGTTCCAAAACTTAAATTATATATATTGTAGGGAAACGTTACTTAAACTATAAAATTATAAAATTTAGACAAGCTCTCAAATAATTTATAATTTTAAAAATGTAGATGTATGTACTTCTAGTTTTTAATTTAAAAGTTGCTACTTTAAAGAAGAAATAATTATTAGGTATTAAATTATTAGCATTAAATGGTTAAAAAAATCGTATTCAGGTGGAATGTGTGGTGATTTCTCTCAGTGTACTGATTGCAACTTCAGGAATGTTGTATATGCTAGCTGGATTTTTAATTGTCGCCCTGGTGATTGTGTTTGCTACTTTAATCTCTGCTTTAATGCCGGTGAGTGGCTGTATGGAAGTGAGAGTTAAGCCCCGAAAAATGACAAAATCCTTTCCACCCACAGTACGACCTCACAGGTACTGGACTTTACCTATATATTCTAGCTACTGGAGCCTACATGCTGAGCCTATATTTCCTGGTGTTATTCGCTGTTCTTGATGTGTCTTGGGGATTTTACCTCTTCGCGGCCTTAATCGCCTGCGTTGTGGTGATAGTAAGGGCATTCCGAATTTCATACTCTGCTGCTGTCCGCCGCATAACCACAAATCACTTGCAGTTCCTGATGTATCATGTGCAGTGCATCATGGGAGGAAGGAGGTCCGCGACCGGATTATACGATGATAAGTTCGCCGCCCTGCTGCTGTTCCACGAGTTCATAGGTCTCTTTGTGCTGACCCTCTACTGGCGACCCATAATGCAGCGCCTGCAGTTGAAACAATAAACGCGCCGTCCGCTCTATACCATGCCCTTGTATTTCAAACAGTTTTCCAAGCGATTTTCATTCCCCTCCCCAAGGGGCTTTTGCCGGCGACAGCCGCCGGGTCCTCGCATGTGCAGAATCACATGATCCCGACACTCGATCCGTCCATCTCCGTTGCAGTCCCAGCCATATCGCTGCACATAGCCACGCACAATCCTCTCGGCGCAGTCTTTCACCACCACGCATCGTTCGTAGTCTGCGGGGCATAGAGTGGGGAGAACGGGTTAGGCGATGGTCATTACACGCTTGTGGCAGACTGCCAACAGGGGCTACACTCGGAAATTTTTTTTTAAATTTAAATAAATCTAAAACAGAATACTATTTTTCTCATACCAATGGCAATAATTTTTATTATTGAAATATATATATTTTAATTGACTGCCACTTTAAAACAACACTTTTTGTGTGTACGTATCACAACTCATATTAAAAAAAAATATGAAAATATATATATTACACAAAATTTTAATGTTTTTTGCTCAAAATTGGTATGTACTTTGTACCTTTGAAACATATTTACGCTAACACATTTATGTTGTTGTAACATACCCCAATTAATAATCAAAAAGTTTTTATTACAGCTCATACAAATTAAAATTCACATTTTCCAACATGCATATATGTTAACAAAAGGTTTAACATAAATCCTTCATTATACCCTTGCAGAGGGTATTATAATTTCAGTCAGAAGTTTGCAACGCAGTGAAGGAGACATCTCCGACCCTATAAAGTATATATATTCTTGATCAGCATCACTAGGCGAGTCGATCTAGCCATGTCCGTCTGTCCGTCTGTCCGTCTGTCCGTCTGTCCGTCTGTCCGTCTGTCCGTCTGTCCGTCTGTCCGTCCGTTTATATGCAAACTAGTCTCTCAGTTTTAAAGCTATCTGCATGAAACTTTCCCAGAAGTTGTCTTTCTATTGCAGGTAGTATATAAGTCGGAACGAGCCGGATCGGACGACTATAGCATATAGCTCCCATAGGAACAATCGGAAAAATAAATGAAAAAAATTATAACTTTGCTGTTTTTTAATTTTTTGTTTAGTTCTTCGACATTTAGTAATGGTTAAATATTTCCGATTTACGGTTTAAATTTCATCAAAATCGGACGACTATAGCATATAGCTCCCATAGGAACAATCGGAAAAATAAATGAAAAAAAATTATAATTTTGCTGTTTTTTAATTTTTTGTTTAGTTCTTCGAGATATAGTAATGGTTAAGTATTTCAGAATTATGTTATAATTTTCAGCAAAATCGGACGACTATAGCATATAGCTCCCATAGGAACAATCGGAAAAATAAATGAAAAAAAAATTATAACTTTTCTGTTTTTTAATTTTTTGTTTAGTTCTTCGACATATAGCAATGTTTAATTATTTCAGAATTATGGTTTAAATTTTATCAAAATCGGACGTCTATATCACATAGCTCCCATAGAAATAATAAAAATATATAAAATAACTATCTTATAATTGAGCTGCAAATCATCATAGTTTCAATGTTTTTCAGCATATACTCAAGTAAATCATAATTTAAATATTTTCAAAAGTATTTAATTCATGCAATAGCTGCAAGGGTATATGAACTTCGGCTTGCCGAAGTTTGCTTTCTTTCTTGTTTTTGGCTATTTTGGCTTTGTCGAAATAATATTTAAACATGTTGGGGGTGGTCATGTTTATCTTTTTAATTGCAAACAAGGCTATAATCATTAATAGCCTGTGTTGCTTACTAATTGCTTTAATGAATAGTAGATGACTTAAATCATGAGTGCCTGATAAGATAAGCGTTGGTCTTTAGTTTGACAAAAGCTTAAGATTGATCCACATATTTGAATTTAGCATCCAAAATGCATTTCAATTTGAATCTCAGTGTATGCCTTACCCTGTGCCAGTGAGTCGTCCGTGTCAATTGTCCGCAGTGCATCCTGCCAGTAGCCGTGGGAGATGCGATAAATGCCGCACGGCTCCTTACCCCGCCCTCGGTTCCCGCAGATTGCCGGAATATTATCCGTGGCGGTGGTGGCCATGCAGGCCAGGCACTCGTCGCTCGGCTGCGATGAGCTAGGAGATGGCCGGAATGTTGTTATCGTCTGGGCAGCTGCAAAATGCATTCCAAAGACAGGCCCAATTAGCCGTTTAAACGAAAACATTTACCACACAATATAGCTAACAGAATAGTTGCGAAGGGGGTGACCCAGGGCTAAATAACTCTTAGACCTCACGTTTTAGTTGAAAACTTTTAAGATAACACCAACTACAAATTGGGTATGTTCTATTAGCCATTTGGGCAAAGAAACTTTAAATTGTAGTTTAACAAACTATAAATTGGTGCTTAAAATAAGCCTTTCTGTGCAGGAGTGTTCAAAATAAAATGAAGTTCAATTACCAAACCTTTTCATATACTTATTCTCAGTAACATTTACATATTTACTTGAAAGCACTCTTAGCCCAAAATTCAGCTCAAATTAATTTTGTTTTGAACATAGTTTAATAGATTTGTGTTATTTTTACTTTCTATGTAGTCGTAAAGATTTGTATTATTTTTTCACTATAATCTTACAGTGGAAAAGTAATGATGACTATGACAAATTGAAATGACTTACTAAAAATCGAATAAAAAAATCTAAGCGGCATAATAAAAACAAATCATACAATGAAACAAGCATGTATTTCTTATCGCTTTTATTTCGAAACGCTGATCTGCTGGCTCTCCTAATGGCAATTCTAATCAGTCAACTGGGGAAGAGAAAAAAAAGAACACCCCAAGAATATAACCCGCTTATAAAATTATCTGATGGGGAAGTGCTCTCAGTGATTGAACAAGGGTCCTTGAAGAACTCACCCACTGCGGCTGCGGTGACCAGATGAAAGTCCTCGTCCTCCGCCGCCAGGCCATCATCCACCCTTTCCCGATCCTTAAGCGTAATGTGCAGTCGGCCCAGGCGATGCTTCTGTCTTAAGTGCATGTAAATGGCGCCGATGATGAGCAACAAGGCGATAAAAATGGCGCCCACACTTAGGACTTCCCGGGCGCGGCACCACCTCTTGCTCCAGCGCCGTTTTCCACTTCGACCGGATATTGACAGGGCTTCGGCGTACTCCTGGTGGACCGGCACCTTCGAGGCATCCGTCTCCATTTCCTCACCATTCTGGGCCAGCTCCGCCATACTGCTGCTGGTGGTTTGTTCCATTGCCGGACAGCTTTTCCCCTAGGCTGTCACAACCTGACTAGCCCGACTTGGTAGTTTCACACAGCTCCAAGCTCCAGGTGCTGCCCCAGATAACCTCCGTTCGATTATCGCTCAATGTTGTCGGCGTAATTGATGCTCACTGCTTGCGGTTTCTCACCCAGCTAATCTGTTCCAGCTTTTGTTCTCCGCTTCTCTGGCATTTTGGCGAATTTTCTCTCAGTTTTCTCAACCACGCGTACACCTGAACAAATCCGAATTGTTGTGATTTTCATTCACAAAAGTTCCCCGCGTTTAATTTCGTGCTTTGTTTATTTTATAAACACATATTTGAGGACCTTCAGTATCAATGTTGCGTGTATTTTGAAAATCGTCCACAAACTAATTAAATTTTGTTGTAGAAAGTGTTTTCATTATTTTGTGAAACCAAATATTTGTCCACATTTTAGCTGATCAAAAGTTCTTTGTCTGAACTTAATTAAATTTTGCTTATATTTTAAAAGTGCCTATAACAAGAATCGCTTAACTATTAGTCATGGAAATAAACCAGTTTTGTCATTGAATATTTCCATTAGGTTGCATAGGTAACCTGTTTTGAAACATATATATTAAAATTCCATATATAGTTTTGTTGTGTAAAACGGTTTTTCCTAGATTTTTCCTAAGGTTTAATTTATGTAAATTAACAACATTCAAGCACAAAGTACGTTTTATATTATTTAAAATAGAGATGGTTATCGCTTTTAAGTTTGTTATATTATCAGTTGAAAATAAATACAGTAAAATTGTTAGTAAATTATTATTAAAGAATTAAAGTTCTTTTTTTTTAAAACCTCAATTTTTGTTTGTGTATTCCTTAGATTGGGTGTCGATTACACTACGTTTCCATTTGCGACATGACAACTTATGGCAGGCGCCCATTGAAAGGGGCTATGGGTGGCGATGTTTGCCAAGTGGGAGGTGTTGGGTGCTTTTGGCGGACAACCTTGCGCATTTGTATGCGCGAATTGTAAACAAATATGAGAAATTGTTGAGACTCTTGCGGCGAAATTGGAACGATAGTGGGGGCAGCAAGCAACAGCAGGATCCAATGGAGTGGATCCAGGGGTGGAGCCATTCAAAGGGGTGTGAACCAGACGTGCTCGGCACCTCCTGAAGTGGCACTTGTCATACGCAAACTAACTCCACGACCATCGTAATCTGTCAACAGCGAAGTGTGGGCTCACGCGTGCATTGCATTCCAAGATATCCCTGTTTATTTCGCATCTATTTATATTATTTTTAAAATACCTTCGATCACGAGTCTGTACAAATCGATGTGTCAGAAAAGATTTTTCTGTCCTTTTACGTTTTTCGAAGAATGATAAAATAAAACTATTTAAAAGTTTTCCAAGTGGTGAGACAAAAGGAAAGTAATTGACACTTTTGCGTAAGTGCAGATGTGTTGCATCCTCGAAGCTTTAGTTGCTTCAGGCATACAATTTTTCACGAGCTGTTAAGGAAATAGATATGTTTTAAAGTTTAAAACTTATTCAGCAACGCAATAAGCAATAATTCATTTTAAATTTATAGCCTTTAAATAGAGTCTTCACTAAAACAATATTAAAAGTTTAAAATAAAACACGTTTATTTAATATTGTATATTGCATACATTTGGAAACATTTGGAATTATTTAAAAAACCTAGTAATATATGAGGCACCCTCTCCTTTCCTCTTAATATTTTAAAACTAACTTTATCTAAAAATGTGTTCTCAAACTTTTGTCTTTAAGTTTTGAGTTCTTAACTTTATTTTGCACTTATAAAGATCTCCCCTTTTTTAGGGGAGGCCTCTGGAAACCTGCTGCACAGGTGCTCGGCAAATAACAGAACTGCTCCGTCACTTAGTTGATTATTCTTTCTGTTTTTGTACAGCAGCCATTTCCACATTGCCTTGCAAATGTCGCCATTGTCTCAAGGCGTTTCCGCAGCCATTTTTGTATGTTTTTCCTCTTACGGCCAAGGCAAAGAGCCATTTGTGTGTGTGTGGGGGTGTATAAGTCCTGTCCCCCTTACAAACACATGGCCAGATGAAAGGACGTCCCAACCGCAAGCCAAAATCAATTATGAAAAAATGACCAGTAGTTGGGCTAAATGGCCTTTATTTGACTGGGACTGGAACTCGTGTTTTTTGGATGGAGTGTCGCATTCTGTGTGTAATACTATGCCGTGAATTCTTTTCTTGCAAATTTTCCACTCGAATTCCTTTTGTAAGCAGGCATTTCAGCCCTCATCCGCCTATTTTTCTTTTCACCATCCTGTCGACCGAAAAGAGAAGTGCACGAAAACGGGGAAAATGAGCTGAAATCTGAACGCGAGTACGAGCTCTTGGTGCACTCGATTAACGGTAACGGCTCTTTCCGGTCTGATTTCCCACCGCCCACTTCCTCTTTGCGCCCACTTTCACCCACTTTTTCCTTCCCCGCCCGCTGTTGCTGCATGCGATATGCATGAGTTGAGCCAATGTGGCCATTCCGGCTGATGTACAAGGAGCACGTAGCATGCTAAAACAAAGTTAATTAGATTTGCGGCAAGATGCCCATTAAGGCCCGAATGAGGGGGGTTACGGTCAACCCAATAGCCCTTTTAATGTGAAGAGTGCAGCTGGCTTTTCAAAATTTCCTTTTCATTGACTTTGATGAACTCGTGGTTTCGCCAATTAAAGGCGGCTATCGCACTTGGAGGCTATAATGTCCAGAACTAAAACATGTTCTAGAACTTAAAAGTCCCGAAATTTTATACATATTTTGTTTATTTAAAAATGTTAATTTATTATTGTCATCCAATTGTTCTTATTCTTAATATAAAAAATAATTTAGACTTAAAATAAATTCTTAAGTTAACTTCTAAGCAAAAATCCAATTATGACATAGCTAAATGCAGCTTAAGTTTACCAACGTTTTTAATTTGCTATTTCTTGCACTCGCACAGTTTTATTAAAAAAGCTGCCGAAATTCGCTTCCCTCAGGCTTAAGGTAATTTAAATCACAAAGTTCACTACTTAAGCAGCAAAGTGGTGCAAATGTTAGGTAAATTCGCTAACAATCGGATTATCATTGCATTTGGCTAACAAGAGGACTTTTCCCAACCGCAGATAATCTGGTTTTTGGAGTGACGGGTATGTGGTAGTCGAGGATTTTGTTTTACGGTTGCATTTCCCCCCTATTTTCCCTTTGGGTTTTTGTGTGTGGTTTATTCGTGTGGATGGGCCTGAGGCAATTACCCCGCTTAATGGCCTCCAAAATGTTTGACTCCCCCCTTTTCGCGCGCCTAGACTTACCGCCAGTAACTTTCTTGCTTTCTCCTTTGAGCAGCTGGCGTAACTTTTTTTATATATTTACGAGCTGAATGTATTTTTACGTCCTTACATCTTTTTGCAGTTTGGCGCGGAGGAAGCGCGCGACTAATGCATTTCGCCCGGGATAAAGTTATACCATTAAGGCGGCTTGAGGTGTAGTGGTATAGTATAGTACATATGCAAATGTCAGCTTGTTAACGACAAAGTTGAATGATTGAAAATGCAAATTGCAACCGCCACTGACTTGCTGTCGAGGCTGTATATCGTGGAAAACAGGTGCTGCACCACCACCATCACCACAACCATCAGCATTGTAGCCACAAATTAACCCACCGGCGGTGCCGACGACAACCAGTTAAAGTGGCGGAAATGACACAGTCAAAATGTATCGCTGCAAAAATTGGTTTTGTGCTAGGAGCAACAACAACAACTATGTCGATGTGGCACTAAATGAGGTGCCCATTCACCCAACAACAGCAACAACAACACCCAACAGCCGCAACAACAGCGCCAGCAATAACAACAACAACGCAAGGAGCAACAGCAGCAAAAGCAATCAGCAGACAAACCCCACCGCAGCGGGTCACAGAGCTGTCACCATCCACTCAACCACCACCCATCCAACCCATCCAACCCACACAACCACCACCGATGAGGCTTCCCCGCCGCAGGTCCACGTGGTCACCTTTCTGGACGAGACCACTGCGAGCGGGAGCAACGGAGCCGTGACCAGCAACCGCCTGGTCACCACCGCCGAACTCCACCAGGCCCACATGCTGGAGCACCACTCGAATCTGGACGCCATCGAGCAGGCGGACGACTTCATCTACGGCCCCGGCGCAGGATTGTCCCTCTGCGACGACAGCCTGCCCTCGGCCAAAAACTGCTATCGACTGGTCATGCTCGGGTACGTATACGACCTGTGGATTCGCACTGAGAAAATCCGGGGCGTAACAAATTTGAAAATACCATTTCTACAAAATATTTTATATTCTTGAATGCATTTATTATTATTTTGTAAATGCTTTTTAAGAGTGCTTACATTCAGGACGACAAAAATTCCAATGTTAAGTGAACCAATAAATGAACTAAAATTCTTTGAATTTACAATTATCGGTATCTGTTTTCTATCAATCGGTTAAAGAATCTATAAGAAAATGTTTTTATCGGTTGAAAATGTAAATGTATCCTGAAAATAAATTTATAAAGTACTTTCCATCGATTAAAACTTTTCTTATGGAACTTATAAAGTACTGTCCACTAGTCAAAACATTTCATTAGCTTGGAACATGAAATTCAAATTAATTGACATTTTAAATAAACTAGTTGAAAATATATTTAGAGCTTAGCCAACTTCGTTTTTACAACAATATTTTTTGAACAATTCCTATTTTTCTTGACATTTTGATTTTTCACAACCCGAAAGTTTTTTTTCAATGCAAAAACCGTCGAGTGTATGGCGCCCATTCAAGTTAATTTTGAGCTTTTATTGACGTTACTCTGCATTTGCCAACTGGACGGCGACAGCTTGAAATCCAATCTCGATTTGCAATTTTCGTCCTTCCCATGCAGCTCATCACGCGCCGGCAAGTCGTCGATTGTGGCACGTTTCCTGGGTAATCGGTTCGAGGAGGCCTACACGCCGACCATCGAGGAGTTCCATCGCAAGTTGTATCGCATACGGAATGAGGTCTTCCAATTGGATATTTTGGATACTTCTGGCTATCATCCGTTTCCCGCAATGCGTCGTTTATCATTTCTAACTGGTGAGTGTGACGTCTTGGACACCAAATAGTTGCATGTATGTGCGGCATTCCAGGGATATGCGGCAAACGCTGCGAACGCACGTTCTATCACTTAAGTTGCCGACTTCCTTCATTGGGTGCCATTTAATGTCCTATAAATTATCATAAAAATCAGGCTCAGCTGCTGGTAAACAAAGTTGGCTTCTATACCCTTTGAAACGATTTGATGGCGTGGGCACTGTTTTCGGTAACTTTCCCTGGTCATCAAGGGTGTCGTTAATATTTGAAGTAAAAAACCTGAAACTGTAATTAAGACCTTAAAACTAATTTCCAACAAATTAGTTTGAATTGGTATTCATATTTATTTGAAGATACTTAGGTAGGGCTCGAAATAATAATCAGCATTATAAATTAATAGTGACACATTACTACGACTGGCACTTTGAGCAGTGATATACATAAATATCCAAGGTTATCCTCAACGTTTGTTAGAATTCGTTCTGGTCTCTAGAATAATTCTTTACTTGTTGTTTAGTCACGCCTCCCCGATAACTTCTTTTGACTTCTAAAAGCGTATGGAAGTATATATGAATTGCAAATAATAAGTAGGGTATTTATATATCAGTGGCATGCGGCTATTGATTTTCCTATGCTTCATTTTCGGTTATCCGAGTTACCCTAAACAACCCAGCCCTCACACACAATCTCAAACACATTAACTTTGCGGAGATGAGCTTCAGATGTCAGGACCGCTTCATATAGTGTCTGGAAAATTGCGAGTGCGTAGGTCATAGATGCGGGGCTATAAATAAGCAATAAATTTACATTTGCAAAATCAAACAACGATTAATGCTTTTCTTTATGGTTTTCGGTTTCGCCCTTTGCAGGGGATCTCTTTATCCTCGTCTTCAGCATGGACTCCCGAGAGTCCTTCGAGGAGGTGGTGCGCCTGCGGGAGAATATACTGGAGACCAAATGGGCGGCCCTGAATCCCGGCTCTGGATTCAAGAAGAAGAGTCTTCCGAAGATACCCATGATTCTAGCGGGCAATAAATGTGATCGCGACTTCAAGTGAGTACAATCAATAAAGAATCTCAGGTGTCATGGAAAAAATAAATATGGTAGTTTCAAAAAGCATAATGACAATTAATTTTTTGAATTTATTTTTCCACATTTCTTTTAATTGTGAAATGCCACACTACTTTTTCTTTAGACTTTCAAGACAGTCAAACTTCTGTTTAGATTACCGTGACACCTGTTGAAACGATTGAGGCTGAATAATCCCAATAAATGTTTTATCCTTTCAGAACTGTGCAAGTGGACGAAGTGATGGGCTACATCGCTGGTCAGGACAATTGCTGCACCTTTGTGGAGTGTTCGGCGCGTCAGAACTACCGCATCGATGACCTTTTCCACTCCCTGTTCACGGTCTCCAATCTGCCGCTGGAGATGACCCCGAATCACCATCGTCGTCTGGTGTCTGTCTTTGGGGCACCCTCGCCCCTCCCACCGCACGGATCCGCGGTAGGTGGAACCAAAAAGAACGCGCTGTCCATCAAGCGGCGATTCAGCGATGCCTGCGGGGTGGTGACCCCAAATGCCCGACGGCCCAGCATCCGCACCGATCTCAACCTGATGCGATCCAAGACGATGGCCTTGAACGAGGGCGAGGGGGTTCGGAATCCCTCGCGTTGGAACCGCTGCGCCCTAATGTAGAAAACGAGGGCAGTGTGATAGTAGTGATGAGCGGATCCTTGGGGACAGCAGTAAACTCCCAACTAATTATAAACGCAGCGTTTGGGTGATTTCGATATTATAGTGTAAATACTCGTTTAGTCTGGACGCGGCAAGTGTGTTAAATACTATTAATTAATTATGCATTTAGCACTTTCTCGCCATCTACGGACAAAGGCAAAAACCGCGCCATATGCATAATTAAAATCTGAAGCGATACTTTGGCATTGCATACCGAACAGAAGCATCCACCCACCTCTGCCTGCCCAATGTCCAATCTGAATAATCCTACGCACTTGATGCTCAGTTTTTCCCCCTTCATTTTTGTATTACATTTTCCATTTTAATTGTATTCGTTATTGTGATCGTTGTTATTGCACATTTACTTGACGCACACACAAAAACCAAAACGCAGAGGACAATAATGTTAAAACGTATTCGGATTTGCGGAATTCGTAATTGTTATTCAATTTAATTTATAGATTTAGCCAACTGAATTTAGATGAATTAACAATGAGCTAATTTGATGTTACCGTTGATTGTTGATGATACCAATTTGAATATTTGACCATTAGGAAGTCGTTTTGTTTCGGCACGCGCACAACTCAACTGTCAGCCCACAAAACCTTTCGAAAGATTGCATATCAGCCAAAACTGGAACCGATACACACCGAATCAAAACTACTGAAGGGAATCTTGACCAACAAACATACCAAATAACTCTACTGTAACACTTGTACACCGACTATGGTTAACTATATTGCAAAATTAAAAAAACAAAAAAAACCTATAAGATACACACTTCTAGCGTTAAACCGAATTTATCAGATCTATTCTCGATTCGATTTTGGCTCTCAAAGGGCGGATTTCCAATCGAGAACAGCTCCGTAAGTTTAGCAAATTCGAGTTTCAATCTAACCTAAGCAACAGCAACAATTTTCGCGAGTTTAACATTTATCAAGTATTATCGATAAAGGAATTACAAAACATGCGTTTCATCGCGTCATGAAACCAAGACCAAAGGATTATTCTAGCTATACTTACCAGTGACATAAACGCTAACCTAAATATGTATTACCTTACAAGTTAATAAGATTTCAAACATTTTTTAGGCAATTATCGTTAATGTAAACATAAAAAAAGCAAAGTGCAAATATTTACAAATTTCGCGTTGGGCCAAAGTGCACGAATATAATATATGAAATAAATATAAATTTAAATAAGGATAATACCCGAAATTTGGGTGATTATTCGTCGAAGTTATCATGATTTACGATTAACCAAGAAAGCTAACTTTTTAATGCTTTGGATTTGCATTGTTTATTTACATATTATGGATATTACAAACGATTCAATTACGATTAAATAAAATTTAAAACACAACTTAAAACGAGGGTTTTGTTTTGGAATTCATTGTGAAAGCTTTGATAGCCTTGGAAAAAACCTAACATCCTTCAAGCTTTTCATGAAAGTGAAACTTGGGAAAAGCTCAAATTGTGCTGCGAACTTTGGCTCACGTGGAACTAGTAGTTCCAAATCTAGGAAAATGTTAGTTTTAAAATTTCGTTTTAAAATCTTTATAAAACCTAAGCTATGTATAACTGAGAAATATTAGAAAATTACTGCGTGCGGAACTTTTATGGCTTTACATATTTTCATTTTTATTACAATTTTTTATTCATTAATTTTGAGTTTCAAAAAAATTGCAGCTTTTAATATTAATTTATCAATTGCTCATAGAAATACGCATATAAATCTTAATTTCACTCAAAATTTTTAAGGATTAAGGACCCTTTAGTTTTGAAATCATTGTAATATATCAGATTTTTAAATAAAAGCTTATACTGGGTTAAAGCACAGGAAGAGCTTTAATCAAGGTTTCTGTTTTGTTAATAAGAAGCACAAGCCTTAAAAACTTGCCAAACTTTTTTCAAAATAATCTTTCCCTACTGAGCTTTTTCCTACAAAATAAATACGTAATCTATGCTTAACTAAATAACCACCTATAAACCAACTGCAAAGCCATCCCACCTGGCGTATACTTGATGTGAAAACATATCCATTCTCATATTCCATAACAACAAATCAAAGCCAACAATGTCAGATGACAACAACAATCTGCCACACATTGACCCGAATAAGAAGACATTTTGCTGGGAAAAAATGAATGTTTTGCCGACGCGACGGCCTGGTCCTAAATAATTGCCAGTTGCCGGCCTGGAAAAAAACAGGAGCACGTGCACGTGGCGATGATGCCGACACATTTACGTCCAATTGAACAATTTTCCTGGAAAGGCGGAAAAAGCGGGTAAATGCGAGGAGAGTCGGGGGAAGCGGTAACGCAGAAATGCGAGATGGCCCATGTGGCTGGAGGGCATCCGCTCAAAAGAGCAGTCAATTTTAATTGCTTGTCTGATCGCAGACAGGGGCTATTAATAGGCTTATGGTTTGCATGATATACCGATATGCAAAAGCCTCCGCCGTGTGGCTTTTGGGGGCGTTAGCAGTTGCTCCCTTATGCAAGTGGATTGTTCCTGCAGTTGCAGATGCCCCAGCTGCCCCCTCATCCCGATAATCGCTGCGGTTAGCTGGTCGCCCCCGAAACACAGGTCATTTCAACCCGGAATACGACCGACCTCCCCTGATACCTAATACAATTTGCATATGAAATTTCCGTCTGCCAATTACAATTGGGCCAAAATAGATTAGTTCTCAAAAAGCCAAATCATAATTTTAATTATGTATTTGGCTGGTGTTTCGCCACGACTGCTAATTAAAAGTTAAGCATTTTAGCAATTCGATTTGATTGCTTTATTTCGATGATCCTGGATCATGGATAGTTTAATAAGGGGAAGATGAGTAAACGCGCTGTCATGGCCATTGCACCTGCACCAGCACCACCTGGTGGTAAATGCCGATTGGCGAGGTGGCAAATATTTGCCCAGCAGCAAAATGGAAAACTTATCGCACGTTTTCCCGGCCAGACTTTGCTTAGCGCTGTTTAACTATCAGTGGGCTGAGGTAAAAGAAGCGCAGAGCGGAAAAACTTTCTATGCAAACAGGAGTCGTGTTGACGATGCCGTCTTTAAGTCAACCAAACCTGTTCACTAACAACAAGGAGCGACACTGGAAAAATAATTATGATTTTTTAAGAAATTTATAAGCGTTATTTATTTTATTTTTTTATTTTATATACAAATTAAAGTGCTTTATTTCATATCATTCCTAACATGGAAATCACGGTTTTTATCATGGATTCTTAATCCATTAATTCAATTAAGACCAGATCTTCTACTATTTCCATTCATTTTTAACTGGCTTAAAATGTTTATCTATCATTAAATATCATTAAATAGTATTTTAGCTTTCGCTTTTTAGCATAGCTAAACTACATAACTGGGCTATAATTCTAAGCAAATTTGTAATTATACTTATCCAAATTTACAAATATTCTTAAAAATATTTATACCTACTTTCCACTTGAAAATAAACAGACTATTTTAATAATTAATTTGTATGTTATGTAGCAGGGTTAAAAGCGATAACCCGTATTTTAATTGCCTCATTATCTTATTCTCGATTTCAAGAACGAAATCCCGCTTTAAGAAAATTTTTGCTCAGTGCCATTCCCGGTGCTACTGCCATCGCTCGCGTATTTGCTTATTGTGTTTGTAAACATTGCTAACAACTTGAGTAATGCCGGCGACAATGCCAGTATTGCCACTTGCCACGCCCACACCTACGCCTGCAACTGCTAATAGAGTGACGAGGGGAGAGAGGGGACTCACCACCGCTGCCTTGCAAGTTGTAAGTGCCCAAGTTTTTCAATTAAAAGTTGCTACCTTTTGTGTGTTACTGCGGCGGCATAACATAAATACGCCTGTGTGTACATACACTCTCTGCGAACGTGGACTTATTTATTTCCTGACTTTTCGCCTAATCACGATGCCGCCTGATATATCAATAAACCACAGGGCAAAAAACGGAGGAGGATCGCCTGCATTGTAAATCAACAGCAACCAGCAAAGGAAACCAACCTTGCTAAGCCCCAAACCAAACGCAAGCAAACCAAACCAAACAAACAAACGGCGAACGACAGGTGTTGAAGTCGGAGGGCATTATAAATTCATACGAAAAAATACCGAAACGTCAAACAAATTGCAAGTTTTCAGTTGCATTTCCGCAAAACGTAACTGAAATAATACGTTGCCAGCGAACGCAGCAAAGTATGCAACAAAAGCTGGAGCTGGAGTTTTGTGGTTGGGCTTTTTCTTTTCTACGTAACTTCTACGTACTATATACCCACCTCAGTGGTTATCGGATGGCGGGGCACACGGACAAATTGAAGGTAGGCCATGTGGCAGCCCGGGGCAACGTCTTCGACTTTACGGCACGACCCTGCCGTGCCCACCTTTGCCCCGCCACCCCCTTTTCCACGCTTTTGCCGCTCGCATGACAAGTTGAAATGTTGACGGCTCACTGACATTGTCTGCCAGTGTATACGTGCCCTGCTGTATGGATGCACTGGAAAAAATTTGGTTATTTTATAAAATTAAATTCACTGATGGAAAAGTATAAGGTTCAAAGTGCCCTTAATCGATCGAAATGGATTTTAAAATTGGATATGTACAAAAAATCAAATGACTTAATAGCTTGACATGGCTGTATGGGTGCACTGAAAAAATTCTATATTTAATAAAATGTATAACTTTGACTGTACAGTGTATTTGCTTAAGACTTGTGAGGCTCTAAAGAACGACTAACTTCTTAGCTCGATCAAAAGGGATTTTACAATTATATACAATTGACTCAAGGATTTCATTTTATATCCATCCATCATCCATTCTGATCTCTTAAAATTATAATATTGATTTATTGACACCAAAGTCTGATTTGATCTAGGTATTGATTTGTTCTCAGTGCACGTGTTTGTGAGCTGCATGCATGTATGAATGATATTGTGGCTCGACATGGCTGCGTTGCAAGAATCTCATACAAAGTTATGCAAATTCCGATTCCGTTGTCGCTGTCGCCGCTATGTTGACGTCGCGAGGGCTTTGGGATGTGGGCTGCGGGTTGGGGGCTGTGGGCGTGGCATCGGTTTCTGCGGTTTGGCATGCATAATTGTTGGTTTTTAGTTACACGTGAGAGCGGCCGTGCGGCTCCGCCCCCCAAACTCTTTAAACGCCCCTCCCGAGGCATATTCATACATGTTATTCGTTTGCCGTAATTGTCTATCCTGGGTACTACCAGCATTTGAGCGATTAAAAATTAAAAAGTTACATTTAAAAATAAACAGAAAGGGAATGGAAAGGAGTAAGTCTGAGATAAAGGCTTCATTACACCAAAAAAAGTACCTAGACATATTCAATTATAATTGTAGGGCATATTAATTTCTATATATTTCTAAAATACAGTTTCTATTTATGTTTTCTAATGGATTACAGAAGATCTCGCGCAGCTTGAACTCAAATAAACTTCATTGTCCCATCTGATTAGAACCCATTCATAACTTTGCGTAATTCGAAATTCCCAATGGCTATGATAGATTGTAAATCACATGCGGGCAGAACCATAATCATTTCTCAGACATTTGCTATTTTCGTGTTTGTTCACCTAGCACCCGGAAAACCCCTCACATAGCTCGCAGTCCAGAAAAAGACCTACAACTGGGGGCTATCATCAAAAAACAATTCTCTGCGTAGCGTCCGCAAAATAATGGACGTTAGGCCGCGCGTCTTGATAAGCTAAATGATAAATTGTTTTTACTCGTGACATATGTACGCCCTTGTGACTGGGTGTGTGTGCTGAAACTTGTTACGGATGCTGGCCGCGTATGTGTGTGGGTTGGGGAAAGTTGTTTTGTGTTTTCTCTGCTTTCAATAAAAAAAGAACAGAATAACTGAAAAAAGAAAGGAGCACAGGGCCAAAGAATAAACGGAGAAGAAACTGGAGAACAAGCTTGGGAAACTTGTAAATGCGCCTGGGCACAAAAGTGGAATCTAATAAGCTCACGGCTAAATGTGTTATGATGAATGACATTGTCAGCCGCACACGGAATTTAAACTTTTTTGCCCTGGGACCTCGAGCAAGGCTTATAATTGAAAACTCAAAACGTTTGGCCTCCCGGAGTTTAAGTTTTTGGAAGGGCTGGGCTGAGATTTGATTTGGCTTCGCAGCTAATCAACTAATACAACAGATCCGCATTCATTCATTAAATTAAAATTTCATCCCGCTCATCTGATTTGATTGCTTTGTGCCTAAGTGGCGGTCGTTCCTTCAGAAACTCGCCCATTCCCGATTCCCCGTAATATTATGGCTTCCAACACAATTGGAGCTGGCAGTCCCAATCCCTAACCGAATCGCAACTGTTGGGACTCGGCGGCTTCTTGGCTTGTTTGTTTATTTCCCCGACAGCAGTCATACCCCAGTCTAAGTATCTGTATCTGTATCCCTATCTGTATATGTGTCTGTACCTGCAGGAGTATCTGAGTAGCTCAGACAGGGGCAAATCCGTATCCGGAAACTATGTTGGCCTGCTATTGAAATTCATAAAGCATCAATGGCCCCGGCGAGCTTCGAGGCTCTTTTTGTTTGAAATCATTTGCTTTAATTCAAGTGAAAAATTATTTAAATTGGTTATCAAACGTGCGGCTCAGACAGGCATCAATGTGGCTATGGAGGCAGATACAGAAACAGATTCAGGTACAGATACAGTTACAGGTAAACGCTCTATAGACATTCATTTTGGGGAAATGGCAAAATATTCGTTGTTTTTTTTTCCTGCTATGGGTGGAAATAAAGTAAAAATTGATTCCAACTTAAATGGAAAATATGATCAAAGTAATTTCTTGCCATTCGCCAGGGTAGATGAATTTGTAATATTTTTTATTTAGAGAAAAATACATGAGACTCATAAAATATGTGCAATGCAGATAGACAGATATTCCATATGGGATTTGTCGATACGCCAAGTGTGTTCAGCTCACTTTGAAATTTCAATGCGTGTTTATGGGTATTAATATTGCAAAGCCAAAAACACCCGAATCCAATTTTTATTGATTGCCTCCATGTGCATCTCTCTACTATTCAAATTTAAATGATTAAAAAGATATATGCAACGCGAGACCATTAACGCATTGTTCTTACCTCTTTTAATTTCCGAATTCGCCAGTTAAAATATTTATTTTTCATTTGATAGTTTACTTTTTATTGTTTCGTATTATTCAATTATATTATGCTATTATGTATCTCTGTTATGCTCTCTTTACTTCATATTTTAGGCTTAGGACTAGAGGGTTCTGCACTTCAGTTTTGATTTCACTAAATATATATTTACTTAAATCGTACTATATAATGTCACCTTGCGGCTGGCTACCGCGCCATCCGCTTCGTGCTCTGCGTTTGTGTTTTATTGTTTTAAATTAATACCTTAACTGTCATTACAATTACGTTTAATTACATTACAAATTTTGTAGTTGGAAATGCATTGGTTAAATGCAAAAAGAAATTATTATGTAACTAACTATGCTCGGTAATTATAATTATAATTAGAATTTAGTTAAGTATTCGTTATCGAATGACAATAAATTACGAATTTACCATCCACTGATGTGCATGTATGTACGAGTATGTGTCTGCGGATTATGCTATAATTCATTATCTCTCATTTGATGCATATAAAAACTGCGATCTGGATTCAGATATCGATTTCATTTTCGAGTATTGTGGGAATCGCGGGCTACACTGCAGAAAATCTCAGGCCTATGTTAGGAGTAGAAATCGGTCGTAAAACATATTTCCTATACATATATATATATATATATGGAGACTGGGCAGAAAGGGCTGCGTGCGATAGTTAAAAACGGTTCGTATCGTACCCACTTGGGTTTCTTATAATGTACACACACCTAGAAGTCTTTTGACAAAAATACACATTTATACACGCATATACAGGGTCCTTGTGAAAGAGTTCCTCGCATTTCGATTCTTGATTTTTGGGTGCATTTCCATACGAGCTAAGTAGGATACTAATTTGGCCAGTATTGCGTAGGCGGAGGCGACTGGGTGATCCGCTGCTGTGTCGGGCTAGTGAGCTTACGTAATTACAAAAATTACATTAGTTCGGTAACGGCTATCGGTAAGTTACAAGTTACAAGTTACAAATTACAGATTACAAACTACGAATACGTTTCCTGCTTGTACAAAAATTGCTGTTTGCTGTTTGTTGCCTTGTCCTGAACATAAAGCACAACTCATATATATCCACGATATATACTATTTGCGTTAATGATATATGTGTAGAAATATATTAGACATTACCTACGAATAGTGTGTGTATGCGTATGGTTAATATAAGTATGTATTTATATGCAACATCCAACTGTCGTCTGAGTATTCTCTTTTTGGTTTTTGTTTGGAATTCGCTGATTATATGCATGGCCATGATTTACGTTTACATTCAATGTATGTACGTGTGTGCTGTGATTTGTTTTCTTTTATGTATGAGAATGGTTTGGTGTGACCCGCTTCTTGTTCTTCCTTCCGGTTCCGCTTACAGCAGTAAATTTTCTAAATGCGCTGCATACTCCTCGGCCGTGCTGAACTCCAGACTTTCACTCTCGTCGTGGCTGTGACTGTAACTGCGACTGTTGCGGTAGCTGTGAATGAAATACATTGAAAAAAACAAAGCCTTTAACATATTTTTATCGATATTTATGTATATATATTTTTTAATCTTCAACTTTGTTTAGAAAAGTGTATATAACGAATACTGATTGATTCAGATATTTTTTTAAAAATTTAAAATAATTTTTAAAAGCTTCAGTTTTTAGTTAATGGCATTTTTACACATACAAATTTTAACTTAATTATCTGTTGCTCAAAAGTTTATATGCAAATCACCAGCTTTATGACCTTGAAGCCAAAAATAAATATTACAATATTAGAAAAATTAAAAATTATAAAAATGATGGCATCAAATGATGTAACAAACTCCAAATGAAGTATTTTCTGCCGTGTATAATTGTTTGCGGCCGCAGAGGTAATGAGCAAAGTTGGCGAGTCATAAAACGTTAATGCCAAATCAATAGGACACGTGTAAGGTGTGTCATAAGTACCTGCTGCCGCCGAGGTCCCGCTTCTTCCGCTTGCGATCCTGCGACAGGGCCTCCACGCACAGGATGATCAGCTTGCTGTCGCAGGACTGGCGCTTCTGCTCGAGCAGCTTGTGCCCGTCCAGATTGCTGGCATAGCCGGACTTCAGGTGGTCACCCGAGTGCCAGGCGTCGCAGTACGTGTCCATGGAACGCTCTCCATTCGGCAGCGAACCATGCCAGACCATCTTCATGGGCCTGCGAAGTTGTCAATTGTAAATATATTGATTATACAATTTAAAAATAATAATTAGCCAGCTTACCAGGACGAATCCGTCATCACATTCTTGCCACTGAAGCTGTAGATTCGCGGCGCCTGCGAGAAGAAGCCGCCCTGGCCGTTGAAAATGCCCTTCCAGGAGTTGAAGAGTACATCGCCACGCGTATTTACCACGGGCAGATCCCGGTCAGCCGGACGAACAATCGTGTCCAGATTCTGTACCCTGCGGACGAGAGTTGAGCATTTCGTTTATGTACAAGTTATTGCCAGCATACGAGCGGCAATTACACGCGAACAAACAAACTGCCATCAAAAGATGTCTGAAGGGCAGGTGCTGCCTGCCAGCGTGCCAGCTCTTTGTTCGCTCATTTATTTATGTTTTGCCCTCTCAAACCAAAAAAAAACGAAAAAAAAATTACAACACCAACCCTCATGGCCGGAGCCACTGGGTAAATAAATTGCACGAAATTGTTTTCACAAGCTTTTGTTTTCATACTTCGAGCGCGCTTTCGCCTCGCTTCAAATATCAAGATTATGCGGCAACTAATGAGTTCCCAAAGTGTCGGCTCAGCCGGGAAACGTGGCGTATGAGCAATGCCGAGCATTGGAGCGGCAAACACCCTGGCTCTGGATTTTCGGATTTGTTGTGGAAAAATCTTAATAGCCTGCGCCGAACAAAACTAAACAGGAAAACAGGCCTAATACGCGTGAAAAATCTAAAGAAAGATAAGACACACTTGCAGTACCCAGTACCAGTACAAAGTACTTACCTGGATGAGAGGAATGCCTTGAAGGTGCCCAGAAGGCCTGCCCGTCGTCCTTGCCGATAGCAGGCGAAGTCCGCCCCTCGGATCCCCTGCAAATCGCCGGTGGAGGGCTCGTTCAGCGCCGCCACGCGTAGCTATTCCGGATTCAGGAAAATATGGCATGAAATTAATGCGGAATTTATGTCAAGCATTTTAAGATCTAATTAATACAGAATTTAATAGCCAGAAATTGTTTGTTTAACAAAGGTCGCCATCCGCGGGCAAAGCGGGCAAAGCTTTTGGGGGTTTGTGGGGAAAACGATAGGTGGGAGTAATGGATAGTAAAATATTTCAAATAATTGTCGGGACTCTAAGGAAACCATAACAAACAAGAAAGAAAGCAAACTTCGGCAAGCCGAAGTTCATATACCCTTGCAGCTATTGCATGAATTAAATACTTTTGAAAATATTTAAATTATGATTTACTTGAGTATATGCTGAAAAACATTGAAACTATGATGATTTGCAGCTCAATTATAAGATAGTTATTTTATATATTTTTATTATTTCTATGGGAGCTATGTGATATAGACGTCCGATTTTGATAAAATTTAAACCATAATTCTGAAATAATTAAACATTGCTATATGTCGAAGAACTAAACAAAAAATTAAAAAACAGAAAAGTTATAATTTTTTTTTCATTTATTTTTCCGATTGTTCCTATGGGAGCTATATGCTATAGTCGTCCGATTTTGCTGAAAATTATAACATAATTCTGAAATACTTAACCATTACTATATCTCGAAGAACTAAACAAAAAATTAAAAAACAGCAAAATTATAATTTTTTTCATTTATTTTTCCGATTGTTCCTATGGGAGCTATATGCTATAGTCGTCCGATTTTGATGAAATTTAAACCGTAAATCGGAAATATTTAACCATTACTAAATGTCGAAGAACTAAACAAAAAATTAAAAAACAGCAAAGTTATAATTTTTTTTCATTTATTTTTCCGATTGTTCCTATGGGAGCTATATGCTATAGTCGTCCGATCCGGCTCGTTCCGACTTATATACTACCTGCAATAGAAAGACAACTTCTGGGAAAGTTTCATGCAGATAGCTTTAAAACTGAGAGACTAGTTTGCATATAAACGGACGGACAGACGGACAGACGGACAGACGGACAGACGGACAGACGGACAGACGGACAGACGGACATGGCTAGATCGACTCGCCTAGTGATGCTGATCAAGAATATATATACTTTATAGGGTCGGAGATGTCTCCTTCACTGCGTTGCAAACTTCTGACTGAAATTATAATACCCTCTGCAAGGGTATAAAAATGCTGAAACATCCTTCGGGGCAAAAAAGATAAATATGAAGCACTCAATATAATGCTGGGACGTGGGCAGGAGTTCAAAGGTCGAATCTAGCTTAATTGAAGGGCAACAGGAGGAGAACTCACCATTCGCGGATACCACTGGAAATGCGAATTTAATTTGATATTATTTTCGATTCCGTTAATTTTGTTTGAAGACGCAGCCGTAAGATGTGGGACAAAAATATTTGTAATTTAATAAATCTAAATGGAAATTCTGAGCATTCTAACACCGACACACAAACAAAGACGAGCTCTCAACATTCTTGACTTTCGTGTGGGTTGCGAATTGTTGAGAACTAAGCTACATGGATTTTCCAAAAATAAAGGACAAAATTTAATCAAGAAGCGTCTAGTTAAAAAAGCAATCACACAACAACACACAAGGAATGGAATTAAACATATAACTTTTTGAATAGGAAAAGATTTGAGCTTCCATCGGTTTAATAAAAACACAAAACCATCAATGGATAGAGACAAAAGCTGAAAATCAAACTACACCAATTGTTCCGCGTACAACAGAACTCCAAATGCAATTTTCGCTAATTAGAAATATTTTCATTGGCCAGCAAACAAAATCAAATTATTTATTCAACAATCGTTTTCTATTTTAAATTTTCCCGTTGGTTTTTGTTATTTTTTAGTCGACACTACGATATGCGATATTATGGATTTAATTACCGTTTCGTATTCGGGCGCGGTTGTAAACTGCATTTAACGACAATTAATTAAAAATAAGTTTAGTAGGTTATAACGATAACATTTGCTTCAGCTCGTTTCACTGAGTATTAATAATGAAATTAGGAACAAGTAGCGTGTATATTTGTGGTGTATTTATGTTGCTTCTTTGATAGTTGAAATAAATGTGGTAATTTAGTATTAGGGCTGTCTAAACATCGATTGTTAAATTAATATAGTACGTAATAATTTTTAAAGATATTATAAAATATAATTGTTTCATTTTTAAAGCACAATTTGCATCAAATGGTGTAGAATTATTGGTAAATTTATTATGACCATACACTTTTTAAACGCTATTAATAATGCTGGAACAATCGATAATTTGACAGGACTAATGGAAAAGTAGTTACTATTGTTAGAGACTATCGGCGGGAAAATGACATTCAGGCGGGAACATCAATGTCACAGCCTTCCGATTTATAAATAATTCAATTTGAACTCATCAAAGTCGAGTACAATTAACACACACAAAGGGAATCCCAGCTAGGACTTCTGATTTCCATTCGAAGCGCTCTTAAATTTCGCCAGCGTCAATGCCATTATCCCACCGACAGATGCGAGTAGATGTGGAAAACAAAATGCGGAAAATACAAAAAAATAATGACAATTTTCCATCACTCACCGTGGGCGTATTGATCAGGGGCGGTGGACTGTTGAGCAGGTTCTTCGACTGCAGGTCGAAGCGCATCGATGGAGCCACCGTGGTGGGCGGGGCGGGCGTGGCTATCGGGACCAGGGTTCCCAGCTTCGCACAGGAGGAGAATACAAAGGAAGAATTAAATGTGAAATCGTAATTAAGAGGCGCGGTGACAAACAAGCGTTTGACGAATTTGTAATTAATAAAACAAGAGCTCTGCGCAAATATGCTCGGCAGACCCTTTCAAGTAGTTAATATTTCAGGAGGAACCAAAGGCAAACACAACACAACACGAGCACGAGCACTCCAGCCGTTATGCGATGAAATCAGCGTTGTATTGAAACTTTTGCTCAAATATTTGCATTACGTGTAGGGAAATACGTAGCAACTGTCCCAGACCCATTACCCATTGCCCATTACCCATAACCCAGTGCCAGTCCGCGTCCCAAACACAGCTTCAGTCTCAATCCTCGCAGCTCTACCTCGTCGCCAGCACTGTATTAGGGTCAAATTTTCGACAGCCATAATGCGCGACGTCGTCTGACAAAAGTTTTAATTACTATTTTGAACTTTAAGTAGTCGACTCGTGTACTGAAATCTAATTAGGCTAGCGCCTCGGCTACCATCTCGGTATCTCGGCAGACAGCTGTGTATTTCGCCCAGACGAATGGGAAATGCAAATGGGAGCCCAAATACACCGGGAAGTATAAATTTGACTTTTTGCAATTTAAACAATAACATAAAAATGTAAGTGATATTGTTAATTTGTGCTCTTGATTTCTATTGTCAATTCTATTATAATTTGTATAGCAATAGTGTAGAAAAATTTGATTTTATTGTTATTTTTGCCAAAAAACATAAAATTAAAATGCTTACAAATATACCTGATTTTTTCGACCCATTTTAAAACTGTACCAGTTATAAATAACATAAATGTTGTTGCTATAAAAAACTATCAAAATTATAAAATATTTATTTCTGTGCAGTCCGCTTCCTGACTCCCTGACTTCTACAGATTTCGCCAACAAAGGGTCCTTAGCTTTCGCCCGATTTTGCAATATTACTCGTCGCACCCCGACTGTTCATGGTCCATGGTGCCGGGTTTTTGTTGTCAAAAGTATTTAAATGCTGCCGTCAAAGGCAAGAGATTTCGTTTTCATTCTGGGCTGCCTTATGCACATGCCAGTTGCCAGGATCCGGGATCCTGGAGCCAGTAGGCAGGAGACTGAAGCCAGAGCCACGCCCACCAGGCAAAAAAAAAACCATGCTGTGCTGGCTTTTGTGCCCTGCAACAACGGAAGCGGAAATCGAATCTCGAGCAGTTTTTTGCTGCTCCCCAATTCTGAGAATATTGTACACTTTGGCACAATCGAGTCACTAGTTTCCCATCGCTTGCCTTTCATTTTTCATTTTCTGATGATTTCAATAACGCAACAAGCAGCCGAAATTGTGGCCACTTTAATGTGTAACAACCTATTGAGGAATCGACCACTTTCGGGTGTAATTTTGCCAACTTCAGACGAAGCCTGCACAAATGCTGACCCGAGCAAATTGCCGGGGAGCAAATCGGGGTAATAAAAGGTTCCCATTGGTCCCAAGTTCACCTTGGTCGAAGGGGCGAGATTAATTGGCATGTGGCAGCGGAATATTTTGGGAGTGTCCAGGGGACGACAATAAAACCTTCGATTTCCGTTTAATATTATTTTTAATCTGGCAAAAGGAATTTATGGCTCCAAGGACGGTCCTGCCTGCCTACTTATGCCCCGTCCAGAACAACCGATGCATGTTTTATATTTCATCAATAAATGTTTTGAACCTCCGACTGACTTTCATCGGCTCAAATTGCCTGCCACATGCCACATGTCTCTGGATGTTCCTTGTACCATTGTATCCGTATCCGTTAAGCGGGACAAGTAAAAAAAACCAAGCGCAAGTCAATATAATTGAATAACGCAGATACACACATAGTATACACACATGTGACAGGCGGGAATCCAATGGCAATCAGTCGGTACGTCTGCAACATTTAATGTGCAAATAAAAAACGAGTCGATACAAGGGCAATGCCAAACAAACCTTACTTTATGGCAGCAAAAATATATAAATAAATAAGGCGAGCAGAAGACAAACAAAGGCTTCTGGCCATGCCTGTCTTTTCTATTTTTGCATGCATTTGTCTCTCGCCTTTCATTCTTTTCGGCGGGGGCTTATAGCTTATGGCCATAATGGAGCGGGATCTATAAAATAATAACCGCCTGCCAGCGGGCTCAGTGCCTGTCATATTTGGCATTTTAAAAGTGCTACCCGACGGTTCCTGTGTTTGCTTAGGAGCCAGAAATCAAATCCAACCCCATAGTCGAAAGGATTTGGCCCGAAACTCACCGCAATATACTGCCAGCCCTTGTTGACGCGCACCAAAAGCGCCTCCTCTTCGGTGATGTAGGCCAACGTGCCTGGCGGATTGAGGGCCGATTTCTGCGGTGGAAATACAAAAAAAAAAAAAAAACAGCCAAGCAAAAGAGTTTAAAAATACATGGCAGTTGCCAAATTTAACCAATCGACACCCACTTTTGTCATTTCATCAATGTTCTGGAAGGTGACTGCGCCGGGCACAATCTTCATGTTCATATTTGACGAGGAGGCCGAGTAGGTGGGCTCCTCGCCCTCCATGAGCCCCAGGGTCTCCTCATGTTTGTGGGAATGTCCTGTTTGCCGGGGCGTCTCTGAAAGGATAATTCATGCATTATGACACATTGCTCGATATCATACATGTTTATTCAATACATGTTTATTTATAATTTCTCTAAGTATTTGTTTTATTTATTTATTTATTTAAGCTAAAAATTTCATTACATTTGATATTTGAAAATATTTTAACCAACCTAGAGTTCATGCACTAACAAAAGTAAAGCCATCCTTTTCATTGGAAAAACAAATAATAAAATTGTTATTCTCCAAATATTTTTTGACCTTTTTGCATTCTGTATAATAATCAAAAATAAATAGAAATATGGAAATGGATACCTTATGCTCCAAATTTGTGCCTGAATTTACATATTCGAATATGTGCTTTAAATTTCATCAGCACATTCACCTATATGATATTCTCCAAAACAGACTAAAGGAGTCAAAAGCTCGCCAAAAATAGGCAAAATTCTACTATTTTCGGTTACTGGTAACTGAATGATTTAATATTTGTGTGGAAGCCATGAGTCGCGGGTTTTCTTTTTGGGCGGAGGAAAAGTCATGACGGTGTGAAAGTACGCGCATAAAGAAAATGTTTACACGTTGTACTCTATCAACGGCAAATGAGTTAATGATGATGTGCAAATATGGGGAACTGGCTGCCCCATTAATGGTGCTAGTTCATGAATGGGTGTGAATAAGGCATGATGGCGAAAGAAAAGGTGTGTGTTTGTATGTTTTTGGTTTTGGGAACTGAAGGCAATTAGCATGGTTCAACGGGCGGGGGAAAGTCATGCAACATTAAAAAAGGCTACTCTACGGCTAATATGGTAGATGGAGTTGAGATTGTAGATTGAAGTTAGTTGTTCGATTACCGGCTGTGCCATCGGGCCGATCGCGCAGATCCTGCAGTTCTCGCAGTGCTTTGAGTTCGTCTAAGGATGAGCGCGCTCCTTGATGACGAGTTAACGATGCAAATGACATGGATTGATATCGGTTGGATAAGTTAGGTATTTGGCTCGTGGGCAAGGATAATGCTAACTATATACAGATATTTGACCACTAGCTAACTAAGCTCACAATTGACATATTTACAATATATATGTATCATGACTTTTTTAGTTAACTCACCTGGTCGGCCGTAGTAGGAGGCATCGCCATAGAAGGGACTGCGCGAATCCATTCCGGGATCTCCTTTCGGCCCCGAAATTGAGAGACCCGGTAGTCCCGGTGGTCCCGGCGGTCCTGGAGGTCCTGGCATTGGAATGTACTGCACTCCGCTGCTATCCCCATCACCTCCTCCGTTGGAAGGCATTCCAGGAGGTCCTGGCAAGCCATCGCGACCATCCTGACCTCGGTCTCCTTTTTCACCCTTGACCTGCAGACAAGTCCAGCCGGTCAATTCACCCGAAAACCTTGGTGATCCATCACCATTCTGCCGCCAGACGGGCGTATACTTGACATCGACTTTTGGCACTTACCCCTTCGCGTCCGCCGGTATCGCCTTTTGGTCCCTTGGGACCCATCTCACCCTTTGGTCCTGTCATGCCAGGGCGCCCCTGCGAATCAATTAAATTAAGGCTCTTTAGAGTCAGGGAACCAATATTATGGTAGAAAAAACAGATCTGTGACTAAAACCAGTTTAAAATGCGTTCAATGATTAAAATGATTGCCTAAATGGCAGTGGCACGTAGCAAAGTTTGAATATGGCCAGCAAAAATCACATTCCCCAGCCCGTAAGTGGGAAAGTTGGAGCCAAATTATAAGATCATTGGCAGCAAGAACCAACAGCTAACAGCCACACGAAGTTGGCTCGAATGCAGTTTCTAGTGCAGGCAATCGGACCAAACTGGCAACTTGAAGTATGGCCAAAAACGGGCAAACTTTTGCCGTTCCGAAGTGCAACAATCCTCGAGTCGCAACGCTTCTTGTCTCTCCGCTCGTTCCGGCCATTGAGCCAAAGTTCCGTGTGTCCCATTCCATTTGGCCTGGCAGCTCATGTAAATACGTTGCTTGATTTTGATTTCGGGGCGGTAAGCGATGCCAGTTGGCACAGAATGCCGAGGAATGCCAAAGGACACAGTGCAGCACACGCGCCTGCCTCTCAATTCACTGGCTCAGTTCCGAAAAGGGAAACTTTTCTCCTTGCTGCCCTTGCATAGCTGTTGTTATTGCGGAATAATGGCGGAAATTCGGGGTAAACTGCAATTGGAATCGTGCGATGCGCCGACTGCCGCGTTCCGTTCCGAATAACCGTGATGAAAATGCTCTTAAAATACTTTTCGTTTGAGTTTACTCCAGTGCTCTTGTTCGTTTTTTGCCGCTGCTCTCATCCTGTGTCTCAACCACTTTCAGTGCCCTGATTGTCTAGATCGCGAATGCGGCCAAAAAAATGTCTGTTTGTCTGTGAACTTTGTGAGGCTGGAACAACAATGGAATCTCAATCACGGACGTCGGAAGGAGGCAAAAATTTCCAAATATGATTTACAAATTTAAGATTGCTGACCTTTGTAGAAGTTCATATTGCAATGTGTACAGTACAACAGAACTTAAAAGCTGTTGCTTAAAGAAATGGAAGTGCAATTAATGTCAGTCGCTTTGAAATTGTTTTTTTTATAGGGATAATTTTATAATATTATAAAATAATTATTTTAATTTTTTTAAAACAATTAGTCTAATGATTTCCAAATTTTTGAATGGGAAAGTCAAGTTAAGTTCAATTAAAACAATATATTTGTTAAACAGTTTTCCTTATATTTTGTAGTTTACATCAATTTCCTTTAAATTAATACCTTCATTGTCTTTATTGGTTGTTGAAAAGTATATAGGAAATTGGGTACAGTAATAATAATATTGTTCCCTTATAATTTGATACACTACTGGAGACCAATTCTTTTCCTCTACTTAAACAATGTTTTCACTTGGTCACCACAGATTTTGGCTACGCTGCTGGCCAAAATGGGTGAAATGAAAGCATGTGAAAGTTGGTCAATCTCATGAATATGCATGCAAAAGTTGCGAGTGGCTTAAAGTCCGTTTTCTTTCTCCCACTTACCGAGTGTCCAATATCGCCCATGGCGCCGGGTTTTCCGGGCGGTCCGATGGGCCCAATGGGGCCGGAGCCACCGCGCCGTCCCCGCATCCCCTTCTCGCCTTTCTCGCCCTTGGTCCCGTTGACGTTGACGCTGGCGAGGCCCTCGAGTCCGCCGGGCTGTCCGGCCTGGCCCGGCAATCCCGGCAGTCCGGGCGTTCCCGGTTCGCCGGGCTCACCCTTTGCGCCGCTGGGTCCGTGCGCACCTTTGTGACCCTGTTTTTGGGTAAACGTAAACGAGATGAGATGGTGGAGAAACGAAAGCAAGTGTGTGCAATGATTTACGGTCTTAAATATACGGCTACATGTGCCGGGGGGGAAAAAGGATCTTGGGAATGGGAATCGGGAATCGGGATAGCAGCAGCCGCTCTCTCGCCTAATTTGGCCGTAAAACTCAATTTCAAACGTTTTGTCGACGACAGAAAAAATTCAATTCAAACTCATTTTGAAATCAAATCAATTCCGAAATCCCACACACACCCACACACACAGAGAAGAAATTTATGCAATGCCTGGTGACAAGCCCGAAAACACAAAACCATATTCCTTTCTCCGGTTCCTCCGGTTTGTGGAAATTTGCTTCTTTCCCTCGTTCGAGGGCTCGACTCAATTCATCCCCAGCGTCGTCGTCTTCCACATCATCAGCGCCTTAAATGGTTCGCCATAAATTCGCACGCTTCAAGTTGGGTAAAATCGTGGGGAGATGGCTGGCTGGCTGAGCTTTCTGTTTTTCGGGGCCCTTCTTCATATCGCCAACTTAATACCAACTAATGAATAATTAATAAGGCAACACACACACTCATACACACACTAACACTCGACTGCTCCGCAGGCTGTCTTTCAAGATCCCTGCGTGCGTCTGTTTTTTAGGCTTAATGAAACGTACCTAATTGTGCGTGTATTCATACGTTTAAAATGCTAATTTCCATATTAGTTTTCTCCGAAATTTTGTAATGCAATGGCTGCGGGCTGGGGTCTCACCGTCGTTTACCCAACAAATTGGGCGTGAATTTATCATAAAATTCCAATCGATTTTTTTTTTCCTATACGTTATATGTGCTGTGTTTGTGCTGTGTGGGTGTTTGCATAATTTCTTTTTATTTCACGCACGATTAATTCCGGGTGTGGTTACGAGGGGGCAAACTACTTAAAAGCGACCTTGTTACGCCAGATTCCTTCTCTGCCACAAGCCGCATAAATATTACTTATGTATATCAAAGGTCGTGGCCGTGTCTTTATGGGCCCAATTTGGCTGCTGTGTTGCGAGGAGTAATTTGCGACACCGGAAAACGTCCACGTGAGAGGCAAACGGGCCAAGCAAAAGCCAAAGCCGGACCAAAACCGGGCCAAAACCGACAAACAAACAGACTAACAACAAGCACATTATGCGAGCCCTGCTGGCGGATTTAAGTTTTGAGGTTGCACATAAAAGAAATACGTAGGGGCGATCCGGATACGGATCCTGGAGAGTCCTGAAGGGTCCTGAAGAGTCCTGGAGAGTCCGAGGGTGCAAAGCCACACCAACTAAGCTGCTAAATGGCATACAGGGTAATGGCTGGGAAGTAAGCGTCGCCTAAGCAGGATGAGCTCCCCAAATGGCCAAAACTTATTATGAAAGTAATGCCAAACGAGAAGTGAAAAGAAACGAAATGGAATAGTTTATGGAATGGGACATAGAGTATATAGTACACATAGTATAGTAGCTCATCCCCTCATCATATCCAGTGAAAATCAAATGAGCTATAAATGCACACAAATTGGCCCCCGACCAGACAAGAAATCAGGAGACATCGGCATCGTCTCAAGTGACGCATTCCGGGCCAACAACTGCTGATAGAAATTTATGTCCCAAATTGTGTATTTCCTGCACAAATGACTGCGATGCCATAAATATGAAAGCGGTTGGGGGAGGAGCTCAGCTGGAGGAACTGTGAGCGCCCCAAAAAAGAGAATTATTACTATCTATCAAATTGGGTACAATTTAGCTTGAACTCAGAGAAGTAATTCAGCAGTTGGGGCGTTTATCCTTTCACGGGGTTAATAGCTCGGAATTTATTTGCCAGATATTTATTTTTAGAGAGCAGTAAAATTTCAAGAATTTAAAGCTTTTTGGACAGCCAGCAAGCCATTAGTACTTTGATAACCATAAGTCATAATCATAAATCATAATATTCTAGCTATTTAAAAAAAGGATTGAATTTGAATGGGCATAGATGATATATAATATATTAAATTATGGAAAGCATATGTTGATTTCGAATTAAAATATTTCTAAATTTCTAAAAAGACACAACTATATTTTTTATCCAGAGATTGTTAATAATAAAAGGGTTTCTACCTTATTTACCACTATTATTAATGATTTGTAAACCTTGTAAAAGCTAATTTTCTGATTTCTCAGTGCTTTATACTCAAACCTATAGCCAAAACACACTCCTATATCATATATTTAAGCCTCAACCAACTTCCCCCAAAATGGCCTACCAAAAACGATTAAGACCCAGACCAAAAGCAAATTTTGGTCGCAGCCTGTGTTTGCTCATTTGGAGGAGAACGGCCAGCTCCTTGGCCCGATTGCCCCTTTAAGGAGCCTCAAAATCAATTGAGTAGTCAATAGGGCAGAAATTATTATATGTTTGAAACAACAATCGTGTGGGCCCGGGAAACACTTTATAATACCTACACCCACGCACACACAACTAGGAACTGGATAACAGGGAAAACAGGGAAAAATGGGAAAATGGAGGTGCGGAAAACCCGGGCCATTTATTAGACATGCCCTCTGACTTACCGGATCGCCGCGTTCTCCTTTCGGGCCGGCATCACCTTTCTCGCCGGCCACACCTTTGGCCCCCGGCTGCGTCGTGCCCCGGAATGTGCCCATCGAGTTGACCATTAGGGATTCCTGTGCGGGTATGTGTATGGGCATAGTAATTTGTTAAATATTTGCTTGTTGTACAATTTATTTTCGATACATGGCCCCATTTCCCAGATCTTTTTTCCGCAGCAGGCGGCCCTTTTTGACGAAGGGACACCAACAAACACCACATGCAGGAAAACACACGGCGGAAATTTGATTAATGATCTATTTAGTTTTTTTTTTTCGTGGGCGGACCGCCGCACTCAGATTTCGGGGCGTGGCTAATGATGCCAAGTGGTTCTAGTCCATTAAAGGCTGTATGGCCATCGGTTAGCCCAGTGGCAAACCTTTTGGTTTTGTTTTATTTAAGTGGTGGTAGTGATGGGAACATAAGATGAAATTGTTAAAATGTTTATACCTTGAAAGTCCTGGTTGGATTCCAATTTATCTGTTATTTATGGTTTGATTGTTACAAGAATACATAATTTTTTGTGGATACGATTTTCGTTTTATAATAATATAGAGCAATGGGCGTGAAATTAAAGCGTATTAGTAGATGATTTCACTGGTATCAAATCAGAAAGAAAATGTTTCAAAATTGCAACTTTTACTGGGGGGACACTCATTGGCTTGACTAATTGGATTTCTGAATAAAACATCTGAAAAAGTGGAAGTCGTGTCAACAATCAAAAGTCGTTCTAATAAACATAAAAGCATTTTCCTCTTAAGCACTCTGAATGTGCCTTTACAAAGTCTGGGGTGTTGCGATCTTTAAGCTAATGGTATACGTATACCCTATAAAATGTTGGGGTTAAGGATTTATATATTCTATTAAATTACTTTATGCTTAAATATTTGCTAAGTATTTTCCATTGACACTTTTCTAGCGACCCTTTTTTTTCCTGATTCCTATTTTATTATTGTTTGCCCAAAATTCGAACCCATTTGTCCTAGTCGTGTCTCCTGGCACCGCCCAATCCGCTGGATAACACCGAGGGTATGACACCCACAGAAAGCTTTTAAAAGGCTCCTGCTGATGATAATGATGATAAACCCGCCGACATTAAACAATGGGCTACGAGCGATGTGCGATGGGCGGTGGGCCGACAGGCGAGTGGCTGTCTGATTTTTACTGCCGCCTCGTCGACCACAAGTAGCTTGACACTTTCATAAACGTAACAGTGCGATAATGATTACGGCCCACCCACTCCTGCAAAAAACACGGTTAGACGGAAAGATGGAAAGCGGCGGGCAACATACGGCGTTGAAATGCGGCGATAAAGCCGGGGCGACAAAAAGAAAAGTTTCACTCTTGCATGAAAGGGTTCAAAGGATGCCAGTGCGCTAGGAGTGATGTGTTCCTCGCCTTTGTGTGGGTGACTGGCTGCTCCTTCCTCTGCTCCTGCTCCCTATCTGTATTTGTATTTGTATCCGTATCTGTATCTGTGTGCGTGTTACCGCATTTAACCGCGTGAACTGCGCGCCGTGCGCTGATAACGGTAATTGCCACCAGCTGGAACACCGCCATCGACATTGCCATGTGGCATGCGGCAGGCGGCTGGCGGCACCCGAATCAGGAGTCCTAAAAACTGAGCTCATGCCAGCCAAGGGCCTATGCCAAAGACTACAGCTGCACAGAAAATTATTACATTCATGCTTTAGGTTTATGTCAAAAAAAATCATAAAGAATGCTAGTTCCTGATTATAAAAAATTAACAAAGGAAACTTGTTACAGAAACCACATATAAAAATATAAAAAATAAGGTCGATGCCAAATCTTTTATTTTAACTAGAAAATTATTTTTAATAGAAACAAAAAATTATAATTTTACTTTAAAATTATTGTAATTTAAGTTTAATATTATCAGTCGTATGCATTTGGTCTAAAGAAAATTGTAAATTAAATATTAAACACAAGTTAAAACAAACTTGTTTGGTACACTTTTAATGATTTTATGAAATAAAAAGCTAGTAAGTAAATATTGAGAATATGTTCTCAGACATAATGAGCTGTGTATTAATTTATTGTACTCAGATAAATTGGATACAAATAAAAACAAACGAAATCTAAATTCCTAAATAATAATAATTATTCTCTAGATCGTATGATGAGCTGAACATTTTCCATCTTACAACTTGTTTAGTCTTTATATTGCTTGCTAGATGCAAAATAAATAAAAATAAATTACTATACGTATAATTTTTTTCCCTGTGTACACTCCACTTGACTTCGACGTCGACACAGCGACTCCACTTGAATTTGGGTTAGGCCTGGCCGCTCGCGTGCTCAAGACGCTTTCGTTTCGGCCCTTTCGCCAGGAGATGTTTTCGCGGAACCTTTGCGGTTTTAAGATTATTAGCTGAGATAGGCCATTTGTGGCATTCGCGACAACGACAATGGTGGCCACTGAACGTGCCCGCTTTTGGCAGACTCAGAAGTGGGAATCTGAACCTGAAGCTGGCGTGACGCCATGACCCACCAGCTGGGTGGTAATTTTTCACAGTTACTGCGCGAGTCAGGAAGGAAATTAGTTTAGGCAAATTGTGCGGCTTGTAAAACACGACGGACGTTTACCTTGGCCAGGCGCAATTCATAAAGATGTGCGTGATTGAAAACAGACGGACAAGGAGTAGAAGTCGGAGGACGGAAGACGGAAGACGAGGCAGGATACGGGCCCAGACATCGAGCAACTGCATTAGCCATCACGCCTCTGTTTGTCCAAGATAAAAGGTGCAATTTTGATCGAAAGCAAAGCGAAAACGAAGTAAGGAAAATTATAAAAAACTTTGTCTTCGATTAGCCGAAGAATGAATACTCTTGCTTTCTATAAATATAATTCCTTTGAATATGTTTAACCAAATATTGAATTTTTAACATGAACTATGAAGAGCAAAAGTATTTTGTTAATATATTTAAAGCAAGAGACTTAGATCTTTGGTTGATCCAAAGAAATTATTGGGGGTTTCAGTAGAGAAATCTTAAAAGTTATTGATATTATTTAACATTTGCAAAAATAATATGCTGATCATAACAAAAATTTATCTCAGATCATAAAACGTTTGAAAATTGATTTTGTTAAGACTTAGTTTTGTTGTGCATATTGAAACATTTTTAGGGTTTACTTTAAAGTTTTTAACACTTTCTATTATTAAAATATTAATACCTTTAATATAATTTTTATATTATAAAATATTGTACAACATCATAGTTTGTGCATAACAAGTATTAAATTAAGTAATATTAATTTTATATTTTCTGCTTTTACTATACAATAGATTAGTAGTTTTTATTCGGATATCAGAAGCATCAAAAGGTATATAAGGTATATGAAACGTATCACATTTTAAATCATTGTATCAAAACGTTTGCTAATTTCTTATTAAATTTTTACACCATTTCAAATTTAAAATTATTTTAATTAAAATCCACTTAAAAACGACATTTTGAGGTCATGAAGGAATATGTGTTTCGATTTAGAAAAAAATTACTCATATAAAAATAGATTGATTAGATATGTTATTTGAATTAAGGTATTTTAAAGATGTTTTTGTTATTTCGGACTACACAAGCAAGAAGCAATCTTAAACTCTACATGAAACCCGCAATGCACTTTAAAATGTTGTAATGAATTCATCGTCCGAGACCCGTTAGAACGTAATTTAGCATTTAAACTTGTAAATAAATTCAAATAGGTTCTCCTTTTTGGGGGATACTTACATCGTAATTCTCGGGCAAACCAGGCGGACCCGGTGGTCCCGGCGGACCCACGACTCCGGGCAGTCCGTCGACGCCTGGCTCGCCCTTCAGCCCCTGGGCACCTTCGGACCCCCGGGCGCCCCGAGCTCCTGGCACTCCGGTGGCTCCCTGGATAAATGTAAACGGAAACGGAGGAAAAGCGGTGGAGAAAGGGTAGAAAGGGAGAAACGTCGCCGGCAGCGACAGAGAAATAAATCACATTAGTGGGCGTGCATATAACGTGTCCTGCGTCCTTCGAGCTACAAATCTACGTCTACATGGCAAGTTCTACAAGGTCTACGCCTAACGGGGTTCGACTTGGAGAGTTCGACTTTGGTGTTTGGGGTTCCTAACTGGCTGCGGTCGATTTACATAATCGTTGCGTTTTAGTCCGAGCTCATTAATCTAAGCGGCTGGGCCCGTCCGCTTGGTATGTGGCTCGGTTTTCGAAGCCAGGGGATCTGGGATCGGGATAAGGCTTGGGTTGGGGGGTCGCAACATTCCAATAGGCGACATGGATGGGCACACAAAAAATGTGTCTCCCGATGTTCTTAATCTTATGCAAAATGGTCACGCTGTGAGCCACTTGCGTGCCATGTTCTTATTTCGCTATGTAGCTGTGTAGCCGTGTAGCTGTTGCTTATCGTCGTCTTTTAAATTAATTGCTATTAGTTAAGGGATTAGCAGTGGGGCAACAAAGTTGTCGCAGGAATTTCCGGTATGCGCGCCAGCTTGCCATATTTCACCGTGCCAGCAGAAAGCCTTTCGGGAGTTTTTGGTGGGGGTTTTGGGATTTTGGGAGCGGGTTTCTAGGGTAAGCTGGCATATTTCCCTAGCAGTTAGCTGCTGGCGAATGGACCACAGAATGCCCGGCATACCGCTTTTCTTTTGATGTATTGCATCGCATTGAAGAGGCTGCGTTCCACAGGTTGCTGGAGTGCCCCAGAAAATGCGAGATTGAATGGTGAGCAGTATTGTATGGTCTGTCTTTGGCCTGCTGTCGCATTTTGAATAATTCCCAGAGTAATGGACATGCATTCAACGTTTTCTACATTTTCGGTTAGCTGCTCTGCTCAAAGTGAATTTTTTTTTTGGCCCTGTTGCGTGATAAGCACTTAAGTGAGTCGAGTGGCCGAGCGAAGAGGAGGTTGTAACATTGTGGACTTTGCCTTTGACCCGCACTGGGTACACACACGCTGCTTGGAGATGGAGTAAAGTAAATGGCAAGTACATAGTCAAGTGTAGTTCAACACACGACGTCATGCAGACATGGAGACATGAAGACTCATCCTTTGTGTATCCACAGTGAACTCTTATGGTTGCCAAAGACGTTCCCCTTTTTTGATGAGATAATATAACGAGTAGCACCCGAGGAGAGAGTGGATAAGTGTTTAAGCGTGAGCTGGCGCATAAAGAAATTTTCGTTACGATTCGGTCCCATTTTCTCCTTTTCCTCATCTTCTGCGCGATTGTGAGTGTGATTGGTAGGGTGTGTATGTGTGTGTGTGCGTGTGTGTGCGTTAACGTTTTTTCCATTTCCGGTTACATGCACACACTCACATACACAGGGCAAATTATGATGTTTGACATAGGAAAACATTCAGCCCCTTCTGAAATCTCCTTCCCTCTTCGCCAATTCCCCAGTCCATCCTACATCCTACATCCTCCTGGTTCAGGCACTCACTCTTGGAGATTAGACGATGTGTGTAATGAAATTGAAAATGTGTTAGATTCATGTCAAATATTGCCTTTTTGCCAACCCGTTGTAACTCGAAATTGCCGTACACACAGATAAGCCCAACGAACGAAAGAAAAACATGGTAGAAAGTTTTGCTCCAGTTACCGAGGCTTAAATTACCTTTCAGATTGATTATATAGTTTGTCTAAGACCGATAGCTCCCTCACGACTTTAGGATTAAAATTAAACTGCAGTCTTACATTTATAAAACTATGTCATATACTAGTTTCTAAGGGTAGACAAAATTCCAGGTTGTCAATACTTAGTTGAGTAAAACTAAACCCTTAAATTTTTTTCTTTTCTATATTTGGCCCAATTAAGTACAATCTTATGGGGTACTTCTTTTTTCTTTATATTAGTTCCTGTTAAATTTCTTGCCATAGTTAACAAAACCTCTGCTAGAGTACCAAAACAGATAAAGAAAGTCACTCTAAGTGAAATGGAGCTGTACTTACGGTATGACCAGGGGTACCTGGCTTTCCATCCTTGCCCGGCGTTCCGGGCACTCCTCGCAACGTTTCCCGCAACGACTCATTGTCCTTGATGGCCTCTAGGATATCAGACGCATTACATGTACACTCGCCAGTGTATTTCTGTGGAGGAATGGAATACAAACTTAGCACCTCGCTATGTATCGGATCACATTTCCACGGCACATCGTTATCGTTATGGCAGGCAGGCAATTTCGCGTTGCCCGCCACAACCGCACAGAGAAAAATTGTTAGCTTTTCAATAATAACTTATACTAAACAGAATTTATTTATTTGTTCCGCTTCGTTTTTACTTTTAAAACAGATTCTTTTTATCCAGCGAATTTTAATGCAATTACTAAAACATTAATTACTCAACGGGAAATTTTTAGGCTGGTACTTAAGCTTACAGGCTTTTTTGTTACAGGTATTTACTACAAACTTCTAGAAATTCCATTTAAACATTGTTTCCATTGACCAAAGAGACCCAAGTTGACCTATATTAATGTAATTTTTCTCTGTGCAGATGCTCGCGGCGAATAAGTCTCAATTTGCAATACTCACAGCCCCCGCACTCGTAGTCTCCACAAAGGGCGGATAGGCGGCCGTCTCACCTTTGGGCCCGGGCGGACCCGGCGGTCCCGGCGGACCGCGAATGCTGTCGCCCTTGGGCCCCCGCTCGCCCTTCTCGCCCTTGATGCCGCGGTACGCTGTAAAAAATGGAAATGGAAAGGCAAAAATATGCATTAGCTTTGGACACATTAGCCCGAGTGCCGGAGTGGAATGGATTCCGGCGAGGATGCACTTACGCCTCTCGTGCGTGTATTGCGTCTGTCCCGGGGGCTGCATTCCACTGGCGTCGAAGATGTCAGTCGCCTGCGGAGAGGGAGATCGAAAACTCATTAAAAACAGAGTGCAAACTGTTGTCGGATGCATCGATTTGCCGTTCGGGGTATTTACTTATAACTAAATATAAATATTTAATTATGCAAAGTGCAGCCACAGTGTAGCTGACCTCGGTCTGACCAAATTCCCCATTTCATGGCGTTCGAAGAGCACTGTCAATTGCAATAACAGAACAATGGCAGCAGAAAACTCAGCTCTGCCCTTTTTTGATGAACTGACAAATGCTTTTTATAATTTCACTCTTATTTCGCACGGCAGACTAACCTCATCGGCTGAATTCCAAAAATCCTCACTTTCAAGATTCACTTCCGTTGAATCTTCGAATGGAGTACTCTGGGGGCCAAAAATATGGAAAGGAGGAAAGGCAAACAAATAAATGAAAGAGGAAAGAAAGGTTTAAATAAATAATTACAATTTGGAAAATAACATACCTCTCCAGATCCTTCAACAAAAAGGGAATCCATTTCCTTTAAAACATAAATAAAAATTAAAAGCCAAAATTTTAGGATAGTAAAAATAAAAATTTAAAGAAAAGGATTTAATAAAATATAAAATAAGTAATGGAATTTTAATGGAAAATATATATTCCCTAACCACTTTGTTATTTAATTAAAGCGTGTAAATAGGAATTTTAAATATGATATTTCTAGTGCAAAATTGAATTGCAAATTTGCAGACTGAAAAACCAACAGGATTATCCCCGATGAGCTTGTTTAATTCGCAAATATAGCTTTAGTGTGCCTGTATTAAAAATAAACCCCCACATAAGTGTATCTGATTACATGTTATTTGCAGCATTAGCAGTCTCAGTAAATAAACGCAAATCCCATGCAAATATTCTCTCACTTAAGCGGACATAATGCAATTTTAATGTAATTTATCAGTAAGATGATTTGCCCTGCCCGCCTGGCTATTCATTAATTAATTTAAATGCAAGCCATTGCAGTCCGTTGGTTTGGTTTTGGTGGCTTCGTCGATGATGACTTACCGCCGTGGTGGGAGCGACCGTTGCCTTTGGGGGCGGCATGCATGTGACGTTTATGGCATCGGGATTACCATAGACATTGATTTTTTCTAAATAGCCCTGTGTTAAATATTAACGTTTGTGTTAGGAGGGAATATGTATACACGCACAATATAATGCAAGCGGAATAATTTTCGAAACGCATGCTGCACAATGAATGCCCACAGTTCTATAACATACATAATAAATCAATCAATTTGTATATATAAAGTATATCCTGGACTAGGCCCATTCGTAATGGCCGCAAATCGAAATTTATTATTGATGTTAATTTGCAACAGTGACTGCCGTCCGGACAACTAATGTGCCGTGGTTTCGGATTTAGAATTACAATTAAGCATGCATATTTCACATTAGCCCAGAAGGGGCCTGGATAAATAACCACTTGCAGGCCGGCAGTCGAACTGCTAACCGCAGATCCTAACTACGGCATACGAAATGGGCCTATGAAGACAATGAACCACAAACAATGCGCCGCATTCTCCACTCCCCAGTCCTTAGTCCTGCACCAGTTTCTGTTCCTGGCTGCACACAGACTCACTTCTTCCCCTGATAGAGACACAAATGCTCAATGCACATTTGCCCATAAACTCAACCCCTGCAAATAAAAATGGTAGCAAACACTCAGGCCCAGGACTCCGGATTGCAGGACTCCGAGGATCCCAGGACTAAGCCACCGTAATAGCAGCCGGTTATTGTAGTTGTAGTCGTTGTTGCAGGCAGTGAGTCCTGTGAATGATAGTAATGGCCGAGGAGCTTTTATGCTGCCGCTCACTTAAAAAAGTTTTGTCTGAGACGCTAACTCGTTGAGTTTCGGGTTAAAAGCGTGCTGGCAAGGCTCACAATGGCTTAATATTCGCAGAGTCTGTGGCGGACTCACTATCTGGCTTTTGGACCCTGGGTTTATGGCGCACGAAGAATATATGTAGACCAAATCGCAATGGGGAAACTATATTACTCTTAAGTTCAAATACTGCTGAGGTGTTTATTAAAAGGCTTCTAAATTCAAGATTTTATACAAATTTCTTTGAAAGATTTGAGTTCCTAAACAAATTTAATAAACAAATGTATAAGATTTTAAAGTGTAATAATTATTATTCAAAGACATATTTTATAAAATTTAGTATTAGCAAACACCTATTTTTATTGAAGTTTACTAAAGCTGAGCTTTGTTTTCCGAGTGTCCGACAAAGTTAAGGCAACATTTATAGAAGATTTTTTTTAAATAAAAATAAATTTTATAAAAGTAAGAACATCTTTAAATTTTTTTTGCATTTAAAAAATATTACACATTTTTTTATGTACTTCAATAAACCATAGTTTTCTTCAAAATATTACCATATAATTTTTAAAATCCCCTGCAGATCCACGAACTCCTGTAAATCCTTAATTTCCTGCGCATAAACGCTACCAAGTTTTGGTCAATGACAATGCGAGCGTTTTGGTGAGGATATAAATGAATGCGAACCGAGGGGAAGATAGCGGGTAGTAACACACACGTGGCCGCCCATCAATAGACATTGAAGTGAGCATTGTTCGCCATGTAGCTTGTTGCTGTTGTGCCACTGAGTGCGGATATTAAAGTTTTCGCTTTGTTTCTGGCTTTGCTTTGTTTTGGTTCAAGAAAACTATGCGCTAAACAAATGGCAAGCCGGCGAAAATCACTGGTCGGAGAGAGCCGAAGCATCAAAGCAATGTCCGTGTTTCTGTCCGGGTCCGAGTCCCAGTCCGTGCCCGTGCCCGTGTCCGTGTCCGTCCGCCTGTCCGCCATTTTGTCCGTGTGGCCCAGTTTCCATAGCAGCACGTGCTCCTTGGAACTATGTAAGTAAGTGTGTATTTTTGTGCAACAAAATTAGCAGCAAGGAAATTCACTTGAAACGGAAATTAAGCCGCAGGAAGTGGCATTTTTGGGCGTGAGTCGACGTCGCCATTTTGGATGTTTTCACTGCCGCTGGCTTTGCTCTCATTATAACCTGCATTTTTGGCTAAGTAAATTGACAGCCGTGGCCATTGTGCCCCTGCCCAGGATAATGGAACAGAAAATGTCCTTTCTGTATCGCATTACTGGGTCCCTTTCTTAAGGCTATCACATTTTTTGTTAGAATAATAATAATTGCAGTGGCCATATTATTACGTGTACATTTGCTTATCCAAGTATAAGCTTTCACATTCCGAATTATCCCTTATTTCAATGCAGATCTGCCAAAGGAAAACTATCTGGGCATCGCAAAAAGGGCTTAACCTCGACGGCACCGAGAACCCTTTTCGACCGCTCCTTGAGTAAGACAGAAATTCAGGACGATGAACTGATAAGAGGACATCAAAGCCGGTCGCCTCCGCAATATTGTGCACGACAACGAACAGTTGCAAAGGCAACTGTCCAACGAAAAGGCGTAAGTAAACAAGTGTACGGAGAAAAAATAAAATCGAAACCGGAATAACCGTCCATTTGGTGTATTAAAATTCAGTTGTTTCAATCTGTTTGTAACAAATGTCTTTTTGGTCCAAAGTTCATACAAAAATGAAATCTGACAGTCTCACTGAATCAAGGAATTTGAAAACCAACAAAACTTCAAAGTTTTCACTAACAATATTTTGAATATCTGAATTAAATGTCTTAAATAATGAAAGAAATATTATATTTAGTTTGTAAAATTGTTTCATAATTGTTAGTATGTTTTTTTATATTTTAAAATGTTGTTGATTCAAATGTCTATGTTATTCCTAATTAAAATTGACGTCACTGAATCAATGAAATTAAAAAAACCAGCCAACAAAATCTATCTGTACATTTTTTATTGTGCACGTTAGTAAGTATTTATTTAAAAAGATAAACTAATTATTTTAGGTTGAAAAGAAATCTGTCTTATTAACAGGCTTTCATTCTATGCATTCAACATACATACTTTGATATAACTTATTAAAAGTTATTAAAAATTTTAATAAATAAAATGTGTGTAAAAATATATAAGGAATTTTAATAAGTTGTAACATTTTTTCTCAGTGCAGTCGGGGATTTGAGAGGCGGACGACAACAGCCGTTGTGACAGAGGGTCAAGCGCAGAGAAAGGACATTTTAAATAACGAAAAGCTGGCCGCAGGCAAAAGAAAAATTTTCGGTGCCGAGATCCTGCTGGAATATGATTTTAAGGTGGGCATTTAGTTTAAATAGTGTCAGGACAGGAGTGGCAAGATGAGCATGAGGATGAGGATGTAGATGAGGATGGGAGGACGTCTCAGCAGCGGCAGGTCGGTCAAGTGCCGCAGAGTGCTCCGAGTGCCATGAGCAATTAACTGGGCTGAAAGTGCATGTGCACATAGGCTGGCATGTGTGTGCTGCTTCTGTTTCTGTTTCAGCTTGTGCATTTGTTGTTTGTTCTGTGCCGCACATAATTAAGGCCAGAAATGAACTGAAATGCGAAAGAAGCGGAGCAAGGACACAACATGGAGGCAGATGGAGTGAGCAGGAGGGTAATATTTGCGCAGTAGCAGCGAGACATTCATTGCCTAGCAATGAGTCCTTTGCTCCTGACGAGGGTCGTCCTGCGTATTGAAAATAAAGCAAATAATACGCAAATCGTTGACCCTTTTCCATTCGCCATTCGCCGGAAAACCAGAAAGGTAAACCGGCCCTTTGTCCATGCTCCTCAAAAATGCCAGACACGTTTCACTTGCGAGTTGCGAGTTACGAGTTGCTGGACAAGAAAAAGGACTCCCAGAAAGTCCTGGCCACAGACTCACAGACCCCTCCCACGGCCTTCTGCGGCTATCTGGCGATTTGTCAAAAATGTGTCAATAATGGAGATCGATTGGGGGCTCTTAAAAATTAACCGAAAATGGATTCGATTCGAATGTGTTTGCAAGTCGAAAGAAACCCATTGCCAGGCAATAACTCTCCAATTGTATCAATCAAAAACTTTTGAAAGAAACTTGTTCAATCGATGTTTATAGAAACTATAAAATGTTATTTCTCTATATTTACAGAACTAGATTTATTTTTTTTAGTCGCTGGCATGGGGAGATTTACTACACATTGTTTGACCAAATGTTGTCACTTGTTTTTTTTTCAAATCAATACAGTTTCATGGTCATTTTATTTATATTAAACTTCTATATTTTACTGACTATTACACTGTCTAAAACCAAGAAGATTTATAATCTGATATTTAAATGAATTTAATAGTTTTCTCCAATTTAGTGAATGCGTGTGAAACTTTTGGTGGAGGTCATAACTTAAGGCAGCTTTAAATGTGTGGAATTATAAATAATAAAACTAAAAGCCTAGTTTGAATTGTTCTCCCAATGCCAGTGAAAGTCTGCTCATGACGCCACTTACCTCCCAACATTGCTCTTGTTGCGAGAGTTTAATTCTTAATTAAGCACAAATATTTAATAAGTGAAATTTACGGCATGCAGCGGCATCAAAACAAAGGAAAGCTTTAGGCATCAAGATTACCATAAACTTGTTTCCGCTGACTCTGCTCATGTACTCTATAATTCTGAAATGTCTGTTGGGGTATGTGGACTTCATGATTTGACCAATTAAAGTAACTAAGACTTTACGCCTTATACTCACTGGAAACAAATATGAAATTAGGCCGATCCTAAGTTTTGTATTGTGATTTAAATACAATAGATTGTACTTTATGATAAATGTTATCTTTGAAACATTGTCTATTTTTTAATAAAAACAATAAATAGGATTTGTTAAAATCATTATTTTTTTGTCAATAATTAGGGAAATCAAATAACGCAATAAAGTTGGGGAAATCGTAAGTGTTAATTCCCTCCAATATTTATGCCTAGATCTAGGGTATAAAGCCTTCTAATTTTTCGCAGTTCGCTTAACCTTCTATATAGTATAATGACAATGGCAGCCACTGCCAGAACAACAGCGGAAGCGGATGTATATATTTTCGCCTGGCTCCGGCACAGTATGAGGTTCGCGTGTGTTTGTGTATCTGCGAGGGTATCTGCATTTGTGAGCAGTTTCGAGTGCTGAGAATCCTGCACTCCTTCCCCCCAAAAGTTATGCTCAAGTTAATAGATAATTAACCATGCAAATTGCCGCGCAACAGTTTACAGATACGGGTCTCATCCACGTTGTCATCATCATTGGCTTCGTCATCGTCATCGTCATTTTCATTTCCATTTTCATTATCATCACGGGGCTCTGTGTCACGGGGCTACATGCGTAAGCACTTTGACTGCGGCGACTACCTAAGCTACTACCACCTGCCAGGTGTCTGTGCGCTCTCAAGTACAAAAGAATTAACTCTAATTACTTTGTAATGTTGATTAAGCCTGTTAGAGCGCATTAAATATGTAAGCGACGTTTTGACATTTTCAGCATATTTGCCGGCGGCATTTTTGGGAGGAGGCAAAAACTATATGAATTATGCGCATTTGCCACTTGACTCCGGTAAATATATAATTTCGACTGGAATTTGGCTTCAATTAGCCAGCCGCAGAAATGTGCAAACAATTGGGCTTCAATTCATTTCAAGGTATTTCAATAGCCACACGAATGCAAATGGGGATTGAGAAGTGGAAAATGGAAAATGGGAGTTCCGAAAATGGTAAAATTTAAGTTCAACTTTATAGCCGCCAAACGACAGGCGGCCGACAGCCGACAACAAACAAATGCCAACTCCCGTAGAACTCGGCTCTCGACCTGGCCAAGGTACCATTACCCGGGTCATAGCATAGTTTCTAAATCACTTTCTGACAGCCGTTTCGGCCCCTTAGTAAAAACCAAAAAAAGGAAAACACACCGGAGCAACGAGGATAACAATCGCAACGTCAAAAAGTTGCGCACTTTTTGTAATTTTATTTTATTTCCGTTTAAATGCGTGCCGCCCGCCTCCTCGTTGCCACTTTTCACTTTTCGGATGAGCTGGGTTGAGGTTTGGTGCGATTTTAAAGCTAAATTATAGCAACATAAATTTTTACGGCCCTCTTTTAAGAGGCAGAATCCTTGGCAAACGAAAATAAGACTGGGTTCAGGTGCAGGACTTAATTCTCTTCACTCTGCACTTGACTCCAGGGTTTTTTTTGACACTCGTCGGCCGTTTCACATTTTATTTGATGCCCATTTTAATTTTTTTTTCTCCGGTTCTTGTTTTGCATATAATCAGAATAAATTACTTTGCACATTTTGCGGCACATAAATTATTTAAGACATAGTCACATCAAAGCGCAGAAGGCACATAATACAAAACTCGAATACGGATCCTCAGAATCATACTCATTTTTAAGGTCGTTTTATAACTGATCCGAAATAATATCAGTTTCTAATTTTTCTTTAGCTCCAAATACAAATTTTTTTAACCAAATAAAAGTACTTTTCTATTAATCTTCGAAGTTTGGGAAAATCATAAAATGAAATTTTATTTATTTTAAATTTAATGAAATTTATTTCCTTATAACCTTTTAAAATAATTTGCTTATGAGTATTCTTAAGCTCAATAAGTTTTAAGCCAATTTTAAGATCTTTACTGCTTAACAAAGAAGTTAATACCCATTCATGGATAGAGGAAATCATAAAAAGCGCATTGAATTTGTACAAACACCTATTATTTAAATTAATTTTCCACAAATTAATCGAAGTTTTCTAGGTATGCACTAAGAAAGAGTTCTATATATTTAATTAATCAAATGTTAATTTTTTATTTAGAACAGATAGAAATCGATAAAAATTTGAAGTTTTTTTTAACAATTTTTAAGAAAATGTCTTTTTTATAACAATATTTTAATTGTGTACATTTTGCAGTGTCCGTGTGCAGCAAGCAGAAGTGACTATCTACATAGTGGCAGGGAAACAGAAATGGAAACACAAGCTGAAGCTGAAAGGAGCGAGGGAAGTGGAAATGGAGGGGGAAAAGTGGTGATGGGGGAAAAAGGGGATCTGGGTCTCAGTCAGAGGGGACCGAAAAACAATGAGACGGCAAATGCCAACCGCATAGTGACAGATTTTTTTAATTTTGCTAAAAACCTACGACTAATTCTCAAACGAGCTGACACAAATCTCGAAAAGTTTTTGCGCCAACGTTTTTGCAAAAGCGTCTGTCTCCCTCGGTCGGTCCTTCAGTCACTTTGTCCTTCTGCCTCTGCGACTGTCACAATGCCTATCTGGCAGCCTGTTTATCCTGCAGAGTACGAGGCACATATACAGAAATACACAAGTAGATAGGTACCAACTACAGCATAAAAACAGAGTAGAGGAGCTTCTGGGTTTCTAGCAAGTGCTAAAAGGATTTTATACTAAATTGCTCAATCTAAAAATAGTATGGTAAAACCTGCCTATTAGAAAAAAAGGTAAATTAAGCCATAATTCCAAAATGAAATTATTTATTACTCACAGAAAACCTCAAACATAAATTAATTCGTTTCTTTGCATAGCTTGTATCCAAAAATCTAAATACACCCTAAAAAACACTTTTTATTTAATAAATCAATTGGAATATTTTTCCCTTTAATTTATCAAGACTTTTGGGCCACTTTTCTGGTCAATGAATTTTTAACGATATTTGCACCTCTATATTTATGATTTTGTGACCCCAAGACAGAATACTAAAGCTTAGAAGTCACATTGCATTTTATTGTTGGTCAAAAGTGCCCTCTACAATTAGTAAAAAACAAGAAAAGCTCAAAAAAACGATACAATAACAACTACCATTGTGCATAAACCAACAAGTTATGTTTATGTTGAAGATTTGTCAGTGTTTATGTGCCCTTGTGTATGTGAATGTTTGTGTGTTGATTTAGACAGTTTTATAAACCCTAAGCAAACAGACTGTGACAACGTTGCGTATACGCAGCGTAAACCGTTCTCCTGAGGCAGCTGCAGCTACATCAAAAATATTCACCACTCGAAATACATTTCAAAGCAGATGTACAAAACCTAAGCCCAGAAAACAGGAAGGATGGGACATTTTTGGGAGTCACACGTTTTCAGAATTTTACTTCAAAACTAAAGCTGAAATGGTGCATTAGAAAACATATCATAGAGAATTTTTGTCTGCTGGAGCTATTTCTTTAAAACTTCAATAGACCAATTTTCTGTTTATTTATTTTTAATATGCAGTCCGCCAAAATCATTAATAAACTGCTCAAAGAAGCCCCTAATAATACAAAAGGTAGCAAAGAGATCGCCGAGCTACGAAATCTAATCGTTGAAGTTATGAATCCGCGATTGAGCAAACTTAATCAAATCTTGAGATTTCGCATGGTGCCAGCAACCCGTGATGATTTTCAGGATGAAGGAGAGGACTGGTGGCCAGATTATGAACTGTACTCGGACTCGCATGCCATCACCGATATGAACGTAAGTTGTAATTTATTAAAACATAAAGAAATTGCTTTAAAATAATAAAATAATGTTTTAATGTCATTGAAAACAAATATTTATTTAATATTTCTAATAAGCCTATGAACTACCAGTTTTAAATTTCATTTCTATTTGAATATAAAGAATAATTTATTTTATTTATATATTTAAAGGGTCTCCTAGTTTGCACCCAGGATTCCTTAAAGGGTATGCCTGATGATCTGAAAGCCATAGGCGAGAAGTTCGATTTTGCCTATTCCGTTGCAAAACCCAAAACTATTCAAAATAAAAGCAAAAAGTACCTTTTGGTGGACGAACTAATAGAGGACTTGGAGGACTTTGTAACGCATTTCAGCCGCCTTTGCACCAAGATTCTTGACGATCGCAGGAATCTTCATGATTTGGCTTCGATTACATTGGATACTGGCGACAGGATAAAGGTTAAGATCTTCGACGAACGCACTTTTGTGCAACTGCAATCTCGAATTGGCAATCTGGATAACTACATTAGGGATTTCTGTGCCCTATTCGAGGCCCATGTGGATTTCAAAGATGAGGCCAAGTCCGGACCCCTCTCTAAGTTTGCCAAACCCCAAGGACCGCTTTTAGCGGGAGCCGTCAATAAGGTACGGACTTAAGCCGGATCGATCAGGAAGTCATCTCGTCCTTTATTCCCACGGCATGGCTTCCACGCGTTCATTGTACAATACCCATACAAGCAGATACAGTTCCATGACTCCGGCTTGGGCGGTAATAAAGAGTTCGCCTCCAGTGTATTGCAGTATCTGGGAAAGCTTTTTATGCTTCAAAGTCAATATAGTAGTGTGCCATGTACAGAGCGAACAGTTTTAAAACGGTAAGTATGCCTTTCAGTTACGTGGTCGTGTGTGGTGACACACTTGCCCCCCTTCGTCCACATCCACATCCAGATACGCCCACCATGCCACCAAACATCCCCACAGCCCTAAAGCCACCCACCGACGGCCCCTTGTCAATGGGCTGTTAGTTGCTCCGAGCACAGACGCCATTCAAGCGGAAATGCAGCACCGAAAGCCGGCTATGAACCACACTAAGGAAAAATCTAGTCTAATTACAAATATAAATACAATTTTTTTTTTAATTTTCGAGCTAATTTATATATTTTTTTGGTCAATGTAAGGTTTATTGTTCTTTATCTTCATTTAAAAAATTTGAATTTGAATAATTTTCAATAATTGGGGTGGTAAGCGCGTTGAAATAGTTTAAAAAGGTGTCCAAAAGTATGCGGCAAAAAATGAACGTCGGTTTTTATAATATATCACAATGCACTTTTATATTTTAAATAAATTGTAACATACTTTTACACATCTTTTTTTAAACTTGTTTCATAGCTAGAGTGATTTCTGTGCCATACCTAATGTTATTAAAATTGAAATACAAACATGCTGTAGTAAAATTTCTTAGCTAAAAGAAATAAATAAAAATAAATAAAAGTTCATTAGAATTGTTTTTAGATATTTTATTCTAATCAAAATTTATTCTAATAACTTAATTGTTGAAGCTGATACCAAAATCTTGAAAACATTTCAAATTTCTTTGCAGTGTGCTCTCTGTGAACGGGCACGCGGCAACGAAAAAAGAGCTAGAACCAGAACCAGAGCCAGAGGCAGAAACCTCCATGTGAAGTGTGTCATCAGTTTAAGGTTTTTGTGGGCAGCACTCACACACAGACGGCAATCCACTCTGCCGCACAGACACACACACACACAAGCTCAGAGGGCCGGAGACAGCGATACGGATACGGAGGAGCTCCACTCACGAGACCGAGCAGCCCGTATTTTCATAATAAACAAATGGGTTGTATGGTTGGTTGGCTTAACTTTCGGGTTGCCAGCAAGTCGCAGATAGCAGATAGCGACAGCCACCGCTCCGTATTTGTTAGCGCAAATCAGTGCTATTTATATTTCGGCGGTGGAAAGGTATATCCTGGCATATCTCTCACCATATCTGGATACTGGATGCCCGTTCCCCGACCCCCAAACTCCAACTCTCGGGGTTATCGTATTGCGTGGCGCTTGTCAACACGCTTGCCAACTGCAGTTCGGTTGCGAGGGTTGCATCCAATTTGACGCGTTCTCAGATGCAGATGCACTCGCACACTCCGAAAAAAGGCCAAGCTGAAAGTTAACTATTTGCATAACTTATATCGAGAAGGGTAACATTTGTCTTTTAAACTTTTCTCTTTCCTTAATTCTGTAACACTAGTAATTTTTACTAGTAAATTTACCTCTGAGGTCATATTTTATTTTGTTTTGTTTATCTTAGGTTTTTTGTATGTTTTATTCAAATTTTATTCTAATTTCGGAAACTCTCTTGAAAGCACATTCGTTAATAATTTCTTTAAAAACATACTTATGCTAAAAAATTATTTTTTAGTATTCAAAACAAATTCTTCCCTGTTTTAAAACTGTGTCTGGGTTTTTTCATTATGATTGGTTATGTTTAAAATTTAAAACCTAATGCTTTTTTCAAATTTTTAACTCTACTTATCAGTATCTAAGAGATACAGAACAGGTGCAATCTATGAAGAGCAACTTTCGCTGCAGGTTGTCAATGCAACAAGTTTGAAAGGCAAAACTTTGCGCCTATCGCAGCGTCGAAACCGCAAAAGTCGGACAAAAGTTGCGCTATCTATGCCATCAAAATTGAACTAGCAACGTCCTCGAACTTCTGGCGCAGCACAATAATAAATTTATTACGGACGCTTGGCGGGGCGTGTCGACGTCGTCATCGACATCGACATCGACATCGACTTCGAACTTGCAAGTTTCTTGTGCGATTCTACGACTCCTTGGGTGCGTGCAACAACTCCCTTCCATTTGCCCGCTAACCCATAGTTATGGTGGCATGCTGCGCTTTAATAAAATATTATCATAAACGTAACGGAAGCTAGTTTTTCATATGCTTATTCCCAGACTGTGGAAGCAGCCCTCTCAAATATCCGTGTGTTTGCTACACCATTTTCCTTTCCCTTTGCAGGATAGCAACGACCGTAATACGCTTTCATAAATCAAATGCACGGAGCGTTGCTCAATATTTAATGTTTTGCTTTTCGGAATTTATACACATCTGCAATGTGAGGATTTGATTTGAAATCTCCAGAAGAAAAACTTAAAAGCACGACAGTCATGAATATGAAAATTGTTTATTTTATTGCAGAAAAAGCCAGGAGCAATGTATTTCAAGGTATTTAAAAAGAAAGAAAATATTTTATAACTGCATTTTTTTAAAAATTGTAACCCATGAAACTTAATTCCAAAATAAATAAATGAAACAAGGTTTATATGCTAGTAAACATGAATTCGTTTCTCAGCATTTCTCTTTGGCATTTTGTTGTTTCTGTGTTAGCCAGAAACTTTTCCTCTGCTTCTGAGACACTCGGATATTTTCATTATTTATTGCCAGCCACGAATGCACACACACATGTGTTTGTCTAGGTAAATCTAGGGGAATGCTTTTCCGGTACTTTTTTATTGCTCAATCGAGACGGGGATAGTGGGTGTGTGAGTTAATGCTAATGGTTGGCTACTCTGTTTCCATTCCGCAGTAATGCTCCTTTCGAATCAAGTCTGACTACGAGTGTGAATGGCTTTTTTATGCCTTCGAGGGGTACCACATAAAATATTAACCTTATTAATTGGAATTGCGCAGCAGGCAAGTGGAAGTCGACGAGTTTAACTGTAACACAATGCTTGACAGCCCATAAATGTCCAACGACTTTCGACGAATCGAATAGCTAAATGCATTAACTATAATTGGCTTTCGCCTAATTTCGCTTTTGGGTAATTAGGCACTAATGAAACCTAATAGACGAAGAAAGCCACATATCTAAGCCTCGGGAGTTCGGGGAATCAGTCAATAAGCCAACGGCCGCCGGCAGTGGATAACCACCTCGTATTAAGCAAGGACAAATTGCCTGTCAATCTACGTGTAATTTTTATAAATTTTCCAATTGTGCGGCAGCCACTTTTTCCTTCAGTTTCTTACCGCATTTCCCCTTTTTTCCCCCATTTCTGCTTGGGATCGTAATTAACAGCGCCAAGGAAACTAGGAAAACAGCGACAACAACCACGTTGTGCCAAGCTTGTGTAATGTAAGCCACTGCTAATGAACCCATCGCCTGTTGGCCGTGGGTGGTTTTTAATGGGAGGCAGTGGGTGGTGGGAGGTGGGTTGATTGGTAGTGGGTGGTGGTAGCTGACAGGTGAGACAGCCCATGCAGAAATGGCTTTATTAACAGCCTGGCTTCAACTCACAGCTCACGCTCTTGTTTTTAGATTTTTATTGCCAAACTTTGTTTCTTTGGTTGTTGGCTCGTTTTACTTTCCGCGTTCACCACGTATATTTGGTAATGCACTGGGAAAAAAGTATGAGCAATAATCTTTCAGGGAAATATTAACAGGATCTTATGAAAAAAATTTTACCATTAAGGGAATATTTAACAAACTTACTTCCATAAGTATAACACAATACCTTTTTTAATACAAAAAAAAACTTGATAAGATAATATTTAAATGATTTTAAAATAAATACATACCATATACCTATATTATAGATTATCTCCTTAAATAAAAATAAAATCGGTTAAGGAAATATTTGCGTTATTTTAAAATAGCTAAGCACTACCAGATCGATTAAATATTTTTATGAATACAATAAAAATGGTGCCTAAATATACATCATTTTAATAAAATGCACAACTAAAATCAATTCAGATTACTACGGATATAAACCTCTATTGCTTTATTTTTTGTACTGACAACTTCTTTGTTTGTCTATGGAGATGGAAATAAATGGAAAAATAGAGCCAACGACTATGATTCCATATCGAAGCAAGCCCGTTAACGCTTGTCGACATTCACTTCGCCCGTTCTCATGCGACACTTTGAATGTTTTAAATGGTTTTTTATTGCCTCGCCTCTTGCCATTTTCTCGCTTTCCTCGCCTGTATCCTTGTTTCGCCCTCGTCCTGCTGTGCTGCTGCATAAAATTAGTTTAATCACTGTTTTCAGAGTCCAAGGGGGGGAAAATGGCAGGTGAGAGTGCCAGCCAAACCCATAAGTAAGCGTAAATAATGTCAAAGCAGTGCAACTATAGGGACTCGTCCCGTGCCGGCCACGCCCCACCCGCCCCCTCGCCATCCTGCGGGTGTCAATAGAAACATTAACTGGGCGTGCTGACAAAATTAGCACAACAATTATGCAGGTATTATTCGAAGTTTGCTCGTATTGTGGGTCTGTATTGGCGGGTCCTTTGGGGAAGGCCTTTCGAGGTGAAAAACAACGGAGGAGAGCGTTTGACAGCAAAGAAAAAGTTGTATCAACATGGGAACTGGAGCCCTTTGCTCTTTTCTGCTGCCTTTTTAAATGTCCCATCATTTATTTAAATTATAAAGAACGTATTCAGCATTCCTGAGAAATAAAATCTGTCAAAAGCAATACAGTCATTTCTATTCATACATTTGTACCCAAATTAGACACTAATTTATAATAATTATTTTTCGTTAAAAATGTGTCTATAGTTTGACCACAAATAGAGATGCATATTTAACCACTCAACAAATCATACAGGATTGTTACTCATAATTGAGCCTTCATTCTTGCTCGAACATCATCAATAACTTGCCAGTTTTGCATGTTAAATAATATAGCAAATATATATAACAGCAAACCAAACTAATCAAATTCAAGCAAACATAAAACAGACTAAAATTAATTAAGTTAAAGTATGTATGTCTCATATAGTATTTTCTAATCACTATTAAATTATTTCCCGTTTGCTTGTCATTAGTTTATCGTATTGTGTGAAAATTTAAAATATTTTGTGGTAAACCAGTTAGGCAAGCTTTCATCAAATAAATCTAATACAAATATTTCTCACATTGGCTGGAATATCACATTTTACCTGCCACACAAAGAAAATTATGGTTTGGTTCTGCAAATACTTGCGCCTTTCTTTTAGGAATAACAATTTTAAGAAAACAACCGAAGTCCATTAAGTCCAATGTAAAATACATTTTGATGGAATATCATTAAGCATCTAAGCCGCAATCAACCCATCCACCAAATGAATTCCGCAAAACAGTGGCAAAAACTCGCATTGCGTATACGCCATGTGGCCAATAACAAAACCAACTAAACTTAAACCCAGCTCGTTACGTTACACAAAACACAAGAATAAGTGCTGGACAGGTGAGCGGACCCGTGTCAGGTTTATCAATTTATCTTGTGACCGAGCGACGGCAACAAAATGCTTATAATGTGTTCTAATAATTGCAATGGCTTTTTATTTGTTCGCTCCCCAACAACAACGGCAGTGTTTTCACCTGCAGGAGAAAGTAGTAAAAGGGGGGCAGGTGTGCTCGACCAGAGCGAAATGTGCTGTTGTCATGAAACATTTGTCACAATAAACTTTATTTGTTTTCGTGTACCTCAGGTATACGTGCACGGAAAATAATAGTCTGGCAAGTGTGAACAAAAGTTAAATTAATCCATACAAAATTTTTAATTTATTTAATTTTACAGAAAAAAAATGTTAACTTTATAATTACGAAAATATGTTAATTCTTTTAATGATTTACATACAATATACTACCCAATTGTATAGCTTATTTCCGATTGGTTAATAAGTTGTAAAAAGCTTGGAACTGATTTTAGATTTTCACATATCCGGCGACGAAAAAACTTTTAACCAACTTTTTGTGTTATTGTAAAAGAAGTTCATAACTAAGGCTTAATCTCTCTAAAAATCTGCTTAAATATAATCAAAGTCATTGAATTTATGCCTGTAAGGCCCGCTTAATTAATAAAAAAAAAAACTTAAAGTCAGATTTAAGCTCAAAAATTGTAAGGAAATTTACAGTTCCAGTCCAACTTTAAGATAACCATTAAGACAAGAATTATAACTTTCTGCATTTGAAAGTTATCCTTGCTCGACGAATAATTTAGCTTGTCATATTTTGTGCAACACTGGCACTTTAGAGATTTCTGCAATAGAAAATACTCAATTTGATTATTTTAAAATCACAAACAGGAAACTTTAGCTTTGCTTTACAAAGTGTATTTTCCGTGTATACCCTCGCATGCTTTATTTGCTCTCCGCTCGCTGTGACTGGGCCATGTTTGCCAGTGTGTGTTTAAAAGTTTCCCTAACTTGTTGTGGGTGCTGGCTGTTAGTTCTCGGTGTGTTTGCTGTGTGCGTGTTGGAAGCGCATAAGCCGCGATATAGCTCTGGCAAAGACCCCCGCCCCCCATCTACCCATCCACCCGACCACAGACCATCCTCGTCCTGGTCACTATAGGAGCAATCCCAGTCCAGGAGCTCACAGCGGTGACATTTGTTTGCTTTTAAAGGGGCAGGATGTCAAGCATTTAGCATTTAGCATTTGGCTTACACATTAAACAGTTCGTAATGTTTAGATGCTTGGCAAGCCTGGTAAAGTGGTCGTGGAAAAACACAACAGAAAAAAAATAGAAACAGAAAAAGGGCAAATTGTGCGCCAGACACGTGTTGATTATGATTATAATTAATTGGCTAGTTCTTTTTAATTATTCTGAAATGCCTTTCAGTTCAGAACGCAACCCGAAAACTTGTTGCGGTCAAGTGTTGAGGTTTGGTTAGTTACCTGAATCCTAGCTGCCACCCGTTCGCCGTTGAAGCGGTTGGGATTGAACCATCCCTTTGTGGAGCCCGTTACGAGGACGATGCCGAGCAGGAAGAAGAGAATCAGCGCGGTAATCACGAGCTTGGCTCGCGTCGATATAACCATTGCCATTTTGTACGATATTTACACGTCCCGATTCAACACCGATTCGATATACAACACTTAAAGCACTACGAAATCAAATGCAAACGAAACGAACAACGAATAACGAACGAACAACCGGCGACGAATCGAATTGCCTGAAAGAAAATGCATAAATTGGAATATTAATTAGCTGTGGGTGGGTATATTGCTTTGGCACTCGCCACACAAATGGTTTGGATTACGCTGCTGCTTCGATTTAGGTTCAATCTTGTCGCAGTGATACCTTTTTCATTGTAATACTGCCTTTTCAACAGGAAGCTGAAATGTTTTTGCATAGGTACTTCAATCTAAATATTTTATTAAAGAGACCCTAGGAATAAGTACCCTTCCGAGAATCTAGGTACTATTAGAGGCTTGCCATCTCTGGTTATTGAGATGTCTGCAAGTGTATTTGACCCGCTTGGACTTTGGCTTGGGGATATTGCTGCTGCGCTGATGCTGATGCCTAATGGCTTTTGTGGCCAAGTCTTAACCTTGTGAACCACCCCACTCCCCCGACATCCACTAAGATGTTTGCGAGAAGAAAGGAAGGAAGGAAGGTGCTTTTCCCTACCACAAAGCGTTTTTGTACACATGCCACAAGCACTCGTACATGTGCAGTGTGTAGGGGAAGGAACTCACACGCATACGCCCCTTAACAGGCACTCGACCAAGGACCTCCGACCCTTATCCTCAGCCCCACGCTCACTTCCTGTAAACGCTACAAATGTAATACGTTTTATTTAATTCTGCTTCCCGTATTTTTTTTTCCTTCCACCCGTCGCTTGTCAGCATTTTCTCACTGATTTGCGGCGCCAAGGGTGGCGGCTGAAAAATATGGCTTAAGGCGAGGAAAAGCCTTGTTGACACCCTCTATAGACAGTAATTTTTTCGGAGTGTTCCACCAGTAATTAGAACAAAATTGTAAGAAAACCATAATTGCTATTTTTACAATATTTTCAATTTAGTTTATATATATTCGCCGCAGTTGATTTGTCATTGGGTTTCAACCTAAAAAAAAACCTCAAATGTCAGGGGTATTACTTGAAGTAAACTTTTCGAAAAGTTAAGCTGCCAACAAGTTTATTTGGGAAAAAATATTGAATTATGGCTGCGTTAAAGGCAAGGAATGAAGGCAGTTCACAAAATTGGTCACATGTTTGCAAGATGTCTTGCCACGACGTTTTTTTTTTTTCCTCCTTTTTTTTTGGCAACCGCATAAAGGCATAAGCCGAATGTTTTGCAGCGGGCTATGAGTGTGTCCTTGAGCCAGTGCACCCCCAAAAAATGAAAGTAAAAAAAAAAATACAAATAAAAATTAAATAAAAAGCGAGCAGCAACTTTTGCCAACCTACATAATTGCGGCAAAAGTTGGGCCAACACACACACACAAACACACATAGATAGATGGTAGGAAAAACACAGATACACTCACAGAACAACAACAAATACTTATTATGAGGCTAAGAAGAGTTGGCTCAGAAAAGTATGCTACAGCCAGCGCATAATTACGATAATCGTGTCAGTCTAGAGGAGCCACCAGCAGCGTCCATGCGCTCACCTTAAGTCTTTAACACCCCGGCCACGCCCCCGTCCCAAACACGGCCACCTTTTGGGCTTTCCTTCTTTTTTTTCGTATTTTGGGGTAAAGCCAAACAGTTATTGAGTCAACGAGTCGGCGGCGGCGTAACACAAACTTTTGTGCTCGCCCAAAAAGTGGAAGCCGAACAGAAACTTTTTTATGCCAAGTCAAGCGACTGGGCCCACACCTACTCTTAACTCCCAACTTGGCGTTCTTCACAAGGCATTAAAATTCTGCGACTGCACACACACAGCCGAGTCTCGGCTTAAAGTTTGACGCGGTTCAAGTTTTCTAATGAAATTACCTTCTGCGCAGTCCTCAGCCCTACTTTTAATGAAAAGGGGCAAGCTTGTGCTGCTGCTGCTGTCTCACGAAGTGAACAAAAAAAACGATGAAGGGCGATAAGGAGGAAATTTCATATCTTTTACCAAATTAAGTACACAAAAATGAGTAACGACTTTTGAAGTTGTCATGGTGGCCGGTAGCCAAAATGGGGGTATAAAAGAAAGTTACAAAGGGCAATAGTTGGGCGGCAAAAACCCTTTTGTACATTAGCGCCTAATGAAGATAATGGGGCGACATGTTTAAAAAGGGTTTTTCCTCTCCTTAAAAAAGAAAAAATGAAGCGAAACATCCAAATCCAAAGCTTTGTGCTAAGTCATCTCGTAGGTGAATGTGTGCGTGTGGGTTTTTGGGTTTCCTCAGCCGCTTTTCCGTTTGACATGTAATTTTTAATAAGCACCGTTTTCCGCACAAATTTCCCTTTTTCTGTGGGTCTGTCTTTGTCTGCAGTTATCTGTGACAAGGTTGTGTGTGTGGGGGAATGTGTCACACATGTATCCTTAATACGAAGGCGGAACAAAACAAACCGTCAGTGCAAGAAATGTCTAATGTCTAACCTCAGGCTTCTGTGACTTCTGTGAGCGTTTGATCGATAAGCAAAACTGGCCTGACAGCTCCTCCCAGCCTTATGAAAACCCCAAGATTTCCCCACATACACAAAGCACACACAGCACACACAACACACACCATATATGGGTTGCACAGCTTGTGGGAACGGGGACGCGTGTTCCCAATGATTAAAACGCGCACATGAAGTCCCGGCTTAATTAATAACAACCCAAATAATCGGGCCTGAAATGTAGGGCGGTGCTATCAGCTCGTATAATTAAAGTCAAAAATTTGCATAATTTATGTTTATTGGTGACGCCCCATTGGTTGGGATAGCCATCCGCCCACCACTTTTGGCGAAGTCATAAAATTACAAAATAATCATAGTTTGTCGTTGCTATCCGTACTCTTGTGTCATCGAAGACATTTCCGTTCGGTTCGCATTTTTGTAAGGGTTTTGGTTTAATGGGTAACCAGAAATCAGAAGCTCCACAAGATTCATAAAATAGGCACCGAATATGTGCTGCTTTAACGACCTACAGCTCTAGACGTAATAAAAAACCCATTTATGGACATAAATACAAAAGGTATGTGTGCACTGTACATGTGTTCTTGCCCCGGACCAAAATTGCAGTCATGGCCGTTATTCAAGCTGAAATAAATTCGGTAAAATGAGTATTGAAAAACAAATTTATCGGAAATAATGGTCGAAAAATCAAAGGAAATGGCATTGCTGTTACGAATTTCCAAAATAAAAAGATGTTTCTCTATTAGTGACCAAAATTAGACAAAATTCTGCAGCCAAGTTTATGTTGACTTAACTGGTATGGGTAAGAAGATATATAAAAGTTACCACTTTAAAATTAAATGCTAGCCTTTCGAAATCATCTTATTTTTATAGTATACATATAAGACATATGAATATGTTTCATTTCTTAACAAGCAAGGAAAATATTACTGGTTTTAATTGTAAAACTTATTATTCGAAAAAAATTACCTATAATTAATTTTGCTTTATTGTTGTAAATGAAAGCGTAAGCAAGCCATGAATCTAAATAAAATATTTCCCATTAAAACAGCAAACCAATTATTTTTTTAATCTTGCTTCATTGTATGCATTTCAACATGTGGCATATTTGCCAACTATGAACTAACAAAACAAAGTCAACTGGTCAATTTGAATGGCCAGGACCTGACTGTTTAGTAGAAAACTAAATTCCAACACAATTGAGTGGCAGTGGGGGAGTGGATTTCATCAAATATGTAAATAAACATTTCAAATTGAATTTCAAAATTGTGTCAGCATAAATGGGTCCTAATATTGCATTATGATGATAAATTGATAAATTTACAAATCAAAATTACATATTACTGAAAGCGAAGTGGTTGAGTGATGATGCAAGTCAACGTTACAAAACAACAGCAAAACAATCAGGCTGTGATATTTAAATGCATATAAGCAAAGCAACACACACAAACACAAAGGCGGAGGCACATGAATATTTATGATCACTTAGGCCAAGAGATGCAGAGCAAAGTTTGTTTTGTAATTGAAATTTTTGCTGTGCCTCTTGTGCAATTAAATGCAGGCCAAATGGCCAAGGACTTTAAAGTTGAAGTTTGCCTCAAAATAGCCAGAGATACTCTATTCATGCTAGTCTCGTGAAAGTCTTTACTTTCACTTTATGGGCCCGTGAGCGAGCCTTTTGTTTGATCCACCCGATGCCCATTAAAATCCCAGCCGCGACTGTCTTCGCTTGCCAGCGTTTTTATTTAATAAATAAAACGTATTTTCCTTTTGCCTTTCGGCCATATGCGAAGAACGCGCAGCGCAGAAGGCAAAGACAAAAGGCGGGCAGACAGCCCACAGTATTATAAATGTATACATATACATATTACGCATACGCCCCAGTGCTGCTTTAATATGCATATGCAGGAGCGATGGGTGGGAAGTGGAAAGTGGGAAATTGGTAACTGGTAACTGGGAAATGGAAAATGGGATGCGGATTGCGGGATGAGGGATGCGGTAGAGGCCAACTCTGTCAGTGGTTAGTGACGCGTTGGGGCAAAAACTGTTTTCGCTGGCGCTTTAATGACTTTGCCATTGATTTAGGCGTTCCCGGCAATCCATGAGACCTTATATCCCGCCCGTTTTGAGTGGGTTTTGACCCGGCCTAGCTCGTCATAATTTATGCGTCAACCATGTTCAATTTGATGGGCGACATTCCAGACCATTTGTGTGTGCGAGGGGCCCATAGTTCTGGCCAGCTGGCCATATTTACCTTTAAGCCGAACGCACTCAAACCTCACTCACTATTCACGTTAAATTATGGGACACGGGATCCGTATTTATGCATGCGAGCGCGAATTATATATGTATGTTTTCAATATGTTGACAAAAATCACAGATAATTTAATTGCAAATACTTTGCTTTATTTATAGGTATGAGTTTTGCTTTAAAATTTATTGTAATTGTGAGTTATGTTTGCTACTTTTTCAGGCTCATTTGTAATTACAAATGACAGCCATGTTATGTGGGTTATTTTTTTTGCGTTTTTTTACGATATTTTATTGTTATATTGCTGTTCGGTATGTTTCTTAGCTTTGACGTCGTGCTGTGCAATTAATTCACTTTTTCACACCGCACTGCACTCTGGCACTTTAGCATTGTGCAATTGATTGATTTCCATTCGAACAAGCTCGCCGAGTGGAGTTTTTAGGTGGGGGGTTTAGTTTCGTTTTTCCACCACTTCTTGAACTTTTACAACCGGCAGACGCAACGCAAAAACAACAAAAACGACGACTACGACTTCGACGGCGATGCCAATGCCGACAATATAACAATTGCAACAAGCAGAACAAGGGTAAATGTAATTGCAGTTCTGATATCTGACGTACTATATTATCCTTGCAGTTGATAAGTCTGGCACAGGGATTGTTTCTCTTTTCACGATATGTGCTTGGGGCTCTGCTGATATGATCGATTGCTTGGATTATGCTTGGGAACACACTTTAAATGGCAGTTTAGACTTGGGATTGCAGTCAGGAGTTCAGCGGTCGAATTTTCAAACGCTTGCGCGGCCTCTCCTTCATCTTTGGTCGCATAATTGAATTTTAATTGACTCGATTCCGGCCTGGTCGGTTCACTTAGGCGAGCATATTTCATTTGGCCATATAAATCACTTTCATTTTTTGTGGCTAAGCCAGCACAAGGGCCTTATTTGCAGTTGTTTTTGGGACCACGGCAGGAGTATGAGTAGTGGTAGTAGTACCAGCTGCCACCGCACTCACGACGTCCGAAAAACAGGACGAAGACGAGCAGGACGAAGACGCAGACGAAGTCGAGGACGAGGATGAGTACGAGGATGAGTACGAGGACGAGTACCGAGTACCGCACGGCAGCAACGCAAAGCTCATCTTAGGCCCGGCCGCGTGGCCATCTGAACTGCTGGGGAACGCGAACGCAACTGAAAAGGTAAACGCACTCGCTGCCCAAGGAGGCCCATCAAATCACAGCAATCTGTTCGGGCCACAGACAACACATTGGGTCTCGTGCCAGCCCCGACTTCACTCGGTTGCTGAATGGAGCCGAGTGCTGAATTTCCTCCCAAAGAGCGAGTCGAGTGAGTCTCCGGCCCACGGGGGGTATACGCAATGTTTCGAGTGTGACTCAAGCCCACATGGCGTATTCGCCAAGAGGAATATACTTTTGGAGTACTCCACTCAAGCGTTGAGTGGAATTTGTCGAGCAAAAAGAGAGGGTTGGTTTGAGTTCCCCTGAGTGGCTGCCAACTTCTTCCGCCATGTGGTCGAGTGGCGCCACTTGAGGGTGGCTCAAGAGTAAAGTGGTGGAAAGCTCTCAGCATTTGCTGAATGGAATAACACATCAAAAAAAAAATGGTCTACAACAAAATTTAGAAGAATTTTCTTACTAATTTGTTTTTAATAAAACAAAAATTCTGTCGGAAAAGATTATTAGTACATATTAAACGTGTATTTTTCCCCTGCTGACGAATATTATTAAAGTTATTATTCGAGTTGCCATAAAAATACCTTCCAACCGAAAGTCCAAACAAATTCGTTTGTAAATTGGTTGACAGAGAATTGAACATACAACTAAAATTAAAAAAAAAACGTTTTTTTTATATTTAAGTAAATTTCAATATTAGTTAACTACATTAAACCAAAAAATGTAACCCATATTTGTATACGTTTTTATTCTTTAACAAATTTACGAAATATCAAGAATGAATGTTAAGTCTAGGCTTCACATATAATTCAAAATGACAATATTTAGTTCTAAAAAAACCACTTAGTGTATACATATCTGTAGCATTCAACTAGTTTAATAAATAAATTTTATATCCACCGAAAACATTAAACACTAAACAAATTTCAATAAAGACACAATAATAATGGCAAAAAGATCATCAGATTGTATAAACAGTTCTCTGAAAAAACATATTTTTCTAGCCGCTATAAAGAATTGAAGCAATTAAATCATGTTTCAGTTTTAATGAGAAACAAAACTGTTCGATCACAAAAAAAAACCCCCACTTAGCAGGGATTTCTTAATATAAGAACCCCTATCCTACTCGGTAATAAAATGCCACTTCAATTAGATCTTGGGCAACTTGTAAGTGCCACTGCTTGCGTTTCGAAAATTATTCCCCTGCAATGGATCGTAGATCAAAGGTGATCAAACTGGCCGCCGGCAGAACTTACCTCAAACTTGCCGCCAATAATGGAGCCCGCCTGGCCAATGTAGAGGGTTGAGGCCGAATCGAACACCAATTCGGGTGGCTCCCTTGTGACCGCAGTGGTGTTGCGCAGCTCGCAGTCGTAGTAGAAGGAGACCTTGTCGTTGAGTACCTGGAGGGCAATCGAGTTCCACTTGTCCGGCACATGAGCCACGCCGAAGCTGGCCAACTTGCGGCCGATGCTCTGGTCCGCCTGCGTGTAGACCAGCGATACGTTGTAGCTGCTCTTCACGACGGGCGACAGGTGAACGCCCAGCTGGACGACCGTGTCCAAGGGATTCACCACGCTGAACAGGTAGCCGCCCTTCAGCGAGCTCTGCCGGAAAGTGATGAGGATGGCGAACTCGTACAGCTTCTCCGGCAGGAGCATGCGGTACGGTGACTTCACGTCCGCCGTCTGCAGGAACCGGAAGGCGGGGAAGCCGTCCTCCGCCTCCCCGAACTCGATGCCCGTAAATTGGTTGTTGTTCATTATGTCCGTCAGCGTGTACTCGGCCATGGCGTCTGAAATGGATGGGTGCAAATCGGTTGGCCGCTTGAGTCGTACTAATTGAAACACGGAATCGCTCTTTATTGCAGTTTGAAAAGGTTCTGGGAGTTCAGTGGGGAACTCCTAGAAGTATGCTAAACTTTCAAGGGGTCTCAAGCTATCGAACTACTGCCCGTAAGTATGCAATGATATTTTTACTTTGTTAAATGATTGGTCATATAGCTTAAGGCACAAGCCATTACATTATTTATTTAGAAATTAAAAAAAGGTTTAGTTTGTTATGCATTTTTATGGAATATTTAAATCACTCAAATTTTAATCTATTGTATATAGTTATAAATTCTCAGACTTATTTCATTTAATAGTCACATCAGATTTTCTTCCATAATCTATTAGTCGGCAAAATTAATTGATTTATTGATTAACAAATTAAAAATAATTTGACTTGCTCGTTTCATTTTTAGGTTCGTTAATTTATTATTAAGCTTTCTTTTTTTACATCAAATATTTATAAACAATTTTTTAGATGGCTTAGTTCCCAAATCTTTAATAATATTTAAAATCATGGAACCATTCCGAAGAGCATTGGTTAAATTAATTTGCCCTAGTGTTACGTCTAAAAACAAACAAATGTCTTACCTTTTATAGACTGTCCGACCAGCTCAAATGAACCCAATGCTGGAACCAGAAGCGTCCAAATCAGGCCCAATAACAGCAATACCACACGCATCTTGATCAAAGCAGGAATTCTGCAAAAAGTATTACAAACATTAGCTATCATCCGTATGAATCCTTAAAATTATGAGTTTAACGCGGTACTTCCGATTCCATCGGTAATCAATACACAAATGTGGCCAGTTCCAATTGCACCCACAAACAATTCCCCTCGAATGGACACTTATGCGTGGAAATAAACCAACCGCAGACACTTTATCCGCCGCCCGCAATTATGGCCACCAGTATTGGCAACACAAGTGACTCAATGCTGAAATTATATGCGCACGGGCATCCCTCGGTTTTGGCCCACTTGGCTGCCAGCATTTTGTAATTACCTCCCTGCAAACCGCAAAGCCCTTGTGCCACACAAATTCCCATTCCCATTCCGATTTCCATGCCATCGCACACACCCAAAAGATAGTTCATCTGGAAGCCACACAACTCTGCGGTCGGTCTTCATTCATTGGCCCACGAAAATCGCAGACTTCAACGGAACGAGCTATGAATCACTCGTAGGGATCGAAATCAGGCAGATCGCCTGGCAAGATTGGCCAAATAATGGTAATTAGAATTGGCAGAAATGCTACACACAAAATAAAACAAATAAAAATAGATTCTGTGGGCCTGATAAGATTCCAGTCGAATGTCTCATATCTTAGGAATCGTTATGATTGCTTAAAAGGTCAGAACTGAATTCCAATGCTTATACAAAAATAATCACTACTAAGAAAACAAAATTTATAGTCCTGTTTTCATTGAAAGAATTATATACAATATCATAATTGAAAAGTTGAGGTGTACATACTATTTATCTTTTTTAATATATAAGATTTATGTTTTTTAAAAAACAAGTTTTTCCTCTGAAATATATTCCTTTATTGTTTTCTTATTACCTACGATTATAAAGATCATTATATACACATCTAAAACTAGGAATATAAGAAAAGATCATCATTAACATTTTCCTGTGTATCATTTTGCCTAAAAATGTAGGGACACACCTAGAACCCAAAAAAAAACCAACAAAGATTAAAATTACTTTGTTTATGAGAGGCACTGTGCCAGTTGGCATGTCAGAGATCAATGTGAATCATTATCCCATAAATACAATATTTGTCAACTTAGCAGCGTTGAAGCTGTAATCGCCCAACCAATAAATCATTTTTGGATCCCAGCTTCTATAGATTTCGTAATTGGCCGTGGCCAAGGGCAGCTGATAAACCCATTCTTTTTAAAGTTCTCATGAAACTTTCGGTTTCAGATCACATGACAAACGTAATATGCGTAATAGTATATAATACAATTAATGGGCGCCAGCTAGCCAGAAAATACAGATCCAATGTACAGATACAATTTACATTCGGAAACTATGTCGCTGACCCCGAACTGTCTCCGAGCAATTTATATTTATCAAGCGCGACTTAGGCAGCGTAACAAGAATCGAACATGAAAAAATTTTTGGAGTCAACACTTTCACTCTGGGTCTGGAATGCAAATTACTTTCAATTGTGAGCATTAAGTAAAAGTGTATTCTTGTCTCAATTAGTCGACTGACAGCTCCCTCAAAACATTTCGGCAATCGACTGCTCTTCCAGATCGCTTTCCATTTCACATGGCTACTAATTGAGGCATATGAATATCAAAGAAATTGCAGTAATTAAACACTTGCAACAGACCGCTGTTCTATATCTTAATTTTTGTTCTATTAATACATACTTTTTACGACCATTTTTTATTAAGAACAGTCATGAAAAAATGATGAACTACAAATTAGCAAGAAATTGTATGGGAATTAGCATTTAGTAGCTTTCTGTTCGTTTAATATGAACATAAACGAACAATGTATATTATTATATAATTTTATAACTTAAATGTTTATGATGGAGAAAGTATTAAGTTTGCTTTATTACCTTAAATTTCTAAAATTTAACTTTGTTTTGTTTTTGTCAATTTTTTTTTATTTATTTAATAATAAAAGAATAATGATCCGATTGCGTCACGTATAAATAAAGAATTACTTCGTCTTTCGAACATAAACGCAGTCTGAATGAAATATTGTAATCCAAAAACTTGACAGTCTTTTTTTTTGTGCCAACAACACAATAAGTGCTGTCTACATATGTGCACTTACATCATTCTGGGCCGACAGACTTCCTTCTCCGAACAGCCTGTTCAGCAATCTGCTCCAGCCACTTAATGCCATCATTAGACGCATAAAACAAACAGTCATACAAATTGAACAATCCCCGCAGAGGAATTTGATTTTCAAGCATTATCATACGAATTCCTGGCGATTCTGGCTGCGTGTCTTTCCTGATTCTCGGCGTTTTCACAATTGGCTCCCTGACATAATGAGGCAACGTTTATGCAGTTCACAAACTGAAAGCCGCCAGCACGTGCAACATGGACCGCGTGGCCAATGTCAGAGGCGACCCCTTCTGTATTAGTCCCACTCCCAATGGAGATTCCCCTCGAAAACACATACAACTGAGAAGGAAAAAATAGTTTCGAAACTGTATCTTTGTTTTGAAATTAATTTTAAGAAATAGATAAGCTAAGAAAAACTATATAAAAATTGGGAAATTAAAAAAAAAATAGTCCTTGGGTCGCAATTTCAATTTATTTTTTCTGGCGATTACTTTAGCTGAAACCCCCAAGATTACTGGACTCTTCCATAGATCTTTTTTTAAAGTATATGGTTGAAAAAAAAAACACATTTATACTTTTAAGCTTCCGATTAAGTATTAATACCCCTTTCTGAATCTAAGCCAATTAATCAGCGTATTAAATTAAATTAAAGTTAGTTAAGTAAAATCAAAAGGCTATTGTTAAATAACATAACATCTTTAAAGTTATGTGTGCAAGTTCTAATGCTTTGGCCTTATCTGTAAGAATTAGCGCGGAATTGTCTGTCTCCCGGCGAGGGCAATAATAATACTCCGTCTGTTTGTTTAGAATGCGACGCACGTACGGCCGATTATTGGGGCCTAACCGGCAAACTTGGGCGTGGACGGAGCGCGGTTCATGTAAATGCCACCGAATGTGTCGAAAGAACACTCATAATAAATAAAACTCCCTGCCTGGCCCAAATCAAAAACTCCCATATATTTCACTTATGAATTTACGAGTCATTATGATTTTCCGCTTTGCATCCGCCGGTCATGCTCATAGCATGCCATTTGGCCCGTACCATATGCAATTCCTAAAACCAATAAGCAATAAAATTTTATTCAAACTAGCAGCAACAGCTGCGTGAACCGGCAAATTTGCCACCAGTTTTCTGTTTCAATCAAATTCGGCCCCCGTTCAAACTCAACAAATCGGAGTGGTTAGTGTCGTAAAAAGTTGCGCGCATCAAATTCAAAAGTCGTCAGAGCGTTGCACATTTTAAAGGCAGGAAGACCGCCGGAGAAGACCCAATGAAGGGAAACCAAGCCCCGACAGCCGTAGAAAACACAAAAAAAGTGAAGAAAATTCTAATAAAATTTTATTTTCAATAGTAAATCGGCTCAATGTGACTGGGGGCATATGAAAGGGCTCTTTGGTCGCAGACCAACCAGACGACCAACGAAAGAAGCAAAACTGTGCCACTATGTCATACGAGGCAGGGACCAAAGAACCATCTTTCTCTGACAGCAAAAAAGGCAGAAAAGCTGCAGCAACTGCCACAAAGACAGCCGCAGTCAAAAATACTCTTTTCATAGGTTTTAAACATTTTTGGTGAAGAATGTGCATTTATTATTTTTGTTTCTGAACTCAAGTTTTGATTCTTAAGTTCGTTCTTTTCATTTAAAATAGTTCGAATAAAATGACATAATTTGAAATATTTTATGAACTTTTAGGTCTTGGATTTAAATACTTTAATGTATGATGTAGGGAAATTGGAATCCTTCAATTTTATAAATTAAAAGCAAAACCGGGAATACCATACAAAATATGTCAGAAGCTATTTAATGCAGATTTAATTAGTATACCTAATACATTTTTGTTCAAGTTATTACATTTTACAACCTTTTAAGTCCATTCATTCATTTCTATAGGATTTATAAAATTAAAAATATACCAAAACTTTAAATTGTAGATTAAATCTGTATAGCTATTTAATCATTCAACAAAATATTTAAGTCCAATCTTATAATCTTTGAGATTATTATTTAGGATTGAAGAGTATTCAGTATTCTACCTGCCATATTTGTAATTCCCGAGGGCTGTGTTCGGTTCGTCGCGTACTTTTTGTCGCCGGTTCTGCGCCCTAAGTGAACTATTAGCTCTGTTGATTTTATGTTTTTCAATTTGTTTTGTGATGTACTTGCTGTGCGGAGGGGGGGATGATGAAAAAAGGGGCTTGAGGGTGCCAAAGATTTGGCTGTCAGCTGGCGTGTCGCCTGCCGACGTTTATTGGCCTTGGTTTATTTGTTACGCCCAGGACCATCACCCGGTTGCGATTCCTTTTGTTTGAAAGAAAACAAACAAGAAAACCCAAACACATCAACGTGTTTGGCATGTGATTGGGCTGACTGTTTAACATTTTAAGTGCCTTCATTTAAGGGGGAAAATATTTTATAAACAGCTTTGCATAAATAAACGAGAATGCATTGAAATACAAGTTGCCAAATCCAAGCATCAAAAACCAACTCCACAAAGACATTTAAGCCCAGACCAACTGTTGCATATTGAAGAAATTCGTGTGAGTGTGAAATGGACAAACGATAGAAGCCCAGAGTGTAATTTGATATTGGTCAGCTGACAGCCGAAAACGAAGGTAAAGAGTGGGATTTAGTTGCAGAAGCATAATCATAATAAATGGATAATAAAGTACCACATGCAGGGTATAAATTGAAATACCTGAATGAAAACATTGGCCAAACAGAATGGAAAATAAGTTGAGTAGGTTATTAATGAGGTGTGCCAATTACATTCCAAAGCAAATATCTTAACGCTTGCCGAAAAAATTCGTATTTTTTAAATTAAACAAAAATGAAACGAAGGTGCAATAACATATCTTTCCTTTGTTTGTACAAAAAACTTTAAATTTGAAAATTTCCGCGAAAATTTCGCAAAATTATATTTTTTCAGTAAGAGGTCGTTGAAACATCAAGATTAAAATAGGAAACAATAAAACACATGACTGACTGACAGGATGGATGGCAAAGAATGCTAAATATTTAACAAATTTCGCAGTAAATTTAAATGATTTGTTTTCCCAGACAAAAATGGCAGATAAATCAAAGTATTAAGTGCACAGGGGTTTTGGCTTAAGTAAATTCACATTTTTTTGGTTTTTTAATAGTTTTAATATTACTAGACTTCACTTTTTCGACTCCTTCTGATTTAGAGAAAGGCATCATCTCTGTGTTTAGCATTTGGGTTAATTCCCTTGATAATGATGTTGGCAAATGGCAACATAAAAACGGAATCGCCAGACATAAGCCGACCAAAAATAAAAATGGCAAAACAAAAAGTATAAATATCCACCGATCTCGATTTTGATTCACATTTACTTTCTGACCCCGATCTCCCCAAGTACGTGGCTAAGTTGCAGTCCTACTAATTGGCCACATGCCTTGGGCCCCCAAGAACAGAAGCTAAAACTGCCATGGTGCCACTTGCTTCCAACTTCTCCCTCAACAAAGTTGTTTTCTTTTCTTTTTTATTACACTCCGAGAAATGTATGGCCTTGAGCAAAAATCTATACCTTGAAAATAATAATATGTTTAGGCAATTCTCTATTATAATTTATTATTAGATGTGATTCGTACAAAAAATATACGCTGGCTATTAAAACTAGTCCATTAAAAAATTATCAACTGAGGTATAATTTATTAAAAAATTTATAATATTTTCAGAGAAGTTAAGTTAAATATATTGCCTTATGAAACCATTGGCAAAACAAGATACTTCTTTAGCACCTTTACTTCATAGGTAATCACTTTAAGCTTGAGAGATTAGTTGCAGACAATTTACGTTTGTTTTCTCTCTGATTTTTTTCCATTTAAAAATCACATATTTTGGGACTAATTCATGATAGTTGTTCGATTTGTTTCTAGTGTGAAACAGCTGCCGGCGAGTGATTTAAATAATCTCTAAGCGACGAGTGCTACTCATATTGCACTTAGCTGGAAGGCGGCCCCAGCCATATGCAACATGTTGTCGCAATCCCAAAAACGAAGGCGCAGACAGCGAAAAAGTTCAATGAAATGTGCATCATGAGGGGACTGGGTTGGGGATTGGGAATGTAAATCGTATGGGAGATCTCCAGATCTGAAGCTGTGGCCGTGCGTGTCCCATCGAACTTGATGAATGGGGTGTGCCGAGACATCAGCGTGTTCGTTATTGCTGTCATTATAATGCTTTGCATTTATTTATAGCTACTTTCCGCTTATCTCGCATGCAATATGTGTGTTTGTTTTCTTCGGACACTTCTGGCCGCTTGAAAGTGGCAGCCAAAAAATGAATGATCAACGATCGCCGGCAACGCAAATGCCCAAATAGGTAGTTGAACTCTTGCTTGGCTCAAGGGATTCAAGGTTGACTGGGTGGCTGTTGCTGAGGCTGTGGCAGTGGCTGTGGCTGTGGCTCCTTCATTTCACGCAGTCTGGTATCGAAAATCGCCTGGGGAAAGGAGAGTTGCTTACTTTTTTATTTGGTGTCTCCATCGCTGGCAGTTGGCCAGCCAGCCACGCAATGCAAAAGTGTAGCTCGAAATGGAGCAAAAGTTCATAAAAATCTGGCTACCAGTCGCCGCAATATGTGTGGTGGCAACCGATGAAGAAAATTACCAAATTATTTATCTTTGCTTTCCAGGGAAATTTCTAAGAACATTCTTCGGGCCGAAATGATACCCTTAAATATTTATTATTACCTCAATAATATATATGGCAAAGTCTCCAAAGGCCGAATAAAAACATCAGCCACTCACAATTAATTTCGCTTTAAAAATAGGCATAATTTTCACACTTCAAAAGACGACAGCTGCCGGGGAGACAATTATATGTCCATCTGTCTGTCTTTTCTGTCTGTCCAATTGTTATGGAATTATTTTTCCACGCTGACCTTGTGACAACAGATGTAGGGACAACTGTATGGTCCCATAAAATACCTATAAACATTTCAGTTTATTTCCAATTTGACTTTGTTGTTGTTATTGCTCATTTTCGCATAAAATTTTAATGTTAGTGAGAAAAATATTTTATATGCATTGTATGTCTCTTTTTTGCCGCAAAAACAAAACCAAGAGTTATGGTATTCATGGGTTGGGGGAAAAAACATTCATCATGCTAGTTTGCGGTCTAGGATATGGTGGCGTATGCGTAATGCCACCACTGATACAGGCTGAAAACGTATTTATGGCCGGCGAGTGGCTAAAAACCCGTTATCAGCTTGCCAGCAGAAATATGGGCGAGAAATGCTAGTTAAAGCTTGGAATTAAAGCCAAACGAATCCCATTTGATTGCAGTTGATTGGCAATCAATGAGTGGTTGGTCCTCCCTGTCACCGGATAAACACAAAAAATCTATTAACCGGACTTGGAGTCCTGGCCAAACGAAATCTAATATCCATTTCGAAGCGATGCGGCTGCTCGAGGCAACATATCCCCTGGCCAGGACACCACGCACACGAAAGTCGGCAATAAAGCGTACTGCGTCCTGGTTTTGTGTTAATAATCAATGTGTGCGTGGGGGGCGGAGAAGGCAGTTACTCCTTGAAAGGTTAAGTAGCGAGTTGTCGAGTGGCACTTGACTGCCAAAGGCAGGAAACGGAAGCCAGGACACGATAGATGTCGATAAGTCACATCCTCGCCCTGCTAAAGGCGCATTACGCATACGTGGCTATTAGTCAAAGGCCTCTCCGCCCCCGCCTAATTGAAACTGGTTCCAAGACTGCCCCACAGCCGACTAAGTAACCCCCAAACCCCGACGACATGTCCCTGCCAGAGATAATGAAATGAAGTAATAAATAAATATATTAAAATGCTCACACGTCGCCCGTATTGAGCTCATTGTCGCTGGCTATACGCAAAAAAATATAACAATAAGTAATATATAAGGAATACTATATATTCGTAGATAGCTAGAACTTTCAGCATTGCTCACAAATGATTTCATAGTGTAATCTTGTGTTTTCACAGCCAGGCGGGAATTTATTGGACAGCTGGACCATCAAAGAGATGTCTTCCTCATGCCAATTCACCAGTGTATACAATATTTTGTAAGCCTGCACATTATATGTGAATTTATGACTAGCACGCGACGAGCAGGTTCATCGCTGGACTATTTGCAGTCATCTGCGTATCTATTAATAAAAATTGTATGCCATGGAAACAGCGAAATAAAAAATATCTTTTTTGATCTAATTGAAAATATCAATCTGCATGTAAAAAAATCCACAATCCACTATCTGAGAATACCGATACATCACACACATAAACGGATTACGCAATCTGTTTAATCTGCTTAAGCATCTTAATGCACTTTATTTACGAGTTCACTAACGCCTTGAAAAGCTGAGCATAACAATAATGAAATGTCAAGCCATTCAATCTGCAAGTTTACCTTCTATAGCATGCAATAAATGCTATCTAAATTGAGATGTTCGCTAATATACAAATCGTGACGACACTTTAGCAAAAGCTTTTACCAAGTGTCATACATGAATTGGCTGATAAAAAGCCTTCATATTTCATATTATTTATTGCTACTTTTTATCAAAAACTTTCCAATGGTACGTGGGTCGTAAAAATACCATTTGTTGATGTAGTTTATGTTTGTTTATATTTCACCTTAATTTATTTACAAATTCAAATTTGTAGTCGTGTCTGGGAGCTAACATCATTAGGCTAGGAACTAGTTTCCACTACCAGATGCTGTTCGAGAATATATATTTTCAGTAATTGCACTCAAACTCCCAATCGAATGGAGGTCTGAACTAAATGCGCCTGCAAATTTAGTCGTAATATGTAAAGTAATTCCCATTACGTCAAAATGATGTCTAGTCAATGAGTATGCATGAATTTCAATTTGCAAAGTTTTGCATAAATTGGCGAATGAAAAGTTGGAAAAAGATCTGCGGCTAGAGGACAACCGCAATCCGATGGAAACCAGACTCCAACTCTAACAGATCTGATAAAAAACATTTCGAGATTTATGAACATCTCGGCACAGCAAGAAATTTATTTGCTTTTGATATTATAGTATACATATATAAAAGGGATTTTTTTATGCCTCTAATTTGTTTTCCCATTCTGTTAGCTTAAAGGTACAAATATTTTGTATAAGTTGATAAGTTATATCTTTTAGTTATATTATATACAGAGATCAATACTGTCCAAAAATTGTAACTTATATATTCATATACATTTTGTATCAATGTATAATGGCAAGATCAGCGCATTAACGAAATGATCAGTCAGTGAAATTGTATAAAATAATAATATTCTGGGAGTGTACAACAATTTTGTAAATCTCCTGTTTAAATTTTAACAATATAACAATATAAAATACCAATATTGTCAAATTTTTTCAATGGAAAACTACAAATATCATCCAGTTTAATGTTTTTTTCCAGTGTAGACAAAGTGGACTACAAGTTTTGCATAACTCCTTAGTCGCGCCAATCGAGGCGGATAATCGCTGCCAACTTGGCATCGCATCAGGTCGGCAACACACACAATGCATGCCAATTAATTAAGACCTGCCACGGGTCTCCCAGCTCCCCCGTCGACTTATTTGGCTAATTGTCTTGCGATCGACCAGATAGTGGCCAAAAAAAAAATAAATATATTTATTCCAGCCCACATTCGGTGGGCAAATTTAGATTAAAACGGGTTGCGTTGCGCACGCGCTTGAAAGGCAGCCGCCAATTATTGTTAACACGGGCAGGCAAATCGATCGAAATACTGATTCAGAGGCGCCAGTTCAGGTGACGGCGCTGAGCGTTTTGCATAAATTAAATTGATATTATTTAGCTACAGATTGGCATCGTACAAGGGCAATTAAGAGGTGCGGGCTGGACAGGGGGTCATTAAATCGTTCTCGTAGGTGATGAAAGTGTAATAAGGCGAATGGGAATTATGATTAAAAGCAACAGGCAATGCATTTCTTTGTTTTCATTTTTAACTTAAGTCACATAAACAACATGGGACAATGGCCATTGTCCTGCACCCGTTAACAATGACAACAAGTTCCGAAAAAAAGAGGAATGCCTGCAACGATTTATATATAAAGGCAAGGTCAGCGCAATAAACTCTTGATGATTCACTGAAATTGCAGGAGACAATATTCTGGGAAAGTACAAAAATTGTTCAAAACTAAAGCCAACTCACCCCATATCAAAATTCAATACTGCGGCTTTCAGATCGTGGGAATGTAGCCTCAAATGCAAAATGCTGATTAGACTAATCCGAAGCCCGCATGCCACGCCCACCGCAAATAATTCACGGCAATCTTTCACAACAATTATGCGCAACACTTCCGAGCTAATATTTATGTAAACATAAGACACGGACAGCTATTTTCACTTGGCCCGAACACGTATCTGTGGGATGCAAATGCATCTGCATCTCGGCATGCCGAGAGCATCTGAAAATCAATCGGAGTGTAAGGCCGCGTTAATGCCCAAAACCTGTTCGTCTTCTGGCTATTTATTTTGCGGCATATATTTTGTTAATTTTGTTACCTTTAAAGCTGTTTTGCCGGCTGGTTGGCTACTTGATTTAGTAGTTTACCTATGGTCATGCACCGAAAAAGAAGTCACAAAATAGTTGAAATACTTCATATGTATTTTGTTAGCTTTAAATGGGTTTTATTGTTAAATTTTTTTTGTGAAACAATCTTCCTATTAATGCTGCAACCTTTTTTTTTAGTAATTTTTTTTTCTTAGAACCCAATAGTTTCCTACGATTCCGAAATAATTTGAATTCCTTTGAGAACATAAAAAAACATTTGATAACAAACAGCAACCTTTTTTTTATCAATCTCAACAATCGCTGACATATGCAAACACAAAGAGGCACTAAACGAAAATATACTTTTTTATACAATATATTATATTATTAATTTAAAAAATAATGTTATTATAATAAGCTAATGAAATTCAATTTATATAAAATTGTAAAATAAGTAAAAAGCTTCTTCTTAAAATGGGAGCAGAATAAATATTGTACAGAAATACAAAATTATTGATTAAAATTTAAATAATAAAATCATGTAAGGTCTATCAAAAAATAAAAACTGAAGTTATTTCACCGAATTTATTTTACTTACAAATTCTTTAGAACCAATTTTTTTTTCGATTCTCTGGCTGCCAAAATCATTTTGGTTCTCTAATATATTTTTCTCCATGTGTAGCACTAACTTGCAGACTGCTTGTTGCTGAGGGACCCTCGCGATCTTTCAGCGCCAACTGCCTGGTTTCATTTAACAATATTAATATGAGATGCGAGTATGTGGTATTTACGGGGCAACAACTTGCGAGTACTGGGCATGTTTCTAATTTAAATATTTCGCAAGTGCGCGAATCGAGTTCGCGCAAAACCATTCACCAATGACCTAATTGAGACGTAAGTTCCTCCAGTTATCTCAAGCAGTGATTGTCTACTCACTTTGTACTGAGTCACTGGCCAAATGACGACATCAACGTGGAGGAGGTGTGGCGGGGGTCACATGCAAATTTGTAGCCAATTTTAATTGATTCGTACATATTTCTATTCATGTCTATTTTAGTGAAAAGTCATACAAGTTTCCAGTGATTCATGAAGATTTATACTTGTTTTTCCTACAGACTTTTAAATTGGCACACATTGTTCTGGTTTCATTGCTGGATCTATGAAATTTTTTTTGTTTCGCATTTCCCCCGCCTTTTCAGCTTTTGCAACTAATATTGGTGGCGTTCCCTTTTCGCAGTTATCCGCATCGTGCAAATGTTTATGTGCATTACATCAAAGTACATTTGTTTTTCAGGCGGTTGTCGCTGCCGGTTGCTGTTGCCGTGAATTAGAGTCACAGCGGCAACAAAAAGGGGCACTTTCAACACTGTCGGCCATGTCAGGCCCACGAATGTTAACAAATGTGTACCGAAAATGTTTGTTGTCTCAACTTTTTGTCCTGCCAATTTGGAGGAGAGCGGCATACCGAGGCATTTGTCATTTAATTAAGACAAGTTGGGGGACAGCCCGCATGGATTTAACAAATGCTTATTTGGCAACAAAAAGTAAAATACCGGTTGAAGTTCTAAAAACGAGAAAGATCAATCCTTGATCCATTAAAAAGCTATATTATTAAATATGGCATTTACTATGCATATCACGCCTTCCTATAAAATCCATCAGAAAAGAATACTGTCAAAGATAGCAACCAAAGAATAGCCAATGTTATTTTCACCTAAAAAGGGCATTCATCATCATCATTCATCGTTATATTATTAATTGTTCTTTTGCATTTAATCAATACCATTCAGATGCAATTCACGCATTGCAAAATAATTCACCAGAATATCAAACTGTCAAAGAAGCCACCCAAGAATTAATTACATATTCATAGAATTGCGACAACTCTCACTCTAAATTTATATGCAATAATTACAAGTTTATTTCGACATGATTGCAATATGCAATTATCGCGTTAAAAATATATAAAGCTGTGCCCCTATAAATCGGAAAATCGCAGGCGGTTAGTTGACATATTGCCTAGCCCCGGCGACAGCTTCAATTTCCGCTGCTGTGCCAAAGATCGTTCAATCAACATAATGCCGTTGGGAGATCATTAATCTCTGAAACTCTTAGTGCCGGCCAGATATTCGGAAAAAAATTACAGACAAATTAGGCAAGGCAAACATTGCAGACGGTATATTGCCGTCTTTAAAAGATTACTCAGTAATTAAGCAACTATATAAATACTCTTTATATAGTTTAAAACGGAAAGCATTATGAGTTTCCGCTTTCCTGTGTTGATAAAAGATATAACTTAAATTTGAAATTACATTGCTTTTTGTATATTGGCAGTAAATTTGGTATTTTGCAATTGAGTCATTCCCAAATAAACGTTAATAAAGTGTGCATACAAAGGGGATAAGTTTTTACCAAGATTACAGACTTTTGGCAAATATTTAAGACAACATCTGGTCAACAAATCCATCAAGGGCAACCAAAAGCCGAATTTGCCTCAACTCTTTGTATTGACTATAAGTTATATTTATTAATGAGCTGCGCAAATATGCATAGTTAATTTTCAGTTCATTGCCGTTGTTTTTGCTTTATTTGTTTGTCGAGTATTTTGTTTGCCGTTTGCTATGATGAATGGGTGATGATATGGGCAGAAATAGAGAAAACTAAATGTTATTTAATAAGTACATAAATGGAAGCGCTCAACTCAATTATCAGTTGGGGCGGGCAGAGATTACCACAAACTAAATTGCATTTCCTCCACTACCAATTATCTATATTTCGGGAATGTCAGACTTCAAGTGGACTTTGCGGGCAATGTGGAATTTTTTGACTTTTAGCCATTTACGTGACCGAGTAATGCCATCAAAAAGGTAATCGTTTCAAATAGTTTTCGGACTTACCTCAGCCTCCAGTTGAATGCCAATGAATATTTCCACGTATTTCCTGGCGGATGTGGGCCTTTCTACTGCTGCATAGTTTCGGGCGACAGTTTCCGGCAGCAGGACACTATTCACAATGCCTTCGGACACTTTGGATCCGTTTTCCTTTTACCCTCGGGTATTTCGTTCTAGTAATTCACTACACTGCACAAAACGGGGGCGAAAGGGGTTGATTTTGAAAAGGGGAGTACTTGCGGCAGATCAATGGAAACGGCTCATGCTAAATGGCATTGACATTGGCCAGCCATTGTCCGGCAGTGGGACAAAGTAGGCACTACAAAGGAAAGGAAGTCCGAAGGATTTTTGAACACAAAGCACAAAGTAGACCGATCGAATACGACTAAATTCCACGCGCAAAAATACACTGTCGAAATAAAAACGATTTTTTGCTTATAAATCACTTTTTTGCCTGAATATCAAGAAACAATTATTTAAATTAATCATTTGGATTAAAAGAAGTTCCGTTTGAGCAAAAACTTAGGTTTGGTTACTACAAAAACTAGATTTTAATTAATTTTGATTAAAAATTAAAGTAAACTTTTTGAAACATCATTTTTAATTTACAGATTTCGTTATCCTATGTTGAAAAAAGGCACAATCTTAATTTCTTTTTTCTTTTATTTTCCTTTAACTTGAAAATATATTTAAATTTTTTGAAACAAAATTTTCAAATTAGTGTTCCTTTTTAAAAGCTATATTTCTTATATTTGAAGCCACAATCTTCAATTTATTTCTGTGTACCAATCTGAGCCGGTAAAAACACTGCACTCGCACACAAGAGTTTTACGAGTTTTACGTTTTTTAAATCGCTGGGAGAAGCACGCTTTGAAGACACCGGCACTGAATTCGCGTGTGGATGCCCTACGAAGTGCCTCGTTCAGCGGTCAGACTGAGACTAACACTGAGGCCTGAAACCGAAACTTTCGACTGATGGCGAGAAGGAAACACTGCGTCGGCGGCGCCAAAAGCAGCGACGTCGTCGACATCGGGAGAATGCCAAAGCTAAAATGCTACTGTTTTCCGCCTTTGGAAAAACATTTTGGCAGATACTTTTGTTGCTGATACTGATGGAGCGCAATATTCGAAATGCAATTAAAAGCATTGTTTGAAAGAATTCAAAACAGTAGATAACTTTTCAGGCGGCACGAGAGAGAGAGAGAGAGAAAGCATTTAAATGAAAACGAAAACTGTGTTTAGTAAACAACAATCTCTGCTTTTTGTGAATCGAATTTTTGCTATACAAATTAAATAATTTTGATTGATTTTTAATCTAAAGTTGTGTACTTTTACCAAATCATTTAAATCTCTACAAAATTGCTTGGTAACGAAATAGGAATGAATTAAAACATTTTAGCCAAATTTTTTGTTAGACTTATAATCTTTTTAAATATAAAAATTCTAAAGAATTTGAAATGGCTTTGAACTTAATAATATACTTTTATTTTCAATCAATATTAATAATAACTCTTATGGTTGTTAAAAGACATAATTTATTTTTAACAAAATATAAAGATTTAATATAAATTACCTAATCTTATCTTTTCGTATAGCATAGCAACATAAAGATTAGAGATAATATTGAATTTATCAGACCCAAAAGCTGTCTAACAGGTATGCTAATTACTTGGCGTAGTAGCAATCGTTAAGTATTTGAAATCTTCCTAATACTTATAATAAATACATTTCAAACTATAATTTAAGTAATATTGAGAATCCTTTTTAAAAAGATTCCTATAAGCACGACCTACCATAGCTTTTTCATTTCTTGTGTGATGTGCTATGGCCTCGAGTTAAATCTAAGCGCAATTACGCCAAACGCAGTGCAGTTTTCCGCTGCAAGACAGGCAAAGACTTCAGGTGCTTTTGACTTCTGCATTTCCCGGCTTTTCCCCCAGTCTTCTTGACTGCAACCACTTGGCTATAAATAGGACCAACTGGAGACGAACCCAAGGGGCAACACTTTCGTTTAACTTTTGTGGGGAAACAGGCAAGAAAGCAACAGAAATTAGTTCCCAGGCGGCTTTATAATACTTTGCCAAAGGGAAAGGGTGAATCAGGCAGGGAATTGGGAGGGGAATACGAGTAGTCAATAGACAACAACATGTGCCCCTGGTCCCACATGTGCCGTAGCAAGTTTGCCGTCTTAATTATTTATACGTAATAAAACTAAGCATAATTTTCCAGCAAACAACTAAACCGGCAACGCACTTGCGCCTCATTTCAAATTCTATAAATAATTTGAAAAGCAGTTGATACGAATCGCAAAAGGCTCTAAAGGCTCACTCCCAAAACGCCGGAAAAACTGAAAACACATTCATACAAGTTGTTGAGAAAAAAAAGAGAGAGAGAGAGAGAGAGAGAGAGAGAGAGAGAGAGAGAGAGAGAGAGAGAGAATCGAAAGAGATATTGAGAGAGATAGCAGTGGCAGAGGAAGAGAGCGCTGCCGACGTCGACTACGCGGCAGCAGCGTCACATGTGGCGTATGCGTTATTTTGTCAGTCTTATCAGAAAGCCATTGCAAGCAAACTTTATTTTAAAGAGCCGGGCCATTTATCGAACTTGCAACGTGTTGTCTCCTGCGGTCCCAGTTGCCCCCAATCCCCCCTTGGGATACATCCTCCCTTCAGCCATTTCAGCCACAAGAGTCGCGTTGTTTGCACGCTGGCTGCCCAAAGCCCGCCAATTGTTTATTCAAGCAGCATCGCAGCACCACGGCATCCCAATCCCAGCTCATGTTGCCCATATGCACTTGAACTGCCTTCGACCGAGCTGCTCCTCCATCCCCATCCCCAGCTGCCTTTTGGCCGGTGCCATGCCTGTGCATTCATTTGGCCGGCGATGTGTTTGTCTGGCCATTTTTTTCCGCCTCTGCAGCCAGTCTCCGCCTAGCATACTGAGAAAAACTAGAAGCCCATTTGGTGAACGATTCCATTTCAAATGGTTTCATTGGCAATCAAAACGAAAGTTACATTTTTCATATATATAAAAGTTTCAAGTTGAAAACGGTTTTAATCTATCCTGTCCTTTGTGGTCACTTCCTAAATAAGGAAATCTGCCATCTCTACTTTGTCAGCACATGTTGTAACGTAATTATTTTGCCATTTAACATATTAAAATTAACAAATTAAATTTTCTTAAAACTTAAGTATAGATAGTTAAATAGATGGATAGTTAAATAGATAGATAAATTTTGAATATTAAATTTAAATATTCTTTCGAAAATTTTTTTCTCTTTTTTAAAAATATAAATTTAAATAGTATTTAAGAATCGTTTTCAAAACTTTAGATGGTAACGTAAATATAAACATCTACCCAAATTTTTTTCTTGCAAGTGCTTTTTGCTAAAATATTTGTCTCTGTGTAGGAAGCGCTCATTGCAGTTGTTATCGCCGCTGTTTGTTGTTGTCGCCGGGCTTAAACGGCTCTTAGTGGCAGTGAATCAGTGGCCAAACATGTAATCTGTTTAATGGCCAACTGACCGTGCATCGAAGCCGGTTACTCCTACACGCCCCTGAACCATTTTAGCCGGTCGCGTATACGCACCGTGAGCTGGACAAAGTCTTGGAATTTGCATAGATCTTTTTTTTAAATACTTGTACCCTTTTTTTGGCGGCACTATAAAATGCCCACCTGTTGAATATGGCGAACCAAAAGAAAAAAAGAAACACAAATGCCACTTGGACATTTGGGGCCAAACAAAAACGTGAAAAATCGTTAAACAAAATAACCGCAACACAAAAAACAAAGTAATACTGAAAGCGAGCGCAAACTTGTTCAGCTGCGTCGCCACTGATTTGCATAAACCGCTAAAACGTAAGCTGAAACAAATAAACATTTGCCATATCTCTGAGTAAACAACATCAAATAGAGGCTTGCAATATAGTCTCGGCAGAGTTGATTTTTCAATTAGTCGGGGAACGAGTTGGATTCTTAAAACCCTTAATCTAAATCTCTGATCTCGACACTTTTTATTACACTGGCAGAACCTGGTCTACAAGCCTTTTCGGGGCTTTTGATTTGCGATTATTCCTCGTTTTAAACACCGTTTATCGGACCCAAAAAAAAGTTCTTAAATAAATGACCCAAAAATTTCAAATTCGGACCAAAAACATGACTAATTTACATAAATAACGATGTGAGTCGCCATGACTAGCCTCTAACCATTTTCTGATTTAAAATGAACTTAATCATAAACTTGATCTAAAAACTCATTTGCATCCCAGCAAATAGATAACAATCTGATTGCATCCGATTTTTGCGCCTTGAGAGCTATCGTTTCCGTTTGAAATACTGGTTCATGCAATTTAATGATTCTGTTAAACTAAAGTCATCTTTTTTATACCTTTAAATCTAAGACCTACTAAAATTTAACAAAAATTTGTACGCATTTGCTAAACCTGCTTGTCAATTCTGATGACCAAGTTTATTATTTCCAGACCGTTTATAGATCTCATATAAAAGCGCTTAAAAGGTGCTAAAGATGTTGATACTGATATTCAAGACTGATTAGCATTTAACTTGATTCGCTTTGATTGGGATTATCCTATTAATTTCCCCTAATTAAGTAAAGAGATCATTTGCATTTTGGAATTTTTTAACGGTTATTAACCGAAGTTCTCTGGAAAAAAAACTATGTAAAAACTTAGATTACTCCAGAAAACATTTTTTTTTTGGTTCCAAATGTTCTCGAAATTTTAAAATCAAGACAAACAAGCGCCATCTATTATCATTTTTGTACAATACTGGGAACACGGAAACTAAGTCACCACCAATAGGCGGCTTGTAAATAAAACTGTCTTATACTTGTACTTACACAAAAATTAATACTCTTATATCTTTGTTTGCCTATAGGAATTTTTTACAAACAGTTTCCCTCTACTGGATTTTTTAATATTCTCAGCGAATACACAAACCTTATTGAAGCGCCATCTATGGTCGTTTTGTGGGGTCGAGTCGAATTAGTCCTTCTGGCAACTCCAGTCGCATTTAAAAACATCTTTTTCAGTCCTGGTGGCAGCGCTGTTAAAACAGCGATGCTTCTTTTTTTTTTTTTTTGTATATCCAAGTTTCAAACCTTTTGCGCCGCACTGCCAATGAATTGCTAAGCTTTTTAACTTATTTAGTTTCAAATCTAGTGAAGTTTCAAATCTATTTTGTTAAGTTAAAAGTCTTATAACGTGATTCAGTTGCCGATGTTTGTTTACTAAAATATTCAATGATTCAATACTTACACAAAAATTAATACTCTTATATCTTTGTTTGCCTATGGGAATTGCGTAAGCGACATCTGTCGACTTTTTACAAACAGTTTCCCTCTTCTGGATTTTTAAATATTCTCAGCGAATGGCAGCGCCATCTATGGTCGTTTTGTGGGGGAGGAGTCGAATCATTCAATCTGGCAACGCCAGTTGAATTTAAAAATGTTTTTTCGGTCCCAGTGGCAATGCTGGTAAAACAGCTGTTTCTGCTCCTCCCCCACCCACGTCCATCGTCATTGTTTTGCTGTTTTTTCGTACATTGTATTATTTTTCTTGTCTTTTTCCCTTGAAAATGAGCTCCTGGCGAGAGAGCCTGACCAGCATTCCGGGCACGGTGGCGCAGCTGATCAACGATAGTGCCAGCAGCCTGCTGCACACCTCATCGTCGCTGGGCTCAACAGTTGGGCCCCTGGGCTCCACTGGTTCCGGATCGGAAGGAGACTCCGAGGAGGGCGGACCGCAGGTCGAGTATCGGGCACTGCCCATACCGGCCTCCCTGGTGCGCGAGCAGTGGCGCCTGATCTTCACCAGCGATGCGAACATCCAGGACCTGCAGGCGGCCATTGCCCATTGCAGGGATCTCGTCTTGCTGAGTGACGAACTGAGCGATGAGCGACGTTGGTTGGTTCGCCACCTGGTGGACCTGCGATACTCTCTGCAGGAACTGGAGGAGGCCCAGGAGCAGCAGTCGCTGGCCCCGGACATGGTTGTAATGAACGCCATCCGGGCAGTGGTTGGCCATCACTTTGTGCCCCACCATCCGCACCACGGCAAGCGAAGTCGCCTGCAGGCGGCGGCCAGGCGCCACTACTGTGACCACTGCACTGCCATCATCTGGAGCGTGGTCCAGGCATCCTACGTGTGCAGCGACTGCGGCTTCCTGGTCCATCAGAAGTGCATCGATGGCGTGAAGAGGGTGTGCGCCCACGTACAGGTCTCCGAGCGCCAGCATCCCGTCGCAGAGATCTGTCCGGAGGTGGGGCTGGCTGCCCAGGGTTACAAGTGCGCCGAATGCGAAACGCTGCTTAATCTGAGTGAGTTACGGTTTTCCTTTCCCATTCCAACTCTATAGAATGCTTTCTTGCAGAAAACACTTGGGTGGAACCTCGGTTGTGCGACTATAGCGGCCTGTACTACTGCCCTCGTTGCAACTGGAACGACAGCAACTTTATACCAGCCCGCATTATCCACAACTGGGACTTCTCCCCGCGCCGTGTTTCGCGGGCGGCGCTCCAGGAGATCAGGCTGTTCATGAACAAACCCCTCATCCGCCTGGAAGAGGACAATCCCAAGCTCTTTGTGTTCGTGGAGAAGCTGTGTGCGGTAAAGAAACTGCGCCAGAATCTGGTGCACATGCGCCACTACCTGGCCGCCTGTCGGATTGCCAGCGAGCTGAAGCTGGTGGACCAGCAGCTGGGCTGCAGACGTCACCTGGCCCAGTCGAATGAGTTCTACTCCCTGAAGGATCTCACGCAGGTGGAATCGGGTGCCCTCGCCGAATTTCTGCAGAGCGTGTTCAAAGCCTTCGACGAGCACATCAGATGCTGCCCAATGTGCCTGGCCCAGGCGTACATCTGCGAGATCTGCAGCAACAACGAGGTGATCTTCCCCTTCGACGATGGATGCATCAAGTGCGAGCAATGCAACTCCATTTACCACCGTGTCTGCCTGACGCGAAAGAACATGATTTGCCCCAAATGCATCCGCATCCAGGAGCGACGCCTCCAACTGGATCGCATGAGGAGCACGGAGGATGACGAGGTGGCCACCGATGATGAAGTGGCTGTCGCGGAGTAACTGATTTAATCAGACTTCACTCGTATCTGTGCTGGATTTTAATGTTATCATATGTACATAAGATTTAACTACAAAATGTATCTTACTATTACTATTATATTAATCCTAGCATTTTACTTATCCTTCTTCCCGTACTTTTCCCGCTTGTGGAACTTTCGGGGATTTATGCCGTAGGCTTTCAATCGATCGTCGGTTATTCCACTGCTGTTATTGTTTATTTTATTTTTAGCTTTAAAGCTATTCGTTTTCTTCGCTGGGAAGGGAGCGCTGGCCTTTTCGCTTGTTTTCCTGAAGGGATTGGCACCAGAAGGAGCTTGTTTGTATTCGCCTTGGTTGTTATTCACTTGTTGTCGTCCTTGTTTCTGGTTGGGTTTCTTCTGCTGCTTATTAAAAGGATTATTTCCATTTGACTTTTCCGAATTTTTAAAAGCATTGTTCTTTTGAGTTTGGCTTTGTGATTTCTTCAATCCGTTTTCCCCATTTTTGGGCTCTATTGTGTTTTTGCTACTATTTTTGCTTTTCTTTGGAGCAGAAGGATCAGCCTTTGTTTTACTTTCCTCTGCCTGTCCTTGCTCTGTTGATTCCTTGGGTTCCTGATTGGATTTCTGAGAGGAACTGGCTGCAGCAGCTGCGGCTGCTTTCCGCTTTAGGCGTTTCCTCTTCGATTTCGATAAGGCTTCTGTTGGGACTTGAGCATTATCAGTGGCGGCAGTCGTTTCAGCAGCAGACTTAGTCTCCGGAGTCTCATCTGCTGGCTGCTCCTCGTCATCAGATCTGCAAGGAGGTCAAATTTAATTGCTTGATAAAGAACTTGTTATAATAACTTACCCTTCGCCATACAGACTTTTAAATATCTTTCGCTTAAGATCTTCGTTCTTGGCCTTCATCTTATACAGACGTTGCTCCTTTTTCTCGACATGTTCGGGTCTGTTTTGAACAGCTTTCTTAAGGCTGGCCCACTGATTGAGCTCTTTGTTCTTGGCCAGCAAGATCTGCAGTTTAGAAATAAATTATTATAATATACTGAGTATATAAGCGGTCTTAAAGTATAGTACCTCTTCTATCGTTAAACCAAAATCGTTGGGTGTGGTTTCCACATATTTAAACCTACACGGCTGATCTCCCACGATGTCCTCGCAGTCCATTTGGTAGTACTCATCGATGTACTCACTGTAGGTCTTTTCGTCCTCCGGATTGAATGCCGGCTTCTCCGCCTGGATCATTTCCATGAAGCGATTCCGCCTACCCTTGCGGCCTTTACGACCGCGCGTACTTTCGATGAGCTCCTGCTGCAGTTGCTGCTTGGACGTGGACGGATCGTAGTCGCAATCCATGTTAAAGTCGTCGTCCTCGCAGTGTCCATCGTAGTCCTGATCGCCCGCATTAGTGTGCTTTGTGGGATCGTAGTTGTCCCAGTCTTCCAGCTCGAGTTCATCGATGTCCGAGGGGCATTCTGGCTTCTCCTCGCCCTCGTCCACATTGTAGTACTCATCGTCGAAGAGCTCCTGCATGCGACGATCGTGGGCCGCCGGATCAAAGTCCTCCTCAAGCTCCTCGTCGCGGAAACCGAGCTCATCGTTGCCAGTGACGGCTTTCAATTTACGTATCTTCTCCTCGATCTCCTTGCGCTTGATGTCCTTGATCAGCTCCAGTTCCTTCATCTTTTGCTGCTTCTCCTGATCCTTACGCTCCTTGACCTCCTTGCGCTTTTCTTTCCGCTTGTCGTCTGTGCGCCGGATGGACTGTTCGATGGTGCGGGGATAGCGCTTGATGAACTCCGCATCGGGCTCTTCAAAGCGGAAGTTGTACTTCTGTTCGAACTCCGCCTGCTTCTCCAGCTCCTGTTCGTCCTCGGAAAGCGGGGCCGCTTCTCCCACGATCTCGTCGTAGGTGGGAATGGCGGACTCATCGGTGTTGGCATAGCCCTTGTTGAGGATGTAGTCCCTGAGGAAGCTCTCGCCCTGTGTCAGCTTGCTACTGTTCCAGTACTGTTTCAGTGGCTCCAGCTGCTCCTTGTCGGTCTGCTGGATCTCCTCCTGCTTTCCCGCAAGCCACTTGGCAAAGTCCGCCTCCTCGGCCGCCGTTTGCTCCTTGGTCTTGGTGCGTTTCTTGAATATGCCGCCGAATTCCTCATCTTCGCCATCGTCCTCCTGGTTCATCACACTCCGGAACTCGTCCTTGAGTCGCCGCTCCGCTTCCACGGCGGTGGGTGACTGGGCCCTCTGCATTTCCTCCTGCTCCTTCTCCTGCTGCTCCTCATCCGAACTCTCGAATTTGCCATTGTGCTCCAGGATCACCTTTCGTTCGTAGTCCTTCAAGGTGACAGGCTTCGCTTTCTTCTGCTTCTTTGGCTGCCCCTCCTCCTCGTCGCTTGAGGATTCATTAAAAAATTTCGTGCCCTTGTCGTAAATCCGTGGGTCTTTACTTTTCAGCGAGGACAGCGTCTTAAAGAAGTCCTGATCGAACTTGGGGTCCACCTCGTCCTCCTCGGAGGACTCGCTGTCGCTATCGAACTCCGATTCGGATACATCCAAGCCGCGATCTTTATCTGTGGAATATCAAGTGATATAATTGAGAAGTTCCAAATGATCGTAGTTACATTTCTGTAGCAGCTCCTTCTTGCGCAGGATGTTGTAGGTCTTGGCATAGTCCTTGTTGGTGGACAACTGCAGGTCCTCTCCGTCATCATCAGAGCCCTCGAAAAGATTGTTATTCATGATTTTGTTTATTTTCCCGGATTGTTTTATAAAGTTCCACACGTGTTTACGATAACACCCGAATGTTAAATAACATAGTCGGTGTTATCGCTAGAGATGGGCAAATATAAAAAGTGATTTTTCAATCATATAATTTATATTTATAAAAACTATAAATTTAATTTTAATTGGTGTAACACTGAGAAACCGTTTTCTAAATTCGAATTTATAAATGATATTATATATTTACAACATTTTATTTTTTAGTAAATAAATAAATAACCACCGATCTCGTGACTTCTATCGATGTTGTCATCATAGCTTTGCCATCTCTAATATTTTGTACTTTATTTACAACTGGCAATTTTTTAACCCATTCATTTAAAACTAAGCGTTACAGCCACATTCCAAATAGATGGCAGACACACCCGAATCCCAGGCGGCCTTGAGCACCTCCTCTTCCACGCCCGCCGATAAGGATGGCTCCAAAAGTAATTTGTAATGATTTCTTAGGGTCTTTGTTATCACAACGTTTTCGTTATCAGTTTGTATCCTTCTGAACGCCACTGGAAATGTGCCCATCATCAAGAAGCGAACCTGGACAGTCGATCCCAACAAAACCGTCAGCTGGATTCAAAAGTTCATCCACAAGTTCTTGAAACTTGATGCCAACGAGCAGATTGCAAGTACCAGTTAAGAGTTATAGAAAACACTATCTTATTCGGAATCTTCTAATTGCAGTTCCTGTACGTAAATCAGACATTTGCCCCTGCTCCGGATCAGATAATCAAGAACCTTTACGAATGCCACGGCACCAACGGGAAACTGGTGCTCTACTACTGCAAGAACCAGGCGTGGGGCTAAATCGATACGCACTTGACCAGGCTAAATCTTAAGTATTTATTTGTATATTATTAAATGTGACTAAGCTGATGTTGCGAACTCGTCTTCACACTTTATTTCCCCCAAAACGGGAGCCTAACAATTGTATTTAATGAATATTAGAAGAGGTCTAGTCGCCGCGCAGGGCTTCCAGCTCGTCGGCAGCCTCTTTGGAAACCCTGTGGTACTTGGCCACCGATGGTCGGTAGTAGTAGGCCTGGTAGTCGTTGCGCTCGGACATCTTGCGACGAACTTCGTCCTCCAGGAGGCTACAAAATCAAGGAAAGTCAGTTTAAAAGGGAGATAATATTAAGGAGCACCCTTAGGCTTACCGAATCTGGGCTTTCTCGTTCTCCTCGAAGAGATAGTGCAGGGATTTCTCGTAGTTTTGCTGCTCCGAGTTCAACATGTAGCGGGAAATGAAGCGCGAGATGGGGTGCTGGTCAAACAAAGAGAAATATTGGAATTAGAAAAGGATTTTTAACTGGTATAGCCTCATTTTCTTGCCAAGTTCAAAATAGTTTATAAGATGGGAATGATTAATATAAAAGCTTTAATGGGTTTGGTGGAAATTGTTTGATCTTGGAGTTTTCTTAAGTATTTCAGATAGTATAATCCGTCATTAGCTTTGGACACCTATCATACCTTCTCGTACTCCCAGTGTTTGGGGACATAGCCCTCGGGAGTCTCCGCCAGCTGCGCCGGGCCCACGAAGATGTTCGCGTAGAGGATCAATCCGGTGACAGGAATCAAGCCGAGCATTACGTAAAAGTGCATCAGATCCTTGAATTTGTCCCACTGGAAGCGGGATGGCTTGATGGTCATGTGGTGGTGGCCATGATCGCCTCCCATCCTGCGCAGCTGTTGTTGCAGGGCTAGAAATCCAGAATATTTTGTAGCGGTTGCGTAATGTGGAGTGTGTTTACCGCGACATTTCCGTGGAGTACTCACCATTCCGGCAGGCGGGATCTTGCAGGACAGCCCGGTAGCTGGCGAACTTCGCCGCCGGCGACAGCAAACGGCTCCAACCAACCATTTTATTGTATTTTTTTGTAGATCTCACGATATTTTGGAACTGGTCGTGTCAAAGTTGTGAGCAGCACGGCGAACGGTCACACTTGAGAGGGACCGTTGGTGTGTTTTGATATATCGATAACAGCAGAGATGGCAGCGTGATTTATTTTGCATTTGTTTAATTTACTTAACTCCTCAGACACGAAAAATATAATAAAATAAATAAGTTTTTTAGAATAAATACATCCAAAGCAACGTATTAAAATATTTCACAAAGCTGTTACGACCAATTTTACAAACACTTTCGTTTTGCATAGTCGAAAAAGTTTTTATATATACGAAATCCATTAAAAAAATTCACTTTAGGGGTTTTTAATTATTTAAAACTCTAATTATTGAAATAAGACCTTTATTTGGCTTCTTACAGCTATTACTCAAATTGTATTACGCCCCAGCTAAAAGAAATGATTTATTTACATAACCTACTATTAAATTAATTTGAATAACTTATATTTAAATTTAAAAAAAAAACCTTAAAAAACCCGGGGTTAGAGTCACACTGAGTCTGATTGGCACAATAAACAAAAAAGTTTGCATTTTTTTCGAGATGGAACAAAGTTAGTGTTGCTAAACTGTCAGTGCTGAAAAGAAAAAAATATGGCAACAAATCTGTTTTGAAGACAGGGCCACACTGAGTCTGATTGGCATTAGACAAAAACAACGTACGTCTGCAGTAAAATTAACGAAGATATTTTTCCCCACTGATAAAAGGTACTTTCCTCGCCACTTCTGACTCACAAACAAAGTGCAAACTTCAGGGAAATGTGGGGTAAAGTTTGGTAAAGTCAAACAATTGCAATCGCGCAAACTGGAGTGTTTTCTTGGGGCTGATAAAAGCTTGTAGCTCAGTATACAAAAAAAAAGTAAATATCATTAAGACGATGCAAGATTCAATTGCGCAGTTTTTATATTCCGGTTGTGACTGCTAGCAGTTGCCGTTTTCCCAAGGAACTTGTGCAAAATTTACTTAACTCCTTTGTGTGTGTATGTGTAAACAGTGGCGGGACAAAGGAGCCTACTCCCTTTTACAGTAATGGCAAAAAGGATCAGCCTTCTCCATGTCACAGTGGTGGCAGAAAGGATTGTTACAGTGGTGGCTTAAAGGATGTGTAGTCATTACATGTTCTTAATTATTATTTATTTGTATCACATTTGAACTTTTGTTAAAACACTTATATCTATCAAATGACAAATATAATTTTAATTTAATAAGTGTACTTCAAAAGCGTTGATACAAATATACAAAAATTAATTGGTCAGCTGTGAAACTTGAACACGGGCTTATCCCATCTTGAAGTAATAAAATGGTAAACAAAACAATTTCTTAATTATGGGATAACTTTATCTTTTTATTATGTACGTATTGAAGAAGAAATATGGATACTCCAAAAGCGCCAAGTGAAAGGCAATTTGTGACTTTGCGTTGGAATTGCGATAAGCAGCCTCAGTTCATTTCATTCTGTGCTGTTATCTTTCAAAAAGTAATTCATATGTCGTGAAACCACTGGCATGACCATTTTTAATGTCCCCACTGTTTTTAGGCAAGGCAATGTGGGCGTAGAAGAAGGCTTGGGCGTCTTTCAGGGTTAAATTACCATGTTACCAAGACTTTGGCTAACTCCATTGATGTGAATGAGCAATGCCATACAACATGTACTATTTCCAATACCAAGAAATAACAACCAATCAACAACCATGAAAACGAAAACTAGCTAGCTAATGACGTCATCGATAAAGTACTGGCACTGCTGCTTTTGGCTAATTTATTCTCACATTTCAGCCGCATATATATATTCTACATGCCAATTATCGAGCCCAACGACTGAGCCACGTCCTGCGTCACCGCTAGAATTCCAATCACATCGAACGGACAGCACCTGGAACGGACAGCACCCGCCATGGACTCCCATTCGCGTTTCGCACCGAGATTGCCAGGTAAGTCCGCCGGCCGATCGGCCAAGTTATGCTTTTCGATCCGAAAATACCTAGTTTTGATCTTTGGTTTTGTAACTGCTTAGCATTTTGAGCGCAATAACAATCGATTTGCCTTTGGTTTTGGCGGAGAGAAAGAATTCCCAAAACAATGATTAAACACAGAGGAACAAAATAATTTTTTTGAGATTAAGTAAATAAAAAAGTTACTTTATCATTTAAGATAACAGATTACTTAAGGAACACAACTTTTATGTTCATTTACTCAAATAATATAAAAGTTACTTAATACTTTCATTTTAAGCTAAGACCAGGTTACAAATTTTCAGACTTCATATTTTTATGTGGTTACCTTTTATCTTATTAGCAAGATAATTTAAGATAACTTCACTTTCTGAGCAGAGTTAGACGATCAGAGTTGATACCCAAGTTTTAAGAAAAAAAAAATTTTTTTTTCAAATAAATGTAAATCAAACCTTTGGTCAGACTTCACTTCTAAGTTTAGTCAGCTTACCATCAAGATAATTAAAATGGGCCTAAAATATATAAAAATAAACCTGATTTTTTTGTATGCCTCTAATCTGCATTTCAAGTTTTGGGAGTCATTTCTTTACGTTGCTTTATTTTGTTTTTATTACCGTATCGTAGTTTCTTTGAGGGGAGAAGTGCCCTCGTTTGAGAACTAACAGTAATAGCCAGCAATTACGACTAATTTTCTTACCCAAAGCCCTGTCCCGCCCCCTCCCCCGCCTAGCCTAAACCCCAACCGCCCCCTAACCCACCTCTTTGTTTTTGGTATCAAGTTGCGCTACTAACCCCATTCCAAACTGTTTAACCCAGCCTGTGTGGGCAGCTCACCGAGCTCACTGTACATACATATCTTGCATTTTTAACTATCCAACGTGTTTGCTTGGTCTTGGTTTTTTGTGGATCCTATTTGTGTTTACTACTTTTTGCTAGCTGTGTTGTTGCCAATGTTTGTTAATGAGGTTTGTGTGATCGTGTGTTTGCCCCAGCTCTGTTTAGTCCTATTTAGCCCTAACCTTAGCCCTTAGTCCTAGCCCTAGCTTAGCGTTCCCTAATCGTCTCTGTTCTGTTCTGTTCTGTTCTGTTCTGTTCAGTAACCGTCTGCCAATTATATCGAAACAGTAAGACTCAGATGCCAAACGTACTCATCAAATTAAATTTTTCCGATTCATGTCTATTCACTTACTCAAACTCAATCCGAACTAAACTTGTTGCCTCAGGCCGTCAAAATACTTAACTGAAAGCATTACTTGTAAGATTACGTTTTTGGAATACCAGTCCGCGACAGGGAAACCTATGAGACTTAACAATGCCTTCCTCTCGCACCCCAAGGTCCTGCCATCAATCCTATCGTCGATAACTCGGATGAGCCGCAGCCCAGTCTCTCCGATCTCCACGACTTCGAGCCGAAGCTGGAGTTTGACGACACCGAACTGCTGGCCCCATCGCCCCTAGAAAGTAAGTAACTGATAAAATTTTATAAGAAGAACATTTTTGTAACTGCCCTGAAATACGAAATCAACTAATTTAATATCTCATTTGTCCCACAGAAGATGTTATGGTCGGCGATTTTGTCCTGGCAGATGGTGAGTTGGGGCATCCTTTCCTGTTAGTCAATGCATTACGTTTCACAAATCGCTTAGATCCAGAACTAGAACCCGAAGAAGATGTAAATTCACTGGAGGACGATTTTGAGGACCAACTCAGGGAACAGTCGGAGAACTTTCAGGCGCCCAGAAACAAATGCGATTTCCTGGGAACCGACAAACAAGGTCGTCACATATTCGGCATTTATGCATCTCGCTTTCCCGAGAAATCCCAGCTGGAAGGTTTCGTTCGGTAAGACTTATTTTTGATAATATATTTATAATATTTTAAGAGCTTAAACAAACTGGTTTCCTTTCATGCCAACAGTGAAATCATCAAAGAGATCGAACCATTTGTGGAGAACGACTACATCTTGGTTTATTTCCATCAAGGCCTCAAGGAGGACAACAAACCATCCGCACAATTCCTGTGGAACTCGTACAAGGAGCTCGATCGCAACTTCCGCAAGAACCTGAAGACGCTGTATGTGGTGCATCCGACGTGGTTCATACGGGTCATCTGGAACTTCTTCAGCCCCTTCATCAGCGACAAGTTCCGCAAGAAGCTAGTCTATATCTCCAGCCTGGACGAGTTGCGCCAGGCGCTCGGTCTGAACAAGCTGAAGCTGCCGGACAACATTTGCGACCTGGACGACAAGCTCAATCCCAGTCGGAAGCCAGCGACGCCGCCACCCAGCAGCAGCAGCAGCAGCATAAATGCATCCCGGCAGCAGCAGCTCAAAATGGCGACGACGCATCAATTCGGAGTGCCCCTCAAGTTCATCGTGATGAACAGTCCATGCCTGAACTCGATTCCGCCGATTGTGCGCAAATGCGTTGACTCACTGTCCATTACTGGCGTGATCGACACGGAGGGCATATTCCGGCGATCCGGAAACCACAATGAGATCATGGCGCTCAAGGAGCGCGTCAACCGAGGCGAGGATGTGGATCTGAAGAGCGTGAGTGTCCACGTGATAGCCGGCCTGCTGAAGAGTTTCCTGCGTGATCTCGCCGAGCCGCTGCTCACCTTCGAGCTGTACGAGGACGTCACCCGATTCCTGGACTGGCCCAAGGAGGAGCGGTCCAGGAATGTCACCCAACTGATACGCGAAAAACTGCCCGAGGAAAATTATGAACTGTTCAAGTACATCGTAGAGTTCCTGGTCAGGGTGATGGACTGCGAGGACCTCAACAAGATGACCTCCTCCAACCTGGCCATCGTGTTCGGTCCCAACTTCCTGTGGTCGCGCAGCACCAGCACCTCCCTGGAGGAGATCGCCCCCATCAACGCGTTCGTCGACTTTGTGCTGCAGCACCACAAGGACATCTACTTGATCGACGTCAATCAGAGCACGGTGTCCGTCGATTAACGACTGGCCCCCCACAAACAAGTCCGTAATTGTAAATTGTATGATTTTAATGTTAGTCCTAAGTGAACCAATGGTTAGCTAAAAAGAGAACACACAAAAGGCAATCGAAGCTAGTGCTAGAGCAGAAGGCAGTTTCGTGTATAAAGTGTACTGTAATCCTAAGTTGAATTTAAAACTGTGTGTAAGTGTGTGTGGAACTGCTTGTAGACCCAACTCCACGCTCCACGCCAACTTCCCCTAAAGCACAATTATCTAGAACCCACCCACATCCCCCACTAAGCGCTTAGTACGATTGATTTACCAAAGAAATTTGCTTGTGTTCGTTCGGCGGCGAACAGGAGAGAAATTCGAAATGAGATGTTATTATTATGCTAATGTATTAACGCACATTCCCACATGCCCATGACCGGAAACGAACACGATTCTTGGCTGCGTTGCTGAATGCACCTGCCACGCGTAAGTGGAGTTGTGGCGAACTCAAAAATCGTATAATGTGTAGAATTTTGAATTTCCTTATAGTCATACAAACAATTTTTATAAAATAACGGTATTGTTAAAAATAAAGCAAATGTTAAAACCACGAATTGGGATAGACCTTCTTTTGGGCTTAATTTTGTGCAAAAATTGAATAAAAAGAATCGAAATGCACATCTCTTTAATTAAACTTTTATGCCATTGCCTAGATTAATGAATCACGTTTTTGTAGTAAAAATTAATCATTTAGTTGTAGGCAGACTCATGTAATTACCTTGCCGAAGCGAAACCGCAAGAGTTTTTAAAGCATTTTGAGGACCAAACTTGCGCATAATCACAAGCGATTTTTTATTGATATCAAAACAAATCGGTCCAGTTTGGAATATTAAATAGATCATTAAGGGTCACAAGGAGTCGACATAAATGGCTTAAATGTTGATGTTCTTCAGTTTGCGATTCAGGTCGTTGAACTTGAGGATTTTACGCACAAAGAAGTCGCCATAGCGATGCGAAACCTTAGTGTCAGCTATGTGGATCATGTCGTCGTCGATGTAGAAGTCCAACTGAAATATTAATCAACGGTTAGATACCACTTTTAAGGATCTTTCTGTGTTAAACTCACCTCAGAGCCCGACTTGAACGTTCCCTCCAGGCCGCTGGGTCCCTTGCTCCACACCAGGTTGCGCATTTTGTGCTTGAAGCAGAGCAAACGGATCAGAAGCTTCGACACGTCATCGTCGCTGGCATTGGGATCGATGAAGGAAGCCAGTTTGGTCAGCGGCAGGGTGGTGTACAGCTTCAGATAGGAGCGCGTGGTGGGCAGATCCTTTTGCTGGCGCACCTCGTCCATGAACACCAGCAGCTGGTGCTCCATGGGGTCCTTGACGTAGTCCTCCATGGGCGCATCCGCGGCCGGCGGGCAGGGACTCACAAATCGCGGGCAGGCGAACACAAAGAACGACTTAAAGACCTCCAGGTCACCGCACTGCATCTTGAACATGGCGTCGTGGTAGTTCTTCTCGCGTAACACCTGCTGGATGGACTCGTCGATGCACTGGGGATGCAGCACCAGGCAGATGGCCAGCAGGTGGTACATCTGCTCCGCCTGCTTGTTGATCTGGTCGTTCTGGTACGAGCGGGTGCTGTACAGCTGCTTGGTGCGCTGGATGTACAGCAGGATGTCGGAGAAAGTGCGGATGGCATCGGCATAGCGGCGCATCATCATGTAGGCGAAGCCCACGTAGTAGGACGTGGAGATCTGGCAGGCGGGGATGTGCGAGTAGGCGGACTTCTTGTGGATCTCAATGGGCTCCAGAACCTTGATGGCCTGGTAGTAGTCACCCAGCAGCGAGTGCACGCGCAGCAGGCCGACGAGGGAGAAGTAGCCCAACATCTTGTAGAAGGACAGCTTGCCGAAGTCTCCGGCTACGGTCTGGGGATCCACGCCCTGCGAGATGGCCTCCAGCTGCTTCTTGATGTTCGAGATGTCCACCAGGGAGTGCAGCACGTTGAGGATGCAGAGAATGCTCCACACGTTGCTGTGGTTCACGCACAGCTGCTGGATCTCGTCCTGAGACTTGTCCGTCAGGCGGGCACTGCAACGGATAGGACTTAGGGTTAAACACATCCACAAAGAGTAGGAATAGCTACTCACCGATACTGCGCAAAGTTCTGAAACTGATACACAAACTCGTCCACCAACTCCCACAGCCAGATGTCGGGCAGCTCCAGCATCACCGGATTCTGGGCCGAAATGATCAGGTTGAAGAAATCGCAGTAGTTGAAGAACGAGTTGATCCGCTGCTCCAGCTTGGGGCCGCCGGGAATGCGGGCGTGGATGTGGCGGTAGTACAGCTCCTTGTACAGGATCAGAAAGACCTTGTCGTTGTCCACGATGGCGGCCACCTCCTGCTCCTCGGGCCAGGCCGTCTTATCGAAGTGGTGGTCGCTGATCTGCGGGAAGGTGTTCTCGTACATGTTCTGGATGTCGTACAGGTTGCCCTCCTTGATCGCCTGGCAGAAGTTGATCAGGAAGTACTTGACATTGTCCGGCATCCGGGTGGAGAAGTAGTTCCTCTCGTACTCCATGTCCAGCTGCGGATCGCCGGTGTGCGCGAAGTCATCGTAGTACTCCTGAAATTCCCAAAAAATGAGTTTCGATTTGTGTGTGGGGCACAAAAGTTGGGTTATGTTGATGGCGGAGTCTCGGGATTGGCATTCCCGATCAGGGACCTTGCCGGAGTTCCTGCACTCACCGAATTGCTTGGGTATTCGTCGCCGCCGTACATTGTCGCTGTTTTTATATTTTCCGGTTCTACACAAGTCGCAAAGCCTATAAAAACGCTGGAGAATTTGACAACACGCCAACAAATTTTTGGCGAAAAGAGTGTGACCGACTATCGATAGCACCGGGCTGACCAACTATCGACTTTTTCGCTCCTCAAACGATTGGGGTATTCTGAAAACGATACAAAATTTGTGAATGTATATTTTTTGAAATAAAACAGATATGAGGCCTTTTTAAATATTTTAGGTTTTGATTGAGACAGAAAATCATTTGTATCTCTCCAGCTAATTGCTAGAAAATAAATACATTTAATATTATATTGTTCTCTGTAACTGAATTCAAACGGTTTCACCTTAATTCGCCATTGCCATTAAATATGTCATAAGAAATGTAAAAAAAATATGTACACCGAATGTTGAAGACCTTTTGAAATTCAAACCTTTTTATTATTATTAATTTCATTGGACTTTTTAATTTGGATGAGTTAACTACTAGACGAAATAGATTAAGAGGAAGTGAAAATCAGAACAGAACGATAGTTTCTGGTATATTTTCAATGTGGCTTGCAGTATTTTCTCCTAAGCCCAACGGTATCTTGCCACGTTTCAGCTACGGTCACACTGGCAGCGAGACGGATTGGAAGTGTTCGTGTGTCATCCGCGTTAATTATTTTCCTAATTCAAACGAAACTCTTTCGAAGTGGGCGTGATCTGGAGGAGTCGCAGTGCAACAGGGGCGTCGCTATAAATTAATTAAAACAAATTATAAACAAAAGCAAAAAGTGTTGGAGGAGAATTTTGGACTCTGCGGAAGCGTTGTCATAAATCATCTGCTTTTTACGGTGGTTTTCCCAGTAGAAAAGTGCATTTAGTGAAAGATTTCTCGGAAGTCGGATATAAATGTGTTTCTAAATCGATTCCGCAGAAGTATTGATCAACAGCCTTTAGATGAGGCTGCCCAGGAGTAATACGAAAACAGCGATTTCTTCGCTTCAGCTTGGACTATTTTGCCTTCTATTGCTGGCCAATAATGGCATTAAATCGGTGCAAGCAGGTAAAAACAATATTTTACTCAAATAACCCCAGAATTTGAATAGATTTAGTTTGATTTGTTATGAAATGTGTCATAAAACTTCGATTGTTTGTAAGCCAACGTTTTGGGCGTGTTCCCCAAAGCTGGAGACTCGCTCCTCCATTTTCTTTTGCTCCGTGCTTCGCTTTTTAACTCGCTCTTTTCGATCGTGTGGAAAAGAGTGGGGGAGAGCGCTAGAGAGCGATCAAAACGTTGCTTACGAATAGCGGTGGCAAAACAAAACCGTCGATTACCAACGCCCGTTTTTTACTCGTTCTTTTGTGAAACTGACTTTAGTTTATAGATTTATATTTTTTTATGGAGCTTTAGCCCGGGGGAAATAAGCCCAAAGTTTTTGCCGGCCGCATCCCTGCATTTCAGTGTTTTCCGGCTTTTCCAATGCGCATGCGGCGAAAAAAGCATCTGCTGATTGATGATGCTGGCCGGGGAACACGTGCTTTTATCATCATCCTTCCATATGTCAACAGACTTTAGTTATTTTCCTCCTGATTTGGCCCGTTCCATGGAAAACAAACAATCCAAAGATCATATGCAAACATTTTTATGACTAAAAATAAACAATGCCAAGCAATTAATTTGCCACTTTCACGCCTTGAAGCGTCGAAAGCAGACAGCCGACATATATGTATCCTCAGTCTTTGGTCGATTTCCATAATTTATTTCAGTTCTTATTGCCCCGAAAATAGCATCATTCGCACTTCAAGTTTCTCCAGATCGGCGGAAATTGCCTTTCATAGACCTCGTCATTTTTGTTTCATTAAGAACATTAAACAGATTTTTTTTCTTGAATTGGGCAATTATGTAGCGGAAAAGTAGTTCAAACCTGCTGCCTTTTGCCTGCTCCCAAAAGTATTGATTATTTAGCGAGATATTGTCGTGCGTGTTTCGCTCTGTTTCTTGCCTGGCTTATCAGGTTGATTTTTCCCCATCCACACAAGCCTCAAAGTCAGCTTAAAGTGCTCACGAACTCCGGATGACCTCGCAAGGGTTGTTTTCCCCACACCCACAAGGAGGAAATGCCAGTGTGTTTGCCTAGGAGCTCCTGCTGCACCCATTATAAAACATTTCTTGGGGGTTGCAACAGACAGGGGCAATTGTCTGGATTTCCGACACTGCCTGCCCCCATTTCCGAACATTTTTTGAAACGGATCCCAGGGAAGGACCGAAGGACTCTCGTCACCACCAAATATTATGGTGCAAATATGAGACAAGAATCTGCACTTGCTGGCACAGTAGGTCCTCAATAAATCTTCACATATAATTACATAGAAGAACAAATTTAACTTTCAGAGGTATTATCGTTAATAACAGGAAATATTTATTAGATGTTTTTTTTTTAAGGTCATCATTTTACGTCATATTGCTATATTATAATCATCGAATTTGATGTGTAGCAATATATAAACAGGAATGCTTCTGATTTCTATTGAAAATTCCATTTAATTACTAACTCAATTGTGTGAAAACATTTTAAATGATATTTATTCATTGCAAGCAATTCAAATCAATTATGTATAAAACATTCTTCCTAGAAAGCAGAGAATAAGGATTCTCAACTGTATGCCAAATATTTACCCTTTAGTTTGGACTTATCTTGTTTACGTATTCCTTATTGATGTGGCTTTTTTATGGCCCCATAAAAAGAGGCCACTGGACCAATTATGACCGAGTAAAGTGCTTAAAATTATTGGCCGCCATCCAAACAGATTCTTCATATCTCAATTTTAATTACGCCCGTGACAGTTTGCGTTCATTTCTTCGCTCGACAATGTAAAATTGAATATGGGTCATGGAAATTCGAATATTTATAGATCGGTTTTGTTTTTTTCCAGATGCCTTCACAGACTATTTCTCAGATTATGAGTGCAACCAGCCGCTCCTTGAAAGAGCTGTCCTCACGTCAACCTCATCGTTAACAGAACGAGGACCCGAAAAAGCCCGTTTAAACGGTATGTAATATTGCTTTATTCAGGTGATTCTTGATTTGTGTTTGTGTTACTCCCGTTGCCTTTTATTTCTTATATTAGCAATTATTATTTTAAAATGCTGCCCCAATCCATTTTGATTTTATAGATTATTAATTTTTGGCTTTGTTTTTAAGTGTTGTTCCTGAACCTTTTAAATTAAGCGTCGATTTTTATATTGAGTTGGTAGTCTAATAAATTAGACAATTTGGCGCTCTAAATAAACATGTTTTCTTTGTTAATTTGATTTGGTAATTTTAATTTTTATTTTCGGAAATATAGAACAGGATTTAAATGTATAAGTTTCATAACTGCTAAAGCCAGGCGACTTAAAACCGAGTGTTTTTAATTACAGAGACTAAAACCTTTTTTCGTAGACTTGTATGAATGTTACAAAACCTTTAAATGTAAATATAATTACCTATAAAGCATCCTAATCATTTTACAAAATATTATTTCAAAAAACTCATCATTACAAATTACCACAAAATCGAAATTGTAAACGGGAACACAGTTTAATTGTGTAGCGCAGTATTTTTGCAGTATATTTGTTGGGCATAATCACTGGGGGATTTCTACCCTAACCACTTGTGGCCATACTGCCATACAAAAGCGAATTAGCAAAAACATTGCAAGGCGAAAACGCCCCAAAAACAATGACTGTGAAGGCAATTAGATAGTTATAGAACGCACCGAAATGAGCAAACACATCTGCACCCGCTGGGCCTTTGACCTGACTAGTTGGAAGCCCTCACTCCCGCAACTGAGTCAGGCGGTGGCCTCAATTCAGCCGGAGGAACGTGTCCGACTCATGAAGTTCCACTTCATCGACGACTTTCTGTCTTCGCTAATTGGTCGTCTACTGATGCGGAAATATGTGAGCACATGCAGCGGATTGCCGTCCGACCAAGTCAAGTTCGCCCGGGATGTGAGGGGAAAACCGTACTGGGTGAGGGAGGATTTCGCCGGGCCACCTCTCAGCTTTAATGTTTCGCATCAGGGAAGCTTAGTGCTGCTGGCAGGGATTTCGGGAGAAGGCAGTGATCCCGACTTTGGCCTTGGCACGGATGTCATGAAGATCGAGTACAGTGGTGGCAAGTCACTGGCGGATTTCTTTCGCCTGATGAAGAGCAAGTTTTCGGCACAGGAATGGAGCTACATTGGCAGACCGCAACATGATGAGCGGGACCAGGTGAAGGCCTTCATGCGACACTGGTGCCTGAAGGAGGCCTACGTCAAGGAGCTGGGCGTCGGCATCACTGTGGATCTGGAAAAGATCAGCTTTTCCGTGGACACAACTCACTCCCTGGAGGCGGTGAATTCCCCTTTAATCGGCACCAGCCTGCGTTGCCACGACAAACTCATGGATAACTGGCACTTCGAGGAGCATTTACTGCAGGAGGAATACTGTGCGGCCATTGCATTCCGGAATTGTTTGCCACACGAGCAAGGAAGGTTCAAGATACTAGGAATTGAGGAACTTCTTGTCAAGAGTCCGAAATCAGAACTGGAGGAAGTGCTGAGCTACTGCCAAAGGGCTCTACTTAAGCCCTACAAGCGATCCTAAAATATTAGGTTCTAAGGAATTCCTGCATATCTAGATTCATTTGTTATCCCCAAAATAAACATGCATTTATATTTTTTCAATAATTGTGCCGAAATCGGAATAATTTGTAATCCTTGTGTTGTCATGTTGCGCGCACCCCCGAAAAATCGGTTGTGTTTGCCTGGCACTGGATAAACAAACCATACGAAACGAAACGAAGCCGGAAATATGCTTAAAAGGCCATAAACCCAAATTTAGGAACCCGTAATGGGACTCAGACAGGGGCCAGACATCGCTTTGGTTGAATTTATGCGCCAACAGGATAGCTACTCGTAAGGGTAGCTCTGCTTGGTTCGTTTATTTGAATTATTTTTGGCATTCCCGAAAGTTTTATCGATGGGAACGATGGCTGGCTGATATGAACGTTGTTGCCAACGGCGGACAAAGGAAACTTTAATGCGGAAAAAATATAATGGCGACTGTGTACTGGGTTTGCCATGAGAAATCCCTGCAGTCTGGTCTTTCTCACACTATTTTGTCACACCTGCTTGCAATTTGGCGCGGATTGCAATTAAAACAAAGGCACGCGGTCGCGACTGGTTATGCCCAAACATTTTAGAGCTCAACCATTTTGTGTTGACACCAACTTAACCCCCGGGTTTACGAAATCCTTTTTTTTTTTTGGCAGGGGTTGAACCCCGTTTTGAAGGACTCGACCACTTGCAGCTGTCAATCGGAATCGCCCCTAAATTATGGTTTATTAATTGGAAACACCCCCTGGAAATTTAGGCAATTTTAAACTCACTGTTGTAGCAAATTAAATAGGGCAGACCTCCTTCCACACTCCTCCACTTTAAGTGCATTTTCTTTTGCTTTTGTTTTGGCTTAAAATGTATCATTTTCGTTTTATTGCCCATCATCCCATGACCATTTGCGACCACCAGCTGGCACCTCGTGGTCCGCCAAGAACTCGGACTTCGACCAGCGTCTGATTGTTGACCTGGGCGTGGTGCGGAACGTGACGCACATCGCCCTGCAAGGACGACCCCACAGCAATGAGTACGTCACCGAGTACACCATTAGCTACGGCATAACCGATCTAGAGTTCGCCGACTATAAAGAGCCGGGCGGCAATGTCAAGGTAAACAATCGATCTCGAACACAATTGCGAATGTTTCCCCAATCCAAACTGGATGGGAATTATTTTGGTGGTGGGATAACTGCACGGAAAAAAACGCATTGTCGGTATAAATTTAAATGTAATCAATTATTGCCCGTCCTTACATTTTCATCACAATTAAATTTCCTTAGAATATACAAAAAATGCATATTTCAAAATATAAACTTTATTAAAATACTATCTAATCGTTAACCAAATTTATTGAATAAATAATATATATATATTTTATAATTTTAACTAATAACTATTAAGGTTTTTTCTCTGTCTAAAAACAAATATTGGTGGCTGGAAAAATCTTAAATCTGCGAAAGCCGATTATCATTTCATCAATCCATTAACACTTACGTTTGCTTTTGTGCTTTGTACTTTTTTATTATGTGTGCCTTTATTTTTTTCCACCCCGCATGCATCTGTTATTTGTTTGGTTACTAGTCCTGTAGTTCACTTCCTATAAAAAACACGCATACCCTTTTCTACACTCTGACACTGCGACTAACTAGATGGGTAAATGCACCTTGTGCAGGTAACGCTGCTTGGACACCGGTCGAGAATACCTATAACCACTTTCTAACACTCGACCTGGGGGATCCACGCATGGTGCGCAAGATCGCCACCATGGGACGCATGCACACGGATGAGTTCGTGACGGAGTACATTGTCCAGTATTCGGACGATGGCGAGTTCTGGCGCTCGTACGTGAATCCAACAAGCGAGCCGCAGGTACTGTGACTAAACCTAGGTTAAGATTCAAACACAACTAATCCTGGCTTAAAGGTTGGCGGACGATTAATGCTTTTGGCTTTAGTTTAGCACTCCCAACGTTTAATCTTATGCATGTAATTAAATATAAATATGGTATCCAACACAGATGTTCAAGGGAAACTCCGATGGCAACTCAATTCACTACAACGTCTTCGAGGTGCCCATTATCGCACAATGGGTGAGGATTAATCCCACCAGATGGCACGATCGCATTTCCATGCGAGTGGAGCTCTACGGCTGTGATTACAGTATGTTTTTTCTTTTACAATCCCACTGCGATTGCTTATCCAAAATATCTTATTTGCAGCCTCTGAGAACCTCTACTTTAATGGGACTGGTTTGGTGCGCTACGATTTGAGACGGGAGCCCATTGCGTCCCTGAAGGAGTCGATCCGATTCCGCTTTAAGACTGCCTTTGCCAACGGAGTGATGATGTATTCGCGTGGCACCCAGGGCGATTATTATGCCCTGCAGCTGAAGGACAACAAGATGGTGCTGAATCTGGACCTGGGATCGCGGGTGATGACCTCCTTGTCGGTGGGCAGTCTGCTGGATGACAATGTGTGGCACGATGTGGTGATCTCAAGGAACCAGCGTGACATAATCTTCTCGGTTGATCGTGTCATTGTACGGGGTCGCATCAAGGGCGAGTTCAGTCGGCTGAATCTTAATCGGGAACTATATCTTGGCGGTGTACCAAATGTACAGGAGGGCTTGATTGTCCAGCAGAATTTCTCGGGCTGCCTGGAGAATATCTACTTCAATTCAACCAACTTTATTCGCGGAATGAAGGACAGCTACGAGCTGGGAGAGGCATATCTCTTCACAAGGGTGAACACCATCTATGCGTGTCCATCGCCTCCAATTTATCCGGTTACCTTCACCACCCGCTCGTCGTTCGTTCGTCTGAAGGGCTATGAAAACTCCCAGCGCCTGAATGTCTCCTTCTATTTCCGCACCTACGAGGAGACTGGAGTAATGCTGCACCATGACTTCTATTCCGGTGGTTACATCAAAGTCTTCCTGGAGTTTGGCAAAGTAAAGATTGACCTGAAGGCCAAAGAAAAAGCCCGCATCATTCTGGACAACTACGACGAACAGTTCAATGATGGCAAGTGGCATTCGTTCGTGATCTCCATCGACCGCAACCGTTTGGTTCTGAATATTGACCAGCGACCGATGACCACAACGAAGAGCCTGCAGATTGCCACTGGCGCACAGTACTACATAGCTGGTGGAAAGGACAAAAACGGATTTGTTGGCTGCATGCGATTGATTTCGGTGGACGGAAACTACAAATTACCCCAGGATTGGGTGAAGGGCGAAGAGGTTTGTTGCGGCGACGATGTCGTCGTGGATGCCTGCCAGATGATCGATCGCTGCAATCCAAATCCCTGCCAGCACAAGGGCTCTTGTCACCAGAACTCCAGGGAGTTCTTCTGTGACTGCGCACACACAGGCTATGCCGGAGCCGTTTGTCATACATGTGAGTGCACACAAATTACTTACTTAATATTCCTTTACTTATTGTTTCCATTTTGTATAAAGCCAACAATCCATTATCCTGCCTGGCTCTGAAGAATGTGCAGCATGTGCAGCAGCGTGTCAATCTTAACCTCGATGTGGATGGCAGTGGTCCTCTGGAGCCCTTCCCAGTCACATGCGAATTCTACTGTAAGTATTTACAATTTTATTAATTTTATATAAAATTCAAGATTAAATGTAAACTATATAAGAAGAGCTTTTTTTGTATTGAACTCTTAACTCCTATTTTTTTAAGTAATGTTTATGCGGCAATTGTGTTCAATATAACCCAAACCTTTGAGTTAAAAGATAACCCATCAATCAAATTCTCATGACATAAAGAGGAACATTATTAAATTCTTTGTGAAGTACTTAAACGTGGCTAAAGTAACAGTAGTTCAGAAGTAACTTTATGTTCTTTTGACATTGATTGATTAATATATGTTTTGTTTCTCTAGCGGATGGACGCGTGATCACCACACTCAGCCATAGCCAAGAGCACACCACCACTGTGGATGGTTTCCAAGAGCCTGGTTCCTTCGAACAGTCCATCATGTACGATGCCAATCAACTGCAAATCGAAGCTCTGCTCAATCGCTCTCACAGCTGCTGGCAGCGGCTTAGCTACTCCTGCCGGTCCTCCCGACTCTTCAACTCGCCATGTGAGTATTTATAGGTTTTCTCTTATTTAATTAGTATAATAATGCATTCTCCATACAGCTGAGGTAGGAAATTTCCGACCGTTCTCCTGGTGGATCTCGCGCCACAACCAACCGATGGACTATTGGGCTGGCGCTCTGCCCGGATCTCGTAAGTGCGAGTGTGGAATCCTGGGCAAGTGCCATGATCCCACCAAGTGGTGCAACTGCGATTCGAATAGTCTGGATTGGATGGAGGATGGTGGTGATATCCGGGAGAAGGAGTACCTTCCTGTGAGGGCTGTGAAGTTTGGTGACACAGGAACTCCGTTGGACGAGAAAATGGGTCGTTATACCCTAGGACCGCTGCGCTGCGAGGGTGATGATCTGTTCAGCAATGTGGTGACCTTCCGCATTGCCGATGCCTCCATAAACCTGCCACCCTTCGATATGGGCCACTCTGGAGACATTTACCTGGAATTCCGCACAACCCAGGAGAACTCAGTGCTATTCCATGCCACTGGACCTACGGACTACATCAAGCTGAGCTTAATTGGCGGCAACAAACTGCAGTTCCAGTACCAAGCGGGCAGTGGGCCACTGGGCGTGAATGTGGGCACCAGTTATCACCTGAACGACAACAACTGGCACACGGTGAGTGTGGAGCGCAACAGGAAGGAGGCTCGCCTGGTGGTGGATGGATCCATCAAGGCCGAGGTCCGGGAGCCGCCAGGTCCAGTGCGTGCTCTTCACTTGACTTCGGATTTGGTGATTGGCGCTACCACTGAGTACCGCGATGGTTACGTGGGCTGCATTCGTGCTCTGTTGCTCAACGGTAAGATGGTCGACCTGAAGGATTACTCCAAGCGTGGACTTTACGGCATTCACACTGGGTGTGTGGGCCGCTGTGAGTCGAGTCCTTGCCTCAACAATGGCACCTGTATCGAGCGATACGATGGCTACAGCTGCGACTGCCGTTGGAGCGCCTTCAAAGGACCTATTTGCGCAGATGGTGGGTTGTTGCATTGCATGCAGCCGTAATTATATCTCATTTAATTTGCATTTACTTATGCAGAGATTGGTGTCAACTTGCGCTCCAGTTCGATTATTCGCTACGAGTTCGAGGGCTCCTTCCGCTCCACGATTGCTGAGAATATTCGCGTTGGCTTTACCACAACCATTCCGAAGGGTTTCCTGCTGGGCTTCTCTTCCAACTTAACTGGCGAATATCTGACCATTCAGATATCGAATTCTGGTAAACTGCTTTAAACACATTTGCATTAAGTGCGAACGACTTATTTGGTAAACACATTTTAGGTCACTTGCGCTGCGTATTTGATTTTGGGTTCGAGCGACAGGAAATCATATTCCCCAAAAAACATTTTGGCCTTGGTCAGTACCACGATATGCACTTTATGCGCAAAAACGGCGGATCCACAGTGGTTTTAACAGTTGACAACTATGAGCCGGTGGAGTATAACTTTGACATCAAGGCATCAGCAGACGCTCAGTTTAATAATATTCAGTACATGTACATTGGGAAAAATGAGTCGATGGCAGATGGTTTCGTGGGTTGTGTGTCGCGTGTTCAGTTCGATGATATTTACCCATTGAAACTGATGTTCCAGCAGAATCCACCCAAGAATGTTAAGTCTTTGGGCAGTAAGTATTGAAATTAATCAAGACTTGAGAATGAATATTAAGCCAACTTTTACGTTGCAGCCCAATTGACAGAAGATTTCTGCGGAGTCGAGCCAGTGACTCATCCGCCCATTGAAATTGAGACAAGGCCGCCACCTTTGGTGGATGAGGAGAAGTTGCGCAAGGCGTACAACGAAGTGGACTCTGTGCTGCTGGCATGTAAGTGAAATCACCTCGTTCTAGTGAAAACAATTTAACCATATATATAAATGCATTTTAGGTCTGCTAGTGATTCTCTTCCTGCTGCTGATCCTTATGTTCTTCCTCATCGGTCGCTATCTGCACCGACACAAAGGCGACTATTTGACGCACGAGGATCAAGGCGCCGATGGAGCAGACGATCCGGATGATGCTGTCCTCCACTCAACTACTGGCCATCAAGTTAGGAAGCGAACAGAGATCTTCATCTAATCCTGTCACTAAAGTATGCACACAAATCGTTTTTAAATCGCCTTAGACACGCAAAAGCGACGAATATGACTCACCAAAAAAAAAGATAAACACAAAATGAAAATCAAATGAACACGAAGAAGGCTCACAACGTATTACAGACAGAGAATTTTTCACTTTTACACGCACTGCCAATTGTTTTGTGCATGTGATTGCTAACTACTTGATTCAGAATTGGTTGGCTGAATTCTTAAAGCTTATTTTTGATTATTTGGTTCTGTCTGGCGGCATTTCACCTTATTTTACTTTTGAAATCTTTCAATAGTCATTGAATACCGTCCATTTTTAGTTAATTTTATAAACATATTTTGTTTGCGAAATTAAGTTAAAAACTTATATTTTTGGTGGCTGCCCGAGCAGGTGACCGAAGGGAGCTGATTATTTGTATTTTTTGCGAGAGTATATTAAAACGAACATTCCATTATTATTAATTTGTTTCTTTCGCTATACGTTTAATTTAAAATGTCTTCTACTTTACACACAAAAGAATCACGAGCATAATTTTGTGGCTTAACAAAATCGGCTACTTTAGTAACAACAAATTGTATTTTTGGAAAATACATTTTGAACGTCTTGACTTTAATGTAATTTGCAAATATACATTAGCATGTGTATATAGATATAAAGCTATATATAAATATATATAATTACGAAAAAAGAGACAATGAAAAAATTAATATTTTTATCTTCAATAAAAGAAAACTACGAATAATTTAAAAGGTTGTGTGTTTAACTCACCGTTTTGGAACTCTAAGGAAACTACTGGAATGTTCAGTCTCTTAAAGTTTATTCAATATAATTTTGTATACTAAAATATATATGTGTATAAGTATAGGCTATTCCAAATATTAATATCTGCATGTTTTTGATTTCCTTCATGTAAAGTTAATCGTAACAACATAGTATAACGCTATTTTGATTACTACGGTTTTGGTTTTTTTTTATTTGTTATTTTGTTTGCGGTTTGTCTACTAGATGTACTGGAATATATTGATTTGCCATGATGAACATGTATAATATTGTTATTATCTAACAACAGTCTAAGTCACATGTAACTTGTTAATGTATTGTAACACTGGGTGGGTCTCCACTTCCATTATCCATAATCAATATTAAGTATTCGCATCGTTGTTCCATAACTAATCTACACATGTGTGCATGTCTGTGATAACTGTTTATCGTTGTGTCTATCGGGGCTACACCCTTCTACTCGTATGATTCTGGGACTTCCAGGACTGGTTTTCACTACATTGTACCTAAGTTCAACTATGGGTTAATGATAATGCACTTAACATCGGTCAACGGTTCTAAATGGAAGATTACAGTTTTGTTGTATTGATTATGTACCATGGTTAGTTGATAATTACGCTTATCGATATGCTCGTCTTCAACTCACTTCTTCTCAAAAGAAAAAACTATCACAAACGGTAAATGAAAATACGAAAATTCTACAGGAATTCAGGATATTCCGCTCTTACTGCCGCTAAGTGCCGCTATTGTCCACCCACAGTCCGATCAGTAACGAAAGCAATCAATCACCTTTAATTGTGCACATTTCCGCTGGCCAGCATCCGGTAGCGATTCAGCAGCTGCACCGCCTTGTCCTGCATGGGCACCACTTTTCCGTACCGCTCCTCGTATACCTCCAGCATGATCCGCTCTCACAAAACCGTGCAGATGACAAAGAGCAGCGACACCAGGCACAGCATGGCCACAATGTCCCGGTGAAGTTTCCGATCCCGGTGAAAGGGTCGTGTGGTGTAACTCTCGCGACGCGCCTGCCTGAGCAGCCAAACCGGCACGAACAGCTGGAGAAGATCGGGAACCATGAACCCAATGTCCCGGACTATCTGATGGGCATAACCCTCGCCGCGCACAACGTTCATAAAGAACTGGTCAAAACTGCTGGCCAGAATGTGGAGCAGAGCGATGCCCACAATGCAGAACACCTTCTTCGGGGTAACCACATTTGTGGTGTTGGCCAGGTGCATTACCAGGACCGTTGAAAACAATTCGGTTATCTGCAAAAGTAAGTTGATAAATTAAAAATTAATATAAATTATTTTATTATATGTATAACCTAAATATGGGGATTAAAATAGATTTAGAAATGTATATTTAGGCAAAATTTATTTAAAAACTACTACTGATCTGTTAAGTAACTTATATAACTCAACCTTTTTTTCTAGAAAAAAGTCTAAACTATTTAATTAAATTAGTGATAAAACAAAAGTTTTAGATTCCTTTTGGAATTTAAAGTAGTTGTTTAACATATTTTAAATGAATGGGACTTACTTCTTAATTGTAAGGTCTACTTGGCATGAATTTAAATAGTTTATACAATAGTTTCTATACCATAATTCACTTAATGATAGAAATGTGGGCACGCCATAGGCCCACTTTTATAATTATAGCTATCGGTCCTTTTGTTAATTTTCCACTTTTCATTTACCTCGCGAGAAATTGCACCGGCATGGCGATTTGCTCATTAGCAGGGCTAAACTTTTAAGTTAAAATTTTGGTTGGATGGATGGATTTGCTCTTGAAACTTATTACTCTGCCTTACATCTATTTCCATGAGCACGGATATCTGCTGAGCTGAGCTGAGCAGGCCAGGATCTAGATGGCGGGCGGTCTAGTGCGGACAAGTGCGAAAATTGTGCGGAAAAGTGTTCAAACTGGAGCGCATATTGTGCAAGTTTGGAGCGCACTCGCGCAGGACGAACTTTGCCAATAAATTATGGATGGCCAGTAACTGGCTTAGGTTAGGGCACATGTGATGGCACGTATCTTTGATATTTGACATTGACTTGTGAGTTGCAAGTTGCATGTTGAAATATGCACATCAAAAATTAAAACAATGTATATGTAATGAATGTGTTATTATTTAAGTTAACACCAATCTTTACTCTTGAAACGTAAGTATAAACTCATATAATAGTAAAACCTAATACTCGCTCGCCATTGAAACAAAAATCTGCATTTGAAATTTATTAAAATTATTATTATTGTCATTTTTAACGTTTTTAGCTTTCATCACAATTCTACTAATTGAATAGTGAACCTGTAACCTAGTTTTAAATTAAACGCTGATAATTGTTTTAATTATGTTTTAAGTTATGCAAATTTTTTCCGAACGTGGTCCGCTGATTAATTTAATATATTTATACTTGACATTTTTTAGCAGTGTGCCGGCTTGGAACTCACCGTGAAGAAGAGCTGGTGGTTCCACTGATTGTAGTAGTCGTCGTTGTAGTAGTTGATGTACGCCCACCAGGCGTAGTAGTGCGAGAATATGGACAGCAGGAAGAGCAGGAGCATCGAGTACCGCACGCGCTGCTGCAGGATCAGGGCGATTAGCCTTTTAATGCACTCGTAGAGGGCAATCACGGCAAACACGGTCAGAATCCACATCTTGAAGCTGTTGGGCGTGGCGTTGAAGTACATGTGCTTGTAGGCGGCCACGCCCGACTCGTAGGGTCCTTTGAAGACGGTGTCCCAGCAGGAGCAGGTGCAGAAGTGCCTGTCCACGTAGCGGGCGTAGTTCTCCCAGAAGTACCACAGGATGACGATGTGGGCCGGCGGTATGAGTGCCGGAGCCAGCGATCCGCAGGCGGTGGGCAGCCAGGTGATGTCAAACATTTTGCAAATACGTATAACGCTAACTGGCTAATGATATGTCCTTTTCTGACTTCGTCTTTCGTGCTCCTTTCAAATTTGGGTGGTCATCACGTTCCAGTCTAAAGGGGAAAAATGTATATATTAATATATATATTTCTTATTAATTTTTAAAATTAAAATAGTTTTTAAATGAAACATAGGTATATGCAAATCTAAGTAAAAATAATGACAAAAATGATACCTAAATAATTTAAATTGCTTAATTTGGCTGGTTTTGAAACAATTTTAATTGAATTAGATGAATTTTAATGCATTTTTTTCATTGAAACAACAGAATTTTGGGTTTTATGATTCCTCAGACATGACCCCAATTGGAATAAATAATTTAAATTAAATTTAATGCAATTAAATTTGAAAACATTATTTTTGGTTTTTATTTATCTTTAGAAGATGAACTTTTTTGGATTCGGACACAATTAGTTGGATTTCTGGGGTAAAGCCAAGTATCTCAAAAATAAACTTCGTAAGTCATTTAATTCTCAATTAAATGTTGTTATTAATAAAGCAAATTACTACTGTTCGTTTCACCATTAGAGTCTATATCAGAAAATTTAATTGAAGGGGATTTCCAATGGCGATTCATTGTTCCAGTAATATATTCACCATTGACATACATGTGATTTCGGTATAAATTAATCATATTGCACCAAGTTATATAATTTTCCATCAATTTAAAATTAATAGATTTCAGCTTCCGTTCTCATGCTAATTATTATTATAAAAACAACAAACATTTTAAATTGTATTTACTCAATTGAATATTTATCACTTGCACGAATTGAAATTTTGTTTTGATTCGATCAATTTATTTAGATTTATAGGTCTGAGAGCCAAAGAAAATATTTTGCGGCAAAAGTTTACTTAAAAATTAATAATCACATAGAGATTATCCAATTCAAGAAATGTGTCTGCGATTGGTTTTCGCGTGTTTGTAAATATTTCAATATTTGGCTTTCGACCAGTGTGTTATTTCTGTATTGCCAAGTTTTGAAAATAAACAAAAAAAGGGCGCCCTGAAAATATATTCCGCCCTCTTGACAGTGCAATGCATCGGTGTATTTTTTAAATTATCCCAGAGAGACCTGCCAGTTTGACACATTGCTCTGGCTCTTCGTGGATTCGCATGCAAATTTGCGTGCAACTGCGAATGCAACTGCAGCCGAGTGGCCAACTGAATGTCATCCTCGCGTACTTGTGTGCCCAAAAATGATGCAATTATAAATTCATGTGCTGCAGGGGAGAGAAAAAGAGGCAAAGGATGGGTGTACCATATAGTACATACGAATACGCACGATGAATGGCATTCCAAACGGTGGCACTGCTGCCAAAAAACCAAAAAGCAAAGCGAGCGGTCATTAGTGCGGACACGAAGCCAGCCCCTCAATGGGAATCTGAATGGGAACGCGAATGGGAGTGGAAAAGCCAGCAACTGCAATTGAGCCAACAATGCAAGGTGCATCAAAAAAGAGGTATAGTTATCTGAACCGAAGCCTTGAATACCCTTCCACTTTTGATCATCCCTCAGGAAATGTTCGATTAACGTAATCCTGGCTATCTTATCAAGATTCCATGGTTTAAATAAATTATTTGTTAAAAAAAACGATTTTGTAAAAATTGTACAACATTTATAGGAATTTCTTACAAGTAACCATTACAGAAATAACAAGGGTTTAAATGACTTCAGAAGCTGCTCTTAAAGCATTTTATATAATTTTTAGTAGTTTCAATTTAAAATTGTTTATAGAATTTCAAAACATTTGAAAAAACATTTTAAATGCAACATTAAAAAATCTATAGATAGCCTTTGGAAAATCGTTTTTCCGTCGTGCAAATTTTAACCAAAAATAATAGCCCCGAGGGTAGAGTACGAAAAGTAAAAATGAACTTCGAGTACTGTGCGCGGCTGTTCCTCAACTTAATTAATACATCGCCCATCGCCCTGCGTTGCGATGCGCAGCTGCCAGTGAAAAACTATTTCGATTTGTTTTGATTGCCGCTGCTGTTTCGGTTCCTGACTTGCTTTTGTTGCGCCACATCGCCCTATAAAAAGCAGGCAGGCCAAACCAATAGAAAAGAACAACGCCAAATGGAAGCAACCGTTTACAATTGACGTCACGGCGCAAATCAGGAGCATTGTATTGAAAACCTAGCTGAGCATAAAAGTGAAAAATCAGTGCAGCATACGATATGAATTTCAAATTGAGAACGGAACGTTGTAAACATCGTATAAACTATACCCGGAACACTCAGCAGATGGACAAGAATGTGTGCTACTTCCCCGAACTGACCCACAAAATGTGTCAGAAAACTGAATAAATGTGTGTGAGGAGACCCTTAACTTGTCAAAGGTAGGAACTCAATCGGAAGGAGCCAACTTTCATTTCGGGTCAGGAAAAGGGTCCAGTCTCAAAATTAATGTATTCAGTGGCGAAATAAATGCAAGGTTCAATTTGCCATAATTTAAACACAACATTTTTTATTTATTTGTTTGTTCAAAAGACACAACTGGAAATAATTTTATTTTAACTTTATTGAATTCAGAGTGGCAATACATTTTTGCTTGAATTTATGTCATTTTTATTGAGCATTTACATTTCTGTGCTTTCATGAACAATCATTTTATGTCCAATTTAAAAAGTTGCCTTTAAATATGAATGTGATATTATTGAAATTTTATTGCTTTTTTGCAATGTTTTTATAGCCCAGCAGATGTTAATAACGTCGTGATTGAGACAACATGACATTTATTTAATATCTGAATAATTTCTTTGTTTAAAAACGATTTTAAGTCCCAAATGCGCCATATTATAATTAAAAGATAAGTAAGCCTGAGATCTAATAAACTATTTTTCCCTAAAATATTCATTACACTTAAAGTCTATTTTAAGTTCAAATAGTGATGTGTTTCCTTAACAATTTTATGTTAGAACGAATAAAGAAAGTACTGTGTTTAAACTTTGAAATTATGTTGACTGAACCCTTTAAAAGCCGGAACTTCTAGCCACCCACACTTTGGTGTATAAAATCAAACACTTGCTATTCTGTCTGAGCATTATCCCGCTAGTAGTTGCCCCCTTTCAAATCGCGTGCACAAATTCACATTTCTCTCAAAGGCTGTGTGTAAACAACACCTCGGGCTATGGAAGAAAACAACCATTTCAACTATAACTTGGTGTGAGTGGCGGCAAAGCTGTCAACAGTCGTCGCGTCATCACTTGAGCTGCATTGTTGTACAAGTATTTGTCGCACAGGCAACGCGTCGTATGAGTAATGTGGGACTGGGCGTGGGAGTGGGAGTAAGGCAAACCGGGTGGGATTTCCCCGGCAGGCGAGTCTATGCAGTCGAGTGGCGTTCTTTGCATGCTCATTTGTGTCCCTTTCAATTGTCATTCGGGCTGCTGTTGATGTTTTCGTTGCTGGCGTTTGTCGAAGAAGTGCGCCAGACACTTTGTCTACAAGTCGTGCGAGTTGTAAGAGGTATGGAAATGTGGCTCCCCCTAAACTTGAGAATAAATTTAAGGCAACACGACGATGACCCCAATAGCCGTTGCAATAGCAGGTAATAAACGAACTGGCGATGAGCATGCAGGAAGCCGAATGTTGTAAACACGCAACACTCAAACTCGAACTTCTGCTTGTATCTAGGTGGATACATAAACACATGAGCTTAGACGAGCATTTAAATAGTGTATACATGGAGAGAAAATAGTTTTAACTTGCAATTTTTGAAATGAAGATCGTCCAAAATAATTGATCTGTAATTCAAATTCTTGTTTATTTAATTTTTTTCGGAAAAGCCTTTGCGTACATCAATATAATTTAAACTTTCGCTTTTAAAAGTATTCAAATCAAAAGAATAATAATTTATGATGTTACTTTACTAGTTAAAAGATTGTGTATTCCTCCTTAGAGCGTACGCAAAAGAATACTAAGTTAGACTGTTTTAAGATAATTAATTTATCTATATTTAATTATTTACTACATTGAATTTTTTTTAATTTTTGAAAAATTTATGTTTTTTTAAGACTTTATTACTTAAATAAATTGTTAATTACTACATAAATATTTTTTAGCAAAAATTGTATTGTTCTTAATGTCGTGCAATGATTTTTCCCACAGTGTGTTTTGGCAGGGTTCATGCCTTTAGGCACCCTTGTAAACGATGTGGGTGGCTGGCTTTGCACTGAGATAAATCGCATGCAATAACATAGCCTGCATGCCGTTTGTTTGGTCAATATTTATTTGGGCATTAAGCAGAACACACACATACACAAACACAGACAATCGGCATTAAAGCAAATTAAATCGAATCAGTCGAAATGCAATTGCACACAGATGAAAGACGATTGCCATCGGAGCTAAATGGAATTTTCCGGTCCGTGAAAAAAGCGAAAAATCGAAATACAATTAGGCAAAGCACTAGAATGGGTACATAAAAGCGAACCGAACCTAATGCGCGACAGTTGTGAGTTCCTTGGGCGGGTTTCTTCACTGGGATGCTGGCACTGCCACTCGGTATCCCTTTATTTCGCCGGCTTGTTCGATTTCCTCACTTTACGCGGCCAGCATGCGGTCAAATTGCACCGATATGTGTCTGCGTTGAATACAATTTTGTTTAAACAAATCCTTTTGGAGATTTTATGGAGAAAAAAAAGAAGGAAACTTTGTTGAAACAACAACCGCGGGCAGGTCGTGAAAAACGCGACTGAAATAATTGTTATGCTGCGTGTGAAATTTTGCTCTTGTCTTTGCAGCCGGCGCCGGCGTCGTTGTCTGGCCAATGTTTCCTAACAACAAAATAGGGGGAAAGCTCTCAGCTGATGAGAGTTTTCCATGGTTGGCATGCTCATGTATAAATGGCGCGCACTGTAGCCGGCTCTCTCAGCTGCGCTCTCTCTTGGTCAAAAGGTGCGCTGAAAATACTGGGAAATGCATGCGGCTTCCTTTGGGGTACGTTAAGTATACGCGGCGTGTCCGCTCACTGCATTATCAGCTGCCAGCAAAAGGCAACGGACTCACGTGGATCCTCCATTCACAGAAACTCGCCAGCAAATATATTTACCTTCGATACTTACCCAGTCACAACTATTTTCTTTTGCACCTGTTGACTGGTTGGCTTCCCATCACCTATTTGCACTTTTAAAAAACTCTTTCTTTGTTATTTTAAAGTTTTCGCACATTTATTTCGAGCTTTGCTTGGATTTTAACATTACCACCACAACAAAAACATAAGTACTTGTCAAACAATTACTGAGTTAAACTAATTTAAATACAAGCTGCTTGAGTAAAACACACACAATGCACACAGAAAATTGCTGTCAAAGTGCATTTTAAATATGCTAATTAAATGGTTTTCTCCCGCTTTCTCATTGTTTTTCGCTTCCACTTGTTTTGGTATTTTTCTGCATTTTCATTTTGAGCACAGTTACAAACAGCAGTGTCCATTGTTCGTTCACGTAGTGAAGGAAATATATAGGTTTGTCGCAACAATGGCTTAAATTTGTGTTCTAGTAATTAAAACGCTGGCCGAGACTTATTCATCTGGCGTTACCATTGTTCTCTGGCCCATTGTGGCAAGACATCCTGTCCCCGATATACATGTACATATATAAAATGATACGGCTAAGTATCAAGAGTATAAATTCGATATATATTTGGCTTAGTTACAATTCTTCGCTTTTTTGTATTATCCTTACAGGTACAAGTACTCGATGACTTTATCAAAGTCATTTGCTTATTTAGGTTTAAGAGTAGACATTGTATACAATCTATAATATCTATACACAGAACCACCGGATTAGACATTGAGACATGAACGCAATTAATTTAATTTATTGAGACCTACACAATTGAAATCCAAGCAGTCCGCAATCTGTTTTTGATTGTGTTATACCCAATATTATACTACAATGCACACATTCTGTAAATCCGCTTGTACCCACGGCGGAAACTTGATTCTGAGTGACTTTCCCTGAAATTCTGCGTAATTTTCCTATCGAATTACCATGCCCACCCCATTCTTTGTACTTAACTCAACCTTTCTCCTTTGCCCCCCAAAATATGCCTCCCCTTCATACGCTGTCATAAATACATATATCGACTAGGTTGTCCATTCTGTTTTTCGTCCTGTCTGCTCCTTACTGTCCCTGTCTAATCATCACATAAGCTCATTAAATATGTTTACTATCACCAGTGTGGTTGCCACTGTCGTTGTTTCTTGTCCCTCGGCCACTGCTCGTCGGAATTCCCTGCTTCATTTCTATTTATTATTTTCATTTCAATTGTAGGTCCATCAATGACATTGCATGAAGCCCACTGAATAGTGCCATTGCTGTCCATTGTTGGAGAGTGAAATTACTTTGCGTATGTCCTGCCGCCTGATTTCAGTTGTGCCTATTATTTCCACATACAACTCAGTTAAATTAGTCCAACAATGAAGCCTCCACGGCTTTGGAAAATGACTTGATATATTTCAACTCATGATTAGGCATCTCAATCAGACTAAATAGTTTGATGTAAAGCACACAAAATATTACAGTAATAAAAGAAAACGTATTCAAAAAGGGAATTAATCATAAATTGAGTATAGTTTCAGCCAGTTATTTAAAGACAAAGGGGTTAAAACAATATACTGAAACATAGACACAGAAACATAAAGTTCTGTATCTTTACGATCTTTCAAAACAAATTATAAGCAATGTTAACAAGTGGTTTTATGTTATTTCGGTCTCTACAATACAGTGTTTGAATGGATGCTCGCATTGTTTTTTTTTGGCAGATTAGGTTATATTGTAGTGCCGCTTCAGAACTTACTCTGTTCCATGACACTGCTCACCGAATTGTTGATCTCGGCCACCACGATGATCTCCTCGTTCTCCTCCGTCTCCTCGGGCACCATCATGAGGTTGTTGTTCATCAGGTAGCCCTCCAGTCGATGATCCCCCATTCCTGTGTCGCCGGTGTTGCTGCTGCGCAATCGGTGAGTGAACGAGGATCGGGATCGGGTCATGTACGAAGACCTGGTGGTGGAGACCCTCCTCAGGACCCCGCGACCGTAGAAGAGCATGCGCACCTCGACACGAAACCGCGGGTGAGTGGCCGCATACAGGTAGGGATCCACGCAGGCAGCTGTCTTGCAGAAGAGGGCCGGAATCATCGATCCCAGGGGCGTGATGTGCCGCTCCAGGCCAAAGACCCCCATCATGGCCACCACGGCGTATGGGGACCAAGCCAAGAACCATAATCCAATTATGGCCGCCACAATAAACGCCAACTTCTGTTCCGTTTTGGCCTTGTCCTTGTTCGACTGAATCCTGCTGGCTGTGAAGACCACTTTCAGGATGTAGAAGTACGAGTACACAATGGCGGTCAGCGGAATGCAGTAGGCCGCCACAAAGAACAAGGCCATAAAGATGCGGGCGGGGGTCTCTTTGTTCAGGTAGTCGAAGCTGCAGGTGGTCAGAAATCCCTCAGGCACATATACAGAAAGGCCAATGTCCAGGGCCGGCATCACTGCGAACAGAAAGCTATAGCACCAGATTAGCAGGATAATCAGGTAGGAGCGCAGGCGGGAGCAACGTCTCAGCGGCTGCAGCGGGTGCACCACTACATTGTACCGGTCCAGAGCGATGGCCGTGAGCGTTCCGATGGCACAGGTGCCACTTAGACCGCCCACAAATCCGTAGATGCGACAGGCTGTGGAAGGAAAATAATGAGTTTTTTTTTTTTTTTTTTTTGAATTATGCAAGCCAAAGCCCAGAAAAAACCTTCAGGAACTTTTTGAGAGCTGAAGTTTCTCGGTTTCGTATCATACAAAATATTGCGCTCCTTTATTCGAATAACTAGAGTTCCACAAATTGAGCCTACAGAAAAATCTATGACTTAGATTTTAGTTTTGCTTTGTAAACTAAATTATAAATGTCATCGAGCTTAAATCGGTTAAGCAACAAAAATATAGTTTAAGACTTTTTGAGAATCGATTTTCTTTAAGAAATATCTATATAAATATTTATGAAACACTTGAGGCACTTTTACCGGGAAATACCATTAAAAAGGGAGAAAACTGTCAGATAAAGAAATAATTGACAGCATTGATTGGCTTGCTAAAATAATTCAAGGGTTCTTGGACTCTATACACTGGTAAAAAAACATAGTTAAGTCAAATATTTTTTACTTAATTTTAAAAATTTTCGCTTTGATTTTTTTTATTGCTCTTTATGGTTATTTTAAATAAACATTTTTCAAAGTTTTTAATTTAAATATTTACGGATTTGATTTAAAAAATCTGAAAGTTTATTTTCCATTTAACATTGTATCTTAAAGAAAATGCACTTAAATTAAATATGTTTCTAATGTTAATCTAATATTTTCTAAATTATTAAAGTATTTTTACAAGAAATCAATCAAATAAATATACACTATATTTAATATTTAATCTAAATATTATTAATAAAATGTTTGTTTTTTCCTCTTCAATGTTTCTATCAGTGTAGAAACTGTTTATAAATTCTTAGAGCTTTTGGAGGGATGGCCCAATGTTTTTTTATTTTCTACTCTACTCACTTACCAACATCACCCAATGCCGGTCCCTCCTTGATGTTGTTGTATATGGCAATCGGACACTTGACGAGCATCAGGAAATCGCAGATGGCCAGGTTCATCACCAGAATATTGGCCGGAGTTCGCAGCGATTTGCGGTTGGCGAACATGAAGATGACAAAGGCATTGCCCACACATCCGACCACCGAAATGACGAAGTATAGGGCGGCCATCACGAGAAATGTACTGGATTTAGGCGGTTCGAACTGCAGCCAAAAAGGATTAACTTTCGCTATGTAGCTCAGATCGTATTTGTCCCGGTAGTGGATGTAGCTGGGGTATGAACTGTAATTGCTGAATGTTTGGAAGAAACATTATTGAGCTGCGAGTTTTATACGGTGAGTATACTTAATTATGTAAAATAATATTTGGCAGAATTTAGATTTTAAAAGAAATTGTAGTTTGTTTATTGCTTACACTTTATCTTAAAGTGTTCCAATATCGAAAGTATTTACATGTTTTAATATTCATAGCTAATCAACTGAGAAACAAACCATGAGAGGGTTTTCACTAATAAGTTTGCATTAGAAGATTATTCCCTTCTTTGCTGTTAATCTAAAAGAGTTCTAATATGAAAAGTATTTACATTCTTAAATATTGATAGTTTAACAACCAATCAAGATAAGGTTTACAGTAAGAAGTTTGCATTAGTAGATTAATCCCTTTTCTGCACCTATTCCATCTAAGTGCTATTCAATGCAATTTCTTAGAATAACAGCATTCGCCCTAGAAAATTATGTAGAGCTTTTCACAATGGCTTCTTTAGTTAGTCATGAGCATGAAAATGTGCTTCATAAGTGAAATTGGGTATGCAAATTGGGAAATTTATGTCCCTTTAGAATATTATATAAAAATTTTGACATTTTGAGAAGCGATTTACAAGCTGAAATTTTATATTCTAAGTAATTTAAAAAATTGTAAATGAATGCTTGCTCTCAGAAAAGTAATTGATAGTTCCACAAATATTTATATAATTAAAAGCAAGCTTCAAGTATCTATTAGCAAATTGTCCCTACCTAAATATAAGTACTCTGATTATTCTCCACTTTGCAAGTGATACGTACTTAAATGTTATTCAATGCATGCGGGCCCTAGAAAATTAAGCCAAGCTTATCGCGATGACTTGTTGAGCTTGTCGTGAGCATGAGCATATGCGTTATTCGTGGATGTGGGTAAGGATACCCCTCACCTCAGAGCTGTGGAGACGCTGTCATTCACGTGCTTGTCATGGTCATGGTCCTTGCCCACATTCACCGCCGAGGATGCCGCCGAGGGATTGCCTGCCGCCGAGGAAGTGCTGCCGGTTGGGCCGTGGCTCGAGTTGGCCAAGATCGTAGAAAGCGAGAGGGCTCCGGTTAGCCAAAAGCTGCTCTCAGCCGCATCCGTTGTCAGTGTGGGCAGGGTCGTCATGATGATGGCCTCCATGTCTGGTTGGCCTCACCCCGCAAACACGAAAACCCGAAACCCCGCGAATTTACGAGCTTCTCCAAACAGGATCCGGAACGTGCCCGCAAAGGTGGACGCGAAAGTGGCGCTTATTTTCTTGCCAGCGCCTCAACTGCCGCATTTGGCAAGGATGTCGTGTGTCGCCGCCACGGGGATGCCTTCGGTGGTGCGGTCGGTGGTTTGGCGGCAATGCGGTTGCAGCGGTCACGAACCATTTTCCGTTTGCTAAACGCCAATGGGGTTAGCTGCAATTAGCTATCCGCCGGTGACCCTAAAAGTGGAACAAATAATAAAAGAGTTGGCTTAATCGAGGCTCTTATTTAATTAACTGCATCGGTATAGCAATTTCAATCGCATCTTAAAGGTTAAGGTTTTGTCTTTAAACTCGCATTTTTGTGTTTCCCTGGAATAGTATAATTCGTTCCCAACTTATATTATATTAAAAATCATTACAAAAGTTGGTAATGGCAAGCGCCATCAAAAGGGTGGCAATTTTTTTTTGGAATGCCGAGAATTCAGTACTTATTTGAAGCAGCGTGAAATTTATGAACTCGAGCTTACCTTTTTTTTGCAGGCCATCGGGCGAAATACGGCAGGTGGGCTTCGAACGAGGAAGTTGTTAAAAGCAGCAGGAAACCAATAACATTGTGTTAACTGTTCAGCTGCAGTTTAACACAATGCCGAACTTAATATTTCCTCTGCTCTATACTGATTACGAAAGTTTTTAATGTATTTTGCCAACCCAACTGAGCTACACCGCAACTTGAACTTAATTCAATTGCTCTTAAATGCTCCAAAGTGCGGGCCACAAGTTGTGTTCGAACCCTTTGTAAAGCTTAAGTATTCAAATGCACCTTGAATTAAGCTGTAATTACTATGTTTACCCTGGAATGGGGTGAAGTAGATTCAGACTTCATTCCTTGTATAAAATTACTATGCAAAGTAGTCATGCTTTTTACTTAATTACTTTAAAAATACATGTAAAATTGGGACACGAATCAAAATAAATTATTTTTTAACACCCCCCGAAATTTCTATTTAGCCTTCATTTCTTGTTTGATTTTATTTTGCCCACGTAAACTGCTAGCAACTGAAACCAAAACCGAAACCGAAACCAAATCTAGTTTCGGAAACGCATGCCGATTGTTTTCGGACGTGCCAAATTAATTAACATCTAGTTTGGGAAGGATGTTCGGTGTGATTTCTTATTATGTAAATCTCTGAGTTAATGTATTTAATTAGGCAACTTAATTGCTTATTAAATAACTTGCAGGCGGCCACGTGATCCCGGCAGGCTTTCAGAATTTGAGGTCTTGCCTCAAGTGCTTCTCAACTGAAACTTAAACACGAACTTCTGCGAAAGGAACCCAAGCATAAACAGCACTTGGCCAAAGACAAATTCTGAGCCGGAAACTTTTGCCAGCAGCAACAACTGCAGCAGCTGCACAGGAACAACTATTTAAGTGACCTATGTCCCAGGAGTTGCCGCTCAAGCGTTTGCTTATTATATTTACAACAGCAACTGGTGAAGAGCAAAACAGAGTCGACGACTCTGCCTTTTGTGTTATATCCGCTGGCAAATATATAGTTCCGCTTTGAAAATAGCACACTTTTCCATTTAAGTATCACTAATTGGCCCATTGAAATTTGTCTTCGCCTTTGGAGCTTCCACAGAGGGTACAGGGTTTTGTTTTGATACTTGCTCCGACTGAATGCGAACTAAATTTTGTTGAATATCGAATGCGTTTCCATAGGAGGCAAGCTGTGGCATTGGCAATTAATCATTCCAAAATGATGTGGAAGTAGGTTCCTTTCCGGTAATATTTTCCTGCTTGTTAGCAATCAAAAGGCTTTCACAGTTGTGTCAGTTAAATTGAGAAGTGCGCATGCTGTTTTTGAATGCTCGTTAAAATGGCCGAGTCTCAGACTTTTAAAGGTGATATCCGGAAATCAACATTTAAATTTTAACAAACGAATCTGATTTTATAAAAAAGTTCTTAGTAGTTTAATATTCAAGCTAATATTGGGTTTGCCGGTTTTTGTTTTTGATTTTACCTTTAATTAATACTTTTAATACTTTAATAAGAGGTCTTCAAACATACTTTAAATAAAATTTAAATTTAATCAAATAATATAGTTTTTGCTGTAAATGTTGTATGTCATATAAAAAACTTTAATTATATGTTACATTTTGTATGACTTTCAGAATTCACTTTGTTCCTTTACATGAAAATTGCTTTTGGCCATTTCAGACTCAATCATGTGCATTTCAATGAAGTTTTACTCACAGCATCTTAAATTATACAATGGATTGATTGAGGTTCAGGGTAATTGAACAAAACCTGTTGAATGTCATGTTTTACATACGCCTGTTTACCCATGTCAAGCGATTTAAATTGCTGGACTTGAAACTGACAGTTCCAAATTTAAAATACAATTTGGGTGAAACAAATTTCTCTATGTATGCATAAAGCGTACACAAAAACAAAAACGTCTTCAATGGAGGCTTCTTAGAACCCGATTAGCCAATTGAGGGGCATTCAGGACGATCAAAGGACCCAACTAAGCAGAGAGCTGTTAAGAAGCCTGTCGTCCCTCTAGAAAAAGTGCAAGTGGGCGTGACATGTTTGGGCCCATTCGACTTTCATTCGATTAGGCCAGGTTCTTAACGGCCAGGGCCATACTTTTGCAAATTATCCACTACTATCAGCCGCTTTGGTAATGCAAGGCCATCCCAGTGAGCACTAAACAAAAGCGGAACCATCACTTAGGCGCAGATTTTTTAGTTGGCGGATATGCGCATTTTGGCTGAATGCAAAAACGATTCGCTGGCAAATGCATTTAGTCTTTTAGTTCTCCGCCACAATTTCATCCGCTCTCGAAATTTAATTACGAGTGGAAATGGCTTAAAGTGTTCAGTGCTGTTTTGTTCAGTTCAGTTCGGTTCTGTTCATCCTGCGGCAACTGGAACCGCGGTATGATTACGCGGAAGCATTTATCCAGCCACTTGCTAAAAAAGCGCGAAATTGCTGACAACGGTCGCAAGAGAGCAAGAAAATAATTTATTTTAATTAAGCTTTAATTTTTGCTGGTTTGATCGTTGCTCGATTGCACAAAAAGCTGTCACAATAATTGCATTGCAATTGTTGGGAGTTAAAGGTGCTGAGTGCTTTTGCTAACGCAAAAAAGTGGTGAAAGTAAACCTTAATATTTTATTTTTTTTACAGATATACTGCCGATCCTTTGACATTAAATTGCAGATAGCTTTAATTGCTTGAAATACAATCCTCAATTATAATTATTTTTGCAAAAAGTTATCTTTGAACTAAGGGAAGGTATAAATTTGTTCGCATAGACAAGAACTTCCCAATTTAAAGGGGCACACAGTCACGAAATCACGTTTATCCATAAGCAATTTAAGTCACATTTTTTTAAATCAAATTTTTGCCACGCAAGCAAGCACATGTTTTTGGATAGGACGTGTAATGTGCCACCACTTCTGCCATGCATCCTTTGTTCAATCGGGTAACACCAGCTGAAAGGACACGTTTCAAAGCTGATTCATAAACATGAAAACTAGGCGATATCCAAGCTTTAAGAGAAGGTAAATCTGAGTCGTGGACAATTTGTATTTTCGCTTTGGGAACCCATGACCCCCTGGGTATATTGATTTATGCTCGCGCAAGTTTTCATTTCACAATTTTCACTTATGTATGGCAGTTTATTGCAGTCCTCATCTGTACTCAGCCTTTTCCCCCAGCCCCAGCCTCAGCCTTTTCCCGAATCCCCTTGTCCCATCCACTACACGTGCTCTGGCTGGTCTGGTTTTTCCGCCAAATGTATGGAAAGCTTGGGACCCAAGGCTGTGGCAAAACACAGAGTTCTATGCCGCCATCATCAACAGGCTTTTAAAAGCCTAAACATGCATAGAGAAAATAATATGTAAAGTGAAGTGTAAAAAAAAATTACTTGAAGTGTATAAATCAGTAAAGGTTTTTAAATTTCAATCAAATTAATTATTATTTTCATAATTATAATATTGTGTATGTATATATATAATATTCTTTTTAATTTTCCTGCAAGTTAAGTGTACTTCACTATATTAATATTATTTTATGCTTTTTAAATTCCAAAAACAGTTGTTTGGAGAAGACATATAAATATATTTACTTTACGACTACAAATATTTAACAGTGCAAATTGCAAAATTTTTATTAACTGTCATTCTAAAATTAAATTTATGGTACCCACGAGTGTACATGTCAGTTGGGTGAACAAATAAAATCAATTTTTTTGTATGTACACTTGGAAAGTATTCTAGGCTAGGCAGATTTGTATTTTAAAGGTAAGAAATAATAACTACAAAATATGTTATTTATACATTTCAAAAAAATTAGGAATCCAATGCAATGTTATTGTTAAAAACATAACAAACCTAAAAATTAAAAAAAAAAAAAAATTAATTTCTATTTTATTTTGAAGTGTAATATCATTTTAATCATTTTTTTTTGCTGGCGTAGAACGTGAATTTTAATTCACCAGCTTTGCTCGCAATGCTTTTTCCCCTGTGTAGCGGCGATGAATGCTAATGCTGATGGCTCATGGGACTGAGATAGGCAGGGCACACTGCTGAAACTGAAATATGCTCTGCATTACAGCATGTCAAGTATCCAATCTGGCCTGAATTAAGCCACGGCGCCTTTAAGATGCGGATTGCCATTGTGACCGGCCGGCGAACCATCAACCATCAGCTGGTGCAGTGGCCGGAATGTAGGCAAAACAGTCAAGTGCACTCACCATTGCATATATGCGAATTGTTGGCTAGCTGGGGAAATGAAACGGAATGCATGGGCTGCGTATCTTCAAGACATCCAAGGAGCCATCTACGAGGCCAACTGCTCGAGAAGCGCCCCAAGACATGCGGCTGACGTCCACTGAAGACCACTTCATGGGGCTTACAGTTCGTTCGCCATGGTCTTTGTGAGATGCCGTTTCCTATTTGCCCGGAGTCCCAGTACTCAGGTGTGTCAGCCTGACAAAGGAGGACCCGAAAACGAAGGGACTCGGACTGCCGGAAAAAGAGCAGCCTGCACTTGGCCATTAATTCTTAGGCAATCCCCTTTTTCCCATTAGGAAAAGCCGCTTATTGCCAGCTGGCTGCCTGAAGTGTATTGTTTAAGTATATTTTTTGCTAATAATAAGCCCTTCCCAAGTAGACCCCAATCAAATTAATCCAAATTAAGCAAACAAAATCATCCATTTTACAAATAATCTGATAAACAAACAACAGAAAAATCAAAGGCATTTGCTTATTAAATGAAAACGGATACAAATGAATAAAGGGCAAATCCCACGTCTAAAAATTAATTTCGATAAAAGCCCTTATCAAAGGAATTTTTTAAATTATTTTCTGCATTTCCCTTTCAGTTTCATATTTGATTTCTATCGTTTGCAGCGCAGTTTACTGGCCAACAAAGGATAAAAATAGCTTCTGGGAAAAGTGGGACTTATAGGTTAATACTTCATATTTGCTTTGCGTTTGATGTGTACTCATTTCTGTGATTCGCTTAGCATTTAGAAGAATATAAACACAAATGCGGGTTAAATTGACAGAAAGTTTAGTTTTCGATTCGGTTCAAATCAAAGAGTTTGTCAGCACATTTGTATAAAACGAAACATTTGAAAAGTAAATACTCGTTGAGTCTGCTGATTGATATTATTCTGTGACAAGAATCAATGAAAATAAATGGTCTTTTTGTTTGCAAGTAAATAAAGTCTAACAAGTATGATCAGTGGCGCATTCAGGTCTATTTGTGAGGGTGGGGTGTTCAATCACAGTTTTTACCCCAGTTTTTATTGCCTATGCCACTGAGTATTGCCAAAGCATACAATCTGATTACAGAAATATGTAAAAATGGTTATAGGAATTGGCTGTGCTCACCTGCCGTGATTATTGAGTTATTTTGTTTACGCAAACTTAAAGGTCACTCTACTTAGTTTTGTTAGTGCCTTGCATTGCAACTATTTTTCAACAAATTTGTTTGCTTTTGAATTCTGGATTTTATTATTTTTGTTAAGACCACTTGGTACTGAAAAGAGCTGAATTCTTACAAAAGTTCACTTTTCAGTTTATCATCGGTCAGGTCCAAAGTTGGCCAGCGCCAATGGCCAACTGGCGCCAACCGGAGACAAAACTTTAACTCAATTTCCGGCGATTACCCGGAAAAGTTATTTTCGTGAAATTTTAAGCAGCTTTTAAGCCGTTCTTTTGACGACTTAGCGGCTTTCAGAGCGATGCTAAAGCCATTACTTGTTGACACGCGGCGTATACGCAATTTTTAATTAAACCGCCAGTTGCTTAGAGATTAAAAGCATCCGAACAATGGCAGAGGTGCAAACCGACTGGGCTGTGGACTCGCGTGCGACTGAATCCCAGGACGCAGCAGCTGGTAGTTTTATCAATGAAAATTGTTGCTTGTCGGCATCCTTTTTTCCGAACGGAGGATGGTAAAGAGAGATTCGACGAGCGAGCAGGCGCGAAAGAGAAAGTGCTTTCTCGGCTCTTAAATGCAGGATGCGGTTTTATCTGCCCCAGCAAAAGTTGGCTTGTTGGTTCATATTTGCCGAGGCTATTCACTTTTCATTACTGCCACTTGTGTGTTGTTCTTGAACTCGACAGACGAAGAAGCCCCCTAGGAAAATGGATGTTTTTAAGCACACATTATCGGTGTGCGGGTCAGTTATTGGCTCCTCTACTTTGTGTGGTCAATAGTTGGTTTCGAGTGGGTGAAGTGTTTCACCATCGAGTGGATGTTCATTGATAAGCGCCGCCCTGCTCATTTTTAGGTCCAGGTGTGCGTGCCAAAACAGCCGCAATCCTGCAGTGTATCTTTTAATATAATAAACTCAAACGGCATCATGATTATGAGGTGGCTTAGAGGGGTATTTAGATCTGACTTTAGGGGATTCCTTTCATTTTTATTCAAAGTGAATATCCTCAACCTTTTTATTAAATTATATATTAACAAAAAAAAAAAAATTAAAAATTACACCAGAGAGAAAGCGAGTATTAATTGATTATACATTAGTTTTGTTATAAAAATTAATCAATATTAAATAATGATACAAATCATTATAATCACTTTTAAAAGTCAACATCTATTTTCCCCAATTCCCCAAAAGACAAATTTATATATTTTATCAAAACTAGAATTATTTAAATAGCACATTGCGCGAAAAAAAATAGTTTGTCGATTTTAAAAGAGTTAACTAAAACAGCCCTTACCAAAACTTGTATTTTTCCACCTTAATTTAACATTCTATGGCATTTACATGGTTGAGTTGGCCCACAAATCAAAAATAATAATTACACAGTATTAACTAGCTCATAAACACCTTGGTCTATTATATTTCGAGGAATTTATGCGGTTGACTGCGGTACGAAATAGTAGAGTTCGAGCGGCGATGACAAACTGGCGGCATTTTTCTGGTTTAGCATCGTCATGAACCGTTTCAGAGCTCGTAAATTGAGCAAAGCCAGCCGCAGCCAGTCGGCAGTTGCACTTTAATTAAAAATAAATACGGATAAAGGCCGTTTTCCCATGCTGCCGCTTTCCCCTTAGCAAATGCCAACGAGTTTAGTTCTAATGATTATTGATGTGGCTGCTGATGGCTTGGCTGTTTACTGGCTGTTCTCTGACCTGTCCAACAATGATTGCAGCTTGCCGTTGTCTGGTCTAAGGCAAATGCTCCGGGTTACATTCACGAGCCCAAACTCTTTACATTTCTGCCGATTTATTCAGCTGTGCATATTTTTTTATTTTCGTAATTCCCTGTTGTTTTCTGTGTTCGCTGTTGGCAAGAGCTCTTGGCTTAACTTGGCCAAAATGAGGGCTTGTAATCAGTGAAAATAAAAAACATTCAGCTCAAATGGTTGTTTTTCTTATTTGCCAATGTTATATTCTAATACCCTTAAAAAAAAGTACAGCTTAAAATATTTACACTAAAAATGTAGAGGTATTTAAAAATATCTCTAATTTTAAACTTTTAAATATGAATTACACCTATACAACATTTTTGTATTTTATGCTTTAATAAAAAGGTACACAACAAAATGTTTGTTATTATTTAATTTTAAAATTAAGGAATACATACACTGTATTAAATATTTATGACTTTTATTATACATTTACTAGCCCATTTAACAATTTATGGTAAGATAGAAATTTGATCCTTAAATCCATTACAAAAATGAGAAAAACTTGTATATACTTCTAACATCTAAAATAATATAATGTTTTTAAAATGTGATACATTTTGTAAGACCTTCTCCAAAGAGTATTGAAAAAAACGCAAATACATATTTATATGTGCAGGATATACTTCAAACTTTTGCAGGTTGTCTTCCCGGGTTAGATATTAAAAGTTTTGCTTTGTGGCACTAAATTATACGACATTTACGCATTTGCCGCCGGTTAGTAGTATATATTTTGTTTTCAGTTTGTAATTCAAAGCACGAAAAAAGCACTTACTCTCTCTGTTTATATCACTGTCTCTGTCTCGATGTGTACTTCTGGTTTCGCCGCCATTCCCCCACTCTTATTTTCCCAAAACCCCGAGCAGAGTAATTAGTGACTTGTACAAAAAAATAGGAATACAAAAAGAGTCTATTCTAAAGCGGGCATAAGCGTAAGTGTTCTCTGCGCAACTTTTCCAGATTGTAGACTTTGTGCTCGGGGAAACAGACATTTATGCTCCCGCTTGACATATCACGGAGGTCGTTTTAATACACGCCCCACTCAGCTTGCCCTGATGAACGACAATGCGAAATGCTTAACAGCTCTGGTAAAAATTTCCATTGCCAAAGCCGAACTTCGCGGGATGAGTCAGTCGGTAAAGTAAATGGGCTAAACAAGTATCCGTAGAGTGTAAAAAAATAAGACATCTGACGATTCCAATCTTTCAATGATTTAATAACAATACAAGAAACAATTTTCTAGTTTTAACTAGACTTAACACCTTTTCTTTTTAATAAAATACTTTATCAATTTGTATTTATACTGTTTTTTAAGCTTTGTAACAAAAGTGTACCTTTGAAATATTCCCACCTTTTAAAATAGCAAAATCAAATAACTAGTGTTTTGAAATCTTTATGAAATTATCAGTGATATCTGAACGCAGTCCTGAAAATACAGCGTAATTAACGCAGTTATCTGGCATAGAATATTTTGTTTATCGAATTTGGGTAATCTAACAAAAGAGTAAACAATTTCAGCCATTGACTCTTATTTGTAAAACTTAAACCTTCGAAAGCCTGCAATGTGTACAAGTGATGGGCTCGCTTTATAAATTTCATATGTATGTGAAACAAATTAATTTAATGAAAACTATTGATCGGTTCTGGTGACAGTGAAAAGGTATCGATGTCAGGGGAATTGGTTACGCAGTGCAAGGCAAACAAGCTGCACAACGCGATTAGCATGCAATAGTAATGCCGCTTAATGTGCATGGCCTGTGCATTTCCATTTCTCTACGATTTGTGGCTTTGACATGTGATGCAAAGATAAACAACAAAGCAATCAGCCTAAGTATCGCACAGATATATAGATAAGCCCTTCAAGTCCCCCACATTTCACCAGCCACATTCAAACAATACTGCTGGCTGTTGATCATTGAAAACCTGCGGTTTTGTAACCCCCTCAACCTCACTTTTTTCAAGCGCTTTCAACAGTCCCCTGAACAATCGAAATTTGACTGTCCAGTCTCGTCTTCAGGTCTTTCCCCGACTTGGATTATGATAGTCATCCGATTCGGCAGTTACTCATCGTCAGTTGATTCCAGCACGCACACAATTAGTCATTCAATTAATAGGGGTTTTTGACTGCTCGAATCTAGCATACCCTCTGGTACCTTAGATTTCTCGGCATACTGAAGCAATCAAAGAGACATAATGTTGGAAGGTAGAACTAAACTAACGGAAAACTTCAAAAGCTTTGGGTGATAGTGTAGAAGTACACCCATGGCTGACAAATTAGGGGCGATGGTTTAAAAACGACTGCATCACTTTTAATTTGTATTACATTTTAGGGGAATAATTTTAATCAAATTAAGTTTAAGCTATAAAGCTTAATAAATTAAATATTTTAAGTTATTAAGAACATCGTAATTGTGATTGCCAATAAATATTTTGTAAATGTATGGAAAACGTAAAACTAAATGAAACTTTATAGCTTAACTGAAGCCATTTCAAGCCTTTAAAAGACCAATAATTTTCGTTCTGTTTATTAAACATTGAAGTAATAAACCGTTTATTATTAGATGAGCACAATAAACACTCGAAAGAAGGCGATATTCTGGGGTCGTTACTTTATTTTAGTAGCTTCGTGTAATGAAGAAACACTCAAAATTGTACCGTTTGTAGAATCTAGTTGAGTGGAATAGTTTAACGGTTACCACGATTCAAAGGCAAGGTAAAGTCAGCCAAATGATTAACCTTTTAAATTTTAATCGGCTGTGGCTGGTATTTGGTTTGGGCTTGGCCTGCGAATTGGTCGCTTCCTCAGCACTTGAGTGGATACATTGGAAAGTTTCCGACCCCTGGGCCTCCAACTCGATTGGCCAGCAAACAGCGGAGCCAGAAGCGGAAGCACAAGCACAAACACAAGCAGAAGCAATCGGCGGCAGACACAAACCTCCGACGAGGCGATATAAGTTGCGGGTTCGTCGAGGCCCTAACCGCAGTTGTGTGACCGCGTTCGGCGGGCGAGCACGGAAAATAAGTCAGTAAGCCGCCAGATTTGTGCATTGCCGTTGCCATAAATAGTTACAGTTCGTAAATTAGTGGCGATTGGTGACAGTGCCTAGATAGCCCCGATAAGGCAAGTGTTCCGCGAAAGTTACACCAAGGCGAAGTGAAATCATGGGGAGGTCTCGCAACACCAACACCACACTTGCAATTGTCATTGCCCCGATCTTGATTTGTGGTGAGCTATAATACTATAGTAGCCAAACAAAGGAGTAACTTGATACTGAGACATTGTTGACAAAAATGCTTTAATCAAGATACGAGGCCTGCAATTAAGCCACATATGCCACACAGTGTTTTCATAACGAAGTGCTATAAACATTTAAACAATTGTCAGGACTGTGATAGCCCTTGCTACACGCAGAAAAAAAAGTGTTTAATGTGTAAATAATTTAACTTTGTGTAATAAGTAACCGAATTAACAAATTGAAAAATGTTGTAAGACAATATTTTTGCAGATTGATGTCATTTTCCAGAAAATCATCATAAATTATTTTATCGTGTTGATAGATATATAAGTAAAATTTATTGTCACTTAAAAGTTGTTAAACTATAAAATAATAATTAACTAAGTCATTATCATTTTGTAAATGCCCGATTATCTTGGTTTTTAATCAACTAACAACTGGAGGAAATCACAGTGTGAAGCTTTAATGATCATGATACCTGTCGTAGACAATCACAAAGGGATTTTTTGTAATAGGAAATTGTTTCTACTGTAATTTTTACAATTAGCTCAATAAACTTTATTTAGTTACGGTGTGAGCTAATTTGGGAAACAGTATTCTAAACATGCGGCTAATAGAAATTATACCATAATTTACTTAAATTTATCATAGATATGGCAACTCGTTAATGAGAGATAATTTGGCACATGTATTTTGCTATTTTAGTTTACACTTTTTTGTAGCCCAACATTTTTGTCTGGCATTTACAAATTAAAAATATTACAAGTGGTATTTACAACTGACAGTTGCGCCCTTTTATAGAAATTCTCGGCAAACTGTAATGAACTTTACACGGTTAACTGTTGCTCGATAAATGCTAATTGAATGAGCAATTACGGGTGTCTTGATGTTTGAACTGCCTGAACTGATTCCCAATGACGACGGGCACCACATTAATAAAATGTGCAAAATTAATAGGACACACATATCGCGTATTTATAGCTTTCGCCGCGACCAAAAATAGTTGATAGCTTTGCTCAACAGGTCTAGTGATAACACACCCACTCGATGTCACGAAATGTCACCGACATTATCTTTCAATTAGCACCTCAAGTAGCTCGATTAACTGTCTCTGTTTGTTTTCTCTCAAAAAATAAATTCATATAATTTAGACTTGTTGTCGCAGAGATCAATACTTAATATTTAGGCTGTACATGTCATTTTAACCATTTACTTACTAAGTTTAAGCGTATAAATATTTTATTTAAATACAACTATTTTAATGAAAACTGTTCTCTTAGCTTCGGTTGTTTTGGCCCAAGATTTTGGATATGAGGGCAGATATGGACCCGAGCACTGGGGTGAAGATTATGCCCGATGCAGTGGAAAACACCAGAGTCCCATAAATATCGACAAGGTTACGGCTGTGGAGAAAAGGTTTCCCAAGCTGGACTTTTTTAATTTCAACGTGGTGCCGCATGCCTTTCAAATGTCGAATAATGGTCACACGGTGCTGGTGAAGATGAGTTTCGACGAGGACACAGTGCCGACTGTGAGAGGAGGTCCTTTGGCGGAGAAAACTCCTTTGGGCTACCAGTTCGAGCAGTTCCACTTCCACTGGGGCGAGAACGATACGATAGGCAGCGAGGACCTGGTCGATAACCATGCCTATCCCGCCGAGCTCCATGTGGTCTTGCGAAATCTCGAATATCCTGATTTTGCAAGCGCTCTGGACAAGGATCATGGCATCGCCGTGATGGCCTTCTTCTTTCAGGTGAGGAAGCTCTTGTTGACTGTGGAAAACAAGCGTTTTTAATGTAATGTCTCTCCATTTATAGATTAGCAACAATTCAACTGGTGGCTATGAGGGTTTCACGAATTTGCTGTCTCAGATTGACCGGAAAGGCAAAACCGTGAACATGACCAACCCACTTCCCCTGGGACAATACATCTCGAAGTCTTTGGAAAGTTACTACACCTACACTGGTTCTCTGACAACTCCGCCATGCAGTGAGGAGGTTACCTGGATCGATTTCACAGTGCCCATAGACATTACGGAGAAACAGGTAAATATCTTGTATGAAAAGAGACAATTAGTAAATATTAGGTCAAAAGAGTTACTTAACCCAACAAAATAAAGCCATCATTTGTCAGTTTATTATATTTAAAAGTCATTCTTTGTGGAACTTAAATTATAGAAGTTATATAAAAAACAGTGTGATTTTTTGTCAACCTTATTATTGCACTAATAATTTTAAATAGTAGAAAAGATGTTTGTATGTTTGGTTTGATTAGCATGTAGCTTTCATTTATTATAGTGATGATAATACAAAGAGGTCAAACGGAATTATTATTATATTTTAATGTTTACCTAAGCGTGACATTTTTCCCAAAACTAATTTTAATTTTTATTTTTCCCTAGTTGAGCGCTTTCCGACTGCTGACGGCCAATGATGATCATCTAAAGAACAATTTCCGACCCATCCAGCCGCTGAACGATCGCACCTTGTACAAGAACTATATAGTGGTACCGATATTCAACATGGGCTCGATTCCGTTTGTCAATGCGGAAAATGCGGCTGGCAATGGGAGGTGGAGGCCCCTTTGCCTGGCAGTCCTGCTACCCAGTTTTGTCCTCATGGCTCTGCTAAGGACCTCCGTTTTCAGTGGTTTTTAATTAGAATTCTGCGGCGGGGAATCGAAGGTTAAATCGTTAAATGCCTAGCATGCGTTGAGGCGTCCAATTAAGCGCTGTAATTTACATTTTCCGCTCTTGTTCGCCGTCGCTGTTTGTTGTTCAAACACGAGTGCCGGTAATTTCCTCGGCACGGGCTCCTGCCGGCAGGTCAACCATATATATCTACGGGCAAACAATTAGGCGGCAGTACAGGGAAATTATTAAGCCCAAAAGGGGGGAGTTTTTCAGCTGGTACGATACCTTTACTCATCAATTATGCAGCACCTCGCACAAAGACTGTCAACTTCAACCGTATCGCATCCGTATTCGTATTCGCGTCCGTCCAACGTTAAACGTCCTTCATCCAAAGAAGCCTGTCAGTGCGAGGGTGACCCACTTGGAATTGCACATTGTGATTTTTAATGCTTGGCACAGGCAAAGCTTTTTATTTATGTACTTTAGGCTTAAGTTTTGTAAACATAAAACCGTAATAAAATGTATTTTTTGTTAATTTATGTTTGCTTGTGTTGTGGAATTACTAACAGCTTATTAAAGGGTTATTTTTTTGTAGTACTACGGAATTCATTAGTTAATGTACTCATTAATTTAAAGTTTATATTTATATTGATTTTTTGTAATAATAATTTTATATAATTGCAAAAAAGTTTTAAAGGTCATGAATGATTTATTAATAAAAGACTTTGTTAAATTTTGTTTCGGTTTTAACTTAATAAACATTCAAAGCGACTTTGTGTTATAATAATTTTATATGTTTGCCATGAGCTTTAAAGATCACGTTTTCTTAGATATTAATTACTTCTTCTCAATTTTTTACACTGTTTTTATTTCTGTATTTATTTTAAAGATGTCATATAGTAATGTATACTTTTCGGCGAGCATAAAAATGTACAATTCCTTTAAATTATGAATCCCTTTTTTTCTGATAAATTACGTATTTTCGACAGCTTAACATATCCTGTCTAGATTGCTTGTGTACTTGATTTATTTGACGCATGATAATGTAATCTAAGAGTCTTGTGCTGGCAGGGGAGAGTACTTTTGATGACCCGATGACCCTGGCTGTCAGCTGAAGCCTAATGAATTATTGCAAGCATGTGCACAAATCTATCAGCAAAATATCAACTTTTGAATTAAAGTCGAAGAGTTCGTCTGGCGAAAGTCGAGCTCGCCAACATGATTTATTTATAATTGCTTGAGGCCGTAGTAAAAACGGTGGAGCCTCTCTATAACAAACAGTTATCTCATTTATGGGACAACATAGATTCGCAGGAGGCTCTAGTGAGAGGACTCTGTATTTTGGAAAACGGATTGATCATCGTTGTTTGCCATTTGTGCCCATTCTGCGTCTAATAGCTTTGTCCATCCGACCTCTCGAACTTTACGTATGATCCCCTACCTAATTATAGAATAATAATAGCATTTTAATAACCTTATCATGTTTGTTTATGAATGTGATCGACCATACAATATGGCGAATTCGACCTAGAACTTGGGGCCAATGCTGCGCAGTGGGAAATCAAAATGCGATCTAGATATGCAGTAAAAATAGCAATACTATAAATAAAACGATTTAAAGGCCTGTCCAGTTTCCGTTTGCTTTTATTGACTTTTATAACTCTCTCCTCGACCGATTGCATTCGCCGGCACGATCTGATTTAATTGATGATACCAGCATCGACATGGGCAACGGCATCGGTGTGAAATAAAAATATTATGAAACTTTTCCATTGCCGCCCAGCTTCCCCAATACCCGTACTTTGTGCGAAACGCTCCCCTAATAGGTGATAAGGTTTGTTGACAAAGATCGTTACAAACTGACCCCTTGATGGTGACGAACGGCGATATTGCGACTCGGGAAACTTGGAACAAGCCCCTCCGGCCCAGGTCTATATAGATCACCATCACCATCCACTTCTAAGTATGGCGATCAGTCCGCCCCTTCGTGGGCAGTGTGAAATCTCAACTTGTAGTTCGCACTTGCGACGAATGTGAGTCTGGATCGAATCGAATGGGATCGACGTCATGTTTGTAGACGACTGATAACTTTTCTTTAGGCAATCCCCCCCTTGATGGCACATTAAGCTTCAGCTTGATGACTGTGTGCCCAGATTGCGGGCCGTTGTTTCTACTTTTAGACGTTCGTCTGACCGCTGGATGTGGAGCGTTGGCTTTTGGCTATGGACCTGTTGTTTTCCTGGCGGTTGTTCAAGGTTAGCCATGGCCCGAGATCTATCGGAGGAATATTTTGGGTGCTTAAGGCGTGACTTCTGATCTAGGGAAGTATTGTATGCCTGATCTCACATGCTGGAAATCCGTTGAAGTCATGTTACTATCCCGTTAGATTTTTGATTTCGTTATTGTTATGCAAAAGTTTTTGTTTCTTTTGCTATTTTACAAAATAACAAAATTTATTTATAATATAAATATAAAAAATATATAACTATTGAGTCGAGTAAATTCTTATCTTAAACTTAAAGAAACACATTCATGAGTCCTCAAGTAACGACCCCAACCATCAGAATCGTTACTCAGTGCCGTGGCCTTGCACTTGATCCAGATATATGTGAAACAGACTCATTATGTATTTTTATAGCCTACCTTTCGATGTTATCAGTCAAGTGCAGTTTTCAGTTTTATGAGTTTATGTAGCGAAATAAAAAGTAATGCAGCTCTAGATAAGTCGAGCAGAATTTGTGTGGGAGTCCCGGACTTCTGATAAGGAATTTTAAAACCAAATGTAATGCAATTTAAAAGGCCTTATGTTTCTCCTTATATATGGTGATATAAATGTTTGAGCCCGGGTTTCAGGCGTAATATTGATAATGATTGGGAGAGGCCGCACGGGAAGCGACGCAGGCGACTCTCGTGTTTTGAAAAATAAAAAACATACTATAAATCATTTTCGAGTACACTTAGAATAGAAGAGAGTGTACTATATGGAATGTGATTGTGTATTCCGTTTAATTTCCGATGGTCGGCAGGCTATAAAAGTGTGAGATCTAAGCGCCCAGCGATTCAAAAGTGTTTTGCTTGCTTAAGTGCGCGGTACTACCCAAAATTCTAATTCAAGTTCTTAAATACTACTTAACATTTAATTTTCTTCAAAATGAGAATCCTTGCGGAGGTAAAAATTGGTTTACTTTTAGTGATTTAAAGTGTCTTAAACAATAGTGCATTTTATTGATAGAACCATATCCATCTTCTGGACCCTTCGGAACTGATGCGCCCTGAGCCCACATTTGCCGACAAGAATCCCTCCAAATTCCGGGACTACAGTGTGGACACCAACGATCCCCTAAAGGAACGTGTGCGTCAGACCTATCGCCAGATGCACTTGAACCAGACCGTGGACTTTGTCAAGGGTAAGTTACAAAAGCAAGTGCAATTAAAAAGGAATAATAATTATGATATCAATCATTTTATTGAATAATATTATAATAATTATAATATTGAATAATATATGCAATTTTTTAAACTTAAAAACTTAGACAAAAGAAAAACTTTTAAAGCCTAATCAAATGTGATTCAATTTAAAATTATCGTTAAAATTATTCCTGGAATCTAATAAAAAATTGCACAAATTGCACAGTTATAAAAACATTGAGTTAAAATATTTAGTTAAATTTCAATGTGAGAAACATTACAACATTTTAAACTACTTTAATTCCTAGACATGAATTAAAACACATGAACCAAAAAAATAGTCATAGAAATTAAGCTATTGTAAAATGAATTAAGAATAACAAATTTGTCAATAAGATGAGTATAAAAATAATAACACAAAAGCATCAAAATAAAAACTATGTGGCTTAAACATAAGGGCTACAGTTGTAGACTTCATTTAGAAATGAATCTACAAAGTATAGGTGTGGGTTCAAAACAGGTTAGCCATTTAATATGTTATTAAAAATATTTCCTTTCCTCAGAACTTAGCTATCCATTTTATATTTAAATTGTGATTATTTTTATAAGGTCGCCGCGATCGCTGGCTGAAGTTCAACACGATTAAGATGACTGTGCGCGAGGCTCTGGAGAAGCTGAACGATCTGGTGGACGAGTCCGATCCCGACCTGGATCTGCCCAACATAATCCACGCCTTCCAGGCCGCCGAACGGGCACGAGCCGAGTTCCCGGAGCACGATTGGCTGCACCTGACGGCCCTCATCCACGATCTGGGCAAGATCATGGCCTTCTACGATGAGCCCCAGTGGGCGGTGGTCGGAGACACCTTCGCCGTGGGCTGTCGATGGGGCGACAGCATTGTTTACCGGGAGGAGAGCTTCGAGGGAAATCCCGACGGGGATAATCCCGCTTATAACACCGAGTTGGGCATTTACAAGCCCAACTGTGGTGTGGACAATCTGCTGATGTCCTGGGGACACGATGAGTACATGTATTCTGTGCTGAAGCACAACAAGACTAAGCTGCCCCATGTGGCATGCAACATCATTCGCTTCCACTCGTTTTACCCGTGGCACAACGGCGGCGATTATAAGCACCTGGAGGCTCCCCAAGATGCGGAGACCAAGAAGTGGGTGCTGATCTTCAAGTGAGTTTATTTATTTTTTTAATTTAAACCCCAGTTTAATAACCCATTTTCCCATCAGTCGCTACGATTTGTACACCAAGAGCGAGGTGGTTCCGGATATTGAGGCTTTGTGGCCTTATTATCAGACTTTGATCGATAAATATTTGCCAGGAGAGTTGGAGTTCTAAGCAAATGTTTAAAGATTTCCTATTTTATAGATCTTAATTTACCAGCAACCATTATTTTTTCAAGCGATTTAACCCTATTTCTTAGATAACACATATACTTGTAATATAATATAAAACATGTGTAATACTGTATATCCAATATAAAAATTATGTACAAATACTAAAAACACTGTCTTGATTTACTTTTATTATTCTTGACGGGTTTGAAAATGTAAGAATTCAGAAAATGTAAATATATTTCAACAAGTACTCGACCTTCATTTTTCTTAAAAGTGTACATACTTTTCGGCTGTATCAATTTGTGAGAACACCTATTGTGGGGAAGGAAATATTTCGTAGGCGATGCATGTCTAAAAAATAAATTAAATCAAGTGGATATCTAACAACCTTAATATGTATACGGCTATCGTATAGATGTCCAACGAAGAGATCTGCCCAAATCAAAATCAGGCATTAGAAATCTAATCGCATAGCGTGCCCAGATCTCAATTGAGACTGGTTGTTCAGGTGGTGGGGAGTCTCGGTGGCGATAAGCCGCCTACCGATCGATTCAATAAAAGCGGGACAATTTCCTCTTCTCAAGACAGTTGCGGTCTGAATTCAGAAAAGTAAGCAACATGAACTGCGTGAGATTGAGATTGTTCTTTGTGCTGAGCTGCCTGTGGCTCGGTTCGTCGGCGAGCAGTGATCCGGATGATCCCCTCTTGATGGTGGAGCTGCCCCAGGGCAAACTTCGTGGCCGCGATAATGGCAACTACTACAGCTACGAATCGATTCCGTATGCCGAACCCCCCATCGATGACTTGCGATTTGAGGCGCCGCAGGCGTACACACAAAAGTGGCTGGATACTTTCGATGCCACTCGGCCACCGGTGGTGTGCCTGCAGTGGGACCAGTTCACCCCGGGAGGCAACAAGTTGGCCGGCCAAGAGGACTGTCTGACTGTCAGCATCTACAGGCCCAAGAGCAGCAGTCGCAATGGCCTTCCCGTGGTGGCCCACATTCACGGAGGTGCCTTCATGTTCGGGGCAGCTGCGCAAAATGGGCACGATAATGTGATGCGGGAGGGCAAGTTCATACTGGTGAAGATAAGCTATCGCTTGGGTCCACTGGGTTTCGCGAGCACCGGTGATGCGGATTTACCCGGAAACTACGGACTGAAAGATCAACGACTGGCTCTGCAATGGATTAAGGCAAACATAGCCCGCTTTGGTGGAGAGCCAGAGAACATCCTGCTCGTGGGTCACTCCGCCGGAGGAGCATCGGTTCATTTGCAGCTCCTACGTGAAGACTTCGGCAAGCTGGCCAAGGCAGCGATCTCATTCAGCGGCAATGCCTTGGATCCTTGGGTTGTCCAGAAGGGAGGACGAGGCCGAGCACTTGAACTGGGGCGCATTGTGGGCTGTGGACTGGCTGCAGATTCGGCAACCCTTAAAAAGTGTCTCAAATCCAAGACTGCCAGTGAAATAGTAAGTGCTGTGCAAAGCTTCCTAATATTTTCCTATGTTCCATTTGCACCATTTGGACCTGTGGTGGAACCGCTGAATGCTCCCGACGCCTTCATCACCCAAGATCCCCGAGATGTCATCAAGAGCGGGAAATTTGGACAAGTTCCCTGGGCCGTGACCTATGTCACTGAGGATGGTGGCTACAACGCCGCCCTGCTACTGGAAGAATCGAATAAATGTGGAAAGACATTGCTTGAGGAACTTAACGATCGCTGGTTTGACTGGGCCCCGTATTTGCTATTCTACCGGGACTCAAAGAAGACTATCGAGGAAATGGACGATTACTCCCGGAAAATTAGGCAGGAGTATGTGGGCGATCAGAGATTTAGAAGCCAAAACTATTGGGAATTGCAGCAGCTCTTCACGGACGTCCTCTTTAAGAACAGCACACAGGACTCCTTGGATCTTCATCGCAAACATGGAAAGAGTCCAGCCTATGCCTTTGTTTATGACAACCCAGCCGACAGAGGAATCGCCCAGGTGCTGACCGAACGAAGGGATATTAATTTTGGTATGTGAACCGTTATTATTATATCAACTTAAATTAAATGGTCACTTTTCAGGAACGGTGCACGGAGACGACTACTTTTTGATATTCGAAAACGTTGTACGAGATCCGCAGTTGCGTCCGGATGAGAAAAGCATTTCGAGAAATTTCATCAGTATGTTGGCGGACTTTGCTCTGAGTGACAACGGGACACTAACCTATGGCGAATGCGTTTTCCAGGACAATGTGGGCAGTGAGAAATTTAATTTGTTATCCATAGACAAAAACGGATGTGAGAACAAACAGTATGTTCAGTTTCCCTAAAGTTCTTCACCGAAATAAAACTGTTATTGATTTAACAACATTATGCATTAAATATTTTCATTTATTAGGTACATAAATTAATTAAACACAAAAATTAGTATTAAACAAAAAATGTCTGCTTTTAGGTTTTGCTAGGTTTGCACCTAGAAGTGCTGGTTTTAGGTCAGTTTTCTACAAACTTTTCTGAAACTCCATTTTTGGAAAATCAACCCAAATTTACAAACCAACATTTTAATGCAGATTTTCAGAGCTTAAATCCAAAAACTTATAGAGCTATGCCTTTTCAAAATCGGATATCTGTAAGAAAAGTTATGGACTTAAAAGTGGTGATATTTGGTAACGTTTCTGGAAAGCCATATTTGAAAAAAAGGAAAAGGGTAACATTAAAATTTCAAGAAAATCAACCCAAATTTACAAACCAAAATTTAAATGTAGATTTTCAGAGTTTAAATCCACAAACTTATAGAGCTATGCCTTTTCAAAATCGGACATCTGTAAGAAAAGTTATGGACTTAAAAGTGGTGATATTTGGTAACGTTTCTGGAAAGCCATATTTAAAATTTGGTTCTGAGTAGTATTTAGTTAATTGATAGTGAGTTGATTCCCGATTGAGTGCATTCTCAAAACGCGTATAATTTAGTTTGTTCATTCGGGGAAGAGTCGTTTTTGCGACAATAAAGCTATGGTAATGGGACGTGATAAGCTTTAAGCTATAAAGCAAAAGGCAACCTTTTGATTGTTCGCAGTCTCGTTTACGATTCGTCGGATTTTGGACATGTTTTTGATTAAGTGGTTGATCTGCTTAGTTTTGCTCTGGGCAAAATTAAAATATACTAAAGCAGGAGCAGAATCAGATCCCCTGGTTGTTGAGATCCCGAATGGAAAACTCCGTGGAAGGGACAATGGCAACTACTACAGCTACGAATCAGTTCCCTATGCTGAACCACCAATCGGGGAACTTCGATTCGAAGCTCCTCAACCGTACAGTCAAAAGTGGCGGGAAATTTTCGATGCAACACAACCAGCCGTAGACTGCCTGCAATGGAAACAATTCAGGAATGAAAAGCTGCAAGGCGAGGAGGATTGCTTGACCGTGAGCATCTACAGGCCGAAGAACAAAACTAGAAGCAGCTACCCAGTCGTTGTTCTTCTACATGGTGGTTGCTTTATGTTCGGTGGAGCCGCTTCGTATGGGCAAGAGTACATCATGCGCGAGGGAAAAATGATTTTGGTAAAAATCAGCTATCGCTTGGGTCCATTGGGTTTCGCGAGTACGGGTGATAAGAACTTGCCGGGGAACTATGGATTAAAAGATCAGCGGCTGGCTCTTCGATGGATCAAGCAAAACATCGCAAGTTTTGGTGGAATGCCGGAGAATATTGTGCTCATTGGTCATTCTGCAGGCGGAGCTTCAACTCATTTGCATCTGCTGCATGAGGACTTCAGCCAGTTGGCCAGGGCAGCCATATCGGTGAGTGGAAATGCACTTGACCCTTGGGTTGTCCAGCAGGGGGGACGAAGACGAGCCTTTGAATTGGGGCGCATTGTTGGATGTGGACAAGCAGCGGACTCTGTGGAACTAAAGAAATGTTTAAAGTCCAAACCGGCCAGGGAAATAGTTTCCGCCGTTCGTAGCTTCCTCGTGTTTTCATACGTTCCCTTTACGCCTTTTGGACCTGTTGTGGAGCCAGCAGATGCTCCAAATGCCTTTCTCACTCAAGATCCCAGAGATGTGATCAAAAGCGGAAAGTTTGCACAAGTCCCTTGGATTGTGACTTACAACACTGAAGATGGTGGCTATAATGCCGCTTTACTGTTGGAAAAGAATAAGACAACCGGAGAGACCCGGATAGAAACACTTAACGATCGCTGGTTCGACTGGGCTCCCTACTTGCTTTTTTACCGAGACTCAAAGAAGACCATTAAAGACATGGATGAGTACTCTAGGAATCTAAGGCAGCAGTATCTGGGAGATCGGCGATTCAGTGTGGAGAGCTATTGGGACTTGCAGCGTATGTTCACCGACATTCTTTTCAAGAATAGCGTGCCAGAAGCACTAGATCTTCACCGGAAATATGGTCAGAGTCCCGTCTATTCGTCTGTCTACGACAATCCTGCTGTTTCTGGATTGGGTCAGGTGCTTTCAAAACGCACTGATGTATTTTTCGGTGAGTATAAGGTTGTATTAAAATAATGTTTTCTAGCTAATGTTTGCCTTATTAAAGGTACCGTACATGGAGATGATATTTTCTTGATGTTCGACGGTGTTTCCCTACGGACAGCCATTCGTCCTGATGAAGAAGTTATTTCAAGAAAGTTCATTAAGATGCTAGAGGATTTAGCACTTAGCGATAAAGGCACTCTGTCATTTGGAGAATGTAGTTTCCAAAATAATGTGAACAGCAAAAAATATCAAGTGCTCAGAATAACACGAAAGGGTTGTAAGAATGAGCAATATGATTAGTTTCTCTGAAAAATTTTAAATAAATATTCCAGTGGATCAAGCAACCTATGGCAGGTTTTGGTGGAGGAGATCCTGATCGTGGGTCAATCCGCTAGAGACGCTTCTGTTTACCTGTAACTCTTCATTAAGATTTGAGCCTTTTGGCCAAGGCTATGCCTTAGTTCTTTGGGTAGTTAATATGTTCTTGTTTTACTTGTGATTGCGAAAATAGCTTCAGAGTTCGCAATCTACATTTAATTTTGTTCTCTCTTTTATCAAAAAATAATTATCTAGCCTTAAAAAGCGTTTTTTGTTAAAATGTTGGTAAATAAAGGTAATGATTGCTCTCATAATGTAAAGAATTTGTGAACGACAAATCGTAATTTTGGCTGTTCTGAAGATTATACATTCAACATTTTTTTTAGTATTATAAAATGAATGGTGATTAAAGTAAAGGAATGGCAGAACATGCGGATAAATGTACTAAATGGCAGTGCACATACTAGCTATCAATAAACATTTTTTGATGTAAAGGAACAGAAAATTGTAGGTTGGTGTTCTATTGAATTGCTTGAATTTTTGTTTTTCTGCTGTAGCAATGCTCCTTTTTGCAGCTAGGCGTTTGTAAAAATGTTTTCAGTGTAAGACTAAATTAATTGCTAACTCAGTAATTCCCGACTGACTGTTGTTACACCCGAAATATTCTCAAAACGCGTTTAATTTTGTTTGTTCTTATAGGAATACTCGTTTTTCGCGGCTATAAAGCAATAAGCAACCTTTGTTCGTTGGCAGTCGCGTTAAGAATTCATCTGATTTGAGAACATGTCTATATTCAAGTGGTTGATGTGCTTGATTTTGCTCTGGGTGCAATTAGAGTCTTCTGAAGCAGCCTTGTCATCAGATCCCTTGGTTGTTGAGATCCCAAATGGAAAACTGCGTGGAAGGGACAACGGCCACTACTACAGCTACGAATCGGTTCCCTATGCTGAATCCCCAATCGGGGAACTCCGATTTGAAGCTCCTCAACCGTATAGTAAACGGTGGGCGGATGTTTTCAACGCAACGCAGCCACCAGTAGCCTGCCTACAATGGAACCAGTTCAGGGAAGAAAAGCTCCAGGGGGTGGAGGATTGCTTGACCGTGAGCGTCTATAAGCCAAAGAATACGACTCGGAGCAGCTACCCTGTGGTGGTGCTCCTGCATGGTGGTGCCTTTATGTTCGGTGGAGCAGCGTCAAATGGGCACGAGTACATTATGCGCGAGGGCAGACTGCTGTTGGTTAAAATAAGCTATCGCGTTGGGCCTTTGGGCTTTGCCAGCAGCGGGGATAAGGACTTGCCCGGAAACTATGGACTGAAAGATCAACGTCTGGCTCTTCGATGGATTAAGGAAAACATAGCGAGTTTCGGTGGAATGCCGGAGAATATTGTGCTCATTGGTCATTCTGCAGGCGGAGCTTCCACTCACTTGCAGCTCCTGCATGAGGACTTCAGCCAGTTGGCCAGGGCAGCCATATCGGTGAGTGGAAATGCACTTGACCCTTGGGTTGTCCAGCAGGGGGGACGAAGACGAGCCTTTGAATTGGGGCGCATTGTTGGATGTGGACAAGCAGCGGACTCTGTGGAACTAAAGAAATGTTTAAAGTCCAAACCGGCCAGGGAAATAGTTTCCGCCGTTCGTAGCTTCCTCGTGTTTTCATACGTTCCCTTTACGCCTTTTGGACCTGTTGTGGAACCAGCAGATGCTCCAGATGCCTTTCTCACTCAAGATCCGAGAGATGTGATCAAAAGCGGAAAGTTTGCACAAGTCCCTTGGGTTGTGACTTACACCACTGAAGATGGTGGCTATAATTCGGCTTTACTGTTGGAAAAGAACAAGACAACCGGAGAGACCTGGATAGAAACACTAAACGATCGCTGGTTCGACTGGGCTCCCTACTTACTATTCTACCGAGACTCAAAGAAGACTATTAAGGATATGGACGAGTTCTCTAGGGATCTGAGGCAGAAGTATCTGGGAGATCGACGATTCAGCGTGGAGAGCTATTGGGACTTGCAGCGGATGTTCACCGACATTCTTTTCAAGAATAGCGTGCCAGAAGCACTAGATCTTCACCGGAAACATGGTCATAGTCCCGTCTATTCGTTTGTCTACGACAATCCTGCTATTTCTGGAGTGGGTCAGGTGCTTTCCAATCGCACTGATATATTCTTTGGTTTGTATGAAGTTGTATTAAAACAATAACACAAGCTAAAGACATACTTTTTAAAGGTACTGTCCACGGGGATGATTTCTTCTTGATGTTTGACGTTGGGACACTAAGGAAAGCAATTCGTCTTGATGAAGAAATCATTTCAAGAAAGTTCATAAAAATGATAGAGGATTTTGCACTTAGCGAAAAGGGTATTTTAACGTTTGGAGAATGCGATTTCCAAAATAATGTGAACAGCAGCGAATATCAAGTGCTCCGAATAACAGGAAACAGTTGTATGAATGAGCACTATGATCAGTTTCTCTGAGAAATTTAAATATAAATATAATATGTTATCAAAAAAGAGATTTATTAAACCTCTATCATGCCGCTTCAACTATCATGGGATCCTCGATCAATTCCTCGTCATCATCCTGGCTATCCCCCTCGCCCAGCACATTGCCGTATAGCTCGATCTTGCTGTCCAGGAAGCGGAAGTCCTTGAGGATGTGCAACTTGTTGCTGAAGCCGGCAATGGACATGAGCTTGATCGGTGAGGTTTGCCAGACAGCGGAGTAGCAGGCAGTGTGCTCCACTGGAATATTGGCCTGCAGAACTCCGTTTAGGGTGTAGGACTGCACATGGTTGTGCTCGCCGCCAATCAAGACGCAGTCGTCCACGAATTCGCACAGATGGACGCGACCTGGGAAGTCAAAGACCCGGGTGCACTCCAGAGAGCGCAGGTGGTAAATGGATGCCTTGGGTCCACCGCCGCAGAGGAGCCAATCCTCGTTGACCGCCACTGCTCCGATCCACTTGCCCCAATCTGGGCGCAGTAGATTAGCATTCTTGTGCGGCTCCAGCAAGGCGGTCTGCTCCTGCTGCTTGGTGCTCCACACTCGCACGGTGCCATCCTCAGCGCCCGAGAAGATCTGACCCTTGGCATTGCCCACCACACTGTGCACGTAGTCCGTGTGGCCACGGTACTCCCGCTGAATGCGTCCATCCTCCAGACTCACTTGGTAGATTACTCCATCACCGCAGCCGGCGAACAGCGTGCTAGTTGCCGAGTCCAGCCACATGGAGTTCACATCGGGCACTTCGACAGCGTCCACCTGCATGGGTATCTTCACCTCCCAGGAGCGCTTGGTGGCCAGCGATTCCTCCTCCTCGTTCCAGGGCAATCCGTAAATCATGCCTACTGCACCCACTATTAGGAAATCCCGATGGAAGGCCAGGTAGTTGATGTCCACACCGCTGCCCTGCGGAAAGATCTTCAGTTTGCCTGGGGGCTCCTCGGAACCCTTGTCCAGTTCTTTAATCCTTTAAAGAAATCGAACTTTATTAAGTGAAGATTGACCATGCCGAGAAGTCTTACCTAAGCACGAAAATATCACCAAATAGATTGCCCGCAAACAGGTACTGCTTTGAGGTGGATATAGCCTGTGCCAGGACATTGTTATAAGCTCGTTTCAGATCCTTTTCTTTCATCTTTTTAAATACAAAATATCAACAAGAATCAAATCAACAGCCACAACGGTTCTCAGGTTGTATTTTGTGAGAATGTCATCAGGTGGCAATCACCGCGCAATTGTGAGTACAGTCACTTCGCGTCGTTTTTCAGCACTGAAAAATTAATGCTCAACTATCGACGTTACATCGGCATCGTGGCAGTCGCATGCAATGTTACCATAATAATTGAGTGTGAATGGCATCGTCGTTTTTCAGCACTGAAAAATGTATTCCTCAAATCGATACTGGCATCGAGTAAACAATGGTTGGAGTATCTGCTAGTCGCAGAGAAAGTCTCCACTATACATGGTTTAAGTCTCCACTACGTTTTAATTTTTCAAGCAGTAAGAATCTTCCAATTTTTCCAATCAGAAGTAAGCAGCTTAAAAATTTCGAATTAGCATTTTACTGCTTTTCATATTTAATAAAGCAGTCGATTTTCGTAATGAACCCATTACGAATCTTGTTACGTTAAACCGTTAGCCAACGTAAAGATTGTTTTGAATTTTGTGAAGAACCTGTTTTAAATTACTGCAAAATTCGTTTGATTTTGAGGAAATACAGCAAATTACAATTGTAATTATCCGAACAAAATCGTTCGCCGGTGATCGCATTTTGCTTATTGCATTCCTTATAAATAATGATATTCGCCATGTGTGTGCCTTGAATTATCGACTGACAGATGCATTCAGAAGTAAGTGTACTTGCCGTAAATGTTTATTTACGATTAATCTCATTAATTGTAAGCTGGAATGCCTTTAGCGGTCTAATTTTGAATTAAATCAGACAATAAGTTCGATGGCATCCCGCAAAGGCGATATTTATTTGCGTTGTCACAGTGAGCGCAGAACTTTGAGAAAGTCTGGGACCTGTCAGACAGTCAAAATATTAGTTGACTAATCGCCTAAAAATATTAATTTGTAAGCCAACGATGACGTTTCATAATATTGACTTGGCAATTTGGATTGGAGAGTGAATCATCGACTCATTGGAAAAGTCTTCGCATGACGTCAAGTTTTAAGCGCTCTTAAAATTTGGAGAGCGTGCTCATATGCATGTTTGCTTTTAAACGAATGGTGATTGCCCACTTATGATTGGAAAACAATAATAGACAGCTTGCTTGGTATTAAATTGCTATTAACATCAGGTTTCTGTTGTTTACCAATCAAACATGGCATAATTTGCCTGAGCTTTTATTTACCAAATAAATTCTGCGATTTGATGGGTTCATCAAGAATGTTGTGTTCGAGATTGAGATATATAAATTAAATTCTTTATTTCCAATTTTACAGATAAAGATTGTGTTTCAGGATGTTGCATAAAAAATATAATTGAACATTTATTATTTAAAAATTTGTATAATTAGCTGTCTTAGAAGTTTATAAAGACTATAATCTTTTGAAAAATGATACAAAGTCGTAAGTAAATAAATAAATGGCAACACCATTTAGTAAATACTCTATTCTGTTAAATTTGAAGACTTATCAATAATTAGGATAGCACAGAATTCACCAATTTTTTAGCACCAATTTGTTTGTGCGTTGTTTGATACATATTTGTCCGGTTGTTGTTCTCGACCGTTCTAATCGCTCTAATTTATATGCAAATTCAAATGGCTTATTAGTGTCGAGAGAGTCGATTTATAATTAATTAATTCGGCGCCACCGAGTTGTTCTATCTGTCGCAGAATAATTCACCTAGTCGCCGCCGACCCAACATATAAGTTTAAATTCCAATTCCAAGCATCGAAAATTCCCCAGATTCCCATTAAAGCCAAGAACTTCTCCATTTGGGCGTGAGCTTCGCTTTACGAGTTTGAAGAGCGGTTTCCCAGCTTAATCGATTCCTTATCGGTGGGCAAGACATATCAAGTTTTATAAGCGGCTTCAGTTGGCAGCATATTAATGGCATGCAAATTTAATTTGACAACTTGACGTATTATGCGAATTCGAAGCGAGATGCCAAGACGATTTGTTTTGACGACTTTCTTAGGTTTTTATTGGAACCATTTGGATTTGGATTGGCATTTTGCACGTGTTTTTCGGGAATTCCATAGCCATGGCTGTCGGAACTGCAGATCAATAGACAAGATGCAAAGATACATAAACTTGCGAACTGGCAAACTGGCGCCAAAGAGTTTCTTTGCTTTGGGCCAACGGCTATGAAGCGATCATCTTTCTTTCTCGACTAATGATAAATGCTTTTGATGAATTTCAGCAAATTTTGTTTGCTACACAGCGTCGTCGTCGTCGTCGTCGTCATGGGAGTTTGTTTTTGTGGCCCAGTATTCGGTCGGTTATTTTGTTGGGAAATCCCCAAGCGCCATAAATTTCTTCTAAGCGGCTCTTTCTTCTTTCTTTTTTGTTTGCTGTTTGCTGCGGTATTCTCACATATTCGGTCTTCATCACGAATTGGGGTCCAACCGGATCTAGTTTGCCCAAAACTCTGGCCGAGAAACGTTCAAAAAGATCGAGCCCTCGGGAGGAGTGGAACTTTTACTGCCTGGCGAAAAGTGGTATGGCGACTACTGGTTCTACGCCGTTGCATATTAAAAGCTCATTCGCCGGCACATTAATTAATTTCCGAGGCCCGTAGCCGTACGAAACAAATGGTGTTAGCTGACGTCAACGGACGATTTGATTGGGTTTTAAGACCCATTTTTTACGCCTACGCCGAACGAGGAGATCTTTGGTCAATGCACTCCGCATGCGCCCCACTCAATTAGACACCAGATCGGCATAATCCAGCTTTCTAGCTGATATCTCTCTGACTCGGATCTCTAATTTCGTTACGAATTCCGTCAAGGTCAGCTACTTTCTCGGACAAGGTAAGCAACATTTATGGCATATAGTATATGGCGCCAAAGACGAAAGCCGCTGAACTTTGTGGTCAAAAACAACGCTTTTTTTTTGGGTGTTCCCGGGCCCGAGATTGGGCTCTCATTTGCATCAATTTACATCTCGGATTCCCAGTCGCATTATTTAAATTTAGATTGTCGAATAAATCTCGCCGGTTGGCGGAGTAATTTATTCAAAGCATTCGCCAAAAAATGAAATATGCACTCAGACGGCGGCACTAAAACTCAAATTAGTCCGAAAAAAAGCAAGAAAGTAAAGTTTTATTTGCTCCCGAACCTGTTCTATAAACTTTGACGATGTGCTGAAAACTAATTGGAAGATTAGCCTGTCCATCAATAAAAGACACCTCCCAGAACGGGAAGTTATAGTTCATATGTCCAACACGTGCATATTTGGTTTATTAAATTAAGGGAGGAGGATTTCTCATCTTGTAGCAAGTGTTTCGCACCTTCATGTCCGATTAATTTTATTAGTGTTTGCGTATTTATAAACTTGAACCTGCCAATGAGTAATGCAAATATTGCGATCTTCGGGATAGAGTGATCCCCGAATCCGGGATGCTCTATCGAAGCACGAAGGCACGTGTAATTGCCGACTTCACTTAGCAATACTCCTTTTGCCCGCCTGAAGATTAACATTCCGTTGACGCACTGGATTTACTGAAAAACAAAGCCATTCGCTGGCTGTTTTTACAATTCGCCTGCTAATTAAGTAAATAAAATTAAAGCGAATGCTAATCTCGGTTGTTTTTTTATTGACAACACAAAAGGCTGGCGCCAAGCCAATTAACTACCATTTTTCAATATTTATTTTCATTGGGTTTGGGGAATTTTTGAATTTCTGCGCAGGAAACAGGAAAATCGAAAGAAAACAGTAGAACCAAATTAATTGATTAAAATATATTGAGTCAGCATTGTTGTGATTTCGATCTGGAGCGCAATCTACATACTAATATTTGTTTATGATAAACAAACAGCAAACTTGATTCATAGCCGTTCCCCCGAAATTCGGACGAAAGTTTTGGTTTTGCTCGGAATTATCAACATTTTTGGCTTTTGGACTTTGAGGCGTAAATGAATAACTTATAGTATGATACGAAATTCTAATGGCGCCACTGAATCAGAAACAAATCGGAGTCCCCGCTGTTTACGGATCACGAAAATGCCAGTGAAGATGCGCAAAAGCAACTTTCAAATAAAAATTCCATCTTTTTTTTCAGTTGAATGAAGCATTTCCAACTGTTTGAATTTTGGCTATGCCAAAGGAAAACGACAGGCAAAACGAGTTTTCTAAACAGAATTCCACTATAGTTTATACATAATTAAAATCGTATTTGTCACCCAAAAATCCAACCCATCGAAAAGGGGTGGAGGTTTTTTTTCTTTTTTTTGCCAAACTCCATCTGGAATACCTGTTCTATTGTCTGCCAACTCTTGTATATCGATTTTCTCTTGCCAATTTTATTTTTTAATTTTGAGCGAACCCAAAATCATTGAGCCCTCAAATCTGCGAAATTTGATAATTCGGGAATGGACGCAATCGCAATAACCCAATTCCACTTCCGTTTCCCAAAACAAATTTGAACTTTACTTGAACAAGAGATAAGCGCGCGCGAAATGAAAATCAGATCGGCCGACTAGCTGTTTAAAACGAGATTTTACGACTTGTTTGCTGTCATAACAACAGGCTACCGGAGAAGATCTGCCGATCTTGGCCAGCTGAGAGGAGAAAAAACAGAGCCGGAGTAACCGGCGAAATATTTTGCTGAGCGCGAGCGACGAGGTATAAAATATCACGGCTCCATCAGAATGGATTTAGATTGAAGCGAACATTCAAAGCGCGCAGAACTCAGATCAGCGAAAACGCAAACGCAAACGCAAAAACGAAGACTGAGACTAAATTTGAGGATCAGTTAAACGGGAGAAAAAGAGTCAGTGACAAGTGTAATCTACAATTAATCAGAACAACCACAAATAAAAATGAGTACCAATAGAATGGCCCACCTGCTGGGATGGGGACTAGTGATCTTGCTGCTCGTGTGGGAACCCACTCCCGCGGACAGCTATGCCCTGGGGCACTCGAAGTTCGGCCGGATCGAGAAGTTCCCCTACCAAGTGATGCTCATCGGCAAGCAGCTGTGGCGCAAGCGGATCCTGTGCGGCGGCACCCTGCTGGATCGACGCTGGATCCTTACGGCCGGCCACTGCACCATGGGAGTGACCCACTTCGACGTGTATTTGGGCACCAAGAGCGTGGAGGAGACGCAGCAGTCGGGCGGACTGGTGCTGCGGTCCAACAAGTTCATCGTCCACGAGCGATTCAGACCGGAGACGGCGGCCAATGACATTGCTCTGGTGAAGCTGCCGCAGGACATTGGCTTCACGTCGCGCATTCAGCCCGCCTCGCTGCCCAGCCGATTCCGGCAGGATCAGTTCGCCGGCATGAGCGTGGTGGCCAGCGGATGGGGCGCCATGGTGGAGATGACCAACTCGGACTCGATGCAGTACACCGAGCTGAAGGTGATCTCGAATGCGGAGTGTGCTCAGGAGTACGACGTGGTCAGCGCCGGGGTGCTCTGTGCCAAGGGCCTGCAGGACGAGACCGTCTGCACCGGCGACTCTGGGGGTCCTTTGGTGCTCAAGGACACCCAGATGGTGGTGGGCATCACCAGCTTCGGACCCGCCGACGGCTGTGAGACCAACATTCCCGGCGGTTTCACCCGGGTCACCTACTACCTGGACTGGATCGAGAGCAAGATTGGGGGCCAGGGACAGCCAGCACACCGGCAGTATCTGCGACCCCAGCACCACCACTACAGTGATAACAATCTCATTTGAGATGGGTCTGCCTGCAGCTCGTCCGCCATCCGACTGAATCCTTATAGCTTTACCCAATCTTGTGATACCAACTCTCATTGAAATCTGTACATTGTTTATAGCCCTAACTTATTTAAACATCTATATTTATTTTAGTTGTAAGAGTGACAAAGGCCAGGTGAAAAAAAAAAATAAAAACCAGCCGAAACAAAAAGAAAGCAACAAATGATGCAAAATTATAAAGAAATTTTGTGTATGACAAAAATAAAAGAAACAAAAATAAAAGAAACAAAAACAATAATAGCAAGAAACCTGCTTCGACTTTGGCTTTTCTGTCTGTTTAGTCATGCTGATTTTTGTGGAATTGGAATTCCCGCATTCGGCGGGGATCTGATCTCGAGCGGCGATAATCGCTCGATAAAAACTTTTACGTCGCCAAGTGATAACTGTTTCGTTTTCTATCCCATATTGTTAGCTTATTTCGCCAGCAGGTGCGTTTTACATAATCTACGAACCGCTCAATTATTGGGCATCTTTCGAAAACCACTTATTTTACATAATATTTGTGTGTGTTGACTTTACACTTGACGCGATCTTTAAGAACTCGAACTCGAACTCGAGAATCCACTCCAGTTCGAAGGGGAGCTCCAATGATGACGCTCGTCCATGCCACTTGGTATTGGTATTTAGTTCCGTGATAGATGGACGATTCTATCACTACCAGTTTCTGACTTCGGAGAAGTTTTTCTTCCAGCCTTTTGTTGTGGTCGAATTGTGTCAGATCTATTTCAGCTTCTAGAGCTGAACTCCGTGACGCACTCTTGCGTTAGAATATAGATTCTTTCGATGGCAAATTTATCAAAGATTGATATCATCAAATGGCCCGAAATTCTGATTTAACTGGGCTCAGAAACAAATCCCCAATCCACATTCAAAAGAGCTCTCGAGGCAGTCGATCAATTAACTCCATGACTCGCTCTGATTTAAATGCGCTAGCAAAGCCATATAATTTATTATGACTTCGGCAGTTTATCGGGTGCAACTTGTTAATGTTTAGCCGAGATATATTCAAAGATTTTGGAAAGTTCCTCAATAAAATTCTTGACTTAGTGAATAAGTGAAAGGACCAGTCCATCAATTCAGAAGGCATTTATTGACATTCATTTAGTGCCAAAAAAAACCCGTGTAATTGAGATGTTTAGTGAGGTATTTCGATGCGAGGTTAAATGTGTTCTACTTCACTCCCACAACATTTAAATGCTGATAGCAAACTGGTTCAGTAGTGATCTAAATGAGCTTGTAGTTTTCGACAATAAATCACGTGGCTCTCACAGCCGCCATTCAAGGCAAATGTTTTCGTTTTCGTATGTTTTCCTTTCCAGCACACGCGCCCTTGGAACTTTCAATTAGTTTATGAATAATTGGCCAGAGACTTGCTAAATAAAATCCCTTAATCGTGTCTAGTTGAGATTAGCATTCTATAGAAAATCATGGGAAAATGCAAGCTATTAAACTGCAGTCATTATTCAATGATTTAACAACACTTTATAAGCTCTATAATATAATAGTTATAGTACATCCAAACCTTACAGAGTTTATTTTCCATTTCTGTGTGTAAATTTATTTAAAGCACTAGATATCCATTATTGCTTGCAATCGATTGAAGGATAATGCCATTAAGTGTGGTAACATAATATAGATTTAGACTAATTTATTTGGTGTTTCGCTTTCATTTGTGCTCAGCTTTTAGATTGTGAGATTCGCGCTAAAAAGTGCATTTAAAAATGTTGCTTGCGTCGCTGACTTTGGTACCGGTTTCCTAATAACAATGATGATTCTAATTTCACATTTTACTAGCACTGGGCGGCGGCTTTCTGCTGCTTCTTCTTCAGCACACAGTCAATGGCCTGGACGACTTCCAAAAAGATATCGTCCACGTCACGCTCGGCATTGATCTGCGGTTTACGTAGAAGCGTTTAATTAGCTTGGGATTTAGTATGGATATAAATTCTATATTAAACTTGCCGTCAGGGTTTTGGCGTCATAGAGCTCTAGAATGGCGTTGGTGTTCTGCCTGAAGGTCTGTAGGCGAGCCCTGATGGTGTTCTCGTTGTCATCCTCCCGCTTCACGGCTGAGGCTGCGGCCCGCGCCATGATGCGCTGCACCATCGTGTCCTCGGAGCACTCGAAGTACAGCGCCAGATCGGCGGGAGCCACACGGATCTCGAACTCCACGCCCTGGTTCTTCTCCCGCGGATAACCGTCGATGAGGAATCCCTTCGAGACGCCCTTCGACCGGGTGATGGCGTCGTTGAGCAGCGACAGCACCTCGTCGTTGGACACCAAGCCACCGGATGACATTACCTCTTGCAGCCGACGACCCTTTTCCGATCCAGAGGCCACCTGTAAAGTGGGTGGATATTAATATTAGTATAGTCTTCAAACTAGGGTCATCAAAAGTCCCATAAACTAGATACATATTATCTCTACCTGCAGATTCAAAATTTGCTTACTAAACACAAACAACAGATAGCAGAACTATTCCAGTATTTCTGGCTCAATTACCTCATTGCGAAGCAAATCGCCACTGCTCAGGTGTGTAAATCCGTACTTTTCCACAATTTTGGCGCACTGAGTGCCCTTTCCGCAGCCGGGTCCACCCAAGATCCAGATGATGGGAATTTCAGCCTGCAAACAGATAAATCTGGGTTAGTTAGTTAGGACACAACACCGAGGCACAGAAACATCTACAATTAGAGTGGTTAGTGTTTCACTTGTACGCAGCAAGCTTAGTTTGGTTAGGGGGTTTGGTTTGATGGGATTTTAAAGGATATTTGCATTTCGGTATTCTCGGGTCTAAAGACTTTTGTTTTTTGTTGTTGGTGAAGCGGCGGCCAGACAGAACATGCCATATACATCAAGTAATCCTAGAAAAGGGACACAGAGTGCCCATCGATTTGGCATCCGGATGGGCTACTTACAGCGGCTCGTGCCCTGCGGAGCTCCTCGGCTTTGAGCTTCTCCATGGCCTCCTTCTTCATGGCCATTTGGTGACACATAAATAACTACACAATCGAGACAGTTGGTGGGGTTGGTTAGATATCTCAAAGTTATAGTGCTATTCAACTATATGTCTGAGATGTGTTTGGCTTTGGGGTTAATATGTAGTTATTAGTATTTCGTTTTGGGCACCCTGCCAGCAACACATATGTATGTATGTATACACCTCAAATGTTTGCCGACACTAAAGTTCACACGCTACACAGTTTGGCAAAACAAAAAAACAAAGTATATATATAGGATATAAATATTACATTGGTCCATGACATTGATCTTGCACAGAAACCACTGCGTAGCACATCATCGCTATTGGGTGGGTAATTTAAGGCAATTGGCACCTCTTTTCCAGACGCACAAACTGCGCTGTTAATGGTTTGATTTCATCAAAAAATCCCAATTACTATAAACAATTGAATCGCCCGAGACTATATGTATACAGATCTGCTTTTGATATAGTACAGTATTCGAGGCCCCCGCCGATTTTCGCTTGTTCCGCATTGTCGCACCCATCGAAAATTTGGGTGCAAAAAAAAAGAACATAGAAAATGAATGCCCAGGTTGTTTGCTAGCACCTTTGGTTTTTCCTTAGAGCATAAATTCAATGCTTTTCATTTTCTCTGACGTTTTGTTTTTGGCACATTTTCTACGCATCCAAATGGTTGCGTGTGAGAATTTATGATTTTGAGGCTCATTTACGTAATATATATGTTCATATATAGAGTGGTTCAGTGACTTTTCAATGTCATTTCCAAGGATTGGCAGCTCTTAATAATTGAACTCACTAATCTAACAGTTGTTTAAGTTCCCGAGTAGTTAGTTTTAATTGTAGAATTATAGCACATGCGTTCTGCTCCAACGGAACCGCAAAACTATCCAGCTAAACGCAGAGGAATTTTTATGGAAGCCAGCTCAAGCTGGGGCTATTTCTTTTATAAGGTGTTTTTCATTGTTGTTGGTTTCTTTGTTTTGACAATTAAATAATGCGACGCGACTAAGGCTAAAACCGGCATGACTGTCTAGTTTGAGTAGCGCCAATAAACACATTTAAACTGCTTTTTGGCGGCGAGGCTGGGGACTTGCTAATGAATCAAGCCCCGCCAGAAATTCCTGTGTAGCTGGCGCGGCAACTGGTCATAAATTTATGCAAATCGGGATTTTTACGTCAAAATTCGCCGGGGCTTGGAATGTGAAATTTCGGATTTCGGATTCGTTTTTGTTTGCCTCCAAAGACTGGCTAATTTGTTTGCTTGTTTGTGCTCTTTTTGGTGGGGGATTTCACAGGTTCGTAAGAGGCTCTATTTATACCGGAGCAGAGTAAACAGTGAACAGCTGACTTGGGGATTTCTCAGCTCGAAAAAGCTGAGCTGCTAAGCTTGTGCCCCCCCGCCAAAGTTTCTTGATTGCATCGCTGGGCAAGGTCAAGTACATCATGTGCAATTTGGCTCAAGGTCGAGTTGCCTGTTCTAAATCTTTAATTTTAAAAAAAAAAAAAAATACTTTCCCTTAGAGTGCCAAAGGGATTTAAATCAAAGTAAAACATTTTGTGTAGGTTACATACAAATAAAAATAAATTGGGCAATAAGCAGGAACGAAAAACAAATAAAAATAAAAAAAAAACTAAAAATCACAGCAGCACTCGCACACAAAACACTCACCATGATGATGTATAATATATGCACACGACGCTGCTGCGGGCCTTTGGTTGAAGAAATCGCGAGATTTTCGATTTTCGGTGGTTTGGGAGCCGATGCCTTACTAGCCTTAGCCTTAGCCTGCTTCCTCCTGCTGCCAGTTGTTGTGGTCGAGAGTCTCGCCCGGATTCGATTCGATTTCGATTGTGATTTCTCCGCCCGATGATTTTCCACCACCCTCGGTGCTGCGTGTGTTGAGAGTGACTAAATGGAATGAAAAGGCGATTCGGCTAACGGTTTCACTGCGCGTAGACACTCGCATTCGCATTCGCTCGAGCGAGCTTTGCTGCAAAGCTCTCCGTCCGTCCGTCCGTCCGTCCGGCTACCAGTGCTTTCGTTTTAGCCGTTCCACCTATACTATACTATAAACTGAACTTTTTCAGTTCAAATTTTGAGTGTTATATCTGAGATGGGAGCGATACGAACTCTTGACCACCAAATTCACATTTGTAGGTTGAAGCTTAGTATCGTCTAGACTCTTTATGGGAAAATCCATATTTAGAGAGCAGTCTTTCCTGAAACATCGAAACAGAACGTTTTCCAAACTGATTTTGGCATACATTTTGTCATTATATGTTTTCCACCATTTTAGGTTGATGCTAAGTACCGACTTTAAAGATTAAAAGTTCAGTCATTTCAACTCTGGTTTGATCTGATTAGGACTTTTAATCGGCAAATCCATGTTTCTGCTCTAAAAATATTCTTTTAATTTTTTTTTTTTGAGTTCTTTAAACATAGGAAATGAAATTCGATGTATGTATCTTTGTAACCATTTTAGGTTGATGCTTTAAATTCGATAAAGACTCTTAGCCGGCAATTCCATTTTTCTGCTCTATAAATATTCTTATTTCTTAAAACATTGAAACATACAATTTGGACTTTTCTTTTTTCATTATTTCCAACCACCATGCTTTCGGAAATCAATTCTTTTTCGCACTTCATTAAAATATCCTATACGATTATATAAACTGGTTGCATACTTTCCTTCAAAGTTTATTATACATAAGAACTGGAACTTTTTCAGTTACAATACAATTCCGGGGTGGAGTTATAAATTGGCTTTTTTTTTATCAAAGCTGATTCTTTATCGGATTTCAAGAGTGTTTTCATGGAACACCTTTTCCCATAGTTTAGGAAAACGTTTGTCTATCGAGCCAACACTATCTGGCGATTTCTGTTGACCCACGTATCCATACTCATTTGTATTTCCTTAAAAACACTTTCTGGTGCTTGGTTGGCATCAATTTTCAGAGTGATTTCTGCGTAATTATCCATCACGTCTTTCGATGTATCAATATACGAAGTTAAACAAGGCCGAGCTGCAGGGCCATATGAAGTGGAACTACTACGACTTTCCATTTGCTCTTCCAATTCCAACGCAATGATCATACTGGGCGATCCAAACACATTCTCTAATACTTTTGCCTCCTCCATATCGACAGGGTATCTGAAATTATATATATATTTTTATTATTTCATATCTCAACACTACGTTTTCTTACCCATCAGTGACGAATCCCTTGAGACCATCACGATTGCTATTCATTTCAAGTATAATTTCTGACAAGGGTACTGAATTTCCGTCCGTTAGTGACTTTTCAAATTTTTTACCAGTAGCCGTTTGTCCTACAATCTGTGTAAAGCATAAATTTGTAAGTTTTAAAGACATGCCTTTAAAAATTACCAAGCTATCCACCTCTTCACCAACCAATGCGACGGGATCAATATGCATGAATCCATACTTTTGTGCTATTTTACTAGACTGAGTTCCTTTGCCGCTGCCTGGTCCACCAATCACCCAAATTATTGTAACATATTTACAGTGGATTAAGGTTGCTATAATGGTTAGGTATCGACCTACCATTGTTGGGCACAAATATACATAATTTTTAAAAGATTTCGAAAATTATAACAAATGTTGCTTTTTCTTTCAGTAGTTCTGTTGTCGGCACTCTTTCAGTAGTTCTGTTGTCGGCACTCCAAATAAAGAATGTGTGGCGTGGTAAACAAAATACATTTTGGCAGCTTTAAAAATATTCACACGTACAATTTATTGAGGTGGCATATCCACATTGTATTGGTAATCATCAACTTATAAAGTACAGAAAGGCCTGTATTTGTTTGGATTCGCCAACGGATATGACAAGCAATTGAGCGGTGTGAAGAGATTGATGTTGAATCTTTGAGATATCATTGTGAGTGGGAAAAGCCTCTTGAGATGGAAGAATAATTACATTAAAATTGGGTGGTTTTGGTGAACTCTTCTTAAAACCCTCATTGTGTAGATGCAGATCGAAGGTTATTTTTAAGGCAGAAGGTACAGTAATTTCTTCTTTGCCAAAATCTTGGCTTTTAAGTTGTACAATATCGAATTTTTTAAAGACCTCTTCGAATTTGGCATACGAAATTTCATTTTTAAGGTGATCAACTAGACTTCGACCTGATGTGGAAAGCTTTTCCTTTTTACAGAGAGGTTCTTCTATCAGGTCATCATTTGCTTTACGCTTTTTTAAGTCGAATTGTAAATTAATGGATTCTTCTGTGCTATTAATCTCTTTTATATTTTGCGATATAATGAGTTCCTTGATATCTTCCATCTGTTTCTCAACGACAGGGTAAAATGGCGAAGTTTTAATGTAATCCGGTAAAAATTGATTTCCCACTTTTTCTTTTAACAAGGCCCAGATACAATCTGCCTTGGTAACTGATTCTGGAGTTTTTTCAGGTGGTTTATGTTTGACGACTATATAGCCAGCACGGGATAAGGCGGAATAAACCAGGTAATTTGTGTACTTTTCACTTTCCAGCTCGCCAAGGAGGAGCACATAAGCTTGCTCTATTGAAACTACTGAGCCATAATACTCCAATTGCAGACGTCCCTGAAATTGGTAATTCTTCTTAATTAAAGACATTTTATATGATGATTTAGTATCGCACCAGTTCCAGTAAGAACAAAGACTCATAGTATTCCAAGTAGAGCTTTCCCTTCTCACTGTATCCAAAGTTTTCGAATTTACCATCCTTGCGTAGGACTTCCGCCACTTGTTGATCTTCATTCCAAATACCCAGAGCTCTTCCTCCAAGTCTTTCTATACGAGGCACTGACAACTGAGCTCGCAAGTGATCTAATATTTAATAAACATATGTATAAAGCGATTTTTAATAAACATATATATGTAATTTTTACCCTGTGCCCGTTTAAGCTCCCCAAGTTCCAAAGCAGTGCCTTCATTTTGAGTGCGTTTTAGACCTCCACTTGGCGCTGCAAAATCCGTGTGACGATGAGCAATAAGCTCCTCAGCACTGAAATTATTTGATTTTTAGCTTTGTCAAAAAGATTTTATTCAGGAATTACCTTAAATTGGAGTGTTTTGGAAGAATTTCAACAAATTCCGAATCCAATGTTTTCGTTTCCATGTCAGTGTGACCCAATCTAGACGATACAACCATACCGTTCAGTTGAGTCATGCAAAAACTTAAACAGTTATCGATGCATCGATAAGCTTTTGGCGGTATGTCATCGGATTCGAATTTTTATGATTAAATAAAACTTTGGTCACACAAATTTATATTTTAATATACCTAAGTTAAGTTTGATTAAAATTAACCCACAATTAAACATTATTATATTTAGTTGCCCCTTATAACTAAAATAAAAGACATTTCAGTTTTCTCTATTTATAAATCTTTATTCTTTGTATAATTGTAGTTTTGTTAGTTTCGCATAACATACGCTTAACATTTTTGCTCTCTCATGCAATGGAGCTTGTCGAAATCTCGAACTCGTTTTAATTGATGTCATATAACATTTTACACCTTGAAAATACACTTAATGGTAGATTTATGAACATTTAATACACCACATTGTTGCTTTTAACTCTTACGCTGTTAACATATCTCCCAGCATATCTCATATCTTATATCTCGTTCCCTCGACAATTTCAACTTTCACGGTACATATATCATATATTTTGCAGGATATTTCTAGTTGGCTTTCTTCTTTGTTTCTTCGGTTTCATACTACACCGCAAATGGTTTTAAACTCTGAACTGCGAAACGACACCTGCTGTGTTTCTGCTGTTGTAAAAACTTAAATACAAAAATTATACACTATAACTAACCGTACATTGTATATGTGTATCATTATATATATGTACTTATAATTGATTTATATGTATGCGTCGTGTATTGTATAAACAGTTTCTCCATAGTATTGGTTTCATCTTCTTTATTTTGTCCTCGTTAATGCCTTCGAATTGTTAACATTGTTCACCACATTTGTGTTTGTATTATACATATGCATACATATATACGTAAATGCTTTAGTTATTATCATCTACATATATGCATATATCTGTTCTGAATGCGTAACGCGTTAAGGTAATATTTTATCTGCCTGCTGATAGGTCGTTTCTCTATTTCTCCCCCGTAACCGCCGCATCACACATAGAGTTAATCGAAACTAAAAAGCTCTAATTGTAGGTAAAAGCACGGACAAATTAATAATACTCTTCCCCACGCCGTTTGACATGAATATCGATATCTACACTTATATACAGGACAGAAAGGACCGCTCAGACTATGGCCACGTTCGAGGAGGAGGTGGCACTCGGTTTGACGGACTTCACCAGGCATGACTGCGAACTGTTCCCCATGCTGGAGCCATCCAGGCTGTCCAAATCCAGCGCCGTGTCTATCATCGTGGTGTCGTGCAGCATTCTCAGTCTTTCCGCCGACTTCACCTGCTCGGCTCCATCGCCCGCCGACTTTCGCTGGACATGACACGAGGCACTAACCGGATCGTCCAGGTCCAGATCATCGCAGAGCAGGGTGGAGGACAGAACATTGTTGGCCTCCCTTTGCTGTTGCTGCTTTCGCTCATCGATGATGTTGGAGTAGACATGCAGGGCCGAATCTTCCGACACACTTGGCGCCACATTGCTGTACATGTTCTCCGTTTTGCCGGTGATGGCAGCCGCCAGTAGAGCTGCTCCCGCCGAGGGTTTGCCCGAACTCGACTGCGGAACATGGATGTCCGCCAGCGAGGAGTTGACCAGGGCCGTCTCAAAGTCCGCATCGAATAGATTGCTGTAGCTACCGCTGCGATTGCGCATTTCGCGCGCCTTGTTCGAAGCTATAGCGGCCACGGCGGCCACCACTTCCGGACTGCCCACCACCACCACATCCGGATCGTCCAGTTCATCCTCGCTGCTGGCGGTGGCCAACTGATTCTCGTAGCTGATCGTACCACCATTGGAAATCTGGCGCTGTTTGTGATGACGATGGCGGTACTGACGCGACTGCGTGGCCGTCTGATGGGTATACGCCGGAATGTCCATTTGGGCCAGCGGAATCTCGTTGTCCACCAACTGAGCTAGACTATTGGAATTACCTGCAAATGAAACGGAAAAGAGGGAAGAAAAAAAAGAGGGGAGAGGGCGTAACAAAAGACCCTGATTAGTATATGGTATTTAATTCGCCTCTTTTGTATGCTTAATTAATGCATGTAAAATATTTAATTACTCATTACAACAAATTTGCCAACTAATTTAAAATTCGAATTTCAATTTGGAGCATTTTTATCTAGAGTGTGGTTTTATTGCTCTTTTGCTAGTGGTCGATGATGGTTTGTTTTGATTCGGTTTGGTTTTAGCTGTGGGAAAATAAAACAATTTGAATATGCAAATAATCATAAACGCTGAAAAGGCGGCAAATTAAAATCGCAATTTAATTAAATGGGGTTTGTCACTTAAAACGTACAAATACACGTGTAATTGAATTCCTCCCTCCGGAGGAACTGGCTCAGAACTGGTAGAAATCAAACATAATTCGAAACTCATCAGGTGATAAGCTCTTCAACCAATAAACAATGATAACTGAATATTAAACTGATAAATGGACGAGATTATGCGCAAATAAAGAGCGAAACTAAGCGCTAATTAATGCATAATGGGTTTAGTGGGTAAGTCGGTGCCAATTGAACATTTTAAAGCATGCTTTCAAAATGTTGTGAGTACAATTAGTAGGTGTATACAACTGGAGCTTGCCAATAAATTATCGCTAAATACCATATCAAACTTTGATTTTTGGGCTGTGTTGATTGGGATGTTTTTTTTGTGTGTTTTTTTGTGGGATGATGGTTATGCCATTAGTTCTATTTGATGGATACGAATCGGCATGAGCAACTTAATAGAACACCAAACGAATATTATAGTTCAGCTATTTCGCGCTGGCAGGTGGTTAAGCAACAGGAAAATCAACTCAAACATATGGGTACATGTATGCGATGGTGTAGCTAATTTCAAACGAAACTCTAAAGCTTTGGTTAAATTTTCAGTTTTCGGTTATTTTGGTACATACAACAATTAAATGTTTTTGCAATAGGAGAGAACTCACCCAATTAAGGCTTAAAATGCATTTTTACTCTAGTCTTAAGCGGCCCTCGACAACTTTCGCTCAATTGCAGTTTTTGTTTTGGTTTTTACGGTTTGGTAAGTTTCACAAAATAGTTACAGACACAAATTTGTAAGTATTGTTTGTTAGTTCCCAGAGTCAAGTTGAAAGATACAGAAAGAGTTTGACATTAGTGTGCGATAAATCAAGAAGAAGGTTATAGCTTTTGGTGGTGGTGTGCGCGCTTAGCCAGTCAAAACCAAAATCAGGTAACCTAAATATATAATATAATGGAAAATGTAGAGGAGACGAGACGCGAACGGAAACTAAAAATCGAAAGCTTCAAGCCCAAGCCTCCGGTTCGTGTCTATATGTGTGTGGGTGATTCGGGGGATATATAGTTTATATAATTCCAATAATCGATCGGGATCGTGAGTAGGTCTCACGCTCTTCCTGAAAGTTTGCGATACGCTTCAACATCGGGATTAGTACTTATATGTAGTTATAGATCTGCATTACGATCCGCCAACATTTCATTTGGATCGATTTTAAATATACGCTAGATACACTTTATTGCCCAACATTTAACCATACATATTGTGTATATATAAGTATATAAATTTACTTTTTCATCAGTTAACACTCGCTTTCACGCTGTGACTCAGCATGAAAAATATATATATATAATATATATAACTACCTACAATTTCAATTACCTCGCTAATGCGCATTAAACTTGCAATTAATTATAAAAGGAACCCATAATATTGTTAATGCTCAAGATTTAAAGCCTTGGAGGCGGCATGTGAGCCACAATTATTTGTTCAAGCTGGCTTATACACCTAATGCGCTTTTCGATTTTCACCTCCCCAAAAGTCCAGCAAAATCTCCTGCCCGAGAAATGTTTTGTAACTATTACAACTAGGTATAAATATTATCAATTTCAATTTTCATTAAATTTTTTTTCAATTTCAACGCATTGTTTCGGTATTCTGTTTAATGCTAATTATTTGCAGCAGTCACTTGGCAATGTTCCAATATTCAAGATTAAGACATATTCGATATTTGATATTCAATCCGTTTTGCAACATTTTTTTTTGTATTCGACTAGTAGTTTTAAAATGACTCCCTTAACACTGATACATAGTTTATCAAATTCTTGTTGAATTCCATTTTTTTAGTTTACGTTTACGTTTACATTTAATTTTAATTTTCATTGTAAAAATGAAAAAAGTCCTAACAAAATGTTGCTTCGATAAATGGCAGTTATTTTGGCTCATTAAGTGTTTTGCTAATTTCCCATTTTCTAATTGCAAGTTAAAGTTTTCTTTCGTTTCTACGTTTTTTCGGTTGAAACCTTCCAAATTATTGAAAAATGTAACTTAAGGCCCAAGTGACTGCGATCATTTACAGGACATTCAGCCGCGTGGGAATCTCACGAGGTTCCCAACAGAAATCAAAAACTTAAGCATTTTACTAGGCGAACAAAGTCAAACATGCTTGGTTTGGGATGTTGGTTTACTGGTTTTATGGTTTTTTGGTATTTTGGTTAGTAGGTTTGCTTGGTTGGTTAGTTGGTTAGTTTGTGTCTTCACTATTGGAGGTGGCGGCGCTGGGACGTAGACCAAGGTGGATACATATACATGGGTGGCATTGCGGCCCCTGGCGCCGAAGCCCCTCTATTGCAATCGCATTTGCATCAGAGGAGATCCGACTCACCATAGCCTGGGAAGCAGGTGCTAAATAAACGCAAAAGTTTCTATGAACCAAGTTTTTTCGAGTGGGGGGTGAAAACACGGGGGAGTCTACTACAGCGGTTGGCAGGGCAAGGGATTCATACATTAAACACAAAATCATACAAGTTCGACTTCTACAAAGGGTGCACAAAAACACAAATTCGGAATTCAGGCTGCAAAAGGGTAGCAGTTATACAGTTGCAGCGCGTGGAAGCCAAGTGAGTCTCACAAAATGTGCCACAATCAGACTGTGATAGATTCCCTCAAAGTTGAAATCAAGGCTGCAAACTTTTAAATTTATTCGCTGCGTTGGCTCGAACATTCAGTTGGGGAAAATATTTACTTTGCAAATCAAAAGTAGTTCAAACTTGCTCTGCTAAATTGTTCACACAAAAATGTAAGCTGTTTTTAACCAACAAAAGTAAATTCATTTTATAATTCAAAATATTATTGTGTTCAAATTTGTGGGCTATAGAAGGGGTCTAATATTTATGTTGCTACTTATAATTTTGTACCTTGAAATGAATTGCAGTCCAAATATACAAATACCCGAACCTTTTAAAGCGGTTCGGTTAAAAACAGTTTGCAGCCTTGTTTTAAATTCAATAAAAACTACTCAAAAAAGGCTACAAAACCTACTTAAGCCCTTATTATATAATAGATCCTAAATGAAGTTTTAATTAAATTATATTCGGATAGCTGCCTACGAGAAGCCTCTACTATATAATTGGGCTAATTCCGGAATCTGGACCCGATTTGGCCACCTTAGCAAAAGCGTGGAAGCATTAGGAATCGGGGTGACCGAAGGAGCCCGGCCTTATGTACAGCGCTTAACAACCGAACGAGGAGGAGTAGTCGATGGACGACTAGGAGGCGAATCACCATCCTACCGAGCCGGACAACGGATCGGAACAGATGGAACAGATGGGCCTCGGAGCAGGAGCAGGAGCAGCGGACTGCTGCTGCGTACTATGACGAGTCACTGCCCGCCGCATCCTCGATGATCGAGTTGAGATCGATGTTGAACGAGTACTCGTAGAGATTGGAGTAGCGGTCGCGCTCTTTCCACGGCGACCGGTGATTCATATAAAGATTTCGTTTACTAACACGAAAGATCTGGCTGTCCTTGATCGACTGATCGTCGTCGCAGGGTTCACCGCCACCGCCAAAGTCACATTCGCGGATGGTCAGTCGATTGGTCGGCGACTTCAGTTCGAACATCACCTCCTGGTGTTTGTAGGGTTTCCTCATGGGCAGCGGCTGATAGCCGGCAATATTTACTTTCTGCGAGTCCACCGACATCGTGGATTGGCGACGCATGCCACGCGCCGCCTTGGGAAACGGATAGTTCCGCATCAGATTGGAGTCGGTGCTGCGCTGGGGCGAGTAGTACTTGTAGTCCGTGGGCGCCGGCGGCTGTGGCGCCGTGGTGTGTATGGTGGTCAGCGTACTATTGCTTGCCGAGATCCCTGCGCTGGCCTGCAGCTGCAGCGTCGACGGTCGTCGCGGCGCCAGCGGCGGTGGAGCCGTGGCCAGGGACACGGACACCGAAGTGGGTGCCGTGGCGGTGGAGGAAGAGGAACCACCAGTACCTGTTCCGGTGCCCATTCCGGTACCCAATCCGGTTCCCGTACCGCTGGCGCCGGAGGCCACCGCCGCCGCCGCTGCTGCCACGCTGCCAATGGCGGTGGTCTGCTGGGCATGGACGTGGTGGTGCAGCAGCGGCAGCGGCGAGTGGCGGACGTCGTCGTACGACGGTGTCAGCGGCAGGTGCAGCGACCGCCTAAGGTTCAGCCGGTACGAGGAGGAGGTGGCCGGCGAGCGGAGAAGCGAGGGGGAGTTGGGTATGCCCTCCGGTTGCTGCAACTCGGCGGAGGCCACCAGGTGCTGCTTGAGCTGCTTGTGCTTGTGCTTGCTGGCCTTGAACTGCTGCTGGGCACTGGCGGGCAGCAGGGTTTGCAGGGAGCAGCGCTGCTGGTGCTGCTTGCGGGACTTACCGTTCTGGACCAGATCGTAGCTGGGCGGCGGATGATCGAAGCCGGTGCCGTTGGCGTTGCCATGGCCATGGCCATTCCCGTGGCCATTGATGGCACCTCCGTTGCCCTCCAGTGTCGAGGAGGAGGGATTGGACTGGTTGTTGTTGTTGTTGTTAATCGTGGTGTGATTGTGTCGATTGTGGTGTATGATACGAGTAGTAGTAGTAGTAGTTACCAAAAAAGAACATTGCATAGAACACAAAAAGAAAAAAGTTGAAGTTGAATTACAGATCGTCAAAATGATGTGCACAAAAGTTAATCGTACGAGAGTTTTGAGTTGATATAAATATATAAAGGATCAAGCAAGCAGAGTGCCCAGACATTTAGATATTTTTAGAGATTTTGGTGGTGAAAGGGTGCGCTTGGGTGTGGCTCAATGGCCCAGTGGGTTGGGCCCTCTTACCTCGTCGTAGAAGCGGGGCTTCAGCTCCGCCCCGCCAATGCTGATGCCACCGCCGGCACCACCGATCCCACTCCCCCCGCCGCCCATGCCCATCATGGGCTGCGAGGTGGTGACCATGTGCGAGGCACTCAGCACATCGCTGAGTGCGTGCCGCGGACTCGATTGGTGCTGCATCTGCTGGATGAACTCGTCGGTGGCGACGCCGCGTCTGTCAATCAATCCATTAAATACACGATGAGTAACTCTGCCGGGATTGACTTACCTATCGATCAGCGAGGGCGTCATGGGTCCGCACAGGATGTGGCAACAGTTCAGGCAAATGTTGCCCCGCGAATAGGGATTTTGGGTGCGCGGACCGCCTTTCGAGGAGAAGGATCCCTTGAGCTGCGAAGGAGGGAATATAATTTATTCAAGAAATAACTATTTAATATAATATTAACAAATTCCATTAAACGTCTTTCAGTTTCCTATAAGATAGTGACATGGGGTTGGTTTGTTATTTTACCTCGATTGTCTAGTTGTATATACATTTAAAGCACAATTTATTTTTATACAAAATTTATTAAGACTTTGGTCTCTTTTTACTATAAACGATAGTGCCTCTGATGTTAAATAATAAATATTAATACTTTTTCAAAAGAAATTTCATTTAGATATCAAAAAGAACATAATTTAAATTTGAAAGTTTTTTATGGAGAATTAAATTGTGGAATTTTAATCCTTATTTTTATACACACGTATTTTAGACTTTCAAATATTAAAATAATCAGTTTAAAATCCGTTTTAATTCTCCCCTAATGCTACAATTTCAGGTCTTACAAACAGGGATTCATTGTTCCAATTAGTTTCATTAAATTATTGAAAACATTAAATTTTAAATTATTAAGCTATACTCACATCCTCGTTGGTTGTCTGATCGCTTGTTGTCAGATAGGTATGGAAGCCGGCTAGGCCGATCACCGACCATATCGAGAAGAAGCAAATGAACACAACAATCACAGTGAAGGGCGCCTTCTTGATTACTTTGAAGACCTCCAGCTCGGTTTTCATCACTGCCGGCGGTATATAAACACACATATAATTCATCTAGTTTATGGTATGGCATTCCATGGTACTCACATAAAACTAAATGCGTCACAGAGCACGAAAATATAAATACAGCTAAAAATGCCAATGAGACTAGAAACAAATAAAAGAACCGATAATTCCGCTTGCCCACGCAGTTTCCCACCTGTAAAGAGAACGTTAACAGGGTTATAAAGACACAACCAAGCCAAAATTAAGTCGGTTACAAATCATTGTTTAAACCACTAACAAAAAAGGTTAATTGCATTTTCACGAGATGTGTGGCATTACCAAAATAACGACCGAGAAATGCCTTAATTTCAGCCCCCAACCCTTTGCAACCGCCACTTGCGAACTGCGAACCAAATCCCCAAAAGGCTCAAGCCGACCTTCAAGCCGTCAGATGCGATTGTGTCGGTACTTTCACTCCTCCGGGGGTTTAAATTACGCCCGAGCCCAAGTAAATGAAAAGGGGCGATGGCAAAGGCATGACAGCAACACTAACTGGAGGAGATTTGATTTCCAACAGACAGAGGAGCGTATACCCTTAATAAACGCGGTTTCCTCTTAGGACATTATCCGCAAAAAACACTAAATATTTAAACTATATATCTATTTATAAAACAAACAAAAAAAAATGTTTAAATATTCTAGGCTATTAACCGCACAAAATATAAAATATTTTAGAGCCCTTATAGCTAGTAATCTATTTTAAAATTTATGGAAAACAAAACAGGCCAACAGCTAAAATAAGTCATATGTTATAGATATTTAGAAATATTTATACCCTTGTTTTTTTTTTAATGTAACAATAGATCTGTAAATATTTTCATTTTTTATATAAATAGGTCATAGAAAAGGCACTAGTTTCCTGGGTAGAAAGAAATTGAAAGCTCATCAAAGTGTAAATATTTAATGGCTCAAATGACCTCCCTCAAGTTAAATGGTTTGCAGGTCAATATAAATTGATTGTGAATTGTGCAAGCTAAAATCAAGGTGAAACCAATATTCAAACTAAAAGACAATGGAAATCAATATTGTCGTGAGATATGAAATAAAAAAAGACAAAGCAATCAATTAGAAGGTAAACAAATGAATTGTTAGAGAGGGGTAGAATTCCATTGATAGATAAAACAATCAATCAATTAGATTATATTAATAATTTAAGAGCTGTGGTTTATTTGAAAGGACCTTTGATACGGTTCTATACGGTTAATTGAAAGTACTTAATTTTAATATGTAAGGGTAAGTGCGATGATCTGAGTCGCTAGGGAATATTGGACCTAAAACAAACATCCACTTCCGCACCGAAAAAACACAACCATTACGAATGTGAGTGTGGCTACTCAAGTTAGTGTGTGTGTGGATGGGTTTGTGCCAGTGAGGTTTGTTTGCTTGGTCCTGTGTCCAAACACACTCAGAGCCACATCTTGTTGCATCAGCGAGTCGCTGGCGGGGATAAAAAAAAAGAAAATAAATAGAAAAAAAAAACCGGCAAAGGATTTTGGAGGGAGTGTGCTGTTTTATATGTACGCTCCAGCTTGAAACGTGACGTGCGCTCTACTGAAATTATTTTTACTAAAAAATTAGCAACCACAGCGGTTGCCACTGGAATTGGGTTAAAGTCAGAGACGACGAGAGGCTGTTGGTTTTGTGGCCCACTTTTCGCCAGCGCCTCTAATACGGCGCTTGGCTCAATGTCAGTTGCTTCTTCTGGTTCTTTTGGGACAGGGGGGAGTGATTAAAATTGCGCCAACGCTAACGAGGTGCTGCCGGGTGTCCTTGTCAAGGACCCACTTTCGGTGACTAACTACTACTACTACTACTTCTACCAGCAATAACACTACGACTCACCCAGGGACAGTGGTGATCGAAGCGGTCCACGCAGTTGTCGCAAAGGCTGCAATGTGATGCCCTCGGCGGCCGGAAGATCTTGCAGGTGAAGCAGTATTTCAGCTTGACCGTCTGGCCCTTGACCAGAACCTCCTTGGTCCTGGGCGGCGGTCGATATGTGGGGCTGTTCAGCGAGTTTGGCACCTCTGTTTTGGTTATGCGAATTCAGGTTATCCACACAGGATTTATCCCAGAAAGGCGCAGAGGAAATGCAGCAGCAGCAGCAGCGACATCAGCATCACCATCATCGACAGGAGAACATTGTTGACATAGAGGGGTAAGAGCAAAAGTTTTCTCATTTTAAATATTTTCTACAAAGGCAACAACAACAGCAACTCATTAGTGCAAAGGCAACGCAGCTTTCGCCTTTGATGATGATTTTTATACGGGAAATATTTTATTTCTTTTCCCATTTTTTGCGAGCGCGTTTTATTTTTTTTATTCTATGTCATGCCACGCTCATTACTTTTTACGTTATGTGCTCCACCCCCCCCTCACTCACATACAAACTTAATGAAGTGAAAACAAATATATATACGCAAGTGTCTCTGTATGTCTTTGAGTGGGGCGAGTGTTTGGCAGGGGGCGGGCTGGAGCCGAAGAAAAAGGATATTCAGGCAACAGGCAGCCAGGCAGCCAACGACCTTGGCCACGTTTCCTTTTGGATGGACGCAAGGACTTCGACTGTGCCTGCGATTGCGATTGGGACTACGGCTGCGATTGCTATTGCGACTACGGGGCGGATGAGTAACGTACCAATTTGCTTTTCGATATAGGCGGCCTCATCGTTGGAGGCTCGCGGTATGACGCCCGGATCCGTGAAGGTTGTGCGCAGCAAGGAGCTCATCGTGAAGAAGTAGAGGACCGCTCCCACAATCGGAATGGCCGGATTGATGCTGTCCGCCAGAAAGGGGCAGCTAAAAAAAGGAAATGAAGAAATATATCATTAATCTAATGATGTTCTCTGTCATATTGATTATGGAAACAGCTTGATTTTGTTTTGATTGTTTCAGTAAATGGAGTAATAAACTTGGGCCTTGTCAATAAATTAAGATAAATTGAAGGTTTTTTAATGATTATGGTAATAACATATGCCTAGTTGATAAAGCATGACAAATTAACAAAAAAAAAAAAAAAAGAATAATAAAACACCGAATTAATGCAGAATGGAGTGCAGAATGAATGTACACTTTTTCAAACTTAAAGCAGATTTACTTAAATCTGTAAAAGAGAGAAAAACATGTACTTAACTCTTGCAATGTTGATTAATCCGCTTTGATTGGACGAACGTGAGAGTCATTCAGAGACTACTGAACGTAGAATCCAATGTAAGCTACGATTATGTCCTTTTTGGAAAGCACCCATTGAAATTTGATTCCTTAAATCTGTCACTTGACATGCATCCTGCATGCACTGCATCAAAACGTCCAAATGCAGGCAGCGGTTGCCACTGGTTTCACTACTGCAGCCCTTCGTGGGCGACGAGGGTGTCCTGCCTTGCTCAAAAATGCATGCAAATGTCCCCGGTGATTTGGCAATGCCCCAAATGTGGGAACCCGAACAAATATGCCCCCGAAATGGGGGACTGGGGCGCCATGAACGCGGACCGGAATGCCATCGGGGATAGATGAGCTGGGGGATAGGACAATGCTCCGCCCGGCATTGTTACTTAATGCCCGATGCGTGCCAGCGATTTGTGAATAGCAAAAGTCGCCGCATCCACCAGCAGCAACTTTCACTCGCTATCAACTCACAAAGGACCCGAGTACTCAGTGACAATTATGTGTGACAAGTCCCAGATGTACCAGGGTGTATGCTTCATTTCGGGGACAGGACGCCAGTCAGCAGAACCAACCGAAAATAGTTAAATACATTTGTCATGACAACGCCGATTCCCCCTCTGGCCTGCCGTAGTAAAGCTTAAATACGAATGCATTCAAAAAATGCTTTTCTCGCATTCAGCTTGCAAATCGCTGACAATGCCATAGAAAATAGAAAATGGGAAATACGAAGAAGAGCCCCTTCTGCATTTTGTGCTACCTTTTAGCGATTTGCATTGCCGGAGAGCGTCGAACGAAACACAATTTGAGTTTGCCCACACATCCCCAGGCTGCCTACATACAGAAAAAAACATATATTTTTGGATAAATCTACCAATGATACTGGTGAAACTTTGGCACAGTTATACTCTAGTTTCGTCATCTAATTTTATTAAAAACGAATTTGCATGTTGTCACCTAACAAAATTTAAAGCTTTTCGAACCCTTCTCGCTTTCCGTTAATTGAATCATTTCAATTGTTCTTTCAGTTTTTTTCGTGTTAAATTCCCTTGTTTCTGATTCAGAAAAGAATAGCTTGTTAAATAGTTTAAAACATTTTAAAGTTGATTGCTTAAGAAAAATGTATTTTAAATCATATATTAGTTGTATACCTAGTTAGTCCTAATGCAACCTTAAGTAATACTGACCAAATGTTTTCGCAACTTGAATATCTTTCGAATGGCAACCATTATTCAAATTAAAATCAAATTTAAACATACTGCTCAAAATTTTGTTAACCAAGGGGTTCTATAGTTATAGTCTTAAACAAACTGTGAATAGGATAAGAGGTTTATTATATGGATAAATTACCAACTTCCTTAAATTATATTTATATGAACAAAATTTGTTTTCTAAGTAACAGAGGGTAGAACATTTATTTAGATTTATTTCTCTGTTATTAAAAATTCGGCTTTTTACCGCAACCTTTTTTTTATGTGTGCATAGGGAGGACGTGTGCGAATATCTGCAGGAATAACTATGCGAGCACTCAAAGGCATTGCGGATATTGTAATGCCCATCCATACTGGGGCGCCTTCCACTCGACTGTGCGCTAATGTAAAGCAAGCAATGAAAATAAAATCGCGCTGTAGCCGCTTTTCAGCAGCGAATAAATTTGGATCGCGCAAGAGGAGTCAGATGTAGGTACATGCTTTCTAGGCATGGGAATTTCAATTTCTTTGTGGGAACACCACCTCCGCACATGCAATTCCTTTCAGTGTTGCTCAAATGATTTCGTGCAGAAAATGTTGAGCATAATTTTGTCTAATCGCGCTGTCAGTGGTGAATAGGATGCAGCTTTAACGTTGTGTTTCATTTATATTTGCACTACGTGACGTATGCGTTATTTTGGGCAGTCTCCGGAAAACGAGGACGGAAACGCTCACGTGCAACTAAATTGAATCTAGTTAAACGTTTGTGGGTTTTCGGGTTTTCCATATGTGCACGCCTCTTGGATATTTATTTAGTCTCAATACCGGCAAAAAGCAATTTATTGGACGTTGGTATTATTATCGGAGCAACGTGATAGTAACGACTGCTCTGTTCGGCGAAATTCTTTATTTTCCTTTGTACTTTGTACTGTCCCAAATAAGAAAATCTTTTTTCTTATATTTCTTCTTATATTCAGCAGAGTTTCCAATTGAAAGAGCTGCACTTTTTGTTTGCTACTATAATCTTCTTTCAGAAATATATGCAAAGTCGTTTGACTACTTATCAGCGCAAAGAAGGAAGCCTTTGTTCACCATGTTCACTTTCTACTGAGTTTTTAAAACGTAGCATATACTTTGGGGCAATAATAACATTGGGATAATGAAAAAAAGGTTAGGAAAGAGAGCATGCAGGGGTTGGGATAGCCGTATCTAAAAAGTATATTAATAATTGAAAAACATTAATTTTCCACCATTAAACTCCATCACCAAAGCTTAATAGCGGAAAAGTTTAACAACAGGAAATGGAAATGTGTCCCGGATGAACGTGTTTGAAATGGAAATTCTGTTTAAAACTAAACCCAAGGGTGGGGACACTCTTCCGTGGTTCGCCTGTGGCCTGAAGTAGCCTGAACATATTTGAATGCCGCACAACCATCGGACGGATTGACAAATCAAAAGCTGAAACTATTTGTCCACCCCCTTCGCAATCCACACGGATACCCGTAATTCAACGGATTCAACAGGGACAGAGACATCAAGCTGAAAAAGTAGCAGCAGCAGCGGCAGTAGCAACTTGGATCCCGATGTCCTTTGCCAGGCCAAGCATAACGCATACGCCACGTTGCACAGCAATAATTACATGCCATTGGATACGGAGACGGACGGCAGACGATGATGGTCGGGAACAGAAGCCGGATGAGGGGCCCGTTGAAACGGATGAAACCGGAGCCAGAGACCAAAGTCAGAGACCATTAATGTGGGCGTAATTGGAAATCAAGCATGATCGGGGGGATGAAGAGTTGGGGGTCGGGCATCGGGGATCCGGTGCTCCGGAAGGGTTACTGGGCAATGCTTAATTAGCAACGTATACATTTTGCACACAATGCAACTAAAGGGAGGCCAGCTTCACCCAGACACTCAATCCGTCACACGGAAAGAAAAGTGTCTTTATTAACAGTTTATTAATTAATTTTCTTTAAGTTCCTAATTGTAAAAGTTATTTCCGTCTAACAAGCTAAGTAAACAAGTATGGATAAAATTTTTAACATTGGTTAATTAAAGACAACATTGAATTTGTGGGCATATAAATATCGGTGAATGTATTATAACTTAACCCAAGTAACTCTAAATTTTTCCGTGTGCACAGATAAATGGTTGAAATGAGCACGGGGCGTATACTCACTCGAAGGCAAAGAAGAGCGCACTGGTGCCGGTAATCAGGATGCACGTCAAGTAGAAGACGCCTGTGTGCGGTGCGGACATTAGCAATCCATCGCAGTAGAATTTATTGCGTCCGGCAAACAGTTCCCATTTGCGTGTGACGCGCTGGTTTGGTGCCATGTTACTGCAACAACAGCAGCACAGCAGATTCATCGGGGCGGTCCTGGGGAAATGGGTTTTAAGCTGGGCTGCGATTCCTGTTCCTGTGCCGGTGCCTGATTCTGATTTTGATACTTTTCCTTTGCTGACAACAGTGGCTGACTGTGACAGCGACGTCTTTGCGTTTGCGTTTGCCTTTCCTGCTGGTGATGGTGATGATGTGGGTTGGGTTTTGGTTTGGTTTGGTTGCGTTGCGTTGGATCCAGGGGAATATGGTGGGTTATGCTCTGCCGCCGACAGTTCACCCGGCTGCAGTTGACGAAATTATGCTGTTTTGCTGGGGTCCCGACTTCGCCTCCCTTCTGCGCACCTCCTGTCACAGCGACGTGTTCATGTGTGGCTGTTGCAATGCCTGCGGCACGCAAAACCGACGACTTTCACAAGATGCCTCCTGCTGCTGCAGCTCCAAAGAATTTTATGCACACTCCAGGCGGCTCGGCTGCTTGAAATATTCGCTTTAATTGTTCGCTCTGTTTTTTGGACTAATATTTCACTCAGTCGGTTGTTGTTTGAATGCGAAATGTTCAGGTGAATTTAATCAAAATTAATGTCTTGCTCTGCTAATTCGACTGCCCCTGCTGCCACTTCTACTATCCCGTGCTGTTCCAAAAGCAATTTCGTCCACTTTGTTGCGTTGTCCACGGTCCGCGGCATCAGCCACATTGCGTTTCAATTTCCTCCGTTTTATTGCAGCGCACACTTTCGGGCCTCACACCCACGCCCACACCCTCGCACACGCCGACGCCCACGTCCCGGCTTTAATTAAAGCAGGACGCCTGTCATTTCCCTGCAGCCGCCTTCTTTGCAATGTGCCACGCCCCTCCGCCGGACTGAGTGGTTGGGGGGGAGAAGAGAGTAGAATTTGGACCACGTTCCGTGCACACTACTATACAGCAATTATTTGCTCGGCTTTGTTGATCCTGAATTCTGGATCCTTTCGGTGGCCCGTCCGTGTCCTTTATGATTCAATTATTCGCTATTCGCTGCTGGCGCCACCAACAGTAGTTAAAATTGGCGTTGGCGTCGAATTGGTTTGGCTGGCTTTTGGGTCTGCGTTTGGGTTTGGGTGCAGGTTCGGGTTCCAGTTTAGTCGCGCCGAGCTGAGTTCGAGTGGGCCGTCCTGAAAAGGTAAAGAAGAAAGAGGGAAACTTGTGAAAGGAGTGAGCAACTGTGGAATTGCAAGCAAATATAATCATTAAGTTATTTTGATTAAGAACTTTTGTGCGGGCGCCGACAAGCAGAAAGGAGAGAAGTCCTCTTTCGGGGATTCCTTTATGCCGTCTTTATTATCGAATTTTAATCGCATTGCCCGAGAATTGTCAGTTGGCCAAGGGCGAAAGCGTCCGCAACGGGCCAATTCATAAGACAAATTTTATCACTTTTTTATGCGAACACAATCGACTTGTTATTGCTTGCTGATAAATTTTGATCCATAAAAAATCCAAGGCAATTTCAGAGAAGTAAATTTTCCTTTATTAACTTAGCTTTTTGCAAATGAAATTGAGTTTATTTTCACTTAACGGTTATAAAAACTAAAAATTATTTGATAAATTTATTCATCTAAGGTTTTTTAGTTGAATTATCTATTTAATCATAAATAATTTTTATATAGGGAATCCAGCATATTACTAGACCCAATTTTCAGCAACTTTAAAATAATTTCTGCTATTAAAAGCATTTTGCATGCTCCTAGTTTTTTTAGAAAGCTCATAAAATTTTAAATTCATGCCCACCATAAATGCAAATAGGTTTTAATATATGCCTTGGCATAAGCCGACTAATGGATTAAGAAGGCATAGATTATTTACAGCTGAAATGCGCTTATTCGCGGCTTTATGCGAGACGACTGTCGACTAATTGGCGCTAATCAAGTTAAGCATACGCACTGTACGCCGCCCCCTCGACAGGCAGTAGTCAGTCCTCTTCTACTGACTGCGTTGACTGCGTTGCAACATGGTTCCAGAACAGAGCCCGTTATCTAAGGCAAACAGGCGCGTTGGATGGCAATAAACCAGGACAAACACAAATACAAACTCGCAGTCGAAGGACCCGGATCCGGACCCCCAAAACGAGTGAGAGGCGTTTGCATTCGCAATTTGCGTTAATTGGGCACACGCCGCCCATTTAAAAGGACTACTCTCGCAGATGTTGCGGAGGTCGGCTTTCTCAGGCGGGGAAAATGTTTATGCAAATTGTGTTGCAATTATAGCGCCAACGACTGCTCTAATATACACTGGCTGCGATTATTCGCATGCATTTCGCTTGCCATGGAATGGGTGGGCTCCAATTAACATTAACAACAACAGCTGATGACATGCGCCAAGAAGTGCCAATTAAAGGCACACAAGCGTTTCGCCGTGCTGCGAGCTGTTCAATAAACTCATAAATTGCCTGAAATGACGCAAAGTGCCAGCAACAATGACAACACTAGCGGCAGGGTCTCTGGCAAAACAATAACCATAAAGTAGCGAAGGCAAAAACAACAGAAGAGCCAAGGCTTGAAGTGTGCCACTCAGCGCAAATATGTAAATAAATGGCCACTTACGGCAAATTCAATAGAGGGTGTGGGGTTGTGTAAGAGTGAAAGTGAACGAGTGCGGACTAGTCTTTGGCAATTATAGTATATATTTATCAATGTGCTGGAAACAAAACAAAGCAAAGCATGTGTTGGTATAAACAAAATGCAGTGCCTAACGTAGATTGTATCACTATTAATACATTACTGTTCGCACATTCCTTGTTTATGCTGTCGATTTCATGAATTCTAATGTATATGCTTTCAATTTCATGAATTCTACATTTGGAAAAGCATACAGAGAAAATTCTTCAGTCAAATTTTTTAACGCGCTGATTTAAAATGTTTATATAAGCAGAAAATCAGAATCATCCTATTTGAAATTATTAAAGTATTTCGTAATAATATTTACGATAAATTTCCCAAAAAAAACATTCCTAAGACAAACATTACCAAGTTAATGAATTAAATATGAACTATTACTATGCAATCAGCGAAATATTTAAAGTAAATAGTTTCGTAGGCTCACAAAGTTTAAAAAAAAATTCTTTTTCCAAATAGGAATTTAATAAACACGACCGTACCAACACTTATTTAACGGAGTTGAATGAGCGAGCGTGAGAGTGAACATGAAATACGTAACCGACACTTGGCATTGTAATTGTAGGCTGCGGTTGCGTATACGTATTTTGTAATACATCAAGCACTTGAACACCAGTGCTCTTGACGCTGCCCCTCTTCTTACCCCTCAAACGCGGCCACAACTGCCACTATTACGCCCACACCACCCACTTCAGTCCATTCACCCACACTCTCACTATCGCTACTCATACGCATGCATGGCGAGCACACTTAGCATTCAAAAGAGGCGGAGGGGGCGTGGCAAGTGCTCCGGCAGCCATGCGTGCATGGCGTTAATACACCGAAAACAAAACTGCTATCTTAATTAAATAATTGTTGGTCACTAAAAAAAAAATAATAATTTTTGGATTTTCCGAAGTATATGAATGAATACTTTTGATGTTCCGTTTTTATGTTTTCTTTTCCAAAATAAGTCTTTTTAATAGAAAAGATTTCGTGACAAATTAGAAACAAGTTATTAATTTTTATTTTATAATAAAAAAAAAGATTAAAAATATGTTAAATATTTTTTGTGTTTTGTGTTTTTTAATTTGTCAAGATAACATTTTAAAATTTTAAAAGGGCATTGATCTAAAATTGACCCCTGAAGAACTATTCTTGACCCTTAATCTTATTTTTTTTTCGGTGTGTGCTCAAGTTGAGCCCCTGGCTTGCCCGCCATGGAAGTCGGCTTAGTTCGGTTTAACTCGACTGGGATCATTCATTTACGCATACGCCTCGCTTGCATTCGCACTCGCCCACTCGTTCAGCAAACAAACACACAAACAAACCAGCAGTCACACTCTCAAAGTTTGAGTGCCGGACTGCATATGAATAGTGAGTGTGTGGAAAGATCTTGTATATGTTTGTCGATGGTTTGGTTACTTTGGCTTACTTCAAAAGATGTCGATGTGTCCAGATTATTGAGATGAAAGTCCTTGTGTACGAAATAATATCGTAAGAAATATGGTTTCCTAATGGAACTCAGAGTTTAACAAAATTTGTATGAAATGTTTTACCCTGCCTATTAGAATCAAAATTCAGATATTGAGGATAACAATAAACATTAATAACTCAGAATTCGTTTAATTTAAATTAAACTAAATCAATTGACACCATGCCTGTACTAATTTCGGTATTTTTAATACACTTAACTTCATTACTGTCTTAAATAAATATTTAACAGCCAATTTAAAAAACCAATAAGGTAGATGCTTGTTTACCACTTTATTGACCCGTAAACTTTCAATTAAACATAATGTCACAACCAATTAATTTCGATTTTAAAAGAGGGGACAGAAAACTAATAAGAATCGAAATACTCGACAAAAACATTCTACCTACCCTTTCAAAAGTCAATATAATTTAATGTTTTGAAACAGTCGCCCAACTAATAGACCGCATATATGGCTGTAGAGCAATGGGGTAAACTCAAACACATTCTCGGCGCTGCCGTTACAGCTACACGAACATTTCCTCAAACATCCGACATGGCGTCCATTTCCGTTATGACAACAAAGCGGGACACACATGTGTGTTGTGTGTGTGGCTCGGTGCTGTGTGTTTGCCTTAGCGTTTCCCCTTAGCCTCTGTCGGTGTAATTGTTGCCGTCACATTTACAGTCGCCGACGCCGCCGAGGCCGTCAAGTCGCCGTTTTTCTGACAGTCAAACCAAAAGTCGCCATCAACGATTGCTCTACGATTCTCCTCCATTTTATTGCAATCACTCAGAGAAAAAATTGATTTTTCAAACATATATCCTCAAAAAAATTTTATTTGAACACACTTTAATATAAGTTTACAAGCTTAATGAAATTATTATAATCAAACTTAGCTTGTAATTTTGTTTATACTATTTTAAAAATCGTCCAGAGTATCACTTAGATAGAAATCATAAAATGGTTCAGATATATATATATAATCTTTTATAAAAATCTTTTTCAAGACTACTTCGAAAAAAGTCGTCAAAGTAAATAAAACCAATTTAATCATACTTGTTTAATAAAATCAATTTGATAAAATCGATTTAATTATACTTTTTTCATCCTTTTAAAAAAATCAGTTCGGCTGAACATGTTTATAAAAGTTATGGCAAATTCTAAAAATGTAAATCCATTTTGTATAGTAAGCGATTGTTTTATAAATAGTTATTGTTTGTTAATCGCAAATATTTAAAAAAGTATTTCAGTATTTTGGTTGAGTGCACTCAGAGGAACGAACATTCGAACCAAACAAACTATCGTCAACCATTCTCGTCGAAATGTGAGTTTTATACGTTGCTTGTGTCGGTAACCGTTGTTAATCTTTGCTCATTGTTTTGGTTTAATTTATAAATTCCTGTCCATTTGGCAGATGCCAACTTTTGTTTTTCTATTTGCCATCCGCTGGTGCTTTTGTGTACTTTGTATGCTTTCATTTTGTTGTTTGGTTTCCCTCTCTGATTCTGATTCTGTTTCAGTTTCTATTTTCATTCTTTTTCTATTTCTATTTCTATTTTTGTTCCAGGTTGAGATCGGTTTTGGTTTGTTTTCGTTTGGTTAGTGTGTGCAGAAACTGTTCAACTGTTCAACTGTTCCCTGCTGATGAACTGACTCTGCATTTGTTTTTTATTTGTGGAAAGTCGACTTAGATGCGGCGACCACCGTCCACTGCAGCGGGTAGAATTAATTGTCGCTTGCTTTGCCATTTGCCATGTTTGCACAGATGCAGCATTCTATGGACGATAATAATTTGCACAGTTTGAACTAAACCACAACCTACCCCACCCAGTATGACAATTATTATGACAATCACTTGTAAGTGTTGGTAAAAGTTATTGAAGCAGTGGGAAATATTATAATTGCTTTCGTAAAAGATTGTTTTCCTGACACTTTTTAAATGCTCCAGATTTTCTTTTTTTTTTTTTGTAACTCAAATTTTAAACATTAGAGTGTCATGATTTATTTATGATTCTTTTCAAAGCTAGAAAGTTTATTTAGTCTACAATTTGTTGTTGGTTATCACAAGAGGAGAATATTGATCCCAAAAAAAATATATACTCTATTCATATAAAAATAATAGGAGGGCGCGATTACAGATAACAGATTCTTTATGACTACACCAACAATAAGGAAACAAGGCAGTCCCGATGAGGAAAACATATTTGGCACCCGCATTCAATTCGCCCTAAACGCCCCACTGAAACTGCTTATGATGTATAAATGAGAAACAGTTGCCCGATAAGAAAACGGACCCCAAAACGATTTATATTATGTACAAATGTTTATTTTACCCTGGCCCTTTCCTTGCCTTATCTTTATCTATTCCACGCCCATCGCGCACGATTCACAGGATTTTCTTTTTAGGGGGATTATTATTGCTTATTCGAAGCATTTATTTATTTTCGTTTTCCCATCGCATCGTTGTGAAAAGTTCTGGTTATTGCCTCGCTCATGCTCGACTGCCCCTGCTACTCGTTCTGGGGGAATGGAATAAAGTGGCCAAATCCCGTGGGCTACTTTCTGTGGTAAATTTGAATTATGATCCAATTGAAATTCAATTTACAAATTCAATGAATTGCCAATGTCGCAGACATGCATACATTGGGGAAATAATGATGGGCGAGACTCGTCATTATTGCTCATGGCACAAATTCGCTGTATAATCGAGAAATTTGCTTTTACATGCAAACAACACATGGCCCGGAAAAGTGTGCTACGGAAAATTGCAAAAATCAAAATTGCAACACAGACACAACTGCCAGTATATTGCCCTCTCTTTCACTCTGCCACGCTCTCTATCTCTGTCGTTGTGTGACACAAATTGAGTAGGACACGAAAAACTGCCAAACATTTCAATAAAGTTGCGCAGCGGCATCGTCGACAGCGCGCTCCATAAGATTGCCAAACGCAGATTGTTTAGAAATTTAGTTTTATGAGCGCCACGGATGCACTCACTCTCACAGGCGCGCTGCTCATACTAAGGGCTAAGGCTAAGGACTCGGAGACACGGACACACGGATACAGGGACACAAGGACAGGGAGTGACAGGAACATCTGTCCGACGGAATGCGCCACCAGCTGTGACCAACCAGGCGCTATTTGTCAAGAGTTCCCCATACAAGTCGGGGCGATTGTTCGCCTGGCTGCTAGTTTGCTAGTTGGCCAGTGCCGGATTGTTGGATTGCCGGATTGTCGGATTGCCGGATTGTCGGATTTGCTACTGGACAGCCGGGTCCACACACACAAAGCACTGCCATTGCGGAGCATGTGCAGCGGACAGCGGTGCCTTTTGTCCGGCAACTTGTTGTTGACAGCTTTTGTTTTGCCGCTTCAACATCAGCAACATCTGCATTTGCAAGTGGAATGCCGAAAGTCACATGGAAAATATTTAAAAAAAGAACATCTTGTCAACGTTTAGGGGCGGGTGGCCAATGGAATTAAACCGATAATACTCGGATTGGAGCGAGAGCAGAAAATTAGAATATTCTTTCATTGTGTTTATATTAAAAGGAAAGATTTTCTCGTAGTTTTTCCATGACATTGGAGCTTTTTGTTTAAAATTAAGTTTCTAGAAAGTGCAAAATTTAAAGTACGGAATAATTACACCAAGTTGAGAAGTTTCACTTTTAATATACCAGATAAGCATTTCCCAACGCTGTGTTCCTTAAACTGCTGTTCATAAAATTAAATCAAATGTTTTAAACAATTAAAGGAAAAATAATGATATATTTATCTTGGTTTTGTACTTAAGAACATAATTTAGGTAACCAAAATTAAATTATAAAATCAAGAAAAGCTTGGTAATAACATTCATTGCCTATTGAAGTTTCAAGTTCCTTGGGAGAACTGTTAGCATTCCAACTAAAAATCAAATTCAACTGTAGCTCGTGTAAAATCTAGACTGTATATATTTTTCAAAAATTCTCATTACGATTTGTTCCACAATCCCCACCGGTGTAAGCAAGTGCTTTCCCAGTCAGCTTCTTCTGGGGAGGAAGGCCACATAACTCACTGGAATGGCAGAAAATTAGACTTGCTTATGAGGCAGCTTAAAATAAACGAGCTCCCGATTTGTGCTGGCCATTTGCTTGATTAAGCCCGTGAGCGGAGAGCTGGCTGGCTAGATCCTGCCTGATCCGAACCACTTTCCACTGCCATTTGCTGTGTTGGCATGATTTATGACCCAGTCAGTCAGCCGGCGAGTCAGAGTCAGGGTTCCAAAGGCAAAAGGGTAGCAGGGCAGAAGCTAATCGCGTACGCAGCTAATTTGCCTAAACGGACAGTGGGCTAACCTTTGGCCCCAGGTTGTGTCCCTATTTTTTTTTTTTTTTTTTTTTGGCTACAACGGCAGCTCAGTGGCAAGTGAAAGCCACTCACGTTTAACCAATTTTGACACGCGCCACACTCACTCACACGCGTTCGCTCCCAAAAACACAGACACTTTTGCAGCAACATAAACAAACAGCAGTAGCCCGCTAAAATTGCTCAAATGTGCGCATCAAACAACTCGCACACCACACACACACACACACTCGCATACACAAAAACACACTTAGGAGGCGGAAGGGGGCGTGGCATGGCGTTGTGTGACGTGAGCAGACAAAAAGGGCAACTCTTTGAAGGGAGCTCCATTTGTTATGATGCCACTGTTGCTAGCGCGGCTTTTATTGTTGTTGCCGCGTTTTTTGCTCGAAATTTGCGCAATAAAATTGTAGAACAAAGTGGCTACACTCAAAAATCTATTGTTTTGCTACATTTTTGGGGCTTTCGACTGTGCTACACTCTCTCTGGTATAAATAATATTAAATTGAAAAATATTAGGATCAATGTTAACAATCCCTTCGATAGACTCGTAATAAATACATTGTTTTTACAACTACTTAGTTAAAGTATCTGCTAAGATCAAATTTTTCATTTCCTTGACCACATGACGTTTACATAGTATTTGAAATGTCTAGTATTTCCAAAATACTGTAAATACATTTCAAAAGGTTTAAGTGAGAAAAATTATGCATAAGGGGCATATATAAAATTTACTTTTTTAAAACATATGTCGTATACTTAACATGTCATATTTAGCTGAGAACGGCTCATGAAACTACCAATGGGTATTGTATATTTGCATTATTTATTTGTTTCCATGAATTTATCAACATAAGTATATGCGTAATTACATTTTGCAAACATGTTGAGCTTACCCAGCACAAAAAAGGGTGTACGTTTGGAAATGAAGGGAAAAACGAATTTTCATGACGCTGGGTTTTATTTTTGCTCGACGAGTCAAAGGCGCAAGCCGGGGAAATGAAAAAAAAAGTAATCGTCGCCCTCGTCTCCTTGTTGTTTGTTATTGTTGTTATTGTGGGCTTCATTTCCTTTGTGCGGGCTGGTTTAAAGAAGTGAAGCAGCGGGGCGGGTTCGGGAGAAACCACTTCGTTAAACTCATGAAAATCACTTAGCGGCAGCATGCACGTAAAAACCCGGGAAAACCGAGAAACACAAGAGATGCGGAGAAAAACGCCTTTTGGAGCGCCTTAGCGCCCATTTTCCCTTTGACTGACGCTGATGCGAAAGCCAAAAAGGTGCTCCAAGCGCCGACAGCTGGCAGAGCTTAAACAGCAAATTGATTTAGCGCGTACAAGCGGAAGCAGCTGTGCCCCGGATGCATCAGTTGGGTTATGCTGGTTGGAGCTCGCTGATTTACAAGAATCCGCAAAAAAAAAATAGAAGAGTGTAGATGGGAAAAAACGACTGGAAAGGCACGCTAAAAAAGTAGTATCCAAATAAGCAAGTTATTACATTTTGTTTATATATCTGGTACCAATTTTAAGGCTACTATTTTGATTTACCCGACATTGCAAGCAACCTTTATAATTTAGATAATACAATTTAATCCTTCAATAACTAAGCGAAAGTAATACATTTTTAAGCGTTAAAAAAATTAAATGAAATATAAAATCGTATCCTTAATTGAATTTTTAAAGCTCAATGTTTTTGAAGGATTAAAAGGTGGTCTTAATTTAAGACCGAAAATTACATTAACCTTCAAGTAATGACAGTATTTTCTAATGAATAATATTCGCTATTACATAAGTATTACCTAGCTTACCCTAAATATAACATTAACAATTTTATGACTAGACTTTAGACAGCAATTTAGATTTGATGAAGCTTTACGGTCTTAAATTAATCTAGTGTGATTTACGATTTTTCTCTCTGCAGGTTTTTTTGAAGTCGCTTGTAGAACAAGCCAGGGCAATGAAATGAGATTAATGCAAAACCGCGTTTACAGACGAAGTAAAAAAGAGCAGGGCAGAGTAAAATAGCGGAGGCAGGGAGCACACGGCAAATACGACTCCAATGCATTCCGCTGCATGGAGGAGGTGGAAAATCAGGGAGGGGGACCCAAAGAGCAGGAGGAGTTTGCAGGGGCGGGATGGGACAAAAGCAGAAGCTGGGCGGTGACGACACTCAGCCAAACAAACAGAGAGCGCCGCTTGGAGAGGCGACTCACTGGCATGGAAAATGCAATTTATTATGCAAAATGAAAAACAGACGGCGAGGGGAGTGCGGCGGAATCATAGCGACAGAGATCATGGAGACATTGCTATAGACGGAGAGACAGACAGACGAACACACTCGAGGAAGGCAAACAAAGCGCGTTATTATAGTGCCAACAATAACAGCAACTGGCGGATATAAACATAATTCAATTTTTATTTAATTTCGCGCAACAAACACAATAAATTCAGCACGACTGCATTGGCGGATGGGGTGAAAACTCTGGGAAAACCACCCACTTACCCCCTTTTTTATGCTTTGGACTGGGGCCAAACGCGTCGCGTTGCATACTTTCAGGCGTCAAGTCGACTCGAGCCAATCGGGTAACATCGCGGGCTACTACTGTGTGAAAAATCTATGGAACCACCGATAGTGTCGGAGACCGTCCTCCCAACAGTCTCCCACGGTGGCCACAAACTGTTGACTCATTTGTGTGGGGACAGTTGTGGGGGTGTGAGAGCGACCAAAAGTGATGTGGGCGAAGTGCAAAGAGAACTGCGATTCCCCTAGCTCTTTGGGCTTTTGGCCACTAAAGGAAAAACACTCATACGCAGTGTGTGGTTTTAGGCACTGAGAGCTGCTGAGTATGGATGGAGGGCGGATGGACGTGACCCAAGCTGGACCTTTTTGGCAATTTTGTGGTGTTACACATGACATCTTGGCCACTGGCCGGTTGACGATTGACAGTGGATTGAAAGTGAATGGAGCGACACATGAAAAGTTGATCTTTGGCCTTTGCGAACTTGTGTTGGTTCAGTGTCAAGGAGATTTGAACTTACTCGCAATTACATGAAACTTATGCCTAATGGAAGTGTGTCACATATCTTTTCACCAAAAATAAAATTAACCCTACTCCACTTCTTTGTTTTATTTACATATAAAAGAAATATTGATCTAAAAAACAAATAATTGCATCGTTATGTGACTAGCGCGTTAACTTAAGTTCCAAACTTGTTGCTTTGCAATGTCATTTTATTATAAAATACAATTCTGTTCAATTAATGTTAAGGAATTTATAAAAAATGTACTAGAAATAAAACTCAAATGAAGATAAACTCATTAGGAGTAAACAAAAATAAAAGCTTAAAAATCACCAATGGGCAAGGTATAAAATACATTAAGGTTTTGTTTCACAAAAGGCAAGCTGGCTTAAGCCAATTAAATGGTTTTACAGCTCTTCCATCGAAAGCCATCAAGTCATTAGATTAATACATTTCAACAAAATGGGATGGCCGTAAAAAGGACGGACGAAAGGCCGAAAAGCCCTCGCTAATTGCCAAACCCAAATCAAGAGCCGGAGCAAGCCCTTTGGGGTCGCCAAAATGGTATAAAATATTTACACGTCAAGTGCCACGGGGCTAAGGCGAAATGCTTGAAAAACATGCGATGGAACCGAACCCAATGGTGGCTAAAATTGTTTATTTTTAGCACGTTTATAAGGCCATCAGAAAAGGTTAAGTCAGCGAGAGCCATGAATATGAGGGGAATTTCGTTGCCGTTGTTGGATTAGGTCACATTTTGCATAATTAATTCGGGGATCCCTTTAGCGCCAGCATTACCGCGGAAAAGCAAGCGAGCCAAAACAAACCGAACCCAAAATTGAAGCCACATCGCTTAGGAAAGAGTTCAAAGAGCTATACCAAGCTATTTATGCGTAAACACACGCCTTTGACACAGAAATTTGTTAGCGCCGAATGTCAACATTGCGAATTCGGTCAAAGTTAAATATTTGCCATTGGGCCGACCGCTGCAATCCTTTCTGACCACAGGCACACTCGCGTCCTCTCACACACACTCTACGTCTAAATAAATTGCTGTCATTTTGAAAATTTCCCCAAGGTGGCATGTTTAAAACGCTGCGTGACCATTCGTGTGGGAAAGGGTTAAGTTGGGTCACAGTAATGCCAATTTGACCTTTTACGGGACGACTTTGTTGTTTTCAAATATTAGCAATTGATTGGCTAATAAAAACAAACGGTTAATTACAAATCAAAATACGTTTTAAAGTCTTGTCAACCGAATCTGTATTAATAATTATTTTATTTAAAATTTAAATACAAATATTTTAGATGGTAAGATAAGTGAAATTTAAAAGAACACGTTTTTGACTCTCAAATAATAGTAAGGCCGGGCTAAATAAAGTTAAGTTAATTAAAGTTAATGAATTTTTATACATATTGAATAATTGCCAAGTCTAGCATTTCGGTGATATAGTCAATTTTAGCAGATTTTTTCAGTGGCATCACTGCTGGACTGGGGTTCATGTGTGTTGACTTAAGCTTAAAATCAAACCATTTGTCAGGGGCAGAAGGCAGCAAAGACAGCAAGTTCCAGACAAGACAGCGTTGCATGTTTTACACATTTACCCACACTATCGCACTCGCACACACACACAGTGTCCCCCAGGGGGATTGTCACCAGTGTGTGTGTGACGCATGGATGCAATTTGGTTGCATGGCCTTTCAGCTAGGCTGCTGCACTTTAACCGCAACATACGAGTGCAATATTTCAGGCATGATTTCTTATATGGCTTACGGTGACCCATTGGTCCTGTCAAACTACCACCACCCACAAACTCCTACTTTTCTACGAATTTACTGAAAACAAAATTTAAGTTATGCATTATCATTTAGACAAGATAATTTACTGTAAACTTGCTTATTTAAAAGACCTTTTTTATTATATTAGACCCATTTCTGTGAATTTTTTAAATCACTTACAACACTTTATTGCTAAGCAAAAAAAATAAATGTCAAACTTACAAACAATAATTTAAAACATTTTTAAAACGTTTGAAACACTTTTATGCATTTTTAAGTTGCAAGAGATTTTAAGAACATTGCTGAGTAGTTAAAATATTATATAACTTATTGATTTCATGACGACATTAAATGCAATATATTTACAGAGAAAACAAAACCGAAAAATTCTTAAGCCTCTTCAAATATTTGGTAATTGTGTGTAGGAGTGAAGTGTACAAAATTTTATTAAGTGATTTGGGTGCAAAAAAAATTCAAATTGGTTAAGAAATTAACTAAAACAATTTGCTCGAGATTAGCGTAGAGTTCCTGATAATTTAAATAATTAGCATACTATATGTCAGACCTAAGAGAATGATTACATATTTAATAGACCAATATGGTTAATTTTTTGTCTCGGTGTGCTCCACATTGACCCTCAAACGCAGGGAGGTGCTGTAGCCGTAGCTGCCAGCTGCATCAGCAGCTGAAAGGCAGAGAGGCTGAGGCTGTAAGGCTGAAAGGCTGACTGCCTGCATGGATGGCCGCCCTTCGTTGCCACGGCTCTGGGTCAAAGCGAAAGTGGCACATTTTGGGTGAAATTTTGTGGAGCTATCTAGGTTACTGTGACAGTGTCGTTGTCGAGCTGCTGTTGCCTCAGTCTCCTGTTGTTGTTGTTATTGTTATTTGTGTAGTTGTTTTTGTTTTTCCATGCTGCTGCAGAATATGGCCTACACATAAAAATATATTCATACATACATACATACATACGGCACAGAGGCAGACCCAAATAAACATTTCAGGTCCTCGGACGACTCACGTGCTTCGAGTTCTGAACTTGTGCGCCATTTTTATTGCCGCGCTGCCTGCACCATTGTTTCGGCTATCTCTTTCGCACAGACTCATTCCCTCTCTTTCCGTTTTTGTTTTCACTTTTTGTTGATGTTTTTACTTTCACAAGATTCTCTGCTCTTTCAGCCAGTTTTCAGTTCCTGGCTATCTGCTGTGCTTCTGCTTTTACCGCTTTTACCCCTTTTATCCACACACACCTTGCAGGACTTTGGCGCTTTTTGTTTATCTGAGGACTTAAACTTAAGCTCTTTGCCGTGGGGGAAAACTTTAAGATAAACTTGCCAACTTCTTAAACCAATTAATTGCAATTTCATGCGTAATTAATTTGAGCTGCACAACGTGTTGGAAAGTTTGTTAAATCCAAGTGCTTTGCTCTGTGGTTTCGTCGGACAAAGCCTGTTTTTCGAGTGCCCGCGGGTAAATCCCAGCTTATGCATTCGGATGAGCCAAATTGGGTTCATTGAAGCTTCAGAGGAGGCAAGTCAACTGATGGTTTTCGTAAGCAAAACGAGTTCGATTTCGCTCCATGACCCACTTCGCAAACTTCGACCCCGTCGTCCCACACACACACACACACCCACACAACGCCAGTGTAATTGCCAATCGAATTTCCTCTAATTTGCCATCAATTTGCTAGTTACGGAATTTTCTGCACTCCTTTTATCGTTCGGCAACTCATTAAAGAGTGAAACCCGAAATTAATCCATGTCCTTACGACCGGAGTCTGTGTGTGTGCCGAAACGATTCTCCTCGTTGACCGGAATGCGGTCCATAAATTGGGTCATTTGCCAATAGCAGTAGAAAGTCACTTGCACTTTCAATAGCAGGTCGCCTGCAGTCACGTTCCATACCAGCCCGTTTGGCCATAATTTCGCTTTAACCTTATAAATTGGAGGGCGGTCGGTGGATGTTAAGCTGGGCTGCCAGGCAGGCATGCAGGCAGCTCGATGCCATAATTTTGCAAACTTGCGTGCCACCAAAGAGACAGCCAAATGACACCAGCAGGCGGACGACGTCCGTACATCCGCAGTCAGTTGGAACACTGATGTCCTCGCCCATACTGCCCATACCGCCCATCCCACTTCCTCCGACGTCTCCTGCTAGACCAACAACAAGTTAAACTGACAAAGTAGCAGCCAGGGCACTTCCTTTTGTTTAAGCTCCCTGACACTGCTCCTGAGCATGCAATAATGGCGGCATGCACATCGTAGGCACAGAGAGAAAAAAATAAACAAACAAAAACCTCTAACAATCAAAGGGTAAGTATTTAAATAAACCAGATCTTAAGAGTTCATATGCAAAAAAAAAAAAAAGTAATTGGTTCTCGACTTCTTCATGGTAAGCCATATGAAAAGTTAAATAGTATTTATGTTTTTATTTAGTTTATCATGAAGACAAGAAAAGGGCTCAAGCAATTATATTTTGTATTGATTAAACATCTACTTTCACAGTATTTTTTGATTTAGTAGACTTGTTCGAAGCAAAATAAAACATGCCGAGTTTCATAGCATACTTTTCAGGTAACACAAAATTTGTCTTTAAAATGTATATTGAATTTAATTATAATTTTAAATTCTTGGACAATTTTAAATACTTTAAACACTTAGTTTGTTATTTGTTATTATTCTAGTACACTAAGTTTATTATTTTTAAATCTGATGAATTTAATATAAATTTAGTATACATTAAATTATTAAATAGAGTTTAAATTTCTATCTGGGATAACCACATTAAAATCTAGGGTTTTATTATTATCAACACTTTTAAACTATGAAAAAATTTAGATAGAACTAGAATATTAAGGATACCTATGAAATAGGCATCGGCCATTTAATGCAGAAGTTTTCGCCGCGTGCATCTCTCTTGCTTTCTGCAACACCCACAATTGCCTGGTGGTGCGGTAGCCTTCTCGTTATAAATTGACCGCATTATTTTGCTCAATTTAACTTGAGTCAGCCGGCATAAAAGGCTGAGGCAGAGACAGTGGCAAAGGCAGCGCTGCAAAGGCATCGGCAGCGGCAGCGGCAACGGCAAAGACACAGTGGCCAAGTTATGGGATGAGATCGGGCAAAGTTTTCAACTTAATATCTCATAAGTGCTGAGTGTGCATATCGGCCAATGGCTGCCACCATTCCACAGTACGTACATTTCGTTTTCCCGCAGACTTCTGCCCCACTGGCGGCTGTGAAATTTGCACAGGGTCAACCCGCTTCCATTCCCTTGCACTCGCTGCCATTGGGCGTTCACTTTCGTTTGGCATAATTTTTTTATTAGGTCACACCAGGGCGACCACTGCAGCAACAGCGCGGAATGCATTTCCATCCCACAGCCACACCACCGACGAGTCAACCCTTTTGGCATCCGTGTACCTACTTTTGGGACGGCGGAAAGTTTTTATTTTAATAGCCGAAAGTATTTAATTGCATTTTTCATGGCACCACCGAGCGGGGCATTGCACGGATGCGAGTTTATTAAATAAATGTCTATGAAGATGACTGCCATACAGAAGAGCAGGGGGCCCCAGAAATCGCATAATTACATTTCGAGAACACTTAATACAAAACTGCAGGGCCAAAACTCATTAAAGGAAATGTGCGCCCGGTAAAAAAAAAAAATGGAAAATTTAGAGCACTTCAGCCCGGCCATTAATTTGGGAGCCGGAGCCGCCAGGTCAGCGTGACCTGTCAGCCGGAGCACGGGCCTAAGCTCGACCTAACTAAACATTAAACGAATTTAAGAGGTCAGTCAAGTGCTGCCAGCCAGAGCAAAAGCGGAGCGAAGGGGACAGGTAGGAAAATCACAAGAGCGGCGAGGAAAATGGGTGGAAAATCAATGTGAGGAAGGCACGTTGTCCTGGGTTTTGCTTGTCGTTGTTTACATGCACAAATAAAAACAGGACCAAACAAGGTCCTTTATAAAAATTTGGCTCTTTAAATGTTAGTAAACTTATTGATATGATTTATACCATTATATTTAAAAGTATTCCAATTGTAGGGAAGTCCCAGAATAACAAAGAGAGTCTAAAATAATGGTTTAAAAGGTTTTTCACAAATCCTAAGTTTGCTTATTAAAAACTGGTTGATCCTTCAGACTAAAGTCTTTAATATGTTGACAGATGTTGAAAAATTCCAAATAGTTCCTAAAAACCGCATATTTATACTTAAATTAAAAACTTTTACAATTTTAATATTAATAAATCACAGAATAAGAGTATTTATTTTAGAAGTGTTATAAGACATATGAAGTTATTGTCTTTTAATTATATATTTTAACCAATTCGCGCAATAATTTTCTCTATGTACCCATCCCTTAACCTTGTTTGGCGACTGTGGTCAGTGTAAAACGAGCGACCGAGCATCACGTGGCAGTTTCTCCGAGCAACTGAGTTGCCAGTGGGCAAATGAAGTACAGTGCAACTAATGCCGAAGATTACTGTTGGCCAAGTGTCGAATTACAAAACGCCTTTGACCCCAAAATGGGGGCCAGCAAAAGGGTAATTCGGCTCATCCCCCACTTTTCTGGGAGCAACAAGCGGACAATGCAAACAGCGTTGGACTTTAACGGGGTCGCATTTACAGAAGAGAGTTTATTCCTGGGACTCTCGTAGTTTGTTAGCAATTTTTCATATTCATCCTTTTCACCAAGGCTCTTCTTTGTTGGTCGTCAGATAATGAAAAAGCAAGGCAAAGGAAACACACAGCCGAAAGTTTTTAATATAATTTGGAATTAGCTAGAGTGGCAGATGGTCTGGTTCGGGCGGGAGGGAAGAGCGCTTTTACTTAGTATTCAGGGAGTTCTGCGGGCCTGCGGCAGCTCCTTTGTTGCGTATACGCAAACTGGAACAAGTTTGCCAGAGACCAGAGAGCGAGTAGAGCCAAAGTTTGTCCCACATTTTGTCAGAAGAATGGCAGAGGAAGGAACAGTTTGTCATGTGAAATTAAAAGTGCAGTGAAGGACGGACCCTGGGCCGCACATAAATAACTAGGCAAGGCCCATCCATCCAGTAGGATATATAGTTGGAAATACCCATGGATCATGGACACCACACCACAATCTGTCCCTCATGCAAATCAAGCAACCAAGTTTCTCTCGGACTACTCTTCGATTGCTTTCCGCTCCAATATCCTGACCGCACCTTATCTAGGCCCTTCTTTGCTGGGGCAAAAACTTTGCCGACTTATCTGTTAGGCCGCATAACTTTGCATAAATATGAAGCTATTCAGCGAAACTGCGGCAAAGCTCAAGCAACTGCCAGCAGCATAAAAACATTAAAAACAGGACCTTGGATCTCCATGGACCCTCTTCGAAGTCGACGAAACTGCTCCGATGTCAACGTCAAAAACAACAAAAACAAGGATATAACGGTAAAACTATTGTACGCACTTATATATGCATGGGTTCGCGGGCCCGGGAATCCCATTTTATTTATTACATTAATGACGGCAACAAAAAGTTCCGAAGAGGAGGCTCAAAATTAGACTAGATTGTTACCCACTAAATTTTGGTTAATTCTGGATTTAATTTAATTCATTGCCATATCATAAAATTATAACTATAATTTTAAATATCTTAAGTTCCAAAACAAAAAGACTTATATAACAATTATATATTTGATAAAAGTTACATAACTAGCTACAGCTCAAATCCCACAACTTGAAACCAAAAACCATTTCATATATGCGAATAATAGCGCATCAAATGCAAATGATAAACTTGAACATTTTATGTTGAACCAACTCTGGTTAGTTTTCCATTCCTTAGCTCTGAACCACATGGCAAAACAACAAGAAACCGAAATCAGAATACCAGATTTGATGTGTTCAATTCAATTCCCAGAGTCTCGTACGAGACAAACGCAAATTGAATATACACTTCGGTCCCCCAGCAATTGCGAAGGAGCATAAAACTATGCAGCGCCACTGACAGCGGCAACTTTCCCGATGACGGCAAAACTTTAACAGATTTGCATAAATTATACCCAAGCAAACAAAACGTAGCAAAACAAGATGGAGAAGCACGAGCCACAGGCGGACCAACATCCACGTCCGCACTCTGAAAAAAATACTCGACTTTTTTCTTGTGTTTAAAACTAACTGAAGCCGCAAATTCTAAGCCATTATCCACCATTTTAAAAGCAATTAACACTTTTTTGGATAAACAAAAGACAAGCTTATAAGCATCAACAAATTAATGGTAATAAGATGATTTATTAAAACATTATAATCTGTGGAAGCTGTGGTAAGAGCTTAAAATTTAAAAATTGTTAGATTGAGGAATTTGTTATATGATATATATATATATATACGATATATAATAAGTCTCAAATAAATTTGTTATATGATATTTAAAGTCTCAAAATTAATTATCAACAGTTTCGCTTATTAGTTAACAATTAGGGTAGAATTTAACTTTTGAAAGATAAAAGTACCTAAGTAGAATTCTAGTTTATTTATTTTAAATTTAGATCTGCGAAAATAGATTCCAAAATCTATTAAAACTTTAACCAGAAATTTACTAATTTGTGTAGTTCAAAAAATAAATACAATTATAATTGATGTAATTTTTTTTAAGTGCACATACACCGCAGCAGGAACTGAAGAGCTCAAGGAGGACTCTCCTCAGTTCCGGCTAGAGCATCGGCATCGGTATCGGCATCGCCACCGGCTTCGACTACGGCATTGCCCCCATAGTCATTCATTTAACTGTCAATGCCGTTGTTATGCTGCGGTTGTGGCCACGGTTTTGCTTGTGGCAGGGAATGCGGATGAGGACGGCAGCGGCGACTGCTCGGCGAGAATTTATGAATTCATAGCGATCTTATGTGTAAGCACTACGTATAAATTTAATATATTTTTATGATTTTTTATGGGCACGCGTCGACGGCGACGAGAAATTTAATTTATGCGCCACAGTGCGAGTTTTTTTTTTTTCTGCTTTTGCGATTTCAGGGAGCTACGACGACGACAACTTATCGATAAACTTCGACACAAACAATATTGTTCCGCCCCCATGTAAGTTCTTGTTGTCGTTGTCGTTGTCCTGCTGAAAAGTGTTTTGTTTTTCCACACACATGACCCAGCACAAACACAACGACTACTAGCTAGTGATATACTTCATTTTATCTGGCAGACGCGAGACGAGATTCGAGTGGCAGGGAAGCATCGAATCCATCGCCGCCAATATGTTTGTCTGCCAGTCCGCCGACTGCGGTTGACATGAGAGCTTTTTGGCCCGCTCCTCTGCCGTGTACCGCCTGTCTAGCGACCTCCCTCATCCGCTCCCCGATTGGGGATTGAGGGTTATTTAGTTCATTGGCCGCCAAGCTGACACTCCCCCGAGGGCCTGCACTCTGCACAGTGAAAAAACAGTCAAAAATACAGAAGTTTCTGAATGGTCTTAGTTCTTTTCTCTAAAAGAGTCCAACAAATTTCTTTGAAAAAAAAGCTATTAAGATTTTGTGTTTCAAAAATATCGAGTCTTACTTTAAGAATCCCTTACTAGATATTTAAAACCTCTTCATATTTTATTATTTTGCAAATAATACCCAAGTATTGTTATTAAGTTTTCTCTTATTAAACATTCAATATTATTCTCTTGCATTTGCTCTTCAGTACATTTTTTACTCGCTCACTAATTTAATCTCTAGAGATTTTTGCAGAACCACGAAATATTTGTTATTTATATTAACACTTGATATCGATCAAACTGATAAGATTGCAATTATTTTGTGGTCAGAGTCAAATTGTATAACCAAATTGATAAGATAAATCAAGCTGATATTGCTGCGGACTTTTCTCTGTGTGCAGTCCTGAGCGCCGTCACATGTCGTAGGTCGTACAACAAACTGTTTGTTGATGTTGTTGACGCTCGGTTATGGATTTATGGATTTATGACACTTTGGTCATTGCGGTTGTCAGTTTTCGTTAAAAGTTTTACTTTGCCACTGGCTTACGTGCGGTCGGCAGGGTAGCAGGTCAACTGGTCAGATGTTCAGCTGGTCAGGTGGTCCCGTCTCCTTCTGGACTAATCATGGCCGTAACCTGGGAGAGATTATGGTTGTCTGGGCCGCCGATACGCTACTCTTGTCAAATTCGACACGCCCGGGTCGTAAATTCGAAGGGTTTTTTGTTTGTATACCTTTATCCGCCTGCTCGCTGAACTGCAAATAGAGACAAGAGCAAAAACAAGTTCATATAATTAATGATCAGGACGTGACATCAACGCACAAAGCACAAGCACAAGCACACATCTGCTGGCCCATATCATTTATCATAGAGGAGTAGTTAGTACATGTGATGGGAATTTCAAGCGGGTTTCCGCCGAAAAACGGAAACGCTGCCTCTTCAGTTTGCATTAATAATGCAACAGCTGAAGTCAACATGTCAATAATATTACCTAAAACCAATTATTCAGCCACGGTAAAACTATTAAATTACGCAATCATCGGAGAGCAAGGTACTGGAGCAGAAAATGCAATTATATCAAAAATACATTTATGCACATCCTGCTGTCGTTTATGTAAGTGGGATTTTGATTTCATAAATTTCACGCTACAATTCGCTCTTATTGCTCTCATTAATGCACTATCCATGGGGGCATGAAAACGGTCCAAAATATATGAAAAGAAGAAATCTGCGCAAATTCAATGAACTCGAAATGGAATCGCATGCAGGCGGGCCGACCATCCAAAGGACATTGCGAAAGGACCACAGCAGACTGACGCAGACAGTCGGTCCAGTTGTATCCGCATCTGTGCTGTATCTGTATCCATATCAGGGTCTGTATCTGTATCTCTCTCTGTATATGACGTTATGGCTATTCAGCCATGACCGGCGGCTGTCGCTGACGGCCAGTCATACTCGTAATTCCCGGCATGAGCACTCGCCATTCACCATTCACCATTCGCCATACACCATTCACATGTTTACAACGAAAATATTTACATTTATGGCATAAAAACTGCATAAATGTGATTATATTTTCATTGGACTTTATGCCTTATGCCGCAGACTCAGTCGCAAAGTAATTCGATTGCCATTTCAATTAGCGTAAAATTCAGAACAGTATTACCGACACGTGCACGTGTAACCAGAGACTGGATGAAAGAACCTCTCTATATCAAAAATTACCCAATATCCAAATCCAAAGAGCATTCAATTAATGCCACCAACAGCTATCGATCAACTTTCAGGAAATTGTTTGTCAGCTTGCAGAATCGGGTGTCAAGAGTCCTTGACTGAGTAGAGCTCTAAGGCTAATATCCAATAATTAAGCACTTCCGTTGGGAAATTGGATTTTAATTGAAATGCGGAGCAGTGTGAATTTGACACACCCCGACTCCTGAGCTCCCAATTTCCCAAGCTCCCAAACTCCCGAACTTGGATGCTGACACAATGGAGTCTCTCTAATTGCCGTTTAATTGACTGGCGGAAACTTTTCCGAGACATTTGTTTATAAACCGCAAACAGGAAGAAAGGAAGGAAGAATGGCTGCAGACAAGAGCACAATACAAGCACTTATAAGATCATTACAAATTGATGCTATCACCCTCGTATAAACGTATATATATATAAATTTATATATATATTATATGCGGAAGAGGGGCAGCTTAGCAACGCTTACAGCACTCGCACCATTTTCCAGTGCTGTCGTCGGAATGGCATCTTCTACGCTCCACTGCAAATCCGCAATAGTAAATGTTATCTCTGCAAACATTTGACAATCAAAAATGCCCGGGCCATTGTTTAAAGAAAAAATCGAGCAGCAGTAAAGGCAGAACAGACGCACAAACAATAGTCCACACAGTGGACTCGCACAGAGATATATCAAAGCAGATAAATTTCCATTGAGCTGAGAAATCTTATAGGAATCTTTTCAGAACAATTCAATTCTTTGCACAGAGAAGAAATTTCGCCAAAAATGGTCAAGCAGTATTTACTTAGCATGTTTGAAAGTAGCAACAGAACTTAAAACTTCAAACTTATAATTAATTCCAAGTTGAACTTTTTCCTGACTAGTTAGGGCTCAATTAGCAGCTTTGTTTCTATAAAAATTATTCTATAATCAGGCAACATAAGTAATATTAAAATAATTCTTAATATAAGTCACGAAAATAACTGAGAACTAAAACCTACAATAGTCATACAATGAATGAAATGCAATTATTAATTTGGTTTGTCTTCTTGTTTTTCTCAGTCGCAAATTTATATGATTATGACCTTGCTTTTCCGAATGCCTCAAAGACAAAGAGCAGTTAAAAAACTTTTATGATAATCTATTTTCAGAATTATACGTCTAAAGATTAACACTTAACTATAATAAAGGTAATTTCCTATATCTATCGCTTTTATTTGAGACCCACTGTGCTTTTCCGTCTCCAAATGGCTGCTCCTCTGACGACAATGGCAGGAACAACAAATGGCACAGCCAGGCGTCATCGACGACTCGATGCCATCCTGGCAGTCGAGGTTAAGTTGACAAGAGAATGAGATTGCATTCTGCTGCTGCTGCTGATGCTTTGCTGCTGCCCGAGTTCAATTCATTTCCACTTGAGCAAATGCACGTCTTCTAGACGTCGCTACTCTGTTTCCTCCTTTTTTTTTTTTTTTGGCCATAGCCAAAGGACATGGCAGCGGGCATAGAAAGGATGCGGGAGCAAAAGTAGCTGCAAAATGCCGCCCCGGGGCGACATCCCACCTAGTGGGTTGTTGTCAATGTTTCGCCTTGAAAGTGTAGCTCAGTTCAACTCGGCTCAACTCGACTCTCATCTAAACGCAGCTCAGTTCGGCTGTTTGTTTTAGATTTGGCTGGGATGGAGAATGGATCCTTTTGCTCGTCACAGCATCAGCACCGCCAGCTGCTGTTTTTCTGCTCCTGCTGCTCGAGCACTGCTGCATCATCAAATTTCAACTACATGTCCTGCCTTGAGTGGAGTGGAGTGGAGTGAAGAGAAGAGCGGAGCAAAGGATGCTCGAGGGGACTTGCTGACACTGTTGACATTTTACAGTAATGAAAATGATTATTGTCAAGGGTCGTCAGAGCCAAAAGATCCGGAAATTTCACCCCGCCCGCATATAAATGCGGTCAAAATAATAGTTCTGCACCGAGCAGAAGGTTGTTTTCGTTTCCCATTTCAGAGCTAACGCCAAGCAATATTATGGAAAAATAGGAGACCTCAACTCAAATTGTGGAAAAACAAGAAATAGAATCTCCTTTGAATTCATTTAGCTTGTATGCTTCTTCTTAAAAAAATGTTTTTATAATAAATAAATAAATTGATAAATAGCTTTGAGGTAAAATTCTTCCAATCACGGGTGTCCCAAAAATGTCTTTTGTTACGTTTATTTTTTTATAATTAATTAAACATTTAATAACATTTACATTTAATGATTTAAAAACCAACAAAAATTTCGGTAGCAAAAACACAGTCTAAAAGGTATCAATCCCTTTGCCAATTCCCGCGAATTTTGGCAAGAGGCACTTCAACAGCTGAGAGTGCTCTCACACTAATCAGAAAGTTATCCAGCCAGTCACCTGCGAAGGCGGCTGTCGACTTCCGTTTGGAAAACGTTCCATCTTCGTTGCGCGTCTGATTTTGCTCCGGCTTCAGCTGGCACATACGACGACTTCAGATGACATCCTGCCCGGGAGGGAACGAGTCCGGAGCCGACTGTCATTGGCCGTGCCAAAATCGCAGGGGCTTAAATTTAGGTTAATTGATAATTGATAAGAGCGTTGCCTGCCAGCGCTGCAAGTGGGTTTGTGTCATTTAACTCGACTTCAACTCTGGCCCATGAATATTTAAAGGGCTTTTGTGGGCATGCCATTCACTTAAGTGGGGCAATGAAAATTAGCAAAGCACTGCAAATAGTTTGAAGAGTCGTCGCCCGCCATCGTCGTTGCGATTTCCTCCTCCAGTTCAAAATCGAAATGAAGGCGGGTAAGGTTTAGGGTTAACCCACAAACGAGGTCACAGCACAGCAGTTGACCCATAAACGCATGCCCCCGGCCTTCTGACGGCTAATGAACACGCAAGGGGAAGCCAAAGGCAGCCAGCCAGCGCATACAAATCATTTATAATGCACACGACAACGGACTGACAATGCGTTGTAAATTAATTGACGTAACTATTTAAGCCAGACACTCGACAAGGACGCACAAGGAATCGAACTCGAGCCGAGCAATTTCGCAAATTGAATGCCATTATCCATCATCTTGCAAATGCCTCAAGTCGAAATACATAGCGGAAATGTCTGTGGCACCCACATTCCTCCGCCTCAAGTCACACACAACAATGTGTGGTCTGGGGCAAAGGAAAGTCGATCAAATATCTTTGGTTAAAGGGAATCCATTTGAGAATATTTGTATTAAAGCTTGTTTCTTGAATTGGGTTAATCTTGCGATTGTGTATCAAATAAAAGAGGTTTACAAAAGCGAATTCTAATAAAAAAACATATAAACATAAACACATAAAAAGAAAATAATTTCGAGAGCATACACAAAGTACTAAAAACTCACTACTTACTCAATTAAATTTAACATAAAAAATATAGTTCATAACAGTTTATAAAACTAAAATGAATATTAGCATTTCTGAGTTCTGTAGATAAAATATGGCGTTTTCTTAAAAGCTTTTGACATATTTGAATAAATAAATTAAATGGAATTTATTTCCAAATAATTAAGGCAAAAAAGTAATTTTCAGTTTATTGGACAAAGACAAAAATATTTTTTTCGATTTTATGTCAAGGGATTGAATGCTAATGAAAATGTTTAATAAATCTCCAAAAACTAATAGCAGATTTTTGAGATAAAATAAATAATTTAAAGAATTTAAAGGTAGATGGTTGTTTCTCAAATCGAATTGCCTAGTCAATGTTACTACTTTTGTATGAAGTTAGTACTTGGAGAAAAACGGAATGCATCTTCTATTCAGGAGTTTACTTGTAACACAAAAACTGCATTAGGCAACTAATAGTTGGATGCAATGGCCCAACGGTCGACGGCACTCGCATTGACAAATTGCATCTCAGCACGGCCAATTGAAAGGCTTAAATGTTTTACTATGGCCACCATATATGTGCGGGTGGCTGAGTGGCTGGCTGTCTGTGTGTGTGTGTCAACAAAGCAATGTTGGCTTTTAAAACAATCGAGTGACGACATGGAAAATTAGTTTACGCAACCAATGCCAAGAGCAAAAGAGCTGCCGAGGATCTACCCGGCCAATAAAGAAAATGCCGTGAAGAAGAAGCTGTGCTAAGTCAACTCGAACTCGAGCTCGATGCAAGTCAATCAGGCAGAAGTCTGGGGAAAAGCGGGGGAAAATGCCACTAAAACTTTGCCAGCTCACGTGTGCGGGCGATGGAAAAAGGAAATGGAGTAAGGAGTAGGGAGCAGGGACTCCTGGGAGAAAGAGCAAGGACAGTGCCAAGAAAGTGGCAACTTTTGACGGGCCAGCTGCTTCAATTGTTGGCACTCAAGTTGGGCCCGTTGTTGCTGCTTTTCTTGTTTGCCATTGAAGTGGATTTGCTTGCTTTATATTTTCGCTTCTCGATTCTCCTTTTTTGTCCATTTTTGCTCAGCGAGAAAATTGTTTTCCTTAGCTGTTGCTGCCATAGCTTCTGAAGGTTAAAGAAGCTGCCGAAGCTGCCTTCATCACGCACTTGCAACACCCCGGCACAAGTCACTTAATTGAGTGCAAAGCTGGCGATGCAGTGCGCGGATTTAACTTTGGACAACTTGAATTGATTCAAAACTTTCTTTGTTCGCTTAGCGCATAATAGAGAGGATATATATATATATATATATTTATAATGGGGGGGGGCTGGATTGAAGGATGGGTCGGCTATTGACAGACTTTTTGGACCGGCGGCCAAGTTGATTAATGTCCGGGCCACTGCGCAAATTATGAATGGAAACAGCAGCGGCAGCAGAAACCGAGCTCTGCTTACATATTTTTTAATGGCCGGCTAATTAGCGAAATGCCTGCACATTTAGCGGCCCGGGATAAATCCTACGATTCAGAGCCGTGTTTATGACCAGGCCAGTACTCAGAGAGCAGCAGGCCAAGTTAAACGATATTTCAAAGCGACAATCGCACGGCAAGCCGGCGATTTATGGTTATTTGGCCAACTCAAACACACACTGTGCAGTCGTGTGTGTGGCCATCCTGACAGCTTAAAAAATTTATCGATGTACAAATTAAACTGCAACTGGAGCAAAGGATTCCGAGTGCAAGTTGAGAAAATAAACCCAAGCAAATAAAAATATAAACAAGAGGGCGAGTGCAGATCGTGCTGCGCTTAATTTTGTTCTATAAATTTCTCCAGTTGCAAATACAAATAAACAGAACTTGAAACTTGAAATTGGTAACGGAGTTTGGGACCACAAATGAACAAACTGGCAAGCATTTTGTGGTTACTTTCTATGGTCTGGATGTATATTTTCCAGACGCCCAGCAAATTGGATAAGGATGGGGGCATTTCCCCCGATTCACCCTTAAATCCAACTATTGAAATTGGAACTACTCGTCGATGGCTAATCAAATGGCTTAGCTGTGGATACCCAATACTCGCTACCCGACAGGCGAGGGGAATCGATGGCGAAGAATATCTGGCATTGAGAGGATTGGGGCCAAGTGTGTTGGCTGAGCACTTGGCTCATTAACAGCTTCTGGCACGCACAAATCTATTGGCCCGGACCAGGTCGCAGTGAATGGCCCAGGTTCATAAATAAGACCTCAATAAATAAAAATGGCAATGGCAGCGGACCCCAATTCGATAGTCTTAATTAGAAGCTTCCCTTGAGGATATATTGCGAACTGTTATATTGCCTTAAAATTCAATAGCTTTTTTTTTATGTAAAATAATATGTTGGAATAAAATTTTTAAGCAGGTATTAAAAGCTTAAAAATTTAAAACGTTAAGTTGGTCAATAAACAAATTTATAATATATTTTTATATATGTGACATACCACAAATTGTAGTCATTTAAGTCGTTTACTTTGTCTAAAAAATATAAACTGCATTTCAAATTTTTTTTTTTAAATAAATTTAAAAGCTATTCCTATACAACCTAAAGTACATTTACTGCCAAGTAAAACCTCTTTAAAGTTAATTAGCCTTTAAAGATTCTAGCAATGTTCATGTATCCCCAAACATTCTTAAACTTAATTAAACCCACAGAATATGGGATAGTACATCGTCATCACATTCTTAGCATCGACTAAGAAAATCCCGAATGGTGCTGCAACATTTTCCACTATGTTTACGGCCAAAACATGGAATTAAATAACGAAATATTTGCGAACAGGCAACAGCAACGCAGGACCCTCGACGTCCCAGTCCCAGAGGTCTTTCCCGACCACATCGGCTTATTTCGCTGAAGGTAAATAGTAAATAGAATGCTTGAAACAAAGCGGCGCATTATGTTCTTGTGTAATTGTGGGTCTGCCTGTAGCCCCAAACGAAAACAAAAACACGAACAGGAAGAATAACATTGGCCTGCAGCAAAACATAAATGTCCTTGTTGCGGTCGGCGTTCAGAATCGGAAACTTTTTGCGCACGTTTGCCCCGGAAGTTTATGGACAAGGACGAAAGGGGGCGAATTGCGAAGGGGCGTGGCCACAATGAGGCGGCCAGGTCATTGCAGGCAGGCATGGCTGTAAATCACAGTGGACACTGCAGCGCCAGAAATTGGCGAGAGTCCGTAAGGTGGCCAAAGGAAACTCGAAAAGCTGCAGCATCAATTTCCTGGCCAAGGTTAAAGTTATAAATTATTATCGCCATGGCTGCGTGACTTCTTAGAGGCTAGATAAATAATAACAATATCAATTTAATATCATTCTATTATAGTTTAATTTTCTCGATACATGTTTGAATAGATTTGATCATCTTTAAAACCAAGAAGCCAATAAAAATAATACCAAATAATTATAAATTAAGTTTGTATACCGTAGGGTTGTATAAATCTAAATAGTTATTCAGGGATTAAAACAAGTCTTTCAGGAATAAACTAACATTTGTTTATCAAAATGACAAGATTAATCAACAATTTCGATGCGGATTCTTTCTCTGCACTTATTGAAAGCCCCCCAAAGCTTAAGTAACTTGCTTATGGGGAACAAAGTTGGGATAATAAAAATCTGGCTAGCACGTAAAAGTCATTGACACAACGCAACTGTTCAAACATTGTCGCGGTTTATCTGCGTTTACATCGCCTTGGGCTATCTCCGGCGGATTGCCTGCGCCATTCTAGGCTGGCACAATCAAGTTTTACGAAAGTATCTGAAATTTGCATGTTAACTCGATGTGCGTGGGTTAGTGGTAATGCCTTCCGCTGCAGCAGCCTCCTTCCCAAAAGCAAACCGAAAAAGCAGGTTGCTGGCAAAAGTTTTTGGGAAATTGAGCAATAAACTTTGCGCGCACTCTCTCACCCACATGTGAGTTAAACAAGCGTGACTGTTTGCTATTTGGGTGGAGTGTTGGTTGGTTGGTTTTTTGGGTGAAGCTACTCATCGCCAGCTGCGTCCTTTCGTTTGCCGGAGGAGTAATGAAAGAAATATGCAAATATTGCGGTTTAATTAACTCGTCTTTGTCGCATTTTCGCCCAAACCAACAGCACTATAGCCTGATTCACTTTGTTCAAACGATTTTAATTGCCGGCCCACCTGGCGTATGAGTGATGATGATGATGATGATGTTGATAATGGCGCTGTTGATGCCACCGAATGCCAAAGCCAATTATAAGAATGCTCTGATAAACTGTGCAAATTACGCATACGCCGCGTGTGCCGCCACACCGCTAGACAATGGACGTCGCTCATTTATAATTATGCACAACAAAATACTCAAGCCAGGAGTAAACAACAACAAGACACTCGTCACCGTTTTCGAATGAGAGGCACTTGGGAGATTCGCAACCTAATTTCCGGAGCTTGAAGAGTTGAATTCTATTCGAACAATTAGCTAGCGGGCTAGGAAAAGTAATTTCCCTCGTTTAAAAGCCAAATACCACCCCACCCCATCCCATATACCACTTACAGTCAAAAAGCGCAACAAAACAACAGGAGCGACTGATGATGATGAAAATTGCTACGCTGGGCGGCGCCGCAGTTGAAAGTGTTACCACAAATGGCAGCAAATGCCAGAGACGCCAGCTACGTGAGCGCGTTTCGAGAGGGAAATTAAATTGAAATGAGACGCGTTGCCGCGTGCGGAAAATGCGATGGCGATGGTGAGGCGCCAGAGCTACAAGTTGTTAAGACTATGGCAGTGGCAGTGGCAGCAGCAAACAGAACAACAAAACAACAAAAACAGCAACACCGGGAAAAGCGGAAAAGTGCAGGGGCAACCAAAAGGAATTAAAAACGAAGCAGCCAAATGACGACGGCAGGCGGAAATTAAGTTTATGGCGTCGCCTTTCCTTCACGACCCAGCTGAAATGCAAGGCCAACGCGAAATATGCTAAATAAACGCGAGTGCATGCATAAAATTATATGAAAACAGCAACCGGAGCCCCCAAACCGTACCCTCAGTTAGTCGAACTTTAAATTCCCCGGTTTAAGTATTTTTACTTGTTTCTTAAAATAAAAGTGAAAGGATTCCTTTTTACGAGTAGTGTTCATTAGAAACATAAAACTATTTTATGACTAACATGAAAAACGTTTGGTTTTAATTCATATTTCCTGCATCAAAGTTTAACGCTTTGCACTTTGTTTTTAGCACGGGAATTTGTCTTGGTGGACTTTATTAACTATTATTAAATGTGTTTTTTTTTATTTATAATAATAATTTACTAAAACTATGATCAAAACAATTTTCGTTTGCCCAAGAGTATTTTGAAAAGATAGCTAAAATTTCTTGTATCAAATCCAATTTCTGCCTATTGGTACACAACTACAAATATTGCGGTCAATTAAATACCCACATTTTCTTCATTAAAGGACACTTAAATATAACAGCAAATATTGGTGTGCGCTTCTTCATCAATTAAATCAAACATGTGACAAGAAAAGCATAATAACATGTATTTAATTACCTTCAAGGTAAAATCAGATATTTATTTAAGGTGTTTGTGCGTGCCATATTTGTTTATTTGTAGGCCTGGTTCCACAGTTTAAAATGTTTTCTTTTGCATAAATTTACAGACAGGCTGCCACAGCGACTCCGACAAATTCAGTTAAAGCGACTGCATTAATGTGAAATGAAGTTGTGCACTTGGCTCGCGCTGTCAGTCCGTCAGTGAAATGTATATGTATATATTATATCTGCCACGCCTCCCTTTTTCTGCATCTTCATCTCCAGAGAGCGAGCGTTTAAGGCAACATGTGAAGTGAAATGAAACGAAACAAGTGCATTATTTGCATTAAATTATGCATACGGCGAAGGTAAACGAAGGTAAAGGGTGCAAAGGGAAAAGAAAAGTGTCAGCAGCCGCGCGATTTCTCACGCAGGTGGGTAGTGTTGGGTGATGGTGGGCTGTGGGTTGTGGGAGGTGTTGCGGCGTGGGAAGTTCAATGGGTGTTGCTGCGAGGCCCTCAAACAATACGAAAATAAAAAGCAGATCGCGTGAACAAGTGCGGGCCCACAAAACCCCAGAGGCGGTATCTCGAGGGGCCTCAGCCAACGGCTCTCAAGTTGATGTGCAGAATTTGTGCAATTTAAATTGAAACTCAGGCGGCAGCGTCACTTGTTCATGACGACACCGTAAAGGAGTAAAGAGGGACAGGTCGAGCGGGCTGATAACGGAAATTAGATATGAAGCATTTGAGGAAAGCGAAATTTCAATAACAAATGAGGTTATAATTTCCGCTTTTGCTCTACAGCGCACAGTGACAGAGAGCCGACTCACGAAACTGAATAAATACTCAGCATAAAATTATTTTAATAATGTATAATCTTGCCAAGATTATGAAATTAAACTTTAACATTTTATAATGCTCTGTGTGTGTGTCAGCGAAAAAATTGTACTTTATATTAAAGCTATAGTTGTGTATGTCGTGGTATAAACTATTATATTACTTAACATTTTTAAAGATTTCACAAAAACCAGATTTTTAATTTTAATTTGACGCTCTTTTGATTATATAAGGATTTCATCACTATTTATTTTAAAATACATTATTTTATATACACAATTATATATATACAATATATTTGTATATTATAAGGCCCCAAATCCCGTTTATTGATTAATCCAATTTCAAGCAAACATTTTGTGAGCGGCTGAAAATTATGACTGTCCATCCAGACTACGTAAAGCATAACAAGAAAGAAAGCAAACTTCGGCAAGCCGAAGTTCATATACCCTTGCAGCTATTGCAAGAATTTAACATTTTTGAAAACATTAAAATTATGATTTACTGCGTATATGTTTAAAAACATTGAAGCTATGATGATTAGCAACTCAATTATTTGATAGTTATTTTATATATTTTTATTATTTCTATGGGAGCTATATGATATAGACGTCCGATTTTGATAAAATCTAAACCATAATTCTGAAATATTTAACCATTGCTATATGTCAAAGAACTGAACAAAAAATTAAAAAACAAAAAAGTTATAATTTTTTTCATTTATTTTTCCGATTGTTCCTATGGGAGCTATATGCTATAGTCGTCCGATTTTGATATAATTTAAACCGTAAATCGGAAATATTTTACCATTACTAAATGTCGAAGGGCTAAACAAAAAATTAAAAAACAGAAAAGTTATAATTTTTTTCATTAATTTTTCCGATTGTTCCTATGGGAGCTATATGCTATAGTCGTCCGATTTTGATGAAATTTAAACCGTAAATCAGAAATATTTAACCATTACTAAACGTCGAAGAACTAAACAAAAAATTAAAAAACAGCAAAGTTATAATTTTTTTTCATTTATTTTTCCGATTGTTCCTATGGGAGCTATATGCTATAGTCGCCCGATCCGGCTCGTTTCGACTTATATACTACCTGCAATAGAAAGACAACTTTTGGGAAAGTTTCATGCAGATAGCTTTAAAACTGAGAGACTAGTTTGCATATAAACGGACGGACAGACGGACAGACGGACGGACAGACGGACGGACAGACGGACATGGCTAGATCGACTCTACTAGTGATGCTGATCAAGAATATATATACTTTATAGGGTCGGAGACGTCTCCTTCACTGCGTTGCAAACTTCTGACTGAAATTATAATACCCTCTGCAAGGGTATAAAAATGCGCCATTTGTCATGCTCGGCGCTGCCCAGTTATGCCTTATCCTTTCCTTTTATGTCCAGCTGCATGACAATCAAATTAGTTTTGTTGCACATTCAAACTGCTTCCTCGGGGACACCCCCGCATATGTTTACAAATCCCAGGGAGCCAAACAGAAAGCATTCAGCAGCAGACGGAGATGGGTGGCATCTGGCAGACCTAAGCTGTTGCTTTTGTGGGTGACCAGAGACCAAAACGGAGGAGAACCAGCAAACTGGTGGCTGACCACTGGCTGTGGCTCCTTCGAGACTCGGCTAAGTTACTGCCAAAGGAAAAGCTGGAGCAGAAGAAATCGCTTGCCTTTTCCAAACGACCACAACAATGGCTGACATGCAGCACATGCCATAAAATGCAATGGCCTCAGCCATGGCAACAAATGTCCTGCTCTTTCCCTTGATTTCCTTCCCCACTTCGCTCCTTTCCCCCCCTTGCCACGCCACGCCCCTTTCATCCCCTTCTGCTTTGCATAGTCAACTGATTTTGATGGCATTTTCGCACAGCTTAAAACAATTTGCCATAATGCTTTTACTGCGTAGCGATGTCGTGATGTCATCGCCAGGGGCATAAGATTGTAATGGCTTAAGCTGTTTCGTTGCTTTTTCCACAAAAAACATTCGAAAATGAGCATAATGTCAAGTGATTTTAAGTTGCTGTAGGTCAGCCAAAAATTTTAACATTAATAGGCTGAAATGGTGATTACAATTTAATAAGATATATGGCAATCTCAAACAGTTTAGGCATTTGTAAATTTATAAGTCAAATATGTTGTAGTATTTTTTTTCAGTAAATATTTTGAGGAAGAATATTATATTTATTACTAAAGCTATCTTATTCTCTTTAAAATAGTTGACATTATAAGTTTTGTCCTTGTGTTGAAATAATTTACTTTCTCTATGTCAGAGTTTAGAGTTTATTTAACTGAAAACTACTAACAAGCGACAATTTTCTAGTTAAAGTTTGTCGGAGGGCAAAACGAAAAGGCAAAAAAAGTTCGCCTTCTTTTCTTTTTCGAGTGACAACAGACCCTGTAAAAATTTGTAGGTCGAAAAATTAACATCACTCTGATAAAACAAACATTAAAAACGAAAATCAAATCTAAATTTATACTTTGGAAAAACTTGTATGTTTTTGTACAAAAGATTTTTTAAGCATGACACAAAATATTGTCAGACTGCTGATAAACAGATTATATTGTAATTCGGAAATACAAAAGTGAATAAAAATACACGTATCAATTCAAATCCCATTACAAAACCCATTGAATGCCGGAAGACCGAAAGAGATTTTCTTGTCAGTTAGATTCAACATTTTGTTGAAGTTCGGCTGGAACAAAACTATCCCCATTAGGGCCTGAAGACCCACATCCGCTGTGATTACACTTAACTCCGCGAAAATTGAAACGGCTGGAGGGAATAAAACGGTTACGTCGTGGGTGCGCAATAAATGCTCGTAAAATAAAGTGAAATGGCTTTCTCTTGCTTTCTTGACGGCCACTGAAAATGCATTTCCGATAGCCATGTATGTGTGTGTGTGTGAGTGTGGGGGGCGTAGATGCCTGTATCCGTGTGAGAGGGCGTGACTCCTGCTGCAACATGCAACGCTAAAAGCCATGACCGTGCTGCACGCAATCATCAGGAGTTCACGCCAAATCTGCAGCTACTTTTGTTTAAGAGTTAAAAGGTTCCGCTCCCCCGTTTTCCGAAGGGTTCGAGTTCAGTTCGGATCGGAGGAGGATTGCACACGCATCGAACAAGGCAGATATAATAATAATAACGAGCCCTCTGCCTTCACCGGTTTGTTAGTTTGGCTGTTTGCCGACTTTTGCAACTTTTGCCGAGAACAGGAACTTTGCCTTGCCGTGTGGAAATTCTATGGGGAATCCGGGCGTTGCCTCGTTGCCACGTTGCAAAGTTATAAGCAGGTCAGTGCCGGCCAAATCAGTGGCAGCTAGCAAAGGAGAGATGATTTCAAAATGTGCTGAAAACTACTTAAGTCCGGGGCTTAAAAACTGTGCGGCGGGGAAGGGAAAAAAGAAAGGCTTTGGATAGATGGGCGGGTCAACCGGAGGAAACGGGGCAGGAAACATCTACCAGCAGCTCGAACCCGCCACACAATAACATAGATATTTTATGGATTCCCTGTAAAATAAAGTTTTATAAAGAGTTTTTAACAGGAGCTATATTGTTTTACAGTCGGAGTGGCGATAAAATCCTTACAAAAGACATGTCATATTTATTTAAAGGCTGAAAGGAATAAAGAAATGTTTAGGGAAAAACGTTTTCTTACTATTAGTGAACAATAATGTTATAGCAACAATTTCCAAGAAAATAGATTTAATTTAATAGTCAATTTTGTTTACAGCCAGTCTTTTAAAAGCATTTGCTTAACAAATAAGTTAAAAATAAAAGAAAATAAACTCAAAATGTCTTTAAAGCCTTTACAATAATATAAAATATATCATAGTTTTAAATAAATTATTTAAAAAAAAAATTGAAACTAATGATTTAAAACGATACAAAAATATCGTTTTGTCTAGTAACAACAAACTTGGGTATATTAGAAAACTGAGTTGTCCAGCCAGCTTTTCAATTGAATCAAATACGTATTACTTAGATGAAGGATACAGATTATGTGGCACACTTTTTACCGAACGACGCGGCACTCTTAGCCTTAACAACTTTCGGGCACTTTTCTCAAACTTGCCACAGATAAGAGTGATGACAGTGAATAATAACAATAAAAAGCCAAAACCGAAGCCAGTCGCCAGGCAAATGTCTGCGCTTCACGAATCACTAAAAATTTTAACAAAAGTTAAACTTCCGTTTCCTGGCTCCGCTGGCAACGGAAGTGAGCAAAGCTTTCCAACATTAAAAAGATGTAAAGTCCCGACGACAGCGCCAAAAAGCTGAGAAAAAAAGGAGGAAAGTGGCGGTGTGGCAGCGGAAAATTGTGCAAAAATACTTATAGCTATGATGATGGCAGGCCATCGTGGGGGAGCATGTAGATAAGCTGCGTAGATTTACCCCGGGAACAGGAATCCCCCGACCTCCAGCGAAATATGCCACGAATATTCAAAACATGCGCTTAAAAGTATGTATTTTCCAGCACATGGCATCAGCAAAAAGCTGAGGAAATCCTGGAGAAAAAAATTAAAAACCTGACGAGAAGGCCTCCGACAAAAATGTGCAGCATGCTTAGCGGGGCAGGTGAGTCACGTGCTGACCTCACTCCTCGAAAGGATAAACTTTTTTTTTGCACAAAAGCAACCAGGTGGCATGTGGCTCACCGGATGTTTGCATATCATTTGTGGGCAGGACTTTCCAGCAACGTTCACCGCACTTAAGGCAAGCAAATTACCGTTGATGGACCGAAGGAGATGCAAATCAGTCAATGGCAGTTTCATTTACTTTCAGATTCTAAACAAAATTTTAGTATTTTTAAAGAACGATTAAAAAATTTAGGAATAGAACTTAAAAGTAAAGGTACTTGGGCTTTACAAATATTTCAAATTTCGTGTCGCTTTTTTATTGTGGATTTTTTAAAAATGCAGACATCAGCTTTTTTGAAAACGAAAATAATTACGTTTTCTGCAGAAGAACAATTAAAAAAAAAAAACAAAATATGAAAGCAACTGAACAAAGCAGAAAAGCAGCCTAGAGCAAATGCAGCAAAAGGAAATCGCCCAGAAAGATTCAATCAAACAAACAAGCCAAAAGGCATAGTTTTCGGTAGTAGGAGTGGGCGGGATTGGATAAGGCGTCGGGGGAAGGTCAACTGCCTCTCTGCCCCTTTCTCCTCTTCATCAAGCCAATGGCAGGCAGAGACGTATAGAAAAGTAAGTGAAAGACGGCAAAGTACTGCTAACAAAAGCTGCAAACGTGACAAAATTAGTGAACAATGGCCCGCAGCCTGCGGATGAGATGAAGGAGGAACTGGCGACGGAAAAAAGATTGGTGGGCGAGGGCCATAGAGGTTGAGGGGTTGGGGACCGAGGGCTAGTACCTTATGAACTCTCAACAACGACGGCAGGATGTGATCCTCAGCCACAGGCACACAACGACTAAATGTGGTCAACGATGGCGAACAAAAGGAAATGAGAAGAGGTAACACAGAAAAAGTAATGTCGACTAAGACATGCCTTAACTTTCCAGATTAGTGCGCTAGTAATTTTGAAAATACTTTCAGAAAACTACAAAAAACAATTACGTAATTAATACTCTATTTAGGTTTTCATTTAAATATGTATTTAAAACAAAAAACAGTTTACTTAAACTTCTTGTTTAACATAGTTTTAATAAATCCACACAACAACACATTTTCATTCAAAATCAATTTAAAATTAAATACTTAAGATTTTCAGTGAAAAAGTACATCAATTCATCTTCCGTGTGTTTGTTTTAACCTTTGTAATAATAAGTACGTTAGTACGTTATTTTTAACGTATAACTAGATATAAGCACTAAAGTAGATATGTATAAAAAATTATATTTCAGGCATAAAAACGACCACTCTTTATTTGTTTTGATTTTAAACAGAAACAACAGAAAACTACCCGAATAAATCAATGCAAAATTTATACCAATTACCAATTTAAAATGGTTTTCAGCTTAAATGTAAGTTTTGAATAATATTCTGGTTCCAACAAATCACAAAAATTTTGAACAATTTTCCATAACAAGCTTATAGTTCTGATGGTCTAACATGCCCCTAGTTCAGTGGTAAAATGGGGTATAAAAACATAAAGACGCATCGGGCAAACAAAGGCGGACTAGTGAAAATGCACACATAATGGCCAGCGGACACAATGCCACGCGCCAGTGTGCGTGGTTATGAATGTGCGCTTTCCGCAAGGCAGGGAAAATCGGCGGAGGGAAAATTCTGCTGGCCGGAGGGAAGCGAGAAGGCGAAGAAAAGATTGACGAACGCCTCGCCTCAGTCAACTGTCAACTGGCCATGGACAATTTGCGCCCTGGCAAATTGAAATCGAAACGAATCGAACTGAATGGCAGCTAAACGAAGCCAGAGCTAAATGTTTGACTTTCGATGACTCAATCGGAGGGCGCAAATATTTGACGAGCCTTGGAGGCGAACTTAAAGGTGCCATGCCGTGCCGTTGAAATAAAATGAAGGCAGTACAGTACCAGAGGCCAACGACGAGGACTGCAGGCCAAATGCATTCCAGCTGCTCTCGCCTGGAATGAAAATGTTTGTCGGGCCAAGTTGTCTAACTGAAAAAAAAAATAAAGAAAAAAATGTAGAAAATGGTTGGCATAGCGCAAAAGTTGCTCAGCTAGTGGCACCTTCTCTTCGCTGTGACAAGGGAAAATCACAACACTAGAAAAATAGTTGGGACAACTTTCAAGTAACATCAGAGTTCAGGTGATGTTCCGGCCTCGTCCTTTCCTTTCCTTTGCTCTCCTTTCCTTGCCCCCAACTTTTCGCCGGCTCTGACACAAGTATGTCAGGACATTATGGGAGCGGAGTGGTCGGAGCCAGGGGAAATCCCGCTCGATACGGGGCACAAAATATTTCAAGCACGCACACAGCGCCGGCAAAATATGCATTAGAAAATGTCATAACATAAATTTAATAAACCATGGCAACGACAGCCAATCTTTGGCTTCGGCTCTCAGTTTTAGCTGTGCTTTTTCTATTGCACAGCGAAAAATATCATCGATATTTTGCCTCAATAATTTGTTATGATTGTTACGACTTTTGAATAATAAAACTATTATGTATATCATATTATCGATTTGATTTTATTTACTTTGAAAAGTGGTTTCATTTTTAAGGCGCATTGTGACTGTGCCAATGAGCTTAAAAAACCAATAGAAATCAAATAAAGATCTATGAAAAATCTCCCCTGGTATCTATTTTCTTTGTGTGCCCGCCTATGGTATATCTTGGCATGCTGCATGCAGACTCCATCCATAAGCCGGCCAAATATTGCGTATACGCAGGACAGGCTGTGGTGTGCTGACTTAGCAGCATATCTCGTTCGAAACGTATGCTTTATGATGTGCATGTCAAGAGACTGGTGAACCAAAACACACACAGCTTTATGAAACACATTGCTTTTATAGATTTCACCCAGCACATTTGTCTTGCTTATCATGGTACCGGCTCCGGCTCCGCTCAAAACCCATTCTCCCGCCCATGTGTCGACGTAATCGCTCATGTCGTTTGGCATATGAATGATTAGATTCCAGGAGAGGAGCCGGCCAATTCCATTGGCTCAATGCTGGAGCTCAGGCTCAGCTTGTCGGGCAATTGCTGCATAATTTGCGCAAGACATGCGTTCCATTTATGGCAGCTAATAGATATTTAATCATATGCCACGACGTTAGTGCTGTGCGTCAAGTGAGTGGTCCGAGATTATATTCGATTTATCATAAGGATGCAACGTCCCTGGACATTTGCATACTCCCCACTTGATAAGCTGTGAAATATTCGCAAGCTGAACGCATTTGCCTGAACAATTATTTATTCAGATTTATGAATATATTTTAATTTATTAATTTCCGTCATTATTTGCAGAACGACTGTATAAGCCTATACAAATTGTTAAATTATTATCTCTGGTCAATTAAAAAGTCAATTAATTATTTATGAGCACTCAGCGTGTAATCTTGAACAAATTAGCGTACATTAATAGGCAGGCTATTTAATTTATGCATACGCATTATCAGTGGAAATAAAAAATGTCCAGCTCCAGATAGTTTTTAAGATGATGTCTAACTCAATAATTTTATTAAACAAAGCCATGACAAATGTATTAAAGTTAAAAAATTGAAGCACATAATATATTTGAAGGCTTTACTAACCAATTTATTTTCTTGGTATATAGTATCTTGAAAAGTTCTTGCTCATTTCTCAAAATATTGTTGCCCCCAGCAAATTGATTAACATTTTCCGAGTGTGGAATATTGCAAATAGGTCTTGGAAATGACATCCTCAGTCGACGGGGGTTACTGACTAACTGGCACATAAAAGCGGTTTATCGCAGTTCTGCTTTGTGCCTGGTCATGGCATTTTGTCAACTTAATTCTGGCACTGATTAGTTACCGATGACTGCGGCAGCTTTCCTTACAACTACGTCACAGCGTGTATTTTTCGCCCAGTTTCTTTTCCTTTGTGGGTGCGGTAAGGTAAACAAGATAAACGACCAAAGAATGTGGTGGAAATGAAAAAAAAAAAAACATACAGACAAAGGCCGTAGGTAAAATAGGCAAGCTTTAAGCGAAAAAGAAGGAGAAAGAGAAAAAAACAACACTGGGAATTGCACTAAATTATTTCAATTAAGAAACTCTCGGCGAACAAAATCAACTTTCTCTGAATGGGAAAGAGGGTCGCACAAAATGAAAATCTAATCAGCAAATTGTTGAAATAACAGCGAAAAAACACAGTCCCCGATTACAGAGAATGGTGGCATTGCGGCGATGAGGCGACGAGGCGGAGGGTCATCTCAGGCAATGTCTGATACGGTTTACGGTCTACGGTCTTCGGTTCCACGGCGGGTACGGAATATATCGTGGGTGTGATTATAAGCACTGCCGATAAGCGTGTTTATGCACTCGCAATATCAGACCATCTGACGGTGAATGGAGCACGTACCTGGGCGCGGCGGACATCGGTTGACAGATGACGATGGCCCGGGTGTCGAGAGCGGAAAACGAGTTAATCAATTGCCATTTGTCGAGGACTTCAAATAAATGCACATCCCATCGAGCGACAGGAGTCCCTTTAGCAAGCAGACAGCTGGCAACACAACGTTTGATCAACATGCTTTCAAATTCCAACTACAGGCGAACTTCCCTACATAAAACTACGCAACGAGTCAATGGCTCTTTATATTCTAATTTTAATGAAAGCTTTTACATAACAGCAACTTTTATCCTTCAAATCCACAACCATAATTCTTCTTAAACTGCTAAACACTTTTAGCTTTAGCCAAAACATTCTTTGCATGGCAATGAGTAAGTGCTGCTTAAATATCAGATGGAATAAGTTAAGTAAATAAAAAACATGTATTGCGCATATATTATACTTCCTACAACAATTATAACATTAATTTTATATGACAAATTTATTTTTTTGTAGCTTTGATTTCACAAAAACTGTATAATAAGGGAAAACACCAGTTTTAAAAGAATAAAAGTGATTTGCAATATTTCTGCAAGTCCCGCATGACTGGAATATTTTATGTGATAAATGGAAATTCGAGTTACAGAAGTTCGACTGTATTAAATGTAATGCACACACGGCGTATGCAGAAATATGCAAGAGGGAAGCTCACATTGCGTATACGCGGTGTTGTCGGCCCAACCAAGCAAATGGAAAAACAGTCAGAGGTGGCACACCGATGGTTAGATAGAATGATAGACCGAGAGGCAGAGAACAGACAAATACCCGTGCTAGAAATCAATCTCAGATAGACGGATGGATGGAGCAGCAATCGACATGTGAATTTTTGTGCAAATTGAAACACGCTTCTGATACGTGCAGGCAAATAAAATAGTTCACGGCGGACAGGGGAAGCTCTGGGAAAAAATGCAGAGAATACAAGGATTGAGCAAACAAACAAAGGGAGCGCAAACAAATCTGTTACTGGAAAACACGCAATAAACTATGCAACCGAGGGCAGGAGATTGGAAGGCACCGCTAGGCCAACAACTGGCCGAGTGACCCTCGTAAAACGTAACTGGTAACTCTGGTGTGACGCTGTTCGAAAGAGTGACAAACAAAGGTGTGCAATCGTAGTTCGACTCTGTTAACATTTCAATTAAATTCGTCTATAGTTACTTTAAAGATATTTTTATACTTTGATTTTACTGCTATCTTACCTTTATTAATTTTATAAACACAATCTGCTTTCGAAATCTTTGCCATAAGCGTGCAAACGTCTGTTCAAGGTATTTTCTTATCTTTCATCATAATATTATTCCGATTTTGAAAATGGTATTTGTTTCATATTCTAATGACGTGTAAGAATTTTATTGTTAAGGAGCCTATAAATTGTGAGGTTACCCATAAATAAAAAAGAAAACAGATGACGTCTTTCCAACTTGTGTTATCATGAAACCTGAAAACCTTTACTAATAAGCCCCTAAAAATAATGTATATTTTATAATCGCCATTTCTATGACGTGTTGAGATTAAAATTTAATGACCACTCACGCCAAATAAGCTTCTATACCAATGTGCTTGGTGAACAAAAATGAGTGGACGACTGTTTGCTTTAGTATTTTCAAGCCCGCCTGTATGCGTTGCATTTTTGTGCAAAGGGGCGAGGAGGTAAAGGGAGACTCTAGCTTGTGATTCATTCATTTCATTGGCCGGTCATTCAGGTACTCAAACCATGCAACCATCCATCCATCCGTCAGTTTGGGGCTGTCGCAACGCTCGGACCGCATTGCGAGGGCCATGCATCAGGATGGCAGCCAAGCGTTTTGGGCCAAGTGTGGGGCTCGTAAAAAACCAGAAGCATCCTACGAATTTTGTTTTCATCTCCATCATTTTTTAGCGGGGTGAAGTAGGCGAAAGGTCGGAAGAGCGGAGTTCGGGCCGAATAACAACCAATTTATTTGGCCACGCTGCAAATTGTTACCCAACTCGCATTCGATCACCATCATCATCGTCATCATCGCCAGGTCCTGACCCGCTGCTCCTCCTGTTCCGCTTTTACTCCTGACCGACGACTCGACCAGTCCTAGTCGTCGTCATCATCAAAAATCGTTGATTGCAACAAAACAAATTGCATTTTAAGGAGATTACTTGTCGGACCGTCTGCTCTAGATGAATAGTCGAGTGCTCCTGCCATCGAGTGGGTCTCTGGTTGCCATCTCTGTCCATCCTCCCAATCAATCCGCCTGAGTATTCGGTCATGTGTGCGGTGGAGTGGTCGATTTTTTAATAAATCATGGCGCATTAGTATGGGCAGCACAAAAAATGCTCTACCCCCTTTTTTTTTTTTTTTTTTGCATGGATATTTCGTTAAATTGGCAAGCATCAATCGAGTGGCCCATCGATTCGGGCTTTTGTTAGGTCACATATTGTGAAACCCGATACAGATTACGAATGATGGTCTCAGATGAATTAGAATCAAATTAAACATCCAATTTTCCAACCAAGGTAACAAGAAGTTGAAATAAAAAAGGCAGTAGCACATCCATCATGTCCTCAGAACGTTTAAAAAACAAAGTTTCCAACTTTGTTACAACCATTTAAACAAGTCAACAACCAATCCATCATACTCAATTTGATTTACCAAAAATCTTAAAAATAAATGGAACACAAACTTTTAAAGACTCTTACATTACAAGGCAATAGAAGTTAATTTAATTGCATTTGAAATAGTCAAAGTTTTAACTACCAAAAGCGATTCAAAAGCTTAAAATTAATTCACATTCGTCTGATACACTCTCACGAAATATTCAATAAATTAGCAACAAGCTAAGTTTAACTTAAGCGCATTAACTGGGACTTTGCCCCAACGCATCTTAAACAATTACCCTAAAAGCAGAATAACTAACCTTGCAAATAATATGCGTGGCATATAAGTGTCCCCTTGGTGCAGTAAAACCGTTTGAATTACATTATGATCTTTGCTCAAGCTGTTTACAAAACGCCCGCCCGAGACCCGCTAATAAAGGCAAATCCACGCCCAGCTAAACGCATTCACTTCGAAAAAAGGGCAGCCAATAAAAAGCCGGGAATAGTAAAAAATGCATGATTCAAGCCGTAAAAAACCCAAAACGACCGGGACAGCCGTCGTCCTCGGAAAAAGGACAACGCGGCGAACATTTCCATGAGTCACCAGCTTGCTTTTTGGGGGTGGGCCAGGCGCTTTATACACGCACGCGAAGGTAACGCTAGAAAGCCAGCAGAAAGTTAAAAAAAAAATAAAATCAGCTTAGGCCGGGTCCGAACCGAGAGATATATGTATACGAATCTGGGCTTTCGGGGGTTGCACAGCTTCTAGAATAAATTGGCAAAATAAATGCAAATGCCTGTGGGTTAGCATGAATGTGGCCTAGTCGCGGACAACGCGGCGCATTAGTAATGAAATTTGATTTGATTTTTATGTTCTGGTGCTTGCGGGCAGCCGGCATTGAAATGGAATTCATTTCGGGGGTAACAGGATTTTTATGTCCGCCTAATGGCCATAAACACACGAACACGAAATTATCGCAGCTGCCATGCTAATTGTGAACAAGTGATTAAGTTTAATTGCAAGCGAGATAAAAGTACAGCACTTGTGGCCATTCCGGGATTGAAATGCCCTATATACGCCATATCTATGCATATATGGGAAGCCGCAGCCCATCAATCATGAATACAAAAATACACCGCCAGCACTTCGGGGCTAAGCGGCTTTGTTATGCAAATTTCAACTCTCTGGGGAAAATTGGAGTGTCAAGGGGTCAGGCCGTAATAAAAATTCACAAGTCAAAAGTCTGCTATTGGCAAACATTTGGAAAACCACTTTGCAATACGGATTAAATATAAGAGTGCACAATGACCAAAGTTATTGCAAAATATTTCTATGCACACAGCAACTAGCTTTCAATTAAATGCGAATAAATACGGACATTTTAGTTTTGTTTTACTTGGGTCCTAGTAGTTATTTACAATTAAACTGGATAATGCATATATCTAATTTATTTTCGTGCCAGCCATCCAGATTTGCTAAAAGTGTGTGAATCAAAATATTGCACATTGTTCATCGGAATTGATTGCACAAACTGAAAAATAATTTCGCAAAAACACAGAAAACTGAAACTGCAAACAATTGGTCGAAATTCTACTACTCTGACCCCGTCGATATCTCGATGGCGTGTGCAAATTGAAACTAATTAAAGCCGAGTAATGAATTTATTTCGTACGGACGGGACGGAGAACTCTGCAATTGTTGAATGCGGTTTGGTTTGGATTGGTTTTGACGCTTCTCCTTCGAAGGAGCAGCATCCAAGCAGACGGATAGATAAATAGACAGACAATCGCATTTCCAGTTGTTAAAGCGGTTTCGATTTCAACCGATTATTCAAGGCTTTGTTAATTGCATTGTAATTTGCAATTACAGTAAATTTAATAATTGCCACTCAATTTATCTCAGCAATTGCCATTGCTCGTAAAGACATCATCGACGGGAACTCTATAACGCGTGGCGAGATTAACTTATTAAAATCGGCGAACAAAAGGAATTCCTATGCTCTCTCCCATGTCGTATTAGGTGCAGTTAATATTCATTAATTAACTGATAGTAACAATGACACACAATAAGCGTAAATCAATTTAAAGTGGCAATTTTTGTAGCACAATTGGGATATAAAGATTTCGGTGATAGCTCAGCTCATTAATTATGAAATTGGCTTAAATATTAAGAGGATAACAAATGTTGACAACATATTAAATGTATTTTTTTACTCTCCATTGTTTAACAAGACATTTTTTTGAGTTATTAAATTTGGCGTGGTATTACCACCCACTCTCATTTCGAAGTTAATTTTATAAGAATTAAAGCATAAATTAAGATTGACTAACAACATGGTGAAATACAAGTCGAGATTACTAGCAACCGATTCATTAACAATCAGAACTTTTACCAACTAAGCAAATAAAAGTTTCACATGTAAAAAAGACTGGCAGGTAAATTATAAAAAAATTAAGCAAACATGTCTACGATACTGACTGATGTCTGTAAAATGTTTAGCAGCACCATTCAAGTTACTACTTATGTACATAGCCTACTTGTACTGAAATTACTCATCGCACATTATCGACAATATCGCGAGTAAATAAATTCACACGATTCGGAGACAGAAAGAGATAGGGAGTTACTAACTCATCTACGAATAGCTCTCAATGGAACAAATACAAGTGGGTGGCATTTCGAAATACATACTCCAAAAAGTGGGGCCAGGGTCAGGGGAATGTTACAAGACCATAGCAAATATAACCGAATAAAACTCACCTCGCTGCAGATTGTGTATTTAATTTAAACGATGAGTTGCCAGCAGCAGACACATTGACCTCGAAACACTTTTCGACATTCGCCTTCGATGTTGATTAAAGACTCGTACTTTTTTCGATTACACGCGTAAATTTCACGGAAAGTATAGTTTAATTGATTTTTGGTTAAAAGAACTATAGATTTTAATAGTTTTTAAGATAGCATTCATTGATCTATGGTTTCACTTGTTTGTGGTGTTTATTTTATAGTTATATTGGGATTTTGACTGTGCTGTTTTAATTGTTATAAAATAAAATGTATAAATTTATATACCATTTTTCAGAGAAGTAGGAAAAATTATAATTAAAACTTAATAAAATACTATAAGAGTTCGCGGAGTCAAAAAAAAATATACGAATATTGGATTTTCAATTTTTGTAAATAATATCAGCGTTTTTGTGGTTTTGTTGCAGGTTTCTTTGCGAATATTTTTCAGGGGCAGCAGGTACAAGTGTAAAAAGTGCACTGAAATGTTTACTTCTGGAATTCTTAATATTGTGTTGTTGTATGTGTTTGTTTTAAAGGTGTATAAGCTATCTGGATGTTTGCCTTATTTTTTCCCTTTCTGATAAATATTTACGAGCGATTCTTCTCGTTCTGAATTCCGAATTTAATATTTTTTGGGGTAACAACCTAAACGTGTGAACTCCCCAAAAGTGTAATAACATTTCAACGACCTACAAGTACGGAGTAAAAATGATTTTATTTAATGGGTTAGACGCAGCGTCTAAATGAAAAGCACCGAGAGCTTGAGGTGTAAAATGAGGTAATTCCGAATTTAAAAGTCAGAGCTCAGGTAAAACAAAAAAAATAACAAAACAAAACTGGTTTTCGGATGATAACAAGATGGAACCAAAAAAAGAGGAAAAGAGGAATGAAAAGAGAGAAAAACCGGAAAGCTAGAAGTAAAAACAAAAAGCTAGTCAAGAAAGCGAAAAGCAACGTATAACTGTATTTTTATAAAGCATATTTAAAGAAATCAGCCCAAGCACATGGGATGTACAAACGTACAAACATATGTTTGTAAGATATTCAATGGAATCCAGTCACGGCCCGCCGACGCAAAGTCAATTTGCAAATACAGTCCCGCAACCGCAAATGCAAAACAGGCAAATAAAATGCAATCAATGTTTTAAAACCAATTAAATATAGTTGCACAAATTAAATTTTAACCGTCGGCAAACCGAACATCAAACACTAGTAGGCAATTATTGATATTTTAAAGTGTTTTTTGGCGTCACTGACACAGTTCGTGCTCTCTCGCTCTCTTTTATTTGCCTTTTCTTTTGTTGCTTTGCATGTGTGTTTCCCTTTTTTATTTTTTTTGTGTGTTTGTTTGTTGCTTCTTTTTCCGTGTCTCTCTATTTCGAATGAGAAATAAACTCAAAATTCTCTGAATATTTCTTTTTTATTGTCTGAGAGCACAGAACGGCAAAAACAAAAGGGAAACACAAACGCGTCACACACACACACCCACACACACACTCAAATTAGTTGAGGCAACAACAATAAGCGATGACTCTTGTTATTTAAACACTGGCTATTTTTTCTTCCTCTTCTTGCAAAAGCCACGCGACGATTGTTATGTTTCAAATGCAGTTTAAGGAACAAGCGTTAGCAAAAACATTTAAATCAGCACAGTTTCGCGAAGCAAAGGCAATTACAAAACCAAAACACTTGAGGGCGCCGCGACGCGTGGAAAGGAGATGGCAGATTAAAAGACAAAGACAGCTGATGAGTACGTGGAAGCGGTGATTTTCGATTTGTTTTGTTTTTGCTATTGCTTTTACACGTTTCTCACAGTAATTTTTTTGTTTTGATTTTGTATTAATCAATTGTTCTTGATTAAATTTAAATTAATGAATTAAAATCTTGTCTTATTTTTTCCGGCGATTTATCGAATTTTTTTTCTCACATTTCTTTCTTGTTTTTATAGAAAACGAATGGAATTTACCAATATTTTTCGTCTTTATGTTTTTGAACGGCAAACGGGCAAACGGAACAGCGTGCGCAATAGCGCTCCTCCGAGTCTTGTTGAAACGCGCGCCTCCTTTTTAAAAATGAAATGAAAACAAACGACGAAACGACGATAGAGGTGGAGTAAAAGATGCCAACACGGATGTCATCGATGTTTCCATAATATCGGTCATATCGATGTTTGACTGAGATTATCGATGCTTATCTGCCCATTTCTCTCTCTCTCTCTCTGTTAGTTCAACGTTGCTCTAACTTTGCGCTGTTAGTTTAAGGTTTTGTTACCATTTCGCTGTTAGTTCGACGTTCCGCTAACATTTAACTGCAAAACACAAACCCCGCCAAAAAGCACGCAAATTCACCACTAGAGGTGTATGCCAACATCAATGTTTTCCCACCTCTAAGCAACACGGCGCTGGACAACATCTTGTTTGCCACGGTCAACATGTTGCCTGGCGAGGTGAATTTCCGTGCTTGTGGTGGGTTTGTGTCTTGTTGTGAAATGTTAGTGAACTAACAGAAAAATGTAAGCGAAACGAGTCTTCCGAGTTATCTCCGAGAGAAAATTAAAATTTGAGTTTGAATATGAATATGAAACCGAATGACCGCAGTGCTGAATTGACGCAAATATAAACCGAAAACAAACTGTTAGTAGTTTGTCTCCATAACTGACATACGGGCATACTATCTTTTAACCGCTAATTCCGATCTTAGCTCACTGTTAACCGCATCAAGAAAGGTGGTAAGATCTGAGTGGTTGGTGACTTAGCACACAAAAAAATTTACAATACTCCTTGGCCCCCATTAAAATATATTTAAAAAAAACATAATAAAGATAATGGCCATCGTAAAATAGTGAACTAAAATAAATGTATCTTTAAACAAATGATTCTTGTCTAAGCTTAAAATCTAAAACAACAAATTGTTTATATAAACCAATTTTGGACCATTACAATTCTAACATCTTAAGAATAAATCTTAATTTTTTCCCCAAGCTGTACTGTGTATATTTTGCTTGTATTTGGAATAATTAAAACGGAAAAGACAACTCATTCGACTTAAATTTACCGCCAATTTATTTTAAGTGCATAAATACTTTCCCGCCAAATTTAAAGTATGACCATTTGCAAGTGTGTACTTTTGAAAGCCTTTTTGGTATTTTAAGGGATGAAAGTGTCGGGCACTCTTGAATTGCAGCTGATCGATCAAACAAAAAAATTGATACACAGGAATTAAGGAAAAAATGCTCTAAATATAGAAAGAGAAAGTGATTCATTAGCTCGCACGAAATGGACAAGAATCTGGATGAGGTGAGTGAACGACTTGGAAAGGTTTCAACCCTTTGATGGCCTAATAACTAGGATCCTTTGTGCTCTTCATAAAACACGCCTTGTTTTTTTTTCCAGGTCAAAGGCATTGTGCAAAAGAAGTTCAATGAAATCCGTGCGGCATTGCATATGCGGGAAAAGCTGCTCCTGCGGCAGCTGGAGGTCATAGCGAACACTCGACAGCAGCAGCAGCTGCTGAAGAAGTCCACCAACGCAGTGGATAACTCCGACGCCAAGAGGGAGCACAGTGGCGTGAGTTTCATACCGGGCGAGGGCGAAGATGCCGAGGAGCAGCTACTGACCGCCATCCGGAGCTACGGCCACTTCCTGCTGGACAACAGTGACATGCAGCTGGCGCTGCAGGACTACCGCACCACGGGCCTGAGGAACGAGGACTACATAGAGCCGCTGGACGACCACGAGACCATGTACAAGTGCCTGCAGGACGGGAATGTGTCATATTTGGACCTGGACGAGGATGGTGCCCCGCCGGAGGCCATTGTGGTGGACTTCTCACGCAACAGATCGCTGGTGGAGGACAATGCCAAGCGCTCCATCATCAACATCACGCTGCAGGAAGCCAAGGACCTGATCAAGAAGGCTAAGATCAAAAGGGAGACCTATGTGCCGCCATTGAACCTGGAGGAGCTGGATGACGAGCTGGAGTCCTCGATAGCCGAAGCCGTCTCAAGTTTGGGTCGCGAAACCTCGATTAAGTCGAAGAGCAGCGTTCAGGAACCACCGAAAACCAAGAGCCGCAAGCAGCGTTTCAAGCCAAAGATCACTATAAACAATTGCAATGGCACCATCAACCTGCGCAACATTGCCAGCCTGACCATCAATTGCGCCAGCGAGGAGGCGGTCAGTGCGGAGATTCCTCTGGCCAAATCCGCCGATTCCAGTACGACCGAACCCTCGAACTCCACGCCCACAACCACCGCCTCCAGTTCCAATTACTCCAGCAATGCCAGCTCGCGCTCGCAGTCGAAAAAGCAAAAGGCCAACAAAAAGCAGGAGAGGATTGAGCGCGAACCCAGCTCCGATTCCACGCCCACACCAGGACATCAGGGGAAACGCTACGAGGAGACCGAGATTCACGACGTCACCTGCGACTTCTACAATCGCCTCCTCAACGAGATCAAGAAGAGCATGGTGGAGAAGCCGCGCCGGTCGTACCACCAAATGACGGAGCCGGTTCAAGCTGCCGCTGCCGATTCCAGCTGCGATGCCAACTCCAATCCCAGGCAGTCGTCGGCTGCCAAGCAGGAGCCCGTTTCGACCACCACATCGCTCACACAGAGCGAATCGGGACCACAACTGCAGCCGGGCAAGCGGCTCATCCTCAAGAACTTCGAGAACCTCAAGATCATCCTTGAGGCGAACAGCGGCGACGAGGACTCATTCCATCCCGTGCAGATCGAGCAGTGGCTGGCGGAGATCATCTCGGAAGCAGATCTGGAGCCCATGCAGAACACCGACATCCTGGAGCACAGCCGCATCCACAGCAGCGAGAGTCCCTGAAGCTGGGGATCCGCTATATTCCAATCTATTTATCCTTAATGCACTCAGTATTTTCTACTCCATTATGTTATGTGTAGCTATAGTTTCCTTAGTTTGTTTTTAGTTTACATTTTAATCTTAGTTAGTTTTGATTTCTCAAAAGACATGTGCTTATGTTTTTGTTTTCAATCTTAAATCCATTTTGGCGGAACTGGAGTTGAAGAAATCTGAGACAGCTTGGTTTCTTTTCCATTCCTATAAAATTTCGGAGAATGTAAGTTGTTTAAGTCTCTATTTACAAGAAAACTATTGTGTTTAGTTGCATGAATTGGAGATTGTAAGTTTTCCCGCAAATTTGATTGTTCTCAAAAGCTGGTATTTACATATGTAAACAGATTACTATCAGATTACTAGGAATATATATATATTTCCCAAATCCGTTTCCGCCAAATTTTAATCAGAAACAAAAACCTACATAGTTTATGTACTTAATGCATTTGATTTTGTGATTTTTATCCTTTTGTAAGACTTGAACTCGTACCAATTTAGCAAGTAAGCTCCAGGCAGTGTTCAGAGCTCACCGTAGCCCCCATTTGTAAATGCAATCGCAGAGTCCACATTAAAGTGTTAATTGCCATCACAAAACGAATAGCTTTCGTTCAAGTTTTTTTGTTCTGGATCGACCGGTTCGACCGCTTGAATTTCGCCATGCAATTGAAATTCGGCATGTACCCATTAGAATTCCAAATTCGGCTGATTGATAAGACCATTAAAATATACAATCTAGTTTGTGTGTGTGTGTATTTTCGCAACATGGAGCGAGGCACTCTAACTAAAAGCACTAGTAATGGTGATTGAAGATAAGAGTGGACCTCTGTGGCGTGTAAAATTGAAGGTAATATAAAAGTATTGATTACAAGACAACTAAAGGATTTATCGCTCATAAAAAAGCCTTAAAGTATTTTGAAATTATAGAAATCCATTAAGTTGTGCCCCTTTAATTATTAAACAGCTACTTTAAACTATATTTTTAAACATTGCACTATTACCTATGTTAAAAAGTTATCGCTGTTGAGCTACAGCTTCAAGAAGTCCACTCTAATCTACATGAAAATGGTGTTGAGACATCGTAGGTTTCGCCTTTGAGGTAGTCTTGATTACTTGACCCTTCCGATAATGTCCAGCAGGAAGGGCGTGAAGTAGGTGATGATGCAATCGGCTCCCGCCCGTCGGAATCCCTTCATGGCCTCCAGCACGGCCTCCTGGAGGTCAAAGGCTCCGGCCTTGGCGGCATGGTACAGCATGGCGTACTCCCCGGACACCTGGTAGACGTACAGCGTGTGGTAGGGATAGGAGTCCTTGGTGGATCGCAGGATGTCCAGATAGGGCATGCCCGGCTTGACCATCAGCATGTCGGCTCCCTCAGCCACGTCGCGCTGGATGGCTCTCATGGCCAGGCTCCTGGAGCCACTGGGCAGCTGGTAGCACCGGCGGTCCCCGAACTTCGGTGCGGATTGGGCCGCCTCCCGGAAGGGTCCGTAGAAGTTGGACGTGAACTTGGCAGAATAGGCCAGCAGCGAGACACTGTTCATCTGGGCATCGATCAGGGCTTGCTTGATGGCCCTCACCCGGTTGTCCATCATGTCCGAGGGAGCCACTATGTGGGCACCAGCCCGGGCATAGGCCACGGCAATCTCCGCGATCCTCTTGATGCTGGGCCCGTTCTCCAGACCCGTCTCGCCCAGGAGGCCACAGTGGCCGTGCGAGGAGTACGGACAGATGCACACATCGCAGGCGATGAGGAGATCCGGGAACCATTCCCGCAGCTTGGGCAGAGCCAGAACCACCGGGTTCTTGGCCGAGTCCGCATTGGAGGCCTGCTCGTCCTTCAGTTCGGGATCCACGACGCCAAAGAGCAGCACCGAGGACAGGCCCTTGGCCACCAGCGGCTGCAGGTGCTCCCTCAGGCGGTTCAATCCGAATCTCGAGATTCCCGGCATGCTGGCTATCGGCTGAACATCGTCGTCGTTGCCCACGATGAACACCGGATACATCAGGTTGTGAGGGGCTATCTCGCATCCCGATTCCTGCAGCAGGCGCAGGGTGGCGTGGTGCATCCCACTGTGCAGTTTCCGCTCCATGGTCTCCGGTAGTTTGCCCCCAGGTGAAAAGTGAAACCAGCGTAACAAGTGAAACCTAACGTCCAAGTGCTCGCCGCGCGGTCATATTTAGTACTTTTTGTAGCGCGCGATTTTACAACACTTTTGTTTGAAGAAGATAGGGTGGTTCTTTGTAATCTAACAATACAATTAAACAATCATTTTAAAACATGAAATTTACATATATTAACGGTTTTTTTTTGGGAATTTCTTAAGATAACTAGCTTACAGCTATATCATTATGATAAGATGGGAAACTACGCACTGTTTGATATGATGATATGATATGATTTAAAACTCATGAATCAAAAACTAATCAAACAAAATCTTATATTCAATTTTTAAATAATACATAAAAACAACTTTAAAAAAATTTAATTAAACCACTGAACCTTATCTCACTTAAATTGTATCGAAAAATTTAACAGCGTGTATTACCTTACCATAAACTTAAGTATTTTTTTTAAATCAAAGTATAATTGTTTGCAAACATCTGTTCTGTTATTGTGGTTTATATGTAAAATATATTTTATCAGCCCATTCAATCCAAAGTTTTTGACTCAAAAACCAACCAAATAAAACAGCGTCTTAAATTTCTGCATACGACTATATATTTACTTTGTAATTTGTATCGTTTAAAATGTTTGGTATTAATCGTTATTACAGCATTAAAAGTTGGTGTTTCTGCTACGCTTCCGCACACCCTCATGCACACATTCTCGACCGGGCCTTTCCCGCCACAATCTGCTCGTTAATGGATAACTGAACATTTTATGATCTACATATATAGATTTATACGTTATACGAAATATTACAAATAGTTGTCCAACATGCTATACTTAGGCGTAATTCAAATAAACACGAATACATAAGTTATTTAGCCTGTCCTTGCTTAAAGGTTGTACTTTTGACTTAATTTTAGCATTGAAATCAGTGGACGAGAAACGGAACTAAAGCCTAACTTAAGCGTAAACGAATTGGGTTCAGTATTTGGTTTCGGTTTGGTTTTCAATTGTAAGTAACAGCCATTGGAAGTGCGTGTTTTCTTTTGTTTGGGTCTTGTTGCGATGGTTTCGATGATGGTCGATCAGCTTGTGCTCATCCGTACGATGGACTAAGAAACCAGTGTGTGGTGGTAGTGCACACGCTTCTTGCGACGCCTTGGTCGCGGTTTCAATAGCCCCACATTTCCCCTATTCTTATCCTTATCCTTGTCCTCCTGCTCCTGCTCCCGAACTTCTGTTGCTGCTCCATGGAGAGTGACTGTGTAGGAGTGCAACTGGAGCATCTCCGGACTCTGACTCCTTCTGTGTGATGCTGGTGTGTGATTGGCGGTTGTTGGTGCGCTTAAAGTAGCTACTGCTGATGCTGCTGCTGCTGCTGCTGAACAATCCCCCTGAGCTTGTCAGGCGAAGGTCACTTGGTAGAAGAGCCACTCTTCCATGAACGACGGCACAAACGCCTTGGTGGTGGTGAACTTCACCTTGGGACGAAGCAGCTCCAACTGCTCCTCGAACAGACGCAGCTGCACCTTGCAGGTGGAACCATTGCCGTGGGTCAAATACTTGCCATCGGCCTTCAGCACTTTGAACGAGTGCTCGAAGATCGTGCGGATAAAGTCCCAGGTCTCGCCCTCCGGAGCATCGGTTATGGGAATATCCGTGAGATCCCCGAACACGTAGTCGAACTTGCGGCCCTGGGCAATGAACTTCTTCAAGTACTCCACACAGTCGCCCACAATGATCTCATACTGGTCGGTCTTGCGCTTCTCCAACACATCGCCACAGATCACGCTGAGGTACTTGTTGCACGTCTGCATGACAAGCTCATCAATCTCCAGCATCACCACATGCTTTGGATTCTCCTTAAGCAACTCGTACAGCAAAGCTCCATCGCCGCCGCCCAGGATGCAGATCTCCTTGCCCTCGTAGTTCTCCACGCCGCGACACATTAAGGTCTCCGTGTAGATCAAATCGGATTCAGCAATGTCTGAGGTGGGACAACCATTTGAAAGCATTAAAATCTATATTAGCTTTTACAACAAATTAACTTGTAAATTTAAAATATATTTTATATTTGGCTAAAAGCCCCCTTTAGCTCTTAAAATATCAAATCTCACAAATGTGTTAACGGTCACAAAATTTTATTATTTTAAAATTTACATTTAAGGTTGTCAACAAATTAAATACAAATAAAGACAAAAAAAAATTTAGAATAATGTTCTTTCAATTAGCTTCTTTAAAATGTTAAACATTGTTTTCTGGCATATATACGTGACCTTATGCACTATAAGTGACCCTATGACACCATCGCCAATCGATTGCTGACCCTGACACCGTTCGCGAATACTATGTGTAAAGTGTATAGTACTCATAACGTTCATATATACGTATATCTTGACTTACTTTGCAGTTCGTCCAGCAGCAGCATGTTGCCCAGCGTCTTCGAGTGCATGATTTGTATCTTCTGGAAGGGCGAACGCGCCTCGAAAACCACCTTGTCGATGTCGTACTCGATGATGCGCTCATCTGCGAAAGAGTGCAATTGATTAGTGATGCCTCAGTGGCCACATTAAGTGTGATATTGATTACGAATACTGATTTTGGCTCAATTGTTATAGGCAGCGCATGCAGAGAAACAAGTTCGACAAACAAATGCATCGGAATATTACGGAAAAACAAAGAGATACGCAAAATCAGAAGACTGAACGGAAAATGGACTGAAATGATCTATCATGCTGGGTGCCACTAGAAGAACTCGGATAACATCAGCTCGGTGGTGGTGGTGGTGGTGGGTGGTGTGGTGGTGCTGCATACGCTCAACGGTCATACGTTCACACATTTCGGATGACATACAGTACAGTAGCGGTAGTACGAGTATCATAGTTGCTCTATACTTGCAATATGAGTAACCAAACGGATTGGGATTGCCTTACCTGACGACGGGAAATACCTGGAGACATCGCCGCGCTTCAGCGTCGGCAGCTTCTGGGCCTTGATGGCCTTCAATTTGACAGCCAGGACATTCTCCAGGCTCTTACCGCTCTGCGGATGTTCGTGCGTCGATGTTTCATTGTTTTATTTCGATTTTTTATAGAGCGTGATGTTGTTTTTGTGGTGGATTTGGTGTTGTTGAAGTTGATAGTTCAGGAACCAATATAAATGCGAGCGTACGACGAGGAGCATTACGAGTACGAGAGTCGATATCGAGGCGGGGCAGGTGACACATGTGCGTTGGGGCGTAAGTAGTTTAATTCAATATTTTACACATTTATTCACAGTTCGAGGCAATTTAGGTGTAATTTTTGGTCCAGGAGATGTGGCAGCGGTTGTTCATGATGATCGATGATCGTTCGAGTGTCGATGGAATATATGAAAATAAAAAGTAATTTAAATTAAAAATAATCTCAAAAAGTGGGGAAGCTAAACAGCAGTGATGCCAATGGCTATTGAAAAAATAAAATAACTGTAGAAAATACGGTAACATAACAACTTTTCTTTAGGAAACCTTTTTTGTCATTCAAGAAACTACAAAAAGTTCTTGAAACAGAACCAAACATTTTAAATTATATGGAAGGTAAATGTTTTCCTTATATCTTAAAACTTATATTGTTAAAATCTTAATTAATTTACTAGATAGTTTTCTTGGGTAAGCTTTTTATTTGCTAAACTCAAATAAAATTGTAGCAATAACGATTTATGATATTATTATATATGTATATATTTCAAATATTAATATTATTTGACGTATAGTTCTTTTGGTAGTATAATTAATAAAATGTTTAACAAAATCCAGAAAAATAAAATATGTTTTAAAAGCTAGTTTAAAATTCATTCAAAAGACAAAGAAAGTAAAAATGTAGATTCAAACAACAAACATAAAGAAAGAAAAGATTGGCATCACTGCTATAAAAGATTGAAGGACCTTCTGAAAAGTTGGAGAAACTAGCATGCAGGATCGCCTAGGGAAGTAATGCCCCTAGGAGGTAACACTATGCTAACATGATCTGTGGTTGTGGAAATGTGCAGAGATTACTAGGCGGTTCAGATTTTTTTTTTGGTGGAAACGACAACTTGGCGAATTTACAAAGTCTGAAATTCGGTGACCCAGGCAGGTGTCCAATTCAGGTGATGGTAATGGGGTTTTTCTTTTTTTTTTTTTTTTTTTTTTTTTTGGTTGCGGCAATCGGAAAAACTAGTGGTACTTGAAAAACTGCACGGGTGTTCTAGATTCTGCAGTGGAATTTTGAAAGAGAATTTCGGCATATATTGTAGGTTGTATGTAAAGTGAGTTTCGAGTAAATATTTATTGCAAATGGAACTAGCAGGAACTAAACTGGATTTGGTTGATTGATTGTACATAAGTTGCATTAAGTTCGACCAACCTGAGCTAGTCATGTATATGTCGATATATCCACCGCGCTTAATCGGCGGCAAGTACTTGGACCGATCGGAATCAAATTTCTGGCGCAGAATCAGTTCCACTGTGCGCATGGTCTGCAATGGTAATTTCCTTTATTTAAGTCCTTGCAAGGCGGATGTGTGTGGGCAGCTGGGGGGCACGATGGCTAAATTATAATAATGGAAGGTGACCTTCAACCGCCGAGCGGGAAACTCTTCGAACGGCCCACCACCACCACTCACACCAGACGACACAGGCAGCCCGGCCCAACAAAACCTATTTTTAGTCCAAATACTTGATACTTATGAAAAAGGAAAGTGAACAGAACGAATAAGGGAATATATAGCGGGCCATGCAAATATGCATGTGGTGATTGTGTGTGCAGGCATATTGCAAAATCGCAAAATTACAATAGAAGGCTCAGCCACACGCGGATTGCGAAATCCAACAAACCGAACCAACAGCAAGCTGTCCTAAGCAGAACACGATGCCGGCCAGATAAGGAAAGTTCCACAACAGCTGCTCTCAAAATAATAATGGCATATATTGGAATTTAAAATGATTTTCATTAAAATCAGTGGGTTTTCGGCATGTAAATTTTTGTGTACGAAACGCCTATAAAACCATTCGTTTTCCTCTGGATATTTATCTTCATAGTTTTAGAATCCCCTTCAATTTTTTCTTGTCGAGTATATAAAATTTTATACATTTTCTATCTTGTTGTATTAAAAGGTCAAAATCAAAATAAATTTGTCTTTGTTCTTTTAGTTTTAATATTTTTAAAAAATGTGCAAAACATTGTGTCTTAGAACTTGATATCAATTGTTTGTAAAATAAAATATGCGTTTAATATTTTATTGATTTATTTGTAACTAAATCATAACAAATAATTTTTATTTTAATAATTAAATATTTTTGAATTTATTATTTTACTTACAAATTAATTGTAAGTCAAAAGCAAATAAATAAAATTTTTTTAAAAATATTTTTATATGTTAATGTTTATTATTTTATTTATATATTTTTTTAAAACTGATTGAAATAATTTTTGCTTTAGAATGCATTAAAAAGAAACTCATTTCGCAAAACAGTGAACTGTATATATTGATGCTAATTGTTTGGCTATAAGTGTATAGGCATACATGGGCCTGCTCTACTTTTGTCGTAGTTTTGTATACTTAAATTAGAAGTTATGAACTATATTTCTCCTTTTTTTGTTACCAAACCAAGGTTTTTATATTTAGTAGTAGTATCTCTTATAGATTTTATGTTTAAAGCTATTTGCTTTAAAATGTTTGCGTATGAGATTATAGGCATATAGTGTGGCTCTTGTAAAAAGAGGCGAGAACAGTTAATATAAAATATTATTTGCCATAAAAAAGGAGAGGTAAAAGCCCGCCTATCTGTGACAAACATTTAATGGGCTCTGTGGGCGGTGTTTCTCCGTAGTTGTTGTATAAGAACCATGCCCCAGGGCCTAGGCGCATCCAATCAATAGATCTCGAATCGGACCCACGTGCGCCGCCCCAAAAGAGAAATAAAAACGGGACTGGGGCTGCGAGTTAACCTAGCAAAGCCCAGCTAAAAAGCCAATGTGCTATGGCGGCATGTACATACATAGGTGTTAGATAATAGAACCGGGGAAAGTGATGGCTGGGGGCCACTTGAGGCTGAGGCCAAGGACGGACGCACTGACCCTGACCAAGTGCCGGGGATTTGAGCACGGAAAATGGTCAAGAGCACACACACCAGCCCCCATTTTTACACCCACACCCACACATATATCATAAACCATATACCATACGAACAATACTGGTATGCAAGTGCGCGGAAAATCAATTTTACTTGGTGGGTGGAGAAAACCCTTTCCCAATCTAATCAGCCGCGACTCGGAAACGGGCGGTAAATGTGGGTGGTGTTTCCTTTTTTTGTTGGGTGTTTGGGTTTGGGTCGAATTTTCAACCAAGGAATCTACACTTGGGACTTCCTACGTACGTCGAAGGATATGCTCGGCTCCTTGCCGTCGGGCAGAAAGTACTCCACGTTGAGGGTCAGCAGACCGTGCTGGAAGATCCGGCAGGTAATCACCGTGTCCTTGTTCTCGTGCAGCACCGCAAAGTATCCGTTCTCCGGCGACTCCATCGAGTAGGCCAGCTCCAGCTGGGGGAACACCTGCTCCAGCTCGCTCCGCAGGATCTTCGCCACTTTCAGGCGCGACTCCTCGTCGGCGGTTTTGTCCTTGTCCAGCGTAAAATCAAACAATATTGTCTGGGCCGCCATGGTGTCGAAATTCAGTGAAACAAAACCGTAGAACCGCGAACCGAAATAGTGTCACCCGCCGATAACGATAAATGTAATTCCACCGTCAGTGTTGCCAGATGTAAAAGCCGTTTCCCCCTAAATAATCTCGACCAACCCCGATTTCCCGCTATAAAATCCAGTTTTCCCCCTAAATTCAAACGTGGAACTATTTTGGGCGTTCCCTATGACACTACATTGTTGGAAACATTCATTGTCAAATTCGTTGAAGCTCAGAAAGAGACAATAAAATTCAGCATCAATTTTCAGCCATTGAGGTAAACAGCTATTTTATATTTTAATTGACTTAGCTTGGTAAGTCCTAGATCTTGCTTGAATTGAAAACGCCAAACTATTTGATTTATTTTACAAGCAATATAGCAGGCAATATATATATCAACCTGCTGAAATTTTAGCCAGTTGAATTTTCAAACTAAGCTTAGTTCAGCAATTCAGAAATTCAATCGATTGGTAAACTGTTGAGCAGAAGAAAGTAAAACAAATTGCAAATAAAAATAACTGCTGAAGAAATCGGAATTAAAAATAAAAGCGGTAAATATTTTAAAAATCAGTCCCATCGATAGTGTCGATGATTGCTAAATTTTAATATCGCAAATATCGATATCTTTTCGGTGGTTGGTTACCCACTTGCCACCACTAAATCGCAGTTCCCACGGCACGGGCCGCACTTGCTCCCAATTTTCGTAAACAACTTAAAAACGCGGCAGTTCTTGTGAAATTACATAAATCTCTCTGATGACTGTGGCCTAAAGACATAGAAGGTACTGTGCGCGCCATAAGAAACATACCAGAAACGGATTCCTGGCGCACCTGAACCTGAACTTGAATGTCGCGTGTGTTGTTGCTGCTTTTATGCTAGACGTAGGCCAAGCAAACAACAACAAAAACAAGGCTGCTGGCGGCAACAATGGTTTGCTAATTATAAATCTCTCGATCCCAGAGAATCGAGAATCATCAGACGACGTTCATTGTGCTCGTGTTCAGAGATGTTAGATGTGTGGGCGCCGCAGCATGCCAATGTTGTTACGTCGTCGTCGTCGTCGGCAGCAGCACCCACCCACTCACCCTCTGCGCCCAACCACCCCCTAAGTTCACCCCCAAATCCTCCCCTTTCGTTTTATTTCGCGGTGGTGTCGCCACAGTTATTACCCAGCATATTGATTTTCTGAATCCTTTCAGCTCTCTGGCGCCGGATCCTTCATATTTACCTGCCGGTGAGTAAGTGTTTTATACCCTTGGTACTGCCAACTAACCATTATAAAATCCTACAGGCCCAACCCGTCACACACGCAATCCCCGCCAGTCAACCCAATTAGCCTGATTTCGTGTACGTCATCGCCGGGCCCAAAATAATTTGCATTGCGCGGTCGGGCAGCCAAAAACGCCGGACCAAAGTCGCCTTTTGCATTGTGCTCGATGGTGACGTCTGGCTTTACTATTTATATGGCCAGCGGGCCAGAGGCCATAGCACAATGAGCTGGGTTCGAGAGATCTGCCAGATAGCGCTCATTTACTTGACAAAAGGCACGGGCGCGATGACCACTTAGCACCCCAGATGATAGCTACATTTCGGTACGAACCAGTACAGCCACCATGCAGCACAGCACCGCGGGCAGCGAGGAGCGGATCACCAGTTCCACCAGCAGCCCCAGGTCCGGCCACAAGACCGCTGGCTCCCTGTTTGGCCTGCTGAGCAAGCGACCCAGCAAAGTAGAGCCCCATCCTGTTACCCCCGAATCCCCAAGGGTCCAGCAAAGACCCCTGTCCGCCTGCGGACAGTACGATGTGAGTTTCGCCAAGTGCAGTGCCGAGACGGCCGGCAATCATGTGAACAACAATGGTAGCACTCACAAGAGCCAAACCCTGCCGCTGGAGAAGTCGCACAGCGGGCTGATCAGCTTCCACAGGCGTGCCAAGCCCGCGAAGAGCAAGAATCACTCGCACCGCCACAGCACGGATGCGGGATCCCAGAGCGATGGAGGAGCCGATGTGGTGATGCGACGCAAATCGCCCAAACACCGATCGCCGAATCACAACCGCTTTAGCCACCAGTTCAGTCTGTGCTGCAAGGCGGAGAAGAAACCGCTGACGCCACCTGTCACTGTGCGGTACAACTCCATCCCGGATAGCAACAGCGTGCTGCGGCGGGACAACCTCTCGCTCAGCTGGAGCATGGTGGACAACAACTCGGTGTCGCTGCACTCCAGCGAGGGATCCTCGCATCGACCGCGTCCGTCCAGCGAGTGTGCCAGTGCCCCCGAGTCGCCGGTGGCCACCAAAACCTTCTTTGCCCAGTGCAGTCCGGCTGCGGCCAGCGCTTCGGTGGCCAGGAGCGAAAGTCTACAAAATCGATCGCCCATCAGACCCATTGCAGTATCTGCCTGTCGCTCCCGACTGCGTTTAAAGCTCTATCCACCCGGGCAGGAGCTGCCGCCGCTGCAGTCCGCCGAGGAGCCGGGGGACATTAAGAGAGCCACCACGCCACAGCACATGTCTTCGCCCAATATTGCCACCCAGCCAGATGAAATAGAACCCATACAGGAGCAGCCCGGTGTGAGGTTTATGTCGCACGAGAACATGACCCTCCAACGACAAGGATCCGGCTCCAATCTGGCCCGCCAGACTCTGATGGCGGCACACGCACTGAATCTCATCCCGGCGGACAAGGCCAGGGAACGAAGCTATCTGGATGGCCGGCTGGGATCGTCTTCGCTGTTGGGACCCAGTGAACTAGGTCGCGTGCTGCCGCAAAAGGAGGTCACCATCTTCGTGGGCACGTGGAACATGAATGGACACAGTCCGCCCAAGTAAATAAGACAAATAAATTTAAAAAAAATATATTTTAATTTGAGATATCTTAATTTCAGACAACTAAACGACTTTGTGTTGCCGCCCAATGTGGAGCACGTTCCCGATATTGTGGTAATGGGCACCCAGGAGTCCACGCCCGACCGTTTTGAGTGGGAAGTGACCATTCAGGAGACGCTAGGACCTTCCCACGTGCTCTTTCACGCCACGACACTGGGCACTCTTCACCTGGCGGTTTACATGCGACGGGATCTGATCTGGTACTGCTCGGTGCCCGAGGATGCCTCCATGTCCGTGCGCACGGGATCCGCCTTTCGCACCAAGGGAGCCGTGGCCATATCCTTTTGCCTATTCGGCACTTCCATGCTGTTCGTGACCTCGCATTTAACGGCGCACCAGCAGAAGGTGAAGGAGCGGGTGTCGGACGTGAAGCGCATTATCAATGCTCTGGACTTGCCGAGGAATTTGCCCAATCTGCGGCATAAGAATAAGGATGTAACACAGAACTTTGACAATGTGTTCTGGTGCGGCGATCTGAACTTTCGGCTGGGCGAGCCACGGGAGAAGCTGCTGGAGTGGATTCAGAATACCAAGTTCCCGCTGCCATCGCACTTGCCGCACGGCTACATGCACACGGATCAGTTGACTTCCGTGCTTGCGGATGGCGCCGCTTTTCGCGGATTCATGGAGGCGAACATCACATTTCCACCTACGTACAAGTACGATCCGGGAAGTCAGAATTTTGACACTTCGTCGAAGCAGCGGGCGCCCGCTTATACTGATCGGATTCTCTACAAGTACCGCCAAATGCAGGGCCTGGTCATCCGTCGGCAGACTCTTGTGCCGGGCGTGTCCACGCCCACGCAGCCCTACGTCCAGTGCCTGCTCTACGACTCGGTGCCGTCGATAACCACCTCGGACCACAAGCCGGTGTGGGCGCTCTTCCGAACACTCATCCGAGCAGGAACCGATGCGTAAGCTTGACATTCTTTGGTACCATGGAACTGCTAGTTAACGTCGTCTTTATTTCAGAATTCCCCTGGCTGCTGGCCTCTTCAGCCGCGACATTTACCTGGAGGGAATGCGACGGCGATTGAATAACCAATATACCGGCGCCTCGGCCGTGTGTGTGCTACAGTAAACTACTGAGGTGCTAACCAAAGTTAGGAATAGTAGGCCTTCTTTACCTGGGAATCTATTTAGTCATTACTCGAATCTCAAAGTACTAGTCAATGCTTTCCTACGGTTGTGTGACGTCTTTGTAGTACCCCGATTAGATTGTTATCTAGTGCGCTTTTGGATACCTAAATAATGATTTAGCCGTGACTTACCCTGCAATGCTGCGGTAGTTCTTAGGCGCTGCCTTTCGCCTCGAGGCCTTAGTCGTAATACGTTCCTTATGAGATTATTGAATACATACTCGAGCAGCAATTCTGTACCTCTACTCTGAAGCACAAGCTTAGTCTGTAGTTAAACTAAATCTGTTAGTTAAAGTTTAGTCAAATATTAAAATGAAATCGAAATATGAATTACTTTGAATGTGTAATCTAAACTAGCAGTAAATATACTATATGAATCTGGCAAAGAGCTTTATTAATTGTTGAAATACATTTAATATTTATTGTTAGCTTTATTATTTAATTCTTATTTAGTTTTTCTAAGAGTTACTGTTGAATTACGTATAGTGAAGTTGATTATTTTTATAATTTACAATCCGAATGAAGTTTTTAATTTGTTATAAGCAAACGTTAAGTTTTTGTTTACTTTTATTAAACGATTAAACGGTTGAGCTCGACGGTTCCTTACTTAAATCCGAAAATTGCGGCGGGTGGCACTCGACAAAAACAATAGCTCGGGGTCGTTTATACCCCGAAAATGCGCCAAAAACGACCGGAAAGACCAACTGCGAGTCCCAAACCCGCGGCAACCAATACGCCACTCGGACACACACACGCAAATATGTTAAACTTTTGACCAATTTCAACTTGAGTTGGTTGCCATCGGACACACTCCGGGGGCAGCAATTTATTGGATGACGATGGCGATTGGATGGCGCTTGATGGCCATGCTGCAGTCGCACTGCCACTGGCACCGCCACTTGTGCGCCATACAAGTGGCCTCGCGGTCTCCTACCTCCTACCTTCAACCTGCTGCCTGCCACCTCCGCCCATTTGCACCCATCCCCTCGTCCTGCAAGTGCAACTCCACCCAAAAAAGCCGGTTGCCATTTGTGGTTACGGGTAATATGCGTGTGAGAGAGCGTCAACCGAGGGCTGATCTTGTTGTTTGATGCGTTTTTTAATCAGAGTAAGTGAGTTTTTTTGTTTAATTTAACAGTATTCGGATGTTAAGTTTATAATTTAGGGTTAAAATTGGTAAGTTGTCTACCATATTCCTGAGCGAATTTTATTATATTATATTATATTACCACTAAAACAAACCAACATTCTGAATGGTCTATGGCACTAAGTTAAGTAAAGTCACCTTTGTGGTAATTAAAAATCGGATTTTGGTATGATTGATTTGATTTTTTTTTAATCTATATAAATCGATAAAAAATATTTAAGGATTAGAATTGGTAAGAAGACTGCCATATTCCTGAGCGATTTTTATAATACTTTATTTTATTTTCACAAAAACAAAGAACAAATTTAATGGCCTATAAAGCAATATTTTTTATCTCTTTTGCTTATTAATTTTAATGTTATAAATATATAGACAGATTTTTCGATTCACGTGAAGATATGAGCTCAATAAGTTTTATATTTGAATACTCTTTTAACTGCAATTATTTATAGTTTTTATTTTTATTGAAAATCGTTTGTTTTTCAAATAAATTCCCTTTTTTTCTTAAATTTATTAATCCCCCCTCGTTCATGTGAATATTCATTCGAGTGTTCCAACCACTTGTCCAAAATCCGTTTTCGAAAACGATTTTGAAGAAGTCAGTGATTAAAATACCCCTGCCAGACATACTCGGATCCGTTTGTCCATTTCCACTTTGAGTGCCCCCACGAGAACTCACGGATCTCTTATGGAAGCCAGAGAATTTGTTTAAAAAAACGAGAAACAATTTTGGATGCAGTTTTTTCGTTGCGGTAAAGGGCTTGGCATTGCTGTTTGGGTGCTGGCTGTTATTGTTTTTTCTGCTGCTGCTGTAATTCATAAAGTTTTTGGTGCATTGCATTCTTTTTGGTTTCCCCTGGTGCATTGGTTGAAATTAGTTTGCGGCGGTTTGGCGAAATAAAATTGTATATGAAAAGTGGGAACAAAAAACTGAAGCTCATTTCCTTTTCCGACTGCAGGGCCGGTGCGAAAATTTAACCACAATATATGAAATTATATTAGCATTGGAGTCGGGAAAACTTGGCGAATATAAAAACTATGCCCCTGCTGTCTGTCCTCATGGCTGGGTGTGTGTGCACATTAATATCCTGTGCGCATTCGTACGTGTTAATATGACTTTATGACTTCATATGTGTCCATATTTTTGTCCTCGCCGCTTCACACTAAAAAGTTTTATTGTTAGTTACGCTGCTGCTGCCATCAAAGCAACAATTTTCATTCACAGCGCCGGAGATGCAGAAATTATTAAAAATTTTCCCTACCCGTATCTCAGGCAGTCGTTTGCACCGTCACAGACTGAACTTTTTCATATGTAACTGCGAGATGCCACGAGATGCACCCCGGAACGATGAAAGGAGCCGTCATGATGGATGGGAGTCCTTTAGGTGTCTTGGGTAGGGGACAGTGGGCCTCTAGTGCGTATACGTAATTAAAAGATGGGATCTTTATAGAGTAGTTATTTTTTGGGTACCAGAAAACGTACTTTTGTTATTAAAAAAATACATAAGTTAATGATTAAAGTTAGATAAAATTTTAGGTGCATCATAAAAATAAATAGATTGAATAAGGTTAGATTATTAAAAAAGATATTTATACACCTTTTTTTTAACGTACCAAAATTTTCTTATTTACTTTTCAATTATCAGACTCTTCTTAAAAATCTTTATAGTTTTACTAGCCGAAATTTCCTAACGATACTAATTTTATGTTTTCAAATACATATAATTGGGGATAAATTAATTGTATGTTTTTAAATATGTATAATTGGTCATAAACTAATTAGAAAGCTTTATAATTTAGTATATTAAATTAAAAAAATATTTTGTTGAATATTGAAACTCTTAGTAGTAAAAATGTGATTTGTGGCCCATTTACCCGGCGAAGTTCCGGCTCCACATTAATGGCAGTTCGCATACGCGATATCCCACACTGGTGTTGTTCCCCCAAGGATAACCCTCCGTGGAATATACCCGGCATTCGCGAAGCCACTTGAATGCTTATTGTACATTTCAAACAACTCTATTACGAATATTTTTCATATTTTCTTCGCAAGTGGGGCGCAGAAAAAGTTAACATTAAAAGCGATGGCGATGGCGGTGCCGAAAAGGCTGCCGGAGTGACTTTTTCCCTTGCAAAGAGGAGTGGGGTGGGCAAAAAGGGTGGCGGGCAAGGCAAAGCAACCAATTCGCATGCGGCACGTTACATTTTCGCAATAAAAAATGAATACCGTTTTGCATGCATCTGTAGGAGACTGCGAATCGCACTTGCTCCCAAAGCTGGCGAATGTATGTGAAAAGCGAGGAGAAAGGGAAAAGTAATAAAAGTACGTGCCGCACTAACAACAACACCCGGAAAAGCTGAAGGAAAAACTTACACACATCTCGTTCACAGACAGCGATGCATCGTGTCAATTTAGCACGATAAAATAAGAAAAACTTCGACTGGCCGAAGTTGGAAATATCCTTTCAAGCCGTTTTATATAATTTTTTAAAATTTTTTTTTTATCTTTATCGGGAGTCTGATTGAGTAATTTATTTGTTCATCTTAAGAACTAAAAATGTAACATTTATATATTAATATTTTTTTTATATTCACTGATGTCCCAAAGTTAAGGTGTAATGTTTGTTTGTTTAAGAAACGACTATTATTCAGATTTTTTCCGAAAAAACATATATCGATATAAGTTTAAATGCTTGTTTGTTATTAAATCCTAGGTTTTCTTTGATAAAATTCTTACAAAAACTAAAATACCTTGTTTCCGCTTGGTTCGCTGCTTCGCACATGTCACGATCGCGACGCATGCAAATGCATGGAAACGAATGTGTGTTAAAAATGGCAGTCTTGGAATACGAGTAAATGTAATAAAAATAAACTACGATTTTCTTTGACTATTCTGGAGCCCTGCACCCGCCATATCCTTTCCCATTCCCTTTCTATGTATTCACTGCCCACCAAGCAATTCTTTATATGTATTATGCGAATATCATGGCGTTTCTTTGGGGTGTCCTGCCACCTTAAAAAGGAAAAGGGAGTCGCGCTGGAAGGGCGGAGTCTGCGGCGACGGGTCGTAACTGCTTCGCACGCACCACTCTCGCGTTTGAAGTAGCTTTGGATTGTATAAAAGTATCCATAGCTACCATAATTTAATGAAAACATAATCTGCATTCAGAAAAGGAAAAATCGCAGAGCGAACACCAAAGCCAAGCCCGCGAGTGAAAAACGCTCAGCAAAGGGAAAGGCAGCGCCAAGGATATCCTGCTGAAAAAATGTATTAAATGGCGACAGGACTGCTCAAGAGTGCTTTCATGGACTTTTGTTGGTCGCCAAATTCCGTTACCAGATGTCAGATTGTGTTCTCCATTTCTCAAGAGGGAATGGCTTGCCAATATTTCTAGAGGTTTTTAAGATTCTTCATAATTGGTGAAAATGTGACTGAAGCTTTGTTTGTTTAAATCATAGAACTGATAATTTAATTACAATTAGATTAAATATAAGTTTTCTTAAAACTAGTTTTGAACTTTATTTTTTTTAAATTGTATATTTTCTTATTTAATATAAAAATAGATGTCTGATTGTATTTTTAAAGAGGAAAGGCTTGCCAATATTTCTACAGGTTTTTAAGATTCCTTTTTTTGTTAAAGCCATACAAAAAATAATAGCATTAGGATTTAACATACAATTTTAACTTCAGTGTACAAAATTGACTTTATTTTAAGTTTACTTAAAAGTTGCTCTTACAATATTAATATATCGTATATTTTTATTCAATTATTTCATTTGAACCAGTAACCACGCAATCAAATCAAATATTATTTGAATGACAAACGCAATTGGAAACTTATTTACTCAATTGATTTGAGCGGCTTTTCCGGCAGTTCATATATTGAAGGCTTCTCTTTACTATCCGATCCGCTAGGCAATGGCAAGTATCTGGTTGCGTTTTCATTCTTTTCCCCATTTTATTCAATTTTCCATTTAATTTTTTTGCCAGAATTTTTGATGCTTCCGCCGTGGCAGCTTCTTGTATTTGCGCGGGGCACGACCAACAACTTGAGCAGCGACTTGAGTAGCTGGCAGAAAAGTTTCTTAGACAACTCCTTCAGGTCCGCGGAAAGAAAGTCGAGGGACTGCCGGCTAAATATCCTTTGGATATGGCCTTTGGAGAATCAGTAAGGCGCCGAGGACCACTTGTGAATACGCTTTGATGCGCGTGGCTTTGTGCGGGAGTGTGACTGATGTTGGCGTTTTTTATTTTTCACCGAGGGTTCTTTCCTTTCGCTAGGTTGAGGCCCTGGAATTATACCTCCCCTTTCCCTTTTTTTGTATGCGCCTTGATATTTATTTATTTTGACTCGGTGCTGCTGATGCTTTTCAAGTATTTCGTGAGTAGCGTAAAATACGCTCGCGAAATGTAATAAAAACATTTTTTCCAACGGCTGCAGCCAACATCTTATTTTTTATTCCGTATGCTGCAGCCGATTTCTAGTGGCTCGGAGCTCAACTTCTGGCTTTGAGCTACTGAACTCTCAGTTCCGCCGCTTCTAAAGTATCTACAAGATATTTTTAATACATGCTCGCGACTTTCGGTGTGTGCGTAGGTTCACCCACTTAGAACACTCATCCGTACTGTTGGTTCTTGGTTGGCATCCATTTGATGTTCGCTTTCCTTGGTTTTTTTTGGCCCTATTGGCAGCATAATGAAAAACATTCCAGTCATATGCACAAATATGCGATGCATTTTTGGATTTTTCTTGATTTTGTTTTTGCCCAAATTACGGCCATCAAAATGTTGCAGTAACTAAAGAACTAGCTGTATTTCCCTTTAAATATGTATTCGAAATTTGCATATTAAGCGACTGCCGCTCATTTGCATTTGGCTTTGAGTCGTCGGCAACACCTTGCCTTGAAAGTCAATCTTCATCCAGCTGTAGCTATACATTCATTGCCTCGAACTACGCCCCTTTGATGTCTGGCCTGTCAACTGGTCCTGGTTTTGGTCCTGAATCTGATTCAGATTCGGATTCCCATTCCGATCCTGCCACACTCAGCCGGCAAAAGGCAACGATGAGCCAGAGAAACATTGGGTATTTGGGTATTGGATTGGGGCTACCACACGTTCTCGTAGTTCGTGTTCGATTCGCCAGCTGTCGAGCTTTGCAATTCAAATTTCACATCATCCTCGCATCTTGGGCGGGGCCAGCAAGGGCAAATGTCTAAGGGCAAATTTGGATACAATTAAATTCAGCAAGAGATTCTTACTTAACGCAACAAAAAATATTATAATGACTGTGGCTTAAGGAGTTAAGCCTACCAGTAAATTCAATTTAGTGATAAATTTCGCAATAAAAGGATTTGCGCTTAAATAGGTAAAAAAAATAATAATATTTGAATGAAATTAAATTCGAATTATGAGAGTCTGGATTTTAGCTATACTTAATATTCAATTAAATTTTAAACTATACATTTTTTCACCAGATGTTGTAAAAATTTTAAGTAGGTATTTTTAATCTGCTTTAATCTCTTAATATTATTAATAGAATCATTTAAGTTTTTAGTACATTTAGACGTACCCTTTACAAAGTAATTGGCAAAAAGTAACAAGGATAATTTGTATGCAGAATCCAAGAACTAGAAATTTCACAAACTAGTAGTGATTACTGCAGCATATGGCGAAAAACCGACTTTTTCATTAGATTCCGATGCCCGTTGAAGGACCGAAACATACTGTAGGGGCCACTTTCCGGCCTATTAGAAACTCATTAGTCGCACGGTCCGGCCAAGTTTGAACTAATAATGTGGTGGCCTCGTCTGTTGGCCATCGGCAGCTCAATTGAAAGAAATTTTCCAATTTAACAGCAAAGTGCGGTGGTTCCGGGGCAATGTTTCCATCTCCTGGAAAACCAAAAGAGTGGCAATTGGCGCCGAGTCGGCAGCCAAGAGGCCAATTACGGATTCAGGCTCCGGCACAGGGCATAATACCAATCTCAATCTGTGGCATCAAGTAGACAAATATAGACTATTGTATGCCTATGCACGTAATGCATTCCCATCCTGTCTCCTTTTGGCATTCAAAAACTGTGCGTCTGTGCGATTTTGACGCATATTTGCCTGGCCTAAAACTACCTCACCCACCCACTATTCTTAGTCATTGATACTCACATTTGTGCAGGTAGAAAAAATAAATTAATACAAAATCTGAACAAAATTTAATTTTATGATTGACTTTTGGCAAAGACTCGTTATAGATTTTATATCATTCATTTAATAATAAAAATCATTTGTAACATTTCATTCAAACTTTGCCCCCATTAAAACAATACGAACAAGATAGGAGAATAATAATTGGAGAACATGAGAAGCATCCTGAAATATTAAAATAAGTAAAACAAGTTGGAGCATGAAAATGGTAATCAAAACAGATATCCTCTTTAAAATATATTGTTTTTTATACAACATATTAGTAAGAATATTATACAACAATCGCTTGAATAAAACTCTTTTGAAAATTCCAACTAAAACATTTTTTGACAACATTGACTTTTTTCACAGGTAGATAGTTTTGCCTATTTATAAGACTTTTTTTTCCAGTGTATATGTGCGAGGCATCAGCATGCTGAAATGCACAATTGCTTCATTTTGCAAAAGGATTTTATTAAACCCGAACCCGAGTGAAGTTGAAACCGAAGCAAAGTGTTGGTCGATAAAGGCAAGTGCCAGGCTGTTTGGTGATGAAAAGAGTGGGTTGGAAGTGGGCTGACTGGTTTGGGGGGCAGTGGTGTGGTGTCCTGGCTGCCAAGGATCCAAGAATCCCAGGCAATCGAAGTCGATTTGCCTTCGAGCGTGTGTGTGCTGTTTGCGTAGTTATGGTAAATATTCATATTTGTAGCGTGTGCGCAATGTGTTGAAATTAGCATTTATGAATTTTGTGCCAAATGTCGAACTCAAACACTTACGTGGCACGTACACATGCACATGGCAATCCCAACAGAAACTACATTGAGTGACTCGGTTCGGTGCCGGTTCCGTCCCCTCATTTAAGCCACTCCAGATCCCTTTCCTCGTCTTTCCTCTTTGGCTGCTCTGTATTATGCGAGAGATTCCTGGTTATGGCTTTGTGGCTTTTTGGGCCAGCGGCTCACATTTAGTCATTGGCCGTCCATTTGCATTTAGATTGCGCCCCATTCCGCCCAGTGAAGTCATCCGGCCCGCAGAAACCCCTTAACCCAATGATGCCAAACAACTGCCACAAGTGACTTCTTTGAACTGTTTGGTCAGGAAGAGGCCAGCGAGTGACATCTGCTGCTCGACAATTTGTGCAGCCCTCTGCGGTAAGATGTTCGTGTTCATGGGCACCGATTTACATAATTATAAGTGGAAAGTTTGCAACAAAGAATCTGCGTTTCCCATGGTTTCCCAAACAAATAGTTTTACCGACTACTGGTATAACAATCCGCTTTCCCTTATTTCTGTCGATTTTTGCCGAGTACTTGTCTAGAAGGGATATCATGGTTTCCCAAGTATTCCCACGATAAATGTTATATGTTATCCTCATAAATCGTATATTATGAAAAGGTTAAGTAAAATCTATAACTAAGTTATTAAAAAACAAAAAAATAACTTTATGGATTAAACATAATGGTATCTAAGCTTAAGTAGTTTCTTAAACATTAGATATCAAAATTTGTAAAATTGTTTGGATGGTTGTTTCAAAGTATACATTTTTATCGGAAATTCAATTTAAATACAATTTATTATTAAATAAGTATGTTTTCATGTCAAAAATCAAAATCAAAGATATAGTTTCCACGATTTTGGTTCCCCTGTCATCCAAATATTGTTTTTAACATTTTTCACCCAAAAATCCATTCATTTTGTGCTCGCTGCTTCTATGTGGGCTTTTAGCCTTTGTCAACACATGCGTCCTATGAAAATAAAAGGAAATGCACATTTTGTTGCCGAATTTTATATGGTTTATTTTGCGATTTGTCAATCCTTGTGCACTGAGTATTATTATGGTCTTTTATGGGAACATGAAATTGATTTTTGATTTTTATTGTTTACATAAAATGCTGAAGGCAAGTATTAAGAGCTGGAAATTCACAAGTACCGTATAAAAATCCACTTTTGTCAACGATTTTTTGAACTGATTCAATTTTAAAAGCCTTTTCTCGGGTGATTTCCCTATAATAATCATTGTGCGATTTCGAGGACAATTTAGGGGCCACAAATCGATGTTTGATTTGGAGTATGGGTATGCAAAATATTCATTTAATAAATGGCAAAACGATTTAAAAATTAAACAAGCAATTGGTATTCGATTGGGAATTTAAAATGGCTTGATTGTTTTATTAAGTTCTAAAATTTTAGTTTAAAATCTGATGAAGATTTTTGTTTGAAAAGTAAATATGCTGAAACAAATATTTCTGACTAAAATCGGAACTCGAAGACCAAAAAAATTATCCTCTAAGCTCCGTGAAAGAGCATTTGAATACCTCACCATTCTCCACCGTCACGGTAATTAATTACGTAATTTACACATTTACGAGCGGAAAGAGATCGTTCAGCGGAGAAGGACGTGGCTCGAATGAGGTGCAAGTGCAAAAGGACATTGCAGAATCCAGAGGACTTTACCTCGTCATTCGCCAGGCCAATTTTTTTTTGTTCCGAATGTCCCCTTGCACTTGTTTGGCCTTGTCCGCTTTTGATTAATGATGCGGACACTGGATCTGGAACTGGATCTCTTTTTTACGGCCGCTGTTAATGCGTGTATCTGCAAACGACTTACATGCCTAGAAAGGACGAAAGGACACGGGGTGGGTGCAGATACTATACTAGGTAGTGGTGGTGGCAGTGCCAGAACTCAATGGTGGTTGAGTCCCGGCTCTTTGTTTGCCCATTTTCGCAGCGACCCCTACCACAACCATCCCCTTCGAGGGCCGCAAGGCTATCCTTGGCCGTATCGGTGTCGCGATTGGGGTTTAATCTGGTTAGCGGCCCTGATGACGACAGCCGGGAAAGTAGCCAGAGAACCGGAGAGCTGGAGAACCGGAGAACAGGATACCCGGCGAGACGGTGACGTTTAAGCACAATTGCTGTGGCTAATGTGACACATATTGTGACAAATTGCATGAACTTGTACCGAGCTTAGCGGAATGGTGGGGGTGTTTGTTCCTTGGCGGGGTTGGACCCGGCCGGAATTGTGTAAACACGTGTTGCAGTTCCTCGTAAATCAATTAGCCACCGATTGCCCAAGTGTTTTCCATTAAAGTTTTGAAACTCTGATTCCGACTTATTGCAAAGGGATACCTAATTCGATTTTTTCGATGTTGTGAGCGGTACCTAAATTGAAAAGATTATAAGTATAAATTGAAAATTCATATACTACAGTTTAAAATATACAACAAAATTATATAGAATCATAATTGTAAGTTTCCTACTTTTTAAAGTTTTTTTTAAGCTTGCAAGCTTCTGTAAAATATTGAAAGGTGTTACGTTCTAAAAACCTAAGGACTACATTTAATAAAACATTAATTAATGAATACAATCCTTGTATAAGTAATAAAATGTTGGTTTCAAGAATTGACTTAATGAATTTTTTTTTAACTTCAGGTAGTAAAACGGAGAAAAACCAGTATTTTTATAATTTTAGCAAGTAGTACGGCCTTCTGAAATAGGAAAACATTTGTATGTTATTTATTTGTTGCATATTCAAAAATATTTAAATGTTTAAGGGTTAGCTTTGACCCAAAATGTGTTGGTTGTAAATGTTAAAGATGTAGTCCACTGAAATTTCCTTTCCACATTGATTCAGGACATGCCGATGCAGTTCCTGCTCCTGAACTCAAACAAATAGGACGGTGGAACTGGATGCCTGTCGAATTTTGGGTCCTTGGGCGGCATTTGCAACACATTCATGTCGACGCTGTCAAACGGGCCGTCATCGTGGGGAGGTTACGGATCCGGATCCGTCCCTTTGAACTATCCATGACGAATCGGCATTTTACGCCCATTCCCGGGCCGAAGCAAAGGCCAAAAACGCAATCCAAACGGGGTTGCGACTGCTGTGGCAAATGCCTTTGTGCCTGTCAACCGAGCGGAACTAATTTCGAGGCTGCACCTGCAGAGCCACCGATTTCTATGCCTCTGATACCCATGCGATGGTGATGCTGCAAGTGGGGTGATTGCGCAAGTGGTGCAGCTTCCAAGGGGACAGGAAAGGGGGCGGGGGAGAGTGCAGAAAATCTACTTTACCGGGGTGTGTTTAAGTTCGACTGCTAGCACATTAACATTCTTTTATTTTACAAGGTCTAATTTTGATTTGGGCTTAAAATTCGATGGCCTTTGGAGGCCAGACTAGTGATCCATGGAGTCCTTGATGCCGCATTCGCCGTAGGCCTGCAATTCCTCCGGCCGGAAATAGGAGCTCTGCATGCTATATAGTCGGTCGATCGGATTGATCATGGGCGTCTGAGCAAAGGGTCCCATTAGCTGCTGAAATGTGGCATAACTCAGACCCAAAATGGTATTCAGTATGGGCTCGCTGTTCTTGTTGCAATTCTCTGTAAGTCATTTAGTTAGTTTCCCTGGGCTTTATCACCTTTTTTGGACCACACCCACCCTTATTGGTCTCCATGCAGCTGAAGGGCACTTGCTCCTGTTCGTCCTTAATGGTGCATCGCATCCGGGTCAGTCCGTCCGAGGTCGAGGTCGTGGAATAAGGCGATTCCAGCTGCGATTCACTGTCGCTGTGCGCCTCGTCCTTGATCTTGGTGGCCAGGCTGCTGTCCAGGGACTCCTGCGAGTCCTGCGAGTCACTGGCTCCCTTGCTGGGCGGCTCCTGCTTGGCCTTCTTCTGTATTTTTTTGACCTTTGCTCTTTGGTTCTGGAACCACACCTGATATTGGGAAATAAATTTATTAAAATGTGAGACTTTAAAGGTATCTGATATTCTTAAGCTTATAATTTAGATAACAACTTTTCTCTTTTTATTTGAACAACATTGCTTATTTAATGATCCTTTTAAGAACATGAATAATTTGCAAGTTTAGAAAGGCCTTACTTATTTGGTTCCAATAATATGGTAGTTTGACCTAAAACATAAGCTTCTCCAATATGTTTTAAATATTACATTAAGAAGCACTTAAACAACTTTTCAAGTTAATATTTTAAGGTTATCTAAAGCAACTTAATAATTATCCTTACAAAATTTGGTTGTACTTTAGAGCACAGTCATTTATTTAGTCTTAACATTTATTTAAATAACAATATGTTTATTACCTGTACAATCCTTAGGCTCAGACCAGTATCCTTGGCCAGATTCTCTCTCACTTTGCGACAGGGTTTCGGTGAAACTTCGAAGGAGGCTTTAAAGGCCCTTCTTTGCTGGGTATTTAGAATGGTCCTTGGTCGCTTGGGTCCACGACGTCCGTCCAATTTGGGCGGAAAAAGCTCGTCGCCATAGAAGTCTACTCAATATTATGATGACCATTGTGAACTCAATTGAAATGGGTATTGTACGCACCATATCCCTGTAGCATTTCCACCTCCTTCTCGTAGTCAAAGCGGCAGAAGAGCTGTCCCTGCTTGACCACGTACTGCTCCCCCTTCTTCAGCAGAGACCCACAAACCACACAGGCGAAGCACTTCAGGTGGAAGACGTTCTCGTGGCACCGCATCACCAGCTCATCGGAAGCGATTTTAAGGCCACAGCCAAGGCAATGATTGCGGATGTAGAGTCTGCGAAGGGAGAAGGGATCACACTTAGAAAACTACTATCCATCAATCCATTTTTGGAAAATTTTCTACTAATAAGATGCATATGTTAAAAATAAATACAGAAAAACATATACAAGTAAAGTTATAAGAAATATTTTAATATTTATTTTAAAAATAATTATTTCTTTAAAAGTAATTTATATTTTAACAGCCAATAGCATTATAAAGAAAATATTTAAATGAATGAAATTAAATAAAAATTATTGCAGTAAATAAATTTATAACGTTTAAATTTCTAAATTCGTTTAAGTTTATTTAATGCTATAATATCTTCTAAGGATTTGAATATGTAAACTATGGGAAATCGATAAAATGTTTATAAACAAAGAAAAAAAAAACAAAACTTAATTTTATATAAATAGAGGAGTTAATCTACCCTAAGCTCAAAGTAAATGGGAGTGCGTTGCCTTGTGTGGCTGGCACTCGGCGCAGAGGTCACGTGGGAGTCACCCGGCAGGCAGGACTCACCTCTCATAGTCGATGCGGCAGTAGAGCTTGCCCTCCCTTGCGTAGCAGGAGTGCACCAGGTGCAGCGAGCAGGCGGTGCACTTGAGGCAGCCCTCGTGGAAGGAGTTCTCCACCACGCGCATTATGTAGCGATCGCAAATGGGCTGGCAGCAGTGGGCGCACTGGGCACTGAGCTGGGCACCCATGGCGACACCCAGTTCCATGCCCATTGCCGCACCAGGACCCATTCCCTGAGGCGCCTGCGGTGTGCTGGATGCCGATGATGGAGGTGCGGCCGGTGTGGCAAAGCTGTCCATTCCATTGAGGCTGCACTCGCCCAAGGTGATGCGGCTGCAGAGGGACGGGTGGCTGGGTGGTGGTCCAGGTCCTGGCAGAGGTCCTGTTCCCGGTCCGCCTGGCATTTGGCCCATGCCCATCGGCTGCTGCGGCTGATGTTGCTTGTTTATGGCGTTGCTGCTGCTGTTGTTGTGGTTGCTGCTGCCGCTGTTGCTGCAACTTCCGTTGACATTTCTGCCGACTGACGCCATTTTGTCATTGTGGGGCACACCGACCTTACCCCTTCCGGTTGCCACCGCCACTGATGCTGATGCTGATGCTGTCGTTGGTGTTGTTAACATGCGTTCATTTCCGTTCAACAGCAGTTGATTGAGGCCCCCAGCCTGCGGTTGGTTCGCTTCCAGTTGCTGTTGCTGTTGACATTTTATGTCCATCGGAACTATTTTGGTTTTTGCGGTCGTGTCGTGGGTCCAGTATCGCCGATCCCCACCCCATTCCGCCGGGAAACATGCAAATGAGAAACATTTCAGTTATTTTTATTTTCACTTTGGCATACATACTGCGGTGCCGCCCGCTCCTTTTTAGCCTTTGCCTGAAATTTACAACTATAGCAGAGGCCGAAAGGGAAAAAAGGGATTTGTATTTGCGGGCAGTGTCCATCTGCTGGGCACTGTGACCATAACCGTTTCGAGTTGTAGTAAATTTGTGGTTTTGCAATTATTGAAATGACTTTTCCAACACACAAAGAGTGAGTGTGTGCGACTGCACTCGAAATTCCCCGAAATGCCATGCAAAATGGCATGTAAAACAAAAAAAATAAAGTAAAACAGACAACGCTGCGTATGCGTAACCGATGCGTATGTGCGATTGTTCGGGTTGGTGGCAAAAAATTACTGTACATTTGCGGTCCTGCTGACTGGTTGGCTTTTTGTGCCTTGTTGTCTCAATTTATGGCAAATTGCTGAAATTTCACCGTAATTTGTTTCCCTGGTTGTATGTGTGTAAGTGTCGTTCATTTTGTTTGGGTTTTTCACTTGTTTCCGTTGCATTTTTCCCCGGCTTGTGTTTGTCTGCGTGTGTGTGTTTGTCATTCCGCATTTGAGTGATTTAAGTGTGTGCGTAATTTCATTAAATGTTTTGCAAAAATTATATCTGGTATGCCAATTTATGCCAGAAATATTTCCAGAATGTTAAAGTATTTCTGCCATCGTTCACATTAACAATTCTGCCACACCTCTTACACTGATTGACATGAATTGCTTTACTCGTGTTTTTGTTTATTTTGTGTCGCTAAAAGGTAAATAAATACGAAAATAATCGTTTGCAGTTTTGAGTACATTTAATTGAACTGAAAATTAATTGCCGTTTGCAGCTAGGAATACTGTAAGTAAAAAAATTTATGGAAATCAATAAACAAAAAACATCTGAAAATGGATTTCCAAAGCAGTCGGTTCTTTATTAATCAATTAGATGATTTTTGGAAAATTTGCTATATTTAAGTGCATGTTTGTTTACTTTAGTTTTTTACTAAGGTCACCAAATAATTTTTCTTTTGCTAAGATTAGGAAACATTTGTATTGTAAGCTTGGGTTTTTTGTAGCATCATTGCTAATTTATCTGACAAATTAATTGAATTTGTTTTCGGTGTGAGTTTGGGGTGACTTCGGCGTAACATAAACATTATTTTTCTACAAGCTGTCAATAGTAACTGCAGTCTTCACAAATCTGTCACACACTCTGCAAGGCTCAGATCCTAATCTACTTACCAACCTTAACTTGCGACACTTGGATCGAAGGGGAGCTATTTACTAAGAAGTGCAGCGGAATAATCCGCTTAGCGGTCGCACCTGTTACACTTTTTGAGCTTTGTCATTTGGCTTTTGGCATTCGAAAATATTCCAACATGTTTACCGGACATGTCAGAGCATAGAACTCGAGGATTTGGGAAGACAAGTGCAAAGCCGACATTGATAGTCCTTCCCCCTTTTTCCGCCCCTCGCTCTAATTAGATTCTAATGTGCAGCGGGAACTGAGGGGCGGGAAATGCCACCCCTTGCACTGCTTATAACTAGATTATAAACGAATTTCATTGAATCGGGGGCATTTAGCAGGAGGATTTCCACCCTTATGGAAAATATGCTCGGGCTTAGCAAATAACCGGAGATGAGGCACGGGGCTCATGATGTTGGTTTCGGCGGCTGGCGGCATATGTTGGCAGTCGACAGTCGGCAGTCGGCAGTTCGCGAGCGGAAACCCTTGGAAACCCTTGCCAGGATGCCAGGATGTCGGGCTGCGGGGGCAGCCAGGATGCTGTGTTCTGCCCCTGATTCCGCTGTCAGTTGCCAGCAGTTCGCTGTTCGCAGTTCGCGGCTCGGCAGCAACTGACAGCGTTTTATTTAATCGGATTTGGGCAGACAATGAAGTTATGGTGCCGTTTTGTTGTGCCAGCAATCGCAGCGTAAATGCTTTGTTTTGGCCTAATCTCTGACAGAAGTCAAAATTTGCTTTGCTCTGGAAAATATGTTATAATTTTCACTGGCGCTGAGCCAGTTCAACTGAAGTTTGTGAAATTGCTCATATGCATACTTGGCACTTTTGGTGTTAAGATTCTATCTTTAATGGCAGATTAAATCGGGAGTGTTTGTCCTCAAAACAGCCTTTTATATATTTGTCACGATTTTGTTACAAAAAAACTTTAATAAAGGCATGGTTTGATATGGGTTAATTTTTATTTTTAAGTTTATGTAAAGAAATATTACTGAAGTTTTGAAACTATTAATTTGGGCATTAATGACTATGACTATTAATTTAAGTTATCTGTTAAGATCAAATAATCATTTTCAGAATCTGAATAGCTTTTTTTTTTATTTAATAACTTTTTCGGCTTATGCCATGACATTTCAGTTTTTGTGTAGATAAGTAGAACAAGAATTTATATAAATGTGGTATGTTTAATCGATATGCTAAAAGATTTTCATAGTATTAGCTTTTTAGTATTTATCCCTTTCCTTTTGATTTTGTTAATTTTCCTAAGTTGAGTTTAATATGTTCAGTTTTAAATTCTGCAGTTATCGGACTTTAATTCTTATCAAGATTTAGGTCACCATTTAAAATTTATGATAAAAAAAATGCCGACGGCATTGCATAAATATGTGGTTTGAAAAGCCGTCGGCTTTCGGAACCCTGAAAAAGCGTAATTTGCCATTCTTAAAGCCTTTGATACTTACACATTCCGATCTGCATGGGATGCTGTTCGTCGATCATGTTGATATTGCTCAGTTTTGAAAAGAAAAACTGTGAATTCACGGTCACTGACTTTTACATAATTTTCGCAGAAACTTTTCTCGGGCTTTTCCCTACGTATGTTGGCACATTTTGCGAGGTCCTTGGCGAGAACTTTCAAACGGGACACATTTCAGACTCGGACTGTCGATATAATTGCAGTGGGGAACTGTTTGGGCGGCCAAAATCGGACTTCTGACCTGGCCCTGTTACGAAACGCGATGCTTGAATGATTACGGACCTCTGATGTTAATGAAATTTGTTAAAAATCATTTGCTCTTCCTTGGCAAAATGCACAAGCATCTGCTGCCGAGATGTGCTGCCGCTAGGAAATTCTCTCCAATCCGAAGGAGAAATGGCCAAAGTGTTTGTCTGTGTGCGTGTGCGCCATTTTAGCCACATCACATCCTGTGCTCCATCCCCTGCAAGCAAAAAATAGGTTGAGAGCCAGCCATTTCGAGTTTCCCCAGCTTTTGTGAGATTCGCCAGCATTTGGCGCATGCGTCGGAGCCCCCATATCATCCTCATCCTCATCCGTTTATTCCGATTCCGAGTCCTGGTGGCGCTTCTGAGTTGTTTTTTGCCTTTGTTTTTGCACTTTTGACTTTTGTCTTTGTGGGGCTCGTTCGGTACTTTTATTTGTTTCGTTGTATGGCACTACTATACGTATTTTGTATTGACAAAAGGATGTTTGGCTGGGCGATTTCTTGCTTGCTTTGTCGCCTCAGCAACAACATCCCCCAAAAGGGACTCTCCCTCTATGGCTGGAATTTTGTTTTTGTTGTTATTTTTTTTTTTATTTTCCTTTTTTTTCCGCCGTGTGCTGGCTACGATTTTATTCCCTTTTTCCGCAGTGGCTTGTACATTTTAAATTTATTGATTTTCGAACGCTATAATAAAAGGGACTAAGATTAAAGACCACCGAGCAGTGTCCTGGCTTTAATTTAAGTTTGGGGATTGTCCAGGAGTGTCGGGACGCACGATCTTTCCTGTTAATGACGACGGACCTTTAAACTTGGTCCAAATGAATTTCTGGTCTATTAAGCCAGCGCGCCAAACTTTAATGTCTAAGCACTTGCCGGCTGACTGCATGTCTAGCTGAGAGTTTCGAGCTGCGAGATGAGGACTTGTCTGGCCGAAACTCCTGGCTCTTGGGTCGGCTGTTGCCTGCTTGCCGACGAAAATACTCAGAAAGTTTCGTAAACGCGAACGTGTTACTCACAATTAGTGTGCGGGCGGACCATTTAACTGCCAGCCACCTTTCGCCTTCAGCGCCCTCTTTTCCCAACCCCGATGATGATAATAATTATGTGCGGTAATCTTTGCGATTCATAATCGCTACACGAAACACGGGGATGTACGAAGAATTTAAAGTGCAATAAAGCCACATTAAATAGTTGACCCTTCGGGCATTTAGTTGGTATTTCTTTTGTTCTTATATGCTTTATAAATAATACATTGTTCCTTAAGGTTTAGGAAATAAATTGTAGGAAAATGTAATATTCTATAAATTTCTTTCTAAAAAGATTTTCCAACAAACATTGTGGTTTAATTTATGGTACCTAAATGTTATGGTTTATTAATTTGAACAATGTCTCTTAAAGCATAAAATGAAGTAAATAAGCTTTCAAATGTTTAAATCTCTAAATACTCTTGATTCCATGCCTTGATAAAATAAGCTATAAATAAGCAGTAAGTTTTTATTAAAGCATCAATGCAGCGTTCATAATTTTTTAAGGTCTCACAAATTTTGTTCATAATGCTAAATCTTTTAGAAGTAATAGTTTTTATCAACAGAATCTTTGGCGGTAGGTCTTTATTTGTGTACGCTTTCTGAGATTCTAAAAGAATACTTTATAAGTAGAAAAATTGATTGAATCTGAATGTTGTGAATTTTGATTCGCACCGGCGTGTAAACTCTTGGAAATTTGTCTACGCGCAGCCTAGACATAGAAACTCAAGGGCGTTGGTTTTGGAAGGACTCGTCCCTGTCCTCGTCCTTCGCCCTCCAGCGCCCAATCCCGATGTCATCGGCTGTCAGGGCCCCGAGTTCCCATACCTCTCGACACATTCTGCTAATGACTAAGATTAATTTGGGTCAGTGTGCTGCCGACGGCAGTCCCCGATATTGGGGCCATTTGCGAGGGAGTAGAAAGTGGTTCGGATGGGGAGTGCACAAACTACGGATGGGAATTATGCGCGTGCCTTTTGTATGAATGAATATGCAGCTAGCTGAGTGCATGTGTTCGTGTGCATTTGTGGAGGGATTTTGGCGGCGTGCAGCGGAAACAGAAATTGTTCGGGGTTAATTAAACACGACATGTGTGGCATAGCGTGCATTTGCGGGCGGGGTGGAGCTCTGGTGACCCGCAAGTGTGAACTGCGAAATGGGTGCCAAGCGCTAATCAATGCGCCATAATAGACAAATGACCTGACGCACTAACTCCGAGTTCATTATGCTGGAATTGTCGGCGTGTTGATGCGTTTATGAAGTTACAATTTCAGGCGCTATTCCACTGGCAGCCAAGTGCGTGCCCGAATATTGTTGGAAAACTGATTTACGAACTGAAAACTGATGGCTATTTGAGGGTATAATTCCTAAATAAGGCACCCGAATGGCAATATTTCTTTAAGTGCTAATCTATTTATAGAGAAATATATTTATAAACTTAAATTATGTATTTTAAGTACTTTTATAACTGCTCTTTAGGTATAAGTCAGTTTACTGATTCTGTTGATAAGATTATCTGATCAATTTTAAAATATATTATTATAATGGTTTTATTTGAGTGTTCTTAAATATTCCTAAATTATGTTTTTGCTCAAATCGACATGGAAAAAGTATTACATTTTACATTTTTAAAGATTAAGAGTAACCTTAAAGATTTCAAAAAATTTGTTAATTTGTAAACCCATTACAAGCCGAGATTTAATTCATTCTGATTTAAAAAAATATGCTTTAATTCAGATACAGGAACAGGAGATATAATTTATTTATTCATTTTGTAAAACAAAAGCTTACATGCAATTGACATGAACAAATTGTAAACATATCCCCGTCATACTGTGCTCCACTAATGGCGTGATAAATTTCTGCGGCTCGACTTTTCCGTGCTTTTCCGGGGCAGTGAAAAACTGGCTGCATTTGTATGCAGGAAAAGCCGCCCCATAAATGTCCGCATATGAGGACACAGCCGCGAGGGTCCTGAACTCCCGCTGCTCTGACCTGTTGAGCCAATCGGACCGACAGGGCTAAAAAAATAAATACACAAATATGTATTTATTTATGTGGCCCAAGGAGGCGGCTTGGCAAACGCAGAATGAATAAAATATTTGGCATTACAAATTGTTGCGATTTTTTGTTGGCCGTCGGCCCAAAAGGGATGCGGACGCGGATGCGGATGCGATTGCGGATGCTGTATGCTCAGTGGGTGGTGGATGTGTGTGTGTCAGTGTGGCAACAAAGTAACGCTGAGTTATGCGTTGACCAGGACCGAGAACGTAGGCCCAAGGACCCAGCGCCACTGGCGATGCTTTTGCCATCGTTGTGCGGCTGGCGACAGGCCTAAAAAATAAATAAAACAATTTAGCTTAAGGCATAATAAAAGTTCATGGCTGACAGTGCGCTGCGAAAGCGAATTGGGGAAAGTTTCCAGGGTTTCACTCGCCGGAACACAGTGCAAAAAGATCCATACCAAATGTGTCTCAAAAATCGTTCTTTAATGTGATTAAACGCTTAAACTTAAATTTATTAAACTATAAGAAGCATCAAATACCTTGTTAAAATCGTATGTTATTAAAATTAATGTCGTTAATGTATTCTTTATAATATAAATATCCAATAAATATTCAAAATATGAATATTTCCTTCAGAGAATACAAATATGTTAAAAATAATTGCTTGTAAGCTTACAATTCAAAACTGCACTACATTATATATATATATTATATATTAGATATTTTTTTCTGTGCACGAATTGCAAATAGCAACGCAGCCAGACAGAGTCAATATTTGATGCCAATTTTGGGCTGTGTTTCCAATAACCATTACGAATGGCAGATAGCATGGAATTGCGAACATTTCGCTCACAGGACCGCACAGCAGGTTAAAACAAATAGTTTTCAGCACTACAAATATAACACTTCCTTTGGGCAAACGCCTTGGCGATAGAGACCTCATGTCATATCAAAAACATTGACTACAAACGCAATCGCAATGGGATCCCGCTGGTTCGCAGCAGGCGGCTTATAGGGATCTGAGTTGGCATCTATTTCACAATACTTTAAAGCCTGTCCCCCTCGTTCTCACTATATATTCCCTGGCACAGGGTCCCCCATTCCGGTTAAGCCTCGTCCAAACGCCTCGTCTTTGTGTCCTTCGCATCCCAACCCCTCCAGGAAGTCCACACCCACCATCTCGCAGAAATTCCAAATCCGCTCTTAAGGGATTTGTGCATCATCGTTTTGTGCGCTGCGCTCATCATCGTCATCATCAGGATAGCATCAGCTTTTGGCTTCAGCATCAGAATCAGAATCAGGCGTCAGCATTGTGCTCCTTTTATGCGGCTCACTCTTTTCATATTACACGGCGCTTGGCTATGACGGACATTCAAATCTTTTTTGAGCTGAAAACTGTTTGCTGATTGCGCCTTTTCCATTGTGGTGCACAAGAAGTGACTCTGGGGGATATGGACACTTAAAGGCGAATTATGTCGTGGTTATGAATCGTAAAAGTCAGCTTTTAAACGGGATGGGTCTTATCGTTTTTTTAAATATCTTAAATTTACCCAATATGTTGGAAGACTATTAATTTTGAGGAATGAATATTTTTACTTGCTAGAAAAAATTACTTTGAAAGTTGTAATATACGAAATAACAAATAACAACATTTCTTGTTATCAGCACAATTAACTAAATAGTTTTGCTACATTTTTATTTTAATTTCTATATAAGCATTTTTGGTATGCTTTTGTTTTTTACTCCTATCTTGGTTATAAAATTGTGTTTAAAAAATATTAAATAGTCCTTTTAAATTCACGACAAGGTAATCTTGAGCTGCAGCTTATAACTAAGACCATAACTTCATGTAAAGGCTCTCTTGATCCAAAATATAACTTTAAAACACGAGCAAGCTCGGCAACTTTTAGCTACTGCTACTGTTTGCAAATGGATCAAGGATATTTGCTAGAGGCACGGGCTAGATATTCCTGAGAAATGTAAACAGCGCAAAATGCAAACAGTTCAAATCAAATAGCACACCCAAGCACACAAGCTGGAAAAAGGCAATGCACATCCACATTTGGCTTTCGCTCTGAACATGCGAGCGAACATTTCTGCAAACAAGCTGGGGAGGCAGAGCAATGGAAGCGAAATGAGCAAACGACTAACCTAAGGACAACAAAATAAACATTTTGAACTCGACTGAAGCGCCCGCCAACCGACCGAAGGCCCCAAGGACACTTGGAGCGAAGGCAAACCCCCCAAACAGCCGGACAGCCCGCTTTTGGGGGCCAAAACGAATCCCCCCAAAGGCTAAGCGCAAATATTACAAGCATTATATGAATGTCTATGCTTATGCAAGTGCCGGTGTATGTGTGTCCATGTATTTAGACGCCAGCAACATGCTGAGCCAACAGCAACCATATTCCATTGGCCCATTCACCCCCACACTTTGGGACACAGAAAATCCGGCCAGGCACAAAATCCGAGTCAGCACTTTCGCAGCACAGTGCACCACAGACCCCGGCCATAGATCCTGCTCCTACTCCACTCCTGCTCTGCTCCTGCTCCTGCTCCACTCCGCCCATTCGCATCTCCATCTTCGAGGCTCAGCAAGTCATCAGCACACATAAAGCTGGCAAGATTATGTAGCCCACGGCGGTGGCAGCCGCTCCCATTCTGTGCACTCCGAGAAAATATTAAAAATATAAATTATTTAGTTTTGAACAAGGCCTATAAAAATAGATATCAAATTATTAAATAACTATACCATACTATAACAAAAACTCAGGAATTTAATTAAAAGAGGGCTAATGGTACATTTATTTTTTAATTTTAAAGATTTTTCTAAAAAATTAAGCTTATTCCTAAGATCTAAAAGTACTAACATAAGAGCCAAAGAATTCAAAGTATATGGACATAGGAGATATATATGTTAAAGCTTTTTAATTGTCATTCAAAAAAAAAAAATAGTTTGAATCCTTTACATTTTTATTAAAATTTAAAAAATGTAGATAAATATATTTGAACGTAGTGTCTTAATAAATTCTTTGAAAATAAACCTTTTTTACATTTAAAAATACATTTTTTAATTAAGAGAACTTTGATTTTATAAAATATATATAACATATATATAAATATAATTTTTAATAATGGGTGGGCTATATTTTTTCCTCTGTGCCAACCAACATCGCCAGTGTTAGCAGGCAGGCGGAAGTGATGTGATGCATGGGGTGCGGTCTGCCGGGAGCTTGGTTTGGGGGCTCAGAGTTCTGGCTTCTGGGATCTGGGTTCAGGATTCGAGGTTCGGGTTGCGGGATGCGGGATACGGCTGGCGGGGATCCGGCTGTTGGGCCGTCAGGTTGTTGGGATGCCGGGCTGTCGCTGCGGTATTAGACGACAATAGCTCGCCTTTTTGCGCTCGCAGCCCGTGACGTTTGACGCCATGTTTGATGGATGAAAAAGCCATTGATGTAACCAGCTGGGGCGCAAAGGTTGCCAGCAGCGAGTGTGTGTGTGTGTGTGTGTGTGTGTGCTTGTGGGTGGGTGGATTGTGTTTTTACTGGGGTTTCTAGCTGGTTAGACGCTCCAACGGTTCGCGCCAACATGGGTCTCTGTATGCAAAGATGGCGCAATAGACGTGGAGTAACCGCCTCCTGCGGCGTAACTAAATCCTTTGGATTTGGCCAAGCCGGCAACAGTTTCGAGCTGCGTGTGTTTAATGCGCATTTTATGAGTGAGGATGGCTAGATGGAAGTGTTTGGGAATGGTTTGGGTAAGTGGCCGAGGGCAGAGCTTTAAAGTGCAAATGGGCGTGTTAAAGTTCGTGGCGTTTGCACCTGGGGGTCGACTCGCTGCTAAATGCATGCTGTTGCCAAAACGGTTGACATTTGGCCAAATGCCCCCCTAAATCCCACCTGGCATTAGCATAATTTTGCATAGCTGGCACTTTGGCTTTGTGGCGCATATTTCACACAAGTGCTGCATATTTTTGGGGACCACTTAAAACGCAAAATGAAGTCGCTGCTTTGGGTTCTCTAAGACCCCACTTCATGCAAATCCAAAGTGAGAAATGCGCGTATTAATAAATATGCTGAAAGTCGACCATTCCGTCAAAGATACACACAAATGAATTTTTATTTAATTTATATGTATAATTGATATTATAATAAGACGTTATAATATTTATAAAATCATATTAATATTATAGTATTTCTTAATTTGGAATCGATCATACATATGGTCCGATTTAATTTATAATATTAAAGATTCTTGGAGAAATTTTGAAAAAATTAAAATCTTTCGTTTCAAGAAAACTTTAAAATTCATGTTAAATTTTCAAGTTTGTTACATGATCTTTTATATATTATAACATTGTATCTCAGCTGCATTTTAGATATATTTACAAAATTCTTATATTTGTAACGTAATTATGAGCAGTTCTTAAATACTTTTTTTTCCTGTGTATTCATTTGCCTTGGCTTGCCCTTTTTTAAGATTTTTTCTTTTTTTATTGGCCGCCGCTTAGCACGGCAATTTACATTTCAAATTAGCAAGTTCATTGCTAAAAATGCTGGAATTACTTTTCATTTTCATTATACTCGCCGTTGGCCAAACTTTTTGTGTCAACTGCGGCGATTCGACGACTTACGGCTAACACTTAGCCGAAGGCTGCGCTTTTCCTATGCTAATAAATTAATATAAATTCAAATTTGTTTGCCAACTGCTGCTGCTACTTTTGCTGCTGCAAAGTGTTATGCGTGCGCCAGGGAAAAAGCAGAAGGAAATGCGAAGAAAGCAACGAACAAATGGCCGGTTCAATTTGTCTTCGGGACAACATTTTTTTCTAAATGGCTGCCAAAGTTTCATAAAAACCGCCAATGAAACAAGGCGCTGCCCAAGCTTCATCGCTTGAATATTCAATGGCAGCTTCCGCCCTTCAACTTGGAGTAGCACTTGGGGTCGCCAAGAGCGCTTCCTCCAGTGAAGTGACTTGAGGACCCGAGAAATCTCCCTTCGAGAGTTGTAAATACAGAAACTGGGCAGCGGAGCCCCACATTGCATGCAATATCGAAAATCAAACTCGCAAACGTTCGAAAAAATGTGAGCGCATTGCGAGAAAATGCTTGGAATTCGAGGCGAAACCCCGACTCACGGAACCAAAAAACAACCCTTGCCAAACTGAGCGGAATGGAAAGGCTAAGGGAAAATAGATGGAAATAAATGGGTAAAAAACAAAAGCAGGGGTTGCTGAGCTGCTGAAGCCAAAGCATTAGACACGCGCATTTAGCCGGCAATCATTTAACAATTTACAAATCGATGTTTAAAGACAACTTAAACGGTCCTGGGACTGAATGCGCATCCCCGGATAAAGTTCACTTTAATGTCCTGACTGATTTCGAGCTGTGCGGTCGTCAAATGGCCTCCTTGCTGTCATAACAATAACGGCATTTTTAGCACCTCATTAAAAAAGAGTTCATATCGTAGCATTTTTACTGAGTTGTCGGGCATTTTGGCCATTCCGTCTCGGGATTTTCTTTTTACTGGCCACCCGTAAACGTTAATGTGGAGCAGCCAGCATCGAAGTGCACATCAATGTTTACAACAATATTTATTTGCCATTTTGGCTTCGACCACACCAGACTGAACGGGCTTTTAATAAAAGCATTAATTGCTGGTCCTTTTTTGGTAGACTTTAGTTACAAGAAAGACAAACTCAAATATAACGATTACTTTGAAATTCTAAATAAATGAGAATCAAAATGTTCTCACAATTTTTAAACTTTTATTAAAATATAGAGCATTAAAATGTTTTGTTTATATTTAAATAAAGTAGCTTAGATTGCATCTAAGGCCAATATTTTATTAGCTTAGTTGCTTATTTAAATAAACTACAAGATAGGTATATTTATTACTAAGCGTTTCTCTAAGTCTAACGAATACCTCCTTTTTACAAAGAGTCTAAGTTGAGTAAACTGTCAATCGTTTTTGACAATATTAGGAACTCAGCAGACTTAATTCACTCTTCAGGTTATTTTCCCTGAGGTCAATACTCAATTCAATTTGTGGGGTATAATTTAATCGCACCAAGCGCTATTCTCTGCAAAAACTCTTTTCCAATCTGCATAACAAACTTTTCTCAGGCAAGATGAATTGTCTGCTTTCTGTAGCGCTTTATTCTTTTCAGTTTCCAGTCCCTCAGCTCTGTTACTCTGCCTCCATCGGATATAAGGCATTTATATTTATACCGAGAAGGGGGATTTGGGGTTCGGGATCCGAGGGAAGAAGGACGAGGGTCTGTGGATGGGCCGCATAAACAAAGGAACTCTGTGTGCAGCTTTTGCTGTCTTTAAGTTTGACTTTATTGTGACAGTTAAAAGCGAAAATAATAGCAGTTAAAATCCCATAAAATGCGTCTTAATCATAAAAATGCGATTATAAAAATGGACGAACCCGGGGAGAACTCTTTCTCCTCTCCGTTTACAGGCGGTTGGTGTTGCTATTTTGTTTGTTGCCTTTGGCTTTTATGAGCTGCGCTTATGGGTCGGGGATTTGCAGCTTACGTTATTATGGTTTCTGCTGGGTAGTCTCTCTCGATGTGACATTTCTAATTGTTTATCATGTCGCGGTCGGGATGCTTCAAGCAACGGCTTTGGGTACAGCGTCAAGTGATGCCTGCGATTTTTTTATTAATTGCCCTCCCTCGTGTTGTGTTGTGTTGTGTTGTGTTGTGCTCTGTTGTGCCTTTGCAACTGTTGTGCGAACCCCAAAAACGCAAATCCTATAAATTTTTTACTACTTATTTACGCCACTACGGCGCATTTAGCCGTGTGAAGCAATCGCATAGCCCAGGTCGTAAAAGCCCAGCACTCGCCCCCATTCGATAGCCAAATGCACACAGAAAAAACGAGCTAACTAAGGTTGATAATTAGGAACTCCCATATCACTTTATATCATTTTTCTGTTAGAAGTTTCCGATTCCTAGACGCTTTAAAGCTCCAGTTTTTAAAGATATGTATGTTATTGTTAGAAAATTGTTTAAATGAATAATTATTATTGTTATTAAATATGAAAGCTTTTTATAATTTTTGTTTCATTTGTAATTAATACACTTGTAATATATATCAGAAAACGATGTACAATTTTTATTACTTAAAATAATTTTTTAAAAAGACTATTTCTTCTTTTAGATTAATAAATATTTGGTTTCTTGAAAACATATTGAAGGATATAACCAGTATAAATCAATTGTCTTTTAAAAAATGCTTTGAACTCAAATTGAATGAAGTTTATTATTTTTACAAAAAATTTAACGGTAATGTTCCAAAATAAAGACAGTAAATATAAATAATCAGGCTGTTGTTTGGTATACTAAAATATTTTTTCTGAGTGCTTTTGGCCGTTCTGGTTGTCACTCGAGGTCGGGAGTCGTTTGTCGGCCAGGAACCGTATGGGTGAGAGCTTTTATTTTTGTGAAATTTCATCACGTTTTTATGTTGTGACCACGTGACGCCAGTGCCAGTTCCAGTGCCTGTGCCTGTGCAACTGCCGTGACTCTGTTATCCCAGCTTCTCAGTGTCCTCGTCCTCGTGCTCCTTCTACTCGAATCTGGGCCAGGAGGCAAGGCCAGAGGACTGAGGATGGTGGACAGGCCGCCACACACCTGCTGGCACTTAGGAAATGGAAATGGCACAGAAGTCCGGCTGTGCAGCCAGTCAAAGTGTCAGTGTGTAAGCTTGTAGCATTTTCTTAGATTGCCGTTGCCTTCGCCATTGTCCTGCCTGCCAAACGGCTTTGCCTTTCCTTTCGGATCGTCCTGTGCTGCTTGGTCGCTACTTGAGCTACATATTAAGTGTAATCTTTACGGGCCAAAACAGGGTGATCCCTATAAAATTAACCTAATTTGTTATTTTCTTGATTATATACATATAAAACGTTACAAATAATATTCAAAATCTTAATTTTTTGATCATTTTTAGGAACTACAATATTTTTTATACATAACGAAAGTTAATTCTTTATAAAATTGGAATGCATTGGCCAAAAAACTATACAATAATCCTCGGTTAAACATAGCAAAACAATTTAAATTTTAAAAACTAACAAAAATGAACAAAAATGAAAACTTTATTCAATATATAAAACCATCATTAGTTTTTAAGGCTTTAAAAAAAGAAAACCCTGTAGGGCAAACCGGCTTAGACAGGAATTAAAAGCATCGATGGCCGTCCGAGCATCCCGTGGTGCTGACATGGACATGGTTTTCTCCTGCTGCTCGGGCCTCCACTATATAGTATAGTATTTATAAAGGAGTGACGCAGCAGTGACCTGCCCCCGCCTGCCAATATGTTTCCATTGAACTGCAAATGGCGGCAGATGTTTTCCAAGCGCCCCAACGTAGTTGTCGCAAGTAAAAATTGACGAAATTTATGTTGAAATTGTCAGAGCAGAAGGCGAGTTTCGTCACCTCCCCGGGAGCAAGATGTGGATATGGATTCGGAGATGGGTGCACGTGGCTGTGTTCAAAACTGAACCATGGTAACGTCAATCGCAGCTTTTGATATCTCTTCCCCAACTTGACCATTTCATAGGTTGCCCTGGCTACACAGAAACCCCAGAAACCCCAAAGCAAATACACACATTTGTGGGGACGGGAGCCCTTTTATTCAGTTTTTTGTCCCATTGTTTTCCATTCTATTTGACCACACAACGTGCAATTGTCAGCAAAAACAGCACCATCGAAGTATTTTATGCACTTTCATTTCATGGTCAGTTGGCGTTATGGTTTCGGGTCGAGCAACATGTGTGGCCAATGGTTTGCACTTTGGGTAGATTTCTCTCATATTTCCCCAAGAAACTCCTTTGAATATGGGAACACAAAAGATAAATAGAAATAGCTTAATATTCGTATCAGTTTATTTTCAACTGGCAACAGATATGTAGATAAATGTTTTAAATTGTGAAATTATAGCTAAACTAACTAGTAAATAACTATTTATTGAAACAATTTTGTTCCAAAACCGATAAGTCCTTAAGTTATAAATATTATTACGAACTGTTAGAAAATTAAATGTTTTTGATAAAATAATTAAATTGAGATTGTCTTTTTTTTAGTTTAAAGAAATATTATGGGTTAAAGAAAATCTTTATTAAATGTTAATGTTTTAAATTATATTTATATACAAAGTTATTAGTTTATTGTCTGATTAGGGACACTAAATAATTTAAGTTGTTATATTGAATATTATCTCTATATCATTCAATTCAATGATATTTTCTGTTAATATAATGCAACATACAAATGTATTTATCTGCGGGGCTTGTAAAACATAAAGCATAATTCTTTGCAGAATTCATTTGATAACAGCAAAATAATTGTTTGGATTTTACTCAACTTATCCTAATTAGCTCCCCAATTTATACAGCGTTAAACCACTATATAGTTCCAGTGGAACCACAGACGAATTGCTTATTATGCTGCTCATGGAAGCCGCTTAGTGGCGTGCGTAGGTGAGTGCTTTTTATTGCACAAATATTTGCTGTTCGCGTATACGATGGCGAACAAAAAGGCACGCGACTTTGTACCAGCGCCGAAAGTATGCAGACAATGTGCAAACATCCATACACACACTCCCCCACATCGTACACATAGATCTATGTGCATGGAAAAACTAATTTTTCATCAGCAAAATAAAAGAGAAAATTGTGGGTAAAGCGGAAGGGCGGGATAGCAGGGATGCAGCTTCTGTTGTTCACAAAACAAACGATATTTTAACGCCGCTTTGTAAATGCGCGAAATTTTGTAACAAACAAAATAAAATGCCGGAAGTATCGATGCGTGCCCAGCGGTACACGCCCCTATTTTTTTTGCCCGCCCCTTCCGGTTGAGGGGCCTGGGATCCTCGTTTTATGTAACACATATTTGAGTCTATTAAAAATGCGTTTAAAATTCTTTCTGTGGTTTTACGGTTAAATTGTTAAATTCAAATAAAATTGATTTTTGTTGGCTTACACCACGAGCAGTGTGTGTGCGGCTGTGTGTGTTGTGTTGTGTGTAAAGAGCCCTGCGTTCACGCGCATATTGCGAATTTTTGCTTCAATGCATAGTTGGAAAATTAAATGCAAAAAGGTTTACAACTAACCGAGCTATGCGGCACAACAAAATCATTTGCAAAATGAGGGCTACATGTGATCGAAATGTTTTCCCTGGCTCCGAATTCTTTCGCCGGTATGCGGATTAGTCGAAATTCTTTCGTTTCCCTGAAGTAGGATTACTTTAAATTCTGTAAAATGCTCATTATAATGATTTAATTAAATAAAAAACTGAAAAAATAATTCAAGTCTTGTAATTCTTGGAGTTTATTTTAAAAATATATAAAGCATAACAAGAATCCTTTATTTTTAAAGTTAAGATAATTCTATTCATTTTAGTTAATTCAAATAAAAATATTAAAATCATTATTATTGACAATTATGCTATTTTATATTTTTATGATTTAAGACTATTAAACCATGAGACACTTATGTTATTATTTTCAACAAGTGTAAGCAGTGTTAGCTTTTAATTTGGAATGTGGGGGTTTCATATGACACATGTCAAGGATGCGTCATGTCATGGTCAAATATGTTAGTTGTGGCGATGCTTGGTTGCATATCGTCGATTACAAGATGGAACGCCGGACGGAAAATGCCTCGAAAGTCGTGTGAAAAGTGCCAGTCAGTAGCTAACAGCTGCACTTTGGTGGGCCACTGGTGGCTGGGCTTCCTCAATGAAACATGCAACGTAATTTCCATGTGGGTAACCAGCAATTTCTGGCATGTTACATTTTTCAACATCAACAACTCCAACAATATGGCGGCGCTTCCGCTTTGCAACTTCCCGCATGGAACCGCTTACACACTCACATCCACATCCACAACCGTATCCTCGTTTTCGTCCAGGAATATGCAGTCAAGCGCAAGCACTACAAGAAAAATTGTAAGTGAAGCGAATAAAATGTTATTTTCTAATGCTCGAAGACACAAACAAAGCCAGTAACCGGAGGCAAGAATGGATGGATGGGTGGCTGGGGAAAACGGGGAAAAAATAAAGAAATGGCAAAGCGAAATCAAGAAAAATTGTTTAGTTCTTTCGCTTCACTCTCGTGCTACCAGAGAAAAATGGCCTGGCTGCTCTACTTGGGGCTTAATCCATCTTAGTCTAGTCACATCCACTACTAAGGATATGGATGAGGATGAGGATGAGAATAAGGATGGGGATGACGACAACGAGGACTTTGAAATGTTGCCGGAGCTCTCAGAGATGGAGTGCAAATGTAAACAAAAAACGAAATTATTCTGCAGCATTTGTTCACCCGCCTGCTTTTGTTTTTTTATTTCTATTTTTTTTTTTGTTTTTTAAAGCGCTTCATTTTTTTGTGTGTTCATGCGAAAGCGCCTTAAGTTATGCTGCCATTTTTTTCGTTTCCTTTCTGCTGTTCGCAGCTTTCTTCTATTTTGAGCAATATTTTTTGTAATAATGTTGCCTCGCAGCGAACGCGGCTAAATGAAATGAATTGTGAAAAATGTGCTCCAGCTTCTTTTCTTCAGGTCCTTTGACTGTTGGTGGCTGTTTGGTTGGTTGGGCGTACCAGTGGGTGGCTTTTTTTCAGTGGTTGAGCCGAGCTGGCCGCTTTCGAACTCAATTACATAAGCGCAGCAGCGTGCACACACAGTTTGGCAGTTTGTAATTTTCGGCAAATGGCAAGTCACATTGCCGGGGCTAAGTGGAACCAAACAAAAAAAAAAGAGAGCTTCTTTGCTAGCCCCGGTCCAAAATCACGTAGAATGTCAAATTGCTAAACGTCAGAGGGAAAATGGCGCGTTTGTTTTGTCGGCACTCTCTCTTGTCATTCGCTTCGCCTTATCTACTATTTTAACGCTCAAGTATTTCTGCCTCTCGAGCCCCCCGATTCCCAATACACCCACTTTTCCACAGCCCCTCGACATTCAAAGCACACAACAAAAATGCCAACAATCCAAAGTTGAGTTTTCTTTGGAATTTCTTGGCGTTTCTTTTTTTGCTTGCTCCTTGGCTCAGTTTACTTTTTTTTCTCCTTTTTTTTTTGTTTTTGACATCTCTGCTGGGGAGGCAACATGCGCGCGCCACAATGACAATTGCTTACTTGTGTGTGTGTGGGTGGTAAGTGGGTGGTGGGTGGATGGGGGTTTCGCAGCGTGGGGGTGGCACTGCCACAGTTAACATGTAACTTCAACGTCAAGTCAAACGAATGTTGTCCTCGTCCTCGTCGCCATTTTGTTTTTTGCCAATGCCAACGTACAGAGAAAATATCAAAAACATCAACATTAGATAAAAACCATTGCACAATTAAAAATGTTTTTGAAAATATCAAGAAACCTCATGAAAATCGTGTCTTTGAAAATAAACACTTCAAGTTAACTATAAATTTAAATTTAAATCTTAATTTTTATTTCTATCAAAGAAAATTTTATTATATTAACATTGTTCGCAATGGTTGTCGTTATTTGTAAAAAGCTTAAACCACTTTTCGTCGAACTTGTTACAAATATGAGCCATAATTTTCCACAGTGCACTGCTGCTTTTTCATGGCTTTCATGACTTCTGACTGCTCTCGTCTCGTCTGTGACTCTTATGGCCCTGTTTTGTATGTTTGTGGAGCTGCGTTCTGTTACGCATTCCGTTGGTATTCTACCATTAATACTTGTCTACTTAACGGTAAATTACAGACATTAAACGCACGCACACACTAACGCACACTCACGCACAGTCAGTTCCCCATCCGTGCCAAAAAGAGTGTGTGCGTGTCTGCCTGTGTGTTGGTAACTGGTGGGTGATGGGTGGGGGGACACTCGGATGTGCTTATTTGTTGTCAGTACGCGTCAAACATTTGAAAACATTTATTTTTGCCCCATACGAATACTTCAATACTCGTAAAGCTTTAGCCAGCTGACAGCTCGTCGCCAGTTGCCAGTTGTCAGTTTATTTTTTGCCCATCCTCAGGATCCGCAGATTCCCTTTCCCAGCCGTAAACTGAATCCTGATAAATGGCTGGGAGTCCTCTATTTGTCCTCGTTCGTTGCGTTAAGCCAAGCATTTTACCAGTTTTGAAAGTTAACAAAAATTCGAAAAACGAAAAAAATATCATAAAAATAGAGGAATTATATAACTAAAGCTATTGATAGGTAAGATATTGATAGAAAAAGGTTTAAGTTGTAAAAAAAAGTGATCTTAACATGCAAATTTTATAGGCAACTTAATATTATATCCAATTGGCCTTTTAAACAAAATCCTTGACCATACATCCAATTATATTTATATATCGTTAAAAGTAATCGAAATGGCAAGAACATCTCAAACTAGACCGAAATTTCCAAATTCCAAAAAAGTGCTGAGACGCAGCCAGATATTCATTTTTATTTAATTCTACTCGAGTTTTCTCTTATGCGGGCAAGAACGTAGAATCAAGAAAAGTAAAACAATACCAAAAATCAAACACACAGAACGGCTGAAAGGTGATGCACGTTTCCATCTTCAGCATCCTGGGCAGGACCAAAGCCAGGACTTAAGTGGGCGAAACGTGGGAGACGGGAGGACTTGTAAAATACTTTTGTGTAACTTTGGCTGAAAACTTTATTTTGTGTATTATATATCCTGTTAACAATATACTTCAGTGCTGTAGCTGCTACTTCTGCTGCTGCTGCTGCTGCTGCTTCAAAGGAACAACAAAGAACAAGAGTCACTTAGCACTGGAAGGATATGTGTGTGTGTGTGTGTGTGTATGAACGGGAGATCCTGCGAGTGAGCAAGTGTATGTGTGTGAGTGCGGTATCCGTTAGCCAACAGCCTAAGTTGGTTTGTCTCATGAGCAGCGCCGAATGCTTTCAGCTTTCTTTTGTTTAAAATTTGGTTTGTGTCAGCAACCACACGAACGCACACAAAAGCCAAATTGTTTTAAAAGAAAGTCAAAGGTCTTTGCAGACAAACAAGAAAGATGGGCGGCATGGCAAATAGGTGGCTCGGGCGGACAAAACTTTTTCAAACTAAACAACTCATGCACATTTTTCGGCCTCGCTCTGAGCGTGTGTGTGTGTGCGCTTCTGTTTGCCTGTGTGCGGTTGTTGGGTGTGTGTGCATGTCTGTGAGTGCGAGTGCTCCACACTTCCGTTTCCGTTGCCGTTTCCAATACAAGTGCAGTTAAGACCCCACACACATACGTATGCTAATTTTTTGCCTGCCTGTTCTGCCGGTTATTTTGAGGAAATTTGCATTAGTCCTGCCGGAAACTCGGCGCACATTTACATATTTCACTTGAAAACTTCTTCGTCTGCAGAGGGAAACGAAAATCTTCTACTCCCGTTTATCGAGTCACTGGTTCCGATAAACATTAAACCGCTTCAAAGAGATAATTAATGTCCTTTTAAGGTTCTAAGTATTAGCTAATAATATAAAAGCAAAAATAAACTTTTGTGAATTTTGGGAATTATTTAATATACGCATACTATTATATGTATTATTTTACAATTAAAACTCTTACCGAAATTTTTACAGGCCTATTTCTGAGCCTTTATTATTTAATATTGTCATTTGGTATTGTATTTAAAAATACTTTTTTCTGTACTGAGGTTGATTTAATCTTATTTTAACGATACTTATAAATGTTTAATTTTTAGGATTATTTCATATCAGTTCGGAGCTCCAATTTATTTACATTTAAATGTACTTTTTTAAAATAGGTTTATGAAATAATATTAGATACAACTTGAATCCATTATCCACAGAGTTATCTAACATATTTTATTTTATATATTACGACAATTACGACATGTTTTAAATTTTTGCATAACTTAAATTGAGTTTAACAAGTTTTCCCTTTAAGAATTTCGTAAGTAATTTGCCTAGAATATTTAGTTAATGAAGCCGTTTAAAAACATCGCACTTAGCCAGCTTTATTGGATCGCTTGGATTTCAACCCTCCTTCGTAGGTATTCCGATGATGCCTTCGCTTTAAGGAGTGAACACAAATCACTGAATGGGGCAGCCGGCAAAAGACCATAAATACCAAATTGACACTATTACACGGTCATTCACAGCACCACCCCCTGAACCACGCCCCCGAATCCAACCCACCGCCTGTCGACCGTCGCCTACCTGTATGTTCAGTTTTCACAGCCGGCAAGCGCGTGTCTGCCTTAATGGACACCTTCCAGATTAATTGCTCCCGGCAACGTCGGCGAAACGACGATGGCTACCACATGAACCGCAAAAAGAACAAAGCATTAAGCCCAAAAACGGCCTCAAAAAGGGGGACGGGCGGGGGAAGGTCGTGTGTTTAACCAGTCAAAGTCACGTGTCAAATAAAATGTCAACAAAACAATTGAGTTATTTATTTGGGCATCATTTCGCCGAGGGCGGCAGAGCGTTTAATTTTGGCCGCCCACCGGAGCCTGAGGAGCGTGTGCTGCGTATTTAAAAATCCATTGGCGGTCATTCGACTTAAGCCGAGAGTTACTTTGTCAGTCCGGCGGCTCAAGTGTTGAGTTCATTGCAATGCATGGCGTTCGACAATTTTCGGGACGGCCACAGACACCCCTCCACTGGGAAAAACACAGTGGTTTCGACATTTTATCAGAATTTTCTGTAAAAAACGTTACGTTAACCTTGTGAAAAAATTGAACTTGGCTTAAATAATTTTGTACATTATTAAATAAATGTTTAAAGTTAAAAGTCAATTGTATAAAAAAGTTTTAATTTATTTCCGTTAATTTTTAAATTGTAAAATAAAGACAACATAGACCATTTTTTATTTGAAATTTGTCTTGAGTGTTCCCGTTAAATTAAATAATAAAATTCCTTCTTTAATTCACAGATCCAATTTTTTTTAATACAACAAATTATTGCAATAAATAGTAAAGCAGTACTAGTTTTCCAGTGTAGAAGAGGGTCTTCAGGTTCGCTCAATTGACACGTGCCGGTCGCATCGTGGAGGATATGCTCGCACTGTGGATGTGCTCCTTGTGGGCTGCTGCTAAATGATTTTCTAGTTGCCAGGCAGCAGGAGCATGAGCAGGATTAGCTGATGACGGGAGTGTCGCTGGGAGTCCTGGGACGAGTAATGCCCTAAGCCGAGATGCTCAATTGAAACGAAAACGATATTTGCACAGGCCCGGCCGCTGGCTGTGTGAGTCTGGGAGCATCCTTTTCGGAGCTCGCTGCTAAGCAAATACAAATAAAGACCTTTGATGTGAATTTATTGGCAATCGCCAGAGATGAGATGGTCGAGGGTTGGGGGGCGTGGTCAGAAGGGTGGGCAGGGGCGTGAGAAACATCGCAGGGAAATTTGCACAACAAATGTTTATGAATTTTGTGGCACGTATAAATGCATAAATAATGCATGTGCGACCGAATGGCCATTGAATATATGTGTATATTGCCTCGTGCATTTATATGCGCATAAATAAATGTTAAATATTCTATTGTGACGGACCAGTGTTTCATATTGTAATGCTTTTCATTTAAAACGTCCTGGCCATAAAACCTCAAAGTCACTCGCCACGTGGAAATTATGAGATGGCGTAGCAGCCGGAGACGACAAGGTTCGAGGATGTCATAAACTGAGCTATGGCTATAGCTCCACATCCACATCCGTCTCCAGTCGAAACTCCTTTCTCCTAGCGCGGCATAAATTATGTAAATGTAAATGCAGGCTGGGAAAGCTGTCTCAATCCGGGGAACCCTACTACTATTAGTGCAAGTCCGGGGTCGTCGGTCCATTAGGCTCACCACACGCGCGCCACCCGAAATCCCTGACCCACACCACATCATATAGCACCCACATCCTCCGCCCGGTGGTGCTCCAGAAATTTCGACAACATGTTGCGGCCCGGGATCCAAAAAGGTCAACATTTTATGGTTGATTTAAGTGCGCCAGGCTGCTGCTCCAAAAGCTTCCGATTCTCGATTCTCAATGCTCGGAGCGCTTTTGGGCACCCAAATTGCTGAAATATTTAATGAAGTGCATAAAAATAATTTGTACAAATATTTCATGCATTTCGGTTGAAAAAGATTAAACATGTATTTCGGTTTTTGCTGCCCATTTTTGACAAATATTTGTTGTGTTTTTTTTTTGGCATTGTACAATTTATTTGTAAAACCGCCGATGGGCAATTTGCGCATATTTGTTAATGGAAATTGTTTAAATGGCTCGAAGTATTTGCCCAAATAGACTGCTGTTGCCAAGTTTGGTCGGGTCCTGGGGAGAATGCCGCGGCCTGCCCGCCGTAATTGAGTGCGGGGAACAAAGGAAGGCACAAAAGGTCAACTTTTTTGCATGCACCCACATCTGCGCCACCCTTTTTTTCTCTCCACACCCCCCTGCGAATTCATTTAAATGTGCCACACAACTCTGGCTTATCTCATCCCCGGCAAACTTTCTTGACTTTGGGTCTTTTTATTAGAGCAAAAAATATTTCAATTATTTTCCGGGCTAAGCCGGGCCAGACTTAGCAAGGTGTTAATTTGGCTAATTTCACTGCGGGCTCGAATATTTCGAATTATTCTATATAAAACAATTTGCGACCGAAGGGCTTCATTTTGTTAAGAATACCACGATTTAGTGCGGTATAAATTTGTAAACACTGTAGTCTAGAGTATTGGTGGGTACAGTAAATAAATATAACTAATGCACTTGGTAATGGTTTTGTTTATTTTAATAGCTACATATTTTAATTATTATATACAAAGTAAAGTCAGCACATGACTTAATAAAGTTGTGATGACCAAATAAATGAATGAGAAAGTGAATTTTAAAACTATACACAACATACATAATTTTAATTTGAAATATAAACGTTTGATTCTTATTTTACATTTAATATTTTTTTTTGAGCATATAATATCGTTTCAAAGTACAAAACTTATTTCGCCGAGCCTAGAATGGTATGTATTTTTATTTCACTTAAAGTTTCGGTACTTTTGATCTGTTGATAGGTTTGGTGAATTGATTTTGAAATATATTTTGTAATAGAATGACAAGTACAGGCACTATACATTATAGTTTTTGCTGAATTGTAATAGCAATCATGATCGTCTTTTTTCTCATTACTATTCCATTCTGGTGACAGATTGCGTTGCCTGACAAGCCCGATTTCAGCGTCATCCTCAACCACCCGGTTGAACTCATCGTAACCGAAACCCCATCCCAAAATTCGACCTCGGGTGGTTGCAGGCCGCATCGTAAAAAGCGTAGCGCATAAATGACAAGGCTGTTTGAAGCGAGACAGTGCGGAACGGAGATGTAAGGACGAATTCGAGGGCGGGGGCGATGAGGCAGCTTGTTGGACAAGTGGCGCCCTTGTTTTGCGGAAAGCCTTGTTTCCTTTTTTGTTTTTTCTCTGCTGGCGAGATTTTATGGCGCAGAAAATTGAATGATTGATCGCCAAAATAGGCGCAACTAATTAATTTTCGACCCTGACAGTATGGGGTGTTGAAGGGGGCGTGGCTGCATCGATGATGTCAAACCGGTGGCCACCTGCAAACGGGACGATCCGCTTTTTATCCGTACAGGGAGAAGGAAGAAGCAAATGAGAAGGAAGTTTCACATTTACATAATTTGCAACTTATTTAAAATGACTTCATTGGTTTTTATATGGAATAGTATGCTGGGGATTTTCACACGTGTGCCACACACATTTTTTGAGCTTTAAGCCTGCCACGCCCTTCAGCCAACCGCAATGCCACCTTTTGCGGTTCACTTCGTTTTTGTCATTAAGTTGCGGGAACTGAAATCCAAATACGCCCCGCCACGTGGAGATGATTTAGCTCCAGCCAGGACTTTAGTTTTCCACCCAGTCACATGCCGACTAATTTATTCATGACATCATCATTAAGATGTCGTCGCATCCCGAATCCTTTGAAGCGCCTCCTTTGCTCACCTCGTATTTACTTAATCGGAGCTCCCAGTTTCCGTTTGCTCTTATTTATGTTTACTTTGCGTCGAGCTAAGGCAACTACTTTGTTTATGCTGGCTTCCTTCGAGGAGGCTTTGGGGTCCCTATAGGAGGAAATTCTCGGTTCTTCTATGAATTTTAATAAGTCTTGGATTTCAAAACGTGTGGTGTTCACCGGGTTGCCTTCCTTTGACTTTGTAGAAGCAGCTTGTAAAGTTCAACTCGCCTCATGTTTAACACTAAAACATTAACTTAAACTGACAATAATGTGTGCGGTTTCTCTTTGAGGTAAAGGTTTAAGATTAAGATTTAAAAAAAAAATGTAAGTAACAAGACAGCATATTCTGCTAAAAAAAAACATGAGATCAAAGCCTTTTATTAGGAAATTTGAAAACAGAAATATTGATTTTTGTTGGAAGTGCAGGGTAGTTTGCTTATTATAACTCAAATGTTATTGTAAGTCTGTTTCGTATTGTAACTTAAAGTATGTTTAAAAAAAATATGTAAAAAGTTAAGCTTTGTGTTAAGATATTTGCTGCACCTCTTCTAAAATATTTATTTCAAGCTTTTTACACTCAATCAGGAAAACAATTGATTACATAAACGATTAACTTCCAAAAGGCCAGTCGATTCAATATTCAATATGCAAGTCTGACGAATGGTCAGCAAATTGCGTGTCCTTTGACAACCTGCGACTGCAACCGAATCTGGAGTCGAGTTGGTAATTAACTTTGCAACACTTGCAGTGGCCGTAACAGTGGCAATGGCCCCGAATGGGAATGGCAACCTGGCCCTCACGCAGCATGCTGCATTCAGCTTTCTGCGGTGGCCGTGGCAGGAGCAAATATGTGTGTCCTTGTCAGCTGGCCGGTGGTCAAACGTTGAAATGTCAACAATGGCCAACGGTTCGAACTCCTTTGCTCCCGCCAACGTCATGCCAGTACTTCATCACGGCCGGAGTCACGACTCCGGAGCGGAGTCCAGAGTCCCGAGTCCGAACTCCACCGCAGTCGCAGTGCGAGTCACAAAAAGGCGCAAATTTACATTTACATTGACTGAATGATGGCAATGGCCTGGGCGTCCATGGAACATGTCCTGCTCTCAGCGACTGATTGATTTCGAGTGCGTGTCCGCACACGGAAAAAAAATCATAGTAATATAAATATTCCTTAGCAAAATTATACCTTATGGTCATGAAAAATATACGCTTTTGTCTATGATCCCTTTTTTATATGTATTAATCCAGTTCCAAAAAAACATGGATGATTTCAGTAAATATGTAAGCTTAAAATAATTGTTTAGGCTTTTAAAATATAATGTTGTTTTTGAATTAATCATACAGTTTTGCTCTTGACGAAAACCTTTTAGAAATTGAAAATATAATCAGTACTTGTTTTTTTTTTTTCTGTGCATAAGGGTTGTGTGTGCATGTAACCTTTCCGATGGCCGGCAACGAGTCTTGCGTAAAAACCACGAAACATATTTGGTTTGTCATTGGACGCAGTGAAGCGTCCACCAAGTGGACACTGTAAGGGGCTGGCCAAAGTGGGAGGACTCTGGAGGCGGGCGAAAAGTGACTCCCGGATGCTATATCCTGAACCCTGGATCCTGGGGAGCTGGGACTCCTGAATCGCCAAAATGTAACCGGGCATATTGACATGGGATGTCCGGCAGTGGGGGTGTTTCTTTTTATGTCCGTACGTGCATGACAAGTGGAGCCTCAATTGGTTGTCCTGCCAGGAGCACACACACATGTGCACACTCACTCATACAAAGGCAAAAAGCCATTGCCGTTTAACTGCTTTTCCACTGAAGCCATGTTGATTTTTTCACTGGTTACACTTCGTTTCGTTGGCTTGTTGTTTGTGTCATTTGCCTGCCATGCGGTTGAACGAGTGCTTTCGTATCGGTGTGCCTGCGGATGTATTACTGTGTGTGTGTGTGAGAGATAGTGTGAGTGTGAGTGAGGGGAGGGGACTTTTATATCCTTGTGTGCATGCATGTGGTGTGCATGCAATGTCCTTGCGCAAACTTCCCGCACTTTGTCGTTGTCGTTCTCGTTTTTGTTTGTCGCTTGTCGTTGGTCCTTTATCGTTTCCTTGTCGTCCTCGCCCATCTTGCCACCGTTTCTTTTTTTTTTTTGGTTTTTCTTACTTGTACTTGCTCCCGCTTTTTCTAATTTCTCCTGTGGCTGCGCCAGTAGTTTGGCTAGTTTTTTCAGGCTTTCCATTTTAAATTAAGTTTCTGGATCTTGGATATCGATTTGCGCGAGCGAAAGACATTTTTGGAATCTCTTTGTTTATTTTTTTGGGATTCAGGGATTTACTTGTTTTTAGTAAAATCCAAAATTCAAAAGGCTTATTTTAAGTCAACAACAAATTATATAAAAAATATTTTACAGGAATTATATTTAGTTTTTATTATTTTTGTAGGTACAATAAATAGGCACATGGACCCGTTCATCTGCGCTTATTCTTAAGTACTAACGCAAAACATATCACCATTAAATATGAATAATTCTATTTCCCTGTATATTCCTAACATATCGCAAGTGCAACTTAACATAGAATACAAATTCAAGGCATACATAATGCCTTTGTTGTATTGCGGTTCCCCTTACAATATCTTTTCTCACATTCCCGATGACAGGGCACTTGTCCTCAAGGAGCTCAAGGACTACACATGTTAGCCCCGCGCAACTTGAACTCTTGATTAGCTCTTTGCATTTTTTATCGCTGCGATCAGCATCGACATCGGCCCATCATCATCAAGTGTCGTCGTCATCATCAGCCCTCCGCTCAATCGAGCATCGAGTGGCGGGTATCTGTATATGTAGTATATCCGAGTACCGAGTATCCATATCTGTAAGCGATATCTGCCAATAAAAAAACTCCCATGGGCACACACACTCGAAACGTGGCAGCGCGTGTCGCTACTTAATTGTTAAACATTTTGTAACATTTCGCCGAGATTAGCATCGCAAAAAGCGAACAAAAAGGGGAGTTTAAACGAAGGAGGGACTCGGGGTGTGTGGTCTTTGCAAGTCAAACAGGTCCTCTCACAATGCCAAATGGGACTTCGATGCAGATCAAAATCCTCCGCGGCGGGTAGTTTATTTGTTTGTTTGTTGCCATTGCGATTGCGATGCGCGGATAATCTCCGGCAAGGCACGTGAGCTCTTGTTTGTTTATTTGTTTGCCGACCAGCCAGAAAGTCCGTCGCTCCTCTTCACTTTTCGATTTCACGATTTGCCGATTCCACGGTGCCCACGACTCGAAAGGTGTAATATGTTAAAGGCAAAAACGGGGCAAAACAAGGAGCGCGTGCCTCGGACACGCGGCACAGATTTTTCACATGGATACGCTTTTTGCCTTTGCTCTTGCACAATTTCCCATTTCTTGTTTCCGATTCGCGGGTCAAAACTTTGCGGCCCACTGAAGTTGGCTCAAATCGAATCTGAGAGGTAACATACAAGGGGCACTTGTTATAGTCTTGTTAAAAATAGGTTTAAAAAAAAGAAAAAATAAATAGCTATATTAATATTTAGTTCATTTCGTTGTTTTCTATTTCATTAATTTTTATATCAGCGCTGTAAGTACAATGTTAAGTTTAATGAGTTAGATTATTGGTTTGAGAAAAATAAAAAATATGTTAGTAATATATAATTTAAGGGACACGAACTCACTAATTATCTATAATAGTCATATTCATATATAAGAATTTATTGTATATAAATGAGTTTGTAATACTTTAAATCGTTGGCGGAAGTATATCAATATCAATTTTATAATTGTAAGCTTTCACAACCATTTTTATCTTTTTATCTTTTAATTTAAGCAAAGGTTCCTTAACCGAAAGTACTCACTGTAGTTGAACGTTCTCATATTGCTTGTTGGTTGTTAAACCTTTTGGCATGTCCTTATGACCATTACTGTGTTGTTTCTGTAGATATAGCGACGTGTTCGTAAGGGTGTGTATTGTGTATGTGGCCACTATTGCTTTGCTGCCATTTTGGCCGGCGGACTTTTTTCCTTCTAATATTTTTGGCGACTGCTGCCGCTTTTTGCGCAGCCATTTTGTTGGATCCCCCTTCCCCCACTCCCCTCACCACACTAGTTTCACCCAACCCTATGGCATTCGACTCGGATCGAGTCGCTAGCATTTTTCGCTGGCATCACATTTTTTGCCATGCTCCTTTTGCCACTATCCACTATCCTGGTGGTGCTGCCAAAAACCATATCCTGTGCGCTATTTGCTTTCCTCGATTTCTATTTGCGCCCCAGGCGCTTATATATGTGTGTGTGAGTGTGTATCTGTGTGTGCCAGTAGTGAGCGTGTGTGCTAGAGTATTTCTAAGTATGCCGAGCATGTAGCTTTTGGTATTTATGACTATTGTCGGAAAGCAAATATTTGTCTGCAGCGCATAAAAACAACAGTTAAGCGAACGGGCTACGTATACGGAATATGTATGAGATGGAGCCTCTAAGTTTGCCAGTGTTTGTGTGTGTATGTGTGTTGGCCATGTATTCGTATTTTTTCTGGCTTTCGCCATTGGTTTTCTTTGCACTGGGAACAATAAAAACAACTCCGACAACCACAACAAGTGCTACATGGCCAACAGAAAGCTACTGCCGAAAGTGACGTCGTTGGTTCGGTATTTTTCCCTCTTTTTTATTGTTTATTCACTCTTGGTCAGTATTTTTATGCTTCTGCATTTTTATGCTGACCTCAAGCTGGTTTGGCTCCTATAAACGCTGGCTAGCCATTGGCCATTTTCGTAGCGCACCAGACGGTTTGGCAGGGAGTTGCGAAACGTCCAAGATTGGTTGGCCAAGTATTAGAGGAACAATTGAATCCGAAATGATAAAGTTCTGCCAAAAAATGCATTTTTTCAATTATAAAAATAATCCTAAATATTTTTAACGAATTTAATCAATCTCAAATTTAGTCGTTATTTAAAAATAGTCGATTTCATTAAATGGCTTATAATGCAGATCTGTAAAATCATCAAAGAATTATTATCAATTAAGGACTTAAATATCCATGCCTTTGATGGCTGGTAATATCTATTGACTGTTTAAACATTTAATTTTGAACTTCAAAAAGTACCATTAAAACTATTAATTTTTTGAACATTTGTACTAATAAATCAATTTTTGATACATTTATGAAGTCTACATTTTATTACGATATTTTTTAAATATTTTGGCTGCTATTTTATTTTAAATTCTGATTTGTAAGATCAACAATAAAACTATGAATGGGATTGGTTTAAATGCCATAATTCAAATGAGTTGCTCTTTTCCTATCTCTCATCGGGGAAGAACAAATGCCACCCAGGGTCAAAGCGATTGTTTTTAGAGCCCAGCCCTTGCCCTCACCAATCTCGTCCTCATTGATTCCACACTAAACAAACCTCGAAATCGTTCCCATGGGCCGAATCACACACATTCGGGGACAGATTGAAATGACAACTTTTAGTATCGGAGATTGGCCATGAAGTACGGATAACGGCTGGGCGGTCACAGATGCGATCCGTATCCGTACGAAGGCAATTTGTGTAAATATTGAAACGTTTGCGCTGCGAACGAGTCGCAATCAGAGATTGTGCGGCTGATTGGAGTTGACAAACTGAAGGACAAAATAGGGGGAGTTATTGGGGGAGGTTGTGTGAGTGTGTGAAACTTTCTAAAGGGCTATTTGTTTTCCACGATTGTGTGAGCCATTAATGCCGAAACTATATGCCAAGACTGAAATGTATCGGAGTAGATTTTCACACCCATATGCAGATAACTTCTCCCGCTTTCAATGGCTAATAAGCGGAATTCACACCAATTGTGGGGGCGATCTAATGACTGACCACTGACCCAAGAAATGCTCAAAATTCAAATACTTTCCAAATTAAACTTAAAACACTTTTGTTGTTCTCCGCTTTTTGGCATAAACGCTTTTTACACTTGACTTCAAATCGCTCAAAGGACGCGTTTTATGCGTTTGCGTTTTGGCCAGAACCGAGATAAAAACAGGCAAAAATGAAAAAAAAAACGCAGCCAAAGGGAAGGCAAAAATGGAGATCCAAAGAGTGGTAGATAAAGTGGGTGGCTGAGGAGGGCATTTTGCAGGGTTACGCATCAAAGCGCCCGTATGAAAAATGGCCAAAGCGCGATACGCCAAATTGAAAGCAAGAAAAATATGGCTGAAATGTTGCTTTTTCAAACGGCCAACTGGCTGGCCATGATGATGCTGCTCCTGCTTTTTGGTTGGGGAATTGAGGGATTGGGTGACTGTGGGGCGTTGGAGCTGGCGATGGAGATGGTGATGGTGACGATGATGGCGATGATGCCAAGCCTGCAACTGATGATGGCGCCCTGCCAATGATGAATGCGCCCAAAGCCCGTTCGCGCTCACATTCCGCGTTCTCAACGCAAATGAAATTGGAAAATATTCTGGCAAGCAAAAAGAAAATTTTACCCATCTGGTGGGTGGGTATAGTGGTTTGGGGGGGAAAGGGCAGCGCGGCCGGATCGGCGACTAGCAAAATGAAAAATAGTCAAGCAGAAGCAGCACGCAAACAATTTGCGGGGCCATCGATACTGCGTGGCACAGTGTTCTGGAAATTACGAATGTTTTTCATATTTTTCAAAAACAAATAATAAATAATTCAGCTTTTAAAATCGATGTGGGTTTTAAACGACTGCATATAAGATTGGAATTCTATTTTAATTTCTTCCAAATCAAATCAAGTCGTTGTTATTGTTTTAGAATTCTTTTACCAATTTTAGACAGTTATCTTATTATACTTGTATACCAAAAGTGGTCTTTCAATTGCAGGTTGTATATAAGACAGAACGAGTTGGATCGGGCGACTATATCATATAGCTCCCATATGACCAATCGGACACAAAAAAACCTAACAAAAATTAAAGCTTCGCTCCTTTTCAATTTTTTTTTTTAATTTATAAAGAATAAGTAATGGTAAAACATTTCCTCACGGTGCTCCAATGCTATCTTATTCAGCAAATGCTAAAGTTTTCGAGAGTAGACTAAAACATAAAAATATTCAATACACTTAGATAATTTTTAACAAAATATTTTAAAATGTAGGTATCAAAAATATGAAACAACAATATAATATAAATAGTTATGTCTAATTATTTATGTTATTGATCATAAGCGAAATTTATTTAATAGTTGTTAAAACTGTAAATCACTCAAATTAAATGTTGTTTTTAATTTTTCGAAATAGAAAAAATATTAAAAATAAAAATTGTGAATCACAGTGCCTGGCTATTGACGCTGGCCATTTGGAAATATAAGTTTTATGGCTTATGCTGGGCGGCTCTAAACACGCGTATGGACGCGCAATGGTGCTGGCACAAAACCCCACTCCTAATAGCCCACCCCCATTTTGGCCGCTCCCAAGCCCCCAAACCTTGAAATCTGCAAATCTCCGGCGTAGCCAGTCACTGGCAGCTGAGCAATTTATTGCCGCTCCAGCGCACGCCAAATGAATATTGGTTTCGGTTTGGCCAACATTGGGGGGTTTCTATTTGATTTTGGCTTTAGCGTATTGCCAATATTTGTATTTGTCTTTGGCGTTTGTCGTTGCCCAAAACTTCAAAGTATCATTTTCATTTTGACAGACTGGATGGTGAGTTGGCAAACGGGGAAGGACGATGACCTGCAGGCGCTTAAATATTTGTGCAAAAGTGAGGGGAATTGGCCACAAAATTGGAGTTCACAGAATTCAAAAATTTCACACCATCTCAAAACTGTTTGTTTTTGCGCTAGAATGCACGAATGCAGATCGAATGTGATTGCCATTTGCAAAATGACGGGTTGACGTCGACTCATTCTTCCCACAGCCTCATTAAAATCAAGTCAAAGCTTAGCGTAAACATTGTTCCCAAAGTGCAGGGCTCTGAGCTCGCTTAATTCTCGATTATAAACAAAGCCTGGGACCAAAAACCAAAGACAAATAAACCACAGAACAGCCAATAATAAACAGAGAATCAGTGGGAGTCATCATTGATGGCCATTTCAATCGCCTCAGGACTTGGATTTAAGAGGTCCGTGATATGGGGCAATAACAAACAGCACTAAAATTGACATTGAACAAACAGGGAATATTACTTGGAAAGACAGACGATATTCAAAACTAAATTGAGCACATGCTGCGCCACTTCACAGTCCCAGCCTCCACTCGAGTCTCGACTTATTCGTCTCAGGTCCGTTTTTAGACTAACTCCGAAATAGCAGTCCTGCGTGTCCCTCAGGTCCTGCATGTCCTGCATGCCCTGGTTATGAGTGAGGCGAGACAACATGTCTGTCAGAGCCTGCCTGCGAATGGATTGGGGTTAAAATGGGAGGCAGAGGCTGTTGACACAGATCGGCACACAAGGCACAAAATTATTGGACTGAGTTTCACTGGAAAAAAGTTCAGAGCAAGCAGACAACAATGAAAATGAAAATCATCAATAAAAAATAATTTTAGCTGCGTTAAATTTGCTTAACTTTATGAAGAGAAAGTCTGTATCAAATGCAGTTACAGTTATAACTCTTGCAATTTGTTTTTTTAGTTAGGAATGTCTTAATGGCTTATACAAAATTCATAGATAAGAGAAAACACTTTTAAAATTGTTTGCATACAATACTCAGTTAAAATAAAAAATGACAAATATTTACGCTGGCAACATTTTATTTACTCCCTATTAAATTTAAATAATAACCCGTAAATGATGTACTCATTTCCCTTAGTGTATCTGAGCTGCAGCGAGTCGAGAGCGAAATCTAAACATCTGCAAAATTACGCGCATAAATCCTTTAACACTTTTCCTTCGGCCTGGACACTAGACAACCCATTGTTGGGGTTGCGTTTGCTACGCGGGGCACCGTCAAATTAGCCCACTTCAGGGTCGATCCTGCTGCGTGCCCTCTATTCTCTGCTCGCTGGACTCAAACTCATTCCTCGGAGCGGGTGCAGTGCAGCATATCTCATACCCATTGTTTACACACATCGTGCTTGGTGGGGAGAGAAACGGAGAAGGTACACACTAAAAACAATACTTAGTAACAAGCAGTAAAATAAATGTTCTTGAAAAGCAAATATTAATTTAAATTTTTAATTCTTTACTTATAAATTTTTGTAATACTTGTTTGATAATAATAGTTTTATGATTTATTTTCATTTTCCAAATAAAAAACCTCGCATTATTTTATATATATACTATATTTTTAATCAAAGAAAAGTGTGTTTTATTATGTTTTGTTTAAACAAAATTTTTTTTTTTATATTTACCCTTATACCTGTTATAATAATATTGTAAAAAATCTAAATGCATGCTTAAAAGAGTGTTATAATGAGTCAAACTAGTAGATATAAAAATAGCTTGTGATATTTTTTTCCGGTGTAGGAGGCGCGTGTAGTGTTGACAGTTTACGGAGTTCTCCCAGTGTCTGTTGAGCAGCTGCAGCGGCGTCCTTCTTGTGGCTGGGTGCCTACGAGTATATATAGTGTCCCTACTCCCGACTATTGCCAAAACAAACAATGACACCACCCGCTCCATCTGGGCAATTTCTCCTTGACTGGCCGCCAATGATATAGGCGAGTTGAGCTGTTCAGTTAGAGTAAATGTTTCCATTCAACGACCCGTATCCCTATTCCTGCTGTAGGTCCTGAGGCTGATTTTCAAGGAGTCTTGTGCGGTTCCTTCGACTGGGTTTCTTTCTTACAGCCACTTACCACTTACCGCTTACCACTTTCCAATGCCAATGTCTGTGTGTTGGCCGCCCTTCGTGCCTCTTTAGCGCTTATCATGCTCAAATGGTAATTGAAGGGCCATAGAAAAACTATTTATCCTGAGGCTGCCGAGCGTGCTGTTGTTGCTGTTGTTGTGGTTATTCAATATTACTCAGTCGTTGTCCATTGATAAGGGGGAAATGGAGAGGGGGTGAGGGGCAGGACATACACAATGGATGCATTGAACCCAAACCCGAATCAGAATCTGAATGCCAACCCAACCCAACCCAAAACCCCTATCACTACCCTTTGCCATTTGTTTTCTTTTTTTTCGTTTTCGATGTTTTATTAAATTTGTTTCCAGTGCCCCTAACATTATTTTGCCCTTCTGGTTCCTGTTCGCCAACGAGTTTTATGACAATTTCCACTTTTTGCCATTGTCGATTTGATTTTATTACCGCTCTCGGTTTTGTCTGTCGGCTTCGAACTTATCGAGAGCATGATGTTGTCATCATTATGCCGATTAGTGGATGGGTTTTGGGTTTTCGCTTGCCAGTTGTCAAGGTTAATTGAATTTTCGCTTTGCTGCGTTCTACTGTTGCTATCTTGTAGATATTCCCTAAAATAAACATGAGCCAACTACTCAGTACACCTATCTACCATCTATCTTTATGGGGGCCTGTAAACCATAATTTCGCCACAGAAGTGGCCAGGATACTAGCGGCGGGTTGACCCTCTCCATTAACGTTATCTCCTTGATCCCCCGTCCAATGGGTTTTACGGCAAAGGATTAATTATGCACACGCCTCCGAATTGTAGTCGATTGGCGTCATAAAGCCAGTGGACTTTGGACGGAAAAGCGAAGCGATTGCCGTGAAATAGCCGTAAATGTTTTATTTGGATATCGCTGGCTAGGGTTTCGCTCTTTGGCATTTGACTTATTCATAGGATATTATTAACCAAACTATTACTTCCTGCTTCTGAGTAATCTACTACAACAAATTGCATTAATTATTTACTTAACTATAAAGTAACATGTAAACAGCAAAAACAAAAGAGCAAGAATATTTATTTTATTTACTAAGTCAATGTTAATGTTTTCTAAAATTTAAATCTTGTAAATTGCTTTAGAATTTTTGAAATATATATCATCCCATATAATGCGAGCTAAAAATCGATTATACAGTTTTTTAAGAGTTTTTAAAACTATCGCAAAATCTAGCTTCAAGTCCCAACATTATACACAGTTTGTTCCATTTTAGCCACCGATTTGGGGATTCGGATCTCGAAAATTGCCTTTGTAAGCTTCTAATAATTGCTTTAAATTCTAGGCACACTTGGCGTCGACTTTGTTTTGTGAATTCCCTTTAGGTCGGTGCAGATTGAGGAAAATTCGTGCAGGAGATACTTTTTCGCTGCTTTGATATAATTCCACAGCAAGTGCGCACATTGCTGCTGTTTCGGTGGCCTTTGTGCCAGTCGAAATCGGTAAATAAAGTTTTCAAAGTTGCACAAACTGGCAGCAACAACAATCCGGAGTGGTGAAGTGAAACGAAGCAGCAGAAAAACAAGGGGGAAAAGACGAAGCCATGCCAATTCCTTGAACAAGTGCCGCTCGATGCCAACAAGTTAGCTGAAATTCTCCCACTTGGCCAACTGGCAACCGGCACCCGGGCTTCTTCGCAGGTATCCTAAGCCAGCGAAAACATATCCAACTTGGCGGCCAAGGATGGGCGACTCTTTGGTCCAGAAGTCGCACGCCTAGTAGCCCGCTGAGCCAAAGCCTAGTCTTAAGCCGGGGGCCGAAATGTAGAGTTACCAGGGGGAGGACGGGGGCAAAAAGAAATCCAGCTTCGACTCCAGAAGTAACGTCAAACTTTTATGCACAGCACCATGTTTGGTTTGTCTTTCCAGCTTCCGCTTTCTCCTTGCCGCTCGACTTTCTTCCTTTCTTTGTGTGTGAGTGCGAGGGATTGTGTGTGTGTGTGTATTTGCGTGGGCGGATAGTTGGCTTTGGCCTTTTTGGGGGCGGCGGAAATGGGGTTTCACCCCGGTTGCCAGTCAGTTGTCGGTTGGTTTTTAATGCTCGTACAGGGTGACATTAAGACTATCTCCTAAAAACCGGGAAATAAGTCCATAAAAAGTATAAAAATTCGAACACTTAAAATTATTTGCTTTCATTAAAGAAACTCTACAAATAATTTTATAAGTAAACTCAAATTATTGTCTTTTTAAGAAAAATCATATTAGGATTTATAAAAAGATAAATATCAAAGTCGCTTATCCATAAACGAAAAATAACTACATAAATAATAAAAATGATAATAATAAGTCTGTACTACCTAAATAAATATCTTAACTATTAGATAAAAATATAAATTTTAGATATGGCTTAGAAATACGTTTATACGTTACGTTATTTTATTTCCCATAAAGGTGTTAAGTTTTAATGTGATTCATAAAATTAATCTAGCAGTTTCAACTGTTAGCTTTTTACAATTAAAAATGTGTTTTTTTAAATATTAAAATTTTCGAGAAAAATGTTTTTAAAAAGGCCACATAAGTAAGCCTTTAAGTGAAAAATATATTGGTTTCAAAAGAAATAATTGGTCAAAAGAAATACTTAATAAATAATACCACATAAGCACAAAAGATGAAAGTTCAATGCTGTTTTGCATTAACTAATTATAGACTCTATAGAGTCTTTAATCTTTAAATCTTTAAATGTACCATATTCAATTACTTGAGCAGGTTTTCTTTTTTGGAGCACCCTCTTGCCAAGCTTGTTTATCGCCAACTTTTTGCACCCACAAAAAGTAAAATGTAATTGCAAAAAAGCGCAAAAGAAGACAAGGCCATTGTTTTTTTCTGCCTCTGCTGATGCTGCTGGAGCTGTTGTTTGTGTTGGTGTTGTTGCGGGTGTTGTTGTTGGCATTCTGGTCCAGTCGTGCCACTCAAAGAGCCAACAGCAGCAGCAACAACTCGAGGAAATTGTCGCCGTCGAGCGGCGAACACGCCAAAGTTGCCGCGAGTGCAAGTGCAAGTATGTCTTTGTGCCCCAGCAGCAGCAGCAACACCAGCGGCAACAGCAGCAACAACCAGCAGCAGCACGCCCCCTTATGGCCGCCCAAAAGTCAACTTGGTGTAGAATTAAAGCCAAGACATCAGGCATGAATATAAGATGAACAAAAAAAGAACCCACTTCCCCTGCGCACATGCGCAATGCCGCAAAATGGACGCCGGGGAAATCGCCGGCCAATCGGAACGCAGCTGAGGTGTGGCCTGCGATTTCCGAGGGACTTGCTCTCCGGCAGAATTTCCCTCGCTGCTAATAATCACTTGAGACATGCGCAGTGCGAGCGGAGAGGGGGTTGCTGCAACCCTTGCACCGGGGCAACCCCCGGCGTCACGTGCAACAACGGCAATTGCTGTTGCCGCGGGGACATCGGCAGTTGTTGCTCCGTTGCTTTTGTAAACAGGCGCAGGCGCATTGCGCGGGGGTACATTTCAGCTGGGATTTTTCGGAAGGGCAAAGTGAAATGCTTTGATTTCGCTGATTGTTCGATCACACGCCAACTGACAGCGAACGCGGCTGGTTGTCCTCGCTCCCGAAACGGAAAAATACGACCGAAAGACGACCGTTGGAACGTAAACCAAACAGTATATAAGGCGAAGTAAAAATAATCAAAGACCCGATTTCGTGGGTGTGTTTCGCGTGTTTTTAAGTGGTGTTGCATGTGACATTTGGCTTTGCAGACCTAAAACCGGAAAAAAAACTGATTAGAGAGAGTGTGTGTAGTGGGAACTTGTATAAGATGCTGGAGTTTTACCCAATGCCCACGAATCTGAATCCAGTCGGTGGCAGCTTGTACTCGCTGCAGCAGAACCATGGCGGGGCACGCTTCCTGGACAATCCCAATCCCGGCAGCATGACGGCCAACGGCGGCAACAGCAACACTTCCCTGCACCTCAGCAACAACAATCTGCCAACGAGTATTTCCGGCAACAATAGTCCCACAGGAACGGCTTCATTAACGGGACAGCAGCAGCAGCAGCAACACCAGCAACAGCAACACCCCCACCAGCAACATCAGCAGCAGCAACACGCAGCCTCGACCACGCCAGTGCCAATTAACAGCTGCCCCACGCCCACAGGACACAGCCCCCTCAGCAGCAGCAGCAGCAGCAACAACAACAACAACAACAATAGTAACAGCAACAGCAACCTCAACTCCGCCTGCAACACATTAACAGCTGCTGCTGTTGCTGCTGCTGCTGCTCCATCGGCAATAGCCAACTCAGTAGCCACCTCGCAATTAGGCGGAGCAGTTGCTGCTGCGATTGCTGCTGCTGCTGCTGCCGCTGCGACGACAGCAACATCGTCCCCCGCGGCAACAGGAAACGGAAATGGAAATGGAAACGGAGGAGCTGCTGCAACGGCCTCGGCAGCAGCGGCTTCCAAATTGTCTGCCGATTGTAGTGGACGCACAGGTATGTTCCAAAAGTATTTTTCACCGGCAGTCGAGGCATTTACCGGCTCGTTCCGTTTCTGGGGTTTTCACGCTTTTCGTTTTTGGCATACTTGGGTGTGCCCGGCCTGCTGGTCGGAGCTCCGTGAGTCCAAGTCGGCCGGATCGGACGGATTGGCCGGATTGGACGGACGGGGCTCCAGATTGTGTACGACCGCCCACACCTGACTATGCCGGCAGTTTGCGTGCGATTTTCTTGGCTTTTTGGGCCGGGTCGGAGAAATTCGCCTTCAGGTGGAAATACATATATTTTCTTGATTTTTGTTTGGTAATCAACTTTAACGTTGCGGGTATTTATTTCAAAGTTGTTTGCTTGAATATTTTATTGCTTATTTCATATTTCTTTATTGAGCTTTGAAATTTTTTAGAACCTAAATTTGTATTCATTTTGCATTGAAAATGGTCTCATTTTCTTGCAACTAAATTTTAACATTTTAAAAGGACTTTAAAATTTTATTATGATTTTGTTTTCCGTTTTTAATTGGAGTTAATTTACTACAACCAATGCATGTAAAAAATAAAAACAAATCAACTGAAGGTCTCTCAGATTTATTCTCTTAAATTATTTAAATTACCGATGAATTTACTTGTATGTATGTTTATATTTCAATTATCAATATTTACATTCAGCTTTGTTTAATTGAGGACTTAATTAAAACTCATGTTTATGCGCGCTCAAAGAGTCAGAGTCAATTTTTTGCCTAATAAATTGCCAGAGGTAGATTTTCAATTTAATCTGGCGTTGGTTTCCATTTGTATCGGGCTTTTAGAAGTCAGGCAAATAGAAACAGGTAATTATTTTATTCAGACTTAAAAGTGATTTGACAGAGGCGGATAATGAATTATGAATTTGTGGTGTCGCACACACATGTTGGGGATAGTTTGGTGGTTCAAAATGTGCGGGACGTGGGGCGAAAGTATTTCCAGAAGTATGAACGCAAGTTGACCACAAAATAATTTTGACAATGAACCTGCCAGAGGGCGTGGCTCGACCAATAAAAGGCTATTAAGGCATGCCACATCCACATCCTCCCACTTCCACTCCCACACACACACTTGTGCATTGGCATGCAGACACACACACACATATCAGCTCGTACGACAGCCTCAAAATAGGCAACACTTTTCAGCCGAGCTGCAACGAAAGTGTTGCTGGGAAAACTTTTGCGAATTTCCCTCCGAAATGCAAAGTGTGCGAACAATGTGTGTGATGCATATGCAGACCAGACCTCGTCCGAGGCTAAGTGGATTGTGTTTTTGGTTTTTTAGGGGCTCTCATCAGCCACTACTCACTACTCAGTCCACAACTGCTCCTTTTCCGGTAAACTTTAGATTTGCCTATGAAATTTCTATTAACGCTTGCATTCTGCCATTTGCCATTGCCAAAATGGCAGCAAATAGTTTCCGTTTCCGACCGCATCCCACACCAAACTCCACTATCCTGCGCAAACACTTGCGTGTAGACTGCTAAACTACTATCAATGCCCCACACTTTGGCGAGGTCGAGGAATTCCGAATGGGCGAGGTTTATAGGGGCGGGGATCGGAGGGCAGACCACGGAAATGAGCACACTCAGTGTCAGGTATTCCACCGAGCGTATCAGCATACATATCTGGCTTCTGCGGTGGCTCCAACTTCTCCCATCTGCACGGATATTCTCCAGTAGAATAGGTGTGCATTTGTGTGGCGGAAGTATGCCATACGCATAGCTCTATGTCACTTTCACGTTGAGATCCAGATGCACTGGGCTAAAAACTTTTTCTTAAATCAAGAAAAAAAATGTAAAAAATCGATTGGTTTTGCAACTTTAAGTGCACAAGACATATTTGGTTTAAAGAAAATTCGCCCTTCGAATAAGATATTTTATTCCAAGGTGCTACTGTTCTTAGACCATAGCATTTAATATTTTGTAAAGCCAAATGTGTAATACAATTAATTAACTATTTTGAAAAATATCATGATTATGTTTATTTTGTTACACTCTGAAAAATGAACTTTGAATTATTAGAATCTTAATAAACAAAAATTGCTTAAACATACAAGTTTTTGAGTCGTGTCACATAACTCTTCTACCCTTTTCGAAAACAATTTAAGCTTTTCGAAACCCCAAACATTTTTAAGCCAACTTTTCCATGCTTTCCCAAATCATATTATGCTTTTTAAAACCCCTTTAACTTAAAATTCAAGCCTTAATGGTCTAAATGCATTGTTCAATAAGTAAACCAATTTAGCTAAGATGTTGTATTTAACATTTTTGGTTGCGTGTAGATAGAAGCAATGAGTTTAAAAGAGTCAGTCGTCAGCCGTAATTAAAGCCGTCCCATTATGAGCTGTCTGTCAATGGGGAACTGCTGCCAAAATCTGCGTGGCACGTGGACTGGACTCCAGTTAGCGCCCGAATTAGTGCCAGAAGTTCGGAGCTGTCGCCCAATTTATCTCCATACACCTCCGCCTGCCTGTCAATGTGTCAATAAATGCACCATATAGTGCGACAATCGAGGGGCGGTCGGCAGATAAGCCCCATTTTATCGCCGATAACGACGAGGACACTTTCGACGCTGTCGTCTATTAGCTGGTTATATTTTTTTGTCTGTTTATCGTCGAGTTGATTTTGGATTTATCTGCTGTTTAATCTATGTATTCGACATGAGTGTGCCGCACTTGTTTCAACTGTTTGCGCTTGTTGTTTGTTGATTTTTGGACAACTTTCGCCAAGGCTTGAATGGAAAGCCAACCCAGCCTAGAAAAGCCCAAAAGCACACATACACACTCAATGAAGCGTCCTTTGATAACTGAAACAAAACAAAAAAATAAAAAAAAAAAAATAGTAGGAATAAAAGCATTCATAAAACTGCAGCGAAATGCCATAAATTTCGATTAGATTACACAAACGAAATCCAGTCACGATATCGATGCTCAAAGCTCTGGAAAAAAATTCAAAACGCTGGCCCCTCTGGGCTTTATCAAATGAATCATTGTCGATTTTTTGTTTTGAGCTTGAAAACCTTTGTCGGCGATGCGATTGGATACTGCACAATGGGATAGGACTGAAAAAAAAAATAGAACCCCCGAGGACATTGTCAACTTGCCGCTGCACTGGCTTAGCGGATAAAGCGCTGTAGAGCGATTTTCGTCCCTATTCCGTCGACTACACTATATATAACCCACACACGCACATCTGCATAGATATGGCGACTGTGTGTGGGGACGCCATTGTGCCAACCATAAATCATGCACATTTTTCTGCCACTGAGCCACAGCCATATAATATAACACTCCCAGTCCTCGGCTTTCCTCCCTTTTCCTCGCTTTTCCCCCAGCTTTCCACTTTTTCCCCAACTCGCTGCTCATTTTTCAAATGCTTCCATACATTTTTCGTGGCGGTCGTCATATATTTTTTATGATTACTGCAGGCAGCTTTTGTTGTGTTTTCGGGTACTACTTTTTATGACTGGTTTACAGTTTCAAGAGCGCGTCTACGGATGGAGGATTAGGGGCGTTTTACTTGCCGGAATGGGGAGCTAAAATACAGAGCCTTTTTAATAGAAGAGTACCAGTTTTTAAGGGAGTTAAATATCGGATTAAATTTGGTAGGGTGTGCCCAATCAATTGAGCCATTGTCAGTGGAATACACATACAGATAATCGAGGCGATGCTGCTCGATGATAGCAAACAAATAAAGAAAACTTTACGTTTCAATTACGCATCAACAAGCTTTCAATACAAGCTGTCGCAGCACGGCGACAGATAATTTTTTTCCTTCAAGAGTTTCTTTCTTTCACTTTTTCCCCGTGAAGTGCGAAACAGCGAACGGAAAAACAAGAGAGACGTCGAAGCGTTTTCACACGATTCGATTGTCAGCGCGGTCCTTGCGCCATTGGCAGCACATGTCATGATAATTTCGCAGCGACGTGTGCTGCCAACACGTATACGCCACGTCCGCCCATCAATGAAGGATAGGGGAATAACGAATAGCGAACGCTGCACTTGGAAAAACAAATTATTTATTCGGAGCGTGTCTCCAAAAATGTAGAGCTAATATTTTTACAGTGCTTTTTTTTTTGTTAAAATCAGAGGTTATTGAATGAAGACTAAAAGAACTACATTTTCTTAAATATTTTTTACTACCGATGGTTGACGTTGTTTTTAGGTATATTTTGAATTTTAAAGAGTTTTTTATTATTGCTTATATTATTGTGTATTAAAATTTAGTTTCCTTCTCAGACTCGACTTCATTTAAAGTTCAAAGCTGTTTATAAATTTTCATATTTACATATAATATGGTTTTACACTTTTTGAACTAGTTTTATCTTAACACAACAAATAAATAGTTATAGAATTGTATTCGTCCTTGTTTTCATTATATTCTGTTATCGGAAATCATGTGGCAATAATTTTTTTTTTATAATTTATTATGTTTTGTCTGTGACAAGGTTGAAGACTGTCAACATTGTTTATGTTTATTTTAGGGCTAAGAGGCAGATCATTATTTTTCCTCAGTGAGCGAGCTTCCCAAATTTGATTCTGTGACTTACTAACGCCACTTTTTCCCCTTTCCTTCTTTGCTCCCCAGAAGTGGGCCACATCAAGTGTGAGAAGAACTTTGAGCTGTGCGAGGGCTGCGGCCAGAAGATCCACGACCGCTTCCTGATGAACGTGGGCGAGGCCAACTGGCACGAGCAATGCCTGGCCTGCTGCTACTGCGGCATGCAGCTCCACCACACCTGCTACGTGCGCAACTCGAAGCTCTACTGCAAGATGGACTACGACCGACTGTTCGGGGTCAAGTGCGCCTCCTGCTGCCACGCGATCCTGCCGCAGGAGCTGGTGATGCGACCGATCCCGAACTTCGTCTTTCACCTGCCCTGTTTCGTGTGCTACGCCTGCCGTCTACCGCTGCAAAAGGGCGAGCAGTTCCTTCTAAGGGACGGCCAGCTCTTCTGCTATCGCCACGATCTGGAGAAGGAGATGTTCCTGGCCGCCGCCGCTGCCCAGCATTGTGGATTTGTGGGCCTGGACGAGGAGGATCTACTGAGGCCGCGGGACGGAAGGAGGGGTCCGAAGCGTCCCCGCACCATCCTCACCTCGCAGCAGCGCAAACAGTTCAAGGCCTCCTTTGACCAGTCGCCCAAGCCCTGTCGCAAGGTGCGCGAAGCCCTGGCCAAGGACACCGGGCTTTCGGTGCGCGTTGTGCAGGTGTGGTTCCAGAATCAGCGCGCCAAGATGAAGAAGATCCAGCGCAAGGCCAAGCAGAACGGCGGCTCCGGCGGAGGCTCGGGCAGTGGGCGCGGCACGGGCAACTCGAGTGCCACCGATGAGAAGGACACCAACGAGAAGGACGAGAAGTGCGTCAAGCAGGAACTGGGAGGAGACAGCTCGGGCTATCTGGGCGGATTGGACAACACTTTCGCCAGCCAGCCACTGAATCCCAATTTGCCCTTCTCACCGGATGGTAAGCAAAAGCTGTTTTTTAACTTTTCTATGTTGAACTTGACCACTTTAAATGGAGCTAGTTAATTGTTGAAAATTAGATTCCTCTTAATTTAATATTTTAATATTTTTTTATATTTTCTCATTTCGAAAATTAATAAGTTTATAAAAAGCAAATGAAAGAATTCGAAAAAAGCCACCAAATTAATGTTAGTATTAAAGAACACTCAAATTAAAATAAACTAGAAAAACCAATAATAGTTCAAGAAGAACAAGATTTGGAAACATTTATCAAGCAGAAATAAATCGAAAAAAAAACAAACCAAGCAAAAACCAAAAAAAAAATTCAACGAAATATTAAATTGGACAAAATTAAAACAAAATATTTATAAACTTTAGAAGAATAAAATTAGGAGATAATAATCACACATAGCTCAGAGTTTTTTTTTAATTGTATAAAACAACTCTGTAAATTCCATTAAATATTTAAAACAAAAATAAAACATTTTCTAAAAAATAAAGGAAAAAGTGGTAAATTGAGGTTCGAATAAGACAAGTTTTTATGTAATTCCAAGGTACATAATTACTAATTAATTATGATTTTACAGACTATCCGGCCAACTCAAACGACAGCTTCTGCAGCTCGGATCTCTCGCTGGACGGGAGCAACTTCGACCAATTGGACGACGACGCGGACTCGCTGTCGCTGAACAACCTGGAGCTGCAGTCGACCAGCTCCTCGGGCAACCAGCACTCCCACTCGCACACCCACTCGAATCCTCACGACATGCTGGCCAACCTGAACAACAGCCTGATAAACCCCATCGACAAGCTGTATCTCATGCAGAACTCGTATTTCAGCTCCGAACATTAGGCGAGCAATGCGGCGATCGACGGGATAGTGACGAATTTATTAGCGTTAGAGTGGCAGGCACCGATCGCAAGAGGACACCGCGTCCTTGCTGTTACTTTACACGTAGCGCGTAGTTGGCAAACCCACTCGAGACGGCGGCATTAAGTTGGAGTTGTAGAACCAGATACAAGATACATGAAATGTGATTTTTTTAAGCTAATTGAAATTTTAAGATTCTTGGCGATTTGAACGCGGCGAAACAGGGCGGGCAGCATATTTTGTTGTTAGTCTAAGCACTAGAGGCAAAAAATGTGAAACACCCGCAATGCTAAAACGGTCAATGTGCCCCCTATGTTTGTAAATAGTTTTAAACCCCCCGAAAAATTGTTATTAAATGTAATTTAAAAGTCAATAATTGTATTAGCAAGTGCAATTTAATCTGTTCCCCTAAAATAAACATCTTAACCGAATTCTTGCAAATGTCTTTGGCTCGCTTACTTAAAAACTAATTTAGAAATCGTCAACCTTATAAAAATTACAAAAAATGGACCTGAAATAACTATCCAAAATTTAAACGCAGCTTTTGAGAGACTTAAGCCGCAAGACTAAAGAGTTACACTTAAGAATATGATGTCTGTAAGAAAAGTTATAAAATTATAACTGCAGCTTTATGGCCACTTTTCGGCAAAGTCATTTTTCAGAAATACCACTGCAGTTTTATGGCCACTTTTCGGAAATATAATTTTTCAGAAATTTAGAAAGGGGTTATATCATATGAAAATGACAAAAAATCGACCCGATTTTACAAACCAATTTTTAAACGCAGATTTTTAGAGAATAAAGCTACATGACTTGAAAGATATACCACTTCAGAATGGAATGTCTGTGAGAAAAGTTTTAGAATTAAAACTGCAGCTTTTTTGCCATTTTACTGCAAAGTAATTTTTCAGAAATTTAGAAAGGGGTTAAATCATAAAAATTACAAAAAATATCGTCCCTGCTTTATAAACTTATTTTTAAATGCAGATTTTTAGAGAATAAAGCCACAAGCCTTAAAAGATATACCATATACTATATACCATATACTTTAGCATGGGATGTCTGTAAGAAAAGTTACAGAATTAAAACTGCAGCATTTTGGCCACTTTTCGGAAATGTAATTTTTCAGAAATTTAGTAAGGGGTTACATCATTAATATTACAAAAAAATCGACCCGGTTTTACAAACCAATTTTTTATGCAGATTTTTAGAGAGTAAAGCTACAAGACTTTAACGATATACCACTTCAGAAAGGAATGTCTGTGAGAAAAGTTATAGAATTATAACTGCAGCTTTTTTGTCACTTTTCTGACAAGTCATTTTTCAGAAATTTAGAAAGGTGTTACATCATTAAAATTACAAAAAAATCGATCCGATTTTAGAAACCAATTTTTAAATGCAGATTTTTAGAAAATAAAGCTACAAGACTTCAAAGATATACCCCTTCAGAATGGAATGTCTGTGAGAAAAGTTATAGAATTAAAACTAAAAAGGGATTACATCATTAAAATTAAAAATCGTCATAGTTTCACAGTTTTTAAACAAATTTGCATACAAATCGAATAAAAGCTGTTTTAGAAAATATTCAATTATTGCATAAGCTGCAAGGGTATGAAACTTCGGTTGTCAAGGTTTGCCCCCATTCTTGTTCTTATTAAAAAGGCGTTGCTTTTATTTTTAATTTAGTTTTATTAACGCAAAAGTAAGTTTAGCACAGTTTAAATTGCATCTAAATTTAAATTTTATAAACGAATATTTCAAGCGCCCATTTGCAGGCAGTCAAAAGCTTACTGCTGTGAAACTTCCCAAATGGCATCGCAGCGTTGCCGTACGTAAGGAAATTTATTGAGCGTGGCAAGACTTCCTTTGCCGATACTTATATTATCGATATTTATTGACTCACTCACGTAACGTTGCCAGACGTTAAAAAGAACACCAAAAACAACGCGTTCTGCAAAAATTGCAATAAACAATAACAATGGTAAGAAATGTCAGTTTCTAAGAGATTTAACTATTATACTAGATGTTTTGTGAAATCCCCAGCTCTTCTACTCGTTTTTCAAGTCGCTGGTGGGCAAAGAAGTTGTCGTGGAACTGAAGAACGACCTCAGGTGAGCTCGGATTGTTTACCACATTGCCGGTAAAATGGAAAACTAAAGTCATACTTTTATTTGTTAAACAAAGCATATGTGGCACTCTGCATTCCGTGGACCAGTATCTGAACATCAAGCTGACGGACATCAGTGTTACGGATCCAGATAAATACCCCCATATGCTGAGCGTCAAGAACTGTTTTATCCGGGGCTCCGTGGTGCGCTACGTGCAACTTCCTGGCGACGAGGTGGACACCCAGCTACTCCAGGATGCGGCACGAAAAGAGGCTGTTGTGAGCACGAGATAGGATGCCCGGGATCTGCATGACCTGCCCAGGATAGTTCCCTAATATCTGCCCTACAACTAAGTGAAATTATGTTAAAGCAAAACCAATAAGAGGAATCCCCGTAAGAATCCCCTCTACTTTATTTACGGTCCATCAGTTCCCGATGATGAGTCAGTCTGTATTTGTACTGGGCTTTCCGGGGGGTGAGCCTCCTGCTTTATGTCTCTGTTTTTATCGCTCTACGCTTGAATGGAGCATGTGTAGTGCGGATATGTAGGCCAAGTTTCTTGTCATGTTGATAATGGTCCATAAATTTATATAATTGCTGTAACGACGATGTCTTCTGATGTCTTGTCTACACATCACTAGATATATATATATATATATACTAGTGTACTCCATTCGGACTTCAGAATGGTATATACTTGTAGCCCGTTTTACGATTGCTCTTATTGCCCGGCCCTCGAATTCAAACTTTTATCCCCAATAAAACGGAGGAGTCGCCCGGCGGAATGCTTTTAATTTGTGGACCTCGACCCGCTCGTTAAGTGCCTCTCCGTCCGCCATTGAGTCGCTTTGTTGGATGGAATGCGTACTTAAAATAAAATACGCATTCGTGGCACACTTTGGCCCGGCATTTACATTTCGGAATGGTCAGGACTCGCGCTCTAAACTTTGCCAGTTGGGCAGCGGAACCGTACGGAAAATCAAGCAATCAAAAGTTCAAGGGGTACAGGCAGAAAAAATATTTATAGCTCACAACTTCAAGGTTTTAAATATCAAAATACTTACCTCTTTCAAATAATTTCTCATCATAAAATCTTATGTTCTGGTGTACTCTCGTTAGTTGGTTTTGTTTCTTAATTTAATGGTTATAAAAAAACATGAGCTTTTATTATTTTTTATATTATTCAGTTTTACTGCATCATTTATAAAAATAACTGGGAATCGGAAAAGTCTTACAAAAATGTTTGCATTTATCTACATTAAAAATTAGTTTTTTTTAAGTACATCAATTATATTTAAAGCATCTTTTAAATGTATATCAACTTGAACTCTAGCCTTCTATTTAGAAAAGTTTGACTTAAACTTATTCCTTTTAAGCATCAAAATATGAAAGCAAAAACTGTTTAAAATAATACCCTTGCACAATAGGTCGCAAAAAATTAAATCAAACTTTCTAGTCTTTATTAAAAAGTTTTCAATCAAAACAGCACTGAACAAAAGAAAATGCAAGAAAATACAACAACCTTGAAAAACCTTACTAATTGCAATTTTGTTTGAAATTCTCAGAAAATCTTTGTAACCAGACTTGGTTACGACTTGGTCTATTTTTCGCTCAGTGTGGCAACTCGGAGCCCGTCTGCCTGTGCATAATTAAAGGGGGGGTCCATCCAGACTCCCCAGCAGAGTCCATCTTTCATTATTTGTGGTAATTGGGTTCCTGTTTCCGGCGCAGCTTCTAAGTTCAGCGTTCAGCCTTCCCGGCGCATTTTCGGGCGCATTGTTTGCCGGCTCGCAAAAATTGTTTTGCATTTGGGCCTAAAACTTTTTCTTGGAGGGGCGGGTGATTTTTATTTTTATTTTTGGGGGTCTCAACCACCCCCCACCCCACCCGTAAGGCAAGTGTCCCCGGGTATGACCTATCGCGATGGGCGACCTCCGCCTGCGCCGCCCATAAAATTTTGTAATATACCCCGAGCTCCGGATGGACGTGAGCCCCGCTGGATGTGGATTTATGGGACCAGGCCCAAGCCAAGCCAAGCCCAGCTAGTTCATCAACGTGTTGGCCTGTGTGCGCGTGGTGCGTAAAAGTTTGCTCGTAAAGTTTCGCAAGGATCATTCGGGTTTTATTAAAAAATAAACTATACAAATTTGACACAGATTATTTATACATAAGTACGCACCAAAATTGCGGAGTACGAGCACATGAATATGCAAACGGGATGATGGGATAGATGATGGGCGTTAGCATGCGGAATTGTGGAAATTTAACCGTTCCCATAATGCAGTGGATCCTTCAATGACACATGCATGTGTGCACCTGTATATCCTCCTCCGGACTCGTCAGAAGCATATCATATCCGTTTGTCTCGGGGGACTTCTTGGCCAAATTGATTTGCGGTGTTTGGTGTAATACGTTTAAAGGAACTCCGGCTTAAGTTGATATTTCCAGTTGGTCGTAAGCTGCGGATTCCTTTGGGGAGAGTGCCATTTACAATGGAAAAATACGATTCTAAGTGAAGCGACCTTGGGGCTTTGAAACGAAAATAAACCAAAACTAATTGAAAATTATAAAGTATGAGCATGACTTTGGATTTTAGACAATATAATGATAGGTTTCTTAAATTAAATCAAAGAATAGGTCATCTTAAAATTACAGGTCTTACTGTTACATTTTTGAACAAGAACTCATTTTTATTCCAATCTTTTTTTACATCAGTTATAACATTATTCCAAATATAATTTTAAAAATGTGGTAGCCACAATTTGTTTGAAAAATATTTCAGTATATTTACAATGTTTATTTTTACCCTGTTTTTGGCTTTTAATTTTTTTACACAATTTGACAATTGCTTTTTGAAAAACGTAAAAGGGAAAACAAAAGGAAAAACGGACATCCGTGTTTTTAATTAACGTTACAATGTTGCCCTGCTAATGGGAGAAACACATTTGAAGTCATATATTTTAATTAACCAATTAAATTATCATTGCAGATTGATTGCACATAGATTAAGTAATTGTAATTATTGTACTTTATTAGCTTTCACTGAAACAAACTAGCTGCGAAATGCGAACCATTTTTTTTAGATTTTAAACCTATTTTCACAACCTGATTTGTGGGCTCAATAGTGATTTGGTTAATTATTAGATAAATTAGCAAACAAACAAGATAGTTTTTTATAGACTTATGAATAGGTACATTTTCATATTATATAATTCGGATTTTGCTTCAAATATTTCATAGTTATGATATATAAAAAATGCAAAATATTTGGAGTTATTACTTTTAATAAAAAAACCTTTTGGAGCATTTGCTTGAGAACTGAGAAATTTAACTGAAAATTCGGCAGAGGTTTTGTAACCTGAGTTTCTCCCATTGTTGGGCAACCTTTCCATACGGACAAGCTTTAATCCTACGCTACTCCTAAGCACACCCATTGTGTTTAAAGACTTAACTCTCGATTAGCATTTACTAAGCACAAGTTGCGCGCCCCGGTGATCTGATCATCGAAGCCTTCACACTCTCCTTCCTCGATTCTCACCCGGAATCCACTCCCCACTGGGAGGCCACTGGGGATCAAATCCTCTGGCGGTCGCCTCACTGCACTGGAAGCTCTTGGAGTTCTAGCTGCCGTCGCACCAGCTCCCTGCTCAGGCAATGGCAGCAGGAACAGGCGTCCTCCGTCCTTAAATCTGCATTTGCATTCGCATCCGCTGCATCCGCTGCATCCGCCGCCATCGCCAGCTGCTCTCACACGCTCGACACCCGCTCGTTGTTGTCCAACAGCCCACTGGCCACGCCCACTCCCACGCCTCCGCGCTGGCTATCGTAGTTGAGGATCAGAGTGGAGGGCTTGTCCTGCAGCAGGAGTCGTTGCTGGTGCTCCTGCTCCCGCACGCAACTGGGATGTCGGGCCAGGAGTGCCGAGCCCTTCCTCAGCAGCTGCGGCGTGGCATTGCTGGACACGGAGCCCACATTGCCAGAAGTACCCGTGCCAGAACCCACATGCAGCAGACCCACTTGCTCCTTGAACGGAGCACCGCCGCCGGATCCAGCAGTGCCGTTGCTCGAACTGCGGTAGTAGCTCTGCTGGCGGAAGGCCCTCATCTGGCGGGAACTACCACCTGTGCCATCCACCTGCGTCACCGCCGTTAGCATGGATGGAGTGCGCTGCGAGTCGCCCCTAAGGATGCGGATTGGGTGGGGGAATGGACGATGAGGTACGGTGATGAAAGCCAGACGGAAAGAATTTATCAGTTTATTGCCAATCTTTTTTATGTACTTTTTGCGGTATCAAAATAATCATGGTAGTGTGGAAAAAATCATATAAGTCAGAGTATATTGCGTGTAAACTCATAGTGGAGTGGAAAAATAACATAAGTCAGAAATCTCTGGTGATGCATGAAATCATAAATCATTAGACCGTGAACTTATGAAGAAAATATATAATTTGAATAAAAACAATCATATTTTTTATCCTTAGAAAAATTATTGAGTCGATTTGAGATTTGCAATAATTAGAATTGTAAAATTGCACAATGAGCTGAAAATAAGTTGTCCCTTCTGTGATAGTAACAGCTCTTAAAAATACATCTAATCCTCTTATATAGTTATTATACATACTCAATGAATACAATTTTTAAAAATATACCGTTCAATAAAAGTACAAAAAAGTTATTACTTATTTTAGATACCCAATGAATATATTATTAAAAACATTTATCACAGCTTGCACTGCCCGTGAAAAAGTTAAATTATTCATTTTTACCCCACAAAAAACAGCCCATTTAAGCATGCGAATCTTGTTTGACTATCATGAAAATAAACACTTTTTGTGAAATGTAACTATTTTGATACGAAAAAGTTTCAAATTGCAGGAGTAATTTTGTTGCTCATGTTCTTTTTCATTTTGACAAGCTTGTCCACTCACCTGTTCAGGCTGTAGGCGTTGTTGTTGCCGCCGCCGCCACTCGACTTGCCTCCTTTGCCGGGACACAAGTGGAAGGCTCCGTAGATGAGCGGATTTACCAGGCTGTTGGACATGCCGAAGAAGAAGATGGCATCCTGCAGATCGTCGCCCAGCTGCAAGCATTGCGTAAAATTGAAATTAATTCTTTCATTCAGACCATTTTTATGTTTGAGTGGGCAGATTGTGGGCGTTTTGCGGTCGGACTGGGTCCTTTTTGCCCCTGCGTACCCTGTGCTCAAAGGTGCTTCAATGTAGTTTTAACCACTCTTCCAAAATGGACTGTGTAAGCGCGACTAATTGAGAGACCATTTCTGTGAAAAATTCATTTCAAAAAGTTTTTCTTGGATTTGCACTCATTTCTGTTTAAATTGGGCAGAATGGACTATAAACTTTTATCAACTGTAGAATTTTAACAATGACTCCTAGATACAAAAAATTTTAAAAATGTAACCTTAGATAAACAACATTATTGCCTTTGATTTGCATTTTTGAATTTGTTTTTAAAATCTAAATAAATTACTCATAAATATTTTTAATAGGCAACACTTTCACTTGTCATTTGCATTTTTGAATTCGTTTCTAAGATCTAAATAAAATCCTTAAAAGATTTTGCATTTAACATTTTTTTTCTAAACAAATTACTTATAAATATTTTCACTAATTTACTAATTTTAAATGCTAATATAAGTAAAATATTAATAGAAATTATAGTTTTCTTATAAAAATAAGCTGTCCTCATAAATATTAAAGCAAAATGTTTTAATATTTTTTAAACACAATAAAAATTAAATGTTAATTAATCATGAAATAAATTAATGATTCAATCAATACGATTGGAACATTTACTCATCTATTTGATAAATTCGATACTCTTGCCCAATACATTTTTTCCTGCCCAATCATTTCCCGTAACTTTACAGGATGCTTAGATTGCGGCCAGCCGAGCTTGTGTTTTTCTTTTGCCATTCCAGCCTTAATCTCCTACCTCGGCCAGCTTTTACGGGCAATCTCGGGCAAGTCATCAAAGTTGGGACGCCGTGTCCGGTGGCGCCGTTAAGGAAAAATTGCGACCGACCGGTCGGGTGCCGTTACGATTAATTAAAAATTGAGCATAAGAAATCATTTTTATGTGCGTCGGGCCGTTTGAAAAGCGTGGAAAAGATTGTGGCCCTGAACGGATTTGCCATCTGCGACTGGGTTCTCGTGTTTTACAGCCCCAGGCCCGAGCTGAAAATATTGGGCAGAACAACAAAGGATTCCCCGCCCACAGCCTATCGCAATAAACTGACAAATCGACTGCTGATTGATGTGCCCTCGCATTTGGGCGATACCAGGAATCCTATCTGCTTGTCATTCAGCCCACCGGAAATTTCGTTGGTAATAGGAATCTACTTTAAAACTCACCCTTTTGTCTGGATTGAGAAACATGAACATAATCATCATGACGTAGTAGGGTGTCCAGCAGATGAGGAAGGCTATGATGATCACCACTGAAATCCGGAGCGACTTCATTTTGGCCTTGTGTATCAGCCGCTGGCGATTCGTTTGTGTGGGCAGCTTTGCCGTCGAATAGTTGGCCAGCTTCGATCCCTGGAACATTTTTTCACTGCCTATGGATGGCAGAAAAAGTGTTTTCTGTGTTTCTAAAAACAAAAAAAATGAACTAACTTGAAATGGTGCGGAAGGTTGACATGTAGGTGCCGAACAGGATGCACAGCGGCAGCAGGAAGGTAAAAACAAGCGTGAAAGTGGCGTACATCTGCTCCTGCCAGTCGGCTGTGTAGAATCCGTGGGTGACGCACTGGTAGAACTCCTCCACAAAAGGACCCCGAGCCACGTGGAAAATGAAGAACTTCAGCCACAACCGTCGACATTAAAAGGAAACGCGAAAAAAGGATGAAGGAATTAAAGGTCACTTGATTAATGTAAATTCGTTTGTACATTTAAATGGATTTATTCAATGGTGCCACTAAGAAATATATATATATTTAAGACAATTTATTTGTACAAAAAGTATTTTTTTTTTAAATATTAAGAGCAACACTTTCCACGAGTAAGACGTTCAAATTATAAAACAAAATAAATGCACGCAGATACCAATTTGATAGGTTCTAAAAATTAGATGAATAGTCGTAAGCGTATAGGTATCCTACATAGTATTAAATATTTTTGAATGATTTTGAAGTAAATTTTATATAATGACATGAATTTATGAAAAAAACATTAAAAGTAGTAGCAAATTGCTGACGCAAATAGAACATTTGATCCGCTTCCCATTTTGCGGGAAAAGAACCTCGGTTATGAGTAAAAGCCCTTTTGGTTAAATTCCGCGCAGTCTGAATATGGCCGTAATTGAGGGAACATTTTTGGGAACTCCATTCAGTTTGCAGTTAAATACTCCATTGTTAGAGCTTCCTGTGCAATCAATTCGCCTGAAGTACATTAGTTTCAACATTTCTAGGAAGACTATGTTCGAGGAAAAGCTTCTCGGAAAATTTCAGGTCTGGCTGGCGCTGATAAAGCGAATATAGCGAATTTGTGACCTGTTTTTAGCTACCATTGGATGTGGCGGCGCATAACTAATGCGCTAAAAGTATTTTTATTTGCACTTTTTATGGGTTTCTTGTCAGCCGCTGTGTCAACAGCTGACCCGAATGGAGGAACTTGCCACGCACAACTAAGCAGCGCAGTGAAACTACATAAAACCCCGGGGACTAGCGACAAGCGGATGATCGTATAATGGTTGATTTTTATTAATTTTTCACATTTATAACTTCCAAGCCGTTTCCTTTTGCCGAAACGGCCAGGGGATATAGATTGATTTAGGTCAGGGCCGCCCAGAAAAAACCAGCTGTAAGAACCGATAATTGTGGCTCCCTATTCGCTCCCTTTAAACAATGTTTTTTTTTAAACTGAATGCGGTATTACTAACTTACTTTTACAACAAACTTTTTATTCATGTATTTACATAGTTGGTATTTCTATATTTGATTTTCATTAAAAAGTCCTAGGAAGTTTAAAGAGCGTTCAAGAGAAAAACCATTTCACACAAAAATTGGTTCAAAAGTTGCAAGTTGCACCAAAAAACTTTATAAAAGCGCCTCCTGGAAGTGAAATGTAAGTGGTAGCAAAACAAAAGAACTTAAGTATTTCAGACCAAATTACATTACTTGATTTTCTTTTATTCAGAAGATTGTGTGAGTGGCTTAGGTTCATTAAATTTTCAGTTGCAGAAATCCACAGTGTTACACGGAAAATGTGTCCGCAATTTTGAAAGCAGTTAAAACCATTTTGGTTTCTTTGGTTAAGCTAACCTTGAGGACTCCTTTTAAATAAACACAGCCCTTAGATAATCTTTAAGTTTAATTTAAATGCAAAATTAACAAAGGTTTTTGGACTGTTGGGATAATTCCACATCAAATTGTAATTGATTCTAGGAAATTGAAAATTGTTCCCTTGAAGGGATGTTAATGTTGGGCGTTGTTATTGCAATTAAATTCACAATAATACTGTCCTGGAGCCCTGTAAATAACTTTTAGTCTGACTCTAGTATGTCGCCATGTTTTCTTTGTGCTGACTTGACTTCACATTGAGTATTATTGTTCGGCAATTTTGGGGTGTGTATGCGTGTGTGTTGCCTTATTCTGCTGCGAAGTGGAAAAAGGAGCCAAATAAATGCCGCTGTTGAAAACATTTGTTGTTTATTGGCAGTCGAAGTGAAATTTCATTTCGGTTTTTTTATTTGAAACCAAAGAGCTCAGCGGTGCGTCTCATATTCGATTCGATGTGGCTCATGGCTGCTTACAAACATGTGCTGGTTGGTGCATGGACGTGTGACATCGGAAAAGTTGTCCGGAAAATTGTTTGAGATGATTCCCTTATTTTTGGCCAGAATGTTTTGGCCACTGCGCTTGGGCTGTCACGTCTGTGAGCCGCATAAATTTTATGTCGCATGTTCAATAAAACGAAATGAAGAAAGTTTTCGAGCCACGGTCATCTTAAGGGCGAAAAGTGGTCTATAAAAATGGCATAATGATTGCCAAGTTTCGGTTAATTGTGTGTCAGTGGCTTTTTAATTATGTAACAATATGGGCGACTGCCTAAAAATGGATTCTGCAATATCATAATAGCTTTTTATGCTCGTAACAACGAGCCGAATAAAATATTTACGACTAAACTGACGGCTAAACAAAGTTAGACCCTTTTTTAAAATGCAAGCCAATACATTATATCCTTTTTATTATTGTTTGACAGAGCGCCAACCCGCTTCAAAAACTGCCAAATATTTCGGTTGACGGCAGGAGGGAGAGAAAACATCTAAATGTAATTAGTCTCGACATTTTTTGTGGCATTTAAACAAGTCAGACACTTTGACATGCAGGCACGCACACGCTTTTCACACCCTCCAGCCCAAAAACACATATTGCGAAAAGCGTGGCAATATAATCTCGCCTCGAATTTGGCAGTACGCTGGCAATTATTGCTTCACGCAATACATTATTCGTATAAAAGAAAACATGGCTCGCGCAGAATCGCGTCAGTGTGGTTAATTCCCTTAATTAAAAGCGTTAAAATATAGCATACATTTGAGCGCAAGGCCGGGGGCGAATAAGAGAAAATGTGTGAATAGCATAATTCGCGTCGGGAATATAGGGAGAACTTTCCCTCGCTCTAATTATAAGCCTAAGCACTCTTCTATTTTGGGATCTCTAAGGTGAATAAGTTGGTGACCCAAAGGTCCACTCGAATTTATGGCCAGTCAACACTTGATATTCAAGAACCGGGTCACAAAGGAGCAGAGGAAAGTTTTCAGCAGCCACTTTTCAATCAAACTAAATTAGTTCCTGCCCCGTCCTTGGAAACTTTGAAGTGGCTTTCTGTCTAATTACCTGCCTTGGCAACACCTCCTGAGCTTAAATGCCCTGGAAGTTGCTCCTCGAGGAGCAACAGTCAGAAACACGGCACTTCGGCTAATCTGATAAACGAGCTGGCTACGCAGCACTTCACCCGGGGCCATAAATCCCGGACAAGTATTCAATCGCATATATTATACAATCAATGTGCCGGAAAGCTGGAGCCGAATCGTAGAACAAAGCAAGAGATTCCCATTTATGCAGTCCCATTCTGGCTTATCCGCCAGCTAGCAGGGAAAAGGAATATATCAGAGCCGGCCTATCTGCACACAATGAATCGGGAATATGAATAATGTTTGTCGTCAGGCAGACACTTGCCGCCAGTACGGAAACCGGATTCAAGGTTCCGGACCTTTTCTTGTAGGTTCCCAAAAAAAAACCTTTTGTAAGTCGGGCGGCCGGAATTCGATTGGCTGTCCCATCCGACCGACCGGCCGCCTGCCCACGGCTCGTGTGTGTGCGTATGTGGGCGTGGCAGCGGCCTAAAGCCACATTTAGTGCACACTTGTTATGCGAAGGGCAATCATTTTTAATGTCTGCACACATTCTGGCGCCTACTCAAGACTATTTGCGCCCTGCCACGGGGCGTATGCGTATTGTAAAGTAAACATATTACTTCAACTTCATCAGCGCGCGGGCAAACTGGAGTGGCTTTTAGGGGTGATGAGCCGCAGCTTTACCCTCGGGTTAATGGAACACCCTCCGAAGGCGACTGCAAGTGGGCCAGATTATTTTCATAAGCGTGCCATAGCCGCACTTATCTTAAAAGTCTTTCGACGCGAATAAGCCTTCTTATAACTGCTTTTTCTTGAAAGGGAATAACCTGCACGCGCTTTAATCTTTTTTTTTTAATAATGAATTTCCATAAATCAAACATATTAAAATTCCAAAGGTTGAGCCCTTCATTGTCTAGAATAAATTGTCTTGTTTTAAGTTCCACAATGCTGAGGGCGTGCATTTTCAATTATATTAAGTCATTTTATCATTTTATTTAAAGATTTTAATTATTTGCATACTTTTTATGGGCTTAAGGAATTAAACAATTTACATTTCTTAAACAAGGTGCAAAGATTATTAAAATGCATTTGTTTATAAAATATAAAAAGTTTTATAAGACTGGCAAATAATGGTTTTAAAGTATGAATTTATAATATGGTCTTATTTAAGAACATTTAAATATTAGGACTTACCTGTGGAAGGCTGAGCACCAGTGACAGAATGTAAGTTCCGCCGAGCAGTCGATAACACCTTTTGGCCATGTTGAGCGACTTCATGGGATACTTGACCGCTATCCACCTATCCACGCCGATCAGCACCAGGACATAGGTGCTCAGATAAAGGCTGAACATCTGGAAGAGCTTGACCAGCTTGCAGGTAAGCTCGTTGGCCAGCCACTGCACCGTGTAGCACCAGGCTGCCTCCCCGATGATGCAGAACCAGGTGACCAGGACGTCGGCAATCGAGAGATGGAACATCAGCGAGTAGATGGCGCTCCACGTGTGCCTGGAGTTGCGCCTCGAAATGCGGGTCTTGTAGATGTTCCAGATGGTCAGCAGGTTGCCCAGCAGGGAGAACAGTGCCATCACCGCCAGGACATACACCTTGAGCAGTCCGGAACGGGACAACTGGGGGGCGTGGTCCATCACGTGCTCGGGCACCTGTTCCGCCATTGGAGGCGATTCGTGCAGGCTGTTCGTGTGCGCCAGTGAGGAGCTATTGGCGATCGCGTAGGCGGGCAGGGGCGTGGTGCTGGCACTCAAATTGGACGCATCCGTTCCCACGCCCACACCCACGCCCACACTCAAGTCCAGCATTTTGAGTGTAAAGTTGGCGATGTCCGGAGCGGAGGCAGCCACGAGTCGAGTAAAGTTGGCCAATGTGGACCAGTTGCTGGCCACCTCGTTATCCGCCTCCAAGTCCATCGGAGCACTGGGAACGGAGGGCAGGCGACCGAAGGAGGCGGACGGGTCATCCAAGCTCCACTCGGCCTCCATTTTGGCTACTATTTCTCCCTAATTGGTTGATTCACTGAGTTTGGGCGGTGGTTTAGGGTTGGGTGATTCCATGTATGTGTGTTGCATTCTCTTACATTTTGGTTTGGTTATTTATCTTTACTTTTACCATTAATATACTACCGACATGATATCTTAAGTTAGTTCCAACTGCAAGTAGAGTAATATTAAGAGACATTAGATGGCTTTTTAATTATAAATCTTCAACAATTTCACGAGAAAAACATAATTGAAATCATAGAGGCAGGCAATCATTGATTTCAGGAAATTCTACGAAATGTAATACTTAAAGCTGCCTGCGTTGATAAGCTTCTGGTTTCCATGGACTCGAAAAAATTCTGGCAGCAGGGCTTTAAATCAAATTTAATATGCATTATATCCAATATGATTTTCCAGGCACGGTATTTTATTCGTGTTTAAACAGCAAAATAATCTTCACAGCCTGGTTGAATTTTATTTTAAATAAGATTAAAACTTACTTCCCAACATAGATTTATTATTCGATAAAAAAAATTTACACCATGTGATCTCAAAATTTTTTATTCAGCTGTCTGGTTGACTTAATGGTTTTCATTGAAAATAATATATGAAGAGTCTCGACCAAAGTCGAATATTGATTGGCTAGGTACAATTCAGCAAACAATTTAGCAAGGCAGAATGAAAGCAGAGCGGTTACAAATAAATAAGCTTAAAATCTTTTTAAAAATCCATTACTAATGCAAATGCAAAACCAGAGTTAAACTTCTCGGTAAGGATTTGCCATTTAAATTAAAATGCCGACAAAAGCATTAACCACATTAATTTCTCATTACCATTCAAATGTTACCTCTGCAATGTACAATTATACGAGTTTAAATTGCTATAAAAAAATGCAAAATCTTGAAAAAATAAATCTGTGTAATTTAATAACGAAGGGAGGCTAATACTTGTTTCCAGATAAGATACGAACTAGATTGTTGGATGGCAAAAGTGGTCAATTCCAGCTGATTGAGTTTATATTGCAGCACCGTAATGACGCCACCCTGAGCGGTAACAAGCTCATAATCGGTGGCGTCGCTGACCTGTGCAGTTGCAATTACCTGGAAGCGTGTAATTGCCTTGAGTATTTGCGATTAGGTGCTGCAGCGAGCTCAATTTAAATTTAATAGATACTGTACAACGATGTTCCCAGTATCGCCTTCGCCTTAGAACTCGACTTTGACCATGCTGCTGGTTCTGCAGTGTAGGTTCAAAGTAAAATTCCATAAAATTTCATTTTCCAAATTAATTTATGTTCATAAATTAAATTGGTCGTTTGGTTTGCCGTTTGCTATTGGCGTTCCCTCGCCAATGGGGAAGCAATAAACCCAATTTACCGGAACGCGTGTGCAAAACACATACTCTCCAATCGAATACGCGAATAAAACAAAATATTTCTGCCCAATATAGGCAGTTCAATTGAAATAAATCGCTAAAAATTATACAATATTAATTGGGCCGACTCGTATGTGAATCGGGTTGTTGTCCAGCATTTTATCGCTAATTACCCATGTGCAATCTAGACACTCGATTAAACCAGATTAATAGCTCATGACCTGTGCGGCTCGGTGACACTAAAGCAATTTGTATTTGATTGCCCCGACCCGCATCTTAAAGTGAAATTTCCCATTCCATTTGGCTCGTCACCCTCGCAGGCCGTTTAATCAACGCGATTAATACACAAATGCGCATTTGATTGATCAGCAGCCGAGGCCAGCGTCTGGGGTCCCAAAAAAGTAGCGAAAAGCACATCTGTGCCATGTTCTTGGGATCCCGATTATAATCCCCATGGCGGCGACAGATGAGCAGCGCGAACTTAGGCGAAAAGTTTTAAGCCAATTGTTTGCAACGATTTTGATTGATTTGCATTCCAGCATTAAAAGCCTCAGCTCCAGAAAAAAATTGCTGTCCAAAAAGTCTAGACTATTGCTTCTTTTGATTCACAATCAGATCTTTTTTGAACAAGTGCAGAATATTTTGTCCACATACTTGCTTGAAATGCTTTAAAAAAAACCCAATTAAAGAAACATATTTTCTTATAGAATTATTTGCATCTTGTTTTTGCGTGCAAAAATCCGAAAATAAATAAAGTGATTGTGCATGTATGAAAGCCTTCAATTAAAACAGCATGGAAATGCAACTGAATATTTATATTTTCAACAACGTGTCGTATACGTAACAACTGTGCAACTTGATAAAATATTTTTGTTGCTTTTAAAACTTGCTGGCATTGAGCTTCTCTGTAGATCAAAATTAATGGTGATGCTAAAAGTAGTATCAGTTTCACATTTTTATTTTTGGTTGATTTTCCAAAGTTTAGTTTAAGAAAAAAAGTTTCTGTGAATGGAAAGCATTTTAGCTGAGCCGCTTTTACAGTTCATTTTTTTCGAGTTGTTTTTACGCAAACTTTGCCCATTCACTTCGATTGTTGTAATTCCTAAAGCAGTTTTCTGTTATACTTACGGCTCTACTTTCTAATTACTTGGCGAGTTCATAAACTGCCCAATAAACGGCAGGCAGACAAACCCCCACACCCGATCCGCAGTCGATTAAAAAGGAAAATTCCGAGAGCTATTAGCTTTAAGGGTACAGTGTCCCAAAAGTTTTCACGATAAGAAAACGCACACTACTTCGAATTGTCGGGATATTTGCATTCAACTTGGCTAATACTGGCATTCTGGAGTCGTCGTTCATGTTTGTATTCACATTTCACATTTATTTGGACACTTTGAGCTTTGTCTATGCCGAAGCTGCGGTGTTTACACAGTTGGGCCGCTTCACCAAATACACGGGAAGTACGGAATACACTTAACTGAACTCCGCGGGCTACTTGTCTTGGTCTTGCCAGCTTAAATATTAACATGCCATTAATGTTTTGGCAGCCCTGTCAGAACTCTGGAAGTTTAGCGGAGTATCCGAGTACTTTATTATACATATAATATATCTGTGTCTCCAATGTATGCACAATTTACTGCTTGCTTAACATCACATAGCTTTCATGAGCTCTTGAGCACTTGATGCCATTTTGATTATTGCCCTGGGTTAACCACATAGATAAGTCCGCAAACACACACGCATAAAAAAAGTAATTTCAACGTTTGATCAGATGCCAAATTTAATTGAAATTTATTTAACCAAGCTGATTGAAAAATTATGCACACTTCATTGAAACGTAATTTACTCTGTTCCATTACAACGTTAAACTTTTAAACAAAATGTAAATACTTTTTTTTATTTTAAAATAAATTATATATACCTGAAAAATAAAACTAACTTTTAAGCATGTTTCTTTATCAGGATAAATATTCAATTTTTAAAATATATATATATGTATATACAAAAAATGCATTTAATTTTTGAACATTTTATTAAGCTTAAGTTAGTTTAGTTATTAAATTATATTTTTATAAATGTTTACTTAAGTGAACTGTAAACTTGCCTTGTGAGTTTTAACTTATTTCATTAAAAGACTTATTTGTTGCTTATCAAGGACAAGTACAACGATTTAAAATGTTACACCAAATAAATGCACACGTAGATTTTTGGTTTTAAATAGCTGATTATAAATTGAGATTTCACAAAAAATTCCCTTAGATCGGGATTTACTTAAATGCTAAAATTTCACTTGGTACACTTTGGCCTTTATTTGCCCTTTTTGTTTGCTTGTTGTTTATCTTATCACTAAGTTGCTCTGAACTCTGGCAACGTCAATCTCTTTGGTTTCGGCTTTAATGTTTTCACCCAAGCAATTCTTGGCAATTGAATTTTTCCGCTTTTCAACCGATGCGGCACGTCGAGTTCTGGCAACTGATTTTGAAAAATCGAAGCGGTCAAAGTCAAATCGTCGCGCCATTCGTTCGAACCAGTTTGAGTCGCCTTCAAACATGTTGCGAGCAGCGGGTTCATTCATAAAACCAACGCCACCTGATAGAGCGACCCTCGCTCGTACGACGTGCAACTTGTTGGCGTCCCCGTCAAGGGCAATGCTCGGCAGACATTACTCATACGCGACGTTGGCTTATCCTGCCTGCACGACCATAAAGTTCACTCCCAAACCCTTCGGCCATTTCTCTGAGTGCTAACAAGCTGTTTTTGCTTCGGCGATAGTGGCGACTGGCGTGCCTAGATTTAGTAAGAAATGTTTATCTTTCTATAATGGAGCAGCAATGCTATTTGGCCAGCATATTTATTTTATTTACCACAATTAGTTAATTTACGCACATGCCCAGGCAGGCAATTCAAGTGCGTAAACCCTTTTTCGGTAAATAACAAGGCATTAAAGCACGCTCACGGCACATTCCATTTGGCCGCCCTAATTAAGCTTCCACAAAATAAACAAGTACATTTACCTGCCTTTAAATGGGGAAACCTAAGTGTGCCGAAAAGAAAAGCACGAGATGAATGCTTTCATCTGTGGTTTTCACACTGAGAGCTATACCCGTCATTAGGCCGAATGGAGTTCATTTTGCAGCCAGGGCATAGCAAAAAACTACAGAGTCGCTCGAGGAATCCATTTGGCAGGATGAGCAGATGCGAGTAAATACCGCTGGCAGGATACAAAGGAGTGCGACATGACAAATGACGCACTGAGTGGCAACCCAGTCACGTGTGATGAACCGACAACAATGTCAGCCAATCTACGGGATGCTATCTGCCATAACCCCCCCAAAAAAAACCCGCCTCCTGGGGTATTATTTTCCCGGCACTTATGTGAGCAGCGGATATCGATGCCAGGACGCTCTGTGGCAGCTGTCAGGAGTTGTGAGCCGCTCCTTCAGGTTCATTTCGTGATCTCATCAAACGAGCTGCGAAAACTGATGACTAAATAATTTCTTCTCCCGCCGATCTATTGTTTGCTTACCCTTAAACAAAAAAATTATCGTTCATATCATGAAAGATTTATGCAAATCAGAGCACTCGAATATTTGGGTGAACACTTTCGAACATTTATCAACTAAATTTACGCAGTGCGCTGCGGCTGACAATCAAAATAAATTTTAATACATTACGACCCTGAGAGGCTTACCGCATGTGTTTACAGAAAGAAAGAAGCTCGCCCTCTTTGAGCTGGCAAATTAATACCCGCATAATGGCATTACAAAATTGGCACGAGAAATGCTTTTGAAATACTCACACTGGCGCCACCATCAGTATTTCCATGCCGACACGCACTTTGAAATTATATTTTAAAACTTTCGATGGCTGGGTTAAAATTGAATAAATACTTATATTAACTATCAAGCACGCATGCCTTTAACAACTCGTGTGTATAAAATTTTCAGCTTTTTCTGGGACCCAACCGGAAGAACTTTACGTTGTATAATCCCCGCAAAGTGCATAATTTGCCTTGGAAAATTATGGCATCCAGTTTGGAACTCCCGCTTCCTGTTTCTCCGGTGATTTATTTCACTTTTGCGCCAAGTTGTCATGGAATTCGACTTGGATCCTGCTCTTTGCGGAACATGTATGTTTGCGAAAGGTTTTTGGGCCCCGGCGGAGATGTTATCCGGCGACTGGCAAAAGTTTGTCACTGCTGCCAAAATCTTGTGAGTTGTATGTAAAGCATGTCTGTGTGTATATGCCAGACCTCGACTCGACACAATAAAGGACGCCAGTTTAAAAAGTGAAATCGCTTGGCTTGCTCGGCTTTCTTGGCGGAAGGCAAATGACTGAACAGCAGGTGGGTGAGGGGACTTTGTAGGAGCCTCGCATCCCAGCATCCCATCATTAGCTTCGGATGCCTCGCTGATTACACAGGGAGAGTCGGGAAAAAACAAACAAGCATTCCCCAATATTGGGCGAGGTCCACGTTGTACACGTGCCTACGACTAATGTGCTGCTAGAGTGTGCCGCATAAATAATAGAGTTTATGAGTAAACGAAAGGCACGAATGCCAGCACCCAAATCCCGATCCCAAATTGGCACAGATTCGAAAGGGGAGGCCAGGCAAGCTGAGTCGATAACTGACAGTGAGTTCCACATTGACCCAAATCAAAATTTTGCATTGCAGAAATTAACTTTGCCCCCGAAATGGTAATCCAATAAAGAAAACATCTTGAGATATGTACAAATAATGCAAATCGTATTAGGCAAGTTACGTCTTTTGCGAACCGGAAAAGTTTCATCGTTTTCAGCCCACTGTGCCAATGTGTGTCGGTCTGGGAAAAATGTCGAACAAATTGATTTTCAGCTAGCTTTCGGCTGCGGCGTCCAGCTTTCTGCGGCTGTGGCTTCAACTGTGGCCGGATCCACATCCACTTGAGGCTGTCGCCCACAAACCCTGGAAAATTGTCGCACAGCCTCTTGGTTTTCCGTTCGCTTTTCCCACTTTTCTTGCTCGGCGTTGTTCATTTTGAAAAGTATTCGAGTATATTTTTTATTTCTCTTCGACGTGAGCTTATGCCGTCTCTCGATTTCCTTTCCTTTTTGTCCGGGTTTTCTCGGATTTTCCCCTCCTTTTTTCCCATCCTCCGCTGGGTGCTTTAAACTACTTTATTTGGACATCTGGTTGTTTGAAGTGCCGCTTGCTTCTGCTGTTGTTGTTGTCTCTCCAAGGCTTTAAACCAAAGTAAAGGAAGCATTTTCGAGGGCACATGCCTGAACGGAAGCCAAAATTCCCCTCTGCTGGAATGCCTCAAGTTGCAGTCTTCGGGGATGAGAGGAAAATATGCCAAGTGTAATAAGTATCTTGTAATAAGAAAGTTTATTCTTTGAATGACTTGTTAGCATACGTACGTTGAACTTGAATTTCTGTTTTCTTGTGCGCCACCATATTGCGTTACTTGTAGACAAGCAAAAGTATTTCATTAATTACAATGCCTCATTCATAGTATGCGGATTCGTTTATTTAATTCGTTTGATAACTTTTCTTTGAGTTGGCACAATTCCTCTTCAGTTTATTAAAGGCCTACTTCCTAACCGAGTTGTATGAAGTAATTTTTAAAGAGATGAAACAAATAGTTCCAACAGTCAGGAACTGAATTCTCCAGGGAACAAAATAGCCTGTTATCCTCTTTCATGATCCATCGCCACAGCATTTCAATCATTCGGTTGTCAATCAAAGGTCACAATTTCGGGAGGGCAATGTTTTAGTAATAAAAGTACCAACAAATTTACCAGAGTTCGTAAATTATTCACAATTTTCCCAAATCTGTACCCATTCATACCTGGAAAAATGTTTCAAATCAAATCAAAATTGATTATTTATTAAATTAAATAATACATTTTGTTTGTGGTTACATTTTCAAAAAATGTGTGTTGTTTGTGTTTTTGGTAGCTCGTGTTTTGATTTTTGCCCGGGCAGGAAAATTCCTAAACAATTTGATTGCTTAAATTTCATGTTGTTGTTATCTTTTGTGTGTTGTGCATGTTGTTCCACCAGAGGAATATGCAATTAAAAAATATACAGCCTTACGCCATCAACATTTTTAAAAGCCATGCTCAATTACGTGCCTATATGTTTGTTATGACTGTGTTCGAGCCCATGGAAACATTTGCCAGAATTACTTGTGAAGCGCTTATTAAACATTTTTACGAGCCTCGAATAAAAGAGCCATAAACGCATGCAAATATATTTGTGCCTTGGGCCAGCAGATGCGAGACAATTCCAGAGTGCGTGCCCAGATTCCAAGTGACTAATTGTGCCCAGATACGGATATTTGGGCCCTTGTCCCCAGCTGGAAAACGTGGTTACCAATGGTGGATGCCAATCTGGACTTTGAACTTCGCTGTCATTCAACTCCGGACGGTCCACGTCCAAGCAATTGACAATCTCGTTGCCATAATTTCTGTCTGGGCCTCGATGAAATCCCGCTGACCTTTTTCCACTTAAAACAAAACAAAACAAAACAAAAGGGTTGCAAAGATACGGACACTCGAGCTTTCCAGCTAACAAATGTATACAGGGTACTTGCTTTGTGCAAGAATTTGTATTGCATTGAGTGATTTTAACGGGCCAAATTTTCTGGCAACAAATACATTAAATAGTCAGAGCTTGAAGAATATCAATAATGCAAAACATCAAAATATCCTAAGCAGATGAAAAGATACTTAAAATATGGACTCTGTTTTTCATTTATATTGTCTGAGTGTCAGAGAAATCGAAAAAAGCTGAGAAAAGAGGGTAGAGATTCTGGCATTGTTTGCGACAGCATGTTTTCATTGATAATATAAGCAAAATTCAATTTTTCGGAGTACCGGGCTGCCCAATTGTCATTTATATTTATTCATTTACTCACTCTGTTATTTCAAGGAGGAGGAATAATACACTTAAGACGTCTCCGGGAAATATCCCCATTCAAAAGTCAGTGGCAGTCATTTCGCTTCGCGCTTTGCACATTCATCAAACATAAAGCACCCGTTGTTTAAGCTATGAGTGTTTTTATTGATTTAATCAAATAAACTAGAGCTGTAAGCACCGAACAGAGGGGAGGAAATATGAGCAGCCCAGGAAATGATCCTGACTGCCACTGACAGCAGCCAGTTTTCCCGACCTAAACCTACAAATGAAACAGCCTTTAAGCAGGATATTTCCCCTGTCGGCAACTTGCGGCCTGGCTCGGCAGGTATGGCTTTGGTCTAGTCGCAGGCTTGGGGGTTTTGGGGGGTGGCCAGGGACCCCAAACCCGAACACATCCTGCGACGACAACTCACTCCGGCTGGCGTGTCAAAAGCCATGCAAACAAGGAGCAGGACAAGCTGCAAATTGCTCGACATAAAGGAAACAAAGAAACGTCGCACTCATAAAGGCTCTCGCACGGGAAGTTTCCGTTTTGAGGGTCGTAAAAGGAATTGGGCTTTAAATACGCAAGGCCATTAGGCATTCGGTATAATTAAATTTGAATTTTCCCCTTCATTCCGCAGCAATGGCAATTAAGTGAATTTCGCCACTTGAAATATAGCACTGCGAACCGATTAATTAGGGTTCCCAGCCTGGAGAACTTGAATGGGCACCCTACTGCCCACTGATATATAACAATTATTAAATGCCACGAGTGGTGACGGATGCCTGCAATTAGGTCGAATTAATAAGCCTCGCCGGTCATGTGTTCTAATTAAGCTAAGCGGACATTGTCTCATTATCCTTCCACCGATGAATGCCGCCATTGTGATTTGAAGACAGACTCGCACATGCTTAATTGAATGCGTGCCGGAGTTACACAAATCTGTCAGACACACATACGTTTTGCTGCCTCAGCCGCACACGAACGGCATAAATGAGCCGGCTAATAGGCAGGACACCGGCCCAGGACACTCCCACGCAGTCCGGTGAAAAGCGGAATGAATACAAAATCATCAGACAGCCTTGCCGGGGGCGATGTCAAGCATTTGTGACAGAGTCTTAAGACCGGACTTTGGCATTTGAATCCTCGAGCTGGCTCTGTATGCATCACGTGCTGCCCAATGTAGCAGAAACTAACGACAGGCCTTAGCTCTCTGCGATAATGTCAAAGGGAGCTGAACGCAAAATGAACCGCAACCAAATGACTGCGTCTCAAACCTCCATCTGGCGGGTAAAAACTAAAAGCACTTCGCTGAGACAGGCCCGCCAAGTGCGAATAAAATTTTATCTGTGCCAAAGTAATGCATGCTCAATAAGAGCCATCGACTATGGGCCTAATACCAAGTAGTGAGTGCTGTTGCTAATACACGACGAAAAAAAAGAATTTGGCTTGTTTTGATTAAATTAAAAATCTTTTTGCACAGCGACCTCAATTAACGTTCCTAATCACCTTATGCTGATTTGCAAAAGTTAAATATTTTTAAAGTTTTTGTTAAGAAAAATTTTTAAGTAACGGCTTAACAAATGCACAGAACTGAGTTTGCAATAGTAAACTTCACTAAATCGAGAAACCTATGAATAAAGTGCATTTTTTGATGGAAACTATTAACAACTATAAACCAAATCATGTATCATATAACTCATCGTTTACAGTTGTTGACGTAATCAGTTGAGCGACAAACACTAAGCCGGCACACGGTGTACAAATTTAACAAGAGAAAGGAAACGCCACGTCAGATGGATTTGCTCCATTCGCAGAGGAGGGAAGGCACTGCCCTTAATGCGCTTAAAAATGTGACTGTTCGACGCAAAAGCATCAACGGTCAATTCGAACAATAACAAGGCAAATCGGTAATAGCATCACCTTTTTTGTCTGGGCTCCTGAGCTTGGCTTAGCCTGTCATCGTCTTTCCAATTCGGGTATTAGATCCTGCCCCGAGGACCTCGCAGGTGTGTTGGGGTCAGAACTGATACACAAATATTGGTTTACACAAGCCTAAGCCGATTTTTTTTTTAAACAACTGAAGGGACAAGCTGAAAAGCCTTTACATGGGTAAACAGAAACTTTGTCCTCAATGTGATTGACACATTGACTGGATGTGAAAAACACCTTTGCCCATTCCAATGTCAGAGTTAATCTACTACACGTTTCTATCATGGCGACACTTTGAAACAAAATTGCCGCACGATAAAAGTATCTCAAATCAGCAGGTAAGGTAACGCAATTTACAAAACACTTAACTTGGTCCAGAGCCAAATTCGAAATAAAATAGACTGGATGGCCGAGAAAATTAATGGCGGTCGGGCTTTGCAGTCCAATCAAAATCAATACACTTGGCAAATTGCTGATACATTAAGTATACGCCGTGCGGCCGCGTCCATTACCCAGAGTCGATTGGCGGGGTGTGGGCCGGCACTTGTGCCTCCGAATTTGCCACCGGTTCACTACTATTTTAGTAAACAGCTTAATCAACAGGCCTTGATCGGCGCAAATCGAAAGGTGTTTTCGGCCGAAATTAGGGTAAAACGTGGTAAGCAAACAGTGCCGAATTATCCCCCAGGAAGAAGAGCACCAGGAACTCAGCTCTGTGCGTACGATATAATGACTGGTAGGTGGGTGAGTGGTAGGAAGTAGGAATCTGGCTAACAGGGGTCTTCGACGAGGGCAATGTGCTGAAAGCAAAACACGCGCTGCCGATTCGGTTTTTATGCCTGGTATGGCAGCATCATTAAAATTATAAATCACCCGAGCAGGCCAGAGTTCCCGATTATACAAGTGCCCAATGGAGGGCAGCAAGGAATTGATGGGTGCCAGGTTCAACCGAAGCACCTGTAAAGGTGTTAAATCAAAACACGGAAGACGTATACTTAAAATAATAAAGCGTTTCTCGACCAACCGACCATTTTGGGCCATGAATGGAATGACGCTTGTTAATGCGTCAGCATTGTGAGTTGGAGAAGCAACAATATTTACACAGGTGTGTTTTCGCTACCACACCGAACTAGTTCCTCGGAAGGAACATATTTACGCAGCTCTTTTGGGCACGTGCAAAAGTGCCAGGTGGTCTATTGATTTAAGCCGCCTTAAACGAAAGGCGGGCAGGATAAAAACAATGACATTCTAACGAGTGGCAGACACAGTCACAGACACTTGTGGATAGGGCAGGTTGGCCGTTGGCTAGTGCAAACAGTTCGAGGGAATTTCACTAGCAAACTGGTATTTTCTACGAACACAATGAGATAAAGCAATGTGCGATTGTACGTGAACATCAAACAAATGTGTGTTCTCGGTTATTCATACCCAATGAGTAAGGCAAATGTCAGTAGGTTGTGAGATTCAGAGGTCTGGCAGAGATTTACTTTTTACCTTGTCAGTTTTTGTTTTCCCTGTCGGGTCAGGGAACCCAAGTTCAAGAGCGATTTCAACCCATGGGTATTTAAGTGTCACTAAGTTCACTCATGAAGCAAACAAGTAATCAAGAGTCACGACAGCTAAGTGAAAGTGTCTAATCACTGCTGATACAATTGTTTGAGAGCCAGCTAATGGAGTTGACCACTCAGAGGTGTCTGTCTCGGCAATTGATTTCTCCTGTCTCAGCTGCAAATACTTGAATATTCAAGTGAAATCGCTTCAGAGGTCCACACATTCAATTAATTACCTCTTTTCAGTCGCTACGCGATTTGCCCTAAAAAGTATGCTACACCGTGTCATGATTTTATAACACAACCCAAAGCTAATTTGCTTGGCACAACATAAATAAAGGCAATGGGTTAAGGAACTCATTCGTTAGGCAAAACAACAAACCGCAAAACATTTATTCGCAGCCAGCAGCGACTTTCGAACTGGCAGCACCTGTAAGGCAAAGACACCTGTGAGCAAACTGACAGCCAGTCGAAAGCAAAGTCTGGCAAATGCCGGCTTATTTATATTATTCCTCAACGGATTGTTGTTCTTTTCCAGCGTTTTCCCACTCAACCGATTCGCATCTGCCCTCATGAACTCCCAAAGGGTTTTAATATTAAGCTGCGCAGTGCAGCACCCCGCAGAAGGTGAACTCTTTATCAGTGTCTACAGCGAATGTTGCGGCATTTTTCACATGTTAAGCTTGGCAACTTACAAAACAACTTGTTAACATTTTGCATTTAAAGCTCTGCAGATCAAAGTAAACATGTAAGAAGATTTATACTGGCATAAGAGCAAGAGAAACTCCTTGTACTCTGTGTATATGAAGATTTGTAGTAAAGCTATTAATTATGTTATGTGATTTACAAATTACTAAAATTTAAGTATTTAAGAATTTTAAAGAAACAAAAAATGCATAAAAAGCCCTTGCTAGACTTTTTTGGAATTAATTAATTATAATGTGAAAACGTGTGTTCTGTTTAAAATGATTAAATCAAAAATGATAAGAACACAAAAGCCAAAGTTTAGATACAAACTTATTGATTCATAGTTGAAGCCTAAAGCAAATTTATTTTACCATAAGCCACAGTTTATTAATCAAACTTTATTTTTGTGTGAAATGGCTTAAAATCCCAAATAGCTATTGGTAAACATAACATACATAAAATAAAAGCCAAATATTTCGGAATGTAGGGAACACATGTTGCGGTCCTCAGCCACAAATCGTCGAGCACCGCAAATTGTGATTAGCAGAGCCAATTAGACAGGAGCATAAATAAACCAGCAGGACGAAACTGGGAGGACAGCTGGGCATGGCCACAGCAAATAACGATAACAATAAGAGAGGAGCAACGATAATACATTTAATGCAGCGATTTAATTAATGGAATGTACGCAGCACGGCCAAGTCGCCCGACCCACAGTCGGCTACGTGATTTATGGGCGTCGCTTAATTATTAAGAAGTTATGCAGAGTTTAAACATTTATTGCAAACAAAACGGCGACAACGCTGTGCATACAAAGTGGTTCGGTGGGCCTGGGACTTACTTTCGGTCCCTCGGGCCATTGGCCAGTGATCCACTGAGCGAACCCACTGCGCTGTCACATTTCACCCATTGGGTATCGCCTATTGGGGTTTTATGGGTTCTGGCGAGTGTTTCGGTATTTTGGCAGCCCCAGAACCACAGCCCAAAAAGTCTGACTTTTTATGAACCTGGCCGGTCATAAATATTTTATGCCATATAAAAACTGCTGGCCAAGTCGTTCGGTCGCTTTAAGCTACTTTTCGTAATTAGTGGCATTTAGTTAAAAAGGCAATAAATACCTTGTGCGAGCGCCGGATGACCGTGATTTATGTTCGACTCGCTCTATGTCAAATTCAAAGCTAATTAGTAATAAAAAAACGCTCCCCAAATAGTTGGTTGAAATTCCAATAAATTAAAGCACCGCAGGATTTCCCTAATTCGCACACAGCCACTGGCAGTTGATCGCAATTACGGGGATCAGACAAGGCCAAGTGATTCCAAATTGCAGTTAACCAAGAAGCCAAGTGATTATGTAAGCCATTTACACACCGTCAGCTCAAGGGATGCGGAAATGTGAAGTTAAGACTTTGCCATTAAGCAGCACCTCCGCAACGGAAATTATTATTACGGGCGATGGCCGAAAAACGGCAGCACTTTAACGGCCCGCTGGCCAACCTAATCCATGACTGCTAGCGGTAATTAATTTACATTATTATCATAACAAACTGCTCGAGCAGCACGAGTCGACCCTAGACCGCCCACCTTACGAACATGAGGTTTCTGGCTCCTGGATCCTGCATCCTGCCCACTTGGCAACGTCTTCATTAATGCCGGGCGATTCAATTAAGTTGGCCGAAATGTACATAAAATTATCCATTGTTTGCGGAGCCTTTTTCAAGGTCACTCCACAATGTTGTTGGCAATTCTTTTGGGCTCTTTCGGCCGACCCGGCTTAAAATCTAATCCACAAATAAAAACAAACCGAGTGCCATGATTTATGCATCACTACTTTAATACATAGGAGCAAGTATGTATCAACATTAGGCTGTATAGTACGTATGTGTTTCCCCAAAAGTTTTCCCACATCTGAGACCCGATGCTCTTATAATCATTACCAAATAGTTACCCCTTTGGGCTCATTAACACATCATCATCAAGCAACACAATGTGCAGAGTTGTTGGGCGGGGTATATGCTGGCTTTAAGAGGGAAAATCAACACTATCCTTAAAGCCCTTTGTAGGATAGCAATTACTTTATCATTTAGTTGAGAAGCAATAGCTTTGAAGGAATTTAAGGAATTTACTTGGAATTACTAACAAATATTCGGTTATCTGTGGATCGAGTGCAAAAAGCTAAGTATTCAAATAATGTTTCTTAAATTTCTCGGCTCTGACTAATTCGTTTCTGCCACAGAGCGCAAGTGTTTTTGTGCCTGTGTGTTCAATAATTCCAACATTTGTGTTTGCTCATTGCTAAAGGAAGGCGGTAGAGAAATTCATGTGTGGAGAGCCAAATAACCATTTCAGATGCACAATACCTTTGGCAAGGCAATGTGTGGCCTGCCACACATGTCCTGACCATGAAAGCGTTCTCCGTCAGCTCGGAAAATGAATGTATCATCAAAATTCTTCAAATCATGTCATAGTCTCGTTGTCTGCAGATGGAGCAGATGCGTCTGCCCAAAAATAAATGGCAAACACAAAGTGAAGGCATTTTTTTTTGGTTGGGTTTTTGGGAGGAGTGGTTTTCCTGGCAAGTAATGTGCGCTCGTACTTAAGAATAAATAACATGCTAATGCCTCATGTGAGACCGAGTTCCTGTCCGAGTCTCAAGTGGGTTTTCCTCCGGTTTTCCTGCGCACTTTCTAATTCCGTGGAAGGCATCCCGAAACACACGCGAACACAACAAATTCCAGTCGTTATAAATAAGCTCGACAATTTGTTCTCGCTCAGCCATTTCGGTTAGCTCGTCCCTTCGGTTCTTTAAAGCCCACACGTGACACACGATGGGTTTGGATGAGTTTGGCGTGAAAGTGTTCCCCGGGGAAGTCCGCCAGCACGAGCATTCGATTTCAAGCTTCATTAAAAATGTTTAGTGCTTTATTCACGCATCTGCAGAAACGCGAGCCATGTCTGAAAAAAAGCAACAAAAACATACAGGCGATGAGGCAACTGGCCAAAATGGGCTTTTCTCGGAAGTGCTTGCCATGACGAGTTGATTAATAATGCAAAGCACTCGTCCCATTGTCCCTGGATAATTATTGCATTTTTACCCACTGATTTACTGCAGTTGCAGGGCATTTTAGAATATGATACTTCGAAAAACTTTCGTCATCTGCTCACATAATGGGAACATTAAACAAAACTGAAACAATGATGAGTGGCCAACTTTGGGTAGCTTTGCTGTCGGGAGTCACTTTAGGGCATCCTTGGGATCAGGACCGCAGTAGATTGTCCTGTGACCCTGTTTTTCCTTTTTGCTTTTGTTTTTTGCTCATGCAAATTTATTTTAGCTAACATTTTATTCTGTTGCCAACGGTCGTGGGCCGCGGCAATAAAATATTTATTATATACTTTGTCAAATTTTTCCACCCGCTGGCAGGCTTGTGTTTCGTCGATTTGCCACAGGCGAAATCGTTTAAGAGGCTGTTCAATGAAATTTGCCAAGTCAGTGGGTGCCAATTAAAAGCAGCCCAAAGTATTGGAAACTTTCCGCGAAAAGTTTCGCGCGCCTTTTCAAAAGTCATTGCCAATATTTATTTGTGTGTGTTTTTCCGCTAACTTTTCAGACAGCCAGGCCACAAGGCTTTATTTAATTAAAAAGTAAATGCGCAAACATTGCACATACGCCGTGTTGTACCTTTCTTTTAAATACCCCGGGCCATTGACACGGGAGTTTTGTGAAGCGGAACTTGATGGGCTTCCTCCATTTTCAAAGCCCTATTCCATTCGCTTTTCACCCCGTGTTGGTGCGTGATAATTTTATGCAATTGCGGTCACATTAATGGTTCGCATTCGGTTTGATTTAGGACTCCAGTGCGTGGCATGGAATTTGCAATTACACCGCCCAGAGCCCCGCCCACTTCCGGTCCGTACCGCTGACAGCTCAACTGAGCGAGCAGCGAGCGGGCTGCCTTTACGGCGGGCACGTGTTGTTGGTGCGTGTGATTTATGCTTTATGGCTACCGCCCCTCCGAAGTCCCAAAGTAGGCAACACTCCGCCACCCAAAGCACAACTGCTAGGATGTGCGTGCTGCCAGTTTTTAATTGCTTTCCCGTTGTGGGGCCCACAACTGAATTATTGATGTAGGTCAGAGAGCACACGTTATCGCCGGAAATAGCCTGACAACTGCGAGTAAGACCCTAAGAATTTGAAGTGCATGGGGTGTGCAGTCATTAATGTATCAGTCACTTAAGGGTACATTAATACCCAACTTTTGCCAAACTTTACCTCTTAGTTCAATAGTCACTTACAGAAAAGCTTCTTCATTGATGTATTTCTGTTTTCTTTTGGCCTCTTAATACCTATAAATAAATAGCTTAAGTTGCCTGTGCCACAAATCTTTCGTTTATACTTTAATAGGCGAGGCCCATTTAAATAGTTTCGAGTAGCACCCAAAGAATTTGTGCAGATATGTGGTGTGCCGATATTAAAGCAACAGTCACTTAAGGGTACATTAACACAAGTAAAAGTAAGAAGTAAAGACTTCACTAATAGAAAAGCTTCTTCATTGATGTATTTGTGCTTTCTCTGGTGGTTTCAATATCTATAAAAAAAGTGGCAGAAATATTAAGTTTATACTTTAGTAGTCTATTCACAGTTCAAGAGTTGCCAGAAATGCTCTAGAAATTTGAAGTGCATGTCGTGTGCACACATACTTATCATCTTAGTAAAACAGTCACTTATTAAAAAGTTGGCTTGTTTATTTTGTGCTATCAATAGCCCATCTGTATAAATAAATAGCTTAAGTTGCATGCGGCAGATATCTTTAATTTATATCTTATTAGTCTACTCACCGTTTAAGTGCTAGTCTAGGAATTTAAAGTATGTGATGAGGTGTGCAGAGATTAACGTATCAGTCACTTAAGGATACCTTAATACCCAACTTGGTCATACTTTAATTCTTATTTCAATAGTCACTTATAGAAAAGCTTCATTGCCGTATTTTCCAGTACTCCTGGATATTCTACAGCCCGTTCATAAAAAAATCCTTAAGTTGATACAAATATCTTTGAACTATGCTTTAATAGTTATACACAGATCAATAACTGCTTTGAGGCACCTAACTAAGCCTTTCTGGGAATTTTACAAAGAAAATTTGTCTGTCTGATTTTTAAAAACAAATTAGCTTTACCTTACTCACATTTCAATAAAGCAAAAGAGCTTTCCTTTGCATTTTCCCACCTTTTCTTTCTTTCTGTTTAACAGAAATCATTGAATTCTAAGTGCCTTTATTTCGTAATTTAGCTCTTAATGAATTTTCACAACGAAAATTTGCTTGCAATTAATTAAATGGTTTGAGGTGCTGGTGAGAATTTCAAGGCAAAAGGCATATCGATCAGACTGTCACAGGAGAATTACTGCCATTAACTGGGGGCCCAAATCTGTCATTACGGCATTAATAACTTTCGAAAGCGGCTTATCGTGCAAATTGATAACATTGAGAAAATCCAGGCGACAGACATCGTAGGCTACTTACAATGGATTTCCAGGAAGGTGCCCTGAGCTTCGCCCTAAGAAAGAGGAATAGGGAGTCCAATATGTCGCTGCAAAGTTATTGCCATAGCCATTTAATAAGCAAGCGTGTAATTTTACGCCGATAATCAATGAATCAGCTGCACAACTTTGGCGAACTTTTTCATTTGAAAGTAATGAAAGACATTCTGTTGCGAAAGTACAAAGTGAAGAAGCAGCAAATAACAAATGCCGCACCCTCAGGCGCACTTCAGAATGTTCATCTGCACCGCACATTCAACTTAAGGGCCAACGAAAATGTGATGAGATTTATGGAGCATTTTCAACGAGGGCGCAAAGGGATGAGAACTGCTGTTTTCCGAGCGTGAATCTCATAAAACAGACAGTGACAGCCACATCGCGTCAACGCCGTTTTACATTACCTCAGCAACACAGCGCCCACGCAACGAACTACACACATCCGCGAACACTGAGAACAAAGTCATTTAAAGACTTGTGAGCATGGAAATTAAGCGGAGAAAGGGTTGAAAAAACCACAAATTAAACGAGCTTTACTAAAAATTCATCTTGGCTCATTTATGCAATTTATTGCCATGCACCCAACTGCTGCGAAAATAAAATAAAAATAACATTTGGAAACTACGTATGTCTATTTAAACAATATTTTTATAATTTTTCAAACTTTTTAGGTTTATCTTCACTATAGGTTATGGATTATGTAAGTTATAAAGTTATTTGCTTGCAAAAGTAGTATAAATTTAGTTCGTAAGTTTAAAAAAATATGTTTTATTAAATAAACTAGTTTTTCGTCCACAAAATTCTCCTAAAAAATTATTTATATTTCAGCAACTCAATAAATAAATTTAAGCTAGGCGCAAAAAAAGGAAATTCATTTAATGATAGGCTAAAAACTTATTTTTCATATTTGATACCATCATTCGAAACATTTTTCTCAATGAATTTTAACTCCATTAAACTGGAATGACGGGACCTACAAGTGTGCTTTCATTGAAGCTCTCTTTTTTGCTGTCACAATCAGCATCACAGTCGGGCAAAAAGAAAATTGTTTAAATTTGTAGGCATAGAATTTCGTAGAGTTCGGAGCAAAAAGGTCATGCTTGTCCCACTTCCTGTTAGTTTCCCGTTCGCGTGAGCTATCTCCATCATTCGACATCTTGCAGATGTAACCCCATAAGGGACCATCGGCACAGGCACAGGCCCGGGCAATCAAATAACAGAGTTTTACTCCACGTTACGCCCGACTAAACTTTAGTTTTGGTGTACGAGGACGTATGTTATTGCGCGACAGCATCTGTCACGTCAGCCACCAGCGTTAACTGCAGCACGTAAAGTGCTTAATCGGCTGGCAAGGACATGAGTGGAGTCCTGTGTCCTGGGTCCTGCAACCTTAACCACACATATAATCGCTTGGCGACGCACGAGTTCATTTGTTGTTCAAAACGCCTAATTGATTAAAACAACGCACACGACAATGAGCCGTGCGCCGCTTAGGCAGGTAGCCTTGATGAAATATGTAGTTTCTACTGAGAATTTTAACGTTAACTCCAACGTTGCAGGAAAATCAAGGTCAAGGTCAAGTCATTCTATGATATTAAAAAAGAAGTCTTCTGCTTTCTCCTAAAATTAAAATTTGGCTTTTAAAAATATTGTATTTCTTCTGCATTTAAAAGAATAGCTAGCTGTGGTAGTTTGCACTGCAAATTCCCAATACAATTTACTTTGCTTTTTTTATTTACCTCAACCATCAACCGAATAAACGTTGTACCATTTTTCTTGAATATTTAATACCTATAACAGTAAAATTTTTTCATCATTATTTTCATCAAAAATATAGTGTCAGTGGAGGCCTTTGAGTAAAACTCTTGTTAAAATTATTTTTCACTCTAAACGCCCTGAAGGACGTTGTTAATTAAAGCTAGGTAGCTGAAAATATAATATGCAGTTTAAAAGTTGCTTTTAAGATGCCTGCAGGTAAAGCTGTGAGGCGACTCCAACTAACTGAAGAAAACCATCTGACGCATATCAGCAGAAAAAGTCTCCTCCTTCGCAGAAAAAGTAATGGGTGTCCTGATAATCCTATTCAAAGAAGAAGAAATAAGATTTATAAACCTTTTTCCCAGGCACAAAGAAAATGTAACCTCTTCGCGAATCGCTTCAAAAAGAACTAGATAACTGATTTCAAAACATTTTTCCAACGCACATTTACCTGCACTTTGGACACAAAAAAAGAAATCCGTTTGCAATATTCATGGCGAGACAGGCGGAAATAGCTAGAAAATCCAACAGGATGTGAGAAAAAAATAAAAGAAAATACAAAAATAGTGTCAGTCAACAAGAGATCTGGTTGTTTGCTCTTTTTGTCAAATATAAAAAGTGGCAAACTCAAGTAGAAAAGTGATTTATAAAACATGTTACTGCTGTTTGTCTAGGTTTTGTGTTCTCTGCAAACAATATGTATCATGTTGGCCTTAGAAAAAGATAAATGGCTGGAAAAGTTATTATTCAAGTCACTAGTTAGCCGAGAGCAAAAGAAATCGATACATATGTAAAAGTACCCACCCAGTCGAGGGTTCAAATGTTGTTTACTTTTAAAGACAAAGTGCAAAGTTCTCAAAAATGGCCACGTGTGTCCCATAGAGTTTGTTGGCCGCTGGAGACTCGTGGACGCCATTCCGATTCTTCGATTTGTGCTTCTTTGTGGTTTCGTGCGGGTGACAATGGCTTACTCGTTAAATATTTATTTATGTTCTCACGCTTGGAGTACAAGAAAAACACAGCAAGAAATCAACAAGTCCGATATCTCCGGGCCGGTGACCTTCGACTGTGGATTATGGGGTCGAATCGAACGAAACACCAGGGGCTATAGTACAGTACTTTATGGCGGTTTATTGAAATACCGATTGACTGCCGCTGAATGCAATTTAAGTTGAGCCACAGTCTTCCGCGAGCTACCATAAAAGTTTCCCCAGGTAAATACCAAAAGCCGAAGGAGTAATCGCCGCAGGACCTCATGCCCTCTTCGATTTCCGGAGCATTAAGCGCACGCAGGGGCATTAATATTAATGCCGCAATTACGACGTTTTATGCCAGTTTATAACAATTTACTAAGTCTCCGTGCAACTTGCATTTTAAAACGAATAAATGTCGTACCCATCTCATCTTAACCGAAGGAGACATAAAGTTAAGCCCTAATATTTCACCAGAAATAAACAATGTAATGCAGGGCAAAAACGAATTGCGTAGAGTCACCGAGCGACAATAAAACTTGGCTGAACAAAACTCCAAAAATAAAAGAGCTTAAAGGATAGAACACGTACTAAGGCCAAAGGAAGTGAAAAAAATCCTTAGTGTCCACTACAAGGGCAATCATTAATAACGGAAGTGGTCGTCATTTTTGGCTTTAATGAAAAGACTCATTATTGTTTAATAGCGGGGCTATGAACCAAACAATAAATAAACTGACATGTTATTACGAGAGCACATATGAATAGCTTGTATACAAGGAAAAACACCATTCAGCAACATGTCCTTTCAGCGTTTCTATGACATCGCACGGTAAGCTTGCTTGGCTTTTTGTGAAACTATAACTGACCGATACATTAAATACCCTCCCTCAAGACATCCTCACAAATGTAGACTTCAAAGCTGTGTAAAGTATTTAGTCTTCGCTGGGTGCATTTTATTTCCATATTCGTAAATAATGTATTGGCTCGGAAAAATGTTTCTAAGGACTCACAGAATATAATGGTTACTGTTCGACAAATTTAATTGGCTATTAGGAAACAAATTGGTTGCACAATGTTAATAAAAAGCTGTCGCTATTTGGCTCTTAAGATAAAAATATGTTTTTTTTTTTGCAAAATTGGCTCAAAAGTTTAGCTCTTCAGCTTTCAGGAACATTCTACATGCTAAAATAGTACAAACTCCATTTTCTAGTTGGCTGGCTCAAAGAAGGAGACAAATCATATACACTGTTGCAAAAAAAAAAAATTATTTTATAGCACCCCCACGTTTTGCAAAGCTAATTGACACATTTGATAAGGTCCACAAGGTCCTGTAGTTGCTTAGCTACTAAAATCTAAATTAAAAATAAGGTCCTTTCAAAAATAACTGCGTACCAAAGGAATTCTTTGATAATTAACAAATATATAAATAAAACAAATGTTTAAGATAGATTTTATTCAGCTCAAGTCCTTAACTTACCTCTAATCCCACTTACAGTTTTTGCGTTCCAACACCAACCAACTCGAACATGTTGCAACTAGTTTTATGTTCGAAGGCGAACCCTACTCTGTTTAAAATTGAAGTAGACAGTCACTTAAATTGACAGGGCAGAAAATGTTTGACGATAATTTGATGGATTACGATATAACAAGGGGGCTTTTCAAAATTGGTCTTAAATTGGTCTAACATGATTTTTTTTAAATGCTTCAATAGAATATAAGAAAATGTTTCCTGATTTAAGATGATTGGTAAAGCTTGTTTGTAGGACCTCTCAAGCTCCGTATAAACCGAAATAAATAAGAGACTTTAAAAATTATTTGCACTGTATTTAAATATGATTTAAACTCGATAGCTAGGACAAATGTTAATATTGACGACGCCGAGATGGACCGGGAAAGGCAGCCCTCTCATTAAATAATATGAAACAGCTGTAGTGGGCCATCAGACAATTCCCGATCCCTCCGCCGCTGAAAGTGCCTCTGTGCGTTCCGTTGGGTGTCCCTAAATTTATGTACATGGGTGGTACTTCTAAGAGATAAAATACTCGTTCGCCTAACAATAAAGGTGAGAGTGTGTGGGTGTCGGTAGGTGTAAGTAGAATACAATAGATCCCATCCGGACTGCAGATCCTGATCCTGATCCTACGAGTAGAAGGTCAGCACGCTGGTCTGGTTGCCGCGCACGAACAGGAATGGTGGCATGTCCCGGCTCAGACTCTCCAGCCAGGCCATATAGAGCGGCGCCGAGACGATGTTCTTGCGGGGCATCGGCAGCGTCATCACCACCAGATCCGACTTGGTCGACTGCTCGCGCAGGTACTCCCGTAGGCGAAGGTATCGATTCGTCTTGTCCTGCACCGCCAGCATATCATCATCGGTTATCAGGGCTAAAAAAGCAGAATTGTGCAAAATTAATAAATTTTTTGCGACCCAAAATGGTTTTGTATTCAGATAGCAGTCTACGGACAAAGTAAAAAAAATAAATAAGAAATAATACTCGTTTTGATGGAATTCCGTGTCAATTTGCATTTGATTACGAAAAATTACCATACCAAATACTATTTTTAATTTGGAAGTAATTTAATTAGTTTGATTAATTTGATGGAAAAGTTATCTTAAACACTACTACTCTTAGCTAACTTCAAATTTAAAACAATTCTAGATAGTCTTAAAATATTATAATATTGATTGGAATATAAATTAAGCTCACCCTCATCCTCATTAAGGGTCGCCCGACTGCTGCTTCCATTCTCGCCCTCCTTTTCGGCCACAACAAAGTCCTTGATCAGCTCGTTGAAGAACTGCGTAGATGACTCCAGCGGCTTCTTCGTTATGTCCGGAATTAATGTCAGGTCTGAGTAGTCGATCCGGAACTTGGATAGCAAACTGGCCATGGAGCGTTGCTCGAACTCCAGCTCAGCTTTTTTGTTGGCAAGAGCATAAACTCTGCGAAAGGAAAATGTTTTGAAATGTTTGGATTTACTACACGAAACAAAGGTTGATTGCTGCAATTGTGAATTTCCCAAGAAAGACATGAAACTAATTGTGAATTTCCAGAGAAAAACACGAAACAAATACACAATGCTCAGTCATGCCAAACTGATTCCACTAACTGAAACAGAACTATTGACTACATTCTTCCTTTTCTAAAATGCAGCAATTTTTTACTTTTAGATTTATTTTGAGATGTTTTTAGTTATTTTTGTAAACTAACTAACATTCGGTACAACTGAAATTTTTTCCTAATTTTTTATTTTGCAAAAATATTACTTTAAAGAAAATTTCGGTTTAAGAAGAATAAAAATTGCAAGGTTAATAAGTCTAAGGCTGGCATGGCAAAAAAAAGTAAGCCTTTTGCAACGCAAAGGTATTTTATGAAAAATCGGAGTGAGAGATATCAAACAAAATTTAATAAAATATTTCCCTTAAGCGTGGCCCAACTTTATGTGACCTTGAAATGGCGTAATCAGCCAATCTGCTCTCGACGGACGCGCACATGGCTGGAAATTCCCTTGGTGAAAATTACTGGCACAAAGTTCCTCGTTAGCCAGAAGCCAAGCGATAAAGCCAATAACAATTTCGCGGTAATTCGCGATATGCTCACCTCAATTTGCACGTTTGCCAGGTGCGCCGAGTACTGATGATGTACGGCAGCAGGAGAGTGAGTCCTCCGTCGTCATACAGCCACCAGACATCGATGACGGCGTGGCTGCGCTTCCTGGTGAAGAGGGTGAGATCGGAAAGGACCTCTTTGGGCAGCTCCGTGCCACCAGGACCCTTGTACAGGGAGGCTGGGTCATCATGCTTCAGCTTCGACTTGCGCAGTGAGTTGTTCTAAAGGAAGCAAAGTAGCTAATCAAATTATGGTGAATTAAATGGATTTCCAATTACCACAAGATTTGCAGACTTTGTGTCCAACGGATCGGGCATGCCGGATACATCCTTCGCCTGATTGCCCGCAATGAATGACAGGTCGCTCGTGCTGGAGGCTAAATGGGAAATATAAGTTCACTTTAAACAAGAGCAACAAATAAGCTTAACAAAAAACTTGGCTACAACGAGACAACTTCATTCAGAACATGCACAGACAACAAACAGTGCAGCAGCAACCCAACGGTTATGCCATATATATTCAAAACAAACAACCGACCCCTTGGGCCACGTGCTGCGACCATGTGGGCCAGTCTGATTTCCAATTCCCCATCAACGGCAGCCTCCTGGCCGGACATTGTTCGGCCACAATTTAAAATTCAAATTTACCAGCATTGCATTTAATTTTCGAACAGATGTCGAACAGCCGACGGGTTCGCAGGTCCAGAAGGCCCAAGTGGCAACCTCCAAATAACCAAGTTTGGCTGTTAAATGTCGTTAATTTTCTGGAAACTTAATGGCTTGTTTGCGAGTCAAGGCAACATGCAGCAGCTGACATGCGTGGTAGCGAGATTCGGTGACGGTGTGAGTTTCATCTGCTTGTATTTCATTCATATTTACCTACTCAGCCTACAACAACTTCACATTCCATTCAAGTATCTTAAGACACGCAATCTTAGCAAAAACATAACTTCACCTGCACCTGGCCAGGAGCGGATTCTCCGCAGGCTCTGCTTGAAGCGCACTGCGGTTTAATTTCCCAGAAGACAGGAAGATACACCGATATAATTACGGAAAATTGGATATTTGGGTCTGAATTTAGGGTGGACCTATACTTGGTTCAAATTTAAACTCCGTTAAAGATTATTTTTGGGCTCCTAAAAAAAGCTATTGCTATTCCTGATAGACTTACCAACTATAAGGTTTGCACATAATTAAAGACTGTTTAATAAAATTAAAAAAAAAAATTCGTCTAGTTTATCTAGTATTATTTGAACAACATAATGTAATGAGTTCATTTAATTCATTAGTTTCGCTATAAAAAATAATACTTATAAAAAAAAAAAACAATTTATGTCTCATAGGTAAGATAAAAACTTAAGCTCAAATCGCTATATTTGATTTAATGTGTTTGGAATTCATAGATTTCAATTAGAACCACTTCTGCAGTAGGTCCACCCTAGTTTTCACCATTACCATTTCGCTGAGCATGCTACTCACTTTTGACTATCTTCAGGCTGTTCTGCTCGCTGTGGACCAGCTGGTTGCGGTTTCGGTCCTCTACGTGATTGCAAATGTGGTGCAGAAGGTGCAATTGGGTGGGTTGTTAAACAGGTGCGAGTTTGGGGGTACAGAGAGAGACATGCGAGATATAAGCAGATTAATAGTTAAGTTGTGGTATTAATTCCTTGAATTCATACAAGATTCCTGTTCCTTACCTTGAGACACATTCCTGCTGAGCGAGTCAATGCTGCCGCCCAAAGCATTCCGGGCATTGTTGTCCACGGCCTGCAAGTCGCCGGAACTCTCGTTTGGCTGCAGGGTGCGTGGCACTTCGGAAGAGGGCTTCCAGCCATCCTGGGAACCCAGCAGCAGCGAACAGTCCAGACCCTGGGGAGCTCGCAGGATGGCCACCGAAAGGTACATGTCCAGCGCCTTGTGCATCACGTTGAAGTACTGCACCAACTCCTTGCGATCGCACGTCTGCCAGTCAGTCTTGTAGCCCATCAGGATAATGTTTGGCTTCAGCTTTCCGATTCCCGTGGCCTGCATTAGGGCCCTCGTGCCCGACTCGAAGTCCTCACCATCCACCAAGGCATAGAAGCCCTTAACGCGATGCTTGCGAAACCAATTGGACGCCCTTTCCTGCAGATTGGTCCTGTATTTCTGGGAACTCGAGCCCCGAAGCACATGGCCACACACGAGCAGCGATAAATTCTTGGTGAGCATGTAAGCCAGGTCCACGAGGACAGGTCGAGTGTTGGGCAGGCCGGAAAGAACCAGAATCTGCGGCCTATAGTTCTTCACGTGCTCCTCCACATTGTTCAGCTGCTGCACCGACATCAGGGCATTCTTGTACGTCTGTGCCTGCGTGGTGGAGCCCCAGTTGACATCCGGCTTCCGGTAGGCCACGATTAAGTACAGAGCCAGCACCGCCACAAAGGTGATGAGTGCGGTGGCCCATGAGATGAGGAACATCACGGCCACGCAGAGAATGGCGCCCAGCAGGCTCAGCCACATGTTGAAATACTACAACACAACGATTTTAGTTAATACATTTATCTGAGGGACTTAATATTAACTGCCCACCTTAAAGGTTGGTCGCCAGCCCACTGGCTTGGCCAGACTGGCATGGAAGGTACTGAAGTTGATCAGCATGTAGGCGGCGAGGAAAAAGTTCGATATGAGCGGGGCAATCAGATTCAGTTCTCCAATCAATATGAAGCTGAAACAGAGGGATAAAATAATTAATTAATTATTTTTAAATTATTTTTGATAATAAAATAAAAATTATTAGTTTTTCTTTTACTAAAATAATTTAAATCCTCGGTTCTGTGAAGATGTCATTCATTCTTGCTTACATATTCTTACAATTTCGTTAGCTTAAATAGTTGTGATACTCGGTTTTTTGGTTTTTTAAATGAATAGTTTTTCTTTCTTTCTTACTTTATAGAAATATACATAGTTATCTTCTGATAATCGCCATTTAATGATGGTAGCATGGTTAACTTGACTGTTTTCTTCCATTAACTTTAACTTGAACAATCAAAATGTTATTCAAATATCTACTTACGCGGATGCAATGATAAAAGTTAGTACATAGCCACGAACTGGTTCATTGTTCTTGCCGTAACCCTTGGCAAACCAAACAATCTTCGGGTACAGTTCATCCTTGCACAGAGCCTGAAAAAAATTGTATTAAATATAAATTTAATCCCCATGCAAACATATCGATCGCATACCTGAAAAACCTTTGGTGCGGAAACCAAACTGGCCAGTGCAGAGGAAAGTGTGGCAGCATAGCAACCGGCGTAAATCAGAGGACCAAAGCCAGAAACCAACTCAATCACCTGGAAGGAGTTCTGCAGACCATAACTGCATTCGCCTAAAGGGGGATAGGTGGCGAAATTTTAATTAATTTTCAAGGTTAATAAGCTGTGCTGGTAATTAAAAAAGAACCTTACCCGGCTGGCAGTCGAGGAAGGCGAAGGAGCCATTAACCACATCAGACAAATTGCCAGTGGCATCACGAGCCACTGTGGCTCCGCACTGCAGGACCATGATTAAATAGGTTCCGGTGGTGATGACAATAGCTAGAATCGTGCCCTTGGGAATGGATTTTTGAGGATCCTAAAAATATACATTCGTTATCAAAAACTCAATTATTGAACAAATTTAATTAAACAATGAAAATAATAAGAAATGGTACCAGAAAGCGTTTCAGTATTTCGAATTTATACATTTACATAGCCAGTAATAAAACAAGAATAAATAAAGCCTACCTTCAGATCTCCCGAGATATTAGCTCCAGCCAAAATGCCCGTAGCCGCAGGGAAAAAAATGGCAAATACTGAGAAAAAATCGTGCTGAACACCACCCTTCTCCTGACGATAGTCGGGAAATAGATTATTTTTAAACAGAGTTGCTGTGAAGTAATAATGCAATTTAGTACAAGACGGTTCAATATTTTCCCATCTCACCATTGTAACCCAAGAATCCTTTGGAAAGTTCCAGATCGCTTTTGGGTCCAATGAAACTGCCAATGACAAAGTCAGCAATGGCCACCAGCAGGATGATAAGTAGTCCGATTTGGGCCTAATTAATCAAAAAGGAAGGTATTAACTGAATAACTGCTCGTTAGGATGCACACCCACCTTTGCCTCCCATTCCATGCCGACAACCACAATTATCAGCAGCAGCAGGATGGTGATACAACCTATGATGCGCACGTCCTGAACACCGCCGTCCACGATTTCCCACTCGAAGGTCGTCATCATGGCCAGCATGGACTCGCAGAAGCCGACCACATACATGGCACACGCCACCGCATTCGCCAGCGAGAAAATCAGACCGATGGAGCCGCCGAACTCGGGACCCAAAGACCGGGATATCATGTAGTATGTGCCACCTATCGTCAAAACCATTTAGAGCCATTTAAAAGCGACCGCAAAAAGAAGGAGGGGCGGGGGCGGGAGCGGTGTGGCTATGAACTCACCTCCTTTGATGACACCATTAGTGCTTATCGCCGACATCGACAAGGCCGTGATGGTCGTGACAGCAGTCGTTGTCAGTATTAATAGGAATCCCTCGATGATGCCCGCCTGACCCACCACCCAGCTGAGACGCAGGAACAGCATCACGCCCCAGATGTTCAGCAGGCAGCGGACGAGCACACCTTTGATCCAGCCGAATTTCAGGACCCCGTTCATAATGCCCGCCTCCGGGTCCTGATTGCGCGTCAAGCTGTGCGTGTTCTGCGGGCGTACAGATAACGAAACTTCGGTAAATTTACACAGGCAAATGGGATTATCGTATGCCTACTCATAAATAATACACATTCTATTAGCATATTTCGTCTATTTAAATCCATCATAAAGATAATTTTGTAAGCTATATTAGATTATGTGTGAAAATCAGTCACAAATTCCTTTTAACTATTAAAATAATACATTAGGACAAAATTATCTCCCAAATGCTCTAATACAAAATACAAAATTTTCTCTGAGTGTAAGTGGGCGCTTAGTACAAAGGGTAGAGGGTTCTTGAGAAAATTTCAATAAAGCTGTCTAGTGTTGATAAATGATTCGACGCTCAACCTTAAGCTGCAGGTGGGGTAAATATCTGTCTTTTCCTTGGTTATTTCAGGTCATGGAGTAACATGGAATTTTAAAGGGCCTTTCTTTTGCCAAACGAATAAAGATCTCCCTCGGAAATGGATGACTTCAGCTACCAGGAATTCTGGCAAGCCGGCGCACTCCCGCAGTGAACATTATTAATAGATTAATCATACGCCCCCGAAACCGCAACACCCGCTGCGCCAATTGAACTTGTGAACTTTGCACTTTTAACGAGACCCCTTCTTAATTGCTTATTATTACAAGATGTTCAAATGACATTGAGAGAGCTCCGTTGTAGTAAATTAGTAGAATCAAGTCTTGGATTGGACGGCATGTTATCTGGATGCCAGCTAATATAAAAAGTGATTGCCTCATGGATTACTAGTATATGTCTGTCTGTGCAATAACATTGTGCAATGCATCAATTTCTCAATGGACCTTCGTATGCAGCCAAAAGCAATTTATTTTTCCTCTTATTGACAGTCGTTTGCTCAGCCAATTGTGAGACGAAAACATCGGCAATTAGTCTGAAAAGTGTGGAAATCAATTAGGACCAATTGGTGGCACTGCACAGTGTCTTTGGTATAGAAAACTTTTCGAAATGAATCATAACCAGGGCTTAGAAGTCAAATGAAAAGTCAATGGACTTGTCAGATTTAACAGCTCCGCAGTCCAATTTAATCGGTTAAGTCTGCCGAAGTTCTCCTATTTTGGGAATAAATTAACGTAAAGTGTGCACCCCAACCGCAAGTATTGCAGTTGACAAGTAATTTCCAAGGGATTTGAAAGCCTGCAGTGCCAACGACCGCCTATTTTAACTCCTGGCAAACATTCGCAGTCACGCTCATGTGCCTGCAAATGGCTTTCTTTCTTTCTGAGCCGGGGTGACACTTGCCGCCGAGCTAGTGACACTGCCGGGTCCGGGTCACTTCATGGGTTAAGGGTATTGAATTTTTTTGGAATTTGGCGGAGACGTCGAAGAGTAAATTTAAATTTGACTTTTACTGCGACACCGAGCGCGTAAGGCATGTGAATGCCACTTTATGGGTCCAGAGAAAATGTAATTTGTGGCCTTTTAGGGTTCTCGGTAGTGTTTATGACCCAGGCGTTAATTTTCATTTAGTCTACCGAATCCCCAGCGGTTTGAAAGACTTACCTTGCCCGTCAGCGTGGCATTGTGCAGCTCGTCGAGCGTTGGACGGTAGGCGGCCTGAATGGACATCATGTTACGATAATTATCCAAACGTGGTAACGCCTCTCGCGTAAAATGCCTGTGGAACAGCGTGGGAGTTTAATTTGGCAGATTCGACAGCGAAGCAGCGGATACACAGAGAAAAGTATCGAACAAAAACTTTAAATTAAGGTATAAAAGTAAAGGCAATTAGGGAATGAGGAAAGTTAATTTTAATAAACTAATTTACTATATTAAAATATACAATTGTAGAGTGCTACAGAAGTCCCTAATATTTTTAAATCTCTTATAAATATGTCAAAAAGTATGCTGTATCAAAAATAACATCGTTTTATGTATGCATACTTTTAAACAGGTTTATAAATTGTTTCAAAACACTATGAATTTCGACCGTTGTAAGTTTTTTTCTATTTCTGTTACTACTTTAAAACTATATTTTAAATTGTGTCGAATTATTGTTAACTCCAAATATTGATTATAAATAAAACCACATAAGTTAAATAATTATTTCTATAGAAATAAAATATATTTTTTGCAATTAGTATTATTAGCTTTTTCTCTGTGTAAAAAGGGTGGGAGCAATGCAAACTGACCGGAAACTTTTACCATATTTTGTGTCGTACTCGTTGTCCAGCAGCTCGCGCTCCTCCTGCGAATCGTTCGACTCGTCCGACTCCTCATTTTGCGGGTCCACCTGGAAGCGGGTCGTCGTCTGCAGGTCCTTGAACCGCGAAGGTTTATCTTTGTCGCGGAAACTGCTTTTGATGGATTGCCTGCGAAGGGAAAACAAAGACATGCTATCAGGCTATTTATTTTTAAGTCACACTGTCTCTCCCTATGGCCGATTGGTGCCACTTTAATTGGAAATTGAATAAAAAGATTTGTTTCGGATTACATTTAAAAGGCCAATCAACGACTTGAAACGCCCAGTGAACAAGGATTCAATTTTAAATCCGCAGCCAATAAGTTTCATTATCGACCAATTCAGTTCAACGAAATCCAATTGAATTTATTTCGATTTAGTTAGCTCTAGCCCTGGAACGCAAACTTGCACTTTCTGATTGCCGCCCATTGTGTCGGTGTCCCAGATGATTCCTGCCAGTCTGCCACAGAGCAGACGGCCCGAGGACACGCCCACGCGCCTAGAAGGCCGTTCAACCGGCATTCCCCCGTTTCTAGTCGATAATGTGTTGCATGAGCGAGCGTCTGACATCCTGACATTCTGACACCCTGACACCTTGCTGGTTGCACCCGCTAATCGAGAGGACTTCGAAAACCCATTATTCCACGCAACAACAAGCTAAATGGTTCATAAACTTTAATGAGAACATTTTTAAATTTGTTCAAAATTTTATTTTCAGGTATTAATTATTAGTGACCCATTTAAACAGTACCTTGTTAGCTGCAAAAGCAAAATATTAATAATTAACCACAAAATGAAGCAATAAATAAGTCGGATTAAAATGGTAATTTGAAAACAAATTACAAAAATATTCTAGAATGTAGTATTAATGTAAGCCTGAAAAACATTGCTAAAAGGCAACACTGCGTATGAGTAATAAGTTCACAAAACATAAATTAACTGCTTCACCAGATCTCATGCTTTAATTATGTATATTTAAAATACATTTTTTGCACCTAAGCGGCTTAATCGGCTTATTAAACCATTTAACCATTAAAAAAGTTCCCTTTGTCGTATAAAATTCATAGTGAAAAAGGTATACCAAAGTGGTAAATGAAAAAGTATCCTGCAGTCGTGCTAGAAACGCTGACTGCTCCTTCCAATTTACCAAACGACTTTGCTCAATGGCCTCAAGATATTTATATGATATGTGCTCCGTTGTCAGTGGAGCAATTTATGGGTGGCTTGTCTGCTCGGCTCTTCGCATTGCTTGGCAGCCGTGAACGTGAATCGCACTCATAATGATGATCCAGTCGATTGTATGTCAATGAGATTGATTTAATTTGTGGGGCAACGGTGGGGGGAAAGCCGAGGAAAATTCAGGAATTAATTATCAATCTGGAGAGGCGAAGGAAGTCGCTTAAAACTCAAGGCCTTAAGACCCTTAAGTAAGCTTATCATTAATTTATGCAGGAACTCACTGCCAATTTGAGCCGATTAAACTGAGTTTTTATACGTAACCGCTTGCCTCGTAATCGAAATTCCGTTGCCTTGGCTTCGCAGTCTCCTCTTGCCAGAATGTTTCCTACTTGGCTGGAGAAATAAACGGGGCTATAATATTTTCATAAGCCTCATTATCATAACTTGAATGGTACTTGGGCAGACATGGCCATAATGTAACGGCGACATATCGAAACGAACATTTTATAGTTGGCAAAATGAGACAAAGGATGTCTGTCAATTCCCCGTCGACATTTCCAGGACTATGCAAATTGGCTGTCCACTGGCAATTGGGAACACAAGCGTAAGTGATGGTTATTACTATGGTCTGTGATTGGTGTCATTGTTTGATTTTCGCAGGCGAGTGTTGAACTTTGCATAGGCGAGTGTTGAACCTGCCTCAGGTCGGCCAACCTTGGCTATTTGATAGATGCGAATGTTCCGATTGTTGGCTTGGCTTCACGGCCCACGGGCCCAGGGGCCCACGGGCCCACGGAATTCAACAGGGTTTAATCAATTTTGAATGATTGCACTACAAGCCGATGGACTGAAAATTGCATTTGCAGCAAATGTGGCGTGAATGATTAACTGGCAACTCGTTGAGCTGCTGGCATGTTGGCACTCCACAGCCCAGTTTACATGGGCTCTCACATCAATTTCATCTGCATTTTTGCCCATTTTCTGGCCAAGTGATATTCAAGTTCGAGCCCTGCTAATGCGGTAATTCATTCGAAGGCCCATTCTGCCGGAGCGGTAATTCTCGAGACGCTTTCAGGCATTCCGTGTTGTCTTTGGCACGGCGTGCTTTGTGACCAGATGGAAGATGGGCGGAATGTTAACGCCATAATTAAGCGAGGACAAAATACAGGAGGCGACAAAAGCAATCCTTGTTTGATGAAACACTAAACAATTACCAGAAAATGAAATATTCAAAAAATTTACATTCTCCGCCACAATACACAAAGGAAAAGGTCGGCTAGCACGAGATCCTAAAAACCGCACCCGTTCTAGGCCCTGACTAAACTTAGAGAAAAATGGGGTAACTACTTAATACTTATTAAATTATGTTATATAAAGTCACATTTGTGAGAAGGTTGAAAATGTATAATAGCTTAATGTGTAAGTCCAACTAAATAAATTATTTCTTTTTTTAGTATCCAACACCTTTATCGAGTTGGCAAGGAAAAAAGAAGTAGTAGTAGAAAATCCATAATGCAATGAGCTTTATGAAAACCATTTTAATGGGAAATACATACAAATTTAGAAAACCATTTTAAAGGATACAAACTACAAATTAAGGTGCTAGTTTTACCAGAGGAATTTTACAAACCCTTTGTTTGCATCTTAACTTTTAAACCTGCTAAAATTGGAAAAGAAAAAAAAGGATGGAGGTATAGTACTCAGAAATATGCTTCAAATAAATACAAATATTCTAAGTCTTTAAGTAGTATATATAGAATTAACAAGTGCAATAAATAATATTTATAATATAATCTTTCATATATATTAAAAATAAGGGTTTGTGTTTGTTTCATACTAAAATATTCGATTTATCAGCAACACCCTGATGTTTCTAAGTGTATAGGTCCATGCCGTTTGAACCCTAGCCCCTGATCCCTGACCCGTTCGACTCACCTCTGCTGCCTGGGCTGGTGTTGGTTGAGCATTTGTGTGGCATCGAATGTGTCGTCCTCGAGTAGCTCGCCCTCGGCGTTCGTAAGGCGACGGTAGACTTCATGGGGCCCATCCTCTCCTGCTCCTCCTGTTCCTGCTACTACCTCCGATCCTGATTCTGGGCCATCCGAACCCGAACTTTGTGTCTTGCGACTGTTGCCGTTGACCGGGTTCACTTGAAACCTATTGGGGGGTCGGTCGGCTGCCGAGCCCAACTCGAAGGAGATTGTGTCCGACATCTGGGCCTGTGTTTGTTTGTTCGCCGGTTGTATTTCGGGCTCCTCGCCCCGGGAAGATGTTGTCTAGAACTTCCTCTGCGGTTTCCGTGTGCGGGACAAAACTTTTGGAAGCCTATTCCGACGACCCATCCAATGTGGCTAATTGTGTATATAGGTATCCCTCCGTCGGTTCTTGGGCAAAGTAAAATCAGGACATTGGTTGCTGGCGGTTAAAGTGGCACTCGCTCAGCGCTTAATGCTATCTGCAAAAAGAGGAGAAAAAAAAATAGTCCCATAAATCAAGTTGAACTGAAATCCCATCAAAAAGATCCGAATTCGCTGAATCAGTGAGTGTGCCGATGACGAAAAGGTTTTTTTCCTTATGAAAACACACTCGATTATGCATTGGAAGTTTTGTGTGTCGTCTGCCGACCCATGCATACACAATTAAACGTAGTTTTGTAATTCCTGTCTGCGGGTCCTTTTTTTCGTTCTGAGGACACTAAAATGAAAACATTTTCTTGTTGTCGCAGACAAAGAAAGCACAACAGTAAGCTTGTATCCCCAAGTTGTCTGAAGTTTGTTCGTCTGCCTTGGCCAGATGGCGAGATTCCCACAACCCTTCGGATGGTCATTTAGTGAAAACAGCTGAATGTTTATTTTTCCACATCGAGGTTTGAATATCCTGACCCAGAGGTATTCGCTTAGAAACGCACACAAACAAAAAATTTAGGATTTAACACAAATCAATTATTTTCGTAATGAAATTTAAAACGGCAACTCCTGATACTGAATTTAATTTGCCTTCATAATTGTTGTGTAAATCACTAGGCATTGAATTAAGTGTCAGTTGTAAGTAATTTGCAAATATCATTTGTTTTATGTGGTAATTAGTCATGTAACTAAATATGTTACTCACATCAACTGGGAGTCAATTAGGGTGAATTTTAATTAGGCCCGTAAAATGCAAGAAGAACTTTAGAATGGCAAAAACAACATTATATTGAACTACTATATCAAATTTAAGCTTTGAAAGGAAAATCTTGTCTGACTATGAAATTGAATTTAAGGCCACCCCTTTTCTGGTGATATATCGTGTTCTTCTTAGTGATTTCAAAGTTCATCAATATAGAAATTGCGATTCGATTGGCTGGCTCCATGTCATATATCAATTTTTGTCCATTTGAGTGACACGAGTGTCAAGTGTTGAAATCCGAGAAAGCCGCGCTGGCATTCCCGTGAGGTAATAAAAGACCTCTACCTCTACTCGAAACGATTAAGGCGGCACAATGCAACGAGTGCCGCTTGACTAAAAATAGCCCAAATTCAAATTGATGCAAATTAATCATGATTAGTCGGCTGATGTGGTTGCCAGGTGGATGAATGTTTCATGGGAATCCCTGGCACACCTGCCCCCATGGGGAAATGAGAAATGGAAAATGGAATATGGACAATGGAAAATGGAGAAAGGGTGACGGAAAAGCAAAACGAATGCGGAAACGGATGTGACAAAGAAGTTGCGTATACGGTCGTCAATTAGTCACAGTCACAGTTTTCCATGACAGCCAGCTCTGCATGTGCCGTTTATAGGTCAAGTTGAGAGCGACAAGTGCGAAAGGCACAAAAAAGACGGACAATTAGCATAACAAAACGCCCAATAGCATAATAGGAAACCCAAACAGATGAACGGAAAGAGACCGAGATAAACTGCGAGAAAGAGATTGCAAAACGCTGGCTAATTACGCCAATTACGACATTTTTACACAAATTGTGGGAACTTTGCTCAGCTGGGCAGCGCAGAATTTGCACGAATTTATTGCAGCAATTAAGATTTTAATTCAATGAACCCGTTCCCAATCCCAATTCCAGGCCAACAGATGTCAGATGACAGTTGACAGGCATCCTGGGCAGGTGCAGCGAAACTTCTGGATCGGCTTATCAGCGTGGGACACAATGGCCTGGTTGACCCTTCACCCCGGCAGTCGTACGCTGAAAAGCGCAAAAGCTGCTGAGCTAAAAGTTTCCCAACCGTCAGCTGGCCTTCGACAGATAGCAAATTGGTCCTGGTCCTCTGGGTGATACACAGTGAGAAAAGTTGTAGACTAACATAAATGCATAATTAACATGGGAGAAAAAACTAATAAGATATTTGGTGAAATATAAAATTGTTACAAAATGTTAAACGTATTAAAAAATTGTATATTTGGAAAAACAAGAATTTAAAAGAAAAATGTTTACATTTTTAAAGCGAATGAGATATCAAATAAACTTAGTCCTCAAAACAGAAAAGGTAGTATTTTTAAAAGTAAACAGACTGTTTATAAGCACAAAAGTAACATACATAATTTTGCAAAAAGATTTTTTTTTAATTACGAATTTCGTTATATTGTAGTTAGAGTTTGAATGACTTATGACCTGTTCGTATATATTACACTATATTATTCTTGATTTCTATCCTCTTTCCTTCACCATGAGATGGTTAAATATGAAACAGTTTATGATTTTTTCCATGTATTCAAGTTAGAACCAAAATTTGCCTGATTTATGACCACATCTCTGATTAATTGGCCATTTGGGGGGTTGGGAGAAGCATTTAGCAAGTCATTGCTCAAAAGCCAGCTAAAAAAGGGAAGCACGTTGGGTGCAGTAAAAAACGTATCAGAGTAATAATTGTTGACAATGTCAGCGACATTGGGGACCCAGTTGTGATTGCCACTGTGGTTGCCGCTCGCTGGAAATTTTATTTGAAGCGGTACCCGCATTGCTTTCATTACTCAATTCCACGCCCATTCGCCATTCAATTGCCACCATAAAATACGATTTTTACAACGTCGGTGGTATTTGGCAACAATTGCATATAAAGCTTGTTCTACGCCCAAGGCTATAAGACCGAATTAAATGCTTAGATTTAATGGTCCTAGCCCCAGTTCAAACCCAATTCAAAAGGATGTTGAAGCTCCACCCGCGGAGTTTTCAACTCTTTGCCGGCATCAGCTAAAAAGTTGCAACCATCTAGGATTAAACTTGGTAGACGAGAGAAAAGAACAAAATAAAAGCGAGCATAATTTACAAGAGAAAAATACACACGGTATGAGGTCATTAAATTGCAAGTGGCCAAGAATTTTATTGCACGACCTCAATTACAAGATGCTCGAAGCAGCAAAAAGCGATGGCCATAAAGCACTGCCTCGTCGTCAGCAACTAAGAAGGACCTAATGACAGGTCATCGCCAGTCACGTGTTACTTGTATTCGCCATTGCCCGATATTGATATCAATCGTTTTTATGCCCCATGCTCGATACAATCTATCCCAATCGGCAATCAGTGATGTGGCACGCACAAAACACAGAAAACGAAAAACTTTCGGCCACCCAGCTGACTGACTGATGACGGTAGTATATCCGTCCATCAGTGGATGACAGGAGGTCACCGGGCCAGGCCAAACATACTATATGTGTGTATCTCACGGATGGGCATCAAAGCGGATTAACAAACCAGGACCACCCCAAAAAAAAACTGAAAGCTGAAAACTGAAAGCTGGGGGGAAAAGCGGAAAAGCCGGAGCAACAAAGTGTCAAAAGCACACAGCAGAAGTTGCGCAAGTCAAGCGTGCTGATCCGCATTACATTATTGTACGCCCACCGAAAATGGCCAAAATAAACTAGCTACTAGACGGCAAGAAAAACTAAGCAGACGAGTAGGGAAAATGGGAGAAAAATGCTAAACATCTGGGGCAGGCAGGATACCAGGAGTATGCCATGGACAAATGGACATATGGACATAAGGACCCAAAGGACGGATGTTCGTTTTAAGCCAAAAAATGCAAGCACTGTTTGGTAATAAACAAGAATGGAAGTCATTTTGGCAATCGGGCTAATTCTTTTGGCCCACATTTCATGTCGTCCCAAAGGGTTGCCGGGAATTCGCCCGCGCGTCAACCGCTTAAGCGATTAAGGAGCTATGCGACTGACAGGCATTAAAGTGTTAACGTCCATGTTGTCAGTCCTGAGAAATGACGCAACATTTCTCATTCCGCCCACAAGTTCTGTCCTGCTATCCGCGCACAATTTAATGTCTTCTCTGGGAAAAAGTATCTTCTTCGGCATACACTGTATACTATATGTCGACATAAATCCTTTCAAAAGGAAGGCCACAGATTCGTTTAAGTAAATAAAGCACCTTTCACATGAAGCACTGCAGAGCGTTCACATCGAAAACACACTTTGTGTAGTTAATTCAGAATTTATGAAAATAAAGTATCCTTTAAAAACATTCTATTAAAGAATCAGCTTATCAAACATTAAATTTTATTGCCAAATAGTTGGCCATAATACGCCACAGAATTTAAATATTCATTGAGCTGCTTTTTTGGTCAGGTGCATACTTTAGTTGCGACTGAATCATTTTATAGCAATGAAGATGCCATTTATGGTTTAATTTTAATAGCGTGCACCTTTTAAGCTTGACCGAATTCCATCAAAATTCGTTTGTCATTAAAACAGACTAATTTGATAGTTATTCAGAATTGAGTGTATTTGGAAAGTCAACACAAAACTTAGCTACATGTTATCCACATAGCAAGATTTGTTTGCCTAAGGTAAATCACAAATGCGTTTGAACGTTTGGTTTACTGGGAAATATCTGATTGATTTACTTGTCGAACATAGATAAATTCTTGTTACAGTTTTGTTTTCAATTAACTAAAGAAAGTTGCAGTTTATCAGTTTCAGGAAAAAGGCTTGGACTAAAAGACATAAACTCTTTGAACACAGTAACAGGAATTTACTTTTGAAGACGAAAACTTTGGAATGCAATGCAATAAATGTAAATGTTTTTATATGAAACCTTATCAATAAGCTTCAATCTTTTTCACCTGAAAACTGCGAAAGCAGTTTGAAGTTCCTAATCAGACGAATAACTCCCACTTGAACAAGACCACTCGAATAAGTTGTTCCTCTCACTGAATTCAAGCCACATTCATGTTGCGTTCAAGAAAATAGGTAAACAACAAGTGGCAAGTGAAATGCTATAAATAAATAGAACAATGAAAGCAGTCAAGTGTTCCGCCATAAGTTTCTCTGCTCGAGAAAAGCGTGAAACAATGAAACGAATTTAGTTGTGTGACGCCGGGGATTGACCTCTCCCAATATGAAAATACGGATCCGGGGACCAGGAAAAGCTGCCCGTTGTGCGACACACTTGCTTATTTATATCATATGGTTTTTCGGTTATAAATTTCAAATGAAAATAACCATAAATAATATTTGGCGGGCTTTTATGCCGCAAACAGAAGCCCTAGGGCCGGACGGTACTTGTAAGTGGGTTCGGGATCTGAAGTTCTGAGGGTTCAGAGGGTCCAAGGGAGCAGGCGACGACTTTTTATGATTTAAAGTCGTAAAGAGCGTGGAGCCAGCAAGTATTTACGACTCGGAAATGGAAATATCATGCCATTTGGTAAGTACCCAGCTGACTTTGGAGCCCAAAGATGGGAGGCGGCCCCCGAATGAGTCCACTGTTTATATTCCGCTTCATTTGTGGCGGCATAAATTAAGTGCAAAGGCCCACAGACGCAAGAGCAAACACGGGACAAATCACACGCCAGGCGGGGAAAACAAAAGCAGCCGAATCGAAAGAAAGGCTAATAAAAATATATTGCAATTGCCACGGGTCGGGGATATTCATACCTCTATACGAGTATGTGTGCGCAGGAAAGAAAAATTACTTTGAGCGAAATAAAGACTCTTGATGAACACTTTTTGTGATTCGCAAAAAAGGAAAGCTTTAACAAGGCCTGATTGTATTGATTGATTTCGAGAATCAACAAAACTACACGAATTGAGTTCCTCTGAAATCCGAGAAACTAAAATCGGTTCAAGGAAATCAATTTCGTTTGAGATTGCTACTTTAAGATTTCTTCCATTTCTTTTTTGAAAAAAGTGCTTTAAATCAAGATGTATTAATGTATTTATAAATGTAACTTTGTACACTTAAAATTCGTTAGTAAGTATATTTGTTACAGTTCAAGAGACAATTTGTTTTTGCTATAATTATTTACAAGTTTTAAACCATTTCAAATTTTAAGCAAATCTTAAAATGCAGCAATCATTTTTACGCAAACGATAAGTTGCCTCAAAAATTCAAATTAATTTGAGAAAATTTTTAATAATTTATACAAATTTGTAAAGCAAAAAAAAGGGTGATGAATATATTTGACCTATTTCCTGCACTTGAAAACCCATATTTTGAATTGGGTAAGTGGTTTGAACTAGAGAATTTTGACGATTCGAGATGGCGGTCCAAAATCGTGCTGATTGCTCAGTTTGTTTGCCAGCAGCTTATTAAAGTAAGCACCTGCCGCTAAGCTACAGACCTAGGCGAAATGGTAGAGCTAGATCGTAAAGCAGCGCGGCGACACATATGAATATTGTCGCCTTAACCGCAGCTTAATGACTCTGGCTAAGTGTGCAATAAAAGTGGATATGGGTCATGTGGCATGTGCCAGTGACAGCCTTTAAGTCGTATCAATTTCCAGCATTTCCCAGTAGCCAAATGGATCACATGACACCCAGTGGAATATCGACAAAAGCATGTTCATTCGTTAAAAACTGCAAAGAATGCTTGTTAGCATTTTGTCATTCTTTTTCATTTTGCGATGGCATGCTTTTGGGTTTAAGCACGTACTGAATGTATGATTGGTTTAGGTCTGGTTTAAGTCCATATGTACTAGCCTGAAAATAGTTTTCCTTCGAGTTGTAATTTAATTAAGAACAAATTAGCAAAATGTGTGATTTACAAAGAAAATTACAGCACTAAATAAGCCCAACTAAAACCTTTGGCAATTGCAAACTTGACCCGAAAGGAGAACTTATTCGTTAAGGCACAAAATCGCAGCAGGTCATTTGCACGTTCTCCCAATTTATATTGATTGGATAGTATAGTTAATCCCTGGCCAACATGACTTTGGCTGTCAATTAGCAAATTCTAAGCCGTCTAATCAGCAACTTGGCGGGCAAGCCAAACTCGATCTATATTTCAGGTTTGCTATGCAAATCGAAAACGGTAAACATTAGTAAGTAAATAAGCGCACTAATATATTGATTGTTGGCAGACGGGTGCGCTCTCAGTATTTTAAACGCAACTCAGCTTTAAAATAACATTCACACAGGCGTGAGAATACGAGGAGTTCCAGGAAAGCTTAGGTTGAGCCTTCGGGGAATCCCAGAGAAATGAGAGAAACGGGGGAGGGATAAGTTCATATAATCCACATAATTTCACAGGTCATTGCACGCATTGTTACAACCGGCGTCAGGATGATTCAGTCAGATTTCAAACACACTATTCAGCACACACCTATCTACCATGGTTCTAGATAAATAGACTGGTAAAAATAACGTAGTAAATTCAAATACTTTGTAATCAATTTAAAAATTGTACCTTTTAATTTTTTTTAGTTATTTTAAAAAAGAAAAAAATATTAAAATATGTTAATATTTATAATTTGACTATTTTCGTAATTGATTTTAATAGCTGATAACTAATAATATCCAAGTAAATTGTATTTTTATCAATTAGGAACTATTTTAAATCTAATACCTTCAACATTAATTAAAGTATTTGACATTTAATCATGTAATTTAATACGCATTGTATTTAAAACTTGAAATTAATATTTAATTTAAATATTAAGTTTACAATTTTGAACTCAATAGTCAGATATTTATTTTTACTATTCCATTTTGTTATCAGTGTATGTATATATAAGTATATAAGTGGGAACAGAGCAAAATATGATAAATACGAACCCAACAGACATGTGAAGATTCAAGTTTGTGGCCCTAAAAAACCAATAAGAATGCCAAAGCAAAGCGGAGAACCGAAAGCCGTTTACCTGCCCAATTGGCCATGGTATTCTGTTCTGTTCTGGCCAAAACGTTTGTTTCCCAGTCTCTGGGCTAGAATTTGAATTTTTGGGATGGGGCGGGTAACTCTAACCCATTTACTGACCATCAGCCGACATCAAAGCCAACTGGCCACAATCTCCAAATTATTTAATGCTAATGCACACTGGGTATTTCTGGCTTGAAAGGGCACGGCTTCTAATTTCAATTATACGCGTTTTCAATTTGCGGATTCCGCGGGCAGACGTCACCTCACTTTGATTAGCGCATTTCTTACGCAAAAGAATTCCGCTGGACGTCCGACACACGCCCACGCAATCGCTATATCACATATATCTCGGCAGGAATCGCTCAGTCAATTGCCATAAATCTTGATTAAACGTCGTCGTGCAAAGACAAAAGGCGAAAAGGTGAAAATTGTCAACGCCGTGGCGACTGCACCGCTACTCGGTATTTTCGTGACTTGACGCTGCGCTTTGCATAATTTCCAGCCGTACCCCGGCCACTCATGTGAGTCCATTCTCATTCTTATTCTCGATCCAGTGGCCCATTCACATTCACATTTCCATTCCCATTTCCGCCGTGGCCTGCAATTTCTCAATGCACTTACAGAAATGTTAATGGTCATCCTACATATTTGACAGATTTCGATACTATAGGATATGCTATCAGCTTATAAGTTTTTATGAGTGAAGAATCTTAATAAATTTTACAGGGTACATTTACTAGTTTATATTGTATTTCTTAATACCAAAAATTTTATTGTTTTCTATTAATCTTAGAAGCCATATATATTTTCCCGAGTGCTCATAATTTTCTGATACATACAGCTTTGATCATGTGCTTTTTGGGCATTTGGTTTAGTTTATAAATACTTCGAACTGCTTGAATCTATTTTTTTTAAATTTAAATGGTATACTTCAATTAAAGCACTAAAAATATTTAAAATGTTTTAGCTTAGTTATAGGTTAAGAACTAAATGGCTATTTATTTGTATTTTTTGAAAAACTCTTTTTAAAACAAATTTCAATATATAAATATGTTCCGATTTTTGCAAATATTTTTTGTATTTAGTTCAGAAATAACATATTATTTTTAGTGTATCACCGTCTAGTCACCATCAAATGACATCCGTGCACTTTTTGGTCGACAGTCTAAGTCTAACCCGTGCAGTCACTCGCTTCGTCAAGGTTCGCAAGGTCAATGATTTATTAGTTTATTTGTTATTTGTTCACCATTGCGTTGCGTTCTGTTCTGTTGTGATCTCCGGTTCGTTGTCTTGCTTTCCCCGCGTTTTTCATTTGCTAGGGAATGGGCAGGGGGGGCGGTGTGCCCACTGTCTGTGGCTGACAGTCAAAGCTCTTGGATCAGCCAGCTTTAGCGCCAGTTGAGCCGCAAATCCAGCGACCCCCGCCGCACCCACATCTAGCAGCACCAGTCGACAACCATTAAGAGGAGCAGTGACAATTTGAGTTGCATTTCCATTAGTCGGGCTGTGTCAATGGCTTGGCAAATGGACAAGTTAATCGGGGCATGTGTTCTATTCCGTTCGCCAGTTCGCCTTTATGGGCTCCGACAGCGACCAGCTGAGCCCCGCGGAATCCAGTTCAGTTTTATATTCACACACACTCGGATGCATTGCCGTGTGGCTTATATAGGCCACGACCTTCAAATGCAACCCCATAACAAATGTCGATCACTAGGGTTCAGGGTTCGGGGCTCGGGGTTCGCCATTCGGGGTGGCAGGACTGCAACCCCAGGACCAGGATTTCTGTTGCCAGGCGCTATTTCGTACCACATATGCAGCTGCATTTCATGCTGTTCGGCTTTTCCTTTTGTTTGCGCAGGTTCAAAAGTTATGAAATCTACTCTGCGAGTGTTTGCTTTACACTTTAAGATAAATATTTAATACCAAATATCCAGTTTCAGTAGGTCTTTAATTTTGTTTAATTTTCAATATTGAAAAAATATGCATTTTCTGGTGTGAAAATGCATTTAATATTTGTTAATTATCAATATAAAGATATTTGGTGTTTTTTAAAATCCTTAAAACAAAGAAATTCCCATGGATTCCAAATTTTAAGAAGATAGAAAAGGTATATGCAGGATTTCTGTTGCCAGATGGGATTGTATTTTTCCCATATGCTAAGTTTGTCCAAAAAAATATCAAATTTCAGGAGTTCTTCATTTTTGTTTAATTTTAAACATTTTTTAACACAATTTGATATGCACTTTCAAATGCACTTGTTATTGGTTTTCCCCTTAAAAACTTTTAAGCCGTTTTGAAAAGGTACTTGAAAGAAAACCAACATTTATTTCTGGAAAATGTTGTATACATTTTATATAAGTACTTCAAGTTTTAATAGGCTTTAAAGTACACAAATTAAATTTAAAAATTGTACTTCTTGCATATCTTAAAGTAAATTAATGAAATATGAAAAACAAAATCCAAATTTTCGTAATTCGAAGAGGACTTAAAGTGTATATTTGTATACTAAGTGGCATGGAAAAATATATAAAAACAAAATAGTTGTAAGCTATTAAATAACGAACTCTAGTGCCAGATATATAGGAATGCTTCGCAATAAATGACAACTGACCGCAATCCAAGCTGGATGATTCTATTACAGCGTCTTCAAGATTGTCGTTATAGAATTTCGAAAAGATAGACGACTGCACCGATGATTTATTACCCTATTTAGTGTCACAAATACGTGGAGATGAACGAGAGCACTTGCCAAAGATAGACGAGACCGGACCCGGAAAACTGGTAAATGGCTTTCAAGTTCAAGTGCAAGGCAATTACTGACAGACTGACAGAGATGCTAAAAAATACGTTAATGTGCGTTTCGCGGGAAGAAAAACTTGGAAAAGCGGTTTGATAAGACTGCTGACCAGAGTGAATATCGTCCTAAGATATTTTATACACAAAAGGGGAGACAATCGGAATAGAGGGTATACGAAGACTTTTGTTTAAAAGCTTTCATAATTAAATTGAATGCGGTCGCGGAGGAGGTGAGGTTTATTAAATTACTGCAGGCCGCATAGACAAAAAAACCCACGTTTGCGCAAACAGGGAGATAAACAAAGGCAACACAGCTGGCCAAAAAGCCGAAACCAGAAGGTGAATAAAATTAAACGTGTATTTTTGCTGCTTTGCAAACTCACCGAAACTCAAAAATTAATATCCAACTGGCAGGTAATTAATAAATTTGTTCTGCTTCTACATGTGTGTGCCAAATTGCCGGTAATTTACGAACTTTTCACTGTACACTTTCTTGTACTCTTTGGTAAATATTTACCCGCGCCAGCGAAATTCGAAATCGGAAAACGAAAACGAAAATGAAAACGTAGCTCACTTGTGGTTGGGCATACAAGTAATTATTTTATTATCAGCAGTGGCGGAACTGTATGGTAAGTACTTGAGATTCGGGTGAATTCCAATACGAGTCGCAAGACCCACTTAAAATTCCCCAAAAGTACTTTTGCACCGTCACAACAAATTGGTTTGTACAGAAGGGCACTTCAATGGAATTTAAACACAAGCAATTGCATTTGCATTTTCATTAAATGTTCCGCTTTCTCGCACTGCAAAACGCTTTTTTTCGAGCTAATTAATAGTGTTCCAGTAGGATGAGCAGCCTAGGATGGGTATGGATTGTTTCCTAGGTGGGGCAGATACATTTGTATCTCTCGGATACGCGTATACTTTTGTATCTTGCACTCTTGAGCACTTGCCTAGAGGGGCCTGTTTCGAAAATAAATATCCAGCACCGAAAATAACGCAGTGTTTACTTCTTCGATCGATGGATGTTTTTTGGGCGCACAAACGTGGCAGACCTGCGATTCCCACTTCCCGATCTTCGATTCCCTATTCCGATGAGGAGCTGTGAGCTATGAGCTATATAGCTAACCCAAACGCACGTGCAGAGAGTCGACGAATGACTGAGGCCAACTAGCGCCGCGATCGCCACAAAATATCAAAAGCGACGGCGACGAACGAACGAATTCGCCGCCGCCGAATGCGGCGAACAAACAAATGCTGAGGCACCAAATGACAGCATAACGACCTATATAGTATATAGTATATAGCGAGATCGAATCGAACCCAAGTTGCCCAAACAAGCGGCACAAAAATTCCACTTCACACACGCGCAAACGGAGTTCGCCGAGTTTGGTATAATAGTATCTGTGGGATATCTGCAATTCTTGAGTTCTGAAACTTGGTGGTGGCTTTTGCACCCTTACAAATGTTTGTTGTATCGTGTCATAATGTATACGTTACTGAAATACCTTCGTGACTGCAAACTGAATGGGTTACAATATGACTCAGGTAGCGCTGTAACCAGAACTTTGTTACTGAGTCTATGCATTTAGATACACTTCGAGCGATAAAAATTCGAGTTAATCACTTTAAGAAAATATTTATACTCGTGAATCAATCAGACAGTCAGGTTTTTCTCTAAAGAAGACATTCATAATAATAAAGCCCAGAAAATATGATTTAAATAATATAGAAGGTAATGTGAACATTTGGAAATATTTATACCACAATTTTATATATATTTATTTACTGCCAAGGCTCGACTTGTTTCTTTTTTAATTATTTAAACTTTACCAATTAAGAATTTTATATTTTTCAGATTAAAAATTCGAAATCCAAAGGTTATCTTTACTTGGTTTTTTTTAATTAAAAAACTCCACTTTACAAATTTTAAAAATCAAATCAGATGGATATACAAATTTTTTCAAATAAGCATTTGAGAAATCCATTTTTAACAGCTTTTAATAAGGAATTCTTAAAAAGTAATTTTGCAAACTTGACAGTTGTTTTTTCACCACGACTAATTCCAAATATTTACCAGCTGTTGGCAAATACAAGAGACAGATATCGCTATGCGACATTTTTACATACCTTCGCTTGGACGACAGAGAAAGGGGCAAATATTTTTCTGGATGACAATTGGGGAATCCCAAGAGGGATTCGGAGCAATCAAAACCGGTTTCTTTGTCAAGTGCATGCTATGCAAATATTTGGAGGTTGATCGCCAACAGAGGCCAATGGGTTTCATTAACTGGCGAGCACAGTGATATCGAGGGCCTCCAATAAATGGGAGCTTGCTTATCTAGCTTTTCGAATGTTTTTATCAACGATAAGGAGCGACTCCGGATACCTGCATTCATATATAAATACCAGAAATTTGGCCTACAACCATCAAAGTGGGCAAATGTAACTCTGTGAAACCTTGGTGCCTTATCAAACAAAATCATTGGCCCACTTTATTGATTTTGTAAAGAAAAACTCATTCAACCAGTGAAGTTTGAATAAAGTTAACATGCATGGTTTATTTTTTGAGATGTTATTTTAATAATTTGTACTATTTTATTTCCAAATCAAACACCTTTTTAAATCACCGATGATTAATTCTCAAGGAGTCAATGATAACAATGCAATTAGCTTTGAAGCTATACATTTATGCAGTTCATTCAATATCAGTTTCGATTCTTAAGTGGCAATCAAGTTTGGACAGCCTATTAATAGACCATTCGATCGAAATATAATTTCGGTTGACTTAAGAGATTAGCGTTGTTTAAATTTATGAGGTCTTCGCAAATATTTACCGATGGCGCTCACACCTCGCAGTAATAAAATAATTAGCGTCCATTTGAAACCAATTATCACATAAACACTCATAGGCTTATGCCACGCGATTTTTAGTTTTTTTTTTTTATTTCGATGGGTATAAATCATGCGAAAGTGAAATTATGTGGCATAATGTTGCGCATACGCCATGTGTCAAACGAAAGCCCCGTGACAAGTCACTTGACAAGTGTGGGGTGCTGAAAAAGAACCCAAGGCGTATGGGCAAGTATAGAAATAGGAAACAAAAAACGAACATGCACGAGTACTTAGATCAAATGATTTAATTAGCACTGGCCCCTCAATTGTGTTCATTTTAATTACATATATGTATTTTATCAGCCGTCAAAGCTTACGGCTGCGATAGCCTCAAAGGAGGAGGTAAGTTGTCGTGGCCCATGTGTCAATAAGTCAAATGATGTTAATTAATTGAGGTCGATAGCAAAATGCTCTGCAACCGACAGCCTGCCATAGACTGTATTACGTTTGGTCGTAATTACCTCAAAAGGCACTGTTACACAACCACGGAATCCTCTAACCGAAATCGAAATACACCCGCAAGACTAATTATTCGCCATGGACCACTGGGCCACTCTGGCCAAACTGCAACGCAATAATGACAAACGACCTAAGGGAATTTCCAGCAATTACTTATGTTTGTACTACAAGTTGTACAATTTTAACTATCGCCTAACTGAAGAAAATATTTTTGAATTTGTGTCAACTTACTAATTGTCTTTTAAAAAAATTATACACTCCTTACTCCAAGGTAGCACTTTGAACAGCCAACAGATAAACCCAAATCAGTCAGCTTTCAAAAATAGCATATTGTCACATTCAAAAGACTTTGGATTCCAAAATTAAATAGCTTTATCGCAGTTTCATCACATTCCCTGAAGAGCTCCTACGAATATCAGCAATTAATGTTCAGATAATCAAAACAATTTGGCTTTATGCACTGCCTTCGAGTTGTTGAAGTGGTGCTGTGCTATCCGATAGGCAATGCTGCCTGGACGAACCAGCTTCTGCTGCAAAGCATCCCCGTAGAGCTGCACCATTGAAGGCTCCTCTTCCACGGGCTCCAAATAGGCAGACAAGCCGCCCATCAACTGAAAATATTCAAAATAACCAGAACTAGGTTTGCTTATTTAAACTAAAATTCATTTATGTACGCACCAAACTCTCATCGCAGTTTATAAACCGCACTGCCTGCACATGCTCAGACCACAGACGCCTTCGCCACTTGTTATCGTACTTTTGGGCCAATGGCAACAGCACCAGCGAACTGAACAGCTCATCGCCATAGCTGGCTGCCTCGAAGTGTTCCACAAAGAGATAGTAGAGCGGCTCGAACCTGGCCTTATCTACCAGCTCCGCATCAAAGTCAAAGTCATGCGAGGCGTTCTGCTTGTAGAAATCCATCAGGCAGTCCCGGAGCAGCTCATGCAAATCCGGAGCCAGAAACTGTGAGTCGGGACCCATGAAGGCAATCATCAGATACATTAGCTTCTCCAGCGGGCTTACAATCTGCAAGCCCTCTTGCTCCAGTTGCCGCACGAAAGTCAACGTCATGCGGACCATCTGGTTTTCTGCTCGGCAAAAACAAAATATTTGTAATTCCCAAGAATAGCAAAGTTGGAGATGTTCGTTCTCACCTGAGCATATTGCCGCTGGCCGCTGGTGAACATTTTGCAAGTAATTGCTGAGGATAAGCCGCAGCTGGAAAAAAGGCCAGTCGGCAGGCAGGATGGGTGCTTGGGTATAACTCAAGGATAGTGACGGCTCCGAGTTGTCCTGGGGGAAAGCAAAAAAAAAATTTATAAGTATGATGGAAGAAATAAGAGATGTTTAGCTACATCGACAAAAATTAATGGGATGTCTGGCAAAATTAGATTTAATTATATTTAATACTAATAATGCTTTTAAACTCTTTAAACACAAAACTTATAATTCAACTTGAATTCATTAATAAGTACTATAAAAATAAAAAGAATAGCAATGCATAAATTAAGGTTATTATCATATAAAAGTTATATTTTAAATTATTTTAAAATTCCTGCAGAGGTTATTTTTCAAAGATAACTTATTGTTTCTTATTGAGAATTTTTAGCCTAAAGCTGCAAAATAAAAAACCTTTAATTGTAACTCTAGTCACAACAGGTATATCATAATATATTACTACATAAATATTAAAGGCAAATAACATTCTTGGTTTTTCAGGATGCAGCAAGTCTAATTTTTAATTAGGACTCTAATTATTTATAAATGGATATTGGTTCTCTAGTGAAAATAAGTTTTCCCTTATTAAAGTGTCATGGTATACGTACAGCAATTATGTGTGGATAGACCATTTCCAGGCATGTTTGTTGCAGCAGCTTAAGACTAGCTTCGTCCAACTTCACGAACTCTCCGTTCAAGATGTAGCGCTCAAATGTGCTTTTGATCTGAGTGGCATGGGCGGTGGACAGGCAGCATAGGTAGTTGTAGACCAACTGCAGCAACTGCTGGCGCTCCAAGTAGGTCTCCATTCCGTCCGTGGTCAGGAGCTGGTGGATGAACCTCAGCTCGCTGCGGGCAAAGAAATTGGTGGCCAGGACGCGGTTCAGTTGGGAACTCAACTGGCGCAGATACTTGGCCAGCGGCTCCAGCACCGGCGGTTGCATAAGCGCCGCAAACAATGACTTCTCGCCCATCTCCAGCGAAACGGCGAGCAGGGCCCAGAGGTTACTCAACAGGTGCACCGGATACGTCTCACTGACAATCAACTGCGGACCGTAGTCGTGCATCAGCACTGCGCCCACATTGGGCAACGCCGCATGCACGTGGCGCCGATCAACAGGGCGTCGCAGCATTACGGATCCCTTGCTGCGAAATAGCAATTAAATGTGATTCAACCGGCGTCTTCCACACTCAACTTACTCCAGGTCATGAACGCTTGCTATGAAGCCGCTGGACTGCACGAATTTCGGAAGGATGCTGCGCAGGAAGGGCTGGAAACTGGTAGTTCCTAGGTAGCCATTGCGAGAAAACCAGGTGACTGCATACAGGGCAGCACTCAAAAGCGTCATCTGGCTGAACTAGGAATAAAAATTATAATACAAATGCACGTTTATAAAGTGCAAAGGTTTCAATGGGACAAAGCGCGGCATTGACTCAATTTGATCTTAAACCTGATAACAGAGATCTACTGGAATCAGTGACCATGACAACTTACATCTTTGATCTTTTCGACTCGGGCAGCTGAATGCAGCCAGCTGCAGCAGCAGTTGTTCAGCGATTCCAGAAGCAGCTTCTGACCCTCGACGTCGCATGCTCCGCTCTCGCCACTTGCCACCAGTGCGACCAACAGGGCGGATGCGTGTTGGCGCACCAGCCGCGATCCGCCCACTTGCTCAAAAGTACAATGATTGCCATGCCAGTCCAATAGCTGACGAAGGGCGGGCTGGAACTGCCTGAAAATGAGTTCAAATCATAGTTATTATCAGCACTCGGTATTGGCTATAAAAATGAGCTGCCGTCTAAACGAAGCTCAGTTCGACTTAGTCAATTTTACGGCCGGATTCAAAATCATTTATACAATGGCCTCCTGGAACTTCGGACTACTTCTGGCGGTGTTCCTTATATATGATTCAATTCCTGTAAACCAAGGAGTAAGTTTTTTCATAAAACTGCTTGAAAATGCACTAAGTTTCGCTCCATAGATGGAGATTAACCCCATGATCATCAAACAAGTAAAGAAACTACAATTGCGATGCTTAAATCAGACAGGAGCTTCCTTAGGTAAGTGACATTTATAGGTATAAAACTCAGAAGGAATAAACAAATATCCGAAAAAATAAAAGAATTATTGGAGCAGTCGACCAAGAATAGAGTTATACCCAACGATCCACACATCAAATGCTTTGTACACTGCATGTTTGACATGTTCGGACTGGTTGGTATACTCTACATAAATACATAAAAAAATGTAAAAACTAGACCATCTTGCCCACAGATTGACTCGCAGAACGTCATGCACCTGGAGTCACTGCTGGAAATTCTACCAGAGCAAATACACAACACAATCAATGGACTAGTCAGCGCATGTGGCACCAAGAGTAGGTACACTATTTTGGTAAATATATATCGATTTATATGGAACGCTCCACAGAGGGAAAAGATGGCTGTGACACCGCTTTTGAGACCATCCAGTGCTACATCGCAGTAAATGGCCAATTTTTATGGGATGAGATAATAGTGCTACTTGGGTAGCGCTCACCCACCTGAACACATCCCGATCCACGATTCCCAAGAGCAGCAGACAGCGCAGGATGCGCAGTGCCTCGATCTGAACGCGCACCATCTGGACCTGCCAATGAGATTCCCTTTAATTCATATACATACTTTGACATAAATTATACATAAATTCTAATACAAACCTTATTATCTTGAAGGAACAAGTATTGTTGCAGCCGAACAATTAGGACTCTTTTAGAGAGACTCTTGGCTATATCCAAGTGTTGGCAAATCAACACTCGAATCAGTTTTAGAAAAAGAACTTGGGGCTGGCCATAAAACTGACTATTTCCATTCGAAGAGGGTAGAAAATGGGTGAAAAGTATATCTATAAGATGGCTTTCGTTTGCCAACTGCCGAGCCACTTTGAGACTTGTGCGAGCGATCCTTATAAGCAATTTCAGGCAGGACTCTACTGTGCTATTGTCTGGTTTCACTGAAACCAAGATGAATCTAAAAGCAGAACTTTGTTAGGTATAATTCATAATAGACTATATAATTCATAATAGCTTACCTGATCCTTTGCACTATATTTGTTCTGAGCAGGCAGTCCATTAAGTCAGTCTCCGCCAGTTGAAAGTCATCCATGGACATGCGACTCTCCGACTCATCTTCCTCTACTTCCGCGCGCACAGATTGACTGGTGGTCAGTAGTTTCATGGTGCGTTGTAGAAAAGCTATAGAATTGGTATCTGTATTTCCTTCTTTGTCATCGCTGCCATTTCCCAAAACCTGCAGCGTTGGCTGCCAATGACAGTACGCGTTATCCTGAATATGATCAAGGAGCACTTCGTCCGTATCGTTGTAGAAGAGGTTGGCTAGAGCTCTGCTTACAACTTCAAGTTGTGCGGGGGCATTGTCATCAAGACCATAGCGCAGTAGGAAGAATATTTTCGATATTGGCAGGGACAGCACCTGATCGTAGAAACCCTGGTTATATATGCTAAAGATCCCAGCTATGGCTCCAAAGGCGGATATTCTTTGTTGTAAGACAGTGGATCTGGAAACAATTTAATGTAAGATAAGTAAACATTATCGTTAAGGGTTTGAAGAGCTCACCTAGCCAGTCGAAACAGCTCTTGAAGTGCATAGCCCGGACGTTCTGCCTCCTCGCCATGTAGATACAGCTCTCGTTCATCCAATGGCTTTGAAATATCCTGATCCTTAAGCGTGTGGGGCAAGAGTACACCCTTCCAATCGAAGCGGGCATTGAACTGCTGTCCTGGCTTCAATTCGCTTACCTTGGTTGGAATGTCCCGCATCCACGCCAGCTTGTGTTCCTCCACGAGATTGAAATTAACCCAATTGCCTGCATCACTCTGTTGCAAAAGCTCTAGAGCTGGATTCGAATGTGATAGAGAGGAAATCTCTGGACTAGGGACTTCTGAAGACTGTATGGTTTTAGGTGGCTGTGGTGGTGCCTCAATTATCCTGGGAGAAGCTGTTTTTGCCACAGGTTTTTGACTGGCTTGACGTTTCTTGGACAGCAAAGCAATCAGTGAGGGATCTGTAAGGTAATTTCTTGTTTATTAAAGTAATAGTACTTATATAAAAGCTAATTTTTACCCAAAGAAGCCATCAACCGTTCCTTCTCTGCCAAAATATCCTTTTCGCTCATTTGGCTTAGGACATTAAGGTTTTCCTTGTGCAGTTCTTTGCCCAGTTTAGCATCTTTTACTATAGAACTTGTATCATTTATTGGTGAATCCGACTGGATTTTCGATGTTTCAGGATTCTGTGGACGTGATCCCAAAAGTTGTTTGGCAAAAATGCTCAAGGGTTTGTTGGTGTTGACCTTAAGTAAGCAGAATCATTATTTACATATTTACATGTACCACAATTTTTTGCATGATTAAAAATACCTGTCTGATTGGCTGAAAGACAGGCCGTATGGATTCTTCATTTCTTTCTACAATTTCACCTAATACATGGCCTAGGGAACTTAGATATATTTTAGTTCCCTTCACATCGCCCAGAATGTTTTCCTGAATTTCATCAAGCAGAACTTGGTTGACATGTGTTCTACTCTCTTTGGAGGCACTTGTTGACATCTTTGGAAGTTCTTCAGCTGCCGGAGAAAGTTCTTCTTTTTTTTCTGGAACGGAGGTAATACGACCCAGTTTCGCCTGCTCGCGTCTCTGGGCAAACAGTGACACCTTAGTGGCTACAAATTTTGGTACATAAGCAATGTATTTCATTAAATATTTTGCAATATGGTCTTACGCCTATCCATTCGCACAAAGGCCGCAGCAGGCTGGAAGTCGGGATTTTTCGCTTTCTCCGCATTAAACTCAGCTGCCATTCGCAGGACATCGTCCTCGCTTTCGCCTGGCTTCAGTTTTTTGAACATTTTGGCCGGAAAAACAAAATAAAATATTTCAAAACAAATGCGAGTCGGGAATAGTGTGACCGTATCTTGACTGACAGCAAATACCTATTAAATAAGAGAATCGGACAATCGCTCTAAAAATATCGATAGACTTAGACTCTTATCGGAATTTAGAACATTTATAATTTGAAATCAGGCGGTTAAATTCTCAAATGCAAACATATCAGTTAGCCTTACGAGAGCCAGAAAAAGCTCTTCAATTTGTTAAAGTCCTATAAAATATTTTAACTACATATTTTATTTCAAGTTTATTTTGTATTCAAGTAGAAAAAACGATTTAATAATACATGCATAAGCCAGTGACAAATTGTTTCCTATTTTCCATCCTTTTTGAAAGTGGTGCCCGTGTCGGACAAACATTTATTAAGCGATTGCTGAGCCAACAGTGTGTCCTTGTGGGGCAAAGCAGCCACATGGAAGAACATCTCGATTCCCTCCTTGAAAAGTTCAATAGCCTCTCCGGTTTTCTGGGCCACCATGGCGCGGGCAGCCTCTCGATATAGTTCCTCGATCTTGATCAATTTGGCTACACTTTCCTTAAGAGAAATGTTTTTGCGGCAGCGAGGACAGCGCACATCCTTCGCCAAGTCCTTGGGAAACTTGAGCAAGTTAACGCAGTTCGCTGAAGTGCACCTTTAATAAAATTAAATTAAAATTTTTATATAATATTATCGATTCTATTTTCGATTTAATACCCACCAGAATCGCACTTGTTTGTCCAGTTTCTGGAACAAAGGCCAGTTCTCCTGGCAGGCCATGCAACTGCAGCTGAAGGAGTATCTGCCCCGCAAGTTTCGCTGCCTCTCCTTGAGATTCGTTTTGATGAAAATGGGTCCGTAATTAACCGCCACCACTTCGTTGGGCCTATGTGGCTTGTTGGCCGTGAGGACTAACTTTTTGCCCACAAAATGGCAAGCAGTGCTAAAAATAAATCGTTTTAAAAAATTAATAATATAAATAAATAATAAATTATAGTGAAGATTCCATTAGCATTTCAAATATTGTTTATATACAAAAACCCACCTGGGCCAGCACTCGTGATTGAAGTAGGAACCAGTGCCATAAAGTCCAGCAGCCACATGCACCATCTTGCTGCCGTCGAACCGATGCTCCTCGGTTACCTGGGTCTGGTAGATCTGGTGGGCATTGTACTGGAGCACCTGCAGCAGCCCCAGCAAGGCGGTGGCCACCTGCAGCTCCACGGCCGTGGGATTCACGCCCTCAGTCTTGCGACGCCCAAAATAGAGGGACTTCTGGAGGATGCGCATGAGGAAGCCAGCCATCAGGGATCGCTGCAAGTAGTCCTCCGGCTGGCGCTCGTCCTCGTGGGAGCACATGTGCTCGAACAGCAGGTTGGCAGTGGCCAGTCCCTGCTCCAAGTTGGCCGCCTGCGTGAAGACGCGCAGGGCGATGAAGCACAATATGGACATTCCGGAGCCAATCAGCAGATCCATGAACTCGCACTCGAACCGATGGTAGCTGGAGCAAGCCTCACCCATGCACTGAGCCGAGCAGAAGGCGACTCCCGAGCAATGCAGACAGGAAACTGGAGTGTGCAGTCTAAAATTTAAAGTTTTTTCATATAGAGATATATCCTGATAATATAAGGAGTAATTTCACCTCTTAAAGCAGTTGTGACAGTGGGTGCCAAAAAAACTGGGATCCAGACAGGCGGCCACTGGTTCCTCACAGAGCAGCACATCGCCCGTCCTTATGCCTTCGCTGGCCACCACAAATCGACCCTTCTCCTTGGTCTCAACCAGCTTCACTACCTTGGAGGCACCACTCAGTTCGGGGTTCTCGCCATGGGCCAACTGTGGCACCTGCTCTGAGGAGGCCACTTTGGCAATTGGCTTCACTGCAGCTATTTCCTTGCGACACAGGGCGATGTGGTTGGGATCGGAGCCAGCCATCTTCTCGGCAATCTTTAGTGAGATCTCAGCACGGGCCGGTTCGCCCATGACTGCAAGAAATTAAATATTAATTATATTATTTTATTCATAAATTTCAGAAAATCCATTAAAATTAGTCAAACCCCACAGCAGCTAATGGTTTTTATTACATTGATTATTTTTTGAAGTTAAATTTATTTTACCAAAGAAAATTAATTCAACTAAAATATTCATTTCAAACTTATTCATCATAATGAACATTTTTTTGAATATTTTTAGGTGATGATCACACTGATAATAAAATTATATTTTAGTTTAACATGGTTAAACCTGTAGGGCATTAATGGTTCACCCACCTGCATAAGCTTTGGCCATCTTGCAGTAGTATTCCACACTGGACTTCAACTCCAGTCCAAAGTTGGTGGCCAGCTTGAGGTCACTCAGGGCAGCCTCCCCCTCGCCCAGGCGGATCAGGATGGAGGCCCTCGACCTGTAGGCCAGGGCCAGGGTGAGGCCATCGTCGATGACGGGATCGACATTCCGGTCCGGAGCCCGCATCACGGCCAGATTGGCGGCCATCAGGGCCTGCTGCAGCAGCTCCCTGCTCTCCACGTCTTCGCCATTGCCATTGCCATTGGCACTCATCAGATAGAACTTGTCCGCCTGGGCACGTCGCTGGGCGGAGAAGAGGGCATCCTTCTGCTTGAAGACGGGCTGAACGTGCTCCAGGACACCCAGGACGGGATCACACACCTCGCGGTCGCTGAAGATCGACAGAACACGGGCCGCATTGGACTTCAGTTTGCCAAAGTAGTTCCGCAGCCACTTGTCGCCACATGCATCCCGCACATCCACGCAGAACTCGTTAAAGAATCCCCTCTTTTCCGACTGAACTGTCTGCGCCGAGCATATCTGATGATAGGACGTGTCGAACTCCATTGTTACTCCAAATTATGTAAAATCCTATTCAGATTTTCAGTGCAGCGGATGAAAAAATGATCTCGTCCGCGTTTTCCGACTGAGTATTGAAAACAGCTGGCGGACGTTCGCTCTCCAAAAATAGCACCGATCGTTCAGTTCGCCGCATTATAAATACTCGACGGTGAATTCTGAACTAGAACCAGTAGTCATCGGTTTTCGCTTTCGATATATTTTTGGGATTTGATTTATTTTGAACTTTCTTCCACTTAAAACGCCAGCGATCAGTTATAATATTCATTTTTATTTGTAACTGGAATCGAGCTTATAAATCACATTAAATAATTTATTTAAAAATTAGCTAAACGTACAAAAATATAACAATATGTATATCAGAGTATTTATAGTTATATATTCGTAGTTAAATGTTTTAAGTATATTTTCTTCGCCTGGAAAACATTAAAGTTAAGTTTAAATTTTCATTAAGTTTAAGATTTTTTCATGGACTAGATAGACTTTGACTTTGTCAACCATTCGTTTTTCAGTTTGGAAAGACCTTTAAGTAAAGAAGAAGAGAGTATTTTCTTAAACATTGTTCTGTAGCACTCCGTTCGTCATAACAAATACGGGCTTAGGGACAAAACTTAAATTATCTCTGACTAGATGTATCAGAAAATCCTGTGGAATTGAGAAACATAAGACTAATAAATTATAAACAAATTCTGTGTTGAAATTTCATTTTAATTGTTGTATTTATTTGCTCGAATAATGTTTGCATGGTTTTCAATGGTCAATTTTAGTTAAATAGGTCAAATGATTTCATAGAAATGCGGTGTTGCGGTCAAGCATGTTTAGGGGTAATGAAAAATCATATTTAAAGAGTCATTATTTTCACTATAGACGTACAAAATTCAATTGGCTAATTAAGAGTAAGGTACAGATTATACATAAACTTTTAAATTCAGAACCGTTACAATGTGTATATAAAAGGATTAAACTTAAGATTGGTCGGGTTCAGATTCACATGATATATTAAATAAATTACATGGTGTGTGGATGTTGTGTTGTGTTTTGTTTGTTAGCTTTAGTCACAATTAATCTCGTTGGCTTCAATTGCAATACGATCTAAGAGAAAGTGTTACTAAACTTAACAAATAAAATGCTACAAAAAGTTTCAGCCTCGCCGTCGAACTTGTTCAAGACTGCGACAGCTGCGAAGCTTACAAGTCGGTATTATCGTAGGTATATGTGTATATATGTGTATATTATAAACTATTATCATCACATTGTAAACGTTAAGTGTTTCTCATTATTTTGTGTAATCCATTAGTCTAAGCAGAAACGAGTACATCGTAGTTTTAATGTCTTTTGTGTTTAAGCTTAAAACGCTGCCGAATATCTATATGTTCATTAGGTTTCTGATTCCCTTACATTCAGCCTGCCTCGCTCACTCTGATTAACGCTTTTTTTTCACTATTTCGCTTTTTCGCTTTCGAAAGCAGTCGGATAGGACAAACTGAAAACCCGTGAAACTCCGCAAAGCCGGTTCCGTTTTTGGTATGTGTGTTTTTGGCAGTTTACTGAGTGCGATTGCCCTCGAAGTAGACTGCGTACATTTGTAAATAAATTAGCACTTAAGAGATAGAGTGGCCTAGACCTACTTGTAGGTCGCAGGATAGATAGCCTAAGAAATGTGTGGGATTAGCTCGCATCATTCACGCGCCAAAATGTAACATTTTCTCGCCTTTGCATTTATAAATAAATTAGCCGTAGTATCACTTATTTTGTATTTTAAGAAAATAACCAAACTAATTCAACTATAAAAACTTAAAAGGATAACCCAGAACATGGAAGAGGCCTGTGTTTGTTTAGCTTTACACTTAAGGAAAGCGGCACGAGACTGTCTCGATGCAGCAGAGAGCGAGTGGCGGACGATTTGGCTGGCCGTCTTAACCTACCGCTACTACTATACAAATGGAGCACAGCTTGGGCAGGATCACCAGCAACCAGCCGCCTGCCCGGCCGCAGCCCGATCCGCCCTGCAGAGCGGAACCACAGCCGGACGACCGGGCCGAGTCGAGCCGCGTTGACCTGATCGGAGCGAGATTGGGGCAGACAGACATCTCACGACATCTTGATGCCCAGGGCGCGACTCGTATACTCGTACACCACGTAGCTGATGGACACCGCCGGCAGCACTTTGAGGAAGTTGGGCGTGATGCCGCGGTACAGCCCCGTCAGACCCTCCTGCCGCACGATCTTGCGGAAGAGGCCCGTCATCGTCTCCTCGCCACTGTGCGCATCGCTGCTCTTCAGGGGTATCTGCGTCTTCCGCTTCTGATTGGCAATGGTTTCGGCGGCTGCAAGAGAAAATACGAAAATAATTATAGCATTGCGATATATAGACTACTAATCACTTTCAAATACAAAGAAATTAATGATGAATATTGATAACTAACTAATAAATCAGTCATAGTTCCTAATATATTTGTTCAACTGATAAAATGTTTACTAAGACTTCACTATTAAGATTTATTTAATTTGAAAGTCTTTTCATGACTTATCTATAAAGTCAGTTATATATAAGTTTTGAAGGATGTTCCAAATAAATTTGTGCAACTGATATTTTAATTTGAAGTATTGATAACCAACTGATTTAATTAATCTATAATCCCAACTATTGTTGTTTAACCGATACGTTAATGAAAATAGAATCAAGTTTAAAGTTTAGTTTAAATGTAGCCCTTGTTGTTTGCCATATTCCTCACCTTGAGCCTGTAGCCGAGTGCGCACCAGGGCCAGCGGGTAGGAGCAGAGCTGTCCCAGTGTGCTCGATGTACTGCCGCAGGCGAGGAGCACCAGGAAGCTGGGCTGCTCGTTGTTGTCGTGGTTGGCAATGTACCGTCGCTTGAGGGTCTCGTACACCGCCAGATCGATGCCGGCGTAAGGCAGGATGCCCAGGATGTTGGGCACGTAGCCGCGGTAGAAGCTGCGCACTCCCTCGTGCTTGTAGATCTTGGCCGCGGCATCGGCAATACCCGCGTACTGACCCGTCTTGCGGAGCGCCAGACGCGTCTTTAATACTTCCATGGGGTAGATGATGGTCTGTGAAATTCCGCCTGCCGCAGCGCCCGCGTAGAAACGCTCCACGATGCTCATCTGCCGGCTGGCATCCTCGCCGCGGATCAGTCGCTTCATCTGCTCGTAGGCAGCGAACTTGAAGGCAGTTTCGGGGGCAATCTTCAACACATTGATGCCATTGCCTCGCCACATGCTTCGCGATCCGCCTTCGTTCAGCATGATGTGCATGCACTCTGAGATTCCCATTCTTTGCGTTTGTACCTACATCGAGAGGATTCAATTGTTTTAATATTTATATGGTAGTCATTTAAATGTTAGCAAGAGACTAACCTGCAAGTACACTTTGATCCTGTCCAGCGGCGCTGTGCACGTCCGGGAAACTGCTCCGGCAATGCCACCCGCCACCAAGTGTCGCCACCAGAGGCCCGTCTGCATCTCCTTTTGTGTGAAGTCATCAGGTACATTCATATCCTCGCCAATGTCGAGGTACTGTAAGGAACAAAATGGAAAAGGTTAAAACAATTGAATACATTTGGTTTCTGGCTATAGGATATAGGCTATATAGGACTAAGCTAGTATATGTTGATTAAAATGAAAGACTACTTAGTAAAGAAGGGTGATGGGATTATAAATTTAATTATTGCATGCAATTTTCCTAGCAGCGAGTTAAAAATACAACATATAAGCAAAGCGATTAAACAATATAAATAAAAATGAGATTTTCTACCACAACTTCTTCGACAGGTCGACATCCTGGGACTTCTTCTTCCTCAACCTTAACCCAATGCTTGAGCACAGCCATGTGTTAATCTGCTCTGCTCTCAAAAACAACCAGGTGCTGGTGCTGCCGTGAGGTAATATCAATATATTTGCAGACTGCCAGTGCAGAATGCAAAGTGCAAATGAGTGATGTGATGGGCGAACTACGCAAGCCACACGCGCCACGTAAATCCCCATCGCCTGAATGAGAATTGCGGAAGCGGGCGAAAAAGAACGATGCAACGCAGCCGTAAACAAATGTTATATCATTCACGTTAGTTTGGCTGCCTGAGCGAAAAGCACACATGCAACTATATATCGGGTTCGTGCCGCAACTATATACTTAATTTTCTCGATTTCTGTTTTCCTCAGACGTGCCAGCCTCACCGCCCCGAAAATAATTATAATTGGCCCGCCTTTTGTACAATACTTCGCCAATTGGTTGTGCAATTTGGCGGATCTCTTTAAAAAAAAAACTAACGCCGAATAGGCCGGAATGAGAAGTGGAATTTTGTTTATTCCTATGAATTGCACAGCTTATGGCTTTAAATCGAATAAATGCCGCTGATAGGCGAAAAGCTGTCTGAAATTGATAACAATTATCAAGTCTTGTGATGTCTAAAGCTTTCGAGCTAGCGAAAACCGCACTGAATCCGATTCACTCCCAGTGGCAGAGTTATAAGGAAAATTCGCACAAGTTCAGGGCGAAAATGAGAGGTTATTACACTTTTTCCCCTCACGGCCGAATGTCATTTAAATTAATTTGGACAATAGGCAAGCGAATAATCACAGCACTAAAATGATTTGTTTATCTATTTAGCATGGCAAGAAATATCCAGTATTTCCCGGTAAACACATCCGCTTTGGATGTGCTAAAACACATTTTGCGTGCTTGTCACATTCACACGGTGACAATTTTGGAAAATACTTTTCGCAGAATGTCAAACCAACCCTTGATCATGATGGAAAAGGAGGGTTAAGTTCACTGAATGGGTTAAGTGTACTTAACAATTTAAACAACTTGAGTTTGCACTCATAATTAGCGACTAGCAATCACATGGGGCCCATTCTCTGGATTGTGGGAATTAGTTGCTCAATTAACAAAATGGAATATTAATCTGGTTGAAAAAGAGCGATGGAAATTTTTTGGAATGTTAATTGGCCTCTTATTGCAACGTCATTCGTGATGGAATTTATAATTTCCGAATTGTTATATATATTTTATATACAGATACCAAGTCACATGACTGCGAAAAAGAGCTTTTTTTATAGACAATGATCTATTTATATCTCAGCCGTGAAATTGGCGCATAAACGTAGAAACGGCCGTGAAAGGAGCGTAGTCTTGATAAAAGAAAAACAGGTTAATAGACGATTAACCTAGGTTTTTAAAAACCATGAATGAACGATCGTTGATTACGAATAAGCCATTACAAACTTTTAAACGCCTTGGACTAATACAAATTCAAGGCGACTACGCTTGAATGGTCGATCGAGCAAGCTATGAAGGCTAAAGGTGTCCGATATCTGGGGTTTTTTCAAGGCATATTGGTAGAGTAGATCGTCGACCGACCGATGAACTTGACTCATGCCCGCAGAATTCGCTGCGAGTCAAATTCCCCGTCGACGTCAGTCAGTTTCAAAGTATACACCAGTGTAATGTAAATATCAACACGTTTATAACAGAGAGAAAACTGTTGACGTCACGCAAATTGTGGGGGCTTGACCAAAACGTGGATAAGGGGCCAAGGGAGGGGTCGTCACAAGGTGCTGACTCAGTCGCCCACTATGCGTATACTTGTTACACTCATATGTTGAGTTGAGGCACGTTAACACACATACGCCCTGTTGGCCAAGAGCACAAAAGCGTGACGTTTGCAAGCGCCTGGCAACAAGTATAAAATGTTTAAAATCGAGAGGAAACTAAAAAAAAAGAGGGAGAGCCACGCGTATCGCAAATCTTAGGCCAATCGCCGCGAGTTTGTGTGTGTGTGTGAGCAAAGTATGTCGTCTTCGCCGATCGTTAAAGTTAAAGACTGTGTGCAGGGTGACTTCGGGGAGGGGGACGGACCGGTTCCATATCAGCACGTCAGCCGACGGAGCTCGTTTAAGACCGCCATCCATCGATCGTCTGTTGCTAGGCGACTTTAACGTCCATGGGGCAACTTGAAAAACGAACACCAAAACCACAAGACGACCAAATGAAATATTGTGTAAGTACAAGTGCAGCGAACAATTGCAACAGCTGCGAAGTTGAATAGCGGAATGGAAATTAAATCGCGCTGCCATTTCGAAGGGTATTTATAGATGCACAGAGAAAAAATATCAATAAAATAGCTCACAACTGGAATAGCAAACAATTAAAGCCCAAACCGTAGCGGTTTATTATAGATTATTTATGAGAATTAATAGTTAATATTTAATTCTGGTTTATTGACATAATAAAGATAAAGTTAACTCATTAGTTGTTTTGTTATTCTCCATGTTACAGGGTAAATCCCATAAAAAACAGAGACTGCCTCATGGTGATCCCCATTGAACTTCCAGGAAAAACCACAAACGATAAGATAATCACAGCTAATAATTGACGAATGAGTCAGCTTCCGCTGCACTTGCTCGTAAAAAGTATCGATTCTTAGAATACACCAGCCTGAAAAGGATCGTAAAGAGGGCCTGTGATCAACCTACCCGTCCCATCATATCCCGGAATATGACCACGAAATCCTCCATCATGTCGCCAGCGACTGCCATTTGCTGGATATTGTGGTAATCGACGGGCAAATTGTACTGATAGGTGCTATTCCGCAGCATCTTGTCACGTTTGCACTGTTTCACTTCCGATCCAAAACTGCGTTTTCCGTTTCCGCCTATTTTAGCTACGGAATGTGGCTTTCACTGTTCAAAAAACAATTGCAAACTTTCACTCGAAGCTGTTACAAAATATATGTGTTGTGCAGCTCAGCAGCTCTCTTTGGTTTTTGTAATTTTCTTTCGATATTTTCTTTAAATATAGATTATCTTGTCGATGCTGTGGCCTTTTAGAGCGGCCAGACTTTGCCCGATTCGCTTGATTGCAATTGTGTTTACACTTGTCGCGAAAGAGAACAGCGCTCGAAGCTCAATTATATAACTACGCTCCAGTGCAGAGGCATTTATTTCAAATTGGGGCTTGGGGTTTCGACGCGCGCACAACCAACGCGGGAGCCAGCTGACTGAAGACTAAAACCGAATGTGAGAGCCTCGTCGATCGCCGCCGAAGCTTCGCGATATAATAGCTGTTCGCCCGAGAGCAAAGTACACTCGTCGTGGGTTTTTGTGTGCTTTTCGCGACTACCTCTCTGGTTCCCTCTGATTTGATTCGTTTTGATGGGACAGCGCGCGTGCGGCCTCTGAACAACCCCTACCAGGGAAAACAAACCCCCACCACCCATCCAGAATCGGCTTCTTCCCAATTAGTTATCATTATTTGAGCCTTTTCTCGACACCCATTTCCCATGCCCCTTTACGTTTTTTCCCACTTATTTTTGACAGTCAAAACAAACAAATAAAGGAAAGGAACGTCTGGGGATGAAGGATCGAAGTTATATATACCCTACACCTAAAACATGTTAGATAAAAAATCGTATACACAAATAACACATAAATAATGGGTTTCTAATAAAACTTGATCAAATCCAATCTGTATATTACGGGTTGAAATTTGCAAACGTAATTCCAAATACGTAATACATTTTATAGATTATGAATTTCCAAATACACATTATTAATATACAGAATTAAAAATAAATATATTTCTTACAAAACTTAATAAAATTAAAATCTCTTTTATTTAGCACTTGACTATACTTTATACACATGTATATTCTTTCTTAATCCTGCTCACATATTTTAATTTTATTTTACAATTACCATATTTATTTATTTTAGCGGTTTTCTTATTGGAATTGCAATTCTCATGCATTTTAAAAGAATATAATTTCCAATTCAGAAGAAATTAATTAAGCGAAATCTAAACAGCTACTGGAAATCAGCACGCTGTTCCAACTCCAAACTATGGGGTATGAAAAGTTAGTAATAAATGATATCTTTAGTCAATGGGCCAGACACTTTAGGCATTTATATGCCTGTTATTGTTTACACGTTTCGATTCTTTATCACAAAGCCACTTTTCGCATGCTAAACCGGATCGCACCGAATTTAGCACCATCTCGATGGTCTGCCACCCAGTTGATAGCCACATGACGGGCGTGTGACTTTATTAGCTTCACGCTTGGGATGACGCTCTCTCCAGAGGTGATCTTAATTGTTTACTGACGGTGGAAACTTTTTCCACTTTATTAGTATGCTTTCGTCATATTTGTAAATAATGTTTCCGATTAGGCCAGAGTCCCAGTCCAAAAGGTTCCAGCGAACCTTTCGCGTGTCGTCAACAGAAAACACATTTAAAAATTCTATAAAAACGCAAAATAAAATGGCTCACTCTTATCAAGCCAGAAAAAATACAGTCGAATAACAAGCTAGTCATTGAAAACTGAGCTCTGACCACAAGAGATAAGACAAATAAAAATGTCCGAGGAAAAGCCGCAAACACACCCATTTTTAGGGCCGGCCCCTGGGTGAGAGTAAGTGATACCTTAACAAGCTCGAATTAATTTACGATGCCCAGCAAATAGATGTGGTTAACTATTCAATTGCCTACTTAACGAGCCCCCATTGGTTTTAAATTGCCAATGTCTCGCGATAATAAACAGCAATTCCCAGAAACACTTAAGTTATATGATCGCGACAGTCATGCAAGTATCATCCAAGTACTTAGTGAATAGAGTTGTCCAATTTTCAACTGATAGAATATTTCTCGTATACCTTGCCCAACAAACTTATACAATTTGTTATTTGTTAACTCACTTTAAGAGGCTTCAACAGGAAATCTATCACTAGTTACAGCTGCCTCGGGAGTTCTCGAAAAATATCGCTAGTGCGCGACAGTTTCAACTTCCAGACTGCGGACTTTGGCCAAGAGTGATTACAGGGGCATAATTCGCGTAAATATTTTTCGCAACATACTAACGACGTAGCAAGTACAAACATACAAAGGTCTTATCGGCGTGAAAATGCGTTCAATCTCTGAAAGAATCAATCATCGTATTGCAGGCAACTTAATTACGGCCGCAACTTAATTAAAGCCAAGTTAGTGCGCAGGCTTCACTTTTCCTGTTCATCAGGCTAATGCAAGACAATTGCTATTCCGGACCTGTGTCCTTGCCAGGTTCCTAAAAATAGAAGCGAAACTGGACCTGTCTAGCTGGTAGTAGCAGTAGTAGAAGTAGTAGTACGTCAGAGCCAATGAACCGGCTGCCGCGTACTCAAATTCTACCAAGTCTGCCTGACAACAATCCCCTGGAGCCAGCCGGTTGACCTTAAGATTTCAAGTCTGCACAGTCGCCAGTCGATGAAAGCAAAATACAAAAAAAAAACCCGCGGCTGATTATCTGAAATTTGAATAAGTTGTTCGACAATCACTGGGATTCCTCTAAAATTGCAAGTATTCAGAGGCGTTCATTTGATGTGATTTTCCAGTTACATTGCGATTGATATAAATTGTGGAAATAAACAGTGAGCAAAAGATGATAAAAGTAAACAAAATGATTACGCAGACAACAAAGCGATGACATCGTCACCTGCCCCAGCACACCGAAAAAAATTAGATAAAGCAATGATTTTTCATAAAATTCATCGAGCTTAACTTATCAATAGTAAAGTATTAATTACTTTTGTGCGCAAAGAAAGCCAAAATGGTAGTAACAAACTATTTTAATTTTATAGTACAGCTGCGCCCTTGACTAATTTAATTTTACGGAAACCTCTTACTGTTTGCTGTTTTTAAAGATTTTAAGGTTCTATGCGTTATCGCAGCTGGTACACGTTTAACTACTAATGGAAACCAATTTAACAGTTTCGTCAATGAGTCACTAATTCTTTCATTCAGATAAGTGGCTTAAAACTAAAAATTACTTGCAAATATTGGTATTGATTATTGGCAATCAAAGCTAAATAATACTTATTTAAAAACCTTTGAAAAGTGGGGTCTTTAAGTTAGATCATATAGTAATCAGTTGAGGGTTAGCTTTTATTTAAATAATAACTATTGAATGTGATCCCTTTTTCGCTGTGTAACAAAAAATGCTGGATGTTTATGACAATGTGGAAATTATCCCGATAAGAGGGCGGAATGATATCAAACACGGACTTCCCATAAAGCGGCAGTTTAAACAGTCTGATGAAATAAGCGTAACATTTACGTCAGCTAAAGAGTGTGATTAAGAGAGCTCGAAAAGGTAAAGCAAAAGCTTCGGTCCTCGAAAATTGTCAGATTGAAATGTTCTCTCGGGTGAAGGTAAAATACTACAAAAATAATACACATGCAGGCAATAAAATTTGTGGCTGATTAGCGAATGGGACTGATGATAAGGCCTTTCTCAGTGGGTGGGATGGGTGTGTTCAGTATGTGGGTATGTGTGTTCGAGTGCCCTGCTTCTACGTGGGAGGGTCTACAACAATATTAATGGTAATCGTAATATGTAACTTGACGGATATGTACCTTTAGATCTTCCTCAGTTAGTCAGGAGTAGTGTGGGTGTAGGAACTACATTCGACAGTTTAGATCGTTAGGGTGTGGAGTGTTTTTTGTTGGTTTAATTTTGTTTTGGATATGGGCAGGGATAAGAAGGGTAAAAGTTGGCAATTAGTTTAAAACAAGAGAACGTTAAACAGCTACAAATGTACTAAATTGAATGCCCAGTGGTAGGTAAAAAGAACACGACAGAACAAAACTATTTCAGATGGGCAGTGAGGACCTTTCCACTGCTCTCTGCTTATAAACTCAAGAGGTTGCACTAATTACTACGATTTTAGGGTATTTACTTAAAATACTTACAGTAGAGTGCCGCCAAAATTTAATCAAGTCGTGAATGTCCGTCGAGGGCGCCAAGAGCATAAAGTCGCGCCACTCGTTAAAGCTAATGTTCAGGCTGCCGTCCTTGTCCATTCTGCAAAATAAACCATAGGTTAAAACAAATGTAAATCAAATTATAATAGTTGTGCCTACCTGGTAAGCAGATTCCGGGCCTCATCCAAGTCAATGTCCAGGCCCAGGTCCTTGAATGCGGAAATCAGCTCCTCCAGGTCCACTTTGCCTGCAATAACTTTAATGTGTTAAACCTAATTTATTTAAAATGTGTAGAAAACCCACCATCACGATTTTTATCTAGGTGCGAGAACTGCAAGACCAAGTTCTTCTCATGCTCCCGCACATAATGCAGGAACTCGGCGAAGCCCACGTTGCCACTCTGATCCTTGTCCGACTGCTGAAGGAATTTCTGAAAAGAAAACAAGAGTACAGAAAATAAGTAAGGAAAATTACTGAAATTATTGCCGTACAGGAAATTTAGTATGGAATGCTACTGGCTCCTAATCACTCCTGGAATACTACCAGAAATTAATGTCACCCGCTTGGCATTTTCGCGCATAATGAGCCCCCGACTAGAGTATCGACCTGAATCGTCAAAAACAAATCAATTTCACGTATCACGAGGGCTTCGTCCGCAGAAACCATAAAAATCGCCTCAGTCGTCTGCACATTAACCCTCTGTTTACCAGCTAATCCAATTCTGATTACTTTTCTATATTGTTAAAATACTTGAGGCATCTTATTTCACAATCTGATGATTTGTACAAGATTAAAGGAAAAATTACAATATTAAAGCAAGAGGAAACATATTTAATTGTTAAACTTAAGAACAAAACCATACAGTTTATACAAGCCTGAAATAGTAGCTGGTATACATATTTTATCTAGATGTCTATATCTTCATGGGCAATGACTACTAGTTTATGTCTAAAATGTAAATAAAGCAGGTAATAATAGCAAAACAGAATCTGCTAGACAAACAAAACATTTTTACGGCAAAATTGTTGTGCTCGTCTAAAAATAGATTTTCTCTTTCCTTTTTCTTCTTTTGGCAAATCACAGCGCTCTTGATTTAATGAGCCCTTTTTTGGGAAGTACAGATATGACACTTTGATACGGAGGGTTAAGTTGCCCAGGGTCAGCAGCCGTGCCAAATGGTTTGCCCAGATCAGGGCAAGCTAATAATGTACATTGTATAAATTAAGATTCTCAGATACATTCGCCCTCAAGGCCGCATATTATTGATCTATACCGTTTGCTATAGAATAACATATAACAAAAGCACTGCAGTTTTTTTTTTTTTTAAGAAAAGCAAGCCCCGGGCAATCTTTTCCCTCACAAAATTTTAAACAAATGTTTATCAATTCTAAAGATATTTTTAAGACCCTTTTAAAACAATTGTTAAAGACAATTACATATCTTTTCTTTAGCTATAAAATCGCTCTCTAATCTTTTGAAGTGTCTTTGTGAACACATTATGAATTTAAAGAAGATACTAAACTTTGTAAAATATTTAAAGGTTTGTAAAACTCATTTTTTTTTAATTTTTTAAGTCGATTAAGTCAATATAAAATAAATTCGTTTTATGCACCCTTGTTTTCAGTCATAACCATAAAATTATGAACAAAATATTTACATTCTGAACTCTGTTTTAAGGAATACTTGAATTAGCCCTTTTAAAGAATTTTGTATTAATCCTGTCTCACCTCCGCGTAGACGCTCGACAATCCGAAATCGTGCAGCGCCGCCGACAGGTCGTGGATGTCGATCCTGCCGTCGCCGTCGCGGTCCAGCTTGTTGAAGATCTTCTCCAGCCGCTCCTCATCCTCGATGGGGATCTCGGTGGGCAGGATGGAGCCGGAGCTGGCGACCTCGTGCAGGTCGTAGGGCATGGCGGCGAGATGGGCATGCTGCAGGCCGAGATTCTGGCCGTGCTCATAGCTGGTGGATAGGGTGCGGGCGGAGTAGATGACCTGCGCCTGCTGTGCGAAGTTGAAGTTCCTGGCTGGATCGGGGGTTAAGTCCAAGTCGATGCGCTGCTGCTCCTGATCCTTTGGCTTCTTATCCTGCTGCTTGAGATCCTGATCCTGCTCCCGTTGATCCTGCTGCTTGCTTACTGCTAAGGATGCGCTGTGTTCGATTCCAACTTGCTTTCTGACCATTCTCCACACTCGTGTTTACACTTTACCTAGAGTTTTTTACTGGCAGCTGAAGGATTTCTCTGGGTTTGCTCGGTTTTTGGGTTGCGATTTCTCTAGGGGATTACGTGTTCGGGAAAACTGCTGCTCTACTCCTATGGCCGGTGCATTTTGGTCACCTCGGGGAAATTAACTGGAAAACGAGTGGCCTGAAAGGTATTATACATTGAACACATTAGATTTCAAATGTTATGTCTGGGGCGAGAGATAAATAAACAAGCTTAGCGTATCAAATTTCCCCGTGATGAAGTCATCTGGGTTGGTTTTTCCTCTTGGCTCGTAAAAGGTCTCCTGGCACTTCCATTGATTTTCGCTGCTAATTTGAAGGCCAAACCATAGCGATTCCGGAAAACCTTGAAAACTCAGCAGCTTCTCACGCACACGCACGCACATGTCTCCAAAATTTCGAGGTGAGAAAAGGGAAAAGGGAGAGTTTCCCCAGCAACTCGAACTTTCTACTTGCAAGCACGGCTTAAAGTGGGCATTTCTCGGTGTTTTAACGCACTTTCGCAAATTATTTCTCAATTCTCCGACCTTTTCCAGCGTTTCTCCAGCCGGGTGTGACTCAAATTTCATGCGAAACGTTGGCGAATTGTTGCCAATTTGGCAAAAATTGTTCTGCACTCGCTTTTCATGCACACACACACTGACACAAATGGAATGTGGATACGCAAAAGAAAGCGATAAACTTGATTTGCATTGCCACCATTTTTTTGGGCCATTACCTACTGATCGGGCTGTGGAACAGTTTGTCTGGTTTTACGCTATTTCTGTGGCTTTTTGGCTTTAAACGAAATCATACAGAACTCTTTAATTTGAGCGAAATCGAATTTGGGTTTAATAGTGTGACCACGGAAGTTTATCTAGATATACTTCTTAACGGCCCAAGAATACCCTAAAATATGCCATGAGAAAGGTTGCTGTCTCAGCTTATCAAGGACTCGAACCATTATGGGATTTTTTGTGATTTCAAAACAAGGTCACTTTACATAATTTAAATTAATTTATTACTATTCTAGCTAACATAATAACTAACAATTTCTCCTTCTTCTTGTTGCAACAGTATACTATAGATAAGACCTGGAGAATTACAATATTCCAAGCTAAACATTCCTACTCTTACTTCCTTTGTAATAAAAATACCTTGAATAACAAATCCAACCTCTACACTTGTTAACATAATATGTATTTTCTCTCATCGCATCCCTCAGAATCTGGGTATACATTTTAGGCTAAGTAATTCATTAAGTAGATCTATACAAAATTGGTCTAAACTGTGGAAATAAACGAAAATAGTTGCACTTTATGTTTTGAAGTTGGAGCATGCCTGTAGTTTTGGGGAATACATATTCAGATAGTTACATTAAATGCGCGCACAGCAGCCTCGGCCTGACATCAAGACACATAACAAAGGAGACACAAAACAAACTGAATGGAATACATAAAATACAATCGCTTGGACTCGCTTCGGATTCTAGTTCATCAACAGGTCCCAGGCGTCGTCCTCGGCGGAGGCTTTGTTGCCCGAAGTAGAGGAGGCTGCCGCCGGTTTGGCCTTAACATTCTTCACGTCCAGGTTCTCGAAGCCCTCGCTCAGCTTCTGCGATGTGTCCTGCAGCTTCATGTTGCGGCGGGCCGTCGATCCGCCGGACGGAGCGTTCTGGTAGGATGTCTCCGCACTCTGGTAATTGGACGCCTCGAAGCCGGACCAATCGGCATCGCGGGTGAGGCCGGCGGTGGCCGTGCTGGTGGCACTGTTGCTGCTCAACTGATTGTGGTACGAACTGGAGCTGGTTAGGTGCGTCTTGTTGTTTGCGTTTTCCTGCCAGCCGCCCCAGTCGCTGTCGCTTACGCCGCTCTGCTGGCCCAGACCTCCGGCCAGATTACCGCCCACTGAATTGGAGCGCTGGTAGGCGCTGTCCTCGAAATTGGGATCGTTGTATCCGCCCTGCGGCGAGGAGATGTTGCTGCCCGCCAAATTGTTCCAGCCTCGTTTGCCTATATCGGTGACCTATGTATGGTTGTATATGAAATAAAGTATATATTAGTCAACGAGCGGCTTTACAGGGCTACGCAGGGAGCTCCAACAACTACAGACCTTGCTGGCTACATCAGTAACTCCGCTTTGAACGGAATCTAGCAAAGTTCCTTCTTTAATCTACAAACCAAACAAAGAAACAAAGGTGCAAATAAATCATACAAACAAGAAAGTAGATAAATTATATAAACAAATAATATAGGAGACATACTTCTAAAGATTTTTTTCCTTTCGGATTTTAAAAGACTATGTACTACAACTATGTACAAAGAGTTACATACTTTTTAATGCTCTATTTTAAATTTAAAAGTCAAAGCAAACAAAATGAAAACTTAATTTAATATCAGCTTTTTCAGAAATTTCCAAGCGTTGTCTATTTTTTAAGTAATTTTCTTAAAGTAAATAGCACTAAAAACAAATCAAGGCCAAAAACTGTAAAATTTAAATTTAAGACAGTAAATCTGAATACATTTAAAGAAATTACAACAAAATGTAACAAAATCGGAGAATTAAAGCAAACAAACGATCAAATACATATAAATTATAATACATTTATTAGACTCACCTTCGTTGAGGCCAAATTGACTGTGGTGACGGCCTTCTCCTTGGCGGTGCTGGCCAACTTCGAGGCGTTCGTGGAGAAGAGGCTCCAGCCGGAGGCCAAAGTGGACAGCGTTGAGTCGAAGAGCTCCTGAGATTGCGTTTTCGGTGGGGGTTCGCGTGTGAACCCGAAACCTGCATACTTTCCGCCCTGACTCGGTGGCAAGTGTCTGGAATTACACATGAAATATACAAACTGCTGACAAAGGTGGCTACAGCATATAGTTCCTACTCTGGCCTGGTGGCATTCTCCTCCTGGCGCCTGCTAAAGAACTCCTCCTTCTGGTCCTTGAACTCCTGCGTTTGGTACTGCTGATAGCCTCCAGTTTCGCCGCCTCCCCCATTCTGGTAGCCTCCATTTCCGCCATAGCCGGTTGCACTGGGTCGCGATTGAGAGCTGCTGCTGAAGCTAGAACCACCTCCGCCACCGCTGAAGCTATTGCTGCTGCCCACACGAGTTTCCGCCTCCTTCAAATTCCAGTTCTTGCCCTGGGCCAAAGTTGCTATCTTATCCCTGTAGAGAGCCGCCGCCTTGGAGTTGTAACGCTGGGTGATGGGTGCCCGTTCGTTCCAGTCCGCCTGATCCTCCAGAAACTCGCGGGCATTGCGATTGCCGCCCGCCTTCATCTTCTCCAGCTCGATGTCCTTCCACTTGTCCATCGTCACGGATCGCACGAAGGACAGGTGGACGCCCAGACTGCGATGTTTGCCGGAGCACTCCAGGCAGATCCAGATGCCGTAGGTCACGGAAACCCACTGCGGATTGTGGGTGCCGCACTCGAAGCATTTCTGTGGGAAACAACAGGGGAACTTAGGAACACCTGGTGACCTATGTGCACAGGACCAAGCACTTACAGAGTTCTCGTCCTGGGGCTTCAGTTCCTGGAGCACTCTTCGCGTCCTGGGACTCGCCATGGCAACTCGTTTCTATGGTTTCTATTTTATTCTACCCTTTGTTCTGGTGGATTGCCCAACTCTCGATTTCAGTTTCCGCAGCTGATAACCAAGTTGCCAATGAAACTTTTGCTGACGCTGGCGCTGATTTCGGAGCAATCTCGGCTGGAAGGGGGGAATTGGAGCTCCCACAGCCGCTTAAGAGCCTTTAAAGTCCACAGATTTTGACGGCCTACTCGTTAAACACATTTAACACAGTTGCAAATTTTTGAGACAGCTGGGACGCTAAGAAATAATGGCAAATTGGAAAAAAAAAAATTAAGCGTGTCCCACTTGGAATTGGTTGCAATGTGGCCAAGCTCCACTATTGTCTAAACGGCAGAGGGAGATACAACTGCGGCCACACCAGTGGCTATCGATATATCGATATTTTTAGGTTTTAGGCGGGCTATTTGTATTGAGAACTTTTTTTTGTTTATAACTAAATATCAAATTTTTTTGTTTTTATTTGTACTGGAAATAATCTCTTTTATTTATTTATTTCGGAAATATATGTATTTATTTAAAAAAATGTAGCCATTTATAAGGTCTAACTTAGTTAATAAAGTAATTCTAATTATGTTGATTTACTCATAATACAAATCGCCTTATCAAGTTGAATAGGTCTAATATCTTTCTATTGGACGAACGCACCTCTTTTTTATTTTCTATTTGTTTTTTAAAGAAAGTTTCAAGCACTTGCAACATTTTTACAAAGTTACTATCAATAAAAAATAATTCAAAATATATCAAAATATTATTGGATTTTTCAAGATTGCAGAAAATATTTCTCCACTCGCTTAGCAAATTCAATTAACTTTACTGGACGGCATCGGCTTTGTTTCGAGCATTACAAAACAACAAATTATACATTATCACGCTGATCTGATTCCCAGATCGGACTTATTCAAGTGCCGACCAGTGGCGACTGGAGATGCAGCGCCAATTCCGCTGCGTCATCCCGAAAAAGTTAATAAAAACAGCGATTTATCACACTCCTAACAGTAATCAATCTCCTACCGACTGTCGGTGGATTTGGATTTGAATTCGTGGCTTTGGATCCCCGGACAGGGGAAATTACTTACATGATCGACTTCAATGCAAACAGACCGCGGGTGGGAGGCCACCGGCGAAGAAAAGGGGAGCCGGGATATACCAATTACGGACTGAGGCGCCGCCCGGAAAAGCATTTTCCTGCACTTTTCCCCACTTGCCAAAAAGGTAAGTGACCACACACATGGCCGCACATAATTCAGTGCCAATGGATTAGCATATAATTATGCACAATATTTCTGCAGATCGGCTGCCTGCCCACCGCTAATTCCCTTTCAATTTCCAAACTTGCGCATTTATTTAAGTCAGGAGATCTTCGGATCTCAGCGGTTATAATTGGCGTCGCACGCCCAAAGGGGGCGTGGCAGATCGGAGCGGGTACGAGCATATAATTGCCGCGGCGACCGGAGGATGTGTTGAATTGAAAAGCCTGCCGGGTAATCCGATCGATCGATCCCGGTGTATGGGGTCCTCTGGTTAAGTCCCCAGTTAAGTTACGATTCCTGCCCACTAAGTGAGCCGGGCGTTCCTGGCTGGGCACTCGCTCGACGCTTTCAACAACTACTTGTCCTGCTGCTGGAGTGGATTCGATGCACTTAACAAATTAATGAAGCTTTTTTGAAAGCAAGCGAATTGCAAGCCAACTAGAAACTAAAATTCTAAAAATTTTTAAAAACACCCAACAAAAATATGTGAAAAACTCACAAATAAATTTAGTTTTAAAAGTTTTTTATTAGTTTAAGAACTTTGAGATGCTTTGTCGATTTGTATATTGCCTTAAATTTTAATATTGTTTGAATAAACTAAGCATCCTTATTAACTTAAAATTATTTTACGACTTATTTGTCAATTTCCTATTTCTGGGTCACAACTTTGTCATTTAACAAACTAGCCTTTTTTAATCAACTTGTCCCTAAACGGAATACCATTTTTTTGTAAAAAGTTTTTAATTATTTAAACAATTTTTCGAGTGTGACCCGCTGGTGGTCTTATCAGAAGCCGCGGAGTACTCCCCGATCTGCCAGAAATGGCATTGCTGCGCATCCATTATCGGCTCTGTCACTGCTCTTGCTCGGCGTGGCCGCGCCCCCAAAAGCGCCACTGGGCATTTTGCACTCCGAATGCGGTCCGTTGAGGTCCGCTGAGGTCCGCTGAGGTTCGCTGAGGTCCGCTGAGGTCCACTCTTGCGGTCCACTCTTAGGCTCCGTCTCCGACTCCGATTTGGGCTGAGTCCTGAGTTATTGTGTGGATACGATCAAATTATAGGCTTAGGCTTGCATTAAACTCGCATAGACGTCGTCGGCTGTGGGTAGCCCGAAGTAAATGTGGGTTCGAGGGCTCTGAAGAGGATGCGCATTTTATCATTGGAGCATCCGGTCCCTCCTATGCTTAAATCATCCCCTTCTTAGCCCTCTTGCAACTTGTCAACACGTGCAAAACAATGCTCGAATCGCATTCGCATTCGCATTCGGTTTCGGTTTTGGTCTCTCATTCCCAATAACGTGCAAATGAATTTGAATTTATGCAAATGAGCAGACTGTTCGCACGCCGCAGCCACAAAGTCTGCGCAGGCACAGGTGATCTCTCGGCAAAAGAGTCCACGGATCTAAGGAAAAACGATCAGCGGGAATGAAACGCAGGCGAAATAAAATAAAATCGTTCGAAATTGCACCAATTAAGGGGAAATGTATGGGCCATGTGGACGGAGGGGGGAATGCAGATCGGTCTGCATTTATCAGCGATATTAAAGCGTTAAGTGAATTACTTATTCTCCTGGTCGCAGCAATGCGTTACCTTTCATGTCCTGCTGTCGGGGCTGCCCCCTTCCAGTCCCTCCGTTCCGAGTTGTCAATGCGGATGTCGATGGCCGCGATCTTGCATGCGACAATTATATGTGCCCTGTGTGCTGTATGCTGTGCGACGCCAGTTTGGCTCCCGATCTCATGGCCAAAAGCGGCAACTCTCTCAAAGAGGGCCAAAAGCAGCTAGTGGACCAGTGATCGGCTACCGGAGAAGTGAGGTTTTGGCTTTGGCCATTCCCGATGCCGCTCCTCGCCGCTGATCGATTCGGACCCAATCGATCGGCAGCATCATGCAACCGCGCACAGCCTTCAGCTTCAGTTGCGACTCGACATCCGAGAGCAGTGGCGAATCCAGGGGGTTTCATGGGGCTCAAAGGCCCCAAACATAAACCACTAAATTTTATAAATTTGAATGTTAACAGATGGTGCTAAATGGAAATGATCAAATTTGTACTTATCCTAAATATTTTGATTAGTATTGATTTGGTCAAAATATAAGATAGAATGACTTAGGTAGACACTCTAATTCATTGATTTATTTTAAAAGCCATTTAATTTAAGAACTGAACTTTCATAGGTTTTTTAGAATACCTTTTTTAAACATAAATAAATTTAAAAATATTTTTGTTACAATTTTTTAAGCATTTTAAGCAGTAGACCAAATATTTTATTTATTTCAATGGTATTTTTATGAAAATTGCCCCAAAATCCCTCCTTCGTTCGCCCCTGAATGGCAAGTCCTCAACCCAGTGCCATTCCTGCTCCTTAGCTTAACAAATCGTGCCAAATAACACAACATAATGACAACAAAGCAGACGACGAGTCCGCAGACGATGTCCACTTGGCTGCCTTTGGTCGGGAGTTGGGAATTGCAAGTCGGTGATTGCCATTTCAAGATTTTGCCACTCACACCAGCACAACGTGGGGATGGCGAAAATTAAGAGATATTTATAATAAGCACGAAAACCACTTAATACTAACGCCTTTGGCAATTAACAGGTACAGGCAACGGACAACGGCTGAAATCGCGCCAAGGATGCCGTATCGGGCCACTCGGATGATATGCAGCCCAGTTTCGGTCGCAGTTCCACTTTCAACTTTCAGCGCCACGTTTGCTACAAATCTAAGAACTTTAAGGAGCTGCAATAGCTATGAGATTCATTGGCATAAAAGTGGATACAATACCCACAGCTCGATGTTAAATATAATAAACACTCCTTTTCTTATTATTAAATAGTGTTTTGCATAGTTGCCATGCAGATAATACAAATTTTGGGGATACAAAAAGCTTTATTTCCTAATTATTTTATTTAACCTTTAATATGATAGTTTTCTGAGTTTTCATTTATTTTAATTAGCATTTTGTGGCCTTATTTTATATAGTTAATAATGTAACTATTTCTTATTTAAGTTTCCGAAACTTTTTTAAATTAAATCTCTTCTCCAATAACAAGATTAATCTTTTTCTCCAAGCAATAGTAACCAGCACATATCAAATGGATTTTTAATTCAATTTTTTCCGGTGTATCCCTTTCTTGTGGCGCAAAACGTTTCGACGACTCATTGAAAGCCGCAGGTACCCCGGAATATGTTTTCGGGGCTTTAATTGTTTCGCATTCTCTTGGCAGGCGTCTTTCTTTCATCACCGATCGACGCTGGAGTTGACGCCTTCGGTGGCTCATTACAATCCAACAATCAATAATGGATAGATGGTAAAATAGCGGCCTGGCGCATAGTTCGATTGATTCTCACCGATCAGCGATCACCGAACACCGATCACCGATCAGCGATGAAATGAATAACTGTTTCGGGGGCTGCCCTCGTGGATTGCATTGGATTTGAGTGGATTGGATGGAGGGGCGATCTCTTGAGCGAAGGGGGAGGGGCAGTGGTTTTCTGATTTGACAGGCGTTAAATTAAAATTTAATTCGGCCATCTATATAATTATAGTGATCCATCCGAGCATACACATTGACGACAAAAACGAGGACGGCGACGACTCGGCAGCGCATGTAATTAAAGCCACATTAATCACCCGGCTCCAGCAATGGATCCCCGATCCCCGAATCTCCTCATCCCCTCATCTCCTCATCTCCTTCCCATGTCCAATTCCAGACCCAACATGCCAGGTACTTGAGTTCGAGTTCTCTAAAGCTGGAGCCTGTGCCACTGCCTCTGTGTGTCTGCTTTTCACTTTGCTTTTGGTAGCCACAAAATTGTCAGATTTGTCCACTTGAGTTATTTTCGAAAAGTCTCTTTCGAGTCGGGCATCTCTAAGTTATTTCCCCTCCCCCCCGCAAATGTCAAAGGGTGTCATCTTCTGAATTCCCAAACCAATTATACGAAACTCGTGAGAATTTATCGCACGCATGTCATCGTTTCGATTTTATTTGTACTCAGCACGCTGTTAGATGTGGTACAAACTGAATAAATTAAGTAGTAAAAATTGCACTAAATTCTCGATTTAAAGCGATAGGAAAATGGTCACTCGGCATCGTGCTCCACGTTGATTACCTCCTCCTCCTCCTCCTGCCCCTCCTCGTCCTCCGACGACTGATGATCGGCGGCACCACTGGATGCCAAATTGTGGCCCAGATTAATGGGCGTGCCCATATATTTGGCTATGTACTGGCGGGCGAAACTGAGGGCGAAGGCAGCCGCCGATGCCGGGGGCAAGGTCATTGGCAGGGCTCGGAAGGCGCTGTGCTCACCGCCCATTGATAATGGAGCTGATGCTGTGGGTGAGGCAGTTGCCACCGCCACTGGTGGCTCTTCCACGTGGTTGTTGCCTCTCAAGTTGCTCCTGTTGCTGGTGTTGCAGTTGCTGTTGCAGATGGTGTTGCTGGTGTTGCAGATGGTGTTGCTGATGCTGCTGTGGCTGTAGAGATATGGCTGCTTCGGCTGGCCAGATTCTGGAGCTGGAACAGGAGCCGAAGCTGGAGCTGCAGGTGGAACCGCCGGCGTGGGTGAGCTCGAGGTCGAGGGCGAGTCGCGCTGCTTGAGCAAGTTGACCCGCTGGTGGCGCCGCCATTTCGCTCGTCTGTTGGAAAACCAAACCTGGTTGATCAATCGGTGAAGAGACAATTTGTTAGTCGATAAAAAAAAGAGCCGGGGATCGTGGTGTGGTCATCTCCGGAGTAGCCAGCTCCGGATGTGTGGTTAGTAGGGTGTGTTGGTGGGTGGATGTGTTCGATTGGGGTACCAAAAATATAGGAGTAGGAGTTGGTGTTGTGATGTCGACTCACCTGCACCCTGGCCTCGCTCAACGTCGTCCGCGCAGCCAGTTTTTCGCGGGTATTCACACACGGATAGTGCGACTTGTCGAACTCCTTTTCCAGCTCGTCTAGCTGTTCCGGACTGAAGGTTGTGCGGTTGCGCCGGAACTTCGGCTGGTCGCTGTCCTGCGACTCGCTGTCCTCGCCCTCGATGTCTGAACAAATTTACGTTTTAATTATTAATTTACTTAAATATTTTAATACCTTTAAAAAAGGAAAAGCACATCTTAAAACATAAAGTTATTCATCACTAGGCTTGGAAATGACAAAACATAAAGAAAGCATGACAACGAAGACAATTTGTCTACACTGGTAAGCAAATTTGGTAAGTCCAAATCACTTAAAACTGAAAAAATGTCAAATAACTCTTATTATTTCTCAAAACATGTAAATAACTTATGACATTGTTACAAAATCAATAGAGTTCCAGAGAATTGTACATCTTTAAATGGATTTTTTTCTTTTTTTGTATAATATATATCTAAGTGACAGGAAATAAAAATATACATTGGAAGGGAATTTTGTGTTTTAGAAATCTACTTTTCTAAACAAAATATTTTGTGGGTCATGTTTTATCGTTAACTATTGTTTAAATGTAATTTTAAAAAGCGCAAATGAAGGTATCTGAACTCACCTATCATCCGGTTGGCATCTGCATCAGGGGAGCGGCTATCCCGACTGGCGGAGTCCGGTGAAAGAGCCGGCAGGGAAAGGCGGCCGCTTCCCGCACTGCTGTCTCCGCAGGCACTGCCGCTGTTGGTGTTGTTGCTGTGGGTGGTGTTGCCGTTGCTGCTGTTGGGGTTTGAGCTTATGTTGCCGTCGCTGCCGTAGCTGCTGCCACTTCCGCCGGGCAGCAGAGCCCCACCAGCTGCTCCAGAGGGCAGCGGCACGGCTCCCCACAACGGATGATGCGCCGGCCAAGTGGGAAAGCTGGTGTACGGATGCGGGTGCGTGGGGTGGATGGCATAGCCGTAACTCGCAGCTCGGGCAAATTCCGCCGCTGCCCTCTCCGCAGCTCGATTGCGCAATATTCGATTGATGCTACTCACTGAGGGAGCGGTGGCATTGGTACAAACACCTGAAAAAGATGGGAGGACATTGCATTTAGCTATCAGGTAAAGGTTATTATAAATATTATCAAGAAGGTCAGGTCATAACTAAACATTTTTTCTAAATATAGTTTAAAACGTCCGTGGGTGTGACAAAATCTTTGGAGCCTTTCTTATTTTCAGAATTGATCCACTTTTATTTAAATATTTCTGTAGCTGGGTTAATTTAAGTTTGATGATAAATGATTAAAAAAGTTTATTAATAAATCCAAAAATAAAAGATTTTTTTAATATTTTGCAAGTCTCCACATTACTTTAAAAAGGATAAATCTAGGCATTTAAACATGTGTTTTTTTTAATTGATAAAGTCAAACTTATAAAAAGAGCGCTCTGATTTGGACATGCTTTTATTCATTGTTCGTGCACCGGATGCAGCGCATCATGACCTGTTGGTGACCCCGAAATGAGCTGAGGATTGACTGTAATGAGAGGAGCGATTGGGATCTCGCCGTGTGTGTGTTCGTGCGTCTCATGCGAGAGATGGCTATCGGAACGATTCATTGCACCGAGCGATGCGAACTGACCACAGTCCTCTGTCCCCTGTCCAGTGTCCACTGTCCAGCAGCCACATCCACATCCACATCCATTGACCACTGTACACTGCCCACGGGCAACTGTCAAGTGGCCGGCAGAAACCGTCAACTGGTTGCTGCCGACTGGACTACTTACTGGCTCCTATTCTGTCCGCGCGATTATCTCGCAGACTTCGGTGGAGGGAACCCAAAATGAGTGACACAAATGTGAGCACATTTACATATCAATCGGACTCGCAGCGGATGTTCATAAATTAGCCAATCGATAAATCTAAATCTGCGGCAGTGGAACAATATATCCTCCATCCTCCCGGTTGTTCTTACAACATTAAATGAGCCCTCGGCGGGCATTCGCATTACGAGCACCATAAACACATCAATCCAGTGCCGATGCTTGATGCCCGATGCTGATGGCTGCTCTTTCCTCCAGATCCTCCAGTTCCTCCTGTCAATCCCCCATCTAAAGTTGCTCAAGGAAGCTGAAGAAAAGCTGGGTGAGCTGAAGGAACTCATGAGCTGAAAAAGAAGCGCGTAAGCAACTTGGAAACAAGAGCAGACGCTTGTCGCAACCGTTGTCATTTGTTGGGCAATTTCGCTTTCGGGGGTTCCCTGTCAGTTAATTAGCCCAGCTACTCGCATTGTGTACCGTCTCTCCCTGTTCCTACTCCCAACTCCATAATCGAAGTACTGCCCCATTGATCGGCATCTGCCCCTGGACTCATTGTTCGCCTACCTTCAGTGATCAGTCGCTCGCGGATTTCCCACGCGAAGATCGTCGGATTCTCGCGCTTGTACTGCTCGATCTTGGAGACCACTGTCGGGGTGGCCACCTTGGGCTTGGAGCCGCCAATTAGACCCGGCGGACGTAACGTACCTGCAAGATTGAGAAATTGCCGATTAAACATATGAACTTCCTCTTTGCGATTAAGAGACTTATTTGATATATTGATATTTAATGTTTGTAAATCTTCAAAGAATATATTTAAATATATTAAACATTAACTTTGGCAGCAAACTTTCATTATCTACTTTATAAAGAAAGGCCTAACATTGGCCTATTGGGACCAATTTAACATATCAAATTTAATTATTAAAACTACTCCAAGTACAAATGCCTTTTTGTTTAAGTTAAAATATAAAATATAATTGTAGATTCCGTATTGATTTTGGTATAATTAAATCAAATACATATACCCCAAATATTAAAAGATAATGTCAAGTTCAAATAAAAGAATGTCACAAGTGCCTAGACCATTTTCAAAAGTTCAAATGATCTTCAATGCTGAAAATATATTTGCAAGAACTTTTATTATAAAACTTTAATAGTTTTATAATCAAAATTATTTTAAAATATAATAATCTAAAACAGTAAAATGTTGGGTAAATGGCTTTCAATATATATATAATTTTTTTTACTTGTTAAAGATTACAAATCTTAGTGGTTTATTAGAATTCTTAAGCCTTTTTTTGTTTTAGGATGGAATGTGACCCTTGTTGCTTTTGAAATATGTTTTTAATAAAATAAATTAATTTTTGGGACCCCGAAATTTGTGCGGCTAAAGGCGTGTCTGGTTCTTCAAATTTTAGTAGGTATGCCCCATCCCAGTTGTGCAATCAATTTGGCCGTTTTTTTCCTATTGCCAGCGCCTTGGGCTCGGGTATTGTGCGACTCGCATAATTTTCACATTGTTCAAAGGCAGTTGGCCCGTGTGGGCGTTTCGAACAGGTCAAAAGCCCTCCGGTCGCAGTGCATTGTGTGGCACTGCCAGTTACCAGATACCAAATGCCAGATACCTGCTACCTGTTGACTGCCTGCTCCGAGCCACTAACTAACTAGACAATTAAGCCACCAGTCGGCTTCCATTCAGCGGAGCGCTAATTTGAATATTTGACAACATCAGCGGACTCGAAACCTCAGACTCCAAGTCGCAGTAGTCGCAGTGGTCGCAGAGTCACAGAGTCATAGAGTCACAAAAGTCGGCTCAAATGATAATTCGTCGGAAGCAGTTGACAGGCGCGCGCGTTTATCTTTCAAATTGAGCTCTGTCGCTGAATTACACCCAGAGAAAATCCTCAAATTACCGGATTAGCTGGCTCACTCGGACATGCCATTAATTTGATTTCTAGATGCAAATAAACTATTATCTTTAGTTTTAATTAGCACACAAATTTATTGGGGAATTTGTTACACGTACAGTCAGATTTTGTTTTCGGTGCAGTCGACTGCCTTAAATCAATGAATGGCCAGCAAATGTACTTGTACATTTGTTTTCTAGCTTTTTGTGCAAAACGGAAATTATTTACACAATTTAAATTGACTTGAATGGGAATGAATGGCATCCACACAGATCGGATGATGCGATTTGAAGCTAAGCTAATGAATATTTGTGAATGGGCAGATTTATTTAGCGTAACTTTTTCTAACACACTAAACTAGCTTGTGATAAAAAGCAATTTGCTGTTTTTGTACTAAAGGTTTTTGTGCTGTTGTGCAAATGATTCTATGTGCAAAATGCGCTTAAGTCAAATGTTGTACTAGACCCTTACATATTTTATGGCCTATTTAATTGAAATAGCTTACGTGTGATTAATTTAATAATAAAATCCATTAATTTTATTTCTTTATTTTTAAAGCAGAACAAAAACAATTGGTTTGGTTTTTTTAAAAATGTTTTTTTAATAAATAGCCTTGGAATCAAATGTTTTTGTTTTCCCACTTTTGGCAACCTATAAATTCACAAAGTTCTGTACTTCCTGCTCAAGTTTTAAGCTTGCAATTCAAATTAGCCAGTTTGAGTGGAGAAGGTTGCAAATTGAGAATGACATGGCTGGTGTTCGTACCCACAGGTGGCAACAGGTGTGCGGCTGCTGCAGACTTCCCCAGTGGGAAAAAGGGGGAAAACAAGGCGAAAAAGGGGAAAAATGAGGGGGTGTCCAGGTGCAGGTGCAGGTGGGGGCAATGGCGATTGCCAATCGATTTGTCTTGTATACGTGACCCCACAACGGAGCCGTGCAAATCGATTGGGACGCTTGGGGACACTTGGCGATTGCATTTGGGGCGCGTGTTTTGTGGTTCCGCGTTATGCCGCTGATTGCATTGGTCAGGGTGGTCTGGTCTGGTCCGGTCTGGTCTGGACCACGTTTGCCTAGCCCTCCCTCCTCTCTACCCCACCCCCTTTTTCACTACCCCTGATTTGCCCCAACTTAACTTACCCAACAGCTTGGAAACAGCTCCTTGCTGGGAGAGCATGTGCTGGGCCAGGTCGTATCCTCTAAGGCCAAAGCGGGATAGCTCCAGTAGGCGATGCTGCGAGGCTAGTGCGTTGAGGTTCGTGGCCGCCGCTGCAGCTGCCGCCCCCGCAGCGCCCGGTCCCGCCGTCGCTGCACTGCCTCCGCAGAAGATCCCACCCAGCGCCGGAGCAGGGGGTGCGCCCTGGGTCAGGATGGGCGTGGATGGACTCAAACTGTGCGGCTGGGCGAGGACTAAAATGCGAGGTCAAGAAATCATTAGTACACTGGGAAAAATGGAGTGAGTTTCCAACCAAAAAAGGAATAGGAATAGGAATAAAAAACATAAAGAGGTTTTTTCAGTTGTTACTAAAAATTTGCCTATACATTAAGTATAACTGATTTTATAAACTCTTTTAAATTTTTCGTTAGCTTAAGGGTGATTTTAAGGTTTTCGGATACAAATTAGAAATATGCTCATATAAAGTAATGGATTATGCGGTAAAAGATTATTTTGCCTTAAGATAAAAAAGTGTATAAAAATGTAATGACTAAAAGTATAAGTTATTAAAGAAAACAGGTTTGAAAACCATTGGGAATCTTTTTTTTATGGAGAATTTGGCCTGCCTATCGTCAAAATAATCCCATAGACTTAATAATAGATTAATTTTCTAATTATTGTCAAGACAAATTTTAAAAAAAGAAAACATTAAATTAAATTTAAATTATAATTAAAAGAGTTTTACACATATTAAGTTTATATTCAAAAGTTCCTTTTCCTGCCTTTATAATTGCTTCTTGGAGTGCTTTTGTTAGTGCTTTTAAAATATACAATTGCCTTTGATAGCACACCTTTCTCTAAGTGTAGAGGCGCACAATCATTAAACGTCAATTGGAATTTAAACGAAGCTGTTGCCGGCATTCCGCGCGTGACACAGAAACACCAAGAAATTTGTACCCCGATCAACGAGTGAGGCTTCGAGGATTTTGGGGGGAAGACTGGTTAGTGGGACAACGAGATGCCTGGACAAATTTCGGTGTGTTTTTGATCGACGACGTCAAAGTCAGAGTCAGATCAGAGCCAGCCAGAGTCAAAGCCGATCCAAGAGCACTCCGTCCAGTGGCGGAAGTGTCAACGTTTATGGGCATAATGGACGCGGTGTGGTCCATTACCGCTGACACCGACTGCTGATTCCAGTCGGAATTTATGAAATTCTCGCTGGCAATTTGTTGGACCTGGACTCTCTGGATCGGAATCAGAATCGCAATCGGAATCGGCATGAGAATGGGAATTGGAATGGGAAACGGACGGGAGATCACTTGTCAGAGTGGTGGCAGCAATTGGCCATTCCTCGGATGTAGAAGCTTTTATGTTCATTTTGACATTTTATCTGATCGCGAGAACTGCACACATTTTAACACCTCTTTTTTGGTGCGATCGAGCTCCGTGTGTGGCGACGGCATGCCAGTCGTTCCCAGTTTCCAGTATGCACTTTCATCGGGGATCGGGATCGTGATCGGGAATCAGCTCCTTGGCTAATTAAACTCCATGCATATGGGGACCTCGACCAGTCGGGCTTACTCCATTTAAAAGTGGCCGCGGCAATTTGCTGCACTCGCATGTTGCGCCAATTGTTGTGGCCGCGGTTATGGCCATGCTTGATTTATGCCGCCGCAACAGCCGGCCAACTTGGATGTCAACAGCGCTCAGTGCCTCCGGATTGCCCCAGTCCCAGTCTCAGTCGCAGTGCCATTCCCAGTCCAGATTCTATGGTAAAGTCGGAGCGGAATCGACCGATGATTTACTACGCAATGCGACAGCTCCGACTGCCCCGCGATGCGCCTCAGTCAATTGCAAAAGCGGCTTAAAATCGCTGGAACCACGGCCCAAAACCCGAACCCTTCATCCTGCCCCTCAAGCCTATGCACAGAAAAAAAAATATGCATAAAAAAGCTTTTAATTTTGCCTATCATAAGTCTAATAAACATTTATGTGGGACAAGGGTTTTTAACAAACAATACTTTTGAAGTACCAACTTTTCAACCAACATAAACAATAAAAAATAAAATTCAGATTGTTAAGTATATATAAACATTTTAAAAAGATTCCTGTTAAATCTCATTATTTGGAACTCTTAAAATATTTAAGTGTAAAAGCGAGAGATTGACTGTATATGCCTAGGCCAATAAATATATAATTTTTTTAGTTAGTTTCCTAAACAGAATTAACCATTCTTCATAGTTTTATAAACAATTCTTTCCAAAAACAAAACAAATATTTCCCTGGTTGTTATAAGATAAAGTTTAGATTTCTAAATTGTAGCTTTAAATGTCGTAATGATATAACTAAGTTATTTTTTCCTCTGTACCCACTCGCACGTCACCGTGAGACTTATAACAAGAAGCGATGCCGATCGTACTCGGACTGAAGCTCGAACTCGGGATCGCAGCTCGCCACAAGTGATGATCGCCTCGGAATTCAATTGATAGTTTGATTTATTGCTACCGGTAACTTTTTGCCGCTGCTCCTCCCGGTCGCCCCTTTTTGCCTCCCTTCCAGGCACTGCATATAAATTAAAGTTGCTCGCTTTTTATGTGGCTCCTCAAAGCATCCTCATCTTCGACCACATCCCCATATCCCCATTCCCATCTCAGCCCCTTCAGTTAGTGCTCGCTGATCTTGTTTGTCGCGCGCAGCGCATTACTCGTCTTCTAAAGCTTCTGGTTTTTACTGCCAGTGCGCATTACTGCGATCTTCGCACATTTTCCTAAGCTCCAAGAATTCCGCCGAGGGGAGATGTACTCTAACATAAGTCACTCTAATTTTATGCCATCCTTTATTGGATTTTATTGTACGTTTGTGGATTATAGCTTGCTATTAAATTGTGGTTAACCATAGGCATAAAAGTATGAAAATGGAAATTAAACACCTCCAAATTTAAAGAGAATTTAAGAGTATTTAAATTAATTTGTTTTTTGTATTTATTTTACGAATTTTTAAGAGGGCCTTAATTGCTTGAAACTGATATGGTTTAATTTAAGAAAACAATGCTGAGAACGAAAATAAAACAATTAAATACCGATGGGTTTTTATTCTTACAAATTTTATAATTATTTTGGATTGGGTTATGTACCATTGCCGTTGAAGCATTTAATTTAATAATTTACTTTTAATTAATGAAGGTGAATTTTTTCAATCGAAAAATTAGTTAACACTGTTTCTTAAATTAAACTCTTTGAAAGATAAATTCCAAACATTTATTAAGAAGTTATTTTTCATTAATTCTTTTCATCATTTTTTATCTTTGCATCTTCTTTTAAATGTGAAATCATTAAAGATAATAAAACAAGCAAAAATGTGTCTGTAATCAAAAAAAGGTGGCTCACTTGAGCCGGTGGTAATATTACTGTTTCCTTTTTAAAACGTTATAAAAAGAAGCAAAGAGTCGTGAAATGATCACCCCAGTTCCTAGGCGGTGGAACCACCAACTGGGGTGACACACATATTCATATACGTAACGTAAGGAGTTCGGACCATGTGCATTTTCGAAGCAAACCAAACCATAGCAAACCGAGCTGAGGCACTCTTGAAAATCATTGTGCACACCTTTTATACGCTTGGCTTTCTAAGAATAATGCGAATACACGCACCACGTAACCTGAGACCCCTAAGTATGGTTTCTGCCCTATGCTTAAACTTCAATGTATGCCATGTACCTCCTTGGACCCCCTTAACCCCCTGAGTCTCTGGTTTGGGGTCTCCGTAACTCTTTTTCAACGTGTCTCTTTTCCTCGGCCGGGGCTCTTTTTATAATTATTTATTTATTGTGCAACTTCCAACACCTTCTAGAGACAAGTCAAAGCTTTGCTCGCCCCCTCCCGATAGCCACAAAATCCCCTTTTTTCCTTCCCGGACACTGTGTGTATCTTGCAGATACATTCGATGGCCGCCGACGTGAACTAATTTTATTTGACAACCCATACTTGTGCAAAACAAATTGCCACTGATGTGCGAAAGACCAAAACAGTTGCCACAGTTGTTGTGTGTTGTTGCTGCTGCGATGTTGCTGCTGCTGCTGCTGCTGCGTTGCTTTTGCTGTTGTGAAATTTCCAAATCATTGCACTTCTCCAGCAGGCATTTGACTAGTGCCACCAGTTTCTTGTGGCTGGCTTTTGTTTTAAACTGTTTCGGGCCTCCGATTCCGATATCCCTGTCAGTTCACGGAATTCGCCGAAAACTTGCGGCTCACTTGGAGCGTGCAGCAATAGCAACGACAATGGCAACACCAACAGCAAAAGTCGAGGCGATAGCAGCAACATCAGCGGTGTCAGGACAGCATTAAAAGGAAAATCTACATACAAATTAACAGATTTATCCGCAACGGTAACATGAGTATATTGTAAAAGGAAATATTAGGTAAAGAAGCCTAAAATATATTTATGATGTATTATAAGCTTGCATTATAATATCCAACTGTAAAAAAGTAATGATGTGTTTGGATTTTAAAATAATGTTTTTGTTTTACACCACAATATAATTGTATGCCTCTTTAAAGAATAATTTTGTTTTATATATCAAAAATGTTATACAAAGTGAATACTTAAGCTCTTCTATAAATTTGTTTCTAAAAATTTTAGTCAAATATTTTTGGGCTTCAAAAACTATAGTACTTTTTTAATGAATGCAATCGTAACACAATTAATTGATTTATGTTAACAAAGTACGTAAATAATATTTGTTGAAATGATGTTGAGGATATATAAATTATTAGATAAATTAAGCCGTTCGAAAGCCTTAATATAAACAGAGCAACAACATAAGAGAACAATTAGAACATACGAAATTTTATTTGAAAATCTAAAAGAAATGAAAATTTATTGTAATAAGACAATCTGTTTGTCGGTAAATTTTGTAAAATAATTAATTCTTATCCATACAAATAAATTTAAAAAAATTCTTATTTAAAATAAATAAAAATGTTTAGGCCAGTAACTAACTGATTTCCTTGCTTAAAACATAAAAATGCTCATTGTTTAACAACTAACCTGTGGGTGCTGCCGTGGGCGAAACGGGCGTGATCGCCGACGGCTGTCCGATGCCTCCGGCGGGGCTGCCCAAAAGTTGCAGGTGCGACGGCAATGGCACGGCGGCCATGGGCATGATTGCTCCCGGGGATTCAGCGCTCCCAGGAATTCCAGATGTAGCTCTTGGTGTGGAAACTTTAGTGGTAGTCCTTGTGGGGCCGGGGGATGTGGTGGTTGCCATGCCACGCTTCCAAATTGTAAGATCAGTCGAAGGGAGGGATTAAATTAAGGGCATTTTAGGGGCCTTGTTTTTCCGACGGTTTTTTTGAGGGTAATTTTTTTGTTTTCTTGTAGCCACCACTCGAAAACGCGAACCGGAACCGCTCGTCTGTGTGGCTGCCGTTGGTGTTGCTGCTGTTGCCAGTGTTGATGTTGCTAGTATTGCTGTTGCCGTCGTGTTGTTGCTGCTGCTCAACGCTCGCTGACTCGACGCGCACCGCACTTCGCACTCAAACTCAACGCCCGCCGACTCGCTGAATGAGACTGAGCTCAGAGCCACCGGCAGCGCAATATCTTACTTGGCTAAAACTTGGATCGGGTTGCTTTTGCTGTTGCTCTTGCTGTTGCTGTTACTGTTGCTGCATTCTGGTTTGCCTGTGGTTGTGGTCGGTTTGCCACTGAGCATTCAGGGGTTTTTTTTCCCTTGTGAGTGTAGTGTGTACGTACGTACGTTTGAGCGTCGACCCATTGAGCGCTTCACTGTGAAAATGAGAGGTAAAACAAAAAAAGCATGGAAAAAAAACAAAGCCAACGAAACCCAAACCGAAACAGTTGTAAAAGTTCAATAATTAATTACTCCGGCATTCGATTTCAGTGCATTGTTTATCAAACTTTCAGGCTAGACCTGCGCTACTAGTTGCTTTCGAGTTGCTTTTAATTGACGACCGATTTTGTTTGGTAATACGTGGTGTTTGCGGGCTGGAAAAGTTTTTTTATGGATATGCCGACACCAAGAAATGGCTGTCAATCATCGATCACAAAAAGAAACACTGAGAATAAAGCGAACAATTTTACTTTTAAAATTGATTTGTTATTTGGTTTGGTTTCGATTTAGCCTTGAAGAAGGATTCAATATTGTTATTACATTTTTTTTTCGAAGGCTGGGAAAATAATAATACCCTTATTATATTAAATTAATTCTTATAAAGATTTAAGCATATCCCAAATTTATTTATTTAAGTCTAAGATATCTGTTTTAAATTTTAATTAATCTTTTACCACTAATTTAAAGAAACAAATTAAAGAAAATTTAAATAAATCGAGCCTAGCTGGCAAAATCAATAGGGCTGTTGATTTTCCATTTGTAGTTGATTTAATAGTTGCAATTAAAAATATTTTTTTATTATTAACAAGTTTGTAACGCTATTTACAACAGCTTGTATAATTTTGAGTTTCAAAGGAAAAAAAGGTGGGGTTAAAGTTGTTCTTTAGGCATTGAATTATAACTTTTTAAGTTTTTGATTCAATAACTAAGGGGTGATCTGTATTCATCAATGTAGTCTTTGGTAAACTTAAAAAATATTTCAATGAAGTATCTACGTATATGTAATTTTTCTGCGTGATCCAGTTTTATCTCCGCATTTTCTGTTCGCTCACTTTTCCCACTAAACAGGAGACGTGCAAAAAACGCATTACACGGGACATCGGCGGACATTAGTGACTCGGCCGGACGAGAAACCAATGAATCCGCGTTGGACGCGACTCCACTCGTTTTGGCCAACCACCGTGGTGGTTACCTTGGAAAAGTGGAAGGGGTTGGGGCTGGTGGTAAGGGGGTGGCAGGCAGCGGCGTAACCGATTAGCGCCGACCACTCAAAAGTGAAATAAGAGAAAGAGAAAGAGAGAGAAGAGCCTGCGCAGCAAAGGAGCAAGAGTGAGAGAGAGAGGGATGCAATGCAGTTGCAGTAGAGTGACAGGAGCGGCATGTGCTGCAGATGGGTCGGCTAATTGATTTATTTCGCCCACTGTTCCGCTCTCACTCCCACTTTCACGCTGGTTGGCTGAATTACAGAAATCAGGAGCCATGTAATAATGGCCGCCAATTGTACTTGTGTGTGGGTCTCTGTGTGTGTGTATTAAGCCCTAACTTTAAATTATTTTGCAGGTGTTGTCAGTGCACCTCCCTTTATCGCTGCCTCTCAGTTTTCCATTAAGGGGGTGTGGTAGAGAGGCGGCGAACGGCCAACCTCCCACACTGATAATGGAAAATAATCAATTTTAATGGCCTATAATTTGCCAGCGCAAAATAACAATGATTTCCGCAGATTGAAAGGCACAACTTTTGCCATTCAAAATGCCAGAACACACGCACACAGAACTTTTCAAAACAGGCACATTTAATTTATTTATGTTGATAAAAGACTAAGCAAAAGTTGCTTCCACTAAAAAATATTTATATGTCACAAAAAAGACAGAAAGGGGGAAGAGAGTGAGAGAGGGGAAATACAAGCGCGTTGAGTTCGGCTCACCTTACATAATTTGAGTCAAACTCAAACTGGCTGACTTTACGAGTGAGAGCGAGTGAGAGAGGCGTGTCTAAGACCAGGCTCGCATTCGCGCACTGGTTTCTATAGTTGTCCCACTTTCTCTTGGTTGAATATTAAGCAAAAGAGACAACCAATAAGCAAGGCCCAAGAAAACTCAAAGAAAGCCAAGTTTTCAAATGTCGGCGGGGGAGGGGGTTTCCTGGGTCCCCAGTCGGATGTTAAGCAACGGAATTAACTCGCGATTCATAACCCCTCCTGCCCCCCTACTGATTGATTTCGGCCTGCATGATTGATTAGATTAATAACGCGGCTAATTAAACATTTATCACTGTATCTAACGAACCGCCCGAAGGCGCGCAAGTTAACCCTCCAAAAGTAAAACAGGTTAACTTCTATAACCAAAGACTTTATATACAAAACTTAAAAATTTAGCTTTTCCTTTTAAATAGAAAAAATAAATAATAGTATAATATTAATTTTTTTAATTAACATACTTAAGACAACGTTTTATATTATTGTTACTTAACAACTTTACTATTAAAGGTCCAATTTGCTTATTTGTAATACCAATACCGACGAAAATTGTTCTAAAATATCTTAAGTACTTAAATACTTAATAAATATCCATAAACCAGGTAAAAATGGTTTTCATTTCATGGCTTTCAATTTAAATTGAAATTAGTCCACAACAAGTCCACTAAATGTTGAAAAAAGTCTCAATATGATTTTAAATTTAAATCCTTTAATAAATCGCGATTTGGGAACGTTCTTCTGTTGGGAGAAAATAGTTATAGTTCTTTCCAGTTATAGTTCTTTCATAAGAATAAAAATACTTTTTTAACTTTTTAACACAGATGCTAGTTAGGGATGTTCGACTGTGTCCCTGCTTCTAATTGCGTTTCGTGCAACTTTTTCGGTTATTCGGGGATGGGCGCATTAATTATGGCCGCCTTGGCTAACGCCTGCCGGCCGCCATTATTTCGGTAGCAAAGTGGCCAAGTTCCAGCCAGATAGCGATCTAGTATCTACATCCCAGCCCGAACTTACAGCCAAGCCCCCTGTGTGCCGTGCATATTTGTGGTAGCCACGCTTCCTGTTTTTGTTTGCTCGCCTGTCCGCTGTCCGTATGTCCATATGTCCATATGTCCGTATGTCCGTTTGTCTGCTGTCCGGCTAAAAATATTCCAAACAATGTAGACAAGAAGTGCTCAGGCCGGGCGGAGTTTTTGTGCCCGTGGTTAGCGACGCGGTGGTGTTTACCCACATGTAGGCATATGCATATGCTGATTTCCACCGAAGCGGGGGTTATACATTTTGGGCCCGCAAAGGTTGGGGGGGGGGGAATGGGTGTGGGCCGCCGACTTGGTGAACCGTGAAAAAACGTCGGGCTAGAACTCTCCTCCTGGCCAACAGAGAGTCGGAATTTCATAATGTTAACAAACAAATAGAAAATAACTTTTAGGTTCTTGAGCTTCCCTTGAAAAGAAATAGCAACGGGCTCCATTTGACTTTACACCGAGAGAATAATATGCACTAAGGAATTGAGTTCACAAAAATAGGTTGCTCAAGATTCAGATTCATTATATAGTCAGAAACTTTTGTTGGATTCAATAACTTACTTTACATTTAAGGTTTACTAACCCAAGCCTAAATATAAGATGGTTACGTTATTTACATGCATTACAATTCTTCGTTGTCAGTACATTTTTCTCAGCGTAAGACCTTTCTGGAGACCAAAACCAGCGGAAATATGCTCAAGTTTCTGTTTTTGTTGGTCGGAAATGTTTAGCGCTTGCTCAGAATGATTAAAGTGTCGCTTTTTGTCTGGCTCCAGTTGCTTTTTGCCATTTGCATACAAATGTTCCTCAAATATTGCTGACTAATGCGAAAGCGAAGAAATCTACGTTCTGCATGTAGGTTAAATTTCAAAGACTTCCTGATTTTTCTCAAAAGTTGATGTAAGCGCGAAATTGATTTGGTAATGCCATTAACTCTGACATTCTACGGTTGTTTGCTCAAGGTTTCACATAGGTTTTTCAGAGACGTTACGGTTTTGTGCATTTATATTAAATGTCATTCAAGAGGTATATTATAACTTGTAAACTGATTATTTCCTTGATAATATTTGCTTTATTGACATTTTTCATCAAGCAACAGGCTAACTTGATTTAGAAATAAAATCAGCCACTACAAAAAACGATATGATATAATATTATTATAAAATGATTGCCATGATAAACTTGCTAAGAAACATGAAGTAAAATAAATACAAATTCAAATACATACATTTATTATTTTTATGTATGCTTCAGAAAGCAGAGCTTACTAAAGTATAAAATTGTTTAATGTGCTTATTAAACAAGTAACTACAAGTTTCTTAAATAGTTATGTTTTATGAACATTTTTAGTTTGCAAATGGTGGCTGATCCCTGGACCTTAATCCATTTCTTTGGTCCGTCACTCAAATTTAGATACCGAAACTGGCGGGCGGCTGAGTCATGTGCATCATCAATATCACACCGAGCACGCACCACTCGGCCAGCGGAATGTAATGATTAACTTTTCGCAGTTGCTAAATTAAGTGAGGTTTTACTGCGCTCAGGAGTCGGGGAGCGGGGGTATTTAAGAAGAGGGGAGTGTCGCAGTGGCGGCTCCTGCTGCTGCATCATCGACAAGAGTAAATTTGCAGTTGGCCAGATGAAAAGGAGAGCTCCCAAAGGCGCATGGGACATGGGGCATCAGCATCGCATTGCGTGTCTGCGACTGGGGCCAGAAATGATTTCCACATACCACAGCAGTTAAAGCCCTTAAGTCAGGGAGAAAATCCAATTAAATTCGGTAGCGAAAGAAATAAGTCTGAACTGTCGGCAAAATGATTCTACATACACGTATTTGCGTCAACATTGATTTTGCAGAAACAGAAACATCCAAACAGGGATTCGCTGGATTCGGTGGATCCGATGGATTTCGGGGGGCAGGTGCGGGTTGAGCGGATCCAAGACAAAGACGGACAGAATGTAGTTCATGTGCATGGCGATGGCGTGATTGAGGACGAACCCGAGGACAGCGGCACCGACAACAGCAACAGCAACAGCAGCAGCAACTGCACCGCCAGCAACATCAGCAACGGGAGCAACATCAACATCACCAACGGGAGCAAATTGCACACATTGAAAAAATATCCCTAAAAATATTAATATCATTTATTTCATTTTAAAATTAAATTTTGTAATAGTTAAAACAATAACATGATCATTTAGTGTAAGTAGCAAATCACAAAATGTTTCAAAATATATTTGATATTAATAGAACTGTCTTTATTATGTTCTACTTCTTTCAAATAGTACTTGCCATGCTTAGGAGAATATTAGATCTGTTTTGACTAATTTATTAATATAGCACCCTAAAATGTTGAGTACATTTCCAATCTAAAATTAGGAAACATTTTTATTGAAAATAAAAAAAGTATAATTTAAGATTTTTAAGAGCCCCCAAGCTTATTGTTGAAGAAAATAAAAAAGGAAGTGAGAAAATAAGAGAGTTAAATAAGTCTCAGTCATGAAGAATTTAAAATATGAATTGGACTTTAACAAATTAGAAACACATTAATAGACGAAAATTTCTTTATTTTTCTCGGTGCAAGATCAAGAACAGCAGCAACATTAGCCACATCAAGCAGCAACTTGTGTTGCGGCTGCAGTTTTCTGAGGCGTGATTTGAGTTTAAGCGTTTGCCTGGGCTCGGATTGCATTTGACTCTCGGTTTGAGTTTGAGCTGATACCAGAGGCCGCACTCCGGACCGCAAAACCGTCCAAAAGTTGCGTGCCCATAGGTCTTCTGTGTAATTGCGCAACAATTGTCAGGAGCTATGCCCCGTTCGCCCTTTCGCCCTGATTGCCCCAATCCGCTCCTGAATTGCCCTCCTTAAGTAGCAGTTGGCGCTGAGCCCCGCAGTCGCTGCTTTTAAGGGCAGAAACCACAATCATGACACGGACACGTCATGGGGCTAAAAAACTACAGCAAAGAACACAAACACACACACACAAAAAGCTCCTCCAGCTAAGGAGACCGACTACTACCTTCGTGTCTGCGTCAAACTTGCGGAAATCTGATTTTAAAATTATTAACAACATGCAATGGCTAAATAGTTTTGCATTCGATAACAAAAGCCGCTCCTCCAGAGCTTCCAGAGTTCAAAAACATGTCGAAGCGAATTTCAATCTGACTTTGCGGCTCAGGCAGGGGAACAAAAAACTGATTCGAAAGAAATGAGGAAAAATCCGTGTTTAGTGACCGCATCATATAATTCACGAATTCAAATTTAAACTATCGAATAGCTAGCGAACCGTTATAGGGTTAATTAAATGCAGATCCAGTAGCTCCCGTTTCCACGACGGTTTCTCCAAGTTGCAAGTTGCAAGCACCAAGCTCCACTGCAGCTGCAATTAGAAGTTGCACAAAAAGCGCAATAGGAAAAAACCAAGCCTGGGGAAAACGAAAATGAAAAACATGGAAAACAAAATGGCGATAACTACCGCAATTTGCATATAAATGGAGGTAGAAACGTCTTTAGTCACCCGAATCTTGAGCAAACCATAGGAGCGATTAACATTGTTGTCGACCGCCTGCAAAACCAAAAAAAACTGAGAGGGGGCGTGGGAGGCAGAGGCGCCGCAGGGGGGCGACAACAGCAACCCACAACGAGCAACTCGCAACCAGCAACTCGCAACATTGCAGCCAAGTGCAGTGGCAAAATGGCGGAACACCCGTCAGAGCGTGGCACCAACACCAAACGCCAGCCTGAATTCCAAACCCAAACTCGGAGTACTCGTACTCCTCTTTTAACTCCCAACATCAACACCAAAACCAAGCCAAAACCAACACCCCACCGCTGGTAATGGTGATGCCATCTAGCGTGTTGGGTCGGTGGGCAAGGGACTACCACTGCACCACCGCCAAAGCCGATGGCCTCGACCTCCCAGTGCAGAGAAAGAAAATCGATGTGGTATACAAAAGGTTATTGTTTTAATTTAACCTAAGAAACTTATAAAGGGAGACAAATGAATCTCTGAAATATTGATCAAAAGTTAAGTATCCTTAAAATATGTTTTACTTCAATTTATCAGTTCTTAAACTTAGTTTTCCTTTTATAAAAGTTTATGTCCTATTAAATAATTATAAAACAGTCAACTTTTAAATGTCCAGAATGCTGTATAATTTTCATTTAAAATTGTATAATTTATCTCGAGTTATCAATAACTATTATTTATTGTGTAAACAACTAACATGGCCAATTTGCTTAATTTCTTTAGAAAACAAGGGTAAAGTTACTTACTAAAAATATTATCGTTACTTATTTATTTCATTTACTTATTGTTATTTTATTTTTTTTTATTTGCTTAAATTCTTTGGCAAAACAATAAAAAAGTAAAATTACTCACTAAAAAAATTCTTATATATACCTAGAACATTGAAATTGTTTAGGTGTTTAATTATTGTATTTTAAACACGTACTTAAGGATTTCATTACTAGTCAGTTGGTACTTATGCGGTATTCCAATGGCGTTTTTTATTTCAAAACACTATTTACTACTTTGTTTATTTTTAATTCCTTGTCTTTCAGAGTCATTAACATTTAGACAACGCATATTTTACTGAGACGATTTAAAAAAAATAATATCAGTGATATTGGAATAGTAAAATATAGTTAAATATTTAAGTTCAATATGAAATAAATGTTTTTGGCATTACTGGCACAATCGAGGTATCTAAGAACTTATATTACACTATATTGGAAGCATTTCTGATCTTATTAGCCTACTGAAGCTCAGTGTACGTGGCTATTTCGTAGTTGGTTCCCAGTCCGCCTTGGAGCCCTTTGCCCCGACTGCGACCAATACCTGCAACTCTCGTATACTTTGGTAATTGCAATTGTTTTTGTTCGAGTGGCGGGGCATTGGCTGCAGAAACGCGACCGCTGAAGTCGTCGGAGCAGCTCAGGCAACCACCCGCGTCCTCCCACTCCCACACCCAGTGCCACCCCCTGTGCCACCTCCAATGCCACCCACTCCCAACTACACCCCACTAGCCTGCATTGATATCACCCATTGTGCCGCCGGCACGGCTGTTATTATGCAAATGCCATTCACAGGTAATTACCACGCTGCACCGTTATAATTGCACTCGAAGCCCAGCTAGAAATCGCGATTGCAGTTCGCAGTTTTCAGTTTTTCAGTTTTTAGCTTTTAGCCTTTAGCTTTCTGCCTCCCCAACTCCCATTCGAAAAAGAAGAAACAGGGGAAAATCGAAACCGCCAACAAGATGTTGTTGCCACTAATTGCAGTAGCTGCTCAGTTGAGACTCCCTTGGCAGTCCAATCCGCAAATGCGAAATTCGCTTGGCTATTTCGAAACATCACCCAAATGGAAGACACACATTGCCATTTTAAAAGATTTATGATGGGCAATGTTTTTGTAATTTCAGATTAAAGTTCCTTACTTACAATACATTACATACAAATTTAAGTTTTGTAATGTCACAATATTTTAATTAAACATTAAAGAAAACAATTACATATCTTGTAGAAAAATAAATGGTGAGTGCACTTGACACATGATACTAGTTGTAACAAAAGTTTATTATATTTAATAGCACGTAAGCAAATTCGAAAACAACCCGATCAACCATTGTTTATAAATAATTGGAAATACTTATTATTAAGTTATCTTAACCCCATAAGTGGGCAATTAATTTTCCAAATTATATAATAAATATTTGTACTTAACAAATATAACAATTTCTAATGTATCTTATAGTACTAGACACTTTTGATGTGAAAAGTATACTATTTTTCCAGCTATAAAATGTCTGTTTATTTGTTATTTTTTTAAGAATTTTATAAACAACTTTATAAAGAATGTACCTTGCTCCACCTTCTGTTTGGCTTAAACATTTTTGGCGCTTTTATAGTAACATAAATGAATACTATTTATCGTAGGCTAATAAAGTTTGTTGGTTCAAAGGGAGCTTAAAATAGTTGTTTAAACATGCTCATTGATATTACACTATTTATTATGTAGCCCAAATCTTTTTACTGGTCGGAATCTGTTGTACAACAGCTCTTCAATAACTTGATAAAGAGCGGTATATTTGAATAAATTGGTCATATTAAGGGGCTGCTGCAATGGCACCGCCACAGATGGTTATCTAGAGCCTGACCTGTTACCTGAATGCATCTCCAGCTTCAGCGGCACCTTATCCTCCTAAAAGGCGACGACAATGGGACACTTTTGTGCCGCTGACACCTTGTGGCGGCTGCATGGGAATCCAGGGGAGAACAACAGGGCATCTGCATCGGCAGGCAAATTAGAATAACTTAAATACACGGCGGCACGCATTAAGCGGCTGCAGGCGATACCATCTGAGGCATCGGCAACGGCATCGGCATCGCCAGCACTTCTCGATTTCTGTCCTGTTCACTTTAGTTCGTTTTCGGTTCGATTCGGTGGGGTTTTGTGGCTGCGAATCCTTTCCGACTCTCGCCCGCTATCAAAAAGTAATAAATCTGCCGCTGATCCATCGTAAATCTTTGCGTTCCCTTCATGATTTACCCACATAAATCAAAATTATCGACCGAAGGGGATTCATTTCGTGGCTGGGTCTGCGAGAATCGCGTCAAGAACTGGCCCTGTTAACTGCTCGAAAGTGTTAAATGCATTCAATCTGCGAACTTGTCGCGACTGATTGGGCAGTTTGAATTAAGTCCGAGCCCCGGATCATCACTCCATTAGCTCAGCTCGTTTGTGGCACTACAAATCTTGTGCTCATTATGGCGACGCGTCTTTTGGTCATTGGTAAAGGCATTTAGTGCCTCAATTATCGCCTCCAAAGCAGGATGAGCAGAATATCCAGCTGTCGGTTCAATCAAACGGATCACCCAGCCAACCGCGATACCGCAAGTTTTTGTGGAAATACTCAAATATCTGCTCACGCACCTTTCTCCCCGGGAAAATTCGTCACATGCAAAGTGAAATTACCTGGCCCGGCTAATTTCATTTAATTTTCGGGCATTGTCAGAAGAAGACGATGAAGCGACTGCTACAATTACAGCATATTTTCCCCAATTAATAATTAATAATTTGTTTGGGTCACGAAACGCTCTTCGGAGCCCTGTGAACTGGAGGGCAACAGTTTGTACGCATCTATAATATACCATATATTTGGGTGAAAGAAGCCAGAAGGAAAGGCGACCCGACCCGCCTCCAAATGAAACAATCCGGCTGACTGAGACGGTTAATTGCTGTCACACAAAAGACGGACTCGAGATGGAGTTCGGAATCGGAATTGGAAGTGGAAGTAGAGGTGGAATTCGTAGTGGAAGTGCAGGTGAAAATCTTTTGTGGCAAAGACAAAGACTCAAATGGACTCAACACGCAAGGTTAGTCAGAGGTGCAGAACACATTTTGTGTGCGAGCTCCGTTTCCTTCCAGTCTTTGAACTTCATAAACGACATTACCTTTTCATCCGTCAGTTGGCTGATGGATTTCCTTCTTGGCCAGATTTCACTGATCCGTCATCTGCTGCGGCATAGGAAAAATATTAGTAAATATTAGACACATATTGGTCATTTTATTTCATTAAAATAATGTGGTTTTATAATCTCTCATTCATAAAAAAAATATTTATTGAAGAAATTATATTCGAGAAATTTAGAAAGATTATATTACTTTTGTAATAATATTGTTTAAGGGTGTTCTGTCCACCTTTTAAATATGTAGGATTGAGTTATAATTTGGTTTAACCTTTGGCAAGTTAAAAATATTACTCTTACATTTTAAAATGTTATGTTCTTGTGTCATTAATAGTAGTTACTTTAGGAAAACAAGTACTCTATTGGAAACATATTTTGTTGTAATTTTTTGCCTGTGCAAACAGGGAATCGCCCCTCGTTTTTCAGCTGGTGTTGCTCTAATTCAGCCTCAATTTGTGCCTTGCGCATGCCCATAAATTAATTGATGCCCTGGCCAGCTAGCTGAGTGATAACCATCGTTTCCTCTACTCTGGTCTGCTCCACTCCTCGAACCAGAACCCGATCCCACTCCCTTCTGCCCAGAGATCCTGTTCGAAGATTCACATTCCCCGTGCATTTAGGCTTCGGGGAAAAGTGTGTGAGCAGCTTCTCTGATTCTGCGGCCAATAGAGACATCACCATCGGCATTGGCATCGGCATCGGCGTTAACCCATCGCTGCCCCCTGTCCCTTTTCCGACTGCTGTCCCACTCTCGCGAGTCGCGAGTGGCGACCACTTGAATTATGTGTGTCTCGGGCTGTGAATGAAGCGATGTGCGACCAGGATTGGCTAATGTACTGGATTCGGGCTGTGTCCGCTTCGTGGCTGCCACTGCCCACTCAGTCCGCGGATCGCCCCTCTGCCCTCCCTTCCCCTCCACCCCGCTCCTCCGTATCATCAAAATTGTCGTTGGCTCGCAGTTAAATTAAGTCATAAATTCAGTATTTATCTGCTGAATGTAGTTTGTTGTCCGGTCATCACTTCAGCGTCAGCCTTTGTCGCCGTTGCCCCAACGATCCGGTCGTCCCTCGAACAGTGGGTTAAACCAGATTTTGCAAATTAGAAAAACAAATTTTGGTCTTTAGAAAAATGTATAAAATAATATTTAAAGAAGAACATAAAAGCATCTTGAGACAATCCATATGCCCTCTAATAAGGATTTCAAGGTCTTAAATCAATAATGGCAACAACATTTTTAAAAAGTGTAAGGTATTTCAATTTTAAATGTTAAGCAAATAGGTTTGTTTATATTACGTCAGCAACTATTGAAATTTAAGCATTGTTTGTATTGTATAAATAGTAAATACTTAACAATGTCAAATAGCGAAATATCTACTTCTTTTAATATTGTCAAGAGCTTTAAATATACAATATATATTGTATTTTTTTTATGATCAAATTTCATTTTGGCAGTGACTATGTAGATAACTTTTTGATCATTTAGTACTAGCTAACGTAAGAACATTAAACATATTATATTTTTGACTTCCTCTCTTCGAATGGGACCCACTGTCGACGGGCCGTGAAAGCCGCTTTTATCCAGGTTGCTGTTGCTGCTTTTATGGCAGCAGATAGCTCGCATGTGTCACCCGGCGCTGCGCCCCCTTTTCGATCCGCCAGCCTTTTGCATTGGCATTGGCATTGGCATCCTCGAGATCCTCGATCGAGTTGGACATTGGGCTTGGTTCCGGGGCAGCGGCTTAGCCCCACTTAACCGGCCTCTTGGGGCGGTGCGAGTAATTGGATTGAGTTGGCTTTTCTCCACCGACCCTCATTCGCACTGCCAAAATATCGTATTTTTTGTGTTTTTTTCTTTCTTTATAAGATGGCCCCTGGGAACGCGCACTCACTCTCACTGGCTGAATTTCAGATTTATTGGTGCACATCAATTAGCTGGCATTTCGGATCCATCTCGAATACCGCCGGCAGCATAGTGGCACAAATCATTGATAATGTAGCTCAATACACCGACCTGCCGTCAATTAGTCACTCTTTGTCACCGTGACACACTGAATCGGAATCACGGAATCAAAGTCGAAATTCGGAATCAGCATTCCCAACCAGGACCTCGGGCTTTTGCTGTTTACTATTGCGGCATTGTCTTGCCGGCCATTTATTGAAACATAAAGCGTATAACGCATTTTTAAATGTCAGCCAGAGATTGGATATGGATCTGGTCGTCCGTCGCACTCATCACATCACCTGTATTAGCTGGGAGTCGCACAGTTGCAGGTAACCGAGTGCCCGGCAATTGTTGTTGTCGGTGTCGCTGACATCGTGGATATGGCATATTGTATATATTGTACATTGGATACTGCACATTGCCGCCGTGTGACAGCCAGTCGAGATATAGAAAGATTCCCAATGACACCGAGTCTCACGTGCGCCCCACACCATTCCGTCTCCTTTTTTTACTCCTCTGGCGGCAGCGTGAAATATTTTGACAAATCGCAGGCCACTTAATCAAAAATCATCATCGAAAAGGGATCGATGTTTTGTATTGAGGTATCAGCGCGCATAAAGGACGAGCCGGCAGTGCCTGTGTGGGTTGAACAAGAGATTTCCGTCGAAGCCGATAAAAGGTTATGAAAGACAGCCCGCTGGAGTGAGTGCACTGAGGGAAAATCAATCAAATCAAACAATTACAATTTTAAAAAATAAAACACAAGCCAGACTATAAATTAAAATAAATAAGGATCTCTTATAAAACTCTCTATAAAATAATTCCTTATAATTATTCCTTATATAAACTTTATTGTTATTGTATTGTTCATAACAGTAAGTTATTGAACAAATCACGCGATAATGTTTTTACCTATTTTAAATATTTCATATTAAATACAAATTTAATTAACTACTTTTTCAGTGTGAATATAAAATTTGGATGCTGCAGAGTGCCTGTCGCACTTGTCGCCTGACTAGTAGAGGTGAAAATTATGAGTATGGAAAACCCTCGCACACACAGGTATTCTGTAATGACTGTTCATTTGTGTTAACACGTGATTAGACCTTGAATCAATCTTAATAATGAGCAACGTGACACTCACAGAGGGTTAATAGTAGAGTGAAGTATAGAAAATTGGTGTGGTAGCTAACCGATTGAAGTCGCGCGACTCTGACTGCCTCATATTCAGCTTCCCCTCTGGGCGATCAGCCATATAAATTGCCAAACATTTATCAATAACGCGGGACGTGACCAATTAACCGTTTCTCGACTCAATAAAATGCATCATTAAAAATGTTTGCCCAGAAGACAAGTCCTCGGGCAAACAAGATGAAACACATGTGATCCCATTCATCGTCATCCTTGGATAAAAGTAGGCAAATAAAAACATAAACTATTGAAAAAGTTGACACAAACAGGTGATAGATGCATTGAAATCTGTTTTTTTTTTCTCAAGCAATAATTACAAATGCTTTACGAGCAGGTATGCAATAACACTGAAAAATAAATGGATATATGTTTTCGATATCAATCAACTGTGCTTCTGCACTTAAAAGTTAGTTTTGTAATCCAGAAATTATAGAACATTTTACAATCTAGAGGTGATATAAATAAATAATTTAATAAATAAACCAAATAAAAACCTAAAAAGACTAATACAATTTTATATATTTAAATAGTTTAAATATTTCTATTATAAGTTTTTTGGGGTATATATACATTTTAAGAATAAAATGTAGTGAACCAGATAACAAAGAGTAACATTTGTTTCAAATATTTTTTTTGTGCATAATTATGTTAATGTGGCAGGCATATATTTGATGTAATTTAATTATTCTCCGTGACTGCTAATATATAATTAGGCTGAACAATGTAACTATTTATATACCCATCCGCTTTAAAACATGTTTTCAAAACACACGCACATTTGAATACTTATGATGTATCGGTGCTCTCCAATTCATTGAGTTCGATTCGGATGGCATACTCCAGATGCTGCGATCGTGGCCCGTAATTAAAGTTGATCAGGAAACAAATGCTAAAATCACGCAACTCCGAGTGAGCTAAATGCAGCGCCAGCTGAAGGAGTCCGAGCTGCGAAAGGTCGATTGGTCGATTGCGATTGCTTCATCCGACAGGCAGGTGATGAGCCATCATGCGAGCCCGTCCCCATACTATAGATACCGCATTAGAGAGCATTGATGAGAACCCAAACCTGGGGATCTGGCGATCTGGGGATCTGGGGATCTGAGGATCCGAAGAAGATCAAACTTGCTGAGCGCGCACGCGATTGATTAAAAAACCACCGCGAAGTTGGTTTGAAAGTGTGGGCTAATTTTCATAGACAGCGCACGCTGGACACGCGCATGATGCGTATCTGGGATCTTTTGGGACCGGATCCCATCTCTACAGTGTATCTCTGGGCTCCTCCTGGCTTGTCGTACGTCAAAAGCTGAAACTCACCTGTCTGCTCATCGGCATTTCCGCCGGCTCTACTCACAAAAAAAAACCTCGAATGTTGCATCATTATCGGGAGCATTTTTTCCAAATTTATTCCATAACATACATTCAACGAGTAGTCCTTGCTCTAATTTTTTACGCTGCTTATCGTCCTTTTTGTTTTAATCACAGGACCCTTTTTCACCTTGCCGTTGCCATGTTTTGATGAATTGATGATGGGGTCTGGAAAAACGCTTAGCTATCCCCGAACCCTTTGGCCGTTGCTTGGTTTTTCTTAATTTGGAATTTATTTAAATCCACAAAGGGTGCAGTCATTCAGTCAGTCAGGCAGTCACATTGAGGAGGTTCGTCGCCCCCGTTCCGTTTTGGCAGGTGCAGTTCCAGTTTCAGGCCCAGTGCCAGCTCCTCCGATCGGTAGCATCGCATTTGACCCTTCCTCGGCTTCCTCGACGATGCTAATGCATAAATAACACGTTCTCGGTTCGCAGCCCTTTGGGTTTTGGCCTCTGTTTCTGCTGCTCCTGCCATTACAGCGGCCACTCACCGAACATTTTAAAAGGCGTTTAGCTTGTTACCTTTTAATAATACCATTTAATTCCCCGTTGTGCTGCGGCGTAGGCGCGGAACCATCAATCAGACCGTGCAGATAGCGCCGCAACCAACACCGACACCGCCGCACAACTCTCTCGGCCGGCAATTCATAATTTATTTGTGTTTTTGTCGATCACGTTGGCTTCATTTTTTACCCCGCCACTTGCGGATGGACAGCTGGAGATTCGAGTTCGCGTTCGCGTTCGCTTGCGAGTCTGAGAAAAGAAGCCCCGCATCCTGCAGCTACCACTCTTAACTCCTTCTTCGCGGGAAAAGTGAGTGCGAAGAATGTGACTGGTCAAAGATGACAATCACCCAATGGCTTCATCAAACAACTATCTATTTCGAGTTATATGTTTTCCAATTTAAATTTTACAGCCCTTTTATCTTATATTACTGGTCATATGAAGGTATATTTTATCAAAGGGTTACAAAATTATTGCCACAAAACAAACTTCTTAAATTAAAGTATAATTTTTATGGACCAATTTTATAAGATTACTTAGTTTTTAAAACCTGTATTACTTATACAAAGTCATTTATGGTATGTCAAACTAAATTTAGATTGTATCTAATTTTGTAACTTAAATAAATTTTATTAAATAATTATTAATGCCAAAAGTATACTAATATGTTTTGAGTTGTTAATATAAATTTCTATTATTTTAACTTTTATATTTTGTATTGGGGAAAAAAAAAAAGTAATATCATTTAACAAATATTTAATAGTACAGTATAGCTTAAAGTGCTTTTGCTACTTTGCTAAAAGTTTTTCATGCCCCAATATATTCCATTGATTATTTTTTTACCATTTTGTTTCTGAAATTAAAACAAATTAATTAAATTAAGTGGAATAATTTGGAAATACAATCTGATGTATAAGCAAAATAATTTGTTTCTGTTATAATCAGCAGTTTTATACACTTTAATTGGCAGATTAGTAATTTACGGGCCAAGAAAGTAAGTAGTTTGAACATTACCTATTAATGGCCATAAACTGTGGGGGTGGCAAAAACAGAGCCAACATAATTCTCGAATACTTTTAGCCCCCTTTCAGTATTGGCAGCAGAAATTCCAGTGGACATTGCAATATCAACATGAACATGGCCGACGAACGCACGCTAATGGGCGGCACCCGAATCCGCTCCTTACTCACTAGAAACCCTCCTCCTCCTATATCGTATATACATATACATATAGTACACCCCTCAGTCCTTCGATACAAAAGGGGTTGAGTGGGTGCTAAGTGGCTACTGGCCGGGAAGCCAGCCAGCCATCCATCCATCCATCCATCCATCTAGCCATCCGTCCACTCATTCATCCACATCCACATCCACGTCCACATAAAAATCCATACAGTGGGGGTGTTTCTGGCTGGGTCAGCCGTTTCTGCTTTGACGTGGCCAGCTGGCCAGGCTAATTTACGAATAAATTATATGACACTGTGCGGGCGGAGTGGCTGCAATGCCGCCATTAAAATCGCCAATCACCGGTAGTCAATGCCGGCTATTTGAGCTCGCAATCGGTGTTGCAGTGAAAGGCGGCGAATGAGCATCGTCAAAAACAAGGAAGCACTGCGAAAACAGAAAATTAGAATTAAATTATATTAATAAAAAACACAGTTTTAGAAGAAACATTTTTTGATTTTATTAAACTTTTATATCTTCAAGTTTTTGGAACCATTTGTGAACTTAGAAAAGTTTGAGAAACGTTTTTATATTGTATTTTATATACAGGCATAAATTTCTGAAGTTGCAAAACCAACCATTAGTGTCTTTAGACTTAGTAACCATTTTTCTGAGTGTAGTGATCGAAATTGAATAATTCAGGAGTGTGTCAGGGCTCGAGAGCTTGCAGGAAACCGAAGACGCAAATTGCAGGGTAGCGCCATTTCGGGCGAAAGATCAGCGGGCGGATGGGTTGGATTGCCACTGCCGACAATTGTCTGTCGATCGGATTGGACCGGGAATTGGATCTGGATCAGGGATCTGGTAAATGGGAGTAAGGCTGCTGCAGCAGAGTCTGCGTCTGCAGACTTTTTGTGTTTATGAAGTTGTGGATTTTTCACCGGTTTAATTTTCGAGCTGACTGCAATTACAAGCCGTAAATTTGTCATGGCGCGATAAATTGGATACATGGAGCTGCAGAGGAGGGGTGGGCCAGACAGGCTGGGCAGCCTAATGCATGTAATCTGCCACTCAACACCCTGCCTGGTCGTCCGGTCTTGGTCCTGGATTGAGATTGCGATTGGTATTAAGTCCGGGGCTCGGCGCTTGTTAACCAATTTGGCACGCCTGCGCAATGGCATTTCTGGGATGGATGGATGGAAGGATGGATGCAGTGGTTCCGATCCTGTTGGCAGAGCAGCCATTTTATGGGCCATAATCAGCAACAAACTAAATAGGAGTCCAACGTAATCGCCGCTGGCCAATTCAAGCTCACATTTTGGGCTGGTTAATTAAATACGGATTTCGCTTTAATGGCCGATAAAACTTGATGAGAAACTTTAATGGCACGCCGAGGCGATCGCTTCAGGATCGCAAAGTCACCGTTAAAGCGATAACGCACTATGCCAGCCCACACAAACAAAAGGCGTAGTCCGTCGAAATTCGCTTTTTACGAGCCAATTGCCAGCGAAATCCCAGTGCCAATGCCATTCCTACAATCTCAGTTGCAGTCCTGGCTTCCCCAGTTACTTTGTTGCCGAGGCGCACAAAATTAACTGCTGATGAATGTTGGCGGTGGCGGGGCACTGGCAAAAAAATTCTAGATTTTTTACTGATATTTTCTAGGATTTTTATTTTGAGGACAAATATCTTCAAATAACGAGTTTTACTTCACAAATAGCGGGGAACAGATCGAAATCTAGCAACTTCTACCATCATGGATATTTTTGTGTCAATTAAAACAATAACATCTTTTTAAAAACCAAGATATTTTAACTGTTAAGTGAACAACAACCTTTTTTTAAGTATTAAAATATTTTAAAAGGCATTGGAGCTTTGATCTAAAAAACAATTCTGTTAAAAAATCAAAAACTTTATTTTCGTTCTTATTCTTATACATATATTTAAGTTCATAGGCTTTTAAATGTTTTTTTGGGATAGCTAAGATGTTTTTTACATTAATTTCTAAAAATCCTAAAAATTACGTCTCAAAATGCATATATATTTTATATGTTTTTGAGCATTTTTGACATTTTTCTTTATAAAAATAAAGAGAATTGCTTACACAGCATATCCTAATACTTTAAAGATTACATTTCATAAGACTTACTTCTTAAAAAAATATTTTATTCCTATTCTGTAAATGTGACATTTTTGTTGAAACAAATGTTATTGACATGTAGATTGTTTTCAACTTTTTACAATGTCTTCTGTGCATTTAGAGGCAACAATCGACCCCTAGACGTAATGCCTTATCCTATTTGGAGCTCTGGTTCAAAGTCACCAAGTCACTGACAAAAATGTTGTAAGCCGCTCTTAGCCATTCGACTGTTGTGCGATTTTTTAATGCCGCCGCCCGCGGTCGATGTTGCTGTTTTTGCTTGCGTTGCCGTTGCAGTTGCAATTTGTGTTGCTGGCGGCTTACAAGTCGCCTCATTCGTCCGCCGGACGAGGCATAAAATTAAAATGTTGCACGCTCGCCATCCGGGTTTGAGTCCGAGTGTTTGGGTCTTTGGCTCTTCGACGCTGCAGTTCCTCGGCGACCCGGCGCGCTCATTAAAAACGCCATAAATGCAATAAAACGTAGAGCAAACATCGATTAAACAATATTTATGGGGCTTCACTTGCACATTGTTCGCTGGCTCTGCGCCCGGGCTTGCCAGCGGCTTCTACTTGGACACGGCCGCGATTCCGCACCACCGCTGTCCACCTCCAGCCACCGATCCATCTGAGCCACCTGAACCACATGAACCACCTGAAATCCGCCCCTAGTTGGCTTTGTTCTCGGCGTTTTTGTCTGCCTCCATTCGGCCCCCATTTCACAGCTGTTGTCACTTTTGTCAATGTGGCTAAGTCCGCAATATTCTTGTGTCCCATCTTCATGTCCCTCTGATTTGACCGGAAGCACATACCAATACCATGAAGGAACTTTTCTGGTAAGAGCTTTGGCTTAAGCGGGTATTAGCTGATACTCCGGCATTTTTGTAAACCTAGTATATTGCCTAGTTTAAACTAAAATTGAAAAGAGAAAAAAAAACGATTTTAAAATAATTATTTTCTTAAATTTATGTTGCTCCTTTAAAATACTTTTTTAATACAAACCAGAAAACAAATAAGTGTACTCAACAAATTTTAAGCATAAGAAAAATTAATCCAACCAATATTTAATGTCACACAGTCTTTTTAAAATGAACTACTCTATAATTTTTTTCTTGTCACATTGCCAATCAATTAAGTCGCAGATGTGTCATTGACAACTTCATTTAGAGCAGCTTGTCTGGAAGATTATGGAGATTACTTCAAATTAAATAAACATTTTGGGGCAGCAGCGAAACATATTAATTTGGGATGGCAAAACGAAGATCAGAGGAGCAAAAATATGGGCAATTTCACGACGCCGGATCTTGTGGTTTGGGATATTAGTGAAAAGTCAAAATACTCGGAACGAGGCAGCTGTTTTCGGGACCTCGGCTCGAAGGCTTCAAGTGTTGAGACAATGGCAGTGCACGGCGCTCAATGAATAACAATTACAGCTATTAATCTTGGCCAAAACGGCTGGGCTGGACCGCCAGTTTTCAGTCCTGCAATGTGGTTTTTATTTTTTATTTTTGCCTGGCAATTTGCGGCCCATTTATTTATTTGTTAAGTGGCCGTAAAAGCGGTCACGGCAACGGGCAATGGCAAAAGGCAAAAGGCAAAAGGCAAAAGGCAAAGGCAAAGGCAACTGCAATGGCCTTTTCCTCTTTTTATTAATTTATACATTTTGTATAAGTAATAATTGTGCGGAAAACGGAAACAATGGAGGTTGTGTAATGCGGCCACTCAAGGCGGTAAAAAGTGGTGAGGGGGGCGTGGCAGTGCCGGGCCATCTGGCGCTGGACAAGTCAGTCAGTCAGCCAGCCTGTGGCTCATGAAAAGGAGTGAAAATTGCTCGTAATTACCCAGTCACACACACGCACACTCTGTATATGCATATATGTACCATATATATACATATATGGAGTAACGAATGCAAATGGTAAATATGGCCATTATCTGGTCCAAATTCGAGCGGCGCACAACGCCTTCGTAGACGAACTGCACTCGAAAGCGCGACTCGATTTCCACAGTCCGCCATCGCCATCGCCATGCCAGTTGTCCCACAACCCCTTCTCCTGGCATAAAAACCCCTTGGAAAAACCACAGCCCCCTACCATGTGCACAGGAAGCACTCGCGATGGCGATCAGCGCACTTACCAACGCTGCTTACGGCCATAACCATCCGGAGTGGGCATCCAGGGAAAGGGAAAGGGAAAGGTGGTGCGCCTGCTCCTGCTCCTGCTCCTTACTGCCACTGCAGTAGCCACCATGCCATTATAATCATGCGCCAGACAGACAGACAGACAGACAGCAGACAGCTCTAGCTCTAGCTCGCCTAGTTTGGCTATCTTTATTTATTGTGCTGTTTTACTGTCCATAAACCTGGGCCACAGCACAAGGGATGTACTGTAGTGTACGTGAAAATGGCCACGAAAATAATTATATTCAAACGATAATACTTCTGAACCGCCACAAAGACGAATGACCAGTACCTACGTTTGTCATTGGTTATAGTTGTGAGAATGGGAAATTAAGGACAATTAAATTCTTATATAAGCAACATTTACTGCACATGAATTAATAGCATTCGCTGTTATTAGTATGTTTTATTTTTAAAAATCATAATTTCTTAGTTAGCCTAACAAAAAATGATTGAAATTATTATTTGCATATAAGCTCTGTAAATTAAACTCCATCAAATATAATTAAGTCGCAGATTGTTAAATGTAAGCTTTAATACCAACTATATCAGCCATAATCATCGATTTTAATATGTAATTAAAATAGTTAATGCGTTGAATGACGGAGAGTCGAAACATAGACCAAGTTTATTAATTATAAATTAGTTTGGCCCCTAAACTTATTTAATAATATAACCCTACATATGATAATAATGAAAGTATAAGCAATATTCGAAAATAGGCTCTCATAGCTGTAATCGATGCCCTATTATTTTGAGGGGCATCTGTAAGTAATATTTGTTATTTTAATGACTGCTTTGCATTAGTAATGACTCCACAATAATAAGCTGTAGAAAATTCCAGGAGGTGTAACCCATGACCGAAAGGGTAAACCAACATCTGACCGAGTTCCGGACTCCCAACTCCTGTTCCATCCTTAAAACCATTTCCATTTCCATTCCTAGTCCCATTCCCATTACAAGCCAAGCGTATAATTGAGGCAATGTCGATGTGGCAGTGAGGTAAGATATGGAGTCCGGGAGCAACCACAAGTCACAAGTACGACCGCAAAACAAACCTTTTCGGGTTGGCTCTATTCGAATTCGATTAATGGTAATGCTAGGGAATGGGCCACAACTTAAACGCAACAATAATTTGCATTTCGAATTCAATAATTTGCATTCTTGAAATCAGACCTGCAGTGGGGTGCATAAAACATTCAGAGGTTCTGGCCTTTTTTTTTGGTCTGGCAGGGGGTACAATGACCCAGCCGCTTATTTTTCGGGCATGACCAAATAATACAAATTAAATGTAGTGGAGAAGTCGTGGCCTCAAATTGCGGGTTACTTCTCCGGAGGGACACACTCAACTGGTCTCAAGAATGGGTTGACTGCCTCCACGGCACGATCGTTAGCGTTAAGTTGTCTCAACAAACCATAAAATACTCGTAGGTGAGTCACAATTTCTGTTTTTTTGTTGGTCCCATGTTGGGAAGCTTTCTCAAACTGGCCGCCGAAATATATAAAAAAATATCAAGTATACCTATCCAGATAGTGGGCATTTTCCCATGGATATCGGCATTACGCGGATGTCATAGATTGCGACACGGCTGATCCACTCAAGTGAACACAATTTCACAATTTCGGGATTGCTTCCAGGTAAAATCCAGCGAGCCAAGGAAATGACAAACATGATTCGCATATCGCAGGGGATTTGATTTGATTTTGTTTTCGATTCCACCTAATCCAATTAGGATAGCCAGCCATTCCGATGGGTGCTTCGCTGGATAAAGCCCTAATAATTCCCAAATTATGGGAAAGCTTTTGTCCTACCCAAAAAATAAAACGAAAAAACAAGAGAGCCGCCGTCTGCTGCCCCACACACAAATAACAATATTTAATAAGCGTCCCCTCATCATTCAATACAGCATTCAGCATTCAGTATTCGATCGTATATCAGTCGCATGAAGACATCAGCAGACACAACATGGGGTCAGCTGGGTCAGCTGCCTTCTACTAACTGGTTCACTCGGAGTCGCAGATAAACTAACCACACAACTGCCAGGTCACTTGAGGAATTGCACAGCAGTACGCATTTAATTGAATTAAATTCCAATTCCAATTCCAACTCGCCGTCCTCTGTGCCAACTATCGCTTTGATCAGTCAATCCAATTATTTGCAAAATTTTGTCACATAAATAACTAGGCGATCTCGGGGTGCAGAGCGAGCATTTCCTTTCGCGTATCACCTGTCGTAGGATCACAACCGCTCAACCACTTCGTCGCGGTGGTGGTGGTGGTGGTGCTGCTGGTTGGTGGTTGTACTGGTGGCCACTCTTCCCCCAACAATTGCGATTGGTGGCCACGGAAGTTGCTCTGGAGTGCCGATTACCACAAAACTCTGAGCAGAGATCACCCGCTGCGAGGGATAACCTCTTTCTCTGCACTCAGAGAAATCGAGGGGAACTAAATGTATTTCTTTATCACACTTATCTAGCATGTTGTAGTCTGACATACTAACAAACTTCTTCTTATTCAAAAAATTTAAAAACACTAATTGCCAAAAATTGATATTAAAATATAATTTCAGTATAAAAATAAAGATGTCAGATCACTCTAAATAGCTCTTAGCTATTACTTATTATTTTACAATGAAAGCTTTAGAAATCACATAAAAGTATGCAGTATTTATCCATTTAAAATATTTGCACTTCTCGGCTTTTATTAAAAAAATGTAATATTAAAGATTTAATTAATTTTTATTAATTTAATTTTGAAAAATTAAAATTAGTGTTAGTATTTAGTATTTATTATAGTAAAATAGTTGAGGTTCTATAATCCTTTGAAAAACTGTTTGCGCTTAACAGTGATTGTCGACTTGACTATAATATAATATCAATTAAAATTGTGCTAGTCAACTCTACCTTATTTTCACTTTCAAATTTTGTTACTTCATTTGATATATTTGCATTTCTTTGAGTAGAATTTAGCCAAAAATGTTGATGTTTTTCCGAAACAACTCATCAGTCGGAATTCCGTTCATGTAAAATTAGAACAAGTTAGCTATATTTTTCCTAGTGTACACACTCGCTGTGGTCCCCTTCACATATTCCATATCTTTTCCGACAGGGGTGACGAAAGAAAGGTTAAGAGTCCTGCGTGTCGGCGGCTACCGTGCTCAGCATTCGTGGCCAGATCGGTTGAATGTTTTGTGCCGAGGTGTTAATTGAATTCGTTTTGCATAAGTGAGTGGAGGGGAACTAGGAGCAGGAACTGCAGAAGGAGGACCACCTGCGCTCCAAAGGACAAGGGACATCACATCGTGGTTCACTGCCCAACATTGTGTGTTAATTGTGGCAACAATGATGACAACAGCCGCAAAACAAAGCGGCCAACCAATTGTCAACATGACAGCGGCAACTAGCAACCTGCGATGTTGCTGATGTTGCTGTTGCTGTTGCTGTTGCTGCTGTTGCTGTTGCTGTTGCTGTTGCCGCTCGTTTGCTTGCCATGATCTTTATCGCCCCGGCGGTATTTGCATATTCCACAGTCGCACCGCTCTCCTTGATGCATCTGCATTGTTTGGCCGTTGTCGTCGTCGGCTTTATTATGTCATTGCATCATGTTTATCGCCATCCGTCATGCACATTGTGTAGAAATTAGCACATAACCCAAATGTGTAAAATAGCGGCGAGTAAATTAATTGCCGGCAATTAGCGGATGAAGGGAGGAGTTGGCTATTGCAATTACCTGTACATAATCAGTATTGGCGCCTTCGCTTTGATAGAGCCGCTAATAGAGATGTTGTGGCTAAGGCCGAGGATCGGAACGAGGGGAAAGTATCATTCCGCTCACAGGTGTCAAAAGAGGCGACAGGCCGGGCTGACAGCAGAATGCCCTTTAATGTCACAAGTGGCGACCCATGCAAATGTCACCTTAGCCGTGTCGCGCATTGTCACCGTGCAAATAAAACATAAAACGCACCGTCACCACGATAAATCATCGGGATGGCTCCGGGCTCAGCCATTGGAATTGGAATTGGATCTGCCTTCGAATCGTAAATAAAGCCATGAGCCAAAAGTCGCAATCACTGATTCAAGATTCAAGATTCCAGATCCCAGAGAGAGTTGCAGCTGTCGCCGGAAGATCGCACTCCTCACCGTTAACTCTGTTCTACATATGTGACTCTGCCAAGGCTGATCGCATAAATTAGCCATCTAATTGCAACGGGGCACTGAAAGAAATCAAAGGTGCACATTAATTAATTGCCAATATTAAGAAAAAATGCTATCTGTGTTTCTACTTTAACATTTTCTTATAGAGCCTTAAATTTACTTTAAATTCATTTAAATCTTTTTTGGCTCTTGTTTATAAGTTTCTTATAATCTATATATTTATATTTATATTCGATATGAGATTCAGGTCAGTAACAGTAAATTCGTTTTGAAAGCCTTAACAATCAAATATGTTCTTTTGTTTATTAGAATAAAGTACTGTAAACTAAATTTGCGTTGAAAAGAATTTAATATAAGAAAAAAGGTTGATTCCGAAAATCTTTCTTTGTAATTTAGTCCAGCAATTCTAATAAGGTAAACAACCGGAAACTTTAAATTAAATAACGATGTTTTCATTCTAGGTGACTTGTTTTCCCTCAGTGCATTGGTGATCGCCAATCCAGCGAAATCTGGCCGGAATCACGAAGCGCAGGCGACTACGAGCATTCAACATTTGTATGCAAATTGCTCCGGTCTTGGGGCTTCGTTCTCCGCTCCTCAGTCTTCAGTCCCTCGAGTGTTCAGCTTCAGTCTTCGACCACCTCCATAACAACAACCATATTCCACCTCCACCTCTGCCAAGTTTGCCATCGCTTAGGTGCAATCATAATCGCCGTCATATAGTTACGGGGCGCTATCGTTATCACCTGGCCGCCACTCGAGCGACTGAGTCTCGGATCGACCACTTGGACAGTGGGCACGCAGCAGAAATAAATTTGCATATAAATTGCCCAAGTTGCAGCCTCCACCGCCGCCCCTACTACGCTTCCATTTAAATCGATGCGCACCGCAAGCAATTTCGGAATTTATGTAAGCATTTCGTTCGCGGGTTTAATTGACAGACTCGCGGTCTTTTGGCCAATGGCCAATGGCCAGCGTAATCCAATTAGCCCAGCAGACATTCGGTACACGGAAAAGCACTTGTCGCCCGGCCCTGGTCCACTGCGAACTGCGAATTTCAATCCGGACGCGCAGCATTTCCTAATGAAGATGTCTTCGATTGGCCCGCGGCCAATCCCATTCAGGTTAACTTAACTTAACGCTGACGTCACTGGCTGCCGGAGCAGCGGGCAATAAAAAATCTATAAATTACGAGGACATAAATAAGGACAACACACAACTCGCGAAGGGAAAATACAAGTGCCCAGCCCGCCAATTCCATGCGGGGATCTCAAGATCCACTAACCCTATATGGCCCATACTTTCATAACAACTTTTTACTAAAGTATTATTGGCAAAAAAAATTAATGTTATGCCAAATTTGATTCTAACTAATTTAAAATTAATGATATCCAGGAAAAATCAAGTTATTAAATACTTTCAAAATTGTACATTTACTCGAATATAAAAATGTCTTTAATTATACGTCACTCAACACGTAGTTAAAGACGGGTTATAAAGAAATCAACATTAAACCGAGTTAACTGCAAATAAAGTGAATTAAAAGCGGAATGTCTTTAATAATAATATAAAAACTATCTAGATAGTTGAAGTAAGAAAACCAAACAAGTTATGAAAAATAGGAGGCACTTTATTTAAACAAGCTGTGTCAGCAGTGGGCATATTAGGGTTAACCGATGGAATCGAGAACTTAAAATCAGAAAATTGTTTCAGCCTTCCCATTTGCTTGTTCGTCTCATTTGCGGCTATTTTCAAATTCAATTTAATTCACTTTGTTCGATGAGCATTATCAGCAGATAGCAGATAAATTGGGATCACTTCACGCTCCTAATGGGAACTGCGGATCGGGAAAGGGACTGGGATTTGGTATGGTCTGGATGGGGGTTGGGGCCTGATAGAAGGAGTAGCCACAGGTGATGATGGCCAACTGCGGATCCAAACTGTCAAGGGAATCACGGGAACGAACGAGCGGTCAAAGAGGTGAGCACAAACAACATCATCGCATGGCCACAATCTAAGCCGGGCCCAAATGAGAGCAAGAGGTTGGAGTCGCCGCCGAGTTGGCCAAGGTGTCGACAAGCGGACAAAACAAAAACAACACTCGACAGATGATGGGGTTGGATGCTCTGAGGCTTCTGCTGCCGTTGCCCAAAGAGATATCACAATAAATTAGGAAACGAAATCTTTACTAAATAAAGACATAAATTACACTCTGAATCGCTCTATGGGCATGGAGACCGGCACTGGCGATCAAACTCAAACTCAAACTCGAACTCGACTCGAACCTGACCCCGTCCCCGTCCCCGTCCCCGTCCCCATCCCGACCCAATCCCAAACGATCCGAGATCCCATCCGATGCGATCCGAAATCGACTTCAAATAAAAAGCAGCCATCTATGTTGAATGAAAATAAAATGTTGGCGCACAAAAGCCAGCGATGAGCCACAATGGTGACAACAGCACAAGCGGCATGACAACGACAACCACAACGGCAACAACCAAGGGGATACACTGAAAAAAATACATGGTTATATTTCAATATGATGTATGACCTAATGAATGGAAACTTTAAATTAATTATTCAAGGAATATCTTAAATTGTACAAAAACAATATTGATTTTTTAATTAAATAGTACCACATATAATAAACACATAAAGATCAAAAGTGTTAAATAAATAAATTAATAAGGACATGAAAATTCTTAATTAAGATGAGCAATTTATTAGCTTCAATCATCTTAATTAATATTTTTAGCTTACTAAGATAAGTTGTATTTCGAACAACAATGGGATTCATTATTTTTCATTTAAATATGTTTTTCCAAAAAGATATGTAAAAAAATGCATTTAATATTTATTTTAAAATGTTTATTATTTATTACGTAAAAGTTGTATTAAATATTTTACTTAAAACGTTTTTTCTTTCCGTGTTTAAGTGGAGAAGGCTTATAAAAAGCGAGAGAAATACAAATAATCAAACGAAATGTATTTTATGGGGTGATAAGAATCAATGAAGCCACTGAAATCCTATAGAGACATATTGTTTGCATTATGGGGCAGCTAGTGTCGCGGTCGCATCTCCGCGTTTAAGTGGCTATTCCCAGATCGGATTTGAAGTAGGAGTAAAAGACGGAGTCGGGGTCGGAGTTGGAGTTGGAGCCATTTTATCAGCCAGGTCGGTGTCGCTGGCTCAATTAGTGGGCGATGTAGGCGCATTAATACGTTAATGCCGGGGTTAATGCGTGCGACATACGGTGACTTCGTTTATGCGTGATTCGCCGGAATGCGATCCACCGATCCGCATCAAAAAAGCAGGCCTGGATCAGATTGGACTAAAGATTGGATCGCTTGGAGCTGCTCGATCGATGATTTCTCGGTCGGCAGCAACGGGTCTTCTGTGATTTTGGGACAGGCAATAAATCTTGGCCGAGAAGCCGTTTAACATTTTTGTAGTAGTCGGCATCGGAGCATCTCTTTTTTTCCGAACAATAGGCGTAGTTTAGAGCTCGTTTGATGGCCAGGACTGGACCGGGTCTGCATCTTAATCAGGTGCAGCGTCATAAGTCTCGGTTAATTGTGGCAGCCTCCTATTTGGAGCCGGGGAACATTCCCATTAGAGGGCCGAGATTTATGCGCGGACTAAGTGGTCCGACTGGCGGCGATTACCGCCTTTAATTAGACATTGTTTAGCTGGGCAGTTACCCTAGAAGTGTGCTTTTTTATGGTAAACACCGCGCTCTGCACCCAAAACAAACGAAAATAAAATCTATTTAGTACTTCACTCAGAAACATAACTGATAAACATGTCTTATAGGAAAACATAAATTTTCATTACTGGGAACTAATATATAAAATTATATAAATCGTACTTATAATATTAATTATTTTCTTTTGGAAAAAGTTTGGATATTGGTTGTAGATATTTACTTTTCAAAAAGCAAAATATATTATATAACGAAAGAAGTCCCTTCAAGAACACTTAAATTTTCTTTTCGGCTGCTACTGTAAAATTTGCAGAAAAAATTGGAGTTTTGTCAAATATCTGAAATTTTTAAGCTATCATTTAAGGAGGAGAATTGTTTCGACAGTTTATTAGATTTTATAAAAAGTATTATGAGTGTGAAAAACTTTTTTCAAGCTTAACTTTGAAAGAGCCTGTCTTTGGGTAAGGTCTTAACCATTTAACCTTTTTGTTCCATAACTCTCTGGTTTGACCGATAAACTTTCACAACAATGCGAAAGAAGCAGCTGCTTTGGAATCGAAATCCGCAGCAACGGGAGTTGCGAGGCCCAGTGATTATAGCCCACAATCAATCAATAGTTATAATTGGTCATAATTCGGTAGCCGGCCACTAATTAGATGCTTTACAATACAACCAATTTACCACGCGCCAATGGTTTTGGCCAGGCCAATAAGAGAAAACCCGCACAGCAATTTAACAAAATATGGAAGCAGATTTATCATATGCAAATTGCTCAGGCATAACAAAAGGCCCAGCCAGCTGCGTTGAATACGGGTTCGAGTTCGAGCACGAACAAGAATCGGAATCAGAGCCAGACTTAGGACTCACTAGCGGAATCACCGAAAGATTCGATTTGAAAAGATTCGATTCGAAAGACTTCAAAGACAGTAGAATCGATCGGAGACACAAGAGGCCCACAATTACCAGTGGGGGCATACTAGAACAACTTCTGGCCATTGGGACCGGTGCTATGGGCCAGCCAGCATTGTTCCTAATTAATCCACGGGGAATGCATAAAGCCCCTTCGCTTTCGGGGCACTATCAACACCTCATTACTCTTTTGATCACACTCCTCGTTAATGAAGATGTCAGCGGCAGCTGCCGTCGCAGCCAAATAAAATAAAACCGAAGACACAGAGACGGAGACATTTGAATTCAAAATTTAAATCAATGTTTAGAATTCCGCTTTTGTTGTTGCTGCGACTAGAGACTCTCGCAGTTGCGAGGCGACAAAGATTAAATGTATACCAACTCTAGGCTGAGCCGCTAGCGAAGTCCGAATGCTCTACCCATGGCTCAGAGGACGGGGATCTGAAATATGTCGAAGATGCCCGATGGAGCACCGCATCCGAAGCCGAGAAACCTGTATCTGCATAAAGTTATAAACAAAGAAAACAAATTTGTCTTATCGCCCAATTCCAAATGAGATGACAACGAGACAAAATCACTCCGTCCCCGCCTTCGAATCCGAATCCGATTCCGATTCCCCCTCAATCTGTATACCTAGTGCTGAGCGTTAAAAGCTCGAGCTCATTTAAGGAGCGGACAAACACAAATGCACATTTTTTAATCGCTTGGCTCATTAACAGAGGCCCTGACGTCGAACCCTCGCAATCGGGGCACCAGGGAGTGGAGTGGATCCAATGGGATGTGAATTGGGGCTAGAAGGGGTACACCTGGGTCGGGTCATCTGAATCGCCATTGTGGCCATTTAAGTTTGAGCATAAATCAGTCGACTGGATGGCGACACTCTCACGCATTTTAATATCCCAACATGTTTCACAGGCATACCTTTGGATATATACGAGTTTACTCGTGTATAAAAAACTTATAGGCAATTTGTTGAGACAGGAGTTTATAGAGCAAAGCCACTTTAATTTATTTTGATGGGTGCAGCTTCAATAGAAAACAAATATTGAAATACTGCAAATAGATATATTACTTGTACCTTAAAATTATTTTCAATTTATGACTAATGATTCTCATATGTAACTATAATATTGCTTTTAAGTTATAAGCTAAGACTATGTTTTAAGTGCATAAAAACATATGGTTTAAAACCTACTTGTAGCACGAGAAAACGTTTAAAACAAATGAAAAAAAACTTTGGTAATCATCATTGACATACGCACTTTTATTTTGTGCTTAAATCGACATTTCTAAAAGCTCTTTTCAAAATTGTCTTTAAATAAAAAAAATTGCCAATATGTATTTCATATTTTAATAACCACTTTTCTGGGTAATTGTTGCAAAGGCTGGAAAAAAAAATACTTTGTTGACATATTTACATATAATTTTAGAGTTTATTATAAGCTCAAAATTGTTGTTAAAGCTACCTTTTCGATAAATTAAATCATAATAACTTGTTTAGACCCTTAATTATATTACAAATAAGCTTAAGCATTCTTGAAAATGAATGTTTTCTAATTCACTTCCTCAAAAATACAAAAGACACTTGATTTTTCGATTTTCCAAGTAGAGAGTTCGTGCCTACATATATGAAAACCATACGATATGTAATTGCAGATCCTTTAACCCATGGTTCCGTGCGACTTAATTGCTTTCGTGTGTTTGATTGCCGGGGAGGGGACTTTGGGGCTCAGGGAGACCCCTGCATTTGACGTATTTGTTTTTGTAAGCCGTAAACGTAATGGCGGAATAACGACACCCATTCCCATTCACAATCTGGGAATGATATTCGCCTTTCTCTCTCTGGCACTGGCTAACTCGCATTTGCATCGCCAGCTGGCGAAGGGGGAGGGGAAGGGCCACGAACAACATTGTTGTCATATTAGTAAACGTAACTAACTTTAGTTATTGCTGGTGTTGCGACTTCGCACGTTTATGGTCCATTTAGAAGTATGCATTGGCAATGTTGCGCCGGCTCGCCAACAGATTTATCACCGGCTCCTTGCCTGGAGAGCCCTGCAGATTCAGCTACACCGAGAAAAAAAAATCGTACCAAAAATTAAATTAAATTATAAATTCAAAACAAAATTCCATATGCATCTTTAATCATCGTCTTTAACATTAAAACAAAATTTTTTAAATTTAACTTTGCTTTAAAAATTAAAGCGTGAAAGTATATGTATTTTTGTATAATAAATAATATTAAAGGATAATAATTCAACAAAAATTTCATTTTTTTATATTTACTAACATTGTATAATCTTCAATAAAAGTTTTTTATTAGTACTTTTAAGAAATCTTAAAAAGAACTTTGGGGTTATCAATTTAAATTTTTTTGTTTTTCATTACCGCTTTTCCCTTTTCTTCCTGCTTATAGATACCTGATTAAAGTAAATAAAATTAACCAAATATTGTTATTTATTTATCTTAATGATTTTGAAAATAGAGAATTTTTTTTTCCGTGTAATACGAGTCTGTCGTTGGAGCCTTGGTAAAGTTCATCGATTTCCGCCAACCCAAACAATAAAAACTGCTCAGAGCCAACGGCGGGCCGCAAACATTTGGCAACAAAGTTGCAGGACAATCTGCAGGCCCCAGGACTCATCAAGTGGCCAACTGATCAGCTCGCCGAGGATGGTGGATATACGACTTGGAGTTGGTGGATCGTAAAAATGTTTGACTGCGATTATATGGCGCTCATGAGAGCGCCACTTTGCCCTGGTCCATCAAAACGCAGAATTCTCCTGCCAAACCCTCTTCGAAAAAACAAAAAAAGGTTGATGGAATCCCCAGGCCTTCAAAATACAAATTTAGTACACTAAACGAAACCATTGAATAAGCGTGAACCGCGGGTATTCATATTCGTATTTTGTTTTGGCTGACCCACAGCCGTGGCGCAGACTGTATAAATATCGTATAATGTATAATTTATGGGCGCGAGGTGAAAATGTTTTCAATAGAAGGTGATTTAAATTTATTAAAGGAATGCTCACGAGCAGCTCCGCACTAAATTAGAATAAGTCGGATGGGTGATGCTCATAAAAAGCCAAGCAAATTGAATTTGTAGACATCGTCACCCGATGCCGATGTCGATGCCGTTTCGATCCCCAATCCCCAAGTCGCAAGTCCCAAATCCCTGTAAGTATCGACACGAAAGAGCTCCACGCTCCAGCTTATCAGATGCGAAGATGCGAAGGCCCCGAGAAGAGGCCGGCTCATTTAAATCTCGGCCAGGCCAGAAATAAAGACGCGCATCCACCCGGTTTCCAACCTAAAAAAGTCAACGATCCAAACCGATCCAAACCGATCCAATCCAAGCCTGCAAGCTCGCCTTTTGTTAACACCATAATTTACATTGATTTATGTGCTTAGTTGGCTCGGCATTTTTAATCGGTCAGCGGAGTACCCCTTCGATATACAACCATATACCATCCAATATCCAATACCCATCGTATCTCTTATAGTTTGTCTTCACTGTGTGTGCGCGCGGCTTCATTTGGTTATAATTAAAATGTCGATGTTATCTACCAGATTTGGACATATTGGCCATTACGTTCGAAATTTAAGCGATTTCTATGCGCGTATTTTGGTTTTGATTTCGATTTCGTTGGCATTTCTTCTGTCTTCGTTCGGTCACACAATGAATATTGATTGTATTAATATTTAATAACGTTTTAAGAAGCTTTCGAGTGTTAAATGCTTATTTATGCTCGTCGGCCGTGTTTGGTGTGTTCTTTTGCGTGTCTTAGAACGGATAATTATGCGTGAAATCGAACAAATAAATTGTATTTTTGTTGTCAAACCAAAGCCAGGCTATACTAACCGATTTCCTGGTTGTTTATTTATTTTTTATTTTTCTTTGGGGAAGAAAGCAAAAGAGTTATTGGTTATTTCTTGCACTTTTTATTGGTTTCTCACTCAGTGGAGTTTGGTTGCCTTTTGATTTGAGCCAAAAACACTTACTCTACAAAATATCAGTTCAAACGCAACCAAAACTAAAACTTACGCAATACGCATTCATAAATAGATGGCTTAGGACTATTTAAAGTTAGAGTTACATAGAGTTATATATTGCATATGCTATAGCCTTAAATGGTGATGAGGTAAGTCGGCAGCCGGCGAATGAACAAGTATAGTAATTATGCATAACTAGAGGGTATACAATGGGTATATAGTATGTGCATTAAAATGGGACAAGCGTGTGTTCGTACGTAGTATTAGTTACAATTTCAGCTAATCTTAAGTCGCCCATTATTGTTGTTGCTGTTGCTCGTGCTGCTGCTGCTGTTGTTGCTTTTTTTCAGCGACCCCGAACCGCAGCCAAGTAGGTGAGCAGCATTTTAACTTTGGTTTTCGATTTGTTTGCCCACAAAAGTATAGTCGCTTCTCGTGTTTCAGTCCAACAAATCCCCAACAATTGCAATTTGAAACAGTAGTTGCTGTTGCTGTGGCTATTACTGTTGCTGCTGTCAATCACAGAGGCGCGCACAACTCAAGTTTTCAATTAGATGTTGCCGCTTAGCGGTGGTCATGCTTTAGGAATTGCATCGTAGCCGGTATTGCCGGCGCATCGGAGGATGACAGACGGGCCACCTTTGCCGCCGCCGCCGGCGATTCAATTTCACCATCCGAATCGTCGTGCACGTTGATCTCTTCATCCGAGTCGGATGACGAGTTGTCCACCGTCATGGTTGAGCCGCCAGCGAGTCCTGCTCCTGCGCCTGCTCCTGCTCCCTCACCTCCGCTTGGGGTAAGTCCCCCCGCGGAGTAGTGCAATCTGGAGCGTTGCTCCTCGGCCACCGTTAGCGAGGCGGCCACGGCATATTGCCGGGCCAGTCCCAGGAAGGCAGCCGCCGAGGGCGAGCTCACCAGACTGCGGAAGGCACTCCTCTCCCCACCCATGGACACAGGATTGCATCCACTGGGTGATAGTTGCTGCTGTTGCTGATGTTGCTGCTGTTGTTGCTGCTGCTGCTGCTGATGGTAGTGGCTCAGGAGTTGCAGGGCCGCCGGATGCGTGGGCAAATGCAGAGGATGATGGTGATGGTGGCCACCTGGCGGTCCGTGCAATGGGTGCAGCATCACCGAGGGCGGCGGAGCCTGCGGCGAGTGATCCCCGCACAGGGGCATCGGCTGCTGAGGAGGTGGCACCGGAGCCACTGGCGCGGAGGTGGAGGCGCTACTGTGATTACTGGGCGTGGGCGAACCGGCCGGCGCATCGTTCGACTGCTGCGAGTGCAGCGGATTGGCGGGACTGGAGCGCTGACGCTTCAGGAGATTCATGCGCTGGTGGCGACGCCATTTAGCCCGCCGATTGGAGAACCAAACCTGAAGGTGAAAAATAGAAAGGGTATTAATTGACGAAAGGGTTACTTAAATAATTAAAAAAAACTTGTTGATTATCCTCTTTAATTTGCCAGAATGTTAGGCAATGCCTATTATAGTGATCATAAATTCTAATAGGGTATAAGACCCTCAACTGTTTTGATCGCTTATAATAAACAGGATTTATACCAATAAATTGCTTACTAAAAATCAGGTATTATCTTTTTTTAGTGAAACATCTTATTAAGCTCTAATAAATTATACGATGTTTAAGTGATGAACACTTAAGTTTCTATGGTACTTATGTTAATATCAAGCAAAAACACATCTTAACGAGGTATAAAATAGTTTTAACTATCTCATCTTCAACATAAATCGTTCTGACTAAAGAAATTGCACTGTGCGGAATGTATTTTCTTATTTTTGGGTGATCAACATCAACCTGACTCACCTGCACACGCGCCTCGCTCAAGCTGGTGCGACTGGACAGCCTCTCTCTGGTGCTGACACAAGGATAGTGCGACTTGTCGAACTCCTTTTCTAGCTCCTCCAACTGCTCCGGACTGAAGGTGGTCCTGTTGCGCCTGAACTTTGGTTCATCATCGTCATCCAGGTAGTCGGAGTCTATGTGCCTGTTCTCGTCGGCCGATTCCAGGGTGTCATGGCTGCCCGAGCCGGGTGAGATGGCCCGATTGGTGGGTCCACCACCTGCACCGCCGGCCATGAGGTGGGCCGAGCTAAGGGATCCGCAGGTGGGAGCTGGCACCGCACTGGCCGCACTGGGCGGCAGGTTGGCCAGCGTGGGAGCGGCCACGGACCACAGGGCGGATGGAGGCGGTGGCGGGGGGACGACGCCCTGGCCACCAGGAACATTGCCAGCCGGATGCCAGGTGAAGCTGCCATAGGGATGCGGGGGCGGCGGGTACAGGCCGTAGGCGGCGGTGCGGGCGAACTCGGTGGCCACTCGCTCGGCGGCCCGGTTGCGCAGGATGCGATTGATGCTGCTCACCGAGGGAGCCGTGGCATTGGTGCAGACACCTGCAAGGCGGGATTACGCAATTACCAACAACCATTCGAGGCAGATTTAAGATCGCGAGATTAAAGCTAAAAGCGACCGCCGATCAATCAGCGATCAATCTGGACCGGACTAACCACCGGATTAGCTGCAATTATCTGAATGGAGACTCACCCTCTGAGATCAGGCGTTCGCGTATCTCCCAGGCGAAGATCGTCGGATTCTCGCGCTTGTACTGCTCGATCTTGGAGACGACCGTCGGCGTGGCCACCTTGGGCTTTGAGCCACCAATTAAGCCCGGTGGTCGCAGCGAGCCTGCAAAAACCAGAGCACAACAGCGAAAAATTATGAGACAATCGATTTATGACTATGCGATCGCGATTTTGGCAATCCATCTGTTGTTGGCTATTGGCTGGCAGCCAGGCTTATCCCTTGTTTTTAATATCTTTATCTGTTTGCCCCATCAACTTGAAGTGTTGCTGAAGAAATAAAAGGGGAAACACTACCTGGTACTTCGGTACAAGCACTGGTAAAAAAATACCACCATACTTTTGATTAAACGAGAAAATTAAATCACATTTAAATGATTCTTCATCGATAAATTTGATAAGATTTGTTATTTTTTTATTAGGTACAATCTATTCCAGTTGCCTACTTTAGTTTGCTAATTAATCACACTTAAATGATTTTTTAAAGAACTTAGAGAATATATTATATTTCTTTAGTTTAAGCAATTAATTTTGTCTGTCAATTGTTTGCCTAAACTGTTTTGTAAAAAAAGTTTAACATCTTAAACCAGATAACCTCAAAATAATTCGATTTATTGATATATGCGATATATTAAGTGTGTTTTTCCTGTATTTGCCAGTTAAAAACAGGTTTAAAAGTATTTGAGTTAGAAAAGTTTAAGAGTTTATACCAAATTAGTTAATGTGAGAACTTGATATCATTAATATAATCGAAACACTGTTTTAGGTTGGCTGTAAGTGAGATTTAGTTTTTACGAATAAATATTATGATTAATTGTAAAATAAAAAGCGCTTTCTTCTGCATACTGGTTTTCTTTATTTTATTAGCCTATATTTTGCTTAATATTTTTTTTCCAGTGCAAGGACAGCACGCACCAACCACCACCACCACCACTATGGAAAACAAGCCCTCGAATAAGCCGCATTTTGATTAATGAGCCAGCCGCGTTTTGGCCACCGCCAGCCAGGAGTTTATGCAATTTTAAGTGGCCAAATTACACGGCTGCGCACACGAGGGATAACTCGGAAAGCAGGATGATGGGGATGGGGATGGGTTGCTCGCAGGATAATAACATGTTTATCATTAAAATTAGCAAACAAATCGAAAACAAAGTGCCTATTAGTTATCTGATGGCGGAACGAATGGGAAAGAAGGGGTTCGCTACTCACCTAGCAACTTGGAGACAGCTCCCTGCTGTGTTAGCATGTGCTGGGCAATGTCGTAGCCACGCAGTCCGCCGAATCGGGAGAATTCCAGGAGGCGATGCTGCGACATCAGCGTGTTGAGGGTGCTCCCCGTCGATCCGGCTGCTCCCGGCGGAACTCCAGAGGCGCCGCCGCCAAAGCCGCCGTGCGGTATTTGCACAGATGTGGGCGATGTGGAGGCCCCCGCACCACCCACACCCACACCCGCTCCAGATCCAGATCCCGAACCCGCCGCCGCTGCTGCCGCCGCTGCCGCTGCTGCTGCTGCTGCCACTACTGCAATTGAACGAATTGAATGATAATTGGCCATTGTCATTATATTGTGGCTTTAGCTGTCCCGGCCACAATGGTTAATTATGATAAATTAACCGTTAATTGTGTTGACTGAACCGAAATGACTGATGGGTTTCTACGACTCTGTATATTAGCTGTATTCCCGTTCCCATTTCCCCCAACAAATACCATTTGACGATCGACGATCGACGCTCTAATCGCCAAAATGGTGGCGACACGCAAACGAATACGAATCTCCTGAATCGCGGGGCAGATTTATCAAAGCTAATTGAAACGACAGACTGTGCCAGTACACAATGGCGAAAATTAAAATATATGTACTCAGCTGGCTGAAAAACGACTGTGTATTACGTTAATTCGACAGAATATTATATTTGCTTTCGCTTAAAAAACATACATGTATCATTCGACTTGGGCAACTCGTCGCTCAAATTGTCAATTAACGTTTTAAATGCGCGTTTCACTTTTGTTGTTTGTCGAGTAAATATTTTTTAAAAAAATATGAGCACCTCAAGTCGTCCCTAACTGAATATATATATATATATGTACGGGGCTCATAATCAATTGTGCCGCTCATCAAATGAGAACCAGTTTTGTTTATCTTTGCTTAGAAAGCTGAAAAGCAAGGAAATGGGACTAGCAAATGAGCCACGCACTTGGTATTATGACATGCGTAACGGTTTTTATTTATTTTATTTATAACTCAAAGAAAAAATATTTTTATATGTCTTAAATACCCTGAACTTAATTACTCATCTTAATGGTTTCGACAATCCAACCGCTTTAGATTTCAATTTAACATATTACCCTTAGTGAGCCACTTAGTTGATTTAAATTACCGAAGTAAATTACAGTTTAAAATAAGAAGGAATATTTAAACATGTGTTCTGAAAGAAAAGGTTTTAAGAGACTCAATAAAAGGACTTTGACATTAAAATAACAACACAAGTTTTGTCTTACCTACAAAAAAGACCACTTCTATATAAAACTACTACAAACACACATTGGTTTGTAGTACTTTTATATAAAAGTGGTCCTAACCTAAAAATATCTGATTTTATATATAAACAGATTCGTTAATTCGATTCCCCTTAAATTCGTTCTCTTCAGAAAGTTTAAACACAGCATCTTAAAATCTTTTAATAGTCCTTAATTAATTTTCTGTATATTTGTTAGTACAGTCAAAAGTTTTACTTTACATTTTGCTTTATAAAAAATTTTTTTTTGAAAAGGTTTAGTGGAACCAATTGACACGATATCTAAATTTTGGCTCAAATAAAAATTCTTGAATTTCTCCACAAAAAAGTGAATAACTGTTTTCTGAATCCAATTTACTTTTAAACGTATGGGATTGAACACTAAAATTATAATGTTTGATTCGAACTTAATGGCTTTCTCGACACATGAAATATTACGCCTTTGACCTAATTCCATTTACATGTGTCCAGTTTCAGCACAGCGGTATATATTTTCGGTAGTACCCTGGCTTAGCTTTGCCGTCGGCTAATTAACACCTGATCACTTAAGGCTGGGGTTCACTTACCACTGGAAGCGTGAGGGGCCAGCGATGTGATGCGTTGGGGATGGGGCTCCATTTTCCAATGCGCGGCCGAGAGGCCAGAATTAGCGACAGTAAGCGAGCCAAGGTCACGGTTTAAAGTCGGCTCAATCAACATGTCTATGAATCGCTCTAATCAATTTCGCCTTTATTTATTGTTATTATATTTGTTTGTTATAGTGGGTATTATTTTTCCAGCAAGTGGAGCACAGAAAACAGTCACAATCACAGTCACAGATGTTGTACATTCAAGGCAGAAGTATCGATTATAGAGAACGCGAGTTCGAGCGGAAACGGAAATGGAAACGCAATGCGGTCAATTGGATTCATAGCGTGCTGCTCACTCACACACAAACACACAGACACACAGTCGCGAGCCGATCCCGACAGAAACAGTTAGAAAACGTTACTGCTTTTTTCTTAAAATTTTTTTAGAATTTTTTCCGAACACTGCGCTCCGTTAAAACGTTGTTCACGCGAAAGCTGCTCTCAGCACAATGAGCGCTTGAATTTCACCTGGTCACCCGGGTCACTCCACTCCACTCAAACCGTTTCACTCGGGTTTTGAGTGGTTTTTCGAATCGCCAACCGGTTTGCGAGTACCGCACTTTCATAATGGCGGCCGTTGAAATCGTTCGCTCTCTCTCGCTCTTGCATGAAAGAGCAGGACAACTATTTACTCGCACTGCGCGCACACAAATCAAACAATTATAAACTCGTATAAACACTGGCAAGAAGAAGAAGTAGCAAGAGAGTGAGAAAGAGAGAGTTGGGGAAAAAAAAGAAGAAAACTAAGCAGAAGAAGAAGAAGAAGAAGAGTTGGGGAAGTCTTCTTTTTTTTCGTTACAACAAATCAACTTTGGACATTGGGCGTTAGAAGTCAACCTTTAGTTGCACTTAACTCCATATTTACCATAATAATTAATGGAATTCACCGTGCAGTTGAAATAGTAACATTTAAGACCTTTTAAATGGCTGTTCTGACTAATAGACTTAATTTTCGGTAATATTAACGCCGAGTCCATGGCCCCAATAAGTAGGCACTTTCAAACACCAATACACGATTTCCACTTCCATTTAAAATTGAGTTCACAGTCTATTTCCATTCAAACAAGCATGAATATAAACAATCATTAGCATTTATTGAAAGTTAAAAAACATTATAGTTTACAAGATTTTTTTTTAATGTTTTTGTTTTATTTCGGATTGCTTAGAAAAAGACTGTTATTTAAAAAATTTTTTTACCAGTATTAAAAAAAAAACACATAATAAAAAAGTTAAATTAAATGCTGTGTCAAAAAGATTAAACAAATATTTTTAGACGGCCCTCCCAAAGTCTTTACTATCTAAGAAGAAACCATTTCGTTTAACGTAATATCAAGAGATTGAATAATTAAGACCAACGAATTGTCTCTTAATTTAATTTCCGTTAAAAAGACGATAATACTAAAATTTTATTAACTTTAAATTAGTTAATATTAAGTATTAGTCATCTGATTTATACATCTCTCAATTTGTTCAAGAAAGCCCTACATTTATATTTATTTTTGGTTTATACCAATACGTTTAATACTTTTTCACAAAAATAAATACATAATCACAATAAAACTTACATATGAAAATCAATTAAGAATTGAGCCCTACAAATTTATATGTTAACAGCAAAGTATTAGATTAATATATTAAACTTATCAACAATAATCAACAACGTTTACAACGCGCGTTCTAAATAATTCTTTGGTGCCCGAAATAAAAAAAAATTGTGGACATTTTATAGAAAAATTACAGTGCTCAACTAATTTAATTTGTATTGCAAATAACGTAGGTAAGCTTACGGTTTTGTTAGATCTTTGGAAACAGCAACTGTGAATGCCAAAGAAAAATATAAACTATTTATTATTTATATTAAAATAATGCCCCTAAATACTTTTCTTAAATGTTGTAAATTAGAATTAGAAACCAATTTCATTTAAAAAAATTTCACGTAAGAAATAAACCTTCAATTGAAGGCCTCTGCAAACTTTTTAGAAAGGCATTTTAATCGGGGACCAAGTTCAGCGAGGTAGCCAAATTGCATCCCGAATTCCTGACAGAACCTGAACCTTGGATACAATCGCATGCATGGCGTGGGGCGTTTGCCATTCAGGTTTGCTCTGCCGGGCTGGGTCGTTGTCTTTCGTGCGTGATGGATGATTGATGCGCTGCCTGGGCAAGGCAATCCGATGCGAATCGAAACTGCAACTAAACTACACATGGCGTGATCGGCGAGCCACACAGAACAGGGTCCAAATGGCAGAGTGGCTCACACAGAAGCCAAATTGCATCAAAGCCCACGAATTGACTGGCTCCCGGACTGGCTGCAGGATTGCAAGCAGAAAGCTGAAAGCTGAATGCCGAGTTAAAAAGCAATTACCTGGATTGATTCCGGAATGAGAAGACGAGGTGCACAAATCTGGATGTGAAACGGTACGGCACCATATAGTATTATGGTCTTCCGACTCACCTGGCGATAATGAGATGTCTCACTAAGCTGATCAGAACTGCCTTTGTATTTATTTGTCTGTTCGAACTTCGAATGCAAAGTGCACAATGCGCCAGACACTCGCACATATATGTTTCTCCGATTTGTGAAAGGCAAATCATGAATGAACGTTGCTGACGATGACGTTCGAGTGCCCTCATGCCAGAGATCCAGAGCAAACGCAAACAATCGAACAGGAATAATTTACTAAGTAAATAATATCTGGATACCGCTCGCTACACGGTCAGAAAATATAAATATTAGTTTTACATTGTGTAATATATTATCTCCTAAGAAGTTGTAACGATCAATGAAATTATCTTATATAAGTCTGAATAATAGTTTGTTAAATAATATATTTTTTTTATAATTCCTTACAAGATATTTATTTAAAAAATAATAATAATAATCCAAATATATAAGGTATTTTACTATGCAAAAGCATTGAATTGGGGACAATTTCGAGAGTAATTTTTGTCAGTGTTAAAACCCTGCGAGTAGCGTGCGCCCTCGCCCCATCAAGTGGCACTTCAACAATCAAGCATTCACACAAGCAGATGGTCCGCAGCCGTTGGCGACCACCTAAATGAAATTTCATTTACTTTTCGCCCGTCATCGCCGCCGCAATCGCAACCTGGTCATCGAGATCCCAGATCCCGTCCCTCTCCATCCAGAGGACCCGTCTCCTATTTGCTTATGCACACATTATCAACGTACGCCCGCCTTATTGAGTGTTTGTTTACCTAATTCGATTACCGATCGCGTCCGTTCGCGCCATAGTCCGGCGATCACTTGACCATTTGGGTGGCACAGAGCCGTACTTATGGGGTCCGCTCTTGGCCAGATTTCGTACGTAATCGCACCACGGCAGCAGATGCACTGCAGCTGGATGTGGAGATGGAGATTGAGTTGGAAAAGAAAATGGAGCTAGAGCTGGTGTCTTAATTGAAGAACCTACCGAGAGGGGACTACATACATTCATGAGCCACGGAGGTAAATTAAGTTTTAATAACTTGACTGGGTAGGGTAATGATTAGAAAGAAAAACACTTTAGCCTTTTATTAATTCATATAAAAAGTCAAACGTGGGCTAGGTAAAACTTATTCAAATTAAATTCAATCACAATAAAGTTATGAAATCTTAGATTGAAGTTTATTCTACGGGACTTCTTAACATTCAATAAAATATGAAATAATGAAATTCCAAATATTTTAAATGTATCAAAGTTAAATAAAGACTGCAAAAAGAAACTAATTTTGAAGACTTATTTAACCAACAAGAAGCTGATTTAAAATAATTTTCGCCATTAGCCAAAAACTTTACTGAAGAAAATAAATACTATCTGTGATTCAGAGTTCAATAGTACTTACATTCAGTTAAAAAAAAAAAACTTAAACATTTTTTAAAATTTAGTGTTTTTAGCAACCTAGAAATGTAAATGTTGGCAGCACAAAGAAATTTTAATAAAACATATCATTAGACAAATTATTTTATTTAAATTATGTTTATTTTGAATGGTAATGAAAATCGAACACCTCCACATTCAACCTTTAATTTGAATTTTCAAAAATAACGGATTTCCTAGAGATGACACTGTTAGACATCGATAAGAATATTTACTCCACCAATACATCGCTTACTTGCTCCTAAATAAAGCCGTTTACCCATACGGTCACACTATTGCTACATTGATAAATTGGTCATTTTGGACCGAATTTAGTTAACATTAAATTTAAAGAAAACAACCTACTTTAAGATGCGCACAGTGCTGTTGAGCAAATCGGATGAGCTGTACCTGGAGAAATGCGCACAGGAGAACCAGTTCTCGTACGGGATAATCGTGGGCCATGTAAGTGCCATATCCGCCACGTCGATTTGTTTGGTTCCCCCGCTCAACTATATCTCTATATCCCCTTGTGATCCCATTCGATTTGGGTTCGATAGCAAGCGGACTTGACCAAAAGCGTCGTGGTCCACCTGGCCAGGAACAACGAGGAGGATGGCGATGTGGAGGACCTCGCAGACGTACGCCTCAGTATCTCGGACATCAACTCACAGGCGTTGGCTTCCCAGTGGCTGAGCGCCAGCAAAATGTGTCCCGGATCCTTTGACGTCATCGGTGGGTTTGCGTGCTGACCCCGGGAATTTTATCTGCCCCACCCAGAAGTCGTAGAATGCCAGGGAATATTATTTATGAGATTTACTTAAAAGATAGCAGGAGGTGTTCTAGAAACCATATAGTACATGTCGCTTGCTCACACAAGTCGCGTCATAACTATAAATCGAAAATGCAGGGCTAATTAATATAGATTGATCGGGAAACGGCTTAGGAACTGAGAGTAGAGAGCATTAAAGTACTCAAAATTATAAACATTTGTAACAAGAATATCTTAAATTGAAAATCTCAATAATATAAAAAGATTCCTAATATATCCTGATATTTGTAATATAATAATAGGTTCTACTTATTCAGATTTTTACTAAGCACTGCTTCACACCATAAATCTCATCAATAATCCAATAGTTAAAGATGTTAGAATTTTCAAATAAATTTTTGTGGTAAAACATTTGAAACTGATTTGACTTTATAGATTTTTTTATTAAAAAAAAGCCTTAGGAACACTTAAAAGCATGCAACAAATCTTAATTGATTGTTAATCAATTTTTCTTTACAGGAATTTTTGTATCTTCAGTGAGATCCGATGTGGTCAATGAGCAGAGTCCCGAGTTTAAAAACGCCAAAAAGTTGTTCTCAGATATCTACGAGTAAGTCGTTTGAAATATATAACCCAGATAAATCCTAAATGACATATTTATCCATAATTCAGCTTACTATTGAAAAGCAGCAGCTCGTTTGGCGTCTACACCACCGATATTGCACAGACTGATTTCGTATTCCTCTCGTATTCGCTGGCCGACAAGAAAGTGCTCTGCAAAAACTACAGCTATGGAAAGTGAGTATCGCAATCGTAACCCCTGATCACAGATACGGGTCTCACTGTGTATTCTTTCTTTCACCAAACGAATCGCTTACAATTTAAAACTAGACATTGCAAAAAAACGTATTTTACGGCAAACATAAAATGCATCATATGGTAACTAACAAGTTGAGAACTACTTTCATAACTTATTCTGTTCAATGTCAATTAACCACTTCCTTTGCTTTACGTTTACTTATTTCTTGGAATGCATTTTATGTGTTAGTTAACCTTTAGGATTGTTAATGTGTATATGGTAGTTTGATTGTTCTCAAGCTGTTTTGTTTTAACAGAAAATAAAGATGTGCATTTCTTTTGACAGCGGTGGCACTTTCTCCAACATGGAGCACAGATTTGTGGACAAGCCATTCGAGTGGATTCAGCTGGAGTGCAGCTACGATCTGGACGACGTGCTGCCCATATTGGATTCATCGCGACGCGTCAACATCGAAGATCAGTTCCAGAATGTAATAGTCTCGGTGCGCAAAAACCTGCTGGCCAGTGAGGTATTCCTGCAGAACGAGTTGGTCGAGGACACCATCGATCTGCAGGCCTATATCAAAAAGAAAAAGACCAAAGTGGACAAGCTAAAGCCCACGTCGACGAGTGGTGCGTCAACCTCGGCCGTCAGCAATGCCACGGATTCCCTGCCCCAGCTCGCCTCGGATGGGGCAATCGGTGGTGGTGACCCCATCCGGGCCAGCATCGTGCTGCCGGTGAAATGCCAGCTGAGCAAACCGACGGACATCAAGGTGCGCGAGTTCAATGGAACACTGCGCATGAGCGGCATCATTGCCACCAAGGTCTTCTGCAGTCCCCGAAACAGTATAGCTGATGTGAAGCGTTTCCTGCGCGACGATGTGTTGCGCTCCCTGATCACACGTATTCAAGTCTACTGCGACGGCCTCACGGATCCATATGTGACCAATGAGGCATTGTACATCAGTGAGCCACCCCGGCGGGTGTTCTTCAGTCTGCCTTCTGAGGGAACCAGCAGCTCGACCGGCGCAGTGGTGCAGTTCTCCGAGTACTTATTCCGTGGCGAAGCTCCCACTGTGGTGGTGGCCCAGGCCAAACAGATTCTGGACGTAGAGCTGGACCCAGAGACCATTTCCGTGGAGGCCGAAGGACTGCCGGATGACTCGAATGCGGGCAACGATCGCACGGACGATTCCCGCATCATGCCCAGTTCGATGCCAAAGCCAGAACTCTCACGCAGCCTCTACATGGTGGGAATCGCGGTGGCCCTGCTGGTTCTCCTGGCGTCCGTAGCCCTGCACTATGTTCTAAGCGAAGGATAAGCCACTTGGACGCCCATCTATCTGTTGGGGCTTCTATGTCCAAACCACTCTTGTAGCTCTTTATACGAAATGTTTTTATACAGATACATTATTTGCATGTGTGCCCACGCACTCACCTCTCTATTGTGATCGTTTGTTTTTATAATCCATTGTGTACTCGTAGTAGTAAAAAAAGAAAGTGTATAGGGATCACGTTAAATAGTTTTATTGTGGAAGCAAAACTGTGCAGCATTTAACACCAATATAATAAACTAATAAGTAATGTACATATCTGTGAATCTTTGGTACGCCTATCAGGAAAGAGTCCTTTGCTAAGTAATGTTACTCCAATTTTATATATTAATTTTGGGCCTAGTTCGATACTTTTTTATTCATTTTATGCTTCGATCTGAGTATTTTAGGTTTTAATTTGCAGATGCTAGCTATTTCAATTGACGAATTTTGCGAATCAACCTGTTGAGTTGAAACTTTCATTATTTACAGTTCTTATGGCCTTAATTTTTTCATTCAGCTTTATACAAAAAGTTATGTTACGATAAGGTTGTATTCTTTTTTTACAGGCCATTTCAGATTTCTGTCTGTTCTTAAGAAAATATTAAATTTATTTAACTTATAAAAGAATTGATGATTAATATAATTTTTTAACATATAACATGTAAAATTAAGTTATGTACATTAGAACAGGCTTAAACCAAAAAAGCCACCTCAGCGTGAGTTAGAATTTTAATTAGTAGGTGCTTTTTTTAAAGATTTAATTACATAAATATTTGGTTGTCTACATTTACAATCGACTTTGTTCCATTTTAACTTCTAGTTATTTAGCTTTAGGATCGTAAAATGAGCACATTTGAATTGTGACATGGTGATCAAGCGAAGATTTCTCTTACGGATCGGACACTTAAAGTGTAAATTAGATTTTCACAGCCTCTGCAACTTGACGGACTCAAATCCGCCACTACTAAGTACCCACCGACATGCAACTACATCTGGCAGTTGCCATTGCAGTTGACCACCGACCACACCCAGTCCACGTAATTAGGCACCTTGGCGTAGATGCCAAATTTATTCCGCTGGGCACATCCATCACCGAACGAGGTGATCCCGAAGATGGTCCACGGATGGTTGGGTTTCGTGGTGTCGCGACACAGAAGTGGACCTCCCGAATCTCCGGCACAGGTGTCGATGTGACCCTTCTGATGCCCGGCACAAAACATGTTCTGTAAGATATAGTTTAGATTTAAGTTATTGCGTGCACTCCAAAAAGTGCGGTTACGCCCATAAGTACCTTTGTGATGGTGTAGTCGTAGTAAACCTTGCGGCAATTGTGCATCGGTATAATGGGCACGGTGGCCTTGTGGAGCACACTGGTTCCAGTGGCGTCCCGGTTGCGCCGCTTTCCCCATCCAATTATCGTGCAATCCATGTTCTTGGGCAGCGCCTGGAAAGGCTGCGGCAGGCAGGAGTATCCAATCCAAGTGGTGGCATTAACAGCCTTGGGTAATCTGCAGAAAATAGTCAATATAAGTCAGCGTTTAAAATTTGTAATAATTTTTGCAACCGTTATTAGTAGAGCGAAAATGAATATTGTATATTGTATATGCGTTTCCGACCCTACAAAGTATATATACACTCTTGTTAGGGATCAATAGCCAACTCGATTTAGCCACCTTGCCCACAAATCGCAAAAGACTGTTGAGTCAAATTTCAGACATGATAGACGACAGTTATTGAGCTCTATATGTTTCATTGGTCAATATCGATCAACCCATTTAAAAATGTAACCAATATTTTAGAAGTTATAAGCATAAATTAAAATTGACCGGTAGCTGGCGCCACCTCAGACCCAATTGGTTAGCTGATTAACTGGTATCTAATAGTCATTATAACCCACCTGAGCAGTGCCACATCGCTATCCACCGTACGCTTATCGAAGTTGGGATGTGTAAAGCTCTTCATCACCCTGAGCTGCACCTCCGTGCCATCCTCATAGTTAAGGTTGTGTTCTCCTGTCAGGAGATAGAAATGTGTATATAACTTCCAATTTTGATATTTAGATTTCCCATTAATCTCACCTATGCGAACATAGAGCACCTTTCGCACACAATGGGCGGCGGTGAGAACCCATCTTGGAGCAATGAGAGTACCACCGCAGAAGGCTTCCTTGAAGCGATTCAGGATGGCCACCTGCCATGGCCACTCCCCCTTCCTCGCCGCCCGTCCTCCGATGATCTTCAGCATGTTGGACATGCTCCTTCGTCCAGTACCACTTCGAACTATGCCGCAGTTCAGTTTCAGAGGGGTGTATTCCTTTCCACGATAGCCCTTTCCCGTCATAATGTAGTTCAGGTCATTCATGGACACTTCCGGCTGCTCGGACTGCATCCTACGCATGGCATTGGCCGGGGATCCGGATCCGGGTCTGGTCTCGAAGGCTGGTGTCTTCTGGAACTGCGTCTGCAGCCACTGCTGGCAGAAGCTGCCTTCCGTGTAGCAGTAGGCGATCTCCCGCAGAACCTCCCTTCCACATTGATCGCTGATCCGGCATTTTCTGCAGGTTAAAAATGATTTAATTAGCGACTTTATTGTTTAAAGAACATGATGCACTTTAATTGCATTAAAATCTGACTTTATTAAGGCACTTTTGGCTAATGCTTTTTAAGAAAGAAAATTCTTTGATCTATATAGCTTTCTTTGTGTTCTGGGAAAATGCACAATTACGGAAATTTTGAGATTTCATTAAATGCAATTCTTTAGAAATTATAAAGAGTAAATAAAAATCATTCAAAAATATTAAACTGACTAATTAGTTCTTGTACAGATAAATTTAAAAAAAAATATATATATTTTATATAATTAAATCTGACAGCTGAATTCTTGTTGATTTTAAGTTAATAGAATATTAATATGCTCATTTCAACTTACTCATGCATGTATTTCAATATTCAAATCATGCAATAAGTATAATTATTTTATTAACTTTTTTTTTACAACTTACTTATATCTCCTGGTTGTGCACTTTGGCGAACATTTGGTCCATCGACTCCATTTGGAATACACCCTCCGTCGTCTGAGAACTAATCCATCCTTTGGTGGCTGCACCCAGCTGATATTGCGGAATTCGGTGTCTGATTCCTCTGAATCCGCGTAGATGGTCTCAGGCTCTAGATCGAAATCCTCGTACTGGAAAACATCACCCTCCACACTGGTGTCCTCGCCCAAATTTCTGGGTTTCAGTGGCCTTCTTTCGCTGAAGTCCACAAAGTCATCGTCATCATAGTCCTCCCTTGAGGGTTTTCTGTGGGATGGCTTTCTATGGTTCTGTCGTCTTCTGTGACGATGATGTTTGAGCACAAAGAAGTCACCCTGCTCGTCGGAGCTAATGGAATCTTCTTCAGCTTCATCCTCCACTTCCTCCTCGACGTACATATCCTTGCCGGGATAACGAGGCGTATGACGAATATCATCCACGAATTTCGGATAGGACGTGGGATGAGGAGTTGGTGGAGTAGTTGGAGGAGGAGTTGGAGGAGGAGTTGGTGGTTGAGTTGGTGGATGAGCGGGAGGATGAGTGGGAGGATAAGTAGGTGCATAAATTGGGGGGTGTGTTGGTGGATAAGTTTGTACCGAAATCGGTGGCGGTTTGTACTGAGTATATCTATAATCCACGGTGGGACCACTTGACGCCGCAGCTGCTGCATTTATGATTATCGATGGGGGTGGTGGCGGTGGTAATTGAGGCTGTGGTGGTGGTGGTGGTTGCGGCTGTGGCTGGTTTCTCTCGCGGATGTGGCTATCGTCCAAAATAACCGTCTGTTGCCACTTTATAGGTGGCGCAGGATGACAACTATTAAATAGAAACACACACTTTAGTTTGCTATTTTAAAAATCGAGTTCCCTAAAGTCATAATTTTTCAGGTAAATGCTAGCCAGTGTATTGGGAGACGCTGCCCAAAATTTGAGCTCGTTAAGAATAAACAAACTTATAAAAAAACATGGCCTAAAAAGTGTTCTTAATATTTGTGTGAACTAATGCTAAGAATAGACACACTTGTAAATGCACATGTACTTTTGTGCTAAATAGATTTAAAAATAAGTCAATAAATGAATATTTAATTTTTGCCAGACGAAATTGTGTAGAAACATTTCCACAAAATAAGTTTAAGTGTTTGAACAAAATGTAATATCATTTTTAGTTATATTGTTTTATGATTGTTTACCTATCTAGTAAAAAAGTAATTTATTTTTAATGTCTTCATGACATATGTTTATTTAATGATTTAAACAAATAAAAATCATTTATTTTTGCACATGGAAAGCAAAGCGCTTAATTTAGGCGTTTTAGTTAAAAAAAATTTTAATTCTGTGAACTAATGTGGTAAAACTAGATTTATATTAATAAAATGAATGTAAACTTGAACTTCCACACCTTGTAGTTTTTATTAGAAAAACAGGCGTTTTGGGAAATGAAGAGACTAAATAAAATCACTTGAAAGAGCTTGAAAATTTGACTGTCATCGTATTATGTTTTATATTATAATTTATTTATAATCATTTATTATACTTACTGCCGGCACTTGCTCTGCTCCACGTGCTTGGTGTGGCCGCACTTGCGCTTCACCTTGCAGAACCGTTCCCGCCGCTTGACGCACTCCTCGTCGCATGGAGACCACTGTGACCACCGGCTGAAGGGCTGGTGGTGATTGAGCGATCTCCGCCGCCCACTCCATCGTTCGTGCTGTGGCACTCGCAAGCGGTGCACCCGCCGCCCGTCCACCCAATGCGAACCGTGATACTGATGCGGATGGTGATGATGATGATGGTGCCGATGGTGACCCATCGCGTCCCTTATCTCTCTCTTCGCCTCCTGGACATGACCAGTCTGAAAGAATGGGAAGCACACGTAAGTGATGCGGTTTAGAGTTTCCCTTTTTTTTACGGGTCGACTGTGTGACATGCGATCTGCGTCCTCAAGGAGCCCTGTTTTCCTGCCTCTCCCTCCACCCTCCACTATAAATCAGACATGTCGCCGCTTTTTATTTGAAGTGTCATTGCTCTCGACAGTTTCGTGTCTGCGTTCGTATTGTGATCCCCGAGGAAAGTACCATGGTACACCATCCATTATGCGGCTCGGTCGGATCGGTCCCAGCTCCAGTTCCAAATGCGACGCCAGGCGACGCGTCGCCGCACTATAAATAACTCACGCTTTTCGCCGACCGATCCGGCGGATCCCTATCCCTGCATCCGTCCCAGTCTAAAATAGGCTTCGACGTCTGTCGAGGACCGACCACCAATTGCCATAACCTCTTCACCAACGCCCTGCAGCTGCAAGAGCCCATAAAACTGGACATTTTCCGGTATAGGAAGTAGAGTAGTACTGACGCTCAGAGCTAAGTCAATCATGCAAATGGGCCAAGTCATACAAAGATTAAATGTCATACATTTACTTATATTTTCCTAGAACGCGATCATGATTCATTTTGAGCTGTACGCAAGTAATGAGTAATAGATATTTAACTCTTTAATTAAGAAAAACCAAGCAAATAGAAGAAAAGTTTTAAAATCAATCCTAAAATTTCATTAATATGTATGTTCCTAACATTTTTATAAAAGACAAAGAGGAAGGGTAGACATGTCTTCAGGAATTTTATGAAACCAATTTAAGTACCTGGTTTGCCTGGTGTCGGTTTTAAAGTCATTCTGACCTTAGAAAGAGATTCGAAATGAACGACAGGTCCAAAAAGTTTTATTAGTTCAATGACTCGTTTTCAAATTCTTGGCGTCATTTACTTAATAAAAACAAAAACCGGTACTCATATTTGGTAATCCAACAACAAAATAGATCATTTATGCTGCTACTAAATTCTTTCACTTAATTTTCGGAATTTTTTTTTTTAAATGTTTTAGACAAAACAGGAAACTATTATCATTCAGCTGAGACAACCAGATGTTCTAGGTAATCAAGAGATTTGTTTTTCAGCCTATTAGTGAATTAATTGTGTCGCTGAATTATTTAAATGACCAGGTTTACAGCTTAAATTAGTGGGAATAAATAAACCAACACAATCGATGATTTAGAGCGTATTTGGCACACAAGCTCTGCATAATGAGGTGCCAATAAATCGGCTAGTATTGAATGCCTCACTTGAAATCAGACGTAGGTCATGGCAAATCGGAAAATTCAAAAATGGAAAACCGAAACATTCCCATCAAATCATGCGGAAATACGAACCGCTCTGCACCTCAAGCTCAAGGTAAACTATGTATATTACCTATCCTATGGAGAACCCCCTCAACTCAACAATGAAAAAAAAAAAACGAGAGTGCGACTAATTTGGTCGCGGTAATTGACCTTGCATTCGTAAATAGTTCGCAGTTCCCAATCCAACCCAATCCAATCCAACCAAATCGAATTGCTGCGGGTTGACGTAATGCGGTTTCGACAAGTGGGTGGGCAATCGATCGATCCATCCATACACTCACCTGAGTTTCGACCAGCAGTAGTTGTACCACTGTCAGGAATTCGAAAATCAAGCACACCACTTTCATGCTCAATTGCTTATGGTCCCGTTGTCGTTCGAAAACCGATCGGTAATACCACCGTACCGAATCCGTGTAGCCAAAGACCCTGACAAATGCACTGTAAATAGAAATAAAATGTGGCGTAAGTGGAGAATGATTGGATTGACAAACGTATTTGGGTGTTCCAGAAGCCTATTGTATTTAGTCTTGAAATGTTTTAAATTAAAAAAAAAAAAATGAGTATGAACCACTCTCAAAACCTTAAAGAAAAACTGTTTACGATTCGCAATTCATTGAAGATTTTATTTCGTAAATTTCGGACTTAAGTTCCTTATCTACACAAACAATATTTTTTATTTCATAAATTTATTTTGCAAAACAAATAGTGAATCATACTTTTCTTATCAGTTTAAAAATTCTATAAAATAGAAAATAAATATTTTTAACTCTAGAAAAAAAATGCTAAAATAGAGTTAAGAACAAAGGTATTATAAGATTATAAAGTAAAATTTAATTATTTTAGAATGCCACAATTTAAAAGTATTCCTTTAAGCCAGAAAGGCTTCCCCGAGAGGATTACTTAACATAGCAACCATCAAATTCCTCTTCACCCTGAGACAAGCCAATTAAATTATATAATTCGCCCACAAGCAGACGTACTTGAACCTGTACTTGTTTTGTGCTTTTGAGTGCCTAATTTACCCTGACTAAGCGACTCATTTGCGTCAAAGTACAATCATCCAAAAACATAAAGAGCCGCCACCCACGCACTGCACAATCAAACGATGCCAATGCCGATGGTGAATATAGTGAATATAGTGAATCTGGTAGATCTGGTGAATCTGTGCCCGTTCTTCCGACTCCCTATCGTTGCGGCCGCCTTTTTGCCAACTACAAAGCAAATATTTGAACTTGTCTGAGACCTTAGCCCAAAGCGATCAAAAGCGTGGGCAAAAAAAAAAAGAAAAAGTGAAATTAATTAGCTACATACCCGTACATGTAATTACAAACAGAGAAGTGCTGGCTGGCAGAACGAAAATTGGAAACATAAAGATAAACTATATGGTTTCTTTTTTTTGTCGGGATGCCGAGTGCTTTTGATGCTATGCTTCTGCATAAGTGGGTATGTATGAAAGGTCTGGTCTTATATTCTGCTTTCAAACTGCACTGAGGAATTTTAAGTAGTCCCAGAAGAGAGACTGGGCAATGGAACACAAGTACGTGTACTTCGGACTTACGTCAACACTGTAACTTGGCCACATCCAGATACGCAGATCCAGATACAGATACCCAGACACCCAAGTATCTCCCAACTACCCCCATTAACCAATGATCATATAAGGTCAGATGCACCGGAGCAGGCTGCCAGTTGAGTGCATTGCACATTCGCCAATCTGGTTATTCCAAATGACCAAATTCGACACTGCCATCCTGACCAGGTTTCCGCCAAATTGGCCATTTGTATTCCGCGCTAAATTCCAATAAGCCTCGGTGCAACAATAAAGCAAAAAACACAAACACAAACACACAAAACCCAAGTCCCGGGTGTACCAATCACTCGCTGTGATTTATTTACAATGTGAATCCAGCGCCCACTAAACAAACATACGGATATATTCAATTTTATAAGCATCCAATATTGGGTAACTCGCGATGCGTGAAGAATGTTTTCGACGGTTTGATGGAAATAAAATTCCACAACAAACAAACCACTAGAAAACTATTTTAACACACCTGACGACACATGATTTATACATTATACTTTTGAGTCGGAAGTTTCCCCACCAAAATCTATGTGACATCACCCACTGTTATACATTAATGATTTATACAATACTTCCCAAAACTATGCCTGGAAAAAACTGAATTCCCTTGATGATAACCTTAGGTTTGGATGCACATTACTTCTATAAATATGTGTGGAAACTACTATCTCTTGCACTGAGCTAAAAGTAATGAAAATATAAGTGAAATTAAGGTGGTATTAGGCTTGACATGAATTACTAAAATGCAATCTATTTATATATATTTTAAGGGCTTTTAAAAAATATTTGTAGAGCATTTTATTGGTGTTACCTACCCAAAAATAAAGTAGGTTTAAATAAAATTGAGTTGAGGTATTTAAAATACAGGATAATCGAATAATATAATATTTTTTAAAGATTATTAAAAGTTATGTTTATTCAATATAAATATTTTAAAAACTCTTCCCTATCTCACTTCCTCTATTTGTTTGCTTACGCAGTTTTTGAGTTTATCAATCAAAATGTTTCATATTTCAATAACTTTTGCAAATTCTAGTTGCTTTAGGGAGTAATATGACCCAAAAGAAAAATAAAAATTAAAGATTTTTGTTTGGTACTTCATCCCTTTTGTTATTTTTGCTGATATAGCTTGAATGTTCGGGTTGAAAAACCACTAAAATGTCCACCCCAGCGTTCAAACAAAATATTTATGTACATTTGTGTGTACTTCGAGCGACGCTGCGTCTTAATTTAGAATGCGATGCGTCCGCATAGCAAACAGAGCAGCAACAACCTCCGGATCCGTACCGCTCCCATACCGCTACCGTCTCCCCAATCCAAAACGATTCGTTCCGTGTAAACAAACCGCAGCAGTAGCTGCTGCCCCGCCCACCGCCCACGCCCCCGTACCGCTTTACCTTGACAAAGTGCGATTAAAAATCAACTATGACGGGCAGCGTCATAATTGCGAGCCTCATAAATATCATAATATTTCCCAGATGGCGGCGTATCCAGTGACCAGTTTATTAAATTCCTTCAGGTGAGTAAGTGTACTCATAGTCGTGTTTACCAGTTCCGCAAAAATTAGATGGATCGCCCACTGCCCACGTCTGCTCCGCATGTGGTCGATCTATTTTTCCCACTTTTTATTTGGGCTTAAGTTGCTGCTGCGTAGACCGGCGCAATTTTTATGAATGAAAATGTACAAATTTGGATTTGGCCAGCCGCTTATCGACACTTAAGTTCCCGGCACAAAGAAAAAATGCTCATAAAATCAATGGCTTTCCTTAGTGACTCATAAATGCTTAGATTGTTTTAAAACTAAATTTGTTTATTTGAAAAATATAAATATATTTTACAAAATATAAATATATTTTCCAAATAACGAAATCTAGTATATAAACGCTTTTAAAAATGTATACAAAAATATTATTGTGCTTATAGAAGAATTCCCCATAAAAAAACTAGTAAGAATATAATATGATATATATAAATCTTCTTAATCATATTTATCTTGCATTTTTCCTTAATCACCCGGTGCCTTAAAATAATTGTAATCATTTGACAACTAGTGTTAACTAGTATTAAGCACGTTAAAATATAAATAAAAATGATTTCATGGAGTTAATTGCACAAGTAAGAAGATTATTAAGGTACGTGTACATTTCCTTGGTTTTATGTTTATATTTGTTTTGATTACTAATAAAATGCTAAGTTATCTCAATAACCTTTAACAAGTTTAACGCATTTTGCAAAATATTTACTGAGATAAGCTAGAGGGTCTTGAAAGTTAAGATACAAATTGTTTTGTTATTCTTTAAATAATTATGTGTTCAACACCAAAAAATCTGGATCCTAATATAAAACTTAAATGATTTTTGTTCGGTGCATTTAGCTGATTTATATGTTGTTTTGGCCTGTTGGCCGGCTAGCCACAATGTCTGGTATGGCCAATCAACGGTCGTTGTGTGTGTTGCATGTCCGCGGGCCCGTTTAGCCAAATGCAATTTTAATGACGTGACCAGCTACTAAAAAACCAAATCGCTGCCTTCGGGTTCGCTTCTCGGTCTTTTCGGCTTTTGTTTTTCCTATTTATCTGCCGACTAAGTGGGCAGCTCGTGGGCAGTATTGGGCAGTATTGGGCATTTTGGTATTGTCTACGGATTCGGGCTGGCTTAATTTATTAGTTGGCCTTTTGTAATCGGCTACGCATTAAATTCGTCGCTGTGCGACATCAGCCACATGAGTATTAGCGGAAGTGTTGGAAATAAATCATGCTTCGCATCCACGCACACTGGGGCACGAATGCACAATTCATCGACATCGATGGCATCGCAAAGACGCCGACGAGATGCCTCCTCCGACACCCCACAACCACATCCCAGCATCCCCAGAGATTCGGCATCCGATCATCCGGGCACCGCATCCACATCCACGCACCCATGGATATCCACTTCCCCACCGCACCACCAGGGCACCCAATTTTCCACAGATGAATTAAATGCATTTTAAACACATATGCACCAACAGATGGGGTCATAATAATAGCAGTAACGCCTTATAGATTATAAGATTGATTAAACTAATTTTTGAACGGGTGAACTGGTCATTGGACCAGTCCACATAGATCATATTTAAAGTTTAAGTTTTACTTTAGGTATAGTTGAAAAAGCCCAATTTATTTAAAATATATAAATATTTTTAATTTGTCATGTTCACACAGCACATACATGTTTTCAAACGTGTTTCAAATATTCTTTAAAAATTCCAAAAACAAAATTCTAATCAAAATATGTATACCTTTCAAATTATTTATTTCCCAGAAAACGAAATATTTCAACCACAAAATATCTTCTTGAAAACTAAATGTTCCAAAAAGATAAATTTGGACCAAAGTGTAATTAATTATGGGGAAATGAAATTTTTCTTGGGCACTACCATAGAACACAACTATTTTGATGGAATCTGTATGATATCCCCTGAAAGATTCATTTGATATTTGTCTTTAAAAACATCGTCAAGTAATAGCTATAAAATGCAGCATATTGATATTATTTTGACTGCATCTGTGAAATAGCATGCGTGCAGATCCAAACACATCTGCGTTCATGGGTGCCTATGTGAACGCGGATTGTTTTCATGAATGAAACATTTTTTATTCCATTTATCACTTGGCACCATGTCTCCTTCAGCTGCACTTCGATTAGCGACTTGGGGGCATTTGGGGAGAACCGATCGACATCAAGCGACGCACTTTGCATATAAACACGGATAACAGGCCAATTCGATTGATTTTACGACTTTAATATTGAACTGTCAACCGTTTAGCATTAACTATACACAACGATTACCTGGTTGGCACCTCTGAGTCGTTTCGTTTTGGGGTTGTTTTCTTTCGAAAATGTTTCAAAAGCAGTTTCGCGCACACATATTGGAGCAATTTTATTTTTACATTGGAGAACCAGACGCACAGAAGCATAAACCACGTCGGATGTCGCCTTGCAAACTCCACTGCGCGATGGCAACGTAAACAACCGATCCGAACCGATCCGCTTCCTATCCGCTCCGTTCCTGGCCGATCCAATCCGTTCAGATCCGATCCAACCGACGTCTTCTCGAGAACTGAGACCGCAACTGAAACTAAAACTGAGCGAAACGCCAACGCTCCGCGGCGAGCTGAAAAACGTCGCGTTTGCCGTTGACTTTTTCCACACACATGTTGGCCGTGCACAGTGGACTGGAACCGGGTGAAAAATGTACGGATCGCTGCGAAAATCCCAGGCAGACGCACAAATGGTTGCAGCATTTCTGCGAACTACGAGTGAAGCGAGGCTGCTAATACACCTGGGAAAAACTAGTCTTAGAAACCTTAAGAACCATAAAAAAAGAAAAAAATATAGCAACTGTCATCTAACAGTACATGAAAAGTAATTGAAAACGTTAAGCTCTAACTCAAAACTGGATTTTTAGTATTTCCTTTTTCATTTTAAAAATGTATTTATACTCCCCAACATTTTTAATGAACAGCTCTAAAAAATAAAGCTCGTTTATTTAAATATATAAAACTATCCCGAAAAGTAACTACAAAAATGTTCATTGCCAAAAATCTTCTAATCTAAAAATTCACTTATGTTTTTCTAATTTCTCAATTTCCTAAAACAAAATCTATATTTCAGAGAATTTTAATAAAACGTCGTTTTTCTAGACCCTGTTTAAATAGTTAAATACCAACGTTATCCTGGAGTTTCTCTGAATTTTTCTTGAAGTTTCAATTAGCCATTACTACGTTTTAACAATATATTACCAATTTTAAACTAAACTAATGCTAAAAATTGAAAAGAAGAAGAGATTTTTCTCAGTATGGCTACTGCCATTACAGAGTGGGCAGTAAACCAAGTGTTACACACCACAGACGTTGAAATGAGCCAAACTTTCCCAAAGAAGCATTTTACAATTCGCAATTAAATATAATATTTTTACGATCGAAACGCAAATACATATTTGAAAGATGCACAAGGGAATTTTGATATGAATTAACTTAGGATTTTTGCTATTTACAATTGTCTGGAAATAACTTCGAGTTTGAATTAGTGGTAGCAGTGCCAGGCGGCCACCCGATGACCAGGCGGAGATTCCCGGATAAGGCGCATCTGCTCGGAGCCCGTATCACCCGCTTGATCTCCGCCGATGATAACCGTGCCCAGGACCAGTTTCTTGCCCATCTTCTTGGTGGCCAATGTGATTCGCAGAACAATGTTCTGCAACTGATCGAGCCTCTGGAGCGGAATGTCAATCGTTCCCTCGCCGGAACCATCGTCCCATTTGGTTGAGAGTGAGGGAAAGAAGACGGGCGACTTCCACGCGTCTATGTAGATGCCGTGCTCGAAGGCCGTGGTCTTCACATAGACCCCGGAGCTCGCCGTGGCCTCCAGTTCGTCCTTGACCTTGTTGGAGCATCGCATCCGCGTCGTGGTCACTCGGAGCAAGTATCTGCCGGAGTCGGAGTTTCCGACATTGCTGATGCCCATTTTCCGCTTCACTTCTGCCGTCATCCTTTGCCAATTGTTGGTCGAGTGGGTGGAAGATGGAGTGGGCGAGGTGGGCGTGTTCGAGGGCGTTGAGGGAGGCATCGTTGTGTCCACAGGCGACTCGCATTCGAGAAGATCGCGAACCTCAAGGGCCAGCTCGATCACACCTTTGGCGGAGTTAACGAACTAAATAATATAAGAAGAGATAACAATTCGAAAAAATATAATTACTATTGAAATATAAATTCATTAGTGAAATATAACATAAAATTAAAAAAAAGTAATTTTTTAGAACCACTTTTTTGATTATTCGAACATTTGTTTTAAAATTTCCTGTTAAAGTAAAGCTCTAAAAACATTTCAGAACTATAAGTCTAAAATGTGTTAATAACTATACTTTGATGAACTGCACTTACAAAATTTGTCTTTTATTTACAGCTTTTACGATCAGTTACTTTTTATCAATAATTGAATTTCGTAAGCGAAATGTTATTTACTTTATGCTGACGGTAAGGGACTCGATATGCTTCCCATTTTGGCTTAAAAAGCTATACCTTCTAAGGTATGTCAACAAATTGAAACCGCATTGGCATGATAAGATAAATGTTAAATTGACCTATACTGAAAACTAGTTCAAACATTTATATTGCAAACAGATATCGAAACCACTTTTTAGATTGACACTAAGTTAGGGGAAAACTCATGAGGGTTGACTTTCAATTCATTATTTCCGGAATAATATTGACTCACTTGCACATTAATTTTTTTTTTTTTGGTTGCAATTAAAAAATTTGCTTTCATTTAAATGTTTAGTGCTTATGTTGTTGCTGCGTTTTTCCCGCCCAAGCGGGAAGCTTTCACTTTGTACAATTAAAGCGCACACATCTCCATTACATTTGAAAACACTCGGAGTGCCCATGTCGCATTGTTTTGTAACACCAAGTTCGGGTGAACTTGTTTAGCAATACTCTGGGTCAGGTACACATGCATGTTTTTCCTACTCACATTGTTGTTGCTGGGTGACGACTTGGCCACCGTTGTGGTGATATCTTTTATAGGCAGCCACAGCTCTTCCGTCGAATAGTTCCCCGTTCTACTGTTGTGTTCGAACAGCTTGGATTCCAGGTAGCAGGTTACGGATCCTAAAAGGAAAAGATACAGATACTTTTGAAAAGATAATACATTTTCGAACATGGTTTAATTTTATCAGATTTTATGTGTAGACTAGGATTTATAAAAAAGTCTAAAATTTACAGATTGTAACAATTTATGGAAATTAAATATTCATATTTTGTTAGTTAGCAACATAAATTAACTTACAAAGGGAGTGTTTTTTATTAAAGATCATTTTTAAGGTTCATTATCTCGACTTTATGATAAGCCACATAAAAGTTTTTAGCTGCAGTGTTTTATAAGTTTTACAATTTTATAAATATCAAAAAATTAGGACAGCTGGAATGTTGTCGAAAAGTATGCAGTAAAAAGTACGAAATACTTGAGCAAAATCCACCTTCACACCTTTAGAATTATTGTTAAATCTTACGAACTTTCTCTGTGTCTATAACTCTAATTTATTTAGTCATAATTACCAATATTCCTGCGGGATTCACTTATTGTCAATGGTGGCATTGCATCCCGCGCACTCTCAGCCTTTTTCTTTCCTTTACCCTGATCATTTGTCTTCCCTCCGTTTTCAGTCTTAGTCTCATTTTGAATATTTGCAGTTGGATCCACGAAACGTTGGACAAAGCTGGTGCTCCTGTCTTTTAGCGAGCGGTATGTCTTGTTAAAGCGATTAAAGTTCTGGTAAGAAAGGAATTTAATCCACGTTTAGGAGGTTTGTCTGACCAACTTACTGCGGCCGGAAGTTCCAATAAGGCGTAGACCGTAAAAACCACAAATTGTCCGGAGAAGAGCTGTTCTGGCTCAGGATCGGAGCTATTCGTCTGACCATTTGCTGCGCGTCGAGTAACATGCTTCATGGAGGATCTATTCAATTACCGTTTTGGAATAATAAAAACGCAATACTGTCATCGCTTAATGTGTCACACATACTTGATATCTGGCACCAGTGGAAATTTGAAATTTTCATTGAACTTCGGCCACGTGTTTGTCTGAATAGTGCTATCCAAACGTTTCGTTCCGGGAAATAGCTTTACCTTTAATGAAGGAGGAGGAGAATAATCAGAAATAGATAAAACTAATAAACATAATTTTGTGTGCGTTTCAGGGTCTTTGGGAAGTCGCCTTGGCAAGGCGCTAAAAAATTATGTGTCTAACAAATAACAAAATAAATTGAGTTCAAAAATTCTTTGAAATTTTGATATTTATTTGATTGATTATTTATTTGGCAACATCTGGAGTTTTTTATTTTAAATAAACATTTTTCGATAATTATGCCCTTTTTTATTGGAATCTTATGATTTTTCACTTTATTCTTCATAGCGAACTGTTTAATAATAGACTTTAATTTTTTAAATGCAAATTAATTAAAGGAGCATTAATTAATTCAAATTTATTTTTAAGTCTGTATGTCTTTTATGATTGGAGAAAGGAGAGTTTAAACAAACTAATTAAATTTAAATTTAATTTAATTAAATTCATGATTTTACTATTTTTGTAGTCTATACCAACCAAATATCATATATTTTTCTTAATATTGTTTGTATTAATATTTATATTAATATTGTTTTTACGATTTCTTATCAATCTGAATTCTGTCAGAAATTATTTGCTTGAAAATGTTTTGAAATTTTTAAGAAAACTAATTTAATGTTATTATTATTAGTATCATCGTCAAAACAAAAATTAAATTTCCACTGACTGTTTTGAATTCATCAGGTTTCTGGAAAAACAATCAAATGTTGTTTTTCTGTCAAGTTGAATGCTTATATCTTATACAATTTTCGAAGCTATGTCTCATATCATGACTAATTAGCACTAATTTACCTTTATCAAATAGCCCTGGACGATCTTGAAGCCAAACAGGGAGGGAAGATGTCGGGCTGCGATGAGGTGGACATTGAGCTCGGGAACGCCGGTGGAACCCTTGTTCTGATCCCCGTTTTTTGGATTGTCGATGGTTATCTGGAATCCGATCTCTGGTTCCAGCGTTACAGAATGTCGGGATGCACCATTGGAAGACGAGTGTTGACCGGGCAATAGAGACCGTAGTTTGTTCATGGTTGCCGTGTGCTCTGGTTTCTACTCCACTCCGGATTGCAATGCAATCCTCTTTTCCATTCGATTGCGCAAAGCGAAGAAGCGATAAATTGTGTAAATGACTTAACACCCGCCGCCGACTTTTTCTTATCTGTGACTCGTACTTCAGAACTGATAAAACTTGCTCTATATTTCCCACCTCTCTGTCTCTCTCTTTCAATCTCTCTCTGCAAAGTGCAGTGCTCTCGGAGATAGGAAAAATAAAACCCAAAGCTCCCCAAACAGCTGTTCACTGGAAACTTTGGCGCTGGAAAGCTCACTCTTTTAACGCTCCCAATAAGTAATCGTGACCGTTGGAATTAGATACGCGAGAGCGGTAATCTCATAAATGTCTGCTAAAGTCGGTAAGTATCTTATGATCACTTGCTTAAAACATAGATGCACTTCACAAATACAAGAGGAAACAGCAAATGGGCAAAAATCTGGAACAAAACCATCTGAACCGGAGAATTACACTGAATTACCCAACTCGCGATGTTGAGATGTCAACAAGTGTTTGAGGTCAGTTCACAAAGCGGAGCACTTAGCACTTAGCACTTGCACAATTAACGACTTAAATCGAGAATAAGAACGAGAATCAGACGGCCGATCTGGACGCTCGCGTTCTCCAGCTGTTCCAGCGCTCAACTGAAAAGTTAACTTGGAAATTACTTCGTATGCGGCCATAATAATAAGCGTACAATCATAATGCCGACACACATTCGCGCGCTCACACCCACAGCAGCGGGAAAAATAATAATAACTAAACAAATAAAATTATTATTAAGAAAAAAACTACTTTTTATTTGTATTTCGATTGTGATATTCTGACTAAAATAAGTTTTTGTTACTGTTTACTAAGTCTGATATTGTCTTCTAAATTAGTTTTCATAAATTTGTTGTTGATAGCCAAACTTAAAAGAACGAAAACAAATATCTTGGTTTTTGGAGTTTGCTTCAATAATAATTTTTTAAATCATTATATTTTTGTTAACACTATTATGTTACCCCCAACTGTTAGAACTTCTGTCGACACAAACAAACGCTCACACTTAAAGCCCAAGAACTTTTGTTCTCTTCTTGCGGTTGTAGAATGCACTGAGATTCTCTCGTCGCCGTTTGTGTCACCGTTATCGCACTAAAAAAAATAGCAGAGATATACCATGTATGCACCATGGGAATACCAAGATCAGAGGCACGATTCTGCCACTGCTTCCACCAGAAAGTTTACTACTTAGCGGTTCCACTGTAATTGGGCCTTCTTTGTAGCACGGGAAACGTTCGTCTTCTCAACGTCACCACCCACATACAAAACCACCCATTTGCGAGGCTATTCACTCCTATGTCACTAGAATTGGTACAGTAAAAACCATTTTTATTCGATAACTTATGAAGAATTAATGAAATTACTAAAAAATTTTAAAGATAGGTAAATTTATAAATATATAACCTTTAATTGCTTGACAACGGGGTAATTATTTCCCCCTTATATCTGATATTTGCGTCCGTTTACAAAAACTTTTACTGTACAGATGGGTGAGGTGATAACAAAGTGGTTTCCTGTCGCTGCTAACAATGCGTCATGGCGTTTACGATGTGCAATACTTAAGTGTGTTTTTTAACAAAAACATGGCCCAAAGAGAGACAGTTAATGATCAAGGGGTTTCCAAAAACATGAAATCACCGCAAGTTAATTTTTTAAAAACGAATTTCTTGTTAAAGGGTTTAAAGTGTAAATACGGAACTTAAAGTTTCTTTATGTTGTTTGAACAAAATTTTTCAAAATAATAATTAATTCTAAGAAAACCGTTGAATGAGTGTTTTTTCCAATTATTGAAAGATGGTTGAAAATAACATCAAATGACATAATTTTATAATTGTATCGCAACATCATTTTCGAAAATCAACTCATCGTTTTATTTTAAATATACATATATTTTTTAAAGAGTTTTGGACCATTTACCCAGTTAGCAAGCCAATAAGATCAACTATCAAGTCAAATAAAAAACGTATGGTAAATTAAAATTCACAAAAATAAGTATATACATATATTTAAATAGACATTCATTTGACATAACGTAACGCATGGATGGAATATACAACTGGGAGACTCCACCACAGTCCCCATCCATTAATGGGATACTGAGGATTGGCGGGGAAATGCCCACGACAACAGTGGAACATCATCCCCGACGAGACCTTTAGTTATACAATTTAGTGGTGATGCTTTTAAATAGGTACGAAGTGTGCATGCCCGCGCGTATTGTCGACTGTCTCAATGGTATCCTGACCTATCCTAGCTTAGCCTACGGAGATGGGAGCTTGTCGGACGAAGGAGTCTAGTCCACCTCCAGTTTCCTAAAACTGCCCACGACACCGGCATCGAGGTCGCCAATATCATTTCCGGCAAAGTTGGCCGCATCCTTGGTGATCTCGATCTGCATGTCGTCCAGAGCAAGGATCGCCGCCCGGCGCTTGAGCAGCTTCTGTTTGAACTCGGCGATCATCTCAGCAATGGGCACGGTGCCACCATATTCCTTGGGCAGGATAGCAGGATCAATCTTTGTCTTCAGGATGTCAACATTTTTGTGAACCTGTAACAGAAAGGCATAGAATTAGTACGAGTACAAAACTAATTTTTATTACATATATACCTAAACTTAATATTATTTAGCTTAAAAAATGTCTAAGACCACGAATATTTCAATAATAAAAATAAAAAAATAATTATTTAATTAATTTGGATAAAGCTTTTCGACTCAATCGGGATTTAAAAACTTATAAGCCTGGAAGTAGGCACTAAAAAATATAGTAAATATCAATGTATTAAAAAAATATTTTTGTAAAGCACTTAAACATATTAAGCTGAACTTTAATTTACTAATAAAATTATTGTTTCTTAAGAAACTGAAAAAACAGGCTGTTCGCCCATCTAATTATCATTATTTGCTGAACGCAAATTAAAATGGAAATTGTCATGGTTAATGAATTGCGTTAAGAAAATATTATATATCTAAAATGTTACTATCCATTAGTCGCTCCATCAGAAAATTAACTCAGCGACATAAAATAAATAAAATAAATCATATACATTTTTTCCTGTGTACTTATAAACTCACAATGATTCGCTTCTTGAGCTTATCGCTCAGCATGGACACGCCCAGCTCGATGATCCGATTAGCGTAGTGAGGAATGTTGACGAAGTGCGTCTCCTTGTGCCGCATGGGCGTCGAGTTCTGGATGCACTTGACAATGCTGCGCAGGTCGTTCAGAGACCACAGACTGATGAAGCCCATGTTCATGCCACTCTCATCATTGATGTATACGTATCCGGCCACTTGGGAGTCCTCATCATCCAGCAGAGCCTCACAGATCAAACTGTGCACTCGCGCCATTTGCACCGAAGTAAACTGAAAAGAAACACATTGAATTAATAAAATAATAAAATAAAATTGTTGTGCTGTGCTAATATAAATAAACTAAATTCCAAATGGAAGACAACATTAAACTCAGAAAGAATATAAGGAAAGTATATAATTTTGTAATTAAAAAAAAAATAAATAACGATATTGCAAGAAGCATTTTTGGTATTAATAAAACGTATCTTTTGGTTCTTACCTTGTAGGGATCGAATTTGGCGGCCACGGAGAAGATGACCTGGCGTCCGGTGGAGTCCCTCTGGGGCAGCGGCACCAGGTATCCGTTCTCGAAGATCTCGTTGATGGCCGGGTCGTTGATGTCCAGCTGCTTGAACCAGTGCGGGAACAGCTGGCGGATGGTCAAGTAACGCTCGAGCATTTCGCAGGCGGCCGGCACGGAGAACTTCTTGGTGCGCAGGAAGCGCAGCAGGAACACTGCGTCCGTGCGGCACTTGCGGATGTGCGGATGCTTGTCGATCCACTCGCGGAACTGGGCCAGCGCCTGGCGCCGGATGTTCTCGTCCTCGTGCAGCTCCTCCTTGGCCACCTGCTTCATCGCCGGACTCAGTCCGCAGACGTACGGATAGTCATAGTCGCCGCCGGTACTCGCCGCCGGTCCGTTCAGCTTTGGTTGTTGCAGCACTTCGGTCTCGAGCACTGAAAGTGGAAAAAATACGTCTTAATTACAAAATTCTATTGCTCCATTGAAATCAGCAACGGGGCCTGGGTAAAATCCGTAAATTACGTCTTAATTAACTATTCTATTACACAACAATGACATTCAAAATCAAGACAGCAGAACTCATGCCAACACGGATTTTGGTAGTAATGAAAACTCTAAATTATTATCGGTCCAATTAACACTTTCACTTTCAGTAAGCCACAGCTGCCAAATTTTAACTCGATTTCCCTAAAATGTTTACGATCAGCCCACTGAATTTCCCTTTTAATTACACTGAAAAAATTAATGTCATTTTAAAGCTTATTTTGCATGAAGCTATATTAGCAACAAAATTGTTTATGTTATTTCTAACATTTTTATTATTTCTGCTGTTAATATTATTTAAAAAAACTAAACTTAGTAAACTGTTATATTGAAGAACAGATAAAAGATATTTAATCTGTCCAATTGAAGATTTTTGGGTAACGTCATTCCAAAAATATTTCGTAAGACATATTTTAATAGGCAAGCACAATGTCAAAAAAAAATGTTAGATATTTTGTAAGTTACTATTTACTATTTAAATATTCAAGCTGCTAAAGAGATATTTTTTGCTTCGAAAACATTTTATTTTAAAATTTAAGAATCCGAATAATATAGTCTATAAATTATATATTTGTTTAACAAACTGTTCATCGACGTTACTAAAGTTTAAAACGTAATAAACTTATTTTAATTACCGAATTAAACTTGATCAGATAAACCTAAATGAAAGCGAAATGAAGTCTCAACTATCTTAAACGGAGATCCCTTGCAGTCAAGTTGCCAATTTATAAGCCAGCTTAAATGCTTCTCCCACCCAAGCGCATTCCGAGTTAATACGATATCAATTAACCAAATCGAACCACATTTTTGGCCCGGTTGTAAGCGAAATATTGGGCTAAAATGGCAGTGGCCGCTGCCAGATTTCTTCACGGCTGACACCACCGACTCTAATTGGCCGGTTGCCCTTGGTCGGTGGCGATTGTGCAATCCGAAATGTTAAAATTCATCGAACTCTCAAGGGTCACCGCAGTTTACTGGACCACCTCAGTAGCCCGAGATACAAGATACATATACGTCTATGCATACCAATTAATCCCACTTGACTTTTGACTGCACAATGTCAGGGGACCGGACTGAAAAGATTAAAAAAAAACACTGGGAACTGGATTGTGGCTTGGACCGACGACTAGAGTGCAATGGCTTGCGTGGGCCAGAGTTTTTCAATCTCTTGTGGCGAAGAAGCTGCCCACATTAGTTTAAATTCAGTTAGCTAATCCCCCAGAGATGCTGCCATTTCCGCAGTTTAATTTCGCCTTTTATTTCTGTGCTCTTACAGAGGTCCATTGACCGTGACCCAAAATCCGCCAGCTGACTGCTTTGCATACGAATCGAATCGTATGTTTGGTGGCTCGGTTTTGTCATTTCAGTGCCCATTTAAATTTCTAGTCGTAAAAACCCAGACGAAGGTCGAGAGAAAGATGCGCGAAGCGGAGTTACCGCCCTGTAATTGCGGATCGGATGGCTTTGCAAACAAGCTTGGTCCAACTATTTTTGGTCAACAAACTGTTTATGACCAGTTTGTTCACTTTCATGGCCTTCACACAGTTTCCAACGCAATCGATCCATCGCCATGTAAAAACAACAAAAAAAAAACAAAAATTGAACGTGTGGAATTGCCCTGCTTTGAATACCTCCAATTTAAGTATGCTATAATATAATATATGGCTCGAAAGTTGGGCTTTGGTAATTCGATCATTTCTTATACCGTGCTGAAGATGGCTGACGCTGACTGTCCACTGAAACATGCGATTTGTAATTTCGTTATCGCTTTTGCGTTTTGCTTTTCCGCTCCGCCAATTAGCTTGTTGGTTACATCACATCACAGCATAAAAGCTGCCAAACCGAAAAGTACGTCTTACGGATCCCGCAGCAATATCACCGACTTTTGGTAAGAGTAAAGAGTGCAAGCCCGAGAAATGCTCAAAACAGGTTTTACCCCATCCCACCGATCGACCCAATCCACTCCCATTACACGCTGAAAAAATTAGGTGTTCGGATTCACTTTGTGTGATCATAATTGCATTGTTGAAACTATAAACATAGCTCATGAAATAAATTTAATAAGTGTAAATTACATTTTTGAGGTGCATTTAATCTAATGATTGCAATACCCATAAAATATACTGATTAATACAAATTTTTAACAACGCATTAATAAAATAAAATGGAACTGGCTCCTATATTGTCTTTCTTTTCTATTAAAAAAGATGAATATCTAATTATTTTGATTTAAAATTTGTTAAATAACCAATATATTTAAACATCTTGTCTGCGACTGTCTCTTAATACTTGAAACGATGATTTGTGGTACTTGCCAAAGAAAAGTCAAGAGCAAGGTTTGTGCTTCAAATAACCCATTGTTTCTCACCGTGCACTTGCCCAATCCCACCCCATGACCGTGCACATTGGCAATATTGGTTTGCTTTGGCTCAGTTTCGAATTTCGAACGAATACGATTACGATTGACAAACTGGCGAATTTACGACTTGGCGATTTGCATCTGCCTTTCCGGATTATCATGCAGATTGCATTTTGCCACAATTACGGCAAAGTTCGCTAATGTTCCCCGGATGAGTAGCGCTTTATATTCATGTGTCAGAATCAAATGGCGCTGTAATCAGCGGAATTCATTAGCCAGGCTCACCACGTTCGCCGTTCAAGGCTAGTCGTTTGGGTTTGGGCTAGTCGTTGGTCAAGGCAGCCCTGCCTTAAAACACCATTAGTGGATGCAACTGGTTAGCTGGTCAACTGGCCAACTGGCCAGCAAAGGGGATTTACCACATATTAATGGGCACCCAGAATAACAGTCGAGGTCGTGGCTGTTGGTCAAAGGAAATCGTCACGTCGATGGCTGCGTCCCTGGCAATTGCACAATAGCCATAGCCACTTGCCATGAATATTTATATGCGAACCGCACAAATTGCATTGTGCGAGTACGTACGTTTTCCAACCACTTGGCTTTTACGGTGTTGGCCAACATCGGACGAGCCGAGAAGACCTTGCAGGCCCCTCTTGTGGCTCGGCAATTAAGCCAGCAAACAGAATTACAAAACTCTCAGAGCTCAAGACTATCGGCCGTAAAATTATTGACTGCCGCGAAACACTTGCAGTGGGTCAATAAAGCGTAATTAAAAGGCTCTAAAAATATTACGATTTATGTTTGGTAACACCCACACACCTAGTTTTTAGTACAAGTGTCTATCTTACTGCACAAAGAAAAAAAACTGGAGTTAGTAGAAAAAAAAATTAAATATTAAGAACTTTTGTTTAAAGATCATTTACGTAGTCATTATTATTATCATTTCATTAAGTATTTATATGTAGTTTAAAAATATTTTTTTTGGAAAAAAACAATAATCTTTTTTTTTTGATCCATTTAAATTTATGTTAAAACTAAAATTAGAAGATCAAGTTTTTCCAAAGGTATAATGTTCGAAAGGATCCTTTATCGGATAAATTTAAATTTATATTAGAAATCAAAACTTAAACTTTACAAAAAGGCAATAGGTTAAGGCTTTATAAAAGTTATTTAATATGCTCATTTTTATCATTTTCTGATTCCCTACTTATAAGAACTTTATAAATATCTTAATTTCTAATTGTTTTGAAGAACAGCTTATTTATTTGGAACTTTATCAAATTATAATTATCTTCAGCATTATCCTTTTTATAATTTTATTTTTATGAATAGAAAATTTAAATATTTTCCTGTGTGATCAAGGTCTGGCCTGGTAATCGCAGGTAAACAGTAGCAATCTACAAGTGTCTCTGCGCATGCGCAACAGCTGCAAAGAGCTGTACTTGGTGAAAGCGAAAGTTTTTCTCCGCCACAAGCTTTTCTCGGGCCTTTTACATAATGAAATGCACGACAACGATCCTTTTTACCCAATATTTTTGATGATGCCATGGCTGTAATTCTTAGCTCTTAGCTCAACTCACTTTTGATTTACGCACTGGCACTGGGGGATTTCACAAGTTGCTAATCTTATATAACAATATTTAAACGCGTTGCAGGCGAGGTATCTGGCTGAACTGAACTCCGGGCTCTAATTGATGGCCGGGATATCCGTGTGAGCTCCGCAAACTGACGACGATGTGAACGTGGGCACGCTTTGAGCGAAACTGCCAATTTTTGGACTGAAAATTTATTTAAACCTCGCTCTCGACCGAAGCAATTTCACTCAGTTCGTCGATTGGTTTGTTGAGTGGGATCTTGTGTGAGCTGTTGTTGTTGTTGAGTGGAGAGGCAGAGTGGAACAACCGAATCCGAATCCGAATCCGAGCCCAATCCGAACTTGGGAACTTAGCCATGGTAGTATGGAAAGTGGTTTCGAAAGGCTGTCGTCTTTATTACACTATTCTTGGCCTGGGTCAAGGTGGCGGCGCATGCCAGAGATCCTCCTCTAATTGCCTCGCGGCTTCCATGGATCATCCCTTCCTCGCTTCCTAGTCAAAGATTAAGTTTAAGCGGTCTCAAAGGCTAAACGACCCTAATTTCATTCAGCGCGTTTTAATCTTATTTTTTTCTGGTCATCTGCAAGCGCTTTCGGGTGACGTCAGTACGAGGTGCTATTTACAAAGGTCGCGAGCAGCGATTAACCCAAATGTACTGAACAATCCAAAAATAATTAGCCATCCGGACGTAATAGGTACATCATCTAATGACCATAATACTTTCATGCTTCATTTCTGCGGTTAGCGCAACTAATAGCTTCCGCATCATATTTTTGGTTAGTATCAGAATATTAGATCCAGTAAAAACAATTTCTTCCCCTAAACAAGATGAATGGATAACAATTTCAGATTTGTGGTTGCCAAAACGCAATTACTTTTGTTCTTATATACAATTTACTACATTTAAGCCCTTTAGCTAATCTGCTGTTCATCTAAAAGTATTTCAAAGACAATCACAATTAAATTTTTTGCAGGATAAGACGATTTATTTATCTGAGTTTCAACCCAAATTAATAAATAAGAAGCAAATAAAGAATTTATCTAAATTGCTTATTATTACTATTCAGATATTGTCCTCCAAATCGTCTGTATATGGGAAAGTTCGACTGTAGCTACTAGCTACACAAAATATACATTTATTATTCTCTAAACAACACAACTATTTGAATGAATGAAATATGCTGGTAATGTAGTATTTTTCAGCAATTACTTATATATTAATTAAGATGAGTACACTGTCCTTTGCTGATCTTTCAGTTCGCTCAGCTTGTATTACCATTAGTCGTAAAAGCGTTGTATTTTAATTCGGTCTTATTCAAACATTTCCACCTTTCGGCTTGAATGTCAAACGTGCCGTGCCAAAGATCGATGCTCCCATTTGCTTCTCTTTTCTTGGATATTCCATACTTTCTACGAAGCTAGCAGATCATTATATTTAATGGAGCAACCGGGGTACAATGACGTTGGTTGTCTAGGGAGAATTAATGTACTGGTGCCCTCAAATTATTGTCATAGACTTATTTGTAAAAATTTGAATATATTATATATTTTTGTTTTTCGACATTATATGGAAACTAACGGTTTAAAAATCAATTGCAAACGGATAGTACTTGTGGTTCAGGCCCTTGATTAAATTTAATGGCACAACACGTTCGCCAGTGTGATATCCATCGAGAACGGCCATCTCCTCGGCAGTTAACTCAAAATCGAAGATATCGAAGTTTTCCGAAATTCGGTTAGTATTCGATGACTTGGGAATGGGGATAACACCCAGAGCAACCTAAAAAAATAAAAGGTCAAATTAGATGGTTTCAATAATATGGGAAAATTTCCTATTTACCAAATAACGCAAGACAATCTGCGGTGCAGTTTTGCCGTATTTTTTGGCAATAACAGCCACCTCCGGGGAATAGATAAAGTCCGGCTTTTTGATATCGGGTTTGGGCTTTCCCAAAGGCGTATATCCAGTCACAGTGACATCGTTCTTCTTGCAGAAGGCTGTCAAAGCCTTCTGGTTGAGGGCAGGAGAGCACTCCACCTGATTGGTGACTGGCTTGATCTCGCAGTTAGCCAAAACTCGTCCCACTTGCTCGCTATTGAAGTTGGACACTCCTATGCTGCGGACCAGCCCCAGTTTAACCAGCTTTTCCATAGCCTTGTAGGTATCCAGGTAGTCCACATCGCTCAGCTGAAGCACGTCGTCCTCATTCTTTGGCATAAGGGTGTCGTCGTCAACATATTTGTAGCCCACTGGCATGTGCATAAGGTACAGATCGATGTAATCCAAGCCAAAGTTGCTCAACTGTTTCCGACAAATACCCTCAACACGCTCAGGATCGTGGAAAACATTCCAAAGCTGCAAGAAAATTAATATTAATATGTTAACATATATTTATTTATTATTATTTACCTTGGTAACGAGGAAAATATCCTCCCGCTTGACCACTCCCTCTTCTATTTTATCCCGAATCGCCTTGCCAACTTCGGCCTCGTTTTGATAGAAATATGCCGTGTCTATATGACGATAGCCAACATCGATGGCATGCTTCACAGCAGCCTCTCCTTCGTTGTCCTTCGACTGCAACATCAGAAAATAGAATTCAATAAATATATATTTCTCCCTTCAACAGGATCGGAAGTGTGTTTTGTAATGCGTATTTGGAAATCAGTATACGAGTACTTTAGACCCTCACGTGTGCATTTAAGCGAAACCATTGTAAGAAATTCAAAAAGTCGGAAAATGAAATTAATGTATCCTCAGGTAAGAACTTAGAATTTTTAGTTATCCTAAAATATCAATTAATGGTATTGATAGTATGATATGTTGTTTATTAAGGAAATGTTTCTTAAAATTAAACGAAAATGTGAAACTAAAATACTTTGTAAGTAAATCTATAACTACTGTAATATAACATTTGCAAAATAATAATTTTAATGATGTATTTTACTGAAGATTCCGAAAAAGATTTTACCTTAAGTTTTTAAAGTTATTAAGTAAACCTTATTTCTATATCCCTTTTACTAATGAGGATAGTACTGATGATTCTTAGCTTTCTCAAACTTCCAGATTCTTCGGCCCAGATTGAAAGACCCCATTTGGAGCAACTCCCCTTGGGTCAAGTGGAAATCGAAGACATCAAGGTTTTCGATAAGATGAACCTGCTGGGCAGCTTTTGGAATCGGCACGGTGCCAATGTCGATCTGTGAAACGTTTGTGTTTTTTCAACTATTAAATGTTTTCTATACCTTAATATTCTGAGGTTATATACCAAGTATCTGAGTACGATTTGTGCGGGTGTCTTGCCGTATTTTTCTGCCAGGGCCAAAACTTTAGGATCATCGTAGTATTCGGGTAAAGGTCTGCAGGTCTTAGGACGACCCAGAGGCGAATAGGCGACCACGGTGATGTTGTGCAATTTACAGAGCTCTATCAATGGGATTTGCACCAATTCCGGATGGCATTCGATTTGAAGAGCAACAGGTTTGATTTGGCAACTTTCCAACAATCTCTCCAATTGCTTGGCATTGAAGTTGGACAATCCCAGGCTGCGTACAAGTCCCAGGTCCACCAGTTGCTCCATGCTCTTATAGGTATCCAAATAGTCCACATCGCTGTGAAATCCGAAGATCAGTTTGTGACTAGGAATGGGTCTATCCAAAACTCACTTTGTCCTTAGTTCGCCATTCAGATGGGGCATCAGATCGTCATCTGATATATATGGCACACCCACTGGCGAGTGCATCAGGTATAGATCTATATAGTCCACGCCCAGTAGCTTTAATTGCAGTTCGCAGGCGTATTTCACCATCTGGGGTTCGTGGTATATGTCCCAGAGCTAATTGGATATGGATTTCCAAACTGCTTATAGCTTCTAGAAACTTTTTAGATGTTCCAGCACCTACATACCTTTGTGACCAGAAACACCTGTTCTCGCTTTATTTTCCTGTCGCCTATAAATTGGCCCAATACCTTGCCTATAATACTTTCGTTCCTATACAGATAGGCGGTGTCTATATGACGATAACCCAGTTCTAGGGCGTGGCGCACTGCAGCCTCACAGCGAGATTTCTTTAGCTACAGATAACATACTTATTGACAATTTCACAATGGCGAAATGCAGGTAGAATGTTCTATGGACATATCTCGAAGTTGATTGATAAAGCATTGTTGGTGATAGGTCACACTGATTAAAAAGATAAACTTACATTGTAGGTGCCCAGGCCCAGAATTGGCATCTCATAGCCATTGTTCAGTTTAACAGTCGGAGCGAGCTTCATTTTGAACGCTTTAACAAGAATAAATTAAATAATTTGTTCGCGAAATGGAGCCGGTTAAATAAGTGTGACCAAACAGCGTCACTAACAGAAACACCATATTCCAAGATTAGGGGCTTAGATTTTTTAGTCTGTTAAATTAATTATAAATGTTAATACAAATAATTTTAGTACTAAAACTATGAGTAAGCTTAATACATAGACTCCTAAAAAATAAAATAAAATAAAAATTGCACTCATAAAATGGAATAGCCCTTATGACGGTAACGGCACTGTGCTTTTTTCACTTTGTCATTTTACAGCACTAATTGAAAACTTGTACCCAGAACAGCTGTTAGAAAATACATTTACTAACTTACAAATTCTAAACAAAAGGAGATCTAAAAAAGAAACAAATACAAAAGCCCAATAAAAACACAAAAAGGAAAACATTTAAACCGCAAACTATAAAAAAAAACTGCCAGAAGACACAAACAAAAAACATTAAATTTATCAAAAAGAATAAGACATCGAAGGGTGAGTAAACAAATCAATTTTGTTTCGGAGCTCAAATAAAATCTTATTTCATAGAAAAACCATGAGCCATTTGGGCATCACGGATGTGCAGCAATCCCAAGATGCCACTCCAGATTTGGAATCCTTTACTGGTTTTGGGAATTCCGCGGCAGAGGCTTTTATACAGAGCCTCGCCGGAATGGTGAATCAAGGCGATGTTGAGACAATGATAAGGGCTCAGAAGCAAATGTAAGCTTTATAGATTAACCACATATATTATTTAAAGCAATTAAAATTAACACCCAGGCTCCAACGCTTCGAGAAAACCAATGAGATGCTTTTAAACTGTAATGCCCTGTCCCAGAGTCGCTTGAAAAGTGCCAGCGAGGATTTCAAAAGGCATGTGAAATGCCTGAACGATATGAAAAAGGATCTGGACTATATATTCCGCAAGATAAGGGTCATTAAACAGAAGCTGCAGTTGCAGTATCCCGCCATTTACGCCGAAGTACAACCTCAGAGGAGCAGTTTGGCGGAGGAAGCCGAGGATGACACGGAGGCACAGGCCAAAAAGGCCACAGAAACAACTGCTCCTCCGGCAGGAAAACCTGTAATATCCACTGCAGCTGCCAAGAAAAGTGCTGCCACCATAGAGTACGTGCAAATGGAGGAGGCTGTGGACAACGGCACTGTAGAGATCGAAAACGAACTGATAAAACGCGTTTGCTCGGTGGAAACGGCCAATCCCAATGACTCCTCCGACTGCACATCCGAGGATACAGGTTGAACAGCTCCATCTCACTTAGCTTAAGTTTTCATGGCTTAAATTATAATCTAGCACTCCAAAAACACCTTCGAGGACATAGCTCTACTCCGTTTAGTTAGCTTTACTTTTCTGGTATATGTATTAACTTAAGAAGTAAATGTCTTAAAATATAATCTGGTACTTGTACTGCTTGGGCACCTTAGAGATTATTACACGTCCATCGTAGCTGAGTGAAGCGAAGATCCAGGGATCCACATTGCTCCATTCCGCGCAGTAAACAGAATCCTCGTGCTGATCGAATGTTTGCAGCAGTCCATCTGGCAAGAGTTTGTGCCTCTCCTCGGGTTCTGCTCCACTGAAATTGGAGTCATCTAGTCCCGCTTGGACCTGAGTTTCCGAACTGACTGATCCGGCGCAGGTGAGCAGAACCTTGCAGTCACTGGAGCTGGAGAGGAGCAGCTGGTCGTGGAATGTGTTGAAGCGCACGGACCACACCCAATGCGAGTGGTCGGAGCGTTCGAAGACCGGAGCCTTGGGCATCCGACAGTCCCAGATCCTTAGGTAGCCATCGTCCCCGCCGGTGACCAGGTGGCACTGCTTGTTGGGATTGCAGTCCAGGTCGCGCACCATCTGCCCGTGGGCATCGCTGATGCTCCAGGCACAGTGCTGCGTGTCCCGCACATCGTAGGCACTCAGGTGGCCATCGTGGAGGGTCAGGAACTGGTGTCCCTGGTGGTGATGCGACCACTTGCCCGTGGTGAAGTGCAGCGTGTGCTTGGCCGATCCACTGGAGGATCCGCTGGTGGGCACCTCGGCCACCACGCGGGTGGAGGCTTCTGCCCTCTGCATTACTGCCACCTTGTTGTCCACCACGCAAGCGATTGTCTGCTCCTGGCTGGGATGGAATTCGATAGTTTTCACACGTTCTCCGGGGGCTTCCAAGACCTCCACCTGCTGCCACGGCAGGTATTCCGACTTTAATTGCTCCGGATCCGGATTCAGATCCTCTGGCAGAGTTAATAAGGCCGATTGGCTAAGCACCTGAGCTCCTTTCTGGACATTGTAGACGGAGGCCAGCAGGCGCGCATTATGGGGGCAGCTATTTAGTTTCCACACTTCACCCAGGGCATGTTCGAAGACCTGTTAATTGTTATATTTTAGTTTTATTTTTTAATTAGCCGTATGTTTACCTTTGATTGCACAGTTCCCTGTTCCTCCTCGTACTGAATTAAATGCACTTGATTCGTAGGTTTCAGGGAATTGGTAGCTATGAAAAAGCACACATCGTTGCTCTCACCATATTGAGGCGTTAATGCCCTGGCCTGGAGTTCTAGACCATAGATCAAGCTATTTTCATCCATTTTCTCAAATTAAGCTTAATGTTTTGATTTTGGGATGAAATGGGTAACGTACGGAAGGTAAACGAAAACGTACACAAAAAGGTGTACCTAACAGTGTTGGTCAGCGTCTAATTCCAGGTGGCAACTCTGGCCATCATAGGTAATAAATTTTATAATTAATTTATATTTTGCAATTAAAACATTAATCAGCTGTATAGATTCATCAGACTATATTCTTCTGGTATTTACACCAATTACAAAAGAAAATTTAAGTAAAATAACGAGAACCTTTAGATTAACTGAACTCATTAACATCAAACTTTTTTTTTTTAATAAAAAGTCATGGTCCTCTTATGCTTAAATATTTTTTAAATTTTCAGCAATTAAATGGTCAGCATTAAATGGTTAACTAAAGAATACCCTATATACAACTATTTTTTCAAATAATTTTCCTTATCATTGCGACAGTGTGACCACCCGATTACATAAATTCCCTCCAAAAACCTCAAAATACAACCCTGTGCACGCCCAAACAGTTTCTTCTCGTTCTCCTTCCATTTTGTTTTCACACAAAAGTGAAAAAAATATCCGAAAAAGCAACAGACGCGTATTCGGACCGATCAACAAAATTTCCACTCTACAGTATATATAATAATCATTACAATTCGAATTCGAACCAATCCGTTCCGCCACGAATCGCGCAAAATTAGCACACGCATCTGTACCGTAAACCCAATAGCGCGTACCTTATAGCGGATATAGCATATAGCATCCTACATAGCGATGGCGCAGAATATCAGTCCCGAACAGAGTGGTGGAGCCGGGGGCGGGGGCAGTAAGCATAGCGATGACTCTTTGCCCGTGAAAGACAATCACGCCGTGAGTAAAAGGTGAGTTGGAGCAGCACATGGTCGCGGTTTGCCCCGTGATAATCCGCCCCTCTAATCCCCCACAGACTGCACAAGGAACTGATGAATCTGATGATGGCCAACGAGAAGGGAATATCGGCGTTTCCGGATGGCGAGAACATCTTCAAGTGGGTGGGCACCCTAGCGGGTCCACGGAATACCGTGTATTCGGGGCAGACGTACCGCCTGTCCCTGGATTTCCCCAACTCCTATCCGTACGCAGCGCCCGTGGTCAAGTTCCTGACGCCCTGCTTCCATCCCAACGTTGATCTGCAGGGCGCCATCTGCCTGGACATCCTGAAGGACAAGTGGTCGGCGCTGTACGATGTGCGCACCATTCTGCTGTCCATACAATCCCTGCTGGGCGAGCCGAACAACGAGAGTCCACTGAATGCGCAGGCCGCGATGATGTGGAACGACCAAAAGGAGTACAAAAAATATCTAGACGCCTTCTATGAGAAACACAAGGACACCTAGAGCTTGGCGCTCGAAGAAGTCCTATATCCTATGCTCATATTGCGGCGTATTTATTTACATATAGTGCAAGCAACTCCACTCATCCGATCCTACTGCCCACAATCAATCATCATCAATCACCGATACCACATCGTTTAATGCTGATACTTCTTTGGCAAAACAAAAAACCCCGTGCATTTCTTATGTAATTGTCGATTGATAGACGGATAATCTGGTTTATATTCTCATTTTTCTTTCCTCCCCCCACAAATTAATGATATATGAATGTATTGGTAATGTAATTTTAAAACTGTCCGTTCTTTAAGCTTAAGCATACATTTTAGTTAATTGTTTTTATACGCATGATTTTGAAAAGAGCGGGCGAGGTATCCAATTGCCTCCACCTTTTGTACTGATGATTTTTAAGCGACTGTGCTGCGCCGGCCATTATGTGAATGTTAGCTAATTTTAGAGTAGCCTCACCGAACCAACCACTCGTCTTAGTATCTCCATTCATGCGGCATTCTCCCAAACCACTACTGGTGTACCAAATTCCAAGTAATTCGAATCATTGTAACAGTTGAGTTAGCTTGATGTTATTGAAACCACAAATAAAACAAATTATTGAACTACATAATTCTCGTGCATCGTCAGGTGTGTGGATAAGGATAGTCTGCTGCTGAAAATGCGTCCGCACTTTCGGCATCTTAGTAGATTCTTATTTCCGTGTTTGCGCTGCAGGTGATCCCTCATGTTCTCCTTGGTGTAGAATTTTTGGTCACAGAATTCGCAGGGGTATTTTCGATGCTCCTTTTCATCATGAATTCTTTGGTGGCGGGTAAGCAGTGCCTTTCGCACAAAGGATTTGCCGCACATTTCACAAATGTGCAGGGAATCGGGCGATTCTATTCTACAAGTCCTTTCGTGTGCCCTTTTTAAGTGATATTTGAGACTTCGGTCGGCCGTGTACACTTTATGGCAGGCTGGACAGGGATAGGTTACTCGCCCGGAGTTATTATGATGCACCTCCCGCAGGTGCGCATCTAGCAGATTGGACCTCGCATAACTCTTGCCGCAAAGGACGCAGGTATATGGCTTTAAACCCTCATGCTGCTTCATATGGGCTTCCAGCAGCGACGCTTTGTAGAAGCCACGATGGCAAACGTTGCACTTGAGGGTGTGTCTCACTCTTCGCTTCCTTTCCCCTGTCACATTTCTAAGGGACGAAATGGGTATCTTCTCATTTTCAAGATCTCGATTGGCAGTCTCGTCTTCGATTATTAACACTTCCTCCTGGAATCAGAAAGAATAATATTTAATTACAACCAGGGGAACTAATCAAATCTATAAGAACGAGATATATTTCACATTGAATACAACATTTTTAAGTACTGTCTTAATTATAAAATACCCTTTATTATTGTTCAACCATTGCAAAGTAGAACTGTCCTATAAACCTAGTTAGGTATGTATTTATTTACCTCAAATGCCTTCCATCATGCCTTTTATCTTATCATTTTGTTAGACAGTACTGTGAGGGAAGTAAGATTTCAAGACTGAAAAGTTCAGGGCCATAAGCTGCTACAGAAATAAAGATCTTACCCCAAAATATTGGAAATAATAATAATTTATATATAATAGCTAAGGAATATTTCTAGAATGGGTGATATGTAAGTACTATACAAAATATTATTATTTTTATAATTTAAGCTGATGCCTAACAATCAAAATAGTGACCGTGACTCAATCTTTGTTCCTAAGTTTATATATCCGTTTTATTATTATGTTTTGGTTGGTCTCATAAAAATGAAATACAAATGATTTCTAATTTCAGCACATCATAAAAACGGGGGTCTAGACTTTACTGGATATATTTTTGATAAACATACACTTTTAAGAGCCTTCAAGAACGGCATATACATTTATTCGCGCCCTAATATTATTAAATTTCTATATGTGCAGTGGAAAAATTATAAATAACGAATAGATTAGACCGGCCTCCTTTTTGAATGCTATCAACACCAAACATTCAGGCACCAACAAAAATAGTACAACACAAACAAGCGCCAAAATGTTTATGTTTATGGCGGCGAATGGGGAAGTATTGTCTTTGCTGCTAGGCAACACCTCAAGCACCGAATCTGATTATAGATTAGATTATAGCGGAGGCACACCTGTGCATAGATAAAACTTACAATTTCCTCAGTGGATTCGATGCAGGCTGTGTTCATTTGGGCTTCCTGATTAGTGGTGGATTCGTTACTTTCCGAGGGGGTGTCCAAGTCGGGTATTTTCAGGGTATCCTCCTGCTGCCTGAGGCATTCAAAGTCGATGTCCAAGAGCAGCTTCTCAAAATTGCGCGAGGACTCTTCGCACATGCGTTGAAAGTCGTGGAACTTTTGCACCAGTTTGTAGCAGCATTCGCAGATGCTTTTCAGGACCAACTGGGGTGGCAAATCCTCATCCTGCAGGCGGAACTTCTTGCCCGGATCGCCACCAGTGCAGCCGTAATACTTTCTAGCCAAGTCCTGTTCACTGTCCAGATTGTAACAGGCATCCTGGGGGCCCAGGAGCACCAGACAGGCTCGGCAAATCATCGTTTTGGTCACATCTCGTCCGTCTATTCCCAGGGTGGTGGAATCCGCGACCATGTGAGCCGCGCCGAGATTCAGCTTCGTTTCAAACATCGTTGGCGAAGGGCTCTCCACTCAAGCGGCATGTGGAACAAATTGAAATCAATTACCACAATTTACGGCCGTACTGCAGTGCGGCGGCGTCCATCGGCGACCCCCTCAATCGCAGTAATGCCAGCGGAGAGCAGACACCAAACAGCACGATTTCATTTCCGGGGCTTTCGGATTGCGGGACATTGAAAGCTGCTGCCGAAAAGCTACTTGGGATCAGCCCCAAAAGCTTGGCGACTATATATACCACCAACTATTTTATTCGAAAAGCTATCGGTACTGATTTGAATCAGAATATTAGCTCTTAACTGGAAAAAAGTCAGGATTAAATCATATACTATCTAAGAGTATAAGAGCTATATAAATATAATAATTTATAAAATGTATAATGTAAATACAATTTAGAAATATTGTTAAAGGGTTGTTATTGTTTGTGCCCATTTTTAAAAAAAATACTTTTTTTTATAGGACAAACCAAATATTTATCCTTTTTTATTTTTAAATAATAAACGTATACGCTATTTTTCTATTAAATTTGATCTGTTTTTATTAAAAACCTTCAAACATAGTTCCTTCCAAATGCTAGGTTATATTATAAGTGTAAGTATTAAAAATAAATATAAGTAGTAAATTATTGGCATATTTGTTAAAGAGAAGTCCCATTTTAAAGTGTTTTAATAGAGGCAAAGAATATTTTATTTGTGTATACGCACAAAAAGTATTTAGGGAGTAATTTAAATTACAATAATGCCATTCTGCTTACAAATTTTAATAAAAAAGTAAGATGATCAGAAACTAAAACCTTTTCATGAATTAAAATCTAAGGCAACTTAACCTTACACTTATTTACTACTGAGATTGTAGTACAAAGTTTTGTTCTTGTTGCTTAAATAGTATGTTTTGTTGAAATCGCGAAATAATCTACAAACTATCACCTGTCATCGCTGAGCCCAAAGTCACGGAAGTGGCCACCGAAGAAATGGTCTCCATAGAGACGTTGAACTTCTGCTTGAACGCCTGCATCGTGTCCAAGTGATATATCTTCTGTGTTCCATTGCAAGGCCTCTGATCAATGGCCACGGCATACAGGTTGACATCTCCACTGTTCGCTAGCAGGGTGGACATGTAGTGGGGCAAGTAGACGCGCTGCAGCTCCGGCGATTCAGAGGTCTCCGAGCCATTGTCCCCGTTAGCCAGTTCCTTGCTGAAGGACCGATGCAAACGGACTATTTGCACGCTTTGGTAGTGGGCAATAAATAAGAAGGGTTCGCGGTAAACAAAGCCAGTGGGTGCATAGACCCAGTTCAAATCGCAGGGCCTGGATCGGCAGCCAAACTCATCGACAAAGACTCCACACTCCGCAAAGCAGAGGAGGTATTCCTGTCGAGAAATGCGCACAACAGTAAGTGGCTGACACTTGGCAGTGCTCTCCATCGACTTGTCCGAAAGGTCCACAAACTCCTCAGCTGCATAATTGTCCAAATCGATCTCGTAAAACTTATCCGAAGTAACAATAGCTGAGTGACGTGTGAAGAATATAGAGGTGACTGGAGTGGTGGTGTCCAGAGCTCTAACTGGCTTAAACATATGCAACTTGAGGTCGTATTTCAAGATGACAATCCGGGTGGACGTAGCCGCAATGGCCACCGAATCCAAAGCGTTCTCTGCCTCATCAGAGATCAGCACCAGTTTCCATTTCTCCGAAGGCGTGCGATTGGCAAAGGGTAGCTCGATGGCGGAGGTCTCCAACACAGGCTTATGACAGGCATTGGAACTCTGGCAACGCGACTCCAACTGCCGGTAGTCGCACTGGTATAGCTTCTCGCCCACCGTGCCCACCATAATTGCCTTAGCCAGACGCTTGCAGATGGACATACAACTCACGGACTCGAGTCCAGAAATGTGCACCAGGCGCTGGGAGTCCAGGTGGTACGCATACAATCCGGTGTTACAGCCCAGGAGGAGTATTTGCTGCTCGGCCACCTCGAAGGCACAGTTCACTTCGATCTCCTTTTTAGCAGCCTGATCCCCCGGGCAATCGGAACTGTAGACCAGCGATCCAATGTACTCGCTACTGGTTGTTGAACCTGCAACATCTAAGCTCGAGACAGATGGAATACTGCTTAGGTCATCTGCTGGCGGTGCTGTAGGTTTGGTTCCGCAATCTCCCTGAACATTGGCCCGGCACTTGCGATGCGTCACATCCTTGCACTCCCGGCACTTCCAGAAGGGCGAGCCGGCAACGATGACCTGGCCACAGACTACACAGTCGGCTGCATCTACCTTGGACTCCTGCAGAGCCAGCTCAAAACGGTGATGGGCCTGCTCTGCACTGGCTGGTTTGGTCAACTTCTCCGTGGTCTTCAGTTCCACTTGGCTAGTTGTGCGCTTCAATGGCAACTGCTGCTTCTGTGGAGAACGTGGCAGGGCGGCAATGCTTACTGGTCTTGGTTTAGGTGTGTCGGAGTCGCCATTAACTGCCGCCGACTTGCGAGGAGAGCGCAAAGTTGCAGTTCCTAAAATTTACAAAATATAGGTTATTATAAAAAACTTAGATATATGTAAATAAGTGTTTCAATTAAGAAATAGTCTTTTTATTCCAGTTAGATGTAAAAATATATAACTACTTAGTAAACTCACCGTTCAACTGTGCCACCTGCTCCTTCAGCATGCTGCACAACTTTTGTTCTCGCTTTAGTTCCTCCTTTAGAGCACGATACAGAATAGAAGACTCCACATCGTTAGGTGATATGTTCTCCTTGTTGGTGTGGCTGGAACCGAAGAGCTTGTCCGCCAGGGTTTTCTTCTTCTTGGAGGACAGGTCTTCCACTTTAAGCTAAAATTAAATTTATTAAGTAAGTCGTAAGTCTCGTAAATTATTTCCAAAAATGTCTAATAGTTATACCTGAAGATAGTCAATCAGCTTCTTGTGCTGGGCAAGAGTTGCATTTGATTTGATATCGCGCTGCACATAGAACTGCTCTTTCTCGGCCAAAGTATCCTGAAGAGAATCGATTTCCGCGTGCAAATCTGCTTGGGCCGACTCCAAGTCCCTTATGTCTGCCTGGAGATTGGCCACCTCCTCCTTCTTGTGGAAAAGCTCGCTTAGAATACGTGCATTTTCCTCTTTTAGGCTATGCATCTCTCGATCCGAATCCACAGTTTGCGCTTCGTAATTGGCATTCTGACCTTCGAGAAGATCCGCGCGCTCTTGGGTGGCAAACAGCACGTTTGTCTGCTCCACCAGCTGATCCTGCTGCGCCACCAGCTTCTTCTGCTGCTCCTTGAGGTTCAGTCGAAGTTCCTCGACTTCCGATGCCAGAACCTGGGCGCGCTTCTCGGCAAGACGCTTTTCGGATTCAATGGCAGATAGTTCCTTCCGCAGCTCAGTCAACTGATCGTTTCTCTCCCTCAATTTTCCATGAAGCATGTCCAGTTGAGATTTTTGGGATTTATTGCGATCCTGTTCGGATTTGAGCATGGATTCGACCTCGGTTAATTGGTTGTCCGTAATGCTGCAAGCGTACTTCAACCTCTGGAAATTCTCCGTGAGTTGTTTGAGTTCCTTTTGCAAAGCCAGGCTGGAATCATTGGCTTTACTGCTCCGATCGCGCTCCTCCTGCAACTCCCGCATGGTATTCTTGTGCTCCAAAGTCAAGCCATCGAATCGGGTTTGGATTTGCTTTAGTTTCTGTCGCAACTCACTCTCCTGCTGCTCAAGTTTGTGGACATTAGCCAGGTGTTCGATTATCTCCGACTTGCACTTCATGCGCTCCTGCTCGGCCTTTTCCCATTGGCGATGCTCCTTGAGGACATCCCGTTTGGCGGCTGCCAGCTCTTGTTTCAGCTCCTCGATCCGAGATTCCCGCTGGCGTGTTTCCTCTTGTGACGACTTCAGCATTCTCTGAGATTCCTCGTTGGCGTTTTGTGCCTTTTTAATGCGATCCTCGGTTAGTTCCATGCGTCGTGTTAATAACTTTTTCTCGGACAAAGCTTCTTCGAGCTGTTTCTCCACTTTCCAGAGAGAAAGATTTGCTGTACGCGCCGCCTGACGCTCCACAATCATCTGTTCCCGAACTGCAGCCAATTTATCCTCCAATTTCTCGTTTTGCCGCTCGAGCATGTCACCCACGGTTTCGGTTTCCTGCTTTCGAGAAGAGTGCGACTTTGTGGGTGAAAGACTCTGCTCGTTAAATCGCTCGAGCATTTGCTCTAGTTTGGTGACCAGCGTTTGAAGTTGATCGGCGCGTCCCTTCTGATGGGTTTCGCCCTCTTTGGCGGCTATTAAATCGGCACGCAGTTGGTCCTCGATGGCGTTCAGTTCGGTCAAAGATCCAGGCGCAGTTTCGTATGGAGATGTATGCGAAGCTAGCGAAGATTCAGCCAGCTGACAGCGACATTCGGCAAGCTAGATGAACACAATATATTAGTTTCAATTAGATTCATTTTTGCACATTCATTAATTGTACCTACAAGTTTAAATTACATTTTCTAAAATGTTTGTAAGACAATAAATTAATTGATTTAATACATTTCTCTATAAGCTATGTACATTTAATTAAATACAACTTGGCGATCCAATTTCGGCTATGGCATCAAATCCAAAGCCTGCTTGCCTGTTTACATATATTTTCTAAATTTAGCAATAACTCACCTGTAGTTCCCTTTCAAGACGATGGCATTCTGCTTTCACTTCTTGGGTTTCATTTTCCTTCAGCTGCAGCTTCGTCTCCAGTTTGACCTTTTCCGCATGGAGCTCGTTGTTGGAGGCAATCTCCTGGTTAAGTCGCCTCAATATGTCCTCGATATTTCGCTCCGTGGCGTTCTTCGCTTCCTGTGTTGACTTGCTGGAGCATATAGATTCGTCCAGTTCGGTGCGTATTTCTTGCATCTCCATTGTCATCCGACGATGTGTGTCTTGTGAGTCTCGCACTTTTTTTCGAAGATCTGTTAGCTTTTGCTCATACGATTCAGCCATTTGTCGCTTTTGCTCCTCATGATTGGTCTCGGATTTAAGATTCAGCTCTTTGAGTTGCTGCAGCATGTCCTTGTAGTTCTGCAATTTCATGGAAATATGCTTGCACTCCTCCAACTTTGCATTAAATTCAAGCTCTCTAGCATCCAACTTTTGCAGCGTTGACGCTAGCTCTTGTTTTTTGTCGGCCAATTGTTTCTCATATCGCTGTTCCGATGCAATTTTGGCTTCCTCATACTTTTGTCGATTCAAGCGAAGTAGATCGGTTATAGTAGATTCCTTCTTGGACCACATTTCCTCATCTATTTTGGCCGAACTCTGCAGTGTTTTGATCTGCGTCTTGCAGTTGCTAAGCTCCATTGTTTTCTCCTTTATAATTTGCTGCAGCTTCTTGATTTCCACTTTGGCATCGGATACGACCTGTGATTTATTATCGGTCTTTTTAAGCGATTGTTGTGCCCGCAAAAGATCTTGTTTGAGCATGGAAATCTCATTCTCTCTGGTTTTTAGTTTTAGCAGCAGATCTTTAAGTTTCTCCTGCAATTTTTCATCGGTAGCAGCGGATATTGCTGTCTTTTCCATGTGCACAAAACTGTAACCAATAAATGGCAGATCCTTGCCACAAAAATCATTGGATTTCATGTTTGTCGTAAGCGACTTTTTAGTCAACCCCTGTTCTCTGCGTGTTTTATGTCGAGTTCCATCTTCGAAATTGGAGGTGTCGTCATCGGACTTAATAGTGGGTATGATGGGAGGAACCTGGGACCGAATGGCATTCCACGGAACCTCGTCAAAGAATGGGTGTTTTTTAATGCGCTCATAGGATAACCGCTTCGAAGGATTTGTGACCAGTGACTCGATCAGATTCCTGTAGTTAATTGACACCTTTAGGTCGCTGGGAAAGCTGATTAGCTCTTTCAAGTGACTCTCCTCGCAGTGGGAGAGAATCTTAGAATAGGTTTCATGAACATTGTCCTCATGGAATGGTGTCGTCTCGCATATTAGCTCGTAGCCAATGATGCCCATGGACCAGTAATCGCAGCTCACCTAAAATATAATTTTATACGATTAGTTATCGCTCTGCAAAACTTATGCTCTGCGATCGTACAGTTCTACTCACATCGTGCATCGACTTAGACAGCTTGTAGGTGGATATGGTCTGCAATAGCTCTGGAGCTATATAATCTGGCGTTCCCACGGGCGACAGGCTCAACACGTGACCGTCCCTATTCAGGGCAGCGGCATTACCGAAATCAGCCAGTTTGATATGTCCGAAACGATCAATTAATATGTTCTCCGGCTTGATATCCCGATGCACGTATCCCATCTCGTGCAACGTGTGAAGGGCTACTGTGAGCTCGGCCAGGTAGAATCGAGCCAGATCTTCATCAAATGGGCCGTGGCGAGACATCAAGCTGAGCAGATCCCCGCCAGGCATGTACTCCATAATGAGATACAGGTTGTCGTTGTCCTGGAATATTACAATTTGGTTTAATTATCATTAAAAATTTAAGTATTTTTTAACCAACCTGAAAAGCGTACTGCAGATTGATCAGCCACTCGGAATGGCGGGTGGACATGATATCTCGCTCCTCCTTCACTTGCGAGGTGGTCACCACCGACTTTTTAATCTTTTTCATGGCGTATATATCATTAGTTTGCCGCTCGACCACCAGATGCACATTACCAAAGTATCCTTGTCCAATAAGGGTTTTGATGAGAAAGTCATCGGCATTCACACGGAGTTTGCGGGTCTCCTCCACAATGGGACGAACTGGGTGAGGAATGAGTTGATAGACATAATTAAATAGATCAACCAAAAAAAAAGAACCATCTTTGTCTATAGAGCTTTCCTGGTTCTAGACTTGGATTCTATTAGGAATCCATATTATTAATTTACATTTATTATTAATAGGCAAAAAAGGATGTATGTGATCAGCTGAATAACATTCGTCAACAAGAATTAGACTTAATAATACAAGGGGAATTGTTTAAATTTCCGCCTTAAATCCTTCAGGAATCTGTGGCACTAGTCAACAAAAAAATTACTTTATTTCTGATACACAAGTAAAAGATGTCCAATCTACGGGAAACAGTTCCAAGCCTTGGCAGGCCAGTGTAGTTGACTCACATTTGTTGACAAACTCTGCGATGTTGCGATCGCGCTTCTTCAGCGTGTCCTTGTCGCACTCGTTGTACAACAGGCAGAAGGCGTCCAGGAGTCCTTCGCGGCATATGGCCTCTGCAACCGCTGCGCTGGTGGTGCTCACGGGTATCACGCTCCTCCTGACAGATGTGGATGCGGATCCCCCCGATCCGGAGGCATTTCCAGCGGGCTTTGCACAGACGCCAACACCTTTTCCCAAAATCAAGTTGTTCAGGCGCGCCGTTCGCACACTAATAGGCTCTAGTTTGGGCGGCATATTGAGCTCCGTATGTCTATAACTTTTTCACATAAACTAGATATTCAGAAACCCGTAAAATGCGTGCGCATTTCAGTCGTCGTTTTGCTTTGAATGGGAAAAAAAAGAAGCGCCGACAGAAGCCGAAAAGTCAGGGCTACATGCTCACTCTGCAGAGTTGCATTTAGGGTTGCAGACAGGGTTGCCCAGGGAACCGTCATTAATTTATCAAATTCAGACAGATAAACCCATTTTATAAATGCATTTTTCACTTTAATCAAAATTTAGGAACTAAAACCATTTATTTTTATCAAAATAAACAAAATAGATAATATTACTTGCTCGCTGCCATGCCGCTGCTTTCCACCCGCGCTTTCCAACACCCGACGACGCACTCGCTCGAGCGAAAATCGTTCATTTTCGACGGGTAGGTTTTCGCAGACGGACGGAGCAAAGATTTGTGCATCGAAAATTGCAATTTTCACATTTAAAGCCGTGTGTGCTGCACCACAGACATTGGAAAAGAGTTTTCCGCACTTGTGGTAAAACGCAGGTCCAGAAAGAAAACTCGGCTAGAAGGCAATTGGCCGTAAATTCGCCCTGGAACTGGAGGGCAATTGCGTGTGAAAAAAAGAAGAGCACAGGCTAAAACCGTCGAGAAATCGTTGTCGTCGCGCTCGCTATAATTGTTTGCTTTTGGCCAGAGAAATTCGTGTGTGCCTGTTGGCAAAAAACACTTAATAATAGTTTGTATTTCGGGTGTGAGTGCGCAGTGAAGTAATAGCCAAGATGAGCGGGGGATTGCCTGAGTTGGGCTCCAAAATCAGCCTCATTTCCAAGGCGGACATTCGATATGAGGGCCGCCTGTACACTGTGGATCCGCAGGAGTGCACCATTGCGCTCTCGAGTGGTAAGTATTTAAAATCTCCCACGTAATTATATATACGGTGTGTGGGTGCCGTAATCTGCGCCAAAAAAAAAATCCCTGTAAAAAAACGGTTCACCGAAAAGAAAATGGATTCTTTCCATTTCTTTTGTGTGTCTCCTCTTTTTTTCGTTTCTTTTTGTTAGTTTTTACAGTAATTTCATACTCTGCGAGAGTGCAATTGCCGCTCTTACTCCCTCTCTCGGGCTCTCACTTATGCTTTTTGTTTGTCATGTTGGCTTTGGCCTGTTTTTGTCTCTCGCTTGTTGTTGTACAGTGTTGCTTTTGCATTTTACATGACACACATACAAATCCACACGCACACTTGCAAATCCCCAATGCAATTTGTTTATTTGCAAAAACAATTTCGATTTGGCGCCAGATAACGGGATCCACGGGCTCCCGTTACGAGTGTCAGTGCCCTGTAAGGCAAAAAGGAGAAACGGGGGAGAGAGTAGAACGCACAAATACCGGCAAAACATGCGTTTCCCTGTTGAGGTTAAATAGGAATAACCTTAATGGGTTTACATGGTTTTCACTACTTTATATTTTTAATATCTAATGTAGTTTATTATATAATGCAATTTGTCTAAAACAATCGGCCAAATCTCCCCTATCGGAAAACTATGATTTCGAATCCAGCCAGCTTGTCTAAGATCAAAACTTTTAAAGATTTTGTTTAGATTATTTGTATTTAACTAATTTTAAATTTGAAATTAAACAATAAATCGTGTTAAATACTAGTAATGATTGGGTCTGGACCAATAATGTGGGTGACACAAAGTGTATATTTAAAAATGTAATTTCAAAAATGACTGAAAATACATATGTTATCTTTTCGACTGGGGAATATGGAATCTAATTAAAAATTCTTTTCATTTCTTAGTGCGGTCCTTCGGAACGGAAGATCGGGACACCCAGTTCCAGATAGCGCCGCAGTCGCAGATCTACGACTATATCCTCTTCCGGGGATCGGACATCAAGGACATTCGCGTCGTCAACAACCACACGCTGCCGCACCACAATGACCCGGCGATCATGCAGGCCCAGCTCCAGAACGGACCGCCCCAGATGCCGCAACACTTTCCCATGCCCAGCGGGATGAGCGCTCCGCCGCAGCAGCAGCAGGTACCGTCGCAACAGCAGCAGCCGCCCCAGATGCCAGGTGGAGGTGGTAACGGCGGCGCCGGCGGAGGAGGAGCTCCCGGTGGAGGTGCCCCGGGCTACGGCAACGGCAATCCGTTCGGCAACCTCGGCGGTCCTAACCTAGCCAGCATGGTGGGCAACGCGGGCGGATCACTCGCTCCCGGATCCGGAGCCCCTGGCAGCGGACCATTCATGCACCTCGGCGGCAATCAGCAACAGCAGAAGCCTCAGCAGCAAAAACCGCCAAGTGAGTTCAATTTCATCACATCTTTTAAGATTATTTTAATAACGTTAAGCAAGTTTTAAGTTTTAAGTAAAATTTCGATAACAATCAGTAATATTGTTCTAAAGGATTATGCAAAATTGTGACAATATGATACATTTTTGAAATCTTGTTTCACTCCTAATGTTACAACCATATATAAATTGTTCAATTTTGATTGCAATAAGATAAACTAAAACATTTACAATTAGCTTTATCTTATCGAAGAATAAAGATATAGTAAAGCCTCTACAGTTGGTACTGAATTAATTACAAGATTTAGGTATCTTATGGAAAATTATAGAATTTCGCTGACGCTAGTAATTTGTAGGATCACCTCTTGAAATTGTGAATTTCAAATTATACATATAACATGCATTCTTTGGACTAATATTTACCCGTGCCTGCGCGCATTATTCTCTCCATTTCGTCCTCGTTGCGTCCTTTTTATGTATACAGTTTCCGTTCTAGACATGCTGGCCGGAGCCTCGCGCTCGACGACGCCCATTAGCCTGATTGTGAGTCCCACGGCGGAGCTGACCCAGCAGCAGCAGCTACACCAGCAGCAGAACGCTGGCCAGGGTGGCAACGGACGCGATGCAGGTCATAAGCGCCAGAACCACCAGCAGCACCAGAATCAGCAGCAGCAGCAGGCCCAGCAGCAGCGCGGCGGCGGTCCCAGCCACAACAACATGCAGCAGCAGCAACAGCGAGGCGGCAGTGGCACCGACTTCTACAACCAGCACCACCAGCAGCGGGATCGTCGTGACTCCGGCCGTCAGATGGATAATAACTACAACAACAATTACAATAATAACCAGCGCAATCGCGGCGGCGGTAATGGCATGCAACAACAACAGCAGCAGCGAGGAGGAAACGGCGGTGGTGGCGGAGCCGGTGGAAATGGAGGTGGTAACAACGCCGCCTGGAACATGCACCGCGGTGGTCAGAACTCGAACAACATGATGATGCGTAATCGCGGAATGGGATCAAGAGGGCCCATGCGACCCAACCAGGTACACCTATTAGTACTTTGTATTCCTCTAGAGAGTTTATTTACCTTTTGGGACTGTATTTACAGGGCTATCGTCCGCAGTCGGCTAATCAGAACAAGCCTCGCAACAAGATCAAGTTCGAGGGTGACTTCGATTTCGAGCAAGCCAACAATAAGTTCGAGGAACTGCGCTCCCAACTGGCCAAGCTCAAGGTGGCCGAGGATGCCAACGCCAAAACAACCACCAACTCGACTACAACCACTGCAACTGCAACCAATGAGCAGGTGGGTGAGAAGGTTGAAAGCGTCCATACAGTAAGTCGAACTCTTTTTTATGTTTTAAATATTGTTATTAAAGCTTTTCTATAGTGAATAGCTGATTTACCATTTGATATAATTTAATGTTACTAATACCTGATCAATTTTAAATGTGTGAAAGAAACAGCACCCAAAGTAATAAAACCTTATTCTTATCAAAATATTATATACCTTTTTTATATATAATTTCTTTATATTTTAAATTAAAGTTAAAAAAGTTACACTTTACTTACCTTTGGAATCCTCTGTTTGCAGTTGAATGGAGAGACCGACAAGAAGGATGACTCTGGAAACGAGACCGGCGCTGGAGAGCACGAGCCCGAGGAGGATGACGTTGCTGTGTGCTATGACAAGACCAAATCGTTCTTCGACAACATCTCGTGCGAGGCTGCCCAGGATCGCAGCAAGAACAAGAAGAATGATTGGCGCCAGGAGCGCAAGTTGAACACGGAAACCTTCGGAGTCTCGTCGACGCGACGTGGCAGGTGAGTCAACCAAAGAACTCACTTATCTAAGCAGCTAATCATTTAAATATATAATGCAAACAGCTACCGCGGACGCAACCATTACTACAACAACAATGGCAACATGGGCGGAGCGGGCAACGGCGGCATGAACTCGGGATACGGAGGTGCGCCAGGCTATAACCGAAACAACTATCGCATGGGCGGCGGAGGCAACTTCCGCAACAGGAGCAACAATCGCGGCGGCAACCGGGGAGGTAATGGCATGCCAAACATTACCAACGGGAATGCCAACACGGCTGCAGCGCTGAAGGCTGCCAACAATGTGGGATCTGGATCCAATGCCACGGATTCGAATGCACCCAACGCCACAACCACGACGACAAAGTCGACGTCCCTCTTGCCAGAGCAGACGCAACAGGTGGCGGCAGTTTGTAAGTAGCAATTATATCCGATGATGTTATATCCGAAACATGTATTAAACTTATGTTTCTGCCTACAGCTCAATAGTGCCGCCCAGCTAGTGGACAACCACTTTAAATAAAAATTGATAGAAACGAATTGAGAAGAAGAAAGTTAATATCCTATTCTTTGCAAAGCTAATTATTCGAAGCAACCCAATCAACCGACCGACCGAACGATCGACGACACACAGGCTCTTATTATCAGGAATTTCGAGTTATGGATCTAACGGCATAAAATATTTGTATAATTAAACTTAGTGTTATAATTCTCACGACGTCCTTGGGCGCACTCCGCTGCCCGCCCACCACACCGTGTGCTTGGCGATGATGATTAACATAAACGCTTAACGACTAGCGACTGTGAACGTGAAAGTGAACCGGCCATCTGTTAGGTTTTGTGTAAATGGCTGGTTCCAACGCCTTTCGCTGAGCAGAAAACACGGTAATGATAACGAGGAGATAATGGCACGCCTACATACATACATATATTTAGTAATAGTTGTGAAGAACATAGTAAGCATAAGTATATGAAAGCTACAAAAAACAAAACAAAAAATTTACCAGAAACACTGAGAATTAGCGGAGGAGTCGATAACAATAATGAAATTAATGGAGCAAAACAATTAAATCCATGGAATTCCCAAAACTAAATAAAAGCTAATTAACATGTTTTTATTTGAATGAAAGAAAAAAAGAAACAAAACAATTGTAATACTGTATTTCTTGTGGGCATAAAACATCGACCAACACTCGAACCGTTTTACTAGCATTTAAACCTATTATTTAAGAGCATTTTAAATATGAAAATGAAAATAAAATCGGCAGCAATGCTTGTTGGAAAAGCACAATTGTAAAAAGTCAATCCAGCCCAGCTGAAGAGTGAAGAGAGTCTCCATATGAAAATGTGAAAAAAAACAGAGTAGCGAATTTGTCATTATTTAAAAGTCATCCACAAAAAAAGCCCAAAAAAGTTAAGTTTTCGTACAGTTTATTTTTTCTGATCTCGGTTGGGCTACAAATTGCACATTTTTCGCCACGCCTGCAATGGAATTTATACTTACGATTTGAAACAATACGATGTTCTCGATGTAAATGTTAAGATTGTGTGATTACTGGCTGCGCTCCGTTTGAAATCGAGGCCTTCAAAACCGAGTAAAATTACGTGTGTGCATGCATATGTATGTTCCAGCTGAATGAAGTCCTTTAGATATTTGTTTGTTATCCTTGTATCCAGATATATATATTTGTATTGAATTCAGCACAAACCGCCGAGTGCCGAATAGAGTCCAAGTTTGGTTAACACTCACTTTCAGAACAGAGCGGGAGAGCAGGAGGTAGAGGAGGGAGGGAATCGCCACACATTTCAATATTATGTAATCATAAATTATGTATCTAATTGTATGTAATATGTATATCTCCATATATGCTCACCCTGATTAGCTCTACATATGTATGTATGTATATAAATACGCAATTATCGAGTTAAACACGGAAAACACGTTTCGCAAGTAATGGCTAAATTGTAAAGACTACCACATATTGAAATTAAAACTTAATACCATGTAATAAAAGATAATTGAATTCAAAAGTAAGCAACTACGGTTAACATTTTCATTGTACCATTGGCATATTTGCGAGAGCTTTCGCAATTTCTAACGCATCCCAAAACGGAAATATATATGCAAGAGCCTTTGTACAATGACCTAGAAATTCGATTTAACTCCCGCCCCTAATATTAAATACAGTTTAATTTTATAACAGACATTATTGAACAAATGTTTACTAAAACCAAACGAAAACAAAGAGAAATCCTAACTTTAAAAGCATGCAAACAATGAATGTAGGAAATCAAAAGTGAAATAAAAAGTTAAGACAAAATGTAGCGGTTACAAATCATTTAACCAACTTTGGTTTTCTGTTTCTGGTTGGTTGGTTAATTGGTTACCCTTTTGAATGATGCTTCTAGCAATTAGTGGGTACAGTTCTGTTTTATTTTTCCTTAACAAACCCTATTTAAGCCCGTCTAAATGAACAAGACAAGGCGCTTGATTAGTAGTTTTCACCAAAAAGCTTAATCCATATATCAATTTTGTTTACAAGTAAATTATTCACTTCTGTCTTTTGTCGCTTGAAAATCTAAAATAAATACGAGAAATAATAGTGCTCTCCGTTAGTGAAGATTAAATATTCTGCTTTATACAAGGATCCTCAGAATCACTGCATCATTTGTCCCACAGTCCCAGCTCGCGCATTTTGGTTTGGAAGTAGCGCTCCAGGGAGTTGGCACATCGATAATACTCGGTGTCGGGTGAGTTGTAGAACCGACAGTTGGAAAAGATGCGGGCCATGTCCGCCATGAACAGGCGGCGTGTTTGGTAGTAACCCTTCTTCAGACGCTCGCCCATGGTCTTCAGGTCCATGGGATACTTGATATGGTCGTAGTAGTCCGGAACCTCGGCCGCAGTCACCGGACGCAAGAAGGGCCAAGCGGTGGTGTGCTGGCGCACGGACTGCAGCACGGATGCGAAGGACGTGGCCAGCTTCTCCGGATCGGAGGACTCCTCCAGGGGTCTGGCTGACCTTGCCGGACGCATTTGCGGCTTCCAACCGATCTCCCGAAGACCAGGAATCGACTCGACGGGTATGGAGGGCAGACCCTCCTTAAAGCAAGTGAGACCGGGTCTTACTTTTTGCACCTCGTTGTGCCGCTGGGCTATCAGTTCCTTCAGAATCTCGCTCTGATTGCGAATCACTGGAATGGAGAAACGTAGAGTAAAATATGCCCTTAATTTGCCTTTGGGGATCAACTAACCGGCAATGAACTGCGTGTTTACAATGCTCGGATGCAGCTCGCAGTGCATCAAAGTGGCGCTATCGTACTCCTTGATGTAACCGGCGTACACCGGTCGCGCCAGCTTAATGTCCTTGGAGAAACCCTGTTTCTTAAAGTACCCAATGGCATCGCAATCGGCGAATGTGAGCAGATGTTTGATGCCCCTCAGGATACTGTAGTCCTTCAGGTGGTTCATCAGGTGCGTTCCATAGCCCTTCACTTGTTCCGACATGGTGACCGCGCAGAACACAATCTCCGTGAATCCCTGCGTGGGGAACGGACGAAAGCATATGCCACCGATGGGCTGGTTTTCCTTAATCAGCGCCAGAGTCTTGTGCTTGGTGTCGAAGACCAACTGGCTGATATACTCGCGAGGCATCTCGGGCAGCTGATAGGCGAACACAAGCTGCAGGCCCAGGAGCCACAGAACCGTCTGCTTGTCCACCGGCTTGGTCAGCGAGTTGCCCACCACATGGAACTCGATGGCCCGCTTCTGCTCCTCTGCCTTGACATTCTCATCGCGGGAAACATTCACCGGGAAGAGTATCTCTGCCTTGTTGGTGGTCTTCGACTCCGACACCGATTTCATGGCCCGCATCACAACATCCGGGGGCAGATCATCCAAACTCTCACTGGGGGTTGAACCATTAATAACTGATTTTAAAATAGATTTTAATAACCAACCTGCTGCATCGATCTGTGGGCTCCTTTTTGATTCTCTTGTGCAGAGGTTCGCCCACACTGGCTCGCTTGGCGCCTCCTATGGATGCCACACTGGCACCTGGAGCTGCGGGCGCCACCTCCTGGTGTCGCTTCCTCTGCTGGATGACGAACGAGTTGGGAGGCCGGTAGTTGGGATCCCAAATGGGCGAGTCATCCTTCAGCAGTTCGGCACGAAGGGCCTCCAAAAACTTGGGCATCTGTGTGATGATCGAGCGCTTGTCCTCGGGAAAGCGGTCCCGCTCCGAGATGCACTTCTTCTTCAGCTGCTGGGACATGTACTGAAAGACAGTGCGGAGGAGTGTGCGTCCAAAGACCAAGGACGTTTCAAATTGGCGCAGGGAGTTGCAGAAGGCGGGCACGTGGCAGAAGACCAGCCAGCGCGTGTAGTTGATCTTGTAGTTCGACGCATCCTCGTGGGTGAGATCTCCCCTTCTGGTTGATGGCGATTCAAAGTTGTAATGGTTCAGAAAGTTCAGGAACGTCTTGCCCACCTCGGTCATGGTTTGCAGTTCAGTCGGGTTGAGGTGGTTGTACTTGTAGAAGACCAGCGACAGCACCGCCTTGGTGATGCAGGGCGACTCGAAGGGCGGATCGCCCAGCGGACCGCGGATCACAGCCTGCTGGCGCGTCAGGACGCACTGGCGCAACAAGCGGAAGAGATACAGATACACCTTCTTGGTATCCTCATCCTCGACGCGCTGCATGGACATGAACAGGTTCTCCATGTCTATGATGGCGCCCAGCAGCTCGTCCATGCTGGAGCTGGAGATGTTGTCCAGGTGGGCGATGTGCATCCGCAACGAATGGCGGCAGCTGGCGTTCCGGCACTCCTCGTTGAACTCCGGACAGTAGGAGGACTCCACGTCGCGGTGGCGGTTCTCCTGCGGCGTTTTCCATCCGGTGCAGCGGCATCCTTCCGACTGGCAAGCGGAGTACATGGAGAGTTTAGCCAGTTTCTGGGGCACGGGCAGGTTGAAGACCTTCTGCTTCCGCTGCTGGATCCTCTGGAGGCTGTTCTGCCTGGTTCCCTCCGCCGGAACACTTCCGCCGCCTACTGCTCCTGCGTTTCCGGGAGTTTGGGCCTGCACCGAGGAGCCAGGGGCTCCAGATGCCCCAGCAGTTGCTGCGCCATTCGCATTTGCCTGCTGCTGCTGCTGCGCTGCAGCGTTCCCAGTGTTGTTACCATCGATGGGTTGGCTTTTTAGCGTTATGGATGGACCACCAGACATTCCAATCACCAGATAATGCGATTCTCTCGGTTACTTTTGCACAAAGTGTACTTTTTCCCCTTAATTTCACAAGCGACACAATGGGCTGACCACTTGCTGTACACGAAAAAGGGCTGCCAACCTGGGATTTTCTCCTTTATTTCTCTTGATGGTGAAATAAACATTAAAACTTGTATATATATTTTATAACATTATGAAGTTTTATTCTTATATTTATTATCAACAACTTTATTTTAATTTCACAAAGTAAAAATATTCATGGGCATAGTTAATAAATTTCAAGTTTTTCTAAAAGGGGTTTGGTTCTGTTGGATATACACATTTTACGATTATGAAGATTTCTAAATGTTAATAGGAATCCGAGTCAAATGTATAAATGTTTTAAAATTAAATTTATTTGTTAAAAGCTTAAGAAAAAAATAAATTATTCTACCATTCTTAATCATTTTAAGTCAAAAATTTATAAGTTATCATTAACTATATTTATTTAAACTCAATTGATTTTGTCGCTAATAACATTAAAAATATATATATTTATATCTTAATGTTAGTATTTTTTAAATAAACTAAAATTTGGCAGAGAAATGTTTTCCGATTTTTATTAAATCCCTCAAACAACCCCCAAAAAAAGTTGGACTACGCCCATGTGTACATCTGTTTTTGTTTGCAGCTGATGTAAAATGCATTTGAAGTCATACATTCCTTTTGAAATTACCGCCTGACTAAGCAAATGGAAATAAATGAAAGTTTCGATGATGTGGAAGATCAGCTGGATAATTTCGTCATCCGGAGAAACCAACAAAAAGGAAAGACAACTGATTCCGAAGAGTCCGGACCAAAGATTCACGAAAATATACCCCTAACTCTATGGCACATTTTACGGGCAAGTGAGGATTCCGAAAGAGAAAATGTTTTTATAATTCGTGATAAAGCCAACAATCCCATACACTTTCGCACCTGCATTGTCTATGGTTTCGTGATTGGATTTGGAACCCACAACGAGTGCTTCAGTAAATACTTAATTGATGATAGCACGGGTTCTCTGGAGGCGAGTATTGCCAAAAAGCCGGGCAATCGGCTGGTAATATCTAGCCTTCACAACGAAGTCACTTCCCTTGGCTCTTCCGAAGCCTTCAGACCCACGGCCGAAAGATTAGTCAGACTTTTGAAGACCGCCATGGAATATATAGACCCCTCACCCATAACAAGAGGCCATAACCTGTACCTGCGTGGTCGCCCCAATTATTTCAGAGGAGTAGTGGGTATGGATGCCTTCCAATTCTTCATTGACAGCGGCAGATCCCGGAATATGGAAATGGGATTCGCGGATTACTTAACAGACTGGCACAACAACTACAGCACAACTTAGCGTAATGCAAACAAAGATTGAATATTTTTTTGTATTGAAATTTTACTGGTAATAAAAAATCAAATTTTAAATAAAGAGAATTTAGGTTGTTTTTGCTCGAATGGCGGCACGTTTGCCGGTGACAGCCTGGAAACCTGACTTGATGCTGGCCACCGAGCAGCGGGAGCCGCAGGACTCGCACTGCAGGAAGAACAGGCGCGTGTCCTTCTGCAATATCGTCTCCGGGGAGCGGCAGGTGTGACAGGTGACATACTCCTTGATGTAGCGACGCAGCACGTTCTCGATCTGTTTGGGCTGGAAACGGCCCTTGATGATCAACTGCTGGTTGCCGTCCATGGACCCACTGGTACCCAACTCGGCCAGCAGGAAGTCGAGCAGATGCTTGGGCAGGCGATGCAGTGTTTTCGCAATGTCCATGAAGTTGGCAAAGGAGGTCTTCTTGGTACCCACGCGCAGCACTTGTGGCGGACGCATCACGAACTTTGGCTTGCGACCGGCGGCCATGTCCGGATTCTTGTCGAGAATGATTTCGAAGACCCGCTTCAGCAACTCGTCGTATGTGTAGTCACGATCGGAACCAAACCAGGTGGAACTGTTGTCCTCCACTGTAAAAAAAAGAAATTGATTAAAAGCTTTCACGCTTACATTTGTTTATAGCGTTGAGGCATATGCCTTGCATTTGTGAAATGCTAAATGCAAAACCTATGATAGTGATATTCAATCAAATATAATTGTAATAATGTAATAGCTAATAAAACAAAATGAACTTAAAACTTCTCAAAATGATAAAACCCTCGTCAAGCCAATGCTACGTGTGAAACCTAATCCCAGTAGTCACCGTACCATTCTCTTTGTCTTCGCTCCTGTCTTCGTCCAGTTTATCCGCGAACAGCTCGTCCAGGTCCTTCTTCTTGCTCTTCTTCTTCTTTTTGGCCATCGAGAAGTCCATGTCCAGGTTGATCTCTTCCTCCTCGGGCTCCTCGGTGGCGACCACATCGTCGCCGGGGAAACTAGGGATTGCGGCCTCGATTTCGTCCATGTTAAATGGCTTCTTCTTCTTTTTCTTCTTCTTGCCGAAGCTCTCCAGATCTAGATTATCCTCCTCGGCGGCGGCTCCACCTTCTACCGAAGCCTCGTCCTGCGGGTCCTCCTTCTTGCTGTCGTCCTCCAGGCCCAATGCCGCGTCCAGGTCGAAGGTGGTCTTCTTCTTCTTCTTCTTTTTCAACAAAGTGGGATCGAAACCCTGTAGAATTCATTGCAAGATTCGGAATGGTTAGAAATCCGGATAGGTAAAACATAACCTCATTGTTCGCCCAAGTGCTCATACACAAACAGGTAAATACACATACACACACACACACAAGAGCGCACATGTACGCACATATGTGCGCTTTCCAGGATGTTTTCAAGCATTTTAAACTTATGCCCCGGTGTTTTTCCAACTTACGTCTTCTGCGTCCATTGTGTTTATGCTTTTTTAATACTCTGTGACTTGAAATTAATTTGATATTAACTAAAAAACTGCAATTGCATCAGCCAAAAAATGACAGCACGGCAAAAGCGTAGAGGTGGACAAAATTCGATAAGACAGGCGGGGATAAGCGATGTAATTCCATCTCTACATGTGGAGGGTGTCACCGCTACATATGGAGGGTGTCACTGCTTCATATGGAGGGTGTCAATGCTACATATGGAGGGAGTCACTGCTACATATGGAGGATGTCACCGCTACATATGGAGGGTGTCACAGCTACATATCGAAGGTGTCGCCGCTACATATGGAGGGTGTCACCGCTACATATGGAGTAAGTCATCGCTGGGCGGGGCAGTGTGACCACTTTGTGGTTTGTCAGTGTCGGCGGCAACACTTTTTTGGGCGCTTTATATACGTTTTAAATTTTAAATTTAATATGAACCACCAAAAGGAAAATGGCAAGATAGCCAAATGTATATAAAAACAGGCAACATTATATTTTAAAATAAAAAAACAAATGTGGATCCATTTATTTGATAGAATACATTTGATCTCATCTAAAATCCCAATATGTTTACCCGGCTAAATATTATTATTTGCCCTTAAATAAAATTAAACTCCTATATTAAATTATTCATATTTTTTTTAGGAAATAGCAGTACAAAATTTATTTAGGTTATCAGCATTTTTTATAATTTCTTCAGTTACAGCTAGTAGTTCAACAAAAAAAAGCTCTTCAATCATGCATAACAAACTACAAAGCACATAACTCCCACAAAATAAATAAAACTTTATATTTAGTGGTAAAAAACATCTCATCTTTAGAACATACAAGACAGTGAACAGTTACAGTATAAATGCGTTTGAGAGTTAAGATATTTAAGTTTTTAAGTTACTGAGCGAGCACCTAAAATTAAAAGAGATTTATTGCTCCAACTAGGACCTGTGTCGATTCATTTGAGGTTGGTTCGTTTTTTCGCTTAAAGATGGGCACTGTTGGGTTTCGTCAATTCCGGGCCAACGCCTCCGGCCAGTTTCTGCACCAGAAGTCCCACTTCGTAGGCAAGGGTATCGGTATCCTATGGGGAAATTAGAAATGTAAGTGACCTTCCAACAATAACTATGATTCAAAGGCTTACCTCTTTTGTGGCCGCCTCGGCATAGACGCGCACCACATCCTCTGTTCCCGAGGGACGCACAAAGGAGCGACCCCTTTTGTAGTTGGCCACCACCTTGTTGATCTCCGTCTGCAGACCCTCCGGCTTCACGCATACTCGCTCCGCATCCGTGGTCTCGATAACGTTCCGATCCTGCACCTTGACCTTCAGTTGTCGGTTGGGCAGGTCATTGTACGACGAGATCCAGTCCTGCACGTCCCAGCCCTTGTGGTTCAGGATGGTTTCCACCAGCAGCATGTCCGAAATGGCATCGCCCACCGTTTCGTTGATCAGATCGATGAGGAGCAACAAGGTCTTGGCACTGTCTTTCGTTTCCGCAGCTTGGGCGATTGTGGCCTTTGCATTGTCACTGAACACAATCGTTCCGTGACCATTCGCTTCGAAATAAACACCGATGTCGTACTCCAGAGCTTTGTGGTGCAGGTGCTTAACGCCCGTGGGAACACAGGAAACGGGGAACTTCAGTTCATCCACTATATAGTCTGTCGAGGCTCCATTGGCGTAGGCGGTCTGCACCAGGCCCAGTCTCAAGTCGATCTCGGCCTGCGTGACCAGTTCCATGAGGAAGCCAGCGACCAAAGTGGCTATGCGATCGCCATCCAGTAGGTGGAACTCGCCCTTGTCGTCGCTGAAGAAGTATACCACCCGATCGGCATCTCCGTCCACGCTGACACATCTCGTAAAGGGTTCCACCTCGGGCATGGATTTCGGCGGCCTCTGCTGGACCTTCACGTAGTCGGCGCCGCAGTCCTCGTTGATCTTGCCCACACCCACGCCCTGGTTTATGACCGTCACATTCAAGGAACCCTTCATGCGCTTGATGAACTGCAGCATTTTGCGGGCACCCACTCCATTGGCGCCATCGTAAATGATATTGTTCCGATAGTTTCCGTTCTCCAGGCGCCCATTTCGCAGCAGTTCGAAGGACTTGATCAGCTTATCATAGTATCCCTCCTCCGTGGGTTTGCCGTAGGCCTCCTTCGTATTCGCCGCCACCACGAAGTAGTGCAGCATGGGCGTGGTCACGATGCCGTACTCCTTGACGTTTCCCTTCAGCGCTATTACTCCATCGGCCACCGCTTTCAGCAATCGCGGACTGTGGTATCTGTTGTCCATGCCCACAAACACCTGGGAACTTGTAGTCACATCGATGTTATTGTCCTTGATAATCTTGGCCACCTGCTGCTCCAGTTCCTGGTCGCTGACATTGACCAGATCGGTGGCTATCGCCTCCCAGCTGGCCTCCAGCATCTCTCCCTTGGGATCGACCAGCTTCACTCCGTTGTCTGGCTCCGGATTGTGCGATGCCGTGATCATCACGCCGATTACGGAGCCTCCACGAAACCGGGATCGCAAGGTGGCCAAAACTCCCATGCGGAACATCACGCTGTCCAGGAATTCGGCTCTGAAATAAATTAAATGTTTTATTATTTATAAATACATATAGATAGTTTTTACAATGTATCTTAAATTCATAAGATTTAATGTTTAACATCCCAAAGACTAAAAACACAGATCTAGAGTAAATAATAAATATTGAACTAAAAAATATTAGTGCTCTTTGGGGATTATGAGTCCTTAATCATTTTTATAAAATGTAAAATTCTGTTAACAAATTTTTTATTCTTGTATTTAAGTATATAATTTACGATTTCTGGAAGTCGTATATTAAACGGAATGACGAATCACCAATTAAATATTGTAACTATCTATTTTAACACTTTATCTTTTCAGTAGATTGTAAGGCCAATAAAAGTACAGTATTGTTCAAATAATTAGTAACTTCATAGATTATATTATAGATATCCATTATACCGGGAAATGCTTAAGGGGTTTTTCATTTTATCAGTGAAGTAGATAAGCTTTATTATCTTGCTTACATTGGATGTGGTTAGTGGTTAGAAAAATAGGTCGAATAACCACAAGATAAAATATTGTCATATCCATTACATATGTACTTCAAAAGGTGCAAAAATATATAATACAAAAAATAAAATATTTAAACTGTTATCTAACGTAACCTGAATATGATACATATTTTGAGAATTTAAAGACATACTTTTTTAATTCAATTAAATATATCAACGTATAGACCAAATTAGATATTCCCCAATGGAATTAATGTTAACATAAATAAGTCTCTTCTTATCGATTATGACCACTACATTGGTAGCCAATTGCACTTGCAAAACTATTTTGGTGACCTCTACTGTGCGTACGTACATATGTATGCCCCCATGCACATGCACGCCCCTAAACACATACAAACATACTTGCAGGCGAAAGAAGGGCATGTCCATTGATAAAAGGTGAACAATATCTAAAAATAAACCCGAATCCCAACAACACGGTTCATGCAGTTGCCGTACTTATCGTAAAACAAACAATAACTATTTGCTAATCAATTGCGGCCAACGTATGCAACGTGTGGGTGTTAACATAATGATGATTAACCCGAATTTCGTTAATTAAGACAACTTACTTGCCGCGAAAGCCAGCTGTTCCATATTGAATGGTTTCCTTGGAGGTTTTTGGGTACATTTCCCTGGCGAACGCGTAAACGGTGCGCAGATTAATAGACATTTTGCGATAGTTAAAGGCGGAACAACTGGTACAAAGCAAGGTGAAAGATATCCGTCCGGTTTTCCGGAGCAGCTTTCGAAATTTACAAATTTCACAGATGTGTGCTGGCGGGTGTGACCGTGTGTAGTCCTATTACCGTTGCATTTCCCTAGCGCCACAATATGGGCATACATTTTTGTAACTTTAAATAGTTTTCATTTAATTATGTTGTTAATTGAAAATTAATTACAATAAGTCCCGTTTTGTGAAGTAACCCTTCATTCTTGGTGAACAGCCCTTTTAAAGTGGAAAACTGTCTGGCGTTGCCACTGCCGCACCCAAAACATATGATTCACAGTTTGAATTTGGCGGGAACAGTTGCGGTTAAGATTATAGAATTCTTTTTCTTTTATATTAGAAACTATATTCATTTATGCAATTAATATAAAACCGTTGCAACCTATACGTAAAATTCATAATTAAAATCTAAAATAAAGAATTAGTTAGTCTGTAATATATAAATGTCTTTAATGACCATTATATCTGAATTATTTATAAGATATATATTTTTTCAAAGTTTAGTCTTGTTTAATAAAATATAGATAAAAAAAAATTATTTTGTGAATTAATTCCTATTGATTGTAATAATAATAACCAAGCGCTTGTTCCTTTTGTTATTTTATTTGTATACTTATAAAAGATTTGTAAATGATTCGACTTACACTTTCTAGGTACAAGTTTTTGGACGGACTTAGTTGGTATGTACACAAACAAATACTATATTAAGGCACAGGCACTTTATAAATAAAATTATATTCAGATATTACTCTGCTTCAGGGAATATTTTTTCGGACGGAAGGGATTTTTCTTTGATACTTAAAAATATTTGGAATGTAAAACGTTGATATGTTTCTCCTTGTGCTAGAGATTCTTGTACAATTCTGAAATCTTACCGAGTCTATTAATTTAGAGCATTGCAACTAGAGAGGCCACGAGAAGGAGGCCCACGGATAAGGATAATGCCGATGCACCAGCATAGCAATCGGTGATGCGGCGAGCTCGCATAAAATCGCTGCCCAAATAGGAATCGTAGCGTCGTTTGTTCGTTGGAATGACTTTCAACTGCCGCGTGGCATCCTGGAAGATCAGATCGTAGTGTCCAATGGGCGAGGAGAACATGCTAAAACTGAAGGCGTCCACTTCCTTACGGCCGTACAGTTGTTGGGCATAGGTCAGCAGGTTGATGTAGGCATTCATTTGGGTCTCGTTGTAGTTGACTCCTCCGCGAGTGACGACGGCATTGGCCTTTACCTTGCCGAGATTACAGCGCTTGTATTCGTGAATTTCGGCACGGGTGCCATCAGTGCAAAGGAGTTCAAAATCGTCGTTGAGAGCATTCCTTGCCCACCACTCCTTGCGCTTGCCGCCAGTGCTCTCCATCACCGTGGTGTGCTTCATGAAGGCCACATGTCCGCCACCCTCCACCAAGCACCTGAATGCACCCGTATGTCCGTAGTAATCCTCGGAGGCATCGCGTCGACAGTATCTGTAGCTAGTTCCATGACACAGATCACACATGCTATCGTAGGGCACTCCAGTATTGTATTCACTGCTAATCGCACCCGGAACACAAGACTTGGTGAAGTACTCGGCGGCAGCCCGAACCGAGTCGCATCCGTACGGGCGAATCCAGCCGTTCGAGATGAACAGAGCCATCGGATAGGTCCAGCCAGCGGCGGTGTTGATGCCCGTGTGGCAGGTATTCTTGCCCTTTAGGTACGTTAGCTCCGTGTCGGGATCCTCCTCCTTGGCCACAGCCACCACATAGTACTCCGGCTCGCCCAGATTGTACACCTCCGACATGAACGGGACCAGGTCGTAGTTCAGTCCGCCGGTGTAGACATCTCCGGCATCGAAAACCGAAATATCAGCCTTGCCCGCTTCGATGAACTGCATGCAGTTTATGTGGGAGTGCATTTTCTTGCAGATGAGTTCCGGTTTCAAAAGATGCGCTTTCAGGGCAGTCTGCAAAGATTTGTAAGAAATATTGTAAATGATTCATTTAATATTTAAATTCAAATTCTTCTTTAACTTACCCTCATTCTGATACACTTCTCGAGTTCGTTCTCTGAAGTCACGCAAAGGGTCATCGCCGGAACAGGACACTCGCGAATGCCGTAAATAAAGTTAATGGCAGGGCCCAAATACTTTGTAAACGACTGATCATCTTCAGGGATAACAGTGAGAGCCCGGCTTGAGTCCTTTAATGAAATATTTGCATTACAATTGGCTGAGATTAAAGTAAATTTCAATAACAAACCTGGAAAAGCAAATTTGGCTTGCCATATCGTTTCGACTCGAAAATGCGGAACTTCTCATAGAGAATTGAAGTGTTGGTGCCGTCCTGCGGATTTCTTTCTGGGGAGAAACTGCTGTCCAAGCGTTCACTGCGGTACTGATCGTATTGGTTTTGGTTTCTATAGGGGTCATTACTGTTAAACTGATCGTAGGCGCCACTTTGACTCTGTTCGTTGTAATTATTGCGGTTGCTGAACCCTTGACCGCCCTGCCTGTTTTGATCGTCACGAATTCCATCGGAATACAACTCCGCGATGCGTTTCAGGAATTGCTGATATTGCTTTCGATCGCTGAAGCTGCGTGCTGAAGATGTCACAATGGCATCGGCGGGAACTTGGCCCCAATTACACTGTCGATAATCATTAATGGGAACACGACGGCCATCGCGACAAAGCAGCTCAAAAGTGTCTGGTTTTATGTTTTCTAAAATTTCAGTAAAGATTAGTAATGGGTTCTTTTTGAACAAGATATAAAAACTCACTGAATTCGGTGGTCTGCAGCATTTCATTTACAGTCGAATGGCGCAAAAAGGCAACATCTCCTTTCTCCATCAAACACTTGAAGGCGCCTTCGTATCCAAAGTAGGGATCTGCAGCCGAGCAGCGTCCTCCGGGAATCTTGCCAGTGCACAGCGTACAAAGTCTGATCAAAAAAGATTATTTATAAGATGGGCTTTATAAAATCAAGCTCTGATTGAGCCTTACTTATCTGAGTTGTCGCCAATGGGATTGTATTTGTCAGACAGCGAGTACACGGCACACGAACTGTTGAAATAGCTGGCAGCTGTCTTCACCTGATTGTTACAGTCCACAACTTCCATGCCGCCTTCCCTTTGTAGCTGTGAAATGAATATTAAATGTTTATTACATTAAAGTTATACAACATTTAAGTGATCTTTCAATTCTGAAGTAGCTCCTTTTATCAGAGGAGTAAACAAATTTGTAAAGCTTTGTGAACAGGTACTCAGTATGCTATTAAAAAATACTCTAGAAAATATTGTAAAAACAGTATTCAGTAAAAACTAAAAAACAAAGTTAAATTTATGATAATTTGTTTATATGGCAAGGTGTTAAAAATAATTGATATTTTCAAAACTACATTTCCAAAGGCGACAATTTCTTTAAGTGCACATTTTCTGACATTTTTAGTTATAAAACTGAGATGGCAATTCTCACCGCGTGAATGGGCACAATCCAACCGGCCAAACTGCCCACCCAGGGGAAGCAGACCCTCTTGTTTCGCATGTCGCGGAGATTATTCAAGTCAGGGAGTGATCCTTTCTTCACCACGGCCACGGATTGATAGTCCGAAAAGCCGCCCTCCAGTTTTTCCTGCATGATGGGTATAAGGGAATTGTATCGTCCCGCCGTGAAGACATCTCCGGCGTCCAGCGAGGTGATGTGCGCCTTCTCGCGATCGATGTGGTGGATGCACTCATCCGCACTGTAGGCCATGAAGCAGGTGAGATTCAGGAACACCTCGTCGAATAATGCCCGATCGCGTTCGATGGCCACCGTGAGATTCTGGCACTTGTACTGCTCCTCCTGGCTCTTGGTGCACCAGATGAGATGGCTGGTCTTGTGCTCGTCATAGTGGTGTTGTGCTGGAATATGCAAAATCGAGGTTTACGAAAATTCCATGACAACGCCCTTAGAAATCGAGCATGTTTTGGATTCCGGCGGGAACTTACCGTTAGCGAGGGTAAAACATAAAGCGCCGACTAGAGCCACAAAAACGAGGCTTCTAGCCATTTTTAGTAAATAAGTAAATTAACTAAAAACAGCAATCTTGAAAACAATTACTCAAACAATACACCACACCCAAGCCCAGCTCAAGATTGTCGGTGTGACCGGATGAGTGAAGGTAGAATATACCGGACTTCGAACAGAAAAATACCAACAGGTATCTACAGTGAATATCGGTTGAGAGTGAGTGCAAAATAATAGCCCATAAACTAGCGTTTTATTTGTTCTTTCTTTTTTTTAACATTAAATCAAACTTAAAAATGAAGTAAAGAATCTTAGAAAATATAAATAAGTTTGTATTACTGGAAGTACAAACAATTGATTCTACAAAGGCAAGCATTTCAAGGTGGACAATTTACTTCTCGCGTTTTGTAATCTTAAATTGCCATTAATTAATCTTAAACTCGAATATTTCAGTGCTATTGTAGTAGTTGTCATAACCAGTTTCTACTGTACTGCACGGTAAACACACCACTTTGGTGTGACCTTACAAGCGGTGTTTTTTAGCCCCTTACGATCGAACCAGGTGTTTTGTGTTTTATAATAACAAACCGAGAAATCAAATTAATTAAATTCAATTTAAGCAGGTACAAATAAAATGGCAGTTCTACGTGGGTGGAGATTTGTTGGCTTCGTGTCCTGTATCGTTGGTGCCGTGGGCTTAACACTATATCCTGTGATTGTGGACCCGATGCTGAACACCGACAAATACAAATCCCTGCAGGAATACAGCAAAATAAAAAGAGATGAACTGGAGCATATAAGAAGGCAGTAAAAATCCCGTTTATTAAACTACAAGAGTACACTTAAGAACCCTAATATGTTTAAATTCTGTTAAAATGAATTGACAGTACAATGTTCATATTCGATATTGTATTCTGTTTAAATACAAAAATAACAAAAGCTGTCAATTAACAGCATGAAGTAAGTAAATAAAATTTTGTTTAATTATACAATTAAGTACACTTTATCATAAGGATTTAAAAAAAAAGTAGTATTATGGTAGTATTATATTTTATTATATATTATAATTTAAAATATAAATTATGAGTGTATTGTATGGTTCCTGAACTGGTTCCCAACCGCTGTAGTAAAGCTTTAGGGTATTTCTCACCAACTCGTTGCCGCTTACAAAGTTCTTTATCTCAAATCATACGTGGACATAATTATTTGGATAAAAAATAGCTGCGATTTCGTAATTAGACTCATGCAAAATGGGCACTGCCACTCTGAAACGTGACGAAATCCTCCTGCTCTTCGATGTGGACGGCACTCTGACGATGCCTCGATCCACGGTGACCCCGGAGTTCGAGGAGTTCTTCTACTCGAAGGTTAAACCCAGGGCCACCATCGGCATTGTCGGAGGATCCGACCTGGAGAAGATGTTCGAGCAGCTGAACGGCCAGAAGATCCTCAACGAGTTCGACTTTGTATTCCCGGAGAATGGGCTGGTGCAGATTGAGGGCGGCAAGGAGGTGGGCAAGCAGAACATCATCAAGCATCTGGGAGAGAAGACCCTGAAGCGCTTCATCAACTTTGTCCTGCGATACCTATCCGAACTGGATGTGCCCATCAAGAGGGGAACTTTCATCGAGTTCCGGAATGGCATGATGAACGTGTGTCCCATTGGACGCCAGTGTACCAGGGAGGAGCGCAATATGTTCGCTGCCTTCGACATAGAGCACAAGGTGCGGGAACAAATGATCAGGGACCTCAAGAAGGAGTTTGCCGACGTGGATCTCACGTACTCCATTGGTGGTCAGATCAGCTTCGATGTCTTCCCCCATGGTTGGGATAAAACCTACTGCCTGCGACATATCGAAGCCCACTACAAGTTCAAGGAAATCCACTTTTTCGGAGATAAAACAGAGCCGGGCGGCAATGATTATGAGATTTATAGCGATCCCCGAACCATCAGCCATAGAGTATACACTCCCAAGGATACGGAACGCATTCTCACTGAGATTCTGGAGCTGTGAGACAACTGAGCTTACTCAACATTCAATAATATTCCATTTTTTATATATGTGTACGATTGTTAACCAAATTTAATATATAGTCATTTGAAGTTAGACTAATCTGTATCCATATCCGAGTCGTCGAAGCTGTCCTCATCGTTACTGCTGCATTCCTCGTCGGAACTACTGCTATCGCTATCCTCCCAGACGTGAGCCTTCAAGTTATTGGGTATTATAACCTTCCACTCCAGTTTGTGCAAATCCAGGGAGTAGAAATCGTTGTAGGTCAACTGCTTGGCGTCCTCCTCAAAGATGCCACCAAAGATATAAAGTGTTCCCTTGCAAACGCAGAGTCCGGGATTCATGCGCGGAGAGGGTACATTCGATGGTTTGGCTTTGGGGAAAAGGCTGGGTATGTTGGACACATATGGAGTACTCGTACTTGGTCCTCCAACGGTGACCGTAAAAATCCCATCTGTTGTGGTGGTCACGGGCTTATCTGGAGCGGACATTTCAACATCCTTGCTCTCGTCCGTTTCCTTTTTCTCAGCGGGACTGGTTTTCGCCTGGATCTCCTGCAATCTCCACGTTTGAGAGGTCAAATCGAAGGCCAAAAGATCATCGCCAAACTGTCCATGGACATCTTCGTCGTCCTCATCGACGTCCATAACACCGCCGAAGGTATAGGCCTTGCCATTGGCAGCCACAGTGCAGCCAACACTGCTCCGGGGCTTGGGCTTATATCCTCCGGCCTTCACGGGTGCCCACTTGTACTTGTTATCAGCATCGCCAGCGTTTTCTAAAATAAATTGTTTAATAATAATTAATATTCGGATTATATTTAGTAGCTTTGTTGTTCCTAAAAACTTACTGTCTTGACTCAAAACGAACATATCCGTGTGAGTTACTCCACGATCCGCTTCCTTTTTCATAGAGGCCCTTGAGTAACCTCCCCAAACATAGATTTTGCCTTCCGGAGAAGCGGCTATACAGCAGCCAGATCGAGGGGATGGTACAATAGTTCCTCCGATCTCGGTTTTTAGCCATTGATAAGACTCCAGCGAGAAGATGTGAAGATCGTTAAAGTAATGATACGACTGGTTGTTATCATGGAAGCCGCCAAAGATAAACAAACGCTTCTTAGAGACGGTCATTCGATGACCACTCCTAGGACTTGGTCCATTGGGCGCAGATACTTTTTCCCATTTGCGGGATTTCAATGAAAACTTCCATAAATCCTTGTAGTGGTGGAACTGCAGCTGAGAAGGACTGGCATGCTCTCCTCCAAACATCTGTAAATGAAGGTTTTTATTTAAGGATTTCTAGGTAAATTTAAGATGGGCAACTCACCCAAAGTTCTCCTCCATTACTAGCCACAGCCACCATTTGGTGTCCACTTCTGGGCGTGGGTCCTGAAGGCGATTTCAGCTCCCTCCACTCGCCAGTTTTAATATTATAAAAGTACAAATCGTTGTAAACTGAGGTCTTTGTTCCCGTATAAAGTTCTCCACCAAACATGATGAGTTCCTCCTTCTCCGGATGGGAAACTAGGGTGAAATTAGAGCGGGGAGATGGCGGCAAGCAAACAGATTCACTAATGGTCTCTATTTTTCCCTCCTTGGCCTCTAACAACTGGATTATATCAGCTATATTTGCCTATAAAAATAAATTTAGCTTTAGTAAATATGATATGATAGTGACAATATTCATTCTTACTTCTCCCAGCTTTTCCAGCATTTTCTTTTGCCGTGCTGCCTGCTTTTTGTCCGTTTTCATGGCCGTCTTCTCGGCTCCTTTGCCCTTCTTCTTGTTCTTGTCCTTCTTGCCCATTTTATAAGGATTAATTCGGCTTACAAATTTAAATCAACAAACAATTTTAGCCGCACGTGTACTCGTATTTAGTTTAAAGAGGAAGAGCTGTATTTTTTAATACCAGATACTTGTTGAGAACTGTCGACGGAATTGTGAGAAATACCTTAACGCGTTTTTTGAAAAGTAAGCGCGCGATTAGAATCTAATTAGAATATTTAAATATTTAAAAAAAAATATAAATACAAACAGAACATAGCTTTATAGGATAAAAGTCTTATTAAAGAAACTAGAATTTAAAAATAAAACAAACACAATACTTATTTTTTAAATGCAACAAACACATACGAATTTTAATTTTATAAAAGAAAAGAATACATAATTCATTGAACGGATTTTAGCCTTAATGCCTATGCAAACTTAAGTTCTAAGCAATAAAACGTTAGAATTGAACTTTTACAAACACAAAAAATGTATATCTTAAACAATGTTTTCTTAATAAAACAAATACTTTCATGATTACTTGGTCAATGTTATAAGTTGTATGGTATGTAGACATATTAGGCTTCAGGTTTTTAGGATTGTGATGGATTGCTGCTTGAAGAGCCACGACAATTTACCGACCAACTGGAGTCAAATCCACAGGCGGAGTCCGAATCGGAATCCACGGCGAAGGAAGTGGCGATGCCTTTGGGAGCCCGCAACTGATTCGGAGTGGTGGGCATGCTACTATAGCCACCGTTCAAATTGGAGCTGGAGTTCGAGGAGCAGATGGAGTCTCGGGGCGAATCGGTGGCATTCGAGGCGTATGACGAACGCTTCGAAGACTTATTCCGCTTGCTTATGTAATCCACCGTCTTGGGCGGCGGCATCAGGTCCTCCGATCGCTGGGGTATATTGTCCGCCGATCCCCACGACTTGTGGACTCCGTCGTAGATGTTCCGGTTATTGGGAACACTCGCCCTCGACGGCAGCCCGCCGTTCGTCCCGTAGGGTGTGCTCATCGCTGCCCTCTGATTCGGATGGCGACTCCGTGTCGTACCAACGTGGTGATGATGACGCTGATGAGGGACTCGGGGAGACCGATGGTGATGGCGACTTGCTGCTCCCGTTCCCCCGCCACTGCCATAGCCCATCGGGGCCACCCCACTGCCATTGCCCACTCCCAAGAAATTGCTGAACGCTTCGGTGGTCTTCTTTACCCGGACATTCAGCGAACCAATCCGCAGGAAGCCTAAATCTTTTTCGACTGCAAACAAGGAGAAAGAGTTGTGTTAAAACCATAATTTAAATATTTTATCACACAAATCTTATTTCAAATAGGTGAAGTTTAATGAACTTTAATTAAAAAATATATTTAAGAACATTTTTATGCTTTAAGTATTAAGCAACGCTCTTTTAGAAAAAATAAGCCAAATAATATTCGGTTTTAATCTGAATTGAAATTAGAAAAAGCTAAATATACTTACTTGCATGCTTTTTGCGAGCCTTGATTTCTGTAAGTGAAATAAAAAAAACATCAAGTTCATTAATTTTTAATCAAACACAATAATGGTCATATCAAATGAACGTGCATAAACTTAAAAAAATGCCTTAAGTTAGCGGACTTTTTGAAACAATTATAAAATAATGCAGGCGATGAGGAAAAACATTGAAAAAACAAAAAGAAAACTTACCAATAGCAACGCAAACGGGCTTTGCAACTCAAATGCTTGCGAAAATAAAACTAAAGTAAAGATTTTTGGCTACCAGAGTACAAAAAAGCATATATTTACAGGCTAAAAACGAAAGGTTAAATATAATTGAAGCAAAGGTTGCAACTCAACGTTAAGCTAGCAAAATAAATTTAACATGGTTTTAATCAACACTAATGGTTTTAAAATACTCAAGATCGTTAAATCTCAACCTGCCTCCAGGTTCCGTTGAGTCCGCCGCTGAATCGCATCGCTTGAATCTCTACATGCAGCAAAATTGAAAATAGACAGAGGTTCCCATTTAATATTAATTACTAGCTCAGTTTAAAGTTCGTATACTCTACTTTTCGGTAAATTTGTTCATAATGGGCAGGCAGTTATGTTTGCAAACGAGGTTTAAAATTATTATTATTTTTTCCGCAAGCGCATTCTCTTTGTGAACTGAGAATAGGTGTCCAGGTTGGTTAAGACATTTAAATATTAATAGTTTAGAGCTAGTTTTTGTTGTGCAAATATTTTATTGTGTTTTGTATTCCAATAAACATGCGATTATATGTACACAGAAGAGTGATTACTTATATTAAGTTAATCGATACACCTGAGTAATAATATAGTATAATAAGGCCATGCTTTGATACTTATAAGTTACGTAGTTATTTTAACAAAATTTCATAGATAGTTCTTTGATCATTTCAAATGTAAAAGACTATAAAAATATTATTAGTTTAGCCCCAACCATTTGTTTTGAACTTGTTACTTATATACATTCACTTTAGCACAATTTTGGAAGGGTAAATACAGGTGAAAGATTAAAACTCAAGCCAGGGTACCAATTAACCAAGCTCTGGTGGGTTAGTAACAACATCTTTGGTGGACTGGCGACGGCTGCCACCCGCGGTGGCTCGAAAGGTTTTGCGGAGAAAGCTCTCTTTGCGTCGAGTGGAGGCGCCGCGAAAGGGCACCGGATGCCCCTCCATTTCGCAGGGCAGCAGATCGCTGTCCTCGGTGCTGGGCTTAAAGAGTCCCGCCAGTGACTGGCCCGGTGGCTTTTTGGGCCTCCGCTGCACCATCATCGACTGCGAACGACCCACCGCACCGCCGCCCCCACCCGAAGCACCACTCACGGTGGCATACCGATTCTGAGCCCGTTTCTTGCCGCGGGTTAGTGCACTGCCCAGCGTACCGCCGGTGATTTGACTACTCTCAAACAATCCCAGGTGGTAGTTGTTGTTCACCTCCGCACTGAGGAAATACTTTTGATACTCACTGCTGCACGTCGAGGCCGAGACACTCGACCGCTGGCGACTGTAGTCCAGTGGCTTGTTGCCACTCCAGTCCATGATGTCTCGATTGGCCTCTGCAAATATAGCAAATAGTGGATTAGAAAACTTTTAAAATCATAAGCAAGAGGCTAATTAAAATGTAAATAGAAGTAATAATTTGTAGTTGAAGTAACCGAAATATATTGAAAGAAATTTATTCCTCTTTAAAATTACAAAAAATTGTCAAGCTAGATTTTGATAGGAATTCTAAAAGATTTGCCATTTTAACATAAATTTTTAAAGCATAGCATTTAAAATAATAACAAATACTCACTGTATACATTCCAGAGCAATTCGAATATGTTATCTCTTCCAAATTGGGTGGCCAAGTGAAGGGGTGTGTAACCCTAAATAAAACAAATTGTTATATTAAATTACGTATTCTATACAAATAACTTTCTATATATTTTTGCCATCTAACTTTTACCACCAAAACTCATTTATTTTTAAAGATTTAAGTATTTTATTATTACAAGGTGACAAGTGTCAAGAGTCGCTTCTCAAGCCCAAGAGAATTCTATATGTGGTCCATGTAAGCAAATGTTTTGCCATTTGTGGCCTGTTTTGTAAGAACCATATCGAATTTGGCGGACTGTGATTGACAATTCACTTTGTTTCAAATGCGGATGTGACATTTTAATACATTTGAGTGAATTTAATTTCGCACGAACAAAGCATCGTTCAATTTAAAATTTTGTAAACTTGAATGCGCCGGGCAAAGGATTGAGTTGAATTGGAGGTGACAGGCTGGTGAGGCCCAATTGGATATGCTCGTCATGATTTGTCACAGCCTGCTCTCCGCTTTTGGTTCAGACTCAGTTTCAGTTTCAATCGAAAACCCCCGGGAAAGGGTTATGTTACGCGATTCTGTGACATGTGACGCACATTTACGCGCGACTCGGACAAGCCAATAAGTCGGTTCGTATATTATTAAAATTGCCTCAATAGATTTACATATCACTTACCCCATTCTGCAGCGTCAACAGTTGGCGAAAGCGATCACATGGAATGAAGGGTATATTAGAATCTTTAAGTTAACACGTTTGCATCTCAGATAATCGCTTACCGTTCTGGCATTTACATCGGCCCTATAGGTGCCGGCAATTAGCTTTACCACATCTTCGTTTCCGTGCTTGGCTGCCCAGTGCAATGCGGTCTGAAAAGATTTGGCATGGGATTAGAATGTCTTCTTAGCATGAAAGGCAGGAATTTAGTTCTAAATCAGCATACATTTAAACTAATTCGGGATTGGATGCAAGAAATACCATTTACAAAAGCAAGATAAAAACTTTATGTTGTAAATAAAAATTTAATTTAAATGATATATTTTATGTAACTAAAAATGTGTTTACTAAAAAAATAACTATTATTTAGAGATCCGCACCAAAATAAATTTTAAATTATAATCTATTTATTATAACATTATAAAAACCATAGGAAAAAAAAATATATTATTAGAAAGTTATACTATTTCTTAAAAAAAAAAAACAACATATAAGCAACATTGTCTATTCTAATGTAAGGGTTACAAATATTTTAAATTTATAATTAATAAAAGAAAGATATGTATCTCCATATTTTATACGAAAAACTTCAATGTTTAGACATTTTAATAGTTTTAAATGTTAAAACAGAATTGAGATTAGCCTATGTTCGCTCTCTGATTTGAGTTATCAGAGATATTAGTTGAGGGATTAATTGTAAACACGCTATCTGAACAGTAGCCCGGTCAGCGGTCGGTCGGTGTCCCAATCGCGTCGCAGATGCCCCAGTTGTGGAACTATTTGTACCGCCACCAATTGGCCTCTGGACCGCCGAACTCGAACCCGAGGATTCGGCGACTCAGCAGCAGCGATTCAGCTGCCGTATCCGAGATTTAGCGATATAAATAAATTGGCCAGCCACCGCCGAATGCCTGTTGCCTCAATTATTTTCATGTTAACATAATAATTTAGTATGGCAAAACGATTCGCCCGGTTGCGATAAGCGTCTGGACTGGACGAGAACTGGAGCTGGAGTTGGAGCTGAGGAGGATCGCCGGCAGATCTCGGCCAGATCGCCACCAGTGCATCTGAGGGCTGAGGCATCGGCGGTGCATGTCTGATTTTCTATAGAATTGTTTGCCGCCGCACTGCAGCCCACGTACGTATCGGCCATGTGTTGACAATGAAGACGGTCACTTTCTGACTTTCTGGACGGCGACGACAAACGCGAGGATCGCAAACGCAAACGGTCCGATCGGGTCGAACAAATAGAGTTTCAGCTTCAGTCAATTCCCATAGTCTGGGCCGATCCGGCGATCGGTATGTAATTCTTTTCAAGGGAAATTTGTTTCGTGTCTCCCGTTTAAGAACCTCCAGCTCTAAAGCTCTCCAACTCCAACTCCAGCTCCAACTCCTGCTGCTGTTGACGTAGTTATTGCTGTCGATGCATCTTAATCTGCCCAGCCTGGCATTTAATCTCGTCCATTGTCTTTCTCCAAAGCAATGATCACGGCCGGGAGCTGCAAGTTGCGAATTGCGAGCTGGGAGTTGGGAGCTGAGAGCTGCCGAGCTGGAGACTCAATACGCGGGCAGAGCAAGGTGAGCGGCGGAATGTGGGTACAATTTGGTTACAGTGATTCCGGGACTCGTCTCTATTCAATTAGCGCATTTTTTTCGTATTAGATAAGGGAAATTAAATTCTCAACAGATGCGACATGATGGCAGAAAATGAAGTTAGCACAGGCAATACAAAATAAGCGGTGAAGAGGTAATTACTTCTTTTGTTGGCATTTTGTTATTTGTTTTTTGTATATCTTTCATATTAATTATAATATTTTCTAACTTAATTCCTAACTTTCGCCTAAATAACCTTTTTTTTTAAGTTTTACATGTAATTGTGTTATTAGCTTTTCATCACAAAATTATTAAAACAATATTTTATTGATAATTCAAGACAATTTTTTTAGGAATCTTATTAGAAGTTGTTCTATAACTAAACTTAATATTAATAAATGCTTGCTTTCTTGATGCAATAATGTTTTCATCACTTCGATGCCTAGATTTGCAAGATTTTTCCATTATTACTTCAATGCGATTTTAAAAATATATAATTCATATTTAAATTCTCTTTGGTCAAGTTTGGTTCTATTTTTTGTTAGCCAAACATGCTTCCTTCTTCTAATCTCTGTAGATTTTTATATAATTGTTGTGTTGGGTTTTTAAGGAGCTCCAAGTACTATTCCCAAGTCAATAGAACTTAGAATTTATAACCAACGGGGCCTCATCTTTCCATCCATACGTTTAATTATAAAAGGGCCGAGATTCGCATCGAAGCCGGCATTGTCCGTGGATTATCGCCTTGTTAGCTGACCGGTTGGCAGATGTTGAAAGGCTTGAAAGGCTGAAAGGCGACCGGTTTCGGGCTTACAAATCGTCTCACGCGCAGTTTCCGAGCTTCGGGCGGAATGGAGCGATTTTAGCCATTTCGGGAAGTTGCCGCTACAGTGTCTGAGCCTTTTTACATATGGCACGTTGTCCGTCTGCACGTTTAAATTTATTGTCCATTCCATTAATGGTGGCAAGGGACAGGAATTTTGTGTCTTTGAAAGTGAAATGCCATAAATTCTTGTGTCTCGTTCAGCTGTGGCATTGTATTGGCACACCGCAAGCAAACAGAGCGATTTGCCTCTCCTCCGGATCTGCAATCCTCCGATCCGTTCAATCCTCTCTGGTCCCCACCCGTCCCGTACCGTCGCGGAATCCTTCCTGCGTCTCATCGCATCGCATCCCAACGAACTCAAATGCCCAGAAATTCCAGGAGCACGGATTCCGATACCTAGGTCGTGCGACATTTAACCGTGTTGCTGATCCGTTATTGCTTCATGATCATAAAAAGATGTTGCGAATATTTCACGCAGCCCACGGTTTAGACTTAGGTTCTTAAGGTGTTTTGGTCAGCCACTTAAGGTGAAATATATACAATGTATTCTAAAGGTTCTTATACAGGGGTGGTCAAAAGTATTTACACAAACTTATAAGCATCTTTTCATTTGATTTGTGTTAAAGGTGTATGCATTTGCATCTTAAGATGTGTTTTCAAATTTAGTAAATCTTAGAAAGTTGTATTCTTGCATCTGAACTTTTCAACTAGGCAAAGAAAAATGCTTACAAAAGTGTTTCTGAAAAGTATATACATTCTATAGAGCATTTTGGTGTATTCATGTTTTTAAGTTAATTCCCGAAAAAAAATTGTTAAATACAGTTTTTATATTGTGGCTTCTTATTTCAAAATATATAAATATTAGAGTTTTTGAAAATTTATAAAATCTTTAACAGCAAGTTCAAAATGATATATTTCAAAACTATTTTTAATAGAGTAGGTTGATATGATTAAAAAAATGAATAACTGCCCTCTATTTAAAATTAGTTAAACTTCGTTTCTATTTTTATAGATTTAAATCAACTTATTGCCAATTAAATTATAAATAAAATAAGTTTTTATACTTACATACTGAGTTTGAGATCATCCATTGAACATGTAAAATAAAAACAGAAAGCATAGTTAATAACATGAAGCTCAAGATAAGGCGCCAAAAGCACTCAGAAAAGCAGACACAAATTGAACTTGGCCAAGAGAACACAGTGGATCCTTTGACAGGATTTGGATAAGACGGGCACAAGTGCATTCTATAGTAAGTATATGTGCCATTTTCGCTTAACAAGTTAATAACACATCCGAGCAGCTTCAACGGCAATTACAACCCTTCATTTCATTTTTCTGGCAGATGGATATCGCGTCCTGCGACGTAACAGCGGCTAGTCATACCAGCTAGTGTCCTTGCTCCTGTTTCTGTTCCTGTGCCAAAATGCCCTAATGGTGCCAACTATGTAGCATGATAATGAGGGTCGTCGGGAGGACTGTGGTAGTTGAAGAACTGGAATGCGGGCTGTGAGCGATCAAGTAGTGGAGTGGAGTGGAGTGGAGTGGAGTGGATGTGTTCGTTTAGCGCCAAAAGTCGAGCGCCTGCTTTTCCGACGTGCCGTCGCCCGAAGGCGTTTTGATCGAAATTCGATATTGCGCTGATAAAAAGCGGGAATGGGAACGGGAATGGGAATCGCTTGACGGACCCCGCAAACGAGACCGCTGTAACCCAGAAGCTGTCATTTTGATGAATCGCCAGGACACGAATACTGTCATGTTTAACATGGCTGCTCTGGTTATAATTAAGACTCGCTGCCCTGTTCTTTTGCCATAATTGCACTTGGATCGGAGTAACCGATCGGTGGGCAGCACATTGCTCTGGAGATTACTCGCAAATTAATTTATCATTAAAGGTGCACACTCTCACCATTTTCGACTGTCAGTCCCAAGTGCTCAAAGACCAATCTCGAAATAATTACTAACAGAGTCATGTTTCTAGGCTGCCGACCATCTCATTAACGAGAGTTTAATTTGTGTTTGTTTTTCCGAGTTGGTTACATTTCAGAGTGGTCATGTTCATACTTACGCCCTGTTTTCGTTTCCGATATGCGAATGCCGGTACATGGTTGTAAATTACCGAAAAAGAAAGAATTAGAACAGAAATAGTAATTAAAAAAGAATGTGTTTAGACGTTGACATATAATTTTACGTAATATACAATACAATACACAATTTGATCTAAATAAGATAGAAATAAAAACTCAAACACTTGTACCCATTAATTTGATATAAAACAAATTTGTTTTCAATAAAAATAAAGAGTATATTAAATGTTTATGGAAATAGATTTTTAAAAAATAAAAATAGTTATTTTATTGATTGAAATTTAAGTACTTTTCAAGTAAAATTTAATTTCATCCTTAGCTAAAAAAAATTGTTTTATTTTGTACTTAGCACTTACTTTTTAAATAATGAAAATTAAATTAAATTAAATTTCACGAATTTGGCGTTAAAAAGTGAAACATTAAAAATGTACTTTTATAAAAGTTAGCATTAAATAAATAATAATATCGAAATCGTGTGGCCTATTGAATGATTTTAATCAGCATGGAAATAATTTGACCCCAGGTATTCAAGGCTCCAATTATGCTATCTAGCTGGGCTATCATAGGCGAAAGGTGTGCTAGTTCCCAGAGTGGTCAAAAACATGGAACCAATGTTTTGGGACATAATTGTGAAATAAAAACAATTATATTCTATTTATGCCTGTCCTGTCGTGATATATACATATATGAAAAAAAAAGTAATGGGACCTCCAAATCAATACCGAGCTGACCAAATCGACAACTAGGTCTAATTGCCACGCCATTCCGAACAGAATAGCTAACAATCCTTACAGGCAAACAACAATAATCACCCGGCCCGATAAAATAAAACAACAATAATAATGACAGCCAAAGTCTTCACAGCGTTTTTATCTACGGCAAACAATCTAAATGATATATTAAGCGCAAAGCAAATAACGCTCTTTTTGTCGTCACCATGTCCTTTCTCTTTCGCTCGTAAGTTAAGTTCTCCAATTATGCGGATTATTAATTTAACTGGGTCGCTACCGCAAAGAGACCCTCGTCCACTCCCCGATTCCATCCCTGTGTTTTTTGTTTGGTCCCTGGTCTTTGGGTTTGGTCACTGGTTACTGGCCACTGGTCCGTGGGCCGATCGCTGGCCACTTGTCGTTTCACAAGTTGTCAAAACTTGTCATTTAACCGACAATGAGCCTTGTTTGCTTTAATCGTGGTTATTATGCGTGCGGCTGACTTAGCCGCTCCCTCGGAATTATTAATGATGCGTCGTCCGCTTTGGCAGGTGCTTTGGCTCTTTCCTGGCCAGTGCCGCTGCCTCTGGGCCTGCTTATTGGCATCCTCGAGAGTGTCTCTAATTAGTGCACTCAATGAAAAAAAAACACTTAGAAAAACCCATTATCTAATCAATAAAAGTGCATTTAATTTTAGGTATTGGAAGTAAACCTAAAACATAAATTTTCTCAAACAATTTTATTTTTATAGCTGAATAAAAAAGGACTAAGTAGGCGAAATAATTTTTAACCTATCTTAAAGAATAATTAACATTTTTAAGAACAAGTTTTAAAAGTCCAAGTGTCTATCGATTTTTAGAAATATTGAACAATAAAACATTAAAATTCTCAGTTTTGAGAAAAAAAAATTGCTGATGTTAAACTTAATCAAGGTTTTAAGCTGAACGATTAGAACGATTAAAAAAATTGTTTTTTCTTGTGAAACTTTACCTTTCATTAGAAAACTCAAAAAGCTAATTTAGAAAAGACTTAAAATCTTTGTTTTTTCTAAAATTTCGAAGTCATTTTTCTCTGTGTATGCAGATGGGAGACGCATTTGACCTCTGCGTACGCACTTCCATTCGCTAAGCCAAATTAATTCGAAGTTGGATAATCCTGTTATTGCCGCATAGCTGCCATGATTTATATATCACACCGAGTGTCCGGTGGCCCGACTGTCCAATTAATTCTCACCAGACCTAATTTATTCGTAATATCCCAGTGAGCCGGGCATGCAAACGGACCCTTCCTTTAATTGGTTTTATAACAGCAGGGTGGCTCATTTGTCAATGTGGCAATCAATAAATTCGCGAACAGGTGGAAACTCATAACTGCGACCGGGCTTAGGTTCTCTTTTTTTTTTTTTTTTTTTTTTTGTTTTTTTATTTTGTTTTATATTGTTTTTATCATCCAGTCGCACAGTAGTCGCTGCGATGAGGGTTCCCTCCTCGTCGAGGAATGACGATCCTCGTCGCCTGGCGAGGCGAACAGGTGATCGCAGCAGCAGAGTGCTGTTTTGTTATTAAGTTGTTAAGCTAAATTATTGTTTTTCCCGTTTTTTATGTATTTATTGTGCTCACCACCACGCCATTGGCGACATTTAACAGCTCGTGCATTTATATTGTCCGACACACAAGACCTATTAACAACATAACAAGCACGCGTATACAATAATATCTAAATGTTAACACAAATGGCTACATTGTAGTAGCTTATTCACTAAATGATTTTCAAGTTTTCCGACGCGCAGATTTTATTCTGAATGAAAAGAATGACTAGCTTTTCAATTTTTGTTTCCAAGGGAAAATCATTTTGTTAAAATTAATAAAGTCAGGTAAACAAAGTCGACTCGCTAAACCGTCAGCTTAAGATTTTTGTTTACAGGGTCCTTTAATAATTTATGGCAAAGGCCCTTTGAAATTTATGCACATTTAGTGTGTAAACTTTTTGGGGTAACCATGATGCATTTACACGAAAAAGGAAAGATAATTGCAAAATATACCTTTATAATAAGTGGCAATGAGAGCTCACCCTTGTGGTAAAAATAACATTTTTTGCAGATAATGAATTTCGATTAAAACAGGTTTATTTCTGGCCAAATGAAAAGTCCTTGACGTTAAGTAAAAAAGTAACGTGTCAATGGTTTTGTTTTATAACGTGAAAACGGTTTGTATGTGTAATCATTTGCATTAAATTGGTGAATGGAATTATTGCATTTATAATGGTAGTTTTATGTACCAGAGGTGTTTTGAAATTGTCATAAACTTACCGTTGCTGGACACTGAAAATAAAGAAAAGAATGGTTATTATTAAAGTTATATTTTTTATTTAATAAAAATAATTGTTTAGTATAGTGTAATACGTAATAAGGATAAGCAAAATTATGTTAAGAACTTTTAAATGTTTTCGGAATTCTGTTCTTCTCAAGATCTTTGCTCTTTACGATCTATAATCGCCATAGGTACAATTAAGATGTGAATCGAGTAAGGCAACCGTTCTCATTTTTTCCCTGCTGAGCGGTAAAGCCTGTGAAATGAAGAACATAATTAAATACGTAATGCCCGTATGAAATCAGTTCAAGTTCGGATCGATAGCTGATTTAATTGTTTGACTAATTGAGAGATTTTTTACTGCCCCGCTTGGCGAACCCCCAAGACGCGCATCGCAACTACGAGGCAGCCGCAGCATTATTTGCTCCATTTGGCACTCGGTTAACTTAATGACTTGATTTTCCAGACTGATGAGGTGCGGCTGATTAGCAAGCACTGGGGGACACAAACAGGACAGGAGCCGGGAAGCCAGATCACAGGGCCACAGACAGCGGTGTACGTGCAGCAACGTGGCCAACATCCTGGCCATCGTCAGATCGGCGACAATGACTCGCCATATATGCACCATGGCTGGGCAAAAACAAAAAACAAAAAAAATGGAAAACCTTAAATTTCATGCAGAATTAATTAACCGCGGTGGCTACTGCAGGCGCTCATTTCGTGTCGCCGCCGCCCAAGTAGCATAGTACTTTTTGTGGCTCCATCTTCGACTCGGACTTGGACTCTCCAACTCCAACTCCAGCACCAGCTCCAGCTTCGACTCCCAGTCCGATATTTGATGACCGGGCAGACAACGCTGGAACACACAGAAACGCTCGACGAGAGCGGTCTGGAATTTCATTGAGAAACGTGCCCTGTACGCTGAGGTCGTGTCCCCGTCGCTTTGTCATGAGCATCTCCGCTCGCTTGAGTTTGGGGGAGCACTCAGAAAAACACTGGTACGTGAACCTATTTTAAACTATAAGAAGAAAAAGCTAAAGTACACAGACCACTAAAAGAAATTATCTATATATATTGATTTTAATTGACTATCCTAGAAGAATATATTATATATATTATATTATATATCCTAGAAGAATATATTATATTCTTTGTTTTCACTAAAAACTATTTTTCAAGCAGGAGAGTGGCTAAGAACTACTTTTAAACCATGAAACAATTTACAAATAGTAAGCAATTCATCTTTTTCACAAATATATTTAATAAGTTTATTAAATAATATTATTTTTATATCTATTAAAAGCTTTGCACTTTTTTACAAGAATCTACTTTGTAAAAAACATTATATACAAATTAGTCTGAATGATAAGTTAATTGAATTGTTTTTTTCGAGTGCATGTCTGTATGCATATGCCGGCTGCTTGTTTGCCTGAGAATCTATGTTGTGGCGCCATTAGCTGCCCCGTGTCGCAATTTAATTACAAGCTCTGTCCAACCGGGGGACATCGGTGAGATTTATGCAAAGAATATGGACTAAGCGAGCAACTACGCATCGGGAATATCGGCATCGGATGGAGGAGATAGAAGAGTTGGAACAGGAACAGGAGCAGGAGCAGGAATATCACATTGCTGACATCACGATGCGATGCAGTTGCATTTCCCCGGGGATCCGTCGCTTTTTTGATGCACAACTCAATTTGGCCAGCGGATCGGCGATGACGTGCGCAGTTAGGCCTTAATGCGGGTTGCAGGTTGCATTCTGCCAAAGGGCCAAAACGACGAGTGGCCTATTCAAAGATATTAAGGCGAAAGCACTTGTTGCCATCAGGCCAGAGAGCTTCTTTAAAATCGAATCACGTCCGCCCAATTTTTGGCCGACTCGGGGCAACTGCAAAACCGATGAGTCGCAGCCGAAGACACTGTCTTGGAAAATTTTAACTCCCTTGTAGGCGATTAAGTTAAATGCCACTAAACTAATTTAATAGCGATTCTGAGTGCATTCAGAGGGGGGCAGGAGTCCCTATGCCAGGGAAGAACCCTTTTGACTTTCAGGAAACTTGCACCACATTTTCGCTGTTAAACATCGTGTCCCGTCCCTCTTGTCACGTACGCCGCCTCAGTAAAATAAATACACTCGACGCCGGGCAGATTGCTTTTCTATATGGAATTTAATTTGCGCTGACCCAAACATGTAATAACAATGCAATTTCAAGCGCAATTTTCCATCGCTCAGCCCCAAGTAAATCAAAGTGAGTATTTAATAAAGCGCTGACCATTTTCTCAGGCATTCCTTTATTTCCCGGCGACGACAGGACAGTACCGGACAGTACAGGGCTGTAGCTCTGCCATTGTAGATGCAGATACAACTGCAGATGCAGATGGAGATGCAGATGAAGATACAAATACAGATACGAATACAGCTAACCGGACATGCACGTCTCGTTATGCAAAATGCCAGCAATCCAGGGCAGTTAAACTTAAGTTTATGGTGCCTATGATCGGGATGGATGGCGCTTAGCGGGGGCAACCTGTTGCGACTTTGGGGGCGCCCCGTGGATCTGGGCATCGTAAACCCGAGACACACATTCGGGATGATTAATTTAAGCACTTTTACGAGGCCGCTTCATGGCGCTCCTGATTTATTGGCGGCCAGTGGGAAGACGCTGCTTTACGATTGGCCTCAAATGGGCTCGAATAAAATCGCGGGATGCTAAATACTCCCATTCGGTAATCGCTGCAGATACAGATATATGTGTATATCCCATGCCCCTTTGCCTATTGGTTCGATTCCACATCGATGACTTGCGGCTGGACCTTCTAATTCCGATTCCGATTGCCGGGCGATCGCGATGGCTGCACTCGAACATGGCCAATGAGGAGAGGAGTTGGCCCGAGTTTTCGTGTCTGGCAGCTGGCGCATGTTGCCATCAGACGCATTTACTATTTTGCATAAATCATAATGTAATCTGCATCTGGAAATGAAAACAAACCGATGCGATGCGAGGCGAGGCGAAGCCAAGTCAAGCGAAAATGTCCAAGCGTTTATAATTAACTGCGCGGCCAGAAACCGAAGACATTTGCAGGCGACATGCCGGGCCCAGTTGCAGGACTCTCGGTTCTGATCCAGCCAAAAACTCGTACAACCAGCATAAGACCGAGCATAATCGCGAGTTCCTCAATGAAGCCTGCAGCTCCCCAGCATCCGACAATGCCGGCAACAACCGCAGATACTCCTACAGCCACATCAGCAATGTGTTTGCACTCGGAAAAAAAGGATCTTCAAAGGGTGTCAAATATACTACAATTTATAACTCTAAAAACGTTTAATTTAATTAATTTGTTTTAATATTTTAAAATTTTTTCAAGTTTAAAATTTTTTAGGTTTTTACAAAACTTCTATACTTCAAATTAAAATGTAGTAGCGCACTTCGCAAATTTATTTTTTTTGTGTTTGTTTTTTCTCAGTTTTTTCTACAAATTTGTTAATGGCTTTAATGAGGTGCTTAACAATGACTCAATAATTTCATAATTGTCAGCAATTCATCCTGTTAGTTCTTGGCTTAAATATTAAGTTCTTAATTTTTTCGAGTGCGTAGGTTTCGGCACAGGCGGTCAGAGATTTGCGCCGAAGAGGAGCAGGCCCTGAAGATGGGGGCGACGATGGAGATCGAGTCGAAGCTGGAGCTGGAGTCGACTACGCAGGCAAATGAATAACCCTCACCTCATGCGCAATCGCGAAATCTACGCAGCGCGCGGTCATCGGGCGCCTGCCAAAACTACGGAAAATAATTTATGCCCCAGTCGACGGACCGCGGCAACACATTGGCGCAACATGCTCCGCGGAGGCAAAATAAAAGGCAAAGGCACCAGGCAGCAAACAGCAAACAACATACAGCATATAGCATACAGCAAACAGCGAACCAAGATCAGCGGGTCGGATGTTAGCCGCAGCCAGCAACGGCCAAAATTATAAATTAATGAAATTTATGCACAATAAAATTGCAAGCGAAATTATTGATGCAGTCGTTCACGCTTTAAATGCTCCCTAAATCAAAAAACGCCTCAAAAATTATTAATATGGCCGGTGAACATGCAGCCAGACAATCAGATGGCGCTAGGCAGTCACAAAAAAAAAAATCCAGAAAAAAATAACAAAACAATTCTGAATGTTTGTGGCTATGTACAATCGTACAGGCAGAAATGTACACAGGTATAAGCGCCGGATATGTTAATCGGTAAAACATGCACCTCCTGCCTCCTGCCAACATTACCCTGCCGTTTTGGCCGATTTGTGGCGGGGTCTATCTTGTATTTTCCTATCGAGAACACGGCGATAGTGGGGCTCTAAATTGGAGGTGCACTTATGCTTTGAAGATTACATAAGAAGTCTGGGTTTTGCATAGATGTTAGGAAAGGACATGGTCATTCATAATTGATGGCAAATCGTTTTATTTTTACTGTAAATATTTGTAGAAGCCTTTTTTAGATTTGAATTACATTTTTGCATGTTTTGCCTAGAATGTGATATGACAACTTAAAAATTTTTATTTGCATTTATTAATATATGCATTATCACTTCATATGAGTGAGCCACTTATAGACAGCATTGCATACAAACTAATAATATTTCTAATTTTTTTTTGTATATACATTTCTTGTAATTATTTATTACAAACCGTTTGCATACCCAATCTGTTTATTCATATTTTATATTACATGTGCTAAGGAAATCTTTTTAGAAAGACAAACCAATCTTGAATAATAAACTTTAATATCCCATAAACCTTCCCAGAAATCTGCAACAGATAAATGCGCATTAAAAACTTAATGTTTTCATTTTGTACCCAAAATGTAAATTAGACCCACTACTGACTGCATCATAAAATAAATTGTCAAATTACAGACACCAGATAGATTTCACGCCGCATTTTAAATTTAACCCATGGGCTTTTTGGACTTACAGATAAAAATTTTATTTAACAGCTTTATCTTATCGCGGGTTTTTTAGGTTTTGTGTTTCCTTTTAAGCGACTAAATGGAAATACTTATTATTCCACGAACTATGGGTATGTAAATTCCGCTTCTCACATGCGTCTCCATCAGCAGCAGCAGTACAAACCAACCCCATACCCATAACCAAACCCAAACCCAAACCCAAACCCATACCCGAACCCATCTGAAGGGTCCCACAGTGGTGGAGCCCCAGGTTTCGTAACTTACGCAGAAATCTCGAGGTTCGTGTTCAAGACAGGTAGCGCTCTATTGGGCCTATATCAGCGGGCTAAAAAATTAGTTCCTCAACGATGACAAATTAGACGTCATTAAGAGTGAGCGGGCCACAGTGACCTCATCTCATCCTTTCTGGGAAATCGAAAAACGGCGCACGGAACGTGCAACAAATGGGCATGGCCATCCTAGGCCGCGTGGAACTGTTACTCCACATTATTTATGATAATCTCGATTCTGTGGCAGCAGACCCCCAGACGGTCCCCAGATCTGAGATCCCAGGTTTTCAGTGTTCAGTTTTCGGCTTTCGGTTCGAGGTGAGCCAGTCCAGTCCAGTCCAACCAAGTCCGTCAGGTCATTTGGCTGACGGAGCGAAGCCACTGGCGTTGCGCATGCGAACATCACATCACAACATCGGGCGCTGCGTGTGGCCCCCAGTCTGGATTCGTCTTCTTCTGGTTCTCTGTTCTCTTACCTGTTGCCAGATTGCCAACTGCCAGCCAGTCAGCCAGCCAGCCAGCAACAGCAACAGCAACAGCACCAGCACAGGCCTCCGAGTCCAGATTAATGCGAAGTGACATGTTTAAGTAAAAGATCCAGAAGCTTATCCGATAATGGCCACCATATTTATTAAATGGCGTATTTAATTTGAGCCACTGAACATGGAATGCACAGGGAAAAAATTGTTTTTGTCTTTAAGAATGTGGTCTCGTAAGAGGAAAAGGTTGCTTCTTATAAAATTTGACGACAACATTCTATAATACTAAATTGAACAATGTGTGTATTTCTTTAGAAATGTATATTATTTTATGCCTTTAAAAATTATAAGTCTGCATAGGAACATTTAAAGCTTATATGCCATTTACTTATAGCTTCTTTAATTTTTATTTAATTAATATGTCATATATGTTTTTAAACAAATATATACTTCAAAACCACAACGTAAAGCAAATTATAAAAATTAAATAAAAATTGCCTTTTAAGAAATTAAAAAAATTATTTTGAAAATCTACAATTGTAACAGTTTATTATATTAACGTCTGTTCTAAAAGGGGTTAATTCAAGAACTTAATAATTTCTTATTAGCCCTGATTATACCCATTTCCTTGTTTTAAGGTGCTTATTACTGGCTGAATATTTCTGCCGCAAAAAGGTTCACCCATTCGATGATAAAATAATCTTAAATCTAGGATGGCAATCTTGATTTTCCCTCAGTGTTCGAATGGCTAGGACGCAAGCATAATTAACCCAAAAACGTGGCATCGTCTTTAATTATTCTAGGCATATAGTAGGTTATAGCTGCAATTGGGGGACCCACCAGGAACCAGGACCCAGGACCCTGGACCCTGGACCCAACACAGGCTCACGAGAGTCGCAGACTTTGGGCTCCTGCTCAGACGACACGATTACCCTTAAATAGGCCCCACAATAATCATTTGTTTCGGGCCCTAACAATGCAGTATCGATAGCGGGGCAACGCAGGAGCCACCAGAGTGGCCCGAACCACCGAGCCACCGAACTCAAGACCAAGTCGCGGCCACCACCGTCGACGGCTTCTCTTCTGGCCTTGTCGTTTCCGCTGCCGATTTTAAAGGTTGCTGCTGCTGCTGCTGCTGCTGAGGTTGCTGCTGCAACTTGCAACTTGTGCTGCCACCAACTTCTGGTTGCCAGTGGTTTTTGAGACAACACGAAGATTAGCATGCGTGACTAACAGAATTTTGTTATTCGCCGCCGACGACTCCTTTGCTCCTTTTGCGAATCGTGCTGGCAGCGGGTCCCGTCCACGACTCCGTAATCGTTTGTTAATTTTGCTAATTAATTATTGAATTCTCGATAAGCGGCCATTGAGTAATTGGCGAATGCTTAAATGAAGCAACCGAGATTAACGCCAGCGCTAATGATTAACTGAAACTTAACACAGTTTATCTTTGATATTAATATTAAATAATAAATTCATATTGAATTCGTTTACAAACATTTAAATAAAATCCAAATTAAGACACTTAAAATTATGCTGCAGAATTTAATTGTTAATTTTGAGTTAAGAAAGTTCATGGATTAAAATTTGAGAATAATTTCTGAAGATTTATCCTTTTATAATTCCATGTTATTCTGAAATGGTTACAATGGTTTTCAAAAGACAGACTATTTGATATACCAATGCTTATTCCCCAATACTTGTGTTAATTGATGAACGCTTATTTTTAGCAACCATTTGCCGGTTGAAGTTCTCGGCATAGTTGGCCAAGAGCTTTGCCTTTTTGATTTTATTTATATTTTTTGGCTTTTTGGGCAGCGTAACCTTTTTCTGTTTGACAAGCAATTGCACTCAGCCCAAAAATGTACCACAGTCTTTATTCGCAGAGGTTTCTCCTTGGAGGAGATGGTTTCTCAGTCTGCGCGATCGCGACCCGCTGCATGTCTTTTTTTAAGACCCCAACTCCAAGTTCGGTCTGAGCCTAAAGTCCCAAAGTCCCGATGTTCAGCTCCAGTCGCAGTGTCCTCATCATCAGCTCCATCTGCATTCGTCCCGTTCGCACAAAGTTTAGTTTCGTAATTTATGATGTCGCTATCGCAGCATCAGTCCAGGGATTTTAGGTAACGTGCGAACCCCAAGAAGATGAAACTGAGGAGGAGGTGATGGTGGAGGACCATGCAACAGCAATCCCAATCCTACAGGGCGCAGGCAAAACTATTATCAGAAGTTTTATGTAAATTTTTAAGCATGTTGCCTGCTGCCTGCCATTCTAACATTGGGTCGGCAGCAACTGCCACAAGTTGCGAAATGTAATCTTTTGTCATCATGTTTGACAGGAACGGTTGTCGTCCTACGCATCCAGCACACCTGCCTTGGTTCCCTCATTAATTATGCACAAGTCCCTGTTCAAATCAGCACCCTTTTGGGAGTGGGCCCAGCGCTATTTCAATTGTTTCAAACTATTTTATAATTGTGTTGGAAAGGATTCGTTGGAAGAACCCTTTAAAAAGGCCACACTATAACTTCATAATAACAAATACAAATTTATAATTGTATTAGGACCAAATATCTTTTATACTTTGGAACAAAAATGTATTTGACATTCTCTTTTGGATCAATGGTTGTATTTTCGATTCTACATAAAAGTTCTGCTTAATATACATTTGCGAACTATAATTAACTTCAATTAAAAACACAATCTTTTTTATTTCAGTCCATTAAAATCAAACTTAAGTACGAACAAATTCGCAATTAATTACAATCCAGTTTTAGTGGTCCTTAAACAGTTCCTGCCTATTACGACGTGAGAAATATAACTTTATTTAACGATCCCCTTAATAATTACCAATAATTTGTACTCTTTCAATTCATTTGACGCGTTCCAGCCTAGCGAATTAATTACTTTTTGGCCACAGTCGGAGGAATAGGCCTCAAGTAGCCCAGGTGGTTGTGGTACTGGTGGTGCTGATGGTGCTGGTGGTGGTGGACCCTTCATCTGCGAAAACGGGCCGTTGAAAGGATAGGGGCAATAAATAATTGTTTATTTTTTTATCTCCCAGAAGTAAAAAATAAACAAACAAGCAAAACCAATATGGGCGGACCGATGGGCGGTCAGCGATTTCTGTACTGGGTTTACACTACACGGTGAATGGCGAACGGCAAACGAAAAACGACGAGTGCGGAGTCAATTTGAAAAATCGATTAAATTCGAATAAATGTTGGGCGAATGGGCTTAGTCGGATTTAAAAACTCATAACAACCAGGCAACACCTCCTTTTGTGTGAGGTGTATACGGAACAATGTGTGGGGTAACCAGGTCTTCCCGGCCGCCGGCGATTTTCGGGATCGGGGCAGGAGCACTGCGGTATTATTCATATTTATTTTACACAATTTATGACCCGGTGAGCCCTCTGCGCATCGCTGGCATACGTATTGACAAATTTGCAGGGCTCTCTGTTGCTGACAGGCATCCGAATTGCGACTGCGACTGGGAATGGGCCAAGTTAAGCATCGGACATGGGGATCGCCATTCACATTCACCATTCATATTCGCCATTCGGGAATCGGAATCCAGAAATCGGTAGCTGGCGCTAGTACATGGAACGGTGGCACTGCCTGCGACAGGAACACGGATTCTCCCAAGGCGAAAGCTAATCAATATACATACGTTCGCAGCGCTGGGATCGGCGTTGATTGCTTTGCCGTTTCACACACACTCGCCGATATTAATGCACTCGAGAAAAAAATCAATACTGAAACCTATTTTAAAGGAAAATCTAAACAAAGTGCTTTCATTTAGATCATTTCTATTTATACTCATACTAAAACAAAGCATGAATTATCAGAAAAGAGTTTATCGAATTGTTATAGAACATCGAGGTAATTAATTGACTATTCTTAGTAGGGGACTCAGCAACTTACTTGTAAAACGGTTAAACTTTCTAAGTAAAAAATTCAGAGGGTAATGTAAAAGTGTATATTCTGTAACGAGTTTTGTGGTTTAATTATTTGTTAAAGCTATAAGGCAATAAAATAATTTAAAACTCGTTACACTTTTAAGATTAACGATTTGAATATAAATCCATCAATAAATAATCTCTTTCATTCATTCATCATTTACAAGATCATTATAAAAATATGAGTGGATTAAGAAACAAAGGTACGGAAATAAAAAAGTATTTGCTCAAGAAAAAAGCAGATAAAATAATTTCCGACTGCTTAGGTATATAAAATGACTCCAACGATATACTAGAGTTATTTTCCGAGTGTAGAGATAATCGCACACACGTTATTCCGCCGGTTCATGTCATTAAACGTGACAAGTTGCATGTCCAAATAAAGCAGCAATGACCTCCATCAAACCGATATCGCAGATCGACTCCGGGGCCATCAAAATGGGGCGTAATAATCAAAAGGATCGTGTTTAATAAAATGCAAAGCGTTCGCGATCGCCTTGCCTTCCCGGGCGATTGTAATCAGTTCGGATGGCCAAAAGGAACAATGGTCAGTCGGAAGCCAGTCAATCAGGTATCAGGAATCGGGAATAAAGAATCAAGAATCCAGAATCAAGAATCAGGAATCCATCTTCGTCAGCCAGGCGAGGCGATTGTCTGCCGGACTTCTTGGTGGTTAACATGGCGCCTGAGTTTGTCGTTTTGGGAATTGTCAGCGGATCATCAGTCGGGATGATCGTCAATGACTTTGACGCTCTCCACTTCTTTGTCTGCCACATCCATTGTTCTTTTCAGTTTATTTTACTTTATTTTTTTTTACCCTGGCGACGGCGGTGACTGCGGCAAATGGATGTCCATGGTCGGCTCATGAAATGTCAATCAAGTCATAGAAATCGCATTGCTGATTGACTATGCGAAAGTAGGTGCTCCTCTTGGAGAATCCCAGTCCCAATCCGAGGACCAAGTCGAACTTGGGTCCACTCCAAAACAATTCAATTGAGGCAGCAAATAAATCACGTAGAACGGACTCAATGATCGTGGACCAAAGCTTTGTTTTTGTTTTTAGTTTTATTTGTATTTTTTCGCTTTGGTTTTTGTTTTTTTTTTTCGATCTTCAGGCCTGTGACAGATCTCTGGTGGGTTCTGTGGCAGGAAAAAAAATGCGCACGGTCCTGGTTCGAGGTTCTGTTTTATTTGGTTTTTGTTTTTTTTGTTGGTGCCTTTCTGTGTGCTTTTCGTTTGGGGTTTTCGTAGTAGTTATCTGGGAAGTTTTTCGAATGTCGCTAATTTGACGACTGCACGATTGCATCAAGTCGCCGGCGAGCACAGGACGTCTTCAGTCTGGACGAACTCCCGCCGATGCATTTACAGATAAGCTCAATTTCGTTTTTGCTGACACTTTACCGGCGGGCCGAACGGAGCATTGCCGGGATTCACGTTTTCGAGACATGTCGCCGATTTCGGATGGCACAAAAATAAAAATTCCAGTCCCCAGTCACGGAGCTAAACACGCTAAAGTCTCTCTTAGCCCGAAACTCCTTAATGGTCATAACCGTTTTCTCGATGGGTTTGAACTATAAACGGCATTGGTCATAACTGCCCATATATATTTTTAATGGCAAGATCACTGTTGACATTCAATTAAGGTTTTTGGTTTGCTGAAGGGTATGTGCTATTCGGCTTGGCTCAAATCGCAAATTACCAACGCAGCCTCCAGTAATTGTGAATGACAATAATTGTGGAGACAATCGGCAGTTCGGACCCGTGTAGAGGTGATTTTGGCCACATTCTGCCCAGGAGACATCCGTTGGAACGTGCAAGATGTTGGCGCCAACAGCGCCACCCAATAATGCCAGCGAGATAATAATAAAGACGAATTCCAGAGACTGAATGGTCCGAGTGCAATCGCCACTTCGGATGAGATAGCAGTTAAAGACCATTTACGAGTGGACAGTTACACATGTGCTCAGTGGCACTGATAGTTTTTCGGCTTTTAACATAATTCTTTCTATTATTTTGGTCAGTTTATGAAAAAATAAATGATTAAACAAGGGTTAAGTATACTTGACAAATCAAATAATCAATAAATTAGTTTATTCTGACATATATAAGTGAAAAAAACATTTTATAAAATGAGTATGGTTTTATTTGTTAAAGATGCATGCCAATTTCAATTTTTAAGAAGGCAGTTACAGCTAAATTTACTGCCTTATATTATTTAAAAACAAAATAGACAATACCTGCAATCTAATCTGAAAGCAAAAAGGAACTAATCCCCGCCAACTAGCAGTGAAAGCTCATGACCCAAATCAGCGTGCGACTTCAAAGACGATTTACGACAACGACAATTAAATGGGTTTTTATGCCCGAGTGTATCACCTCCGAGTGATGGCCGGATGACACGACTGCCACTGCCCTTTCCCAGAAGGGAAATCCTTTCGCATGTCAACTGACAATATTTCCACCATTCGCCGGCGACACTGGGTGAACTCTAAACTGCAGAATAACTAAATATAAAGCCGCCGTTCAGGGAAATATTTTGATGACATTTATGCGTTCACGTCCACTGACGGCAGCGACGACACAGAGCTCTAATTAAATTTAATAGCTGCGCAGCGACATAAAATTGAGCCACCAACGTGGCAGACGTCGTAAACACATTTGATTTGATTTCTGGAAAGGCTTCACTCATTTGACAGCCGCAGAGCCGTTTTCGCCGGTGTTTGCTGCTCGGATTGTTGATTGAATTGTCACCTCAATTTAATGGCACTCATGGAAAGTATCTTTCACACAGGCCGCCGTTTGGTTTGATGTTCTCCATCCAAAGGGGAATCATATGCCACTTCTTGGCCAGGGCGCCACCAACGCCGCTGACACACTATACATAGGCACTACTATATTATTGGAGTGCAGTTTTGAGTGCGCCGCAGGGACTGTCAAAGGTGTCAGACGTTTTATGGCCTTTGCGGACGACCTGTTGAAAAGTTCATGGTCACGATGCGAGGAGAGTTCCCAGACGGACTTTGAAGATTGTCCTTAGATCTTGGGCGTTAAATGGCACCTTATGCGATTTGCACTGGTATTATTCAATTAAAAGATGACATAAATGTGAAGAATAAACATACCAATTGTCTAATAAAAATGAGAGCAGTAAAACTCTGTATGATCTTATTATAATAAAAGCTAATATTAGACGATTTACTTAAGTACTTTTTTAATTCAAAATAATGTTTTGGAATCTAATTAAATTTAAGCCTGGTTTTGAAATGTATTCTTAACAAAATTAATTAAAGTTAATAGTAACCAAACCCATTTTTTACATTTAGATACCATGGAGTTAAAAAACATTGTTAAATACATTAAAATTATGTATTCTTAAAAAAATGAGATAAAGTTATTTGTAACCCATCACATTTAAATTCCTTTGAGTTTCAACTGTTACATAGATTAAATAAAAAGCAGAATACAAAATTTTATAATCAATTCATAAGTCAACTGATTCTGGTAGCCATTAAAAATCTAGGAGTTTAGATAACTGAAGCTAGTTGCTCCCGAATGCTTTACAAATAGTGAAATGTTAGAGAAAGTTATTTTTTTTTAGAGAAGTTATTGTTTTTATATATTTTGTTATTTTAGTAGGTACTCAAAATTCCTGTATGTGTTTTAATAGCCAAACAAATTATTGCGGAACACAGTCTGAAATGTGTCCGTACTCAAATATGGGCTTGTCCAGCCGCTTGAGGTTGTTTGTATCCCAAGTTTAATTAAATTTCTGGCATACGACATCAGCAATCAAGCACTGGCAACATGGCACCGGCATTGGCATCGGCATGGGCATGGGCATCGGCATCGGCATGGCCATGGGTATCGGCATTGGCACCGTCACCATTGCCGCCGCACCATGGGTTAGATGCACAGTCATGGACATGACTCTGTGTAAACGGACATGCACATTTGAATTCGGTTAAATAGTCCACCTGGGCATGCCATCCAAAAGGCCACATCCACATCCACAGCCAATCCAGAGTGCCTAATGTTTTCGGATCTGGAATGGCATGAGTTGATGGAATGCCCTTGTCCGGGCATAAAAGCCACATATAGTACACATATCAGTATGTGCATATATTCAAAACGCCAGTCGCTGCTAATATGTAGTAGCGGCTTATAAAATGTTACAAGTTTTGTATTAATTAAAAACTTCGGCTCGTGTGTACTTTTACCGAGTTATATATATGTATATATTTTTTTTGTTCCCCGCCGCAGCAGCTCCTTTGCCATTCAGGTGTTTCTGTGTGCCAGGGTGTGTGTGTGTGTGGGTTGGACTTTCCCCATTTTGAGCGCGGGTTTGTCTATTGTTTCCAGTCCGTCCGATTTTGGTCGGGCGTTGGGACCGCCCCAAATAGACAAGCATGCACCGTTTTGCAATTTAAGCTTGTCGACGTTGTTGCGCTGGTGCCGTGTTGTTGCCGGTGTGCTCTTGGTGTTGCTGGCGGGTTTACCTCCTCCAGTCAGTTCCCTTCCCTTCCCTCCTGTCCTTCATCCGGCTAACCGTGCATCCACTCCGTCCATCCATCCATCAACGTGTTTGACCTAGCCGGCAATTCGGTTTGACATGCGGGTAAATTGAATTTTCCTTGTTTCGCATTTGTTTCGACTTGTTTCTTTTTTGATTTTGGCCCGTTGTACGAATTACTTATTCAAATTAAAAATATTTTTTTTCACCCTACCGCCGCCGATGACTGGGGAATATTTATTTGGAGTTTCTCCACAATTCTGGCCCGTTTATATACATACGCGTACATATGTAAATGGTCGGCATGTGAGTCCGGACATTGTACATAATCCTGTTAGCATACAAGTGTAACTGAATCTATCTGCATAACTTTGGGGCTCCGGGCAGATTTCACTTAGAATATATTCCAGTTGGTTTAAAATACTTTTTTGGAAACAAGAGTTAGAAAGTAGAATTTGTTCTTATTTGACATTAGTCTTTCGGAGACATAAACTTTTCCTAGGTATAGGAGTTGTAATTTCCTTAATTTGTACAATTAGAAGTTTTAATCTTACAAGATATAGCATTTTTAAAATACTTTTAATTATTTAGAAGAGTTTTTTTTGTCTTGGTTTTTTTCCAGATTTAAAGTTGAATTGTGGTTTCACAAGCGTTTATAAAACAGATTCGTGGATATTGGACGCATATCATATCTTATTTTATAACACCACCTAAAAATCATGAACATTCCCAGTTATAATTGTCACATTAGTTAATTTAATGCACCATTAGAAACTAATTGCACTAAATTGTCTAATGATAAACTGCGAGTGAACATTTTAGTGCTCAGAAGATAAATACAGTTTTTTCGGCCATTCACATCTGCAAACGAGCAAAAGACAGATTTTGTATTCGGTGCCCCCCGAAGGAACTTGAGGCATTAGGTTAAGTGGCAATCGCGGTCTGATTTATGGCTATTTCCGTCTCGTTGCGATTTCAGTGATTCAAGGAATTGGAAGCGCCGCAAATGAGCTGCCAGTTGGCAGTTGCTCATCCAATGGCCTCCGGGGTGCTGGTGCTATGGTGCTGTGGTGCTGGCTCATTAATTGATTGCACTTATGGCCCTCAAGATTTGCAAGCGCATTCGTACATGTACGCGTATGCAGAGTGCGGAATTCATTATTTCCGGGAACAGTGCATTTGTACGGCAATTAGTCCGCTCGCGAACATAATATACCACGCCTTCGCCGCAGACCCGGGCCCTGGGGCCCATGTTCCTCTGCGGACGGCATAAATCATCTTGCAACGGGGCCGACGCCCCAGTATCAGGGTTTTGGATATATGGCATATATGGGACATAAATACCCGGGGCCGTACAAAACTCCGAAAACGCTGTCTAATTGAGAGGCACCACAGCAACGGCAACCGCCAGCAAATCTGGCGGATCGTATTGAGTTCTCACACTGAGCCCGCACGAATCCCAATCCCAATCTCGAGATGTCGCGAGCGGAGCCATTTTTCCATGTCTCATTTGCGGCGACCCCTCGAGAATTGGGACTCGCTCTTTCCCCAATTTGAGTGGGGTCACACGCATGTCATAAATAAATGTAAAAAACTGGTCTAGGGGTGATGGACCAGGGAATACCCAATCCTTAAGTTAGAGATATTTAAATCAACAGTTACAAGAATGGGTTACCTTATCTAATTACTATAATGCACATTTAAAGATATAATTGAATGTTAATTATTTAAGTAGACCGACTTTTGTGGAGGTCGTAAGAAATTCCAGCCTATTTTAATCTGCATTTTTCTAGTCTCAATATACCCTAAACTAAATCTATAAATATTCTAGTAATAAGAAATTTAGCTCTTGTGTTTTTTTTATTTATGATCCTTTAATACAAAATTTTCCAACGCAATAACTCACGTAAAATGCATTCAGACATTGTGTAAAAACATTTTTGATTACCAACAATTAACAATTCCTAAAATAAGTCTAGGTAATAATTTTAAAAACACCTTTTTGGGGTGAAGATTTTTAAAATGCGAATAAATCAAAGATGCTTGAGGTAAGAATGATTATATTAAATCATTAAGTGTTGAAATTGATTTTATAAAAAAGAAAATCTAAACTATATGAATAGTAAAAAACTAATAATACTACATTGCTTTGTCAAAAGTAAAAATTTTAGAAATTAGATTAAACAGGAAAATTAATTACAAAAAGGTAGATAAAGCCAATACACAGAGTAATTACATAGAAAATATTCAATGAAAAATGGAATGGCAACCAAAAAACAACAGACAATCCTTTGACCTATTAACTTTAATTCTTAATTTATCAACTTTAAACTGTTAATTAAGCAAATCGGGTAAACAAATATTTAATGCCCGTTTTTTTTTATTCTTAAAGTCGTTTGATTCCAAATTATGCAAATTTGTCGGATTTCACAATTGTGCAGTAGCAAATGATTGTGGAAACCAACAGTGCGAAAAAATGGAAATTGCATGTATTGTGTCTGTCGCTTCGAGACACTCCTCTCCCCCTCACCCACTCATCCCGATTCTGTTCGAGATCAGTCGTCAGTGGTTGCCCAATGGCAGTCCATATATCTACGCCTATATCTAAATATATATATATATATGTCTATGGCCGACTCGTCGTCCGGCCTATGTCGGTCGGAGTCGCGCTCACGCCCACTTCTTAACATGCGCTACAAGTGCTAAAAATGCTGAAAACATATTTCACAATTAATTGTCGCCTCGGCTGGCGTTGTTGCTTTTCGTTCGCTATGCGACAAACGCCCCCCGTGCCACGCCCCGTTTGGCCGGTCCCCCGGTTGTCGTTATTATATTTTCCTCGCATTTTTAAGTGTTGTTCGACATGGCAAAAACAACGCGTTGCTGCTTAATTTGTCGTAATTAATGCTTATGAATAGTTTGTACTTGTCGCATTTGTTAGAGGAGCGTGGGTGGAAAGTGGCTGGCAAATCAAAGAGTGGCTTACCTGCAGCTTAACCAGTTCCGGGTACTCGCTGGCCATCTTGGCCAGCTCCTGGTAATTAGCCTTGGCCATCGAGACGATCCACTCCTTCGCCTTGGGATGCGCCAGCGTAACCTCGGGCGAATCCTTCTCCTCGATTAATTGCTGAAAGCATAAGAGGAGCGCCCGGAGGGGCATAAATTAATTATGCATGTTTCTGCCACTTTGTCTACGACTTGGCGGGGGCGGGAAACAGAAACAGAAACAAAAACAAAAAAAACCTAAACCAAAACCAAAACGTAAAACATCAGCACGAAGCGGGAATAAAACATAGAAAGCCCATTGAGAGCATTAACGCCAACACAGTTGTCGCCTCCCGGAATATACGATTCTAATTTACCCACTCGCACACGGGTAACATTGCCCCACAATCCCTGTGTGTGGCATCCGATGGATGTGCATATGGATATGGTTATGGAACGGACGGGGTTGGGGTGCACTTTCAAAAATATCTAGTATTTCGTAATTAGATCAAGCACGAACAAGACTTTAAGTGGGACTAGAGAGATATGGCTACCGAAAGTAAAAATTCAGTAAAAGCACTAACTTAAATATTTAAAATAGCTTCAGCTAAAGGAATAAAGCTTATAGTAAACAAACCAATAGTTTTGAGTAGCCAGAAAAGCATCGATTGTATTTACACAAATATCTTTTATTTGGAAGGAGTTAATAAAAAAACTTAATAGTCTTGCAGCTTAAGATTAGCTTATAATGTTCAAAACTTACGGCAAAAGCATTCGTCAGTACTTAGTTTTTGCGGAAAACCACTGCTTATGTTGAAATTAAAGGAAGGTTGAATTTTTATTCGACTATTCTAAAAACCATACTTCCAAGTTTTAAAAACCCTACAAAAATGTACAGTTTAATAAATACTATTTATAATACAATAATATTATTTAATAAAAAAAGTTGTATTTTCATGCTTCGAACTTGATTTGAAAGCCAAATTAAGAATTAAATAGAAAACCGTTAAACGTGCCTTTAAAAAAGAATATGTTTTTTTTAATAACTTACATAGCAATTTTGCATATAAGCAATACTTTTCTAGTAGTTCAACATTCATTCAGTGTTTTTCCGAGTGTTAACTTGGGATGCTCATAAGATTGGGGATGGGGATGGAATTGGGATGTGTGTGTTGTTGCGAGGGTGCAGACACGGGCGCAAAAGCTGGATGGTAATTATGCTCACGCATTCGACGGCGCCATCGCCATGTTCCTCCACTAATTATGAAGGTAATAATTTTTATTTATTAGGCGCGTGCTTAAGGCAGAAAGTGCGATGGGTTTTTCTTTTGCTCTTGAGGATCTCCCGCTAAAAGAAAGTAGCTGTGCGTAGCGTTGCGTTGTTTTTTTGGTTCGGTGATTTACAGAGTTTTTTAGGCTAAGAGGCGGGGCGGACACACACCCGCAAACTCGGCTGCTGATAATGAGCCCTCTAATGATTGAGGGGATGGGTATGGGTATATGGATGGGGATGGGGTTTCCGCGGGGCAGGGGTTTCCCAAACACATGTGCCCGCGACAATAAGAACAGCAGCCGACATGTGTGCCTCATATTTACGAGCGCGCAACACATTTTCGGCAACTAATTATCCATTCGCGTAATGTTCGCGGGCCAAACAAGCTGTGGAATCCTCGGAATCCCCGGCCTTAGCTTCACCTGAACAACAACATCACCCACTCTAGGCCTTTTATTATCCAAGCCTAACATTACATAGCTAATAAATACAACGACATTTGAATGCCGCATTTAGCCGCAGGATGCGCAGAACGCGTGCCAGGACCTCATCCTCATGCTCTCTTCTATTTACACGCCACTTGACTCCTGGAGAGCTCACGTTTTTCCAATTACAGCCACGGGCTGGTGGCAAACGCACATTCTGTCCAATTTCCCAGGTAAAAGGGGCAGTCGCCATTTGCAAATGCCGAGCATTTTGGGCAACGAGCATTATGGGCTTTCTAGAAGTCGAAGCGGGGATTTGGAATTGAATTCGGATTCTGATTCGGGCATTCGAGCAAGCGAGGCAAAAGGCGTAACACAGGGACAGAAACAGCAGCAGAACATCACAAAACAGTGAAAACATTGCGACGCAGGGCCCCTGGCAAAGTGGCCATGTCAATGCTAAACAAAAGATCCCAGCCCAAAACAGAACCCCATTGAACAGAAACCACACCGAACCGTACTGAAATGAACCGCCCACCACACTTCCAAAAATAGGTATCACAAGCTTAACCTTAACTTGAATCAATCAATAGTTGCATATCAAGATATCAAGTTTAAATAGAAACATATTTAGGCGCACATTTTAGTTTTTGCATTAAATTAGCCATTTTGACCCTCTTAGTTTTTATCTTAAGCAAAATATAAGATGGATTAGTTGATATTCAAAATGGCTGTAAAATCATCCTTAAACATAACCTGCTTAAAAGCTAAGCTTAGACAAACTTCCGTACATTTTTCACATTGAGTTTTGAAAACTAAATGATTTTTTCAGGAGCAATTTTTTTGAGAGGACTTAATTGCCTACATATTTGTGCTGGTTTCTTTTTCAAATGGTTACCTTTTAGTACTAATGATGTACATTTTTTCAACTGTAGCCACCCACCCTCAAGGCTCCCCCATTCCGATGGTATGTTGCTTTTTTATGGCTTTGGCACAACCAACAGGGAGAAGACAACAAACAAAAAAAAAAAAATAAATAAAAAAAAGGCAAAACCAAGAGCAACTCGGACTGGAACTCTGACTCGAACTCCAACTTGGAATCCGGACAGGGATGTCACGGGGGTTGAGCACCGGTTGCCCTTGCCTATCGCAAACCAAGCCCACCACTCATCCTCCCCAATCGCTTGTTTGTTGGCCAGTTTTCTTATGTCCCGTGTCCCTTTATGCCCGATATTATATCACACAGCTGGCCGTTGTCCTTTGCCAGGATGTGGCACTCGCACTGGCCATGGGTCCTGGGTTCTGGGCCCTGGGATACTAGGATCGGGGGATATGGGACCTGGGATCGGGAATCGGGGTCTGGGCCATGTCCCTTCAGTGTTTACGTTGGCCCGGCGAGTCTTACCTTTGGACCGATGCCACAAAATGGTCGTGTTTGCCATTTCCAAGGTCCGGGGATTCGACTCCGTCCGTTTTTGTCAAACGGGAGGTGTGTGTGTGTGTGCGCGCACTGTGGACTCCAGTTTGTCCGACGAACGGGTGGAAATTGTTGCTGTTGTAAATTTAACCGCTTCGGGACACAGTCCGTTGTTGTTTAACAGCAATAACAACTTTTGGTTTGTTTCCTTACATTTTTAATTGGGTCCTTTGTGGCTGGCATGGCCGTGATGAGAATAGCTTTGCCTAACTAATTTCTATTGCTGCTTATTGGCTATGTTAACATGTTTCACCAACTTGTTTTATGCAAAGGGTTTCGCCACGGGTTCGTTTGGTCTGTCCCTGCCACGCCCCTCGATCCCAGGATGCCTGAACCCGCCCCCGTCTCCGACCCCATTTCGATGTGGGTCGGATGGCAGTTTTATATGCATTCAGGGACACGAGAGGTGCCTCCTATTTTAATAAGAATATATGCGGTCTGTTTGATGCTGCATTCTACTTTTGGGCAGGGATTTGCTTTAAAGGATATTTGTGATGCCAGGGGGTTTAAATTAGAGTCACAGAACATTAACGAAACTATTGCTTTAGTTTTTGTTTGCCAACGGAAACTTGAAAAGGAATTTAATTTAATGGTCTTAATGCTTTAAACCAAAACTGTTGGATTGTTTTTCTTTATTTTAATTGTGCCGAATTTTTTTGATATCTAACGATTTTAAATAATAAATTTGACTCATTTCAGTTTTGATTAAACCTTCAACCTGAAAATAGTTTTGAATATTAACACTTCAAGCTTGAACCCATCATTTTTGTTATTTCCCGTTAACCTTCCAAATTTCATTAATCAAAAATGGTTAAAAACTCATGTTATTATACTTCTATCAATATTAGTTATTTAAATAAAAAAAAAAACCATTTTAAATCCGCTTGTTGTTTTGGGTCGTAAATTAATCAATCCTTTTCCATCGCACAACGGTGCTGAGTGAGCGTACAAAATGCAAAATCATCGGGCTAATTAAAAACGATCGAAACGAATTTAATTGATCAGCTAGACGAGACTCCAGATCCCACAGTTACAGTTGCGACGCCAAAATTTCACGGTTCGTCATGATGGATCTACTCCACTTGCTCCCCAGTTTTTTGGTCACGCCAGGAAAAATCCCATGAATTAGAATCCCTCCTCGAAATTCCTATGAACATGATGCGCCACTTTCTTTTCGATTTGCGATGATTAGTTATTTCTTTTGATGAACAAAAAACGAGCATCCATCAAACCTATCCCAATATTGTTTACAACTGAATTTTAATAATTGCGTGAAGACGGTTGGCGCCATCCGAAATGATGGTGAGTCTTGTTAGCGAATCAATTTGTTAACAAGCTGTAACCGCTTACAACGATATGGATACTTTCTTTATCCTCAATGGTCTAAATAACAGCTTTCAACTCGATCAGTATCAAGTGAATAATAACCCTTCTTTTTACTGTATTCATGTTGCAGACAAATTAATAATGACTTGTGAAAAAGGGCAATGAGCTTATGCAAACTAATTCACGTGAATTCATTCATTTAAATTAACTATTCAAATTTTCTATGTAGCACGCAATGTATTCATTAAATTCTTCTCTTTTAAAAAATGTTTTCTATTATAGAATTTAATCACAAAATGTAAGCCTAGAAATGTTAGCTACTAAAAAGCAATTCGGTTATCTTTATTTAAAACGGTCTCCACTTAAAAAGTAATGTTTAACACAAGAGGAGTAAAACTAATTTACCATCCCTCTCAACAACCATATTCCACGCTGCTTCACGAGGCTAGTAAAAAATCCCCCATTGCTTTCATTTAATTTAGACTTAATTTCTGTATTTTTAATTTCTATACTCAAAAATGGGATGTGTAAGTCCGGAAACATGAAATACGTGAGAAAATCGAAGTTGCGGCAGTGATGCTTTGAAACAGATTCCAATATAAGGACGAGTTTGATTTTTCCATGTCCGAACGTCTGTACAAATAGGCACTTAAGTTCGCTTCCCGATGTTTTAGTGGGATTTTATAGCATCTGACGTGCCGTTGACAATCTCAGTTTGACGTACATCCACTGCTGCGGAGCATCTTCCTCTAAACATGATGCAAAGGGATGGGATGGGACCATCCGTCTCGCAGACAGATTCTGATGATTTATGCACTGGGGATATTCGTTTTCAACTCTAAATTGCGTGATTGACAGGCCTAAGTGGATGACAGTTGTTTGACAATTCGGCCCGATTGCTCTACTATAGCTTGTAACATTAACTAAGAAACGATTTTTCAGTAACGCTTGACAAATTCCACTGCCACATGCTCCCGAGATTGATATTTCTAAATTAGAATCTTGAAATGGACACGCTACAAATTATATAAGTATGTGCAGACAGTTGGGTGGATTTCTTTGAAGTGTTGAAGTTCTATTTTGCTATATACTTTAGTAGGTCTCATATTATGGTATAGAAACTTTGTATTCTTCACACTAAAAACTATTTTTGAAAAATGTTCAAAAAAAATGTTTAAATGGCCAACAAAATAATTTTAATTTTATAAAAAAAATCAATGTAGTACAAAGTAATGATTTTATTTTCCTAAATCCATTCTTTTTGAATTTTTTCCGAGTGCCAGCCTGGCATGCATGCATTTATTGGCCGGCAAATTTCCCACGTAACTCATTCTTTGCTTGTCCCCCATGTGTACGTACACATAATAGGCTTTTGGGGTATCAAAAAAATAAAAATAAAAGCAAACATGGCAGAAAAACAGCTTGCAGAGCAAACGCCTGGACAAAGTGCCGGCGAGAAGTGTCGTCGTGGCCAGTTGATGGCACAAAGTTACTAAACACATCGGACGCGGGAATCGAATTCGGAATCGGAGTACATGTGTCCGCATGTAAGTACACATGTCGGGCATCAGCTCTCCAGCTATCCAGTTCTCCAGCTCTCGAATGCGCCGCGACAAAGCCGGGACAGAGAGAAACGGACAGAAAAGCGAACGGAACGATGCAGGCGCATGTAGTTTTATGAGACTTACATTTATATTGTCCACTAATAAAATTAATGGATTTATTCAATTCTGGCTGTGCTGGTGGCAATTCGTGACAAGGCTCTGGGAACTGACAGACAGTTGGGTGACCGGCTAGCTTAGTTCGAGCCAAGCAGACAGGCAGGCAGGCAGGCACTCCGCCAGCAGTTCCACTTGAGGTGGCCCAAAGCCTGGGACAGCCACTGATGCATTGACAATAATTGCTCGGGGTTTCAAGGGCCCTTAGATCTAATCTGACCCTGATTTGTAGCGGAATAACAGCAAGTACTTTTATGCCATTCAGTCATAGGCAGTGATGGCCAAGGTACTACTTTTTTAATCCAAATGCACAGGCTAGAACACTAAGGAAAATTTATAAATAAGTATGAGAAGAATCTTTCTCATGTGCTGTTAAAAAATGAACAAAACGTTCTTGGCAGCTTAAAATCCAATCGTTAAAGTTTAAATTTTGTTATCCGAAAGTGAAATTTAAAAACATATTTATATACTTATTTTTAGAAGAAAAAATTATCGGTACCAGCACACAGTAAGACATCTGTTTTAACACTATGTTCTACTGTTCTTTGTTAACAAACATGTATTAGGTTTGATATCAAATTAATTTGTTATCAAATTCTTCTGGAATTTGCGAGCTATGCTTGAGAACAAAGGCCAACTAAAATCTTTGGCTAAAGTAGTTTACTTTGTCCTTACTAAGAATAAAGAGCTAGTTATGTGAAGGTACATGTTTAGCTATTTCCTCAATCTCTGAAAACTTCTTATGGAAATATTCCCAACTGTGATAATTAATCACAACTAAACCCATGCAAAAAACGTCGCATATTTGGATTGTCTTCGAGCGAATCTTCCCACTGACACACAGGAAATGGAACAAATTGTGGCACCGCTGGGAGGGAAGGGCTCTCTAAAGTCACCCGCACCCGCACCGCACTCCAACCAAAACCCTCGCCCGCATCATGGGTAATGCCACTTTTAACCGGTTTTTAGTCACTCACCTTCTCTGGCTTCTTCTTGGCTGGTGGCGATATGATTTTAGCCTCTTCTTCGGATGCCATCCGGTTGAACTTGCGCGTGGCCTCCTTCACGCTGATGGGATTCTCGGCCGCATCGCCCACGGCAATGGGTTTGGAATCGTCTTCGCTGGACTTCTCCGGCTTTTCGTTGGGGTTGGAGTCCGTGGAGGCCTCGGAGGAGAAGGAGAATCGCGGTATGTTCTCCTTGTTGTCGGTCACATCGATGGAGTTGGATCGAGAGGGTTTCTGCTCCGGATCCTCTGACTTGACCGACGGTTGCTTCTCCAGACGGGCGGGCTCGATGCGCTTTATGGCAGCTGCGAACTCATCCACGCAATCCTGGTAGTTCTCCTGGTGCTCCTTGCTAATGGAGACTGCACCTCCGGGCGGGGAGGTGACCATGGGAGGGGGCTTGTAAGGCGGTGGCTGCCTCATGGGGGAGTCAAAGTTCAGGGATCCCCCGCCCGGACTCGAGGGCTCCGGATTACTGGATGCGGCGGCCACCGCGCGCTCCACAACTTCCTCTGTGGGACATTCGTTCACATATTTCTTACGCAGTATCAGAAACTTCTGATTGTTCTCGTTTTTTATCGTGGAGAGCAGCGTAACATAGGTCTTGAAACGCTTGCGAGCCTCATCTAGAATTATTGATAAAAACATGTACATACATATTTCACAATCCCATTTTCAAGACTTTTCTGCGATTCAACAGGTCAAAAAAACAAACAAATGACTCACTTTGCGACTGCGGGTGCGTGAGGAATTTCTTGAAGTGCTTCACCAACGCGTGATTTGTCACCTTGCACTCGTTGGCCAACATGTAATTCCGGATCTCCGCAATGGATAACTCCTTCGGCAGCTCCATTGCACTTTAAAATTCACTTTAAAACACTTTTAAACGCGACAAATAAAAAAACACAACAAACAAAAACATTCGACCAGGGCACTGAGCGCACTGCGATTTTGTTGCATCCCTGGCGCCTTGCGGAAAAAAGCTCGCTGATTTAGCTGGCTGACTTAACTCTGGTTGGCATGAAACCCGCTAGCTGTCATCATTTATTCGTAATTTAATTGAATTGGTTTTAGGAGGTAATACTTAATGAAAAGATAATTTACAAAAAACACTTTATAATAACAAAATGGTAAACAAACATTTTGAAAACATTTATGAGCATGAAAACATAATTATAAAGAAAAATTCAAATTAAATTTATAGATTTTGATACTACTTAAACAATATTATAATAAAATTGTAAGATAGGGTGGGATCTCGTAAAGAACAAAAATAATACAAAAAAACATTTTGTTGGCGTTTTTTACTTTTTTAAACTAAATGGTGGATATGTTTGATTAAAAATTTGAAATCTTCATTATTTCTTACAGTTTAAATTTTATATTCCGAATTATGTATGACGTAAAAATATTATTAATTTAATTTTGTTAATGAATTTTGTGTTGTGTTATCCTAACAGATATACAGTATATGAAAGGTTTATAATCAATTATGAAATCCCGCTGGCATGCTAACTTGTAAATCAAAGTGGGAGTTAATTTGCATAAAATTCAATTCCACTTGAAGCCGTCTGTTTCGAGTAGCTTTCGCAATGCAAAAGAATTGTTTAAAACAGCTCCGAATTAAATCCTGAGACATTGCCAAATGGAAATTTAGGAGGCGGAGCAGGCGAAATATAACCCCTGCCTTCGAAAACGGGGAGTTAACTTTGGCAGCAAGTGTGCAATTCCTGTATGTGGGCCATAGAGTGGAGTTGATTTCCTTCTCAATTGGCCAAATGGTTTGGGCCCTGTATGTGTGGCAATTTGTTGAATCGACGTCATTTATCATCCGCACGGAGAGTTCTCGTTCTCTAGCCGAAAGGAAGCCACAGCCGATGACAGTGACAATGGCGCATCTGGATACACAGATTGGGATTGTATCTTTCACTTGCATTTCAAGATGCAAATGTCAAGACGTGTTGTACTCTGCGAGCCGTTTTCCCCTCTGGGATTTCCCCACAACCAGAATCCATTCTCGAAGGCGCAGATGCGCACTAATTTGTATGCCCGCACTCTTTGGATTCGTTTGCGGATGGATAAATGTACCTTGTGGGCAGGAGGAAGCGTGCTCGACTCATAAATGTGACTAAATAAATGAAACTTATTTATCATTTTATTTGGGGATAAAGATAACATATAACGGGCTGATTGTCAGTTTATATTTAAGCTATTTTAAAGCTAATTACTAGTCAATAATTATTTGAACATAATTGAATTGAATTTCTTTTTCTTTAATAATAATATATGGTAGCCAGCAAATTTGTCACTTTTATGCCCTTTTGTTGTAGAACCAAAAATACCAGTAAAGTATAAAAATCGTATTAATTCAAAATTGTAACTATATATATTTTGGAACCACTATAAAATAAGGTTGATTGAATAAAACTAATTTTTAAATAAAAGATAGTTCCTCCACGTTTGATTCCTCTTCCATTTAATTCCCATCAAGGACTTTAATTAACTAAGTGCCATTTTCGACGGGCACAACTAAAAACATTCCAATCTCAAAGTAAGTGAGAAACGGCTCGTCAGTGCGATTAGAGCAATGTTCGGCATTTGCAGCCGGATTATGCAATTGTCACCGATTGCGTCGCAAAGTGGCGCCTGATAAGCGTCGTAAATTAAATTATATGCCGTATGCGAGTATCTGTATCTGTATCTGGAGGCAGTTTTCCCAGCGAATGCCACCTCGGCACGACAAGAGAACGTCTGGCCAGGACGGGAGTCACATTTTGTGATCTGGGGGAGTTGGCATTGGTGCGGGCGAGGATTGGCAGCAGCCATCTTGTAGCTGTGGATGCTGGTGTATCCCTCAGATACTTCTCCCCCTTCCCCTTACCCTCCCCCCTTCATTTGGAAACCCCACTTTTTGTACACCGGTTGGCGTCAGTGGCGAATGCTGCAGACAGCGATCGACGGCGAACGATCCTCGATAGTTGCAACTTGCAACTTGCAGCGTTTGTCTTGTCTCGAGGATGGGGAATTGGTATTGGTACTGGTACTGGTACTGGATGGTATGTTTTAGGATGCTATGGTTGCTATAAGATCGAATGAGCTGCTGCTGCGGCATAATTGGCAATTGGGGAATGGCAACGGGAGTGGAAATAGCAATGGCAGGGGGAATGGATTGGGCTGTGGATTGGAAATGGGATTGGGAATGGGAATGGGCCTGAGAATGGCACTGGGCAAGTGAGCTCTTATGACTTTTTTGCCATTAGGCAGTTGCACTTCAAAAATTAGAACACAATTAAGACACACAATAATAGTTAATATTAAGTATCAACTAAAAATATAAAAAAGTAAGGGTACCGTATTAAAAAAAAAATACTTAGAGATTAAATTTTAAACGTTTTAATTGCGACAACAATATTGGAAAAAGCGTACAAAAACGAAAGTAAGTTAGCGAATTAAGAGACAACATATGATACTCATATAGTTGATTCTTTTTCTCTATCAATGTTGAACTAATGATTAGCAATTCATCCTAACAGTTTAAAGATTTCTTAAAGAAACCCCTTGAAGTTGAAAGCACTGTGATGTAAAACTTTTTTTGTGAGGTTTTTGTTGGTCCGTTAAATGTTTCGAGTGTGCCAACTAACTCCGGCTGTCTATCTGGCCCAGTCACATCGAAGTCGTGGCCGGACAGAGTTTGTTTCTGTGTTCGGCCAAGCCAAGATTCCCTCATTTCTAACCTGCGATTCGGCTTTATTTATTTCAGCTATCCTCGTCTCCTCCTTTCCTGCTTTCCTCTTGACCCCTGGAGAGTGGCGCCTAAAATTACACGAGGCCTTGGCTGTCACCGCGAATTGCTCAAGCTGGCGGAGAATCGGAGATTTATTGTGACCGGGAATCGGTCGAATTGGATTGGATTGGCTTGTTCGAAAAGTCAAACGGCTGGATAGCCGTAATGCTGAGCAGATGTCAGCGGTTCCACGCAATCCTGGGCAGCCTTTTAAGTAGTCTGACAGTCATTATTGAACCATTACCAAATGAGCAGTGCGCATTATAAATGAGCACATAAAACATAAACGTTGTCGCCGTTGCCGAGAGCCGATTACTGCAATTTAACACCCCCACTTGGCCAGGCCCTCATCCCCTGGTTTTTGGAAGTACCAAAGTATCACGTCAACTTCAGATCGTCATATGTTGCTATTTCCGACGGGGAGCTCGGGAATTTGCTCATATGCCATATAAAGCAGAGTAGAGTGCTTCGATTTCGGTGGTGTTGGCTGCGAAGTGCGGTCAAATGCTTTAGCTCGCACCGGGATTTCGGCTCGTTTCGCTCGGCTTAGCCCGACTCCCAAGTGGGATTATGTCACTTCCCGGTGACATTTGCATTTTGATTGACAAACTCATTTAGCCTCTGCACTTCCTCGTCGTTCGTCCTTCGTCCTGCGTCCTTGTGTCCTTGTGTCCTTGTGCATCTGCATTTGTCCCCCTGGAACTTCCACCTTCGAGTATATTTGCCAAGCGCTTAAGAGATTTTCAATTACACTTATTTCGGGAACAATGAAACGGTATTTAAATGCTTTGATTCAAAATATTTACACTTCGGGGGTGCAGGGTGTATCAAATATAAGCTCTTAATCCTTATTAACTTGCCTATTAAGAGCATAGGGTAACGGGTTATTGGGAAATTAAAAATTGATTAAAAATTGATTCACGCACTCAAGTTGTAATATTTTAGTTTGTACCATTATTTTTTTTGCTTTACATGATTAGGTGTTCAAAAGCCACTTATAATTAAACCAAATGAGTGCATTTTAATTAAATCTTTTATTTTAATGGTTTTTAATTAATTTCCTGGTATTCCAAAAAGATTTTAATGCCTTAATGGAGGTTGCTTCTGTGTTAAAATAAGTGATTCCGATTTATGGTCCTATTTAACTATTTTTTGACATTTAATCTTAAACAATTTATTCAACGTTTGCCATATATTTGCCATATATTTTTATGTTTAACTCAAACTGGTCAAATCAAATTGTAAGTTAAATTAAAACGATAGTTGTTTAATATCCTTGTATAACATGTACGTCATTAAACTGCAGCACTATTCGTGTGGCTTACATTAATTGGACTTAACTGAAAAATATTAGCTTTTAAAGTTTCTTTTTTAATGTCTACAGCCAAAAAAGTGTCTACCAAAATACATTATTTGATACTCAAAGTAAATGGAAACTGTAAAAGGCTTTACTATTTAAGGCTTCTCTCAACCTGTCTAAAATTTTTGCAGACCTGTGGCATATGTAAATGATTGTCTATTTTGAACAGATATAAGTAAACATTTTTGTAACCATACAGTTGCATTAATCCACCCTCAATACTTGATTTCAATTGTTCATTTAATTTAACTACTATTCTTGTCCAAATTGGGACGCTGTTAAAGTCAAAAACTAAAATCAGCACACTCCGAAAGTGAATGGTACATGTGTATGAACTTATATTCCTATAAGGCAAATATTGCATAATGAGTAGAACTCAATTACGCGTGGTGTAACGGACCGATATATTCATGTGACAATTTTTAATGTTTTCTGACAACCATTAAAGTCGGGCCCGCTGAAAATGACAACAATAAACGCGCGGCAGGGAAAAGGGAAAGGTTGGCAGAGAGTGTGTGTGTGGTGCGTATCGAGTCCTGACCCTTCTTTCAGACCCGGATCCCCGGATTGCCTGCAAACCCCGTCCCTTTTTTCGAAGATCCGAACCGAACGGAACCGAACTCGACAGGCGTCAACGGCGAGTGTGTTGTGACAGTTTTTGCCGGCGAATAATAAAAATAAAAATATATTTCATTTTCCACGGGGTCCGGGGGTTTGGGTTCTGGAATCATTGCCGTTGCCATTTGCTGGCTATTTTGAAATTGATATATGCATAAACCGCAGTGACAGATGTTGCAATTAAAACGGCATAAAACGGTGGAGGAAATACCACCACCATATTTTTGCCGAATCCTTGATATATATGTGTATCCTTTATATCTTTATGTGTAGTATATATACGCCATATCGAGTGGCGTGAAAAGTGCGCGCTGTCAGCGTGACAGGCGGACAGCTCAATTGTCAAAATAGGTTTTAAGTGCCAGCAACTGATTTGTAAGTGAAGTGCACTTCTTGCCACCGATTCCAATTCGCATCCAGATCCGATCCAAGTTTCGAGACCCCAGATCCAGGACTTTCGAATCTCGACTCAGAGGGTGGTCAGTGTGGCTGCCGCAAATGGAAACGCCCCATGTGGTTGCCACTCGTCTGGTGTGTACCATCATGCTGACCCATTGATTGATTGCATTTGGCCTGGCGCTGCCACGCCCCCCGCCACCTCTACGCCCCTTCTTCCCCCCTTCTTCCGCCCGACACCCCGTTTCCCCCTTCAAGCCCGGCGATTGCAAAAGCGCCACTCGTAAAACGCGCAACACAGCAAATATTGTACTTAACACCCGGAGGGGCACTTGGCCCGGACTCTATGTTGTTGCTGTCGATGCACTGTAAAAAAATTGATGTTATTAAATTAAAACTACAACTTTTTAAAGCTTTGAGCTCATTATCAATTAAGGTTATATTACTTAAAAATTGAAGATCATTTCTTAGTTTTGCTTTTGATTTGAAAGTTTAGTTCTAGTTTCAGCCAAGACTGATTTAGTTTAAGAATTGGTTAAGGATCTGTTACTGTTACTTCTCATATACATATATTAAGGCTATATATGTATAAATTTAATAGACAAGTAGTCAGCAAATTTTTGCTTTTACCTTATTTATCTAACGAACATACAAGTGATTAAAGGTTACACTGATATGCTTTGACTATTAAGATTAGATGTATAAATTAATATATTTATTTTAAATAAAATACTTTCCAAGTAATGAATGTCTTGAAAAACACTTTAACATTTTTAAGCTTTCCCGGAAAACAAATCCATTTTCATTATAAGCCATCATAGATTTGACAAAGAGTTAATAAAACTTTATTAAACTAATCACAAGTCTTTAAGCTATTTTTATTGAATTTAGGAACAGCCGAAATTAGTTCTATATGATTTAATTTCTTTACTTTAATTAAGAAGTAAAAAACCATAGTTTTGTGATTAAATAGATACAATTAAATTGATCTGTTTGTTGCATAATTTTGGCTAAGTGTTTAGTGGCCGCTGGGCTTTGCCTTTGGCCTCGGCATGACTTGGCTTCCCTTGGAATTAATTCACATTTACGTTTGGCAGGGGCAACAGCTTTGGTCATTTGTTGCTTTGCGCTAACACGTTGCTCTCATTTTGCGCCGATGCTCGGCCGCGGTGGGTGGTGCCACCACTCCGTTTCACCACCCAACACCCACCACCCGCTACCCACACCCACTGCCCACACCCACACACCCATCAGCACCGCATGGATCGTTTCTCTTTTTTCCCTGCCCACTGAAATGCATATACATCTTGTGCGGTGCGAGGTGAGGACACGCCCAGACCTTATGGCGCAATTCCAACGTGTAAGTCGCACTTTTTCGGTTTTATAGGTTAATTTGCTTTTATTACATTATCATAAAAATAAACAAAAAACACAGTGAACAAGCTTGCCAACATACGAGAGCATCCGCGACACCCGCAAAAACATTTGAGGTTTACCTCACGGCATCGTCCACAGTGGACTCTCGCCAGAGACCATTTCCGGAATGCGTGTCCTGGGCACGCTGCGCATTAGTTCGACTCCCCGCCAGTCCTTCGTCCTGCGGGAGAATCGTAAAAAATAGATCATAAAGCGGAAGTCCAAATATGTTAGTGCGTATTAATAGCGAAACTTTTTTGCAAACTTTACGCAGCCAGCGGAAATGGCAGCACTTTTCACATGCGCATGGGTAATCAGTCGGAGATTTTCACCCACTAAACTTATGGCATTTTTAAAGAATAGTAAAAAGTTCGGCATAAATTTGTAGTAAACGGAAGAGCATCGAGCATTGAGTTATTTAAAATTTAAGGGCTTATATTTCGGAATATGAGTACAATATAAATGAATTGTAAAAGATTTTCATATGACTCGGTGGAAAACATTATTTTTAGCAAACTAAAATCACATTTAAATTTAAAAAAAATCTAAAAACGTACAGAATCATATATTCAATTTGATTGATGCAATTCGTCAAACAATGAGGTCAGCTCTTTCATGTGTTTTTGGGGTACATGTGCATGTTAAATGCAATTTAATTCCAATTAAAATGGTTTGTAAACTAGAAATGCTTGAAAGTGAAGGAAATTGGCAGAAATATTATTTTAGGTATTTCATATTTGCTGAGCTTCGACCGACGGTTTAGTGACCTATTTAAGTTTTAACAGTTTAATTTTAATTGAAATTAATTGTGTTTTGCGATCCTATAAATGTTAGTTAATTAAATGTTACAAAACCCTAATGTAGTTATATAGTTCTTAAAAAGCTTTTTTATTTTCAACAAAAATCTATTTTATTTAAACTTAGACTAAATTAATAATTGTACATTTTTAAATGGGGAACACATTTTATTAAATACCATCTTAACAATTTAATAGCTACCATATCCTCTCATTTCAATGCAGTTTAAATAAATGGAAAATTTTGAATGGCTAAAAATTAAAATGGATGATGATTGCCTTGGGAAGGATATTAATTCCTCCCAGAAATAGATTAAAATCTCGTTGATATTTCGAGAAACTGGTATTCGAGTGTGATATTTAAGCGAGAAGCGCAGGTTAGTATTTTTTATAAGCCAAATAAGGTAAGATTAATTAGCTAGGATCGATAATGGGAGTTAACTTTCTCGCAATTCAGCGATAAAGGTAATGACGGGCGATAAATACAGAGCGAGTGCAGAGGAATTCGGTGATCGTATTAACGCTTTTGTGTCACCACTTAGCCACTTGGCATTTTCAGCTGGCGATCGCCGTGGTGCCAACCCAGAATTCCCAGTTCAGAGTTTTGAAAAGTAAACAAACAAATGACTAGCCAAACAAAACAAATGGGCGTTGCCCGTGAATCAGGGGCAACAAAAAAAACACAGAGCTGTGCTGCGAGAGTTGTGAAAATTCTGGATGTGTTCCCGCACGAGTATCTTGTAGTTCCATTTCATTTTTGCTTTCTTTTGTTTGGCGACCTCGCACCTGTCCATTAAACCGGCCAGCCGAAGGCAATGGAGCCGTATGATTGGTGGTTGGGCTGCCACTTCCAGTGAGCTGCGAACACGAGTTGCTGGCGGGGAATGGATTTCAGTGAGAGGAAAATGCCACCACCACCAACACCAGCAACACCACTGCCACCACCACCAGCGATGTGAAGTGGGCGTTGCCCAATTTCCAACTTCCAGTCCGCCGGCTTTTGCTCCAAGGCGAGCGGCATTCTTTTGGGGCGGTAGCGTTGTCCCGCTCTGGCAGCAACTGCAGCGGAATGCGCCACAACAACAGCAACGGCAGGAGCAACAGCAGCAGCACCAGCAGCAGCAACACGGCCAACAGCAACATCACGACGACAGCGGCAACAGCGGCAACAGCAACGGCATTCGCAACCAGTTCGTGTTCGAACGTTATAAGGTGCACATCTGGAGGAGCGTGTGCTAATGTAACGCGCGTTTTGCCGTCGATATTTCGTCGATTTTCGTTTTTGCGAGTGTGTGTTGCCGCCGCGTTTTGCGAGTGTTGCCCCCGTTTTGGCTTAAACCAACAAAACAAAAAAAAAAGGAATAAGAAAATACAAAAAGAGTGACAGATACAGCTGCAATCCCTGAGAAACTTTTGGATATACTGCTGCATATTCCCGAGTTATTTTCGGCTGGCCGCCTCATGTCGTTGTTATTGTCCCCATTGCCGGTGACTGTGAACAGACCCAATCGAAACTGAGCCGAGTTAACCTAATAAGCACATCATTTGATGTAGCAGCGATATATATCCTCCACAAGACTGCCCTTTGAGAGAGAGAGTATCTTAAGACTAGGTCTTATAGTCGTATATAGTCGTCCAGCGAAATGGCTGCCTACACACAATTCGGATACGGAGGCTTTCCGTCGGCCTCGCAGGTGGGTCTTTAATTATAATTGCTTATAAATATTTATGGTCATTAAGTCACAAGAGATTTTATTATATAGAAAGATTCGTTTAAAAATATAAGAATTAAGAATTAATATTATTCATTCAAGCGATTCCTTTAACTGATTATGATTAGCCAATACAAATCTACAATTTCATAAACCCTTTGATGTATCCCAAAAATATAAGAAAATTCTTATTAGCAAACATAATAATAATACTCGAACTTTATAATTTTTGCTTTAATAATGTTTGCTTTCAACAATATTAAAAGGTTATCATGATTTTAAGTCAAGCGTAAAGAAATAATTTTAGGTAACAAATGATTAAGCTTAGTAATGATTACCGTTTATTTATCTTCAAAACCATATTTTTATCAAGCTTTTAAACTTAAGAATAAAGTCAAAGATATATATTTGTAAAAACCATCAACCGATAAAAGCCAACTAAAATTACATTCTTTTTTTATGTTATTAAAAGTTTGAATTGAGTACCTCTTTTTGCACAAATGTTTATTAACAATGTATTAAATTTGAGATCCTTACCACCAAGTTTCATAAGAGTATTTTCACCGTCCCAAGTCAAAGCTATCAGATCATTTGATCTTGAAGACCCACTATAGGGCAAAACCGCTCAAAGCCTTTGATTTTAGCGCTTTGTGACTTTTCGCTAAGCAGCAAAAACAGCTGCTTAAGGCAAACTTTTTCCATGTTTATGACAGTAAATTGGTAGAAGACAAAAAAACAACAATAAATCAGATGGCTGATAAATGGCCTGAGAAAAAAGCACTCCAAGGACTCGAGACTTTTTGTCAATTGCAAAAATGCACAAAAAGTGTTCGGCACTTTTAAAGCTTTCACACAGGTGCAACTATTTCGTTGTGTAAATATATTGATGGATTACTGATTTTATACAAAAATTATTAGCAAGCCAAGGGTAAAATTGATTGCGTTTTCCTAGAGATAGACCGAACTAGAGGGGAAGGTCAAGAGGCTGAGTAAAACTTTAATTTCCCAGGCCATAAATGCTTGGCATCGTCGCCGGTTTTAAGAAGACAGTGTGGTGGGGATTCCTCGGCAGAACTCTGGAGTCTCTTTCCCATTTCGGACCACACGAGTCCAATTAAGTGCAGTCGAAAACGAAAGCCAAACAAAAAAAACAGCCAGTCGTCTCGTAGGCAATCAGAAGGCCAAGACGATGGGAGGTGCCGATTGAAGCACGCTCAGGTGAAACTGTTGAAAAGTCAATAAAATTCAATTGCGGCGATCGTAAATCATAAAATTCATAACCGTAAAGTGACAGCTGAGGGCAGGCCCTGGGAATGCCTTGCTGGCTACGTGAGGAGCATCCATTGATGCTGGATGCTGATGCCAGATAGTCCGACGTCCCCAGACCAAACGATCGATGGACCAATGACTTTGGGCCCTCTCTGATCTACTTTACATTGGACCTGGAAGAGGAGGTGGCTGTGGGGACTCCTCTTCGTCCTCCAAGTGGCGCTTATAGTCTCATGCTATCAACTTGGTCATCTGGAGGTTGTCGGGGGAGGGCTCTGGTTTGGGATCGGGATCGGGATCCGGGAGCCAGGCAGCGGACCCAGAGATACAAGACGCGATTAGATCGCTGCGTTTGCGATTCACAGTAATTTCCAAAGCCACTGAAACTGGACTGGGACTCGTACTTGGGATCTGGTATTGGTCTGGCACTGGTACTGGTACTGGTTACTGGGCACACATGGCCAGCAGATCTTATCTGCGCACTGTCGCCTGCCAGTCGTCTGCAAGTCGCAACTTTTAGCCTCTCAGCCTCTCAGCCTCCCAACCTACAAATGCAACTGCCAACCGAAGACGTGGCCAATTCACATGGCCATGGCCCACTGGATGGACTGGCGCTTCCTCACCAGGCAGGAAAGGCAGGAAAGCAGGAAAGGCAGGAAAGGCAGGAATGGAGTCCTCAGTCCTCTGCCTCATGAATAATGCATTCGCTCAAGGAGCTGCGGAATCTGGCAGGCGCATAGAGCTCCCTATATGGTGTCGCCTATCAGATCAGTTGTCATAATTCTCATATTGTGGCGAGAGTCGATGGGAACGGAGAATGGAGCCTCCTTCCGATCGTTGAACATCATTCCCATACAGTCCATTCCATACCATACCCGACCATGCCGACCGAAATGTATTTGCTTTTTACTAATTAAAATCACGCGGCACAAAAAACACCTGAATCATTCATTTGTAAAATTTTGATAAATGGTTGTGCGTTTATTTTTATTCGGTTTTCGGTTTTCAGTTTTCGGTTTTTTTCCAATGATGTCCCTATATATAGTCAGCGGTCGGTCTTGGCCTCGAAATTCTATTATTTGTACGCTCCAGCATGACTCAAAATGATGTTCCTATATTAATTATGAGACGATCAAACGGCCTTCTAGTGGCTCACTCACCTGTAGACAGCCAAAAAGGATCGATCTCGCATCGATCGCGCATCTGATAATTATAAAATAATATGCATGTGATGCGTTCTTTTTTCGGGCGAATGTTCTATTGTCAGATTATGTTAATGGCGCGGAATAATTATGCGTTTTGGGGCCGTATTTAATTTCTGCCCAGGACCAGGCTCAGACCCAGGCCCAGAATTCCGCCACGGAAGCCGTGTAAGCCGGGCTGAAATTGTTGCCGAGAGATATTATGACCTTTTGCTTGGCATTCGATCAATTTGTAGCTGTTCGTCAGGCGGAGCACTCAACTTAATTATGGGTTCGCCGGTATTTTCGCCAGGCTTCAGACTTGAGACTTGAGACTTTGAAATTGAGGCAGCCAGAGTCGTCCGCTCATTTCGCAGATTGCCCGAGGTAATTTTCAGAAGCCTTCGCCAGCATGTTGCCCGACTCCATCTCCATCTCGATACCCATATCGATCGCGGATGGGTCTGTGGAGCCCAAGTCTACAGTCCTCTGCGGACCTATAGGCGTCGGCTGCCACACCCTCATTGATTTCTGGCATTTTTAAATGCCCAACCAGTCCTGGGCTTGGCGCATTTTGCATATTAATTGCCAAGTGACTGGCGCATGCCATAGGCGAAGCTCTCCGAAAAGATGGAGGACATCACTGCATCAGCACATCAGGTTGTTGCTGCCTCAGAGCCAGCACTTGAAATCGATTTGCGGGGTAATTGATCTGGCCGCCATTGCAGGCTGAGGCATATGGTGGAATCCAGTGAATCCGGCGATTGATTAAGGGAACTTAATCGCCCCGGGATTATGAATCCCAATACCGGGCAGCTTCTGCGCTTTCCTGCCGTCGGCACTGATTGTGTGTTAACACCATATTCGCTTACATGCTATCGATGCATCTTGTAATGGGCCTTCTGTCGATTTTTCGAATTAAATTCGCAATTACCCAGCGATTCAAGCCGCGGCCCCCGCTCGGATTTGGTGTCTTCAGGATGAGGAGGACTGTATGGGGTGGGCACAACAACATTGCCGGACATCAATATTTATGAAGTTTCCAGTAAGGCGGCAGTTAGCATGACTTACTCAGGTTTATGCTATAGAAAATTAGCCATTATGCATGTACGTGCGTTTCCTGTGCCGAGCTGGAGGCTTCTATTCCCAGGTTTTCAGGCAGGTTTTCATTACACATCTTCGCCGTTAAGTTGACAGCTAGTGAAGTTTGTTGTTAAAGGCAATTTCTTATAATTATGCGATCAATTCTCAATTTGTAATGAAATTGTACAAAATTAATTGATCAATGCAGACAACACTTTTTAAGAAAGGAACACATTTCCTTTTTATATAGGTATAGGTAAATTCTAGTTTAGTTTGTTGTCAACGTTAATCCTCATAATTTTACGATCACTTCTCAATTTGTAATAACATCTTATAAAATGAAAAATAATTTTTCTTTTTATGGAAAGGACGTTTTTTTGTAGACCCATTTAATGAAATTAAAACCAACAATTTGTTAATGCCCTAAAAGTTTTTTACAAAAATGTTAGTTCTAAATTATTAAGCTCGTAAAGTTAAATGTCTCTATTAAAAAAATATTTATTGGAAAGAAAATGAATTACCTAAAAAATGCGAACTGTCCAATTTTTTGAAAATGGTAGTGACATTTTTGACTGTGTTCACATATTTTAGATCCATTAACGAAATTTCTTATCATTTGAGAAGCGCAAGAAACTAATTCATTGGCGAAATGTTTGAAGATAAACACTGTCAGTTTAGGACAGCTTTTTTGTGTTCAAAAATGAAATATTTTCTTTGAAAATCACATCGATTGGAGGTTTCCAGGAAGCCCCACCTCAGCACAGTAAGTGTGGAGTCTTATCGATCTTCGTATCTCTTTAAGGTATTCAAAATGACCCTTCTGCAGCTGACGAAAAATATTTCTCGATCATCAGCCTTTGGTGTTTGAAATAAAAAATTAAAATGGGCTCTTGATTACCATGCATTAGTTATGTAGACCAGTGGCAATGTGTGTTTATATATCACTTAATGCTATCAGTTTTCGAGTTTTGAAGTACCTGCACGGTGGGGAAAATATAAAGGCTGTTCGATAATCTAATTTTATTTTTACATAACATTTATCTGTGTCTAAATGTTTCTTTATATTGATAAGTCAGTTCCTGCATGTAATTGTATGGTATTGGATAACCTTAAATATATCTCTGTGGATTTAAAAAACTTTTTTGACTAATATTTTTTTATGAACTACCTTAAACAAATCTTGATAACTTGTATTATCGACTATAATAAATATACAATAAAAACCAACATAACTTATAAAAGTTTGCTTATAAAATATATATTGATTTACTAATTTTTTTTATAACTCTAATTGGGAGAAATTAAAGAATACTTTTTCTTAGTGCAGTCACCTTAATATACACATAAGATAAGCGGCTGAAAAGCCGAATTTGTGTTTCAATTTGCGATAAAGTGAGACTGAAGAGCCTCTTTCCATCTTCCCATCCGATCCGTTGCAGCTCCTGCCGCCAAGTGCCCAAGTGCCGACGGAGGACGCTTCCGCGAACGTGAATGTGAACGTGAACGAGGCGCTGGTGATGACAAACGCCCCGGCGATGAGCCCCACGGGAGGTCAGGATTGTCAGGGCAGCCAGCCGCCCGGCGGAGCTGGCGGAGATGCCTCCTCGGGGGCGCTCAGTCCCAATGCTCTTTCGCAGAACTCGAATGCGGCGACGGTGGTTGGAGCCGGGGCAGGATCTTCGGCGGGAGGAGGAGCGGGAGCGGACTTGACCACCGGTGGCTCCCTGGACGGCAATGGTGTGGGCACGACGCCCACGGCCGGTGGAGCTGGCGGCTCCTGCTGCGAGAACGGGCGGCCCATAATGACCGACCCGGTGTCGGGTCAGACCGTCTGCTCCTGCCAGTACGACTCCGCACGCCTCGCCCTCTCCAGCTACTCCCGTCTGCCGGCGGCCAGCGTCGGCGTCTACGGAACGCCCTACCCCTCGACGGACCAGAATCCCTACCAGAGCATCGGAGTGGACAGCTCCGCCTTCTATTCGCCGCTGGTAAGTGCACTCGAAATTATTTTTAAAGGGGGCAACTCAAGGTTTTATTTTTGTATTATTTAAGGAACAAGTTTATCAATTTATAAAAAATGTTGGCAACCGAAAAAAATTACTTTTAAAATAGAAAAAACTCATATCTCCTAAACTTGTATGCTTTCATTTTATTTTAAAAATTTGTACCATGTCAAACATTGCCAGTGATAAATGAAATTAACGTTTATTTTAAAATTTTAATGTTAAAACATTCAAAAATTTTACAAACATGTTTTTAAATTTTAAATCATTTGAGAATTAAAATAATCATTTAAAATTGTATTATAAATTTTGATATTGAATAAGATGATATCAGGCCAAGTGGCAAGGCCTTTATTTGGCACTAAAAAATATAGTTTTTTTCTAAGTGTTTACGGCCAAGAGGCGGAGGGCCAAGAGCCATGGGCCAGAGGGCTAAATGGATTATCTCAACGTATGACTTTAATTGTGTAGTCAGTGGCTTTTGTCCGCAGCTTAGGAGGGAGACAAAAACAACGAAAACGACAACGACAACAACAGAGCAACAACGACAACGACGATGGCTTGTCAATGCAGTCGACTAAATCGAATTATCATTATGGCTGACTGAAGCTCAGTCAAACCTCATTTGGCTCCGTATCGAGGGTTTAGTTTCTCCCAGCCCCCAGCCCTCAGCCCGCCACTCCTTTTCTATCTCCGTCTATCCATCTACCTAATTTATAAGCCCGTTTACTCCGCCGGTTCCCTACTCCCAACTGCCAACTGCCAACTGTAGGCGACTTCCATTGCGATATTTGATACTTTGCATAAAGAAAGGCAAAATCATTGGAAACAAAACATATTGCCCCATGGCCTCAATTACACTCCACTCTCTTCGTGTATGTGTGGGCTAATCAAGCTTATGTTTCTGTGTGTGTGAGCACCATAAACACACAGCAGGGGGTAAAAATAATAGTGGTACTTATGCAGTTAACTCAATTTATTATTTTTACCAAAAAAACTAGTCTTTGGTCTTTGGGGGAAAGCAAGTTAGCTGTGTTTAACAATTTTATAGTCATTGGAAACAACAAATTCAAAAGGAAAATATAAATGTTTAATAACATTTTATAACATATCGTATTTTTTTTCTAAGGAAACAATTTTTGTTAAATAGAAATTAAAACCTTTGGTTTTCTAATGAAAATTTGAACTATCTTTTATTTCATAATATCTTTTAATTCATATATTGCATTTTTTTTCAATATTAAAGTTCTCATATTATTTTGTACGCCACTGTATTCATATTGGCTCTAAGTGACCGCTGAAATGTACACGAGCACAGCATGACTGAAGCAAAACACACGCTGCTGCTTTTGCTTTTGCTGCTGGCCTGAATGAAAGGCAAACACAAGCACAAACACAGGCACAAACAAACACATAAAATTGGCAACAATATGTATAACAACAATGTGGACAGTATTTAGCCTTGGCAAATAACTAACTGCCCGAGATGGATAGGCCAAACAGCTTAGCTGGAAGTGCCCAAATAACCGAGCAAGTGTTTTATAAGGACATCATGTTGCCGCATCGCACAGCAGATAAATATTTTCATCGACGTGGCTTGTGTACACAATATTTTGTTCGAAAATCTGTCGAAAAATTTGTTGGCCACTTTGTTGCCAACCTCTTAATTTGTGGTGTAAATTTTCAAAATATATTCAACACACCAAATAATCAAGAAAATGTATAAAAAAGTGAATATCAGGGAAATTAATAAATTTAGTTCTGTAACATCTTTCTAATTTATAATAAAGTAATTGTTTGCCTGGCAAGCTGCAAATTGAACTATTAATTTTATGTTGCATTGACAATAAGAATTTAATGGCAATTTTTTATAGCAGTATACAACCGTGAACCATGTTATCAACTTTACAAATATGTTTTTAATTATTGTATTTTAAACGGCTTGTAGTTTATTAACACACTTGGCCATATAGTTATTATGTTATTAAAAAATACAACATAGGTTTAAGACTGTTTTTTGTATAGTATTTTTTGACTGCGATAGATTATAAACCTGTGTGTTTGAGACACTTTTCTCAATATATTTTCTAATAGAGCATGTAAACTTCAAGTTAAATTATAAAACACGTTTCATAAATTGCTCCTAATTTGGAGAAATCTTAAAACACTTGTCCGACTTTGTCAACAGTATATCCCCAATGTTTACGAGGGCTGTAATAAGCACATTAGTTTGAACGATCTAATTAATATGAACGCAGACACAGTCTAATCAACTTGGGCGGCTCTCGACGAGTACTTCAAAGAAAACCTCCTCACGGAGTGATGTAAGGGGCAAAAGGGAAACCCCCGGGAAAGGAGAGGAAAAGCAAATGGGGCGGAGACGTCTGCGGCGGCAGCCACCAAAGTGTCATGTTAAATTGTTATTTACAACAACAGGAAATTCATTCGTTCTTTTTTTCCTCTTTTTTTCCGTTTTCTTTTTCGTTTTTGTTATTTTCTGGCAAGCACCTGACCGAGTGTCTTCTTTATCGGTCGTCACGAAGCGCATACTTTTAATTAAGAAAATATCTCAGAGGGCACGATAAGATGTCGTCGCTCAATTTTTGGTGAGACGAGGTGTTAATACTTGGATTTTGAGAGGGAAGATCTAGCGAAATCTGACATTTTGCCCCCCGGTTTTTGATTGGTAAATAAATCTGAACTAGGGCCTTTTCGATGGCGATCCAATACCTGTTCCAACGACATTTTGATAAATATATTTGTCACTCGGTCGCGGCATTTTCTGGCCAACAGAAGAGTGGCGGGTTGGGGGTGGGCGGTTGAAAAATTAATAAACAACGGCATACATCATGTTAAGCAATTAAAAATGTTAATACCGTTTCATAAATCAAGAGCTCACAAAAGCCCGGCTCGACAGGGCCAACCAGATTGGGCGGCGATCTGGCCAATAGTTGTCGCTCATAAATCCGGCTGTCATTTTCCGAGGGCATAAATCGCTGCACGCCACAAACAGAAACCAAAGCGAGCCAAATTAAAATTCAAAGTGTCAGACTGCTGCTTTCATATAACAATAACCAATAATCGGCGCTCCGGCTTAGATAATGCCGATTTTCGGAAAGCTGCTGCCTTAAATTATGTATTTTTCCGTATCGATCGGTGTATCTGTCTCTGAATTATGGTCAGCAAGACGGCATTTGCTTGTTCAGCTGCGAAATATGTTGCCAAATTATAAATTCCATGTTAACAAAATTGTCAACTTTGGGAACTGTGGGAAAATGCTTTGTTCGCGGCGGCAGCTCACATAATAACTTAATTCAATGCTGAATTCTTAATCGTTTCAGAGCAATCCGTACGGACTCAAGGACACGGGCGCGGGTCCGGAGATGGGAGCTTGGACTTCGGCCGGACTGCAGCCCACCACGGGCTATTATTCCTACGATCCCATGTCGGCCTATGGGTAAGCATAATCAGCATTATTTAATTAGGCAATGCCGGGAAAAATAGAATTAAATGACAATTGCGTGGGTCTCTGCCACAAATTAAGACTCCGTACCCCTATACCCATAAACCATAATTAATTGCGTCTAATAGAAAATAAATAGAAAGCCTTTTAGTCCAATTTAAATACATGGCGAATACGGCGAATCAAACGCAATCGCGCGCCCATAATTAATTACAAAATATTTGCGAGTACTTGAAATTGATTTGAATTTAATTGCTTGCAGCGGCGGCGGCGGCGATGCCCTCTGTTCTTCCGATTTCCTGCGTTTTCCTACGCTTTTTCCCCGCTTTCCTCTCGATTTTCCCCCAGTCAGGGGCAATTGCTCTAGGGACTGGCGATAATAAAATATGAATTGTTCGAAACCGTATGAGAGCGCGAAATTATTTATTTATGATTGCTGCAAAAATAATAGCAGTTAATTGCACGCCAGTGCGAGCAACGCACACCATCCACAGAGTTATATATATAAAAACATTGTGCTAATGCACTGAAAGTAAATATATCAGATATTGTTAAATTCATAAGGCTTTAAATAAAAATAAGTAATGTTCATAATTATCAGCAAAGAAAGAACCTTTGCAGAAGATTTGTGATTAACCAAAACTTGTCAATCAATGCTAGACAGTGTCATTTCTAAGATATCTAAAAAATGGAGTTGTTTCAGCTTTAATTAAAGAAAATTTTTAAAAAATAATTTAAATAATTACTTATACTAATTTATATTAAATTTGGAAAGTTATATTGTGGATTTAGGAAAATAGGATTATAATTATTTATATGCATAGAAAAAGTATAGCTAAATGAATATTTTATTTTAAAACTACCAAAAAAGACTATTTTAAATATTGGATCTTTTATTTGAAAAAGTTTTTATCCATTTTTATTCACTGTGTAAGTGCGTGATTTTCTGGAATGTTCGGTATAATTAGCACCTATTAAATAAATATGTTGAGCATATGAAAAACCTGCAGAATTGGTTGATGTGTATGCACATGCATTAAGCCTTAAGTATGTACACACGTGGGTGCACACACAAGTGCGTACGCTTACATACAGGAGTGATTCGATGGCCAGGAGAAAGGAGGTAGGAGAAAGGGGACAGGAGAAAGGAGACAGGAGGCGTCTCCCCAGTCCCTGTCCGTATTTAATTCCGAATCCAAATCGAGGGGAAGAGCTGCAAAGTGGAGTGGCTGAAAATGCTGAGTGGCATGCAACGGCTGCGGCTTCCCGTTGGACGGTTGGTCCGCATAGTCCGCATGGTCCGCACTGTAGGTTGATATGTTGGTAGGTTGGATTGGATCGGTTCGCTTTCGTTTCGTTTCGTTTGGGCCCGGCTTGCGTGCGGAAAGCCCATGAAATCGAGCTGCAGCTAAGTGAATGAATGAGTGAGTGAGTTGTAAGCGATGCATGTTGGTGGACGGAGGGGGGCGTGGCAGAAGGAGGGGGAGGTGGAGGAGGAGCAGCAGGGAAAGGGGCGGAGAGGTGTGAGCCGCAAATGAACGCCATGTTGGCCGCCATATTGAGCGACAGTACATACGCACGTACTTACCAATGTACCGGTGTTTGTATGTACTTAGACCTGAATGTGGCTACACTATAGAAAAATGCTTATTTTATTATTGGCACTGTTATTTATTAGTTAGTAAAATTAATTGTAAAAAATATACTTCCTAAACCCTAGAAAACTAAAAAACTTTGCAAAAAATACTTTGCTTTGAAAGTACTTTGTTTCCAATTCCGTTTAGGACGCTTAAAAGTGATTTTTAAAAAATTGTAATAATCAATTTTCGATTGTGCTGCGTTTTTTATCATTTCTTGTGTTTTTTGGTCATTAATAAATATATTACCATTAAGTTCATTAAAATTAATAAAGTTTTGAGTAAATAAGTAACGTTAAAAATCTTCAGTTAAAGGCTTTTGAAGTCCAGCAAATAAATGAAAAAACTTTCCATAAGGATTTTATATTGTTTAGTACTTTCACATAGTCTATACTAGATTTTATTGTTTGTTCAAGAAAACCCCTATTTTAAACCAAAATTTTCCATGCACAAAATCCTTTTTCGTTTTATTGTAGAACTGTAAATGGAAATGTAAAAAGAAGATTTATTTGTATTAAGCTTTACAATATCGCAATTGCAATCTTGTCACTTAAATGTTTTTTTTTCCGGTGTGTAGGCGTGTATATATTTACGGGTTGACAATCATTTAAGAGAGGAACGGTTGCGCTTTGTTTTGTTCATCGTCACAAATTGGCGCCGGAGTGGGAAACTCGGAAAGGTGGAAAATCTGACTGACTGGCAGTCAGTCAGTCCATCTGTTTGCCTGTCTGGCAGATGGCAATTGCAGAGGGTGGTAGGTGGTATTTGATGGGAAAGGGGGCTGGGTATAAAAACCTTGAGTGGGGGAGTACTGACAGCCAGCGTAATTACCCAGTGACAGGCATGAACGTGTCTGCTCACGGGAGCCAAGAGCCAAGAGCCAATGTCATTTGTGCTTCATGCGGCAGGCAGCAGCATTATTTGTTCGAAATGTACCCACCGCCGCCCGTAAATCGCAACTCGCAGATAATGGCCGCCGTAATTGGTGGCTCCGACCAAATTGCATGTGGCTCGTATAAAAGCTGAAATGTAAATGTGTGTAAGCCGGTCTAAAACTAATAAGCGGCCCATTCAGCCGACCGCTATGTGACCATATACCCGTGTCCGTGTGTTTGTGTGAACAAGAATGTGATTTGTTAACAAGATTATGGCCCGCCAGCAGCACCAGTAGCAGCAGCCAAAGCCAAATCATTTTTTTTCCTTTTTTTTGTTTTTGTTTACGAGCTATGCCAAAAGAACATATAATACATACATTCGGTTGTACATGCATTTCGAGGCACTGCAATTATATGGCGAATACAAAAATAGGATGCGTGCCAATTACGGACAAATTGATGTTTGTTAGGTTGTAAAACATAACAGCACAAAAGGCCCACAAAGCGTATCACTCGATTCGTATCCGTCGAATCCGACAACCGACCACCGACAACTACTGAACTACGCGATAATCATATAGCCCGCCATATACAATAAAACCAACTGCCTTCAGCCGATGTTGCAGGTTACGTGCCTAAAATTATGGGTATCACAACCTCTGGTTACGGTTATTGGACAAATCTGAGTTCTTTCTTCAGGCAGTTCAGTGGAAGATCTCTTGTGCCCTTTTGTTTATTTCTTAAACACATGTTTTTATTAAAACTGCATTAAATTCCTTTGAATAAGACTTAATTGGTAAATTATTTCTACAAAAATTGTAAGAATATATGTAACTTGAACATCAAATAGCCTAATTTACTTTGCAAATTAAGTCTTTGCAACCATCACTACTTGCTTTTCTTAATTAATAAATTTTCCATGCAATCATTTATTAAAAATATCAACATTTAGTTTTAAAAACAACTACACGTCCTTTTTAAAAGCCCCTTAAAACATATACAAAAAATTGTTTTTTTTTTATTTATTGTTAGTTGTAAGATATTTGTAAAATGTTTTTAAATGATTTTTGGTGTTTTATATAAGTTGTTTACCTAAAAATATTAATTAAATTATAAGAACGCATTAAACAACCTATCCCTATCTCCATAGAGTTGTTTCACGCCGAATAAAACCCGGCTTTTAGAGAGATCCCGTACTGTTTTTAGTTGGCTGGGTAAAAAAATCCACGAGACCTCCTCCAAACTTTTGTGCTAATCACTGGCAACATCCTCCACACTGCACGCAATCAGGGTAGACTAGCGGTACAACCAAAAAATAAAATAAAAGTGGGATAAAAAAGCAGCAGAAGGCAGAAGGAGAAAGGACGTCGAATTTACATTCGACGGGCAGCGGTCCCGAGTTTCGTTCTTTATCTTGTTGTAAAATTCACCGCACACAAACTGTTGATTGTGGCTCCATAAAAATCCCATGAAAAAGAACCAAAGCGTTGAGTAAAGAAGGATGAAACTGGGATCGGGGGGCAGAGAACCGAGAGCCCGAAAGTGAAAAGCGGATGAGCCGGATGTGCAACGGAGTTCGCATGGTTTGGGGCTTAATTTAGCTAGGAAGTGCTGGGGGTTCAGGACCACCATAGACCATTATTGCAGAGGACGGATGGTTGATGGGGATGGGGATGATGATGACGATGCCACAGACTCTGGTGGCTTAAAAAATGCGATAAGTGCACTGCCGAAGAGAACTGGCGGAGTGGAATATAGTACAACTGGATCACCCGGTTGCACCCACTTGTCGTCCTCGTTATTGCCGGAGACGCTGTGTTGTTGCTTTTTGTGGCCGTGCCCTGTTTCACAACTATGTTTTACAATATTTTGACGTTGTATTACACTGACAGGACGAGGACCCCGAGCTCCGGGGAGCAATACGGTACGGCACTACGGAGCTCGGAGCGGAGGCGGTAGGAAAACATCAATTTGAGTTTTCCGCATTTTTAATGAATTTCCATGTTTCACTGCTGCCACGATTTTTTTGGGCTCTGCAATTAGAAAGAGAATACAACTGCAAAACGAACTCTTAAATCACAAAATCTAGGTTTTTGCTTAAATTTCACAAGAAATGCTTAACACTTCATTTAAAAAGTATTTCTGAATGATTAAAAATATGTTCATTGATTTTTAACTAACAAATTTAAAATTAAAAACTATATTCCTCTAATAAAAAAACTAGATCTGCCTATACATACGTGCTATAAAATAATATTTGTATTTATTTAAAATATACTATTATTTCTAAGTTTAGGAATTATTTATAGCGATTTTTTAAAAGTTTTTTTTTAATTTGAGCTAGAAAGGCTTTTGTATAATAGTTTATAAATGATAAAATATTATTTTTGTTATGTTTTCCACGATTGTAACATATAATTTTGTATTTTCAAATAAGTTTTATTGGTAACCAATTTTTAAAATTCAATAAATTTCGGAACTTACTATTTATGCTCCATTTTCTTAATTTTTTTTTTATAAGAACAAACAATGTTGTTAAGTAGATACAATTTATTACAACTAAATTATATACATAAGCTGATTAAATACGATGACTTTCGGTTATATCTTTTCTCTAAATAGCGGTTTGCTTATTTCTAATTCCAGTTATGGAGCCAGTTATGATCTGGCCGCGCGCCGCAAGAACGCCACCCGCGAATCCACGGCCACGTTGAAGGCCTGGCTGAATGAGCACAAGAAGAACCCTTATCCGACGAAGGGCGAGAAGATCATGCTGGCCATCATCACCAAGATGACCCTCACCCAGGTGTCCACTTGGTTCGCGAATGCCCGCCGCCGGCTAAAGAAGGAGAACAAGATGACCTGGGAGCCGAAGAATCGCACGGATGACGACGACGATGCCCTGGTGTCGGACGATGAGAAGGACAAGGAGGACTTGGAGGCGAGCAAGGGAAGCCAGAGTGGCAGCTTGGCCAAAGGTAAATGATCTTAAGAGTGTTTACTAGGGATTAAGTGCTTATAGCTGCTGTTTCTTTGAACCAGATGAGACCAAAGAGGAGGAGGATGCCATAGACGAGGACCAGAAGTGCTTGGGTCAGGCGAACATACTGCGGGCGGGCTTTGGCTATCCCTCGGCTGGTAGTGCTGGTGGTGGCGGTGGCTATCCGGGCGGAGGAGGCTCCTCCGGCGGACACCCGGGTGGCTATCACCCCTATCACCATCAGCATCCCGCTTACTACCAGGCCGGCCAGCAGGGCATGCTGCCCTTTCAACACGGAGAGGGCTCCAAACTGCAGGGCGATCTTGGGGATCCAAAAAACCAGCTAGGCCGGGACTGTGGCGTGCCGATTCCAGCTACCAAGCCGAAGATCTGGAGTCTGGCCGACACAGTTGGCTGCAAGACCCCACCGCCGGCTTACATGGGTCACCAATCGATGCTGCTGCAGCAGCAGCAGCAGCAACAGGCACAGCAGCAACAGCAGCAGCAGCAATATCCTCCGCAGGATGCAGGACGGGATCAGCAGCTGTTCAATGGGGCCGCAGCTCCCTACCTGAGGCCGCACACCACGGCCTACGGGGGTTTTCTAGGGGCTACGACCCAGCAGCTGCATACTACGAGCAGCAATATCCCCTACAGCAATATGCCCCCTCAGCAGCAGCAGCAGCCGCAGCAGCAGCAGCAGTTGCCAGTGGGCGGTACCATCCATACTACGGCAAATTCGAGCGGACCACTGCAGTTCCATCCGCAGCAGCAGCGGCATCCGCAGCAGCAACTGCTGCAGCAATCTCAGTCCACAGCGAGTCAGCGGGCGATGGGGTTTCTCGAAGCCCAACCAGATACTCCACCCCAAACTCCGCCGAATATGAAGGTGCTGAGCGGAGCTTTGAGTCTCCTGCCTACCGCTTCTCAAGCCCCTATGATCGCTACCTGTCGCAGCAGTAATGCCTTCGGCTTCACCTCCTCCAGCTACCCCATGAACTTCTCGGCTCGGATCGGGATCGGGGAGTACTCGCCACGGGATGACTACAGCAGCGGGAACAGCAGCAGCAGCAGCTCCTCGTCGCCACAACTGCAGCGTAATGAGGCCATGTTCAAGCCGCTCTTCAGGAAGTTCACCAACACCAACTAATCGGACGGCATATATACTCTATATAGTATATAGTAGCAAACCATTATATGGGATCGTGCAAATCAACAGACGGATTGTGTAATATTAACTGTAGCCCCCGCCCCCGTATATTGCGCGTTAAGTAACTTCAAGTTTCATTCAAGTTATGCATCGTATCTAGAGTACCAGATCAAATGTTTCTCTTCAAAACTGCAATGTAAGCTTAGGCTAAATACTAAACTAGCGCAATAAGATTGTAAACTGTGATACGTTTTTCATTGTCTAACAGACTTCACACTAAACACTTCGTCTATATGAACACATAATCTAAATAATTTTAACTCGTTTAATAAAATTCTTTATAATCATGAAATAATGATTTGTTTTTGATTTGGAAGGAACATTTTGGTAAAGTAAGTATGTCTATATTATGAGATTAAAGTTTATGACTAAAATAAGTATGTCTATATTATGAGATTAAAGTTTATGATTAAAATAACTTCAAAATAAATTTTCTTCCGGTGCAAAATAAATTCAGACGCGTCTACCTTAGCAAAAATGGAATGACATTTCAGACCATCAACACGACATGCACAAATGTTCGTCAAAATGAAAAAAAATCATATTTACTGGGTAATGGCAGTGAACATCACATTCATCTGGTTATTGATTTTTTAATTATTGTCTTGTAGCGTTTTTACGAATTATTGCTAATTACCTTTTTATCTTTTAATTATGGCAAATTAGCATATTTTTCATACATGTATTGTTTGATCATATGTTCTAATTCAGCGACAGCTACAACATGAAAATAAATATGGCAGTTTAAGAGTAGCATTTATTTATTAAACATGTAAAATAAAATCATTGTTTTTCCTTTTCTCAAATTTTAGCCTTGTTAATAAATGTGATATGCGTTTAATTAAAGCTTCATTAAAAGTAATATACATTTATAAATATGTTTTACAGTATTATTTGAAGAGATTTAATGAATGAAAAGATTTTAAGGTACTCTTAACATTATAATATAGAGCAAAATTATCTGCAAGTAATTTAAGACATTATAAGGGTGTTTCGTATACTTATTTTTGATGATTCCTTTAAAAAAGTATACCTTCTGTGCTTTTTTTTGCCCTTTTTTCACAAACTGATTTAAAGAATATTAAAAATACTCCCCAGATTTGTTCCAGAAAAAAAACACTTTAATTCTATTTGACTCTACATATTTACATTTTTTCATATTTATATTTACTTATATTACATATTTATATATACATACATATTTATTATTTAAGTATACTTTTACTTGTGCTCTAGCATACGATAGTGTATAGATAGATTCATAAACTTTGTTCTGTGTAGGCTTTTGCCGAATTGACGCCGAAATTGTCAAATGCCGGAGACATGGAAAATGCTGTCCGCATGCGAAACAAAACAAGCCTGGCATCTTTGCGACTGTGATTGTGTTCGTGGGCTTCTACCTGAAACCCTGTAGATGTGTACGCTGGATGTTGGCTTTTATGGGGAAAACAATTTGTAACGACTATCGCCGTTTGATAAATTAACATTTAGCAGTGGCTCGATTATGCAACAAATTGCCAATTCAATTGAAATTGACAGCCGACGAAGGCAGCAGTGGCAGTGGCAAGTTGCGATGAGGCGGCCGAATTAGCCGCCGCGATGGTCGTATTTGTAAGTGCAAGTGATTAATTTGGTTTCGTTTGACACAGTTTACACATGTAAGTGGACGGACAGGTACTGAATACTGCATGCTGGATACTGGATACTGGGACTTGAAGAGTTTAAAAGCCACATGCCGAGCGGCGCTTACATCCCAGAGTAACAAATTTTTTAAACGGTTTTCAGTAATTCGATGGTGCCATCAGCGGGACATTAGTTCCGTTCCCGTTCCCAGAGTCGTCTACTTAGGGCCTCACTCGCTTTATGGGCTGTTTTACAATGCTAAATGACCGCGCTGGGCATAAAATTTCCCATTACACATGGGGCCAAGCCAATCAGTAAGCCGGGTAAATTAATCGTATCCAACAGATACGATACTATACCATGCGATACGATACGATACTATACTATACCATACTGGGGTACCCCATACCATACACCATGAGAGATCCTTCGCTGCGCCGCGCTTGTGAAGCGATCTCGTTTATGGGTCATAAACCATGGGATCGCGCCGGTTGCTGCCTGTCGCAACCACTCGACATTCCCGGTATTGTTTCTGTTTCGGTTCTGCCTCGGATTGGATCGCTTTGGATTGCTTTGGATCGCCTTGGATCGCTTCGGATCGGATTGGATCGGTCACCAGCGGCGAGGATATACGACAGTTAACTTATCTTGCATCCACTTAACGTCTTGCGGCCATAAATCAATCCTATGGCCGAATGCTCGATGGCAGCCAGCAGGCGAATTAATCACTTTGAAAATTGTTACCCATTTGGAAACTTGTCGCATTCGCTTTCCGATCTCCACTCCACACCACTTCACTTCACTCCACTCCACTCGATTCGACCCGTTTCCAAGTAGAAATATACCTATGTGGCTCGGACATTCGGACACTCGTGTGTGGGCAATCCTTCAACACCATGTGAAAATCACGGTAATTTATTATTGACAGCCGCAGTAGTAGGTAAGAGTCGTCTTTGTGTGATTAGTTGCCTTCTTTATGCTTAAATCCCAGACGAGACCGGGATTTCGGGTAGGCATCTCTATGGTCAAGTGGCATCAAGGGGCATCTTTTCTAATGTCGTGGTAACATTTCTTGGGGCCGAAGTGAATAGTACATCAATTTTCTTTTTGTTCAAAGTGTCGAAATCGGTAAGCGGTTAAGTTGATTTAAGACTAGACTTAATCGAATATTAAAGTAGTGCTCAAGGTTTTTAACTATTGGTCATAACCATCTCAGAAATTATATGACGCGTTTATGTGATGGAAGGCTGTAAGAATCCGATTGGCCTTTTGTATACATTAACTAGTTTCAATTGCATATTCTGTTTTCTGACACTAATTTGAAATTTATTAGTTGTCTTAAAAATTACATAAATGTTTTACCTGGCGTACTACAGTTCAAAAGTTAATGATCTTGAGAGCTTTTGAAGATCTTGGTCAATTATCTGTCATAAACATTATTAAACAATCCTTAACTTCAAATAAAACCGAAGTCTTGAACATGAAGAACTATGTTTGTTCTAATTTTTGATCACCCAAAAGTACTTAAATAAAATAAGTACACCTAATAAAGAAATAAATAGTGTGCACTCATGAAATACTTTTATGGTATAAATCAACGAACCGTAGCTGTGAGCAAATATGTTGTATACATTTTCAATGCTAACCCCTTTCTGTTGCCTATAATTCGCAAATATTTAAGCCAAACAAACACCATGTTCGTGTGTCTTAAGCATAAACAATAGAAATCTATTCGAACTGGCTAAGCTTAAGCCGCTTTCTCTTATCTAAAGTCTGCTTAAATACTTGAGTCCATAAGCAATTAGTTGCATTCAACGTTATTGATCCGGAAATCGTGTAGGATATTTTATTAAATTTTCACAAATTTTCATATTAATCGTAAGTATTCACACTCAATTATAAAATACCAAAGAACACAAATTTGCCCGGAATAATGAAGGGAAAATTCCTTAAGATCCCGGCATTCTGCTGGAATAGACAGCCAAACCAGCCCCCGTCTTCAAAAGGAATGAGGTCTACTATTTCGGGGGAGGCTGGCGTTCCAAGATGCTACAAGAATGCAAAGTGTCATTTAAGTGAAACAAGACGAGAACAAATACACAGCATCCAGGCAGACACTGGGTCTTCGATGTCGCTGGTTGGGATGGGGGGTCCGGATAGATGGTGGAATGCAAACAAGGACCAACCCCAAGGACCGGCCCAACCCTTCTAATAGTGCATCCTCAACCACGCAGCTTACTTACGCAGCTTCTATAAATTATAGCTGCCGCTTGTCATGTACGGAAATCCTTGTGTCAGTACAGCCGAGATGCCAGTGCTCAGTACTCAGAGCTCAGTGCACAGTGCTCAGTCCTCAGGATCCTGGCTCCGGCCTCCAGTTTCTGCCTTTGACAGAGCCTGGCAGGGCGATGCGTTTGTTTTCAACAGGATTAGGAATTCGTTGCAACGCACAAAAGCCTCAGGAACAATTCAAGCAGACACATCTCGCAACTATAACAATTAATATCCTGAAATTGCATCGTGACATGAGTGTGTAGTCTGTCTATTCCGGCTGCTGCCAAAGGAACAGCGCACACGAGGGCGTATACTTGATGGCGTATGCTAATTTCCCTAATGCCTTCCTCGGGCATCCGTGCGTTTGTGTGTGAGTTATAGACTTAACTCAATGAGCAACCCTTGCCTGGGCGGAATATTATTTAAGTTAACTCGAAGAAGTCTTAATAAAACCGTTTCATTAAGTCACCATTCGAACTTCTACTAAGAAACCTGATGCAAGATATTTTATCATGGTTTTTATTGTTTACTAAAAGTGAGTAAAATTTGATTTGATATATTTTTTTTGTAGTAAAAATGAAATTCGTTAAGTAAAATGTTTTAAGATCATCTTGACTTTCTGTTAACTATTTTATTTTCATAAGTTATTTATAATCAGACAAATTAAAGAATGAAGAACACTTTGCATTAGTTTAGAACCTAAGACAAATGGTATTCCTAGTTTTTAATATAGTTTTTTTAAGTTTAGGGCTAAATACAAATTTCTGAGCAATAAAAAATCTTAAAAATAATGTCCCAAAGAGAACCGATCCTTAAAAGAGTTCTCCTTTTTTATTATGATTCAAGTTTTCGAAGAAAAGTCCATTTCAAAGCACTGGAGAGATTTTCAAGCACACAATGCTTACGATTTGTCAATGGATTTCCTGAATAATTGATTACAGCCAACCAAAAGACATTTCATCATCATCTATTACGATCCACACGCCTCGACTTAGAGTCATATTTAATGGACATGTATGGTGGGCAATCAATCATGACCATAGGTCTGGTGTCCCAGAAATTTAAAGAAACGAAGAATTAAACTACAAGCGAAGAAATACGAAGAGAGAAGTAAAATGCCAAACTAAAAGCGCCCACAATATGTGGGACCAATGGGCCACCTTTGTCAAGGCAGCTGATTATTCTTGACATCAGCGCGGTACACTCGAGTATACAAATGTATATTTAGACAACTGCCATTGATAGGACAAGCTAAAATAATTATGACCATTAGGGCACATTAGGCACTGGTGTTGGGATGCCGATGCCGATGCCTCCGCGATCGCAGCACCTTGTGGGATAAATACTTGAAATTTGGTGAATGAGATTGGTTGGAGGTGTCCAAATACCAACACAATTTTAATGTGGTCTTTTCTAATATTAAATTGTGTTATTGATCATTTGTAGGGTGGGAAAAATAGGAAATAAATATGTTTTTTATATATTTCTTTAAAAACTAAATGTTTAGACAAGTCTTTTGTTAAGTAAATTAATATAAACTATAATATAAGTTCTCTTAAAAAAAAGAATTTAAGAGGGTGGAAAATACAAATAAAAACTATGAGGAACACAAACAAAACTATTCAATTTAACCAGAAACAGACAGATTTAAAAATATTTGTTCTTGGTGTTTTTCCAATATCTACCATTTTGTAGGCGAGTATTAGATTTTCATTGTTTTTCCGCCAACATAGGATAAACATATTTTAAAACAAATAAACTGGACAGACCAACATGGCATCGAGTTAATTATGCGGGACAGAAAAACGAATATTTTATTAATGAAACCGAATTTTTCACATCTTAATGAGATGTGGTTTTAATGCAGAGAACTCGGAAAATGTCGCCACATCGTCTGCGTTTTCCACGCATGCATCAGAGGTCTTTTTCCCGGGAATAACCTTTGGCTATGCATTTAATGGGTGTCTCTGATTCCAAGAGCAGGTATTTAAGATGCCCTATCGTGTTTCAGCATCAACTTGGCGGTCTAATTAACATGACAAAGAAATGTCACGTGTGGAAATTTATGGACAGCACTATGGAACCGATCTGAGCTGCAAGGTTGCAGATGGCCGCGATAGTATTTACGATGCCGTTTGATTGGTATACCAATCGATTTCCTTGCCGCCAATATTTCAACGCTCTCCGGTTCTCCAGGGCCCTTTGAATCTGGAATCTGGCAACTGAAAGTCCAGAGCCTAGAGGAACCTGGATATGGACCCAGGCACTCAGCCGATTCCGCTGTCGTTAAAACAGCTAATTTTATTATGCAGCTGACATTTACTATCTACAGGTTTGTCGCCGTTCTCCAAAAGATATCCACCTCGACCCGCAGACAAGTTGGATCCAAACGAAAAAAAAAAAACAAATACCCAAAACACCTAAAAAACCTCCACAGAAAGAGAGCTTCGATTCTTTTCACTTATCTTGTTCGAGTGTGTTATGTTCATCCATGATTTGTATATACATATACACGCTGTTTGAAATAAATTTAAATTGTGTTACCGATTTTTAAAGCAGCGCCCAGATTATGCGTTTTGTTAGACGATTTCTCTTATCTTAATGCGGCCGGTGTTGGAGACATTCTGTCTGGTCAAGTCCGAAAAGGGAGATTCCATACGTATCGTATCGTATCATGGCATTGTTTAATGGAATTTTCTTGTAATGCGTTCTGAAATTGGTTTTTAAAGTGCGGGTCCAACATTTAATTTGTCTGTTAATAGTTTCGAAATGCGTGTGCAGGCTGCACCCTTTTGCCATGAAAATTAAGTCTCGATAGCAGTTTCTGTATCTGCAAATGCATCTGCCTGGATATCTGTAAATGTATCTGTGGGTATCTGCCCATAATATAGCCTGTTGTTGCTTAAATCGGGCGTAAGCGAATCAATTCTCATTTTAATTTATTGACACGAACACAAGCGCCATTGCACGGCCAGAGTCCGGAATCCATAGTCGGTAGTCGGTAGTCCGTAGTCCGTAGTCCGAAGTCCGTAGTCCGGAGTCCATGGCACGCAGTCCTGGTCTCGAGGCCGCCCCTCCATCTCCAACGTTTTCCCGGCTACATTGCACCAATTATACAATAACTCGACTACAATGCAATTTGCATTGTGCTGCAAATTGGAACTGCGATGTCCGATGGCCAAGAAAGGAGACACAAGCGATGCGCATTTAATAAATGCGCATACGCCTCGTGGCCGCTGGTCGGATGCCTTTTTGCCGGCTGCCCTGCGGCTGGCCGCCAAATAGGTACATTAACTGCAGACCCAGATACTCCCGATGCCCATATACCGATACCGATGACCCCCCTCCCCCTCCTCCTCAACCGATATCACTGCCATCCTGCACTGAGCCCTGGTAAACGTATCACATAATTATTTATTGAATTTACAGACGGCTCGTATAATTTTATTTACCGAATGGAGTGCCTTTCACGGCAGACATTGGATTGCTGGATTGGCTGCATTATTTTGGCTGACCTGACACTCAAATGGATCAGCATTTTAAAAATAATTTAAGGTCAATAAATAATTGAGTAAAAAAGTACAATTTGACGAGAAATGTATAGAAAGAAGGTATGTTACAACATAAAATACTCATTCAAAAATCTTAAAAAATAAAAAATGTCAATTGTTCTTACCTATAATTAAACTTAACTGTTTGGTTCTAGATATTCTGAAAGAATAGTTTCTTATTGACAAAGTGAAATCAATTTCTTTACAATTAAGAATGTAAGTAATTTAAAGAAAATAAAAGAAATACAAATTTGTGAGGGACCTACCTAAATTGCCCAAATGACAATTGCCCCACGCCTAAAAACGAGTTTATCCAAGGATAATTATTCATAAAATTGACAGAGAAAAACTACGGAATCAGCGATACTCGCACTTGAAAACATTATGCCTGCCCAAGTGGGTCGATGGCTTCTGGCTCGCGACTAATCATCGTTAATGCCGAGACGTTTCTGGCTGCCCGAGCTGAACTCAGGCCTGCATAATTGATGATTGCTTTTAAAATGCGCCGACATGCGACTGTTGTCACCAGTGGAAAACCATTTTTTACAGCCGGAGCATTTACACTTGCCCGCAATTAGTTTACGATGCTAATGCTGGCAGCCGATTCGGCATTGTTTCAATTTGTTTTAATCGATTCGCGTTAATTTTCAAATCTTGTTTTACTTTTGAATGACTTTCCCAGTGACGGCACGGGCGTTTGACTACAAGAATTGTTGACACTAACATGCACCTACATACCTTTAAGTAATGTCATAATCAAATGGTCACTAAGAAAAATTGAGAATTTTTCTAATTGACAAATGGATTAAGTAACGTGTGGTTAGTGTTTGTACTCAATCAATTTAAGTTTGTAAAGAGCAAAAATCAAACAGTGCAATAAAAAACGTTTTAGCCGAAAAGTATTTATTATAAAAACAAACATATTGATATTTTTGCGATAGAAATTCAGTTGAATTTAACTTCAAGGATTTTTTACTCAACAGTAATATATTTAGCTTATAAATATTTCGTTAATAGCTTCTAACCTAGTACCTAAATTAAATGCCTTCATTTGTTAAATTTACAATTAATTAACATAAAAAAACTCATAATAATCATTCAAATAAAGAAATATTTCACAAGTTATAAATTATTTTACTTCCCATTGACCTCCGCACCTAAACCGAATAAACATGTTTAAAATAAAGTAAAATATTCTCGTTAGCCCGGGGAAATTAAAACTTTGTGGAATGAACCGAGCTAGCAGCAGACAACATGGAACTGACATCCCTCGGTGGCGATGTTCCGAAATGCGCAACACGGGATGATGCACTAATTACTGAGCTGCGCTGCTAAATGGACAACATGGAGATGGAGTACGGGGAATGGGGGATGGGGGGCGGGAAACCCGGGGAATGCCGCCCGTAAAGTGCCTGTCAAGGTGCGTCAACGGACATAAATACACACGATGGCGCGTACGCATATTTCAATGACGCACTGTGCGATTTGCAAACTAATCTGCAATTTATTACGACCCTGCCAGCCCTGGCGACAGGTATGTACAGACTCGTGTACCAACACATGAAGTTGGAACCCATCCACTATCCACCATCCACCCAGTCACATTTACATTTACCAGATCGGAGCCGTAATGCCTCGGCACTTGCAATTGGCCTTAACTTGGCCTGGCAACTCGTCAAAATGATTTATTTTTGATAAATTGCCACGGCCTCCGCTCCACTAGATGCAGCGACATCGCGGCAATTTCGCAAATGATTTACACGGAATGACACGGAATTTAATTTCGAAATTCGCAAATGTTGTTCACTTTGGGTGGCAAACATGAATCTCGCACTTTTCGCGGAGGGCGAATTGGGTTCCCTTGGCTCCGTTTTCATTTCCTCTGAAGGGATAAGTGGGCATTATTTATAATTGTGCTATCATAGTCAATCCGTCATGCAGGTCTGCGTCCGATCTACTTATATAAATTTGCTATTTATAGGACAGAACAGACACAAGTTTATTTGCGCAAATAGGAGTGTTAAATGCTCTAAAGAAGCTGTCAAATAAATTAAATTAGCACAGTTCGTAGTTCTAGGAATTTAAATACATTTGCTTCTTACGTTAAAACTGTGAGAAGAAACCATAGAAAAAGTTAAACAAAAAGAATATTTTAAATACCTTCCAATTAGTTGAAAAAAAGGTGAGTAGTTAACATTTGACAAGCTATTGCACATCAGTTTGTCTGCTTAAAGTTTGCAATTATCCCCATTTATAGCATACTTTTCGTTGTAGCGAACTTTTGGTAATTTCAAAAACTTTGTACATCCTTGAACTCATTTCGGTTCTCTGAAGTACAGGTGTGTACTTAAAACCATGTATGCCACTCCCTCTTGAGGGACTTAACTTGGCAACATCAAGCCACATTGGTAGCGAAAACTTTTCTTGTTCGAACGGTAGCGCAAGGGCGCAGCCAAGATTGCAGTCAATTAAGCAGACTGAAAGTTGAGTAATATAGATTTATTTTTATAGTGTCGTTATATTAGTGTTAATTATTATCTGCAGAGCTAAAATATTTTTATTGAAGTTCTTGTGTGCATAATAAAAGCCATTTCTAGTGACAACAATGCACACATGTATTGCGTTTTGCTTAAGAAATTACACATTATAATTTATTGAATTAATCAAACAAATCAAAGGCTTTGGTTCAAAACTAAATTCCCTCGAAAATGTTTTCTTAAAAATTTTAATTAAATTAATTGAAGACTCAATAATAAATAATAATAATATGTTACTATTTATTGCTAGGCAATGTGATAAATAAGTGAATTGCTTGTTTAAATTAATACTTAAAACAATATGGAATTTAAAATACAAAATTATAAAGCTATTATCTGAATATAATTTATTTATTTTACTATTTAAAATCCACAGTGATCTTAAGTTTATACATTTGGTATACATTTTCCCTCCTTTCACTATTTTTTAGGCCACTTTAAACTCACTTTCTTTGTTATACTGCTTCAGATCCTAATTAAATCGCAATTAGAATAAAGTGGTGACACTCCGAGTCACTTCCGACGTGCTAATCATGCCAAACACCTAGATACCAAGCTCGAAGGGGCATGTGGCGATGTCGGTCGTGACGCATGCCACCGACGGACGGACAGCTGTCCATACAAAGCATCTACTTATAATTGCCGTGGGCCCCACAAAGTATATATGTACACAATGCTGGGTCTGGGACTGGGACTGGCACTTCCATATCCCCGACTTATCACGTGCGGGGCTTGGCACCGATAATTCTGGAGCGGTCGGGCCTCGAAAACCAATTGGAGACCAGAAATCACGTCAATTGTTGCGACAATCAATCGTGACTGCGGATGGGATGTCGATGTCAAAACGCCGACAAAAGGGAACGCACGCGCAAAGAATTCGGAGGAAAGGGTCTGAACCTCAAACCATTCCTATACCCATTCCTATGCCCATTGCTCTACCCATTCTCATTCTCATTCCCATTCCATTTCCAAATCGGGGTCTAACACATCGGATGCTTTTGACTCCGGCGATCGGCACTTGAACCACAAAGAGCACCGATTTGTTGATTTGTTTTGAAAAGTGAGTAAATAAGTATGTTTCCATTTATGAATGTTTGGAGAATGTTGTGTTGTGTGCGCTTTTGTTCTGTTTGATCAGCAATTTCATTTTCGAGTGGTCGATAAGATGGCCAGGTGACGATAATAGCGCTATCTCAAATGCCTGATAACGCCAAACACTGATTGGTGAGTGGAGTTGGCTAGACCGCCCGCCCATCCACCTGCTGAAATCACCTGAAATTCCGTTTAAAAATGGAGAATATGCCAGGGGATTATGGCAATTTGTAACAGAATCTTTAGTATTGAATTACCGAACATGGCTCCCCTTGGAGTCGTGGCTTAAAACTCTAAACTCAAAACTCAGACCCAAACACAAACACAAACACAAACGAAAACAAATTCATTTAAAGCAATTTGCATGGAGAGTCCTTTTTGTGCTTGTTCCGGTGACTTTATCGTTTATCGTTTTGCGAAAAGGATTTTATTATATTCACCAGAAGTACTATCCTTCCTCCTTGTGTGTTTGTGTTGTGTGTGTGTGAAGAAGATTTTTGCGCCGAGAGGTAACGGTGTGTGTGTGTGTGCCACATACTGAAAAGCGACAATTTCATGTCCAAATGCTTTCCAGGTGACATGAAACAACACTTAAGTAAGAAGCCTTTCAGGAAGAGGAGGAGGCAGTGCCTGCAACTCTCTGTGCAGCTGTATTCGAACCACCCACCTCCCAGCGACAACCTACCAACCCACACACACTTTAGCAGTTAAATTTGTACACACTCGTATTTATTAGAGTGTGCGAATGTGCCTGTGAGCCTGAAACAACGCACCTGGCGTCGAAGAATAATATCTCTTAACGCCAAAATCTACATTTAAATTGTTTTCAATATAATCTGCATGTCCTGTCCACCGTGTGAAGAATGTTTGAGTTTCTGTTGCACTAAATGAAAAGAAAGCTCTCACAATGCGAACCCCGGATTCAGGGCATTTATGGGGACAGGCAAATGGCTCCCAAGGTATTGCGACATGTGCCTCAGTTCTCATATCGAAAATCATTTCACAAATCACTCACACAAATCAATGGAAGGAAATCCGACACTGCAGGAAACAATACTTGATAGATTTTAGGATAAAGTTTTGCAAATAAAACATTTCATTTGGGAAATGTAAATCTCAATAAAAGATTTATCATATTTAAATTGTTATCAAAAATTAAGAAGACGTTAGAATTTTAAAAGACATCGTTTTAACATTTCAATACAATTTTCGAGATCAAAATTTAATAGTTTTAAAAATATTCGCTTAAGTTAACGATTTTGTATATATATTTTTTTTTATAACAAACAAAATTCAAGTGAGCAATTTCCAATTTTAAAAAATTCTTCTTTTATATATCTTTTAGATAATATTTAAGAGCTATTTAAACTTGATTCAAGGAAGACCATACTTATAGTCCTAGTTCAAATTTTTAAAATGCTAAGCCTTCTGCTTTCAATCTCAAAATGTAATTCTTTGTTTTAAGACGTGTTTCATCCATGTGCATCCTTCCAAAATCTGTTGCGAACTCCGAGGACTCATGAAGTGGGTGTAGAATTTCCTGGCGCCGCCAAGAGCGTCCAGCAATTGAGTATACAATAACTGTAACGATCACGAGTTGGGCAGGCTGGCACTTTTCCCAAAAACTCTTGATGCATTTTCCTATGCAAATGACGCACTGGCGAACACATTTACATACGAGTACATTTGTAAGTACAGAAAAAAAGGACACATGTGCGTCTCTTTTGACTTTGAGATGCGCTCGCATTTATAATAAATGGCAGCGCGTTAACACCCCAAAACATCAAAATACTCATTTTACAGAAATTCCCCAAAAATATTCCCCTCTCCGGCTGCTCAGTTTACCATTAATTAGAACGTACTCGACCCGAGGACTTTCGAGTGGACCGGGCCACGCCCTCATCCTCGGATCGAATGGGAGCGAAATGTTTGTTTGTTTTTTTTTCCCATTTCGGTGTCTTGTTACGATTAGCTAGTTCCAATTAGCTACGATTTTCCGTGAAGGGGATTTAGACGATCTCTAAATTTAGTATATTAGATTCAAGAATATTATTTTCTGTTTTCCCAGCATTTTTATTGGGAAAGAAATTTCCCATTTCCACCATTAAGAAATGAAATAGTGCCACGCTTCTATTTGATGTTACCCGTATCTCATTTTTTTCAAAAATATCTAAATGTATATATGTATATTATATATGGGCTATTTTTTGTATATTTTTATCTCAATGCATTCAAATCTAAATTATGTATAACCGTGAAAATATTATCTTACCATATTTTTTTATTAGGCTTATGAGCAAAAGTATATTATTTAATTTATTTAAGTTTGTGTTATCAACAGATAATTTTATATTATAGATAATATTATTTTAAATTTTTGATGTGTTATCGGTCTAAAATTTGTTTTTCATCTAATACTTAAGCCTAAGTAACTACATAGTTGTTTTCCCAATTATTTTTTTAATGTATTTTTTTATCAATATAGGAAAACTTATTGCCAACTTTGGCAACATTATCCAATTGGGAAGCCTTTCGATCGTGGTCCGCCATGAAATCGCTTCCAACGACGACAGAGAGGGGAAAGCAGAAAGAGAGCGCCGATTCACTTTCCAGTGCTTGGAGGTGGGCGTTCTCTAGACAAAAGCAACAACAGCCCCAGAGAGTGCTCTCCATCTCCCTCTCATTAAGACCACTCACATAAGAGAAAGGGAGACAGCCCACTGAGCAGTTCTCTCAGTCTGATTGGAGCGCCAACCAATCAGAGAGGTCCTTGCTGACTTACTCTCTCTGGGAATGCAGCTATCCTGCTCCCTCGGCATTCGCGCTCTCTGTCACACACAACCGCGCTGCTCGCTGAGCGGCCGAAAAACAGTTTGTTTCGAAACGCGAATAGGTGCGCATCTTCGCATCTTGGCATCTCCGCCGCGTCGCCCAAATAAAACTCGAAAAAAGGCCGAAACGAAAGTCCCGAAAACGAGTTACCAACTTGAGTCACAGTCACTGGCCAAAGTCGCAGTAGCAGTCACTGCCAGCCGTCACCGTTGAGATCCCGCTGACAGGTTGCGGAACCCGTTTTACTGGAGCGGATCGTATCGGATCGGCAGATGCAACCGCCGTAAATAATAAAGTGCGTGCAATAGTTAAAAAACAAAATAAAAAAAATGAGAACCAGAACACACTAAGAAGACAAAGTAGTAAAATAAAAGCATAACATTTTAAATTAAAATTCAAAAACTCACATACAACACTACGAGTTGTTGTAGTAACCATAAAAAAAATATTAAAAAATGTTAAAAGCTGACTTCAAACTAAAGTTTGTTTTAAAGGTGAACCTCTAAACTAAGGGTTTAAGTTTACTATTAAAAACCCAAAAGATAGACTTTAGAAACACAAAAAACTAAAAATATATCCAGCATCAGTTGGTAAATACCCAAAACCAAACATTTAAGTCCTGTGCTGACATTCTTTGACTAAAGACTGAAGAGCCGCGTACATTTGTAAATATGTTTGCGGCAAACACTTGAAGCCAATTTGGTCTGCTGGCTGTCTTCTTTTTTCAACATTTTTGAAACCGGCCGCCAAAGAGTCAAACAGAGTCAATAAAAATGAAGTAAAAACGTATGAAAAAAAAGCAAAGTCACACAAAACAAACAAAACATTTTCCGGCTCCGGCGACATTAACAGAACTGCTCGACATCGACAATTTGTTTTATCAATTTTCAACAAGGCCAGCAGCAGCAACAACAATAACAACAACAATAGCGCAACACCCAACAAGCCAGCAAACAACAAAAGCGCCCAGAGTGCTTAGCCGTCGAGCACGCACGCCAAAGCCACCCAGCCACCCAACAACCACCCACTCGAACCTCCCTTAACCGCCCACCACCCCCACATCCTTGGGCCAACACAACCCCTTTTCCGAGGACTCCGCCAGCATCCGCATCCGTATTCGCATCCACATCCGCATCCTCGATAGCCAAAAAAAAAAAAAAAAAACAAAAACGGAAAAACGACGACGGACGCCCCACAGTGAAACCAGGCACAGTGAACTCGCGTGTCGCCGCTTTTTAAGGCCAATTCAGCCAGCGACACAATGGCTGCATATGCGCAGTTTGGATACGCTGGCTACCCGACGGCAAATCAGGTGGGTTTTTATTTCGGGTGTGTCACACTTTTGGGCTATCTTGTAAGATTAACTGTTTATCTTGAGTTGACACTTTAAACGATTTGCTTTTATGGGCTTTGGCTAAGCTTAGTAATGAAATTTGGTATTCATTCTTACTGGGAATTACCAATATATTTGTATATTTCTTAGATAAATGGAAAACCATAACATCTAAGCATTATTGAAAATATTTTTTTAATGCTTTTCTTAATATTTATTAAAATTCTTTTTGAACAATTCCAACAAAAGTTTCAAATTTCTTTCAAAGATATACAAACATTTTTGTAAATAATTGTAAAAGCAATATCCTCAAATGTTTTTTTAAATTTGTAAAAACATTTCCTTAAACTAGTTATCTTAATTCACAAGAGTTTAAAAAACCCCGTTGGTTTTCATACAGAAATTAAATTCCTTTTTTTTCACATAAATGAAATGATTAGTTTTAATTTACAGTTGAGAGCATTACCCCAAACTTGTTAAGTATCATGAATTTCATATGGATTTAAAATCTTGAATTTCCATTTCATTATTAAAATTACCTTTGTTATTAAAAAAAATTCTTAACAAAGAACGCATCACCTGAAAAACCAGTTAAATAAGTTTAAATTCTAATTTAGGCAAATTCTTAAAATTTATTAGAATTGCTACTGCCAGACGTTAAATTTAAATACACATAGGGTTACTTTTACCTTGAAAATAAATAACACATTCGGTTTTATTTATCGTGCCAAAATATATATTTTATTTTGATTTACAACTCTGTCGCTTCAATATGCAACCATAACTTAATCATTTCAATAAACACTTCAAAACACAATTTATGGCGACCCGTAGAATTAGTCTCCGTTTAAAATAATATTTGGCACACCCAGGCGACATGAAAGTGATTTTTCAGAAACCCGAAATTTAGTGAGTCAGACGAATATTTGGCATGTGCGAAGGAAATCTTTTATAATGGACGGTGGGGAAAATAACTTTAAATTTACATTTAAGCAGGAAGGCGCAGGGGCGACACATGAATATTCAAGCACTTTTGGCACCGGTTGGTTGGTTGGTCCGTTGGTGGGGCTCCTGGATCCATATCCATATATCCATAATGGCCGCCCCGCCGCCAAGAAATGTTTCACAATTTAGGACAGCCGTCACCGCCATCGCCATCGGCATTGCCACCGCCTTGGATTTGGGCCACTCCGGGGACGGGAGGTGGTGGTGCATCGTCCGAGGTCTGGTCATAATTACCCGGTATTCCGAGCTCAGTAATTCAAATTAGTTGGCCGGCGTTGTTGGGCCAAGACGGGAAGGGAAACGCAGGGCCGAAACACTTGCAACTACAAAGCCCCTTCGATGGCTGTGTAATGCCTTGTTCAACGACTACTATGTGGTCTAATGCGTCAATGCTAGACTTATGCGTTTATCCGGGGCTCTGTGTCCTGCTGCCCATACATACACATGCCATATATATATCTGTATATATATATATATGTATATATATTCCCGGGCCATGTCTGCCGGTATAAATTTATGCTAATGAAGCCGCCGGAGTGGTGGACCATTTATTATAATATGCAAACTTGGTAAATTACAATAATTAAAATAATGAACGCTCAGATTATCGACTATAATTATGGCTGCAGATGCAGATGTGCAAAGCCTTTGTACAGATCGATTAAAAGCCACCAGGATTTTGTCATCGTTTTGCCTCATTTGCATTTGGTTTTTGCCCTCGTAGCTGGAAGCCATTTAGTCGGTCCCACTAAGCCCAATTAAAGACTGGTCAGGAGATACTATCGGCACTGTGTCGACTGGGTGCCAAATTTATAAACTTTACAATTTATGCAGTGCAGCGCACACACAGAGCAGCCTCGCCGGCGAATTCATTAATTTAATTTTAATTTCAACGCCAAGACGGCATTCCAAAAATGAGGCAAAAACGGCGACGCATGCAATATATGAATTTAATCAACGGCTGACAGTTGGCAGTTGGCAGTAAAAGTGGCCGAGACGAGCGGCATTGGCACATCGGGAATTCTTAACTTCCCATGCGAGCTGTTCACGCATTTCATGGCAAAATAACTAAGATTCTAAGGCCGCAAAAAGCGGCGCGACGATGTCAAGAGTCCTGTACCCATCTCCTCCTCCTTCGGGACGCAAAAGGACAGGGCCGTAAATGATGCGAGAAAAAACTAATATTTCGCAGTGTGCATTCCATAATTGATTTATGAATTTTTAATGCAAACATTGAGACCGCAGTCGGGAAAGAGTTGTTCCACGGCGACTACTGCGAATGCGACCGAAACTTAATTCAATAAGCGAGGAGCGATGCGCAGCACAAAAAACAAAGCAACTTATTCGCATTAGCAAAAACGCACTTCAGGGCTGTCCTCGGTCCTCCTGCTACTTCGTCTTTTTATTGCACTGAAAAAAATGTATGCTAAATCGATGACCAACTTGGTAAATTTTCATGTAAATTATAAATTTGTTAAATGCTGATTTACTTCAGAACCTTATGGATAATATGATAGGCGTGATTTTTATCCTTTTTAACTTACAAATAGTAATTTTGATAGTTTTATTTCTATGGCAGATAGTATGAAGCCTCATTTTTTTCCGTGTGCCTTCGAATGTGGGTATCTGTATGAATATGGCGTACTTGTTTGGCAGCGCAATCCTGCGGATGAATGTGAGAATATGCCAAATCCAAGAGGCAGTCGCCGGAGAAGTTGACTGCGAATGCGATTGCGATTGCGAATGTGAATGCGAACATGTGTTTGTTTTGTAGGGACTCGTTCGACTGGCAGCTTCCTTGCTGCCGGGGATCCTCATATTTTCGCTTATTGTTCGATGCTGGCGTCAAGGCCCAGGCCCCCCAGACCAAAGCCAAAAAAACCAAAAACCAAAAGCCAAAAACCCCAACCCAATAGCTTTTGTTTCGCAGTCGTTGTTAGGAGTGCAAAAACAAAATCCATAAACGCATCCCAGCGGTAGCAGCAGCAACAACAGCGAAACGGCAGCAGCACCCAATAACCACAATAACAACAATGCCGATCTCCTTTGTCTTGGCTGATACTATACTATACCTATACCTATACCTACACCATACCTATGTATACCACACCATATCGTACTGAATGGGAAGTCGTACTCGTGCGTTTCGTGAAATGAGCATGGGCATTTGGTAGGCGGACTCGTGAGCTTTAACATAAATCATAAAATTAATAACCGTAAAGTGACGGCACCAGTTCTCCCAACATCTTGGACCCACAGTGGGTGCGGGTGGGCATCTGTAGCCCCATTCCTATACGTATCTGTAAATATATCTGCAACTGCATCTGCATCTGCATCTGGATATGGGCACTTCAAAGGCTGAGATAGAGATTTACACGATGTCCATGCCGGTTCACCCGAATTACGGTCAATGAATATTCGCCTTTTTTCTTGCTTTGGTCGTCGGCTCGTTTAGACTTTCGCCTGTCCAGCTGTTTTGCAGATTTCATGTTTGCTTTGCGGTTAAAGTTGCAAGGTTGAATTGCCACTTTGAACTCTGGTCATGGCGCATTAAAATCGGGCTCGTATTCCTCGTTTGAGTAGCCTGCCCTTCGGATAGTTTCGTACTTGCAATTAGAGAAAAACATATTCTGGCATCATTGCATTTGTTGCATGCGAATGGAATTTGTTGTATCTCTCTGACACTGCTGTGAAATGGTAATTGAATTCCTTTGCAAAATAAGAAAGGTCTAAGGCTGCAAGAGTTTTTTATTACATATTTTAATCTTTTTTTATTTGTGTTCTTGTAGACCAAAAGTCATCAGAAGAGTAAACGTTAAGAATTATATATCTCAAATAAAATTCTCATATAAAGTTTATTACCAGCTCAACTTTGTATGTGTTCAACATAAAATAACAGACAAAAAACCACAAAGATTGTGCTGTTAAAGCAACCAACTTTAAATTTATCTTTCCCACAACACAATATTTTTTTTAAAAACATTTATTTATCCTAAAGCCAACTTGTAATTAAGACTTTGGCAGAGAAATCTGGATTATTCATATTTTATTTGAATATATCTATATCAAAGGTTTAAGTATGTTAATTTATTAAAAATGTATATTCATTAACCGTTTAACTAAATTAAATATATCAAATTTAAATTGCTACTAGTTGAAATACTTTTGGAATTTGCATGACTGGCTGCAGTCTGTTATATTAATTGACATAAAGACAACAACTATGTCAAAAGTTTCTTTGGAGCACCCACAACATTAAGATAGATGAAAGATAGTAACCAAGTGTGAATATAAAATATTCTTTGTGGCCACTCCAGGAATATTCCTATTAAACTTGCCGCAATTTGACACCGACAGTAAACTGTCCGAAAAAGTCATAAAAGAGTGCACAACTTTAAGACAGCATTTAGGAGCTGCCAACAAGTTTCAGCGTTTCCGCAGAATAGAAACCCAAACCCAAACCCAAACCCCAACACAAACCCAAACCCAAACCCAAAGTTGGTTCGCCAGAGTGTGGCTTATCCTATCTGCAGTCACCTTGCGATAAACTCAGCGGCTGGGCGCTCTTCGCTGCACTTCCTGCGATTTTTCAGCAGAGTGGGTGAGTGGGAACCATTAAAAATAAACTGACTTGCGTGCCGATAATAAGCGTTGTTCTCGGACCAAACTTGACCAGCCAGTCCAGGTCCAGGTCCCAAGTTCCCAGTTCTCAGTCGCTGTCGTCGTCGTCGCCGATATGTGTTTTTTATGGGCGGCCACAAAAACTGAAATTGATGTTCGAATCGCATAAAAAATAAAGAATAATAAGAAATGAGCTCGCCCAGCGTTTTGTACATTAGCGGAGACAGTCCACTCGTCCACTCGCGCCGGGGCTCCATTCATTCAGAATTCATTAGATTTCATTCATGAAACACCTTCATTATGCAATAATTTCCCGGTGCTTTTTGGCGTCGGCGCGAAATTGCCCCTCGATTAGATAGCCACCTGCAGGCAGGCAGGAGGTGTTGGCGAATCAGCTCGTTTAGCCTTGAATTACCATTATTATTTAAATCATATGGGGAGGATTGTGGCCGGTAGCCGCGATAGGCGGTGAAATGGTCGAGAACGGTAGCAATTCAAATTGAAAAGAAGATATTGTTGTTAGGAGGACCGATGTCAGTTGTAAGCTGGTTATTTTGAAGCGCGTGAAGTGGACTTGACAGCCAGTCATCATATGGGGCGACCTTCTATTTACACGTCTTTGGGTTTTCGGGCCGCTTCGATCGATCCAAATCAGGGGTTTCTAACCGCCGATGTCTCAGATGTCTCCGATTCGCTGCGGTTATCGTTCCAGAGGATATGGTATAGGGATGAAGGGTATTTCGGGGAGTGAGGAGCCTACCTGCGTCCCTCGTCATTTGATTGCCCTTTTGGCCGGGCCGTGCCCATTCTCGGTCGGTCGATCGATCGGTCCACTGATACTCAACTCCCAGCCCGAGAACAGAACCCTCTTCAAAGATCCCCGATTCCCCGATTCTCGATGCCCCGATTCCCGATGTGCGATGTGCAGGCCGCTCGGACGAAGCGGTATCTGAAATCTGACTGTGATAAATTGAAAATTAATGAAGTGAAAATAGATGGAACGGATCGCAAAATGCGCCAGGCCAATAAAATATTTTGACATTTGGAGTTATCATCTTAATCTGCTTTGTTGATTTCGACCTGGTCGGCAGGGACATGCCTTTGCGCTTACCTCTCCATTCGGCCCTCTCTTCGTTTCTCTCCACTTTGGCTCATTCGTGTCCTGCCAACTTCACCTGTTCATGCACTAAAAGAAAACTAGCTAGAGTCATAAGGTATTTCAAAAATCAGAGGACTGGAACGTTGTTTTATCCTAAAATAATATACATGCTAAAAATTAACTTATGTAAATTTATCTGATGAATTGTTTTGAAATATAACTATATTTATATGATTTTTTTCTTGAAAAAATGGTTAAAATATAACAAATGTATTGACAAAAATGTTAATGGGTTTTAGACCGGTTTATTAAGTTTGTTTGGTTGGTTTTTCTTAAGAGCAGAGCTTTATATTACAACAATTTAAATATGCAAGCTGTTAATTAATTATTCGCACAGCCAAATGAAAAAATGAAATTAAATATTCTAAATCTCCCTTTAAGTTAGCTATATTAAATAATCTATCCATTTTGTTTTTTAATTAATCTTTTAAACCAACTTTATTTCGCTCAGTGTGAGATTCCCTCACCGCAGAAATGTTTGGGTCGTAGGTTTTTTCTTTTCGGCATTGCTAAAATGTGCTCCTTTTTTTGTGCGCTGGCATCTTTGCAGCTGACTACCGCCAATACCGACAGCCAGAGCGGCCATGGCGGAGGATCGCCGCTGTCCGGGACGAATGAGGCTTCGCTGAGTCCCTCGGGCGGTTCAACGGCCACCGGCCTGACCGCCGGTCCTCTCAGTCCAGGTGCAGTTTCCCAGTCGTCGCACCATGCGAGTGGTCACAAGGGCCTCTCCACATCGCCGGCGGAGGATGCGGTCGGAGGCGGGGCCGATGTCCCGGGTGGCCTCTCATCCGCCGCCCAGGACCTGCCCGCCCGCGGAACCTGCTGCGAGAACGGACGACCCATCATCACGGATCCCGTGTCCGGCCAAACAGTGTGCTCCTGCCAGTACGATCCGGCCAGACTGGCCATCGGCGGCTACTCCCGCATGGCCCTGCCCTCCGGCGGAGTGGGCGTCTACGGCGGACCGTACCCCTCCAATGAGCAGAACCCGTACCCTAGCATCGGCGTGGACAACTCGGCCTTCTATGCACCTCTGGTAAGGATCTGGAACTGGGGACTTGGGATCTGTGCAGTCAGCGGAAGTCCGCGCAAATGCGAAGCGACGGGCCGAGGAGATATCGCCATGTTGGCCGTCAGCTCGTTAGGCCCGGTAACTTGTAACTGCCGCGATTACCTGGCGGCTGACAAATCCACAGATCTCACTACTGCCAACTCACAGGGCTTACACGAGGCTCACTGCCGCCACTTTCTGGCAGAGAAGTACGACTAATCGTCTGGTTTTTGAATCGAATTCCAGAGCAATCCCTACGGCATCAAGGACACCAGTCCCAGCACCGAGATGAGTGCCTGGACCTCGGCCAGTCTGCAGTCCACCACGGGATACTACTCCTACGATCCCACTCTGGCGGCCTACGGGTAAGCATTTAAAAATTAAGACGTTTGGCTTCGGACTAGACTCATTGAGCTGGGGAAGAGCAGTTAAATTGCACTGAAATGATTGAAAAAAGTTTTAAAATATTTATTTTGTAGCTGTGGTTTTTAGTTATTCCGATATTTCTACTCCTTGCAATCAAAAGAAAAAAATCGGTTTTTTTTGTATTGGTTCTTTTCTTAATATAATATAAATTTTTGCATATTTAATATTCGTTGTTAGAAAGTAAACGTCATTTTCAAAATTATGCATTGCATTTAAAAGTAATTAAACACAAAATTATTATTAAAGAAGTTTATAAAATTATATCATGGAATTAGTTCTTGAACTGACAAGTAATACAAAATATCCAAACAAGAAAAAGTTATGGTTTAGAAATAGTTAAAGAAATTAAATTGACATGCTAAATGACCACAAAAAACACCACATAGTTCTAGTTCGCGAAGATCCACTGTACCAATATACAAATGGGAAACTTAAGTGGGCTTAAAATGTTGCCATGGGACAAAAACTTTCTCGTCGTGTCGTCTGCCGGGTTTCTTTTTATTTATCGCTTAAAAGGGTATGTCTGGCTTAGAGTTTGAGCCCCGAGGCGCGGTTCTGGCTGAAATAGAATACGAATATACATTTCTTGCCATTTGCTGTTGACCTAGACGAGAGGAAGTTGCAAATGCATTCCGGTTGGGGGAGCGATTGTTATCATCCATATCAGCCACTAACTGATTATTGTCTTAAAGGTGTGTGAGCTTTATTTACCTAAAAAGCTGATAGCATCGATGGCCTAAACAAACTCATTAGTGGCCATGATAGGGCGTGGGCCAGAACTATGTACAATGAGCCCTATTGATTCGGGGTATTTGATTTAATTTTTGAACCCGCAGATACGGACCCAACTATGATCTCGCCGCCCGGCGAAAGAACGCCACGCGGGAGTCCACGGCCACGCTGAAGGCCTGGCTGAGTGAGCACAAGAAGAACCCCTATCCGACGAAGGGCGAGAAGATCATGCTGGCCATCATCACCAAGATGACCCTCACCCAAGTGTCCACCTGGTTCGCCAATGCCCGCCGCAGGCTGAAAAAGGAGAATAAGATGACCTGGGAGCCCAAGAACAAGACCGAGGATGATGACGACGGCATGATGTCGGACGACGAGAAGGAAAAGGAGTCCGGAGATGGTGGAAAACTCTCCACAGAGGCTTTCGGTGAGTCTGCTGCGAGTGTGCTTCCCTGTCCCTGACCTCAATTAGTATGTCCTCAACGAGCTCTTTTGGTAATTTCTTGAGCCCCACAATATTGTTTTCCGAACGCCTTGCCCCAATGATTCCTACGCCTTTTTCGCTGGCTGGCTAACTGGCTGACTGGCTGACCCGCCTCTTCGGCAGATTTGTGGCACTGGGCTTTTAAGTACAATTTATGTGGCGAAGCGAATGTTATGCAACATTCGTCTGCCCGCCGTCCGAAGTCCGTCGTCCAAAGTCCGTCGTCCGTTTATTTGTCTGACTGCTTAGGCGACATCCTCCCCGGAAGTTGACAGCACATTGTTGGCAAAGTGGCCTTGCGCCCGCACTCCGATTCACAGATGCACTGAGAGAAATTATTTAGTCAAGATAGTTTTAAATAGATTTTTTGTAATGTAATTGTAATTGCTTGACGATCTAAAAACAATACATTTTTAAATATTTTTAATCATTCTTTACGGATTTTGTCATGACAGTTAACTTCTTTCGGTTGAAATACCTTTAAAAAATTTAGCAAAAAGCTGACAATTTTTGGAAATAAAAAATATAACTCTTTGGTTACTCAAAAAAAATAGATAGCTGAGAAGGCGGTATGCTACTCATTTGGCTTTGGCTTTTTTTCTCGGTGTATTTTGACTCCAAAGTGGCCTTGTTCGAGTTGGCGACACATAGAAATGGTGCATTGGGAAGGGCAACTTGGGCGGTAGTCGGCGGAAACTCGAGTATTTTGCTGCTGAAAGCTTTCTCCGCTGGCTGCGAGGGTTGCACGCATCAACGCCCACCAACAATTTCAAGGGTTTTTGCCACTGCCAGCTGCCAGCTGCCAAGTTCCACCTCCTGGAAGTGCCAAGTTTTGCAGTCCTCTAAGAACTTGTCTGTGCTTCCTGCCTGCGACTTGAAATTAATTAAATTTATTTTGTGTCTCCACATGGTCTCTCTCTCTCCCTCTCTCTCTTTCTCTTCCTCTCTCTCTGTCTCGGCATCGTTTAATCTTCAGATCCTGGCAATCAACTTATCAAATCGGAGCTGGGCAAGGCGGAGAAGGAGGTAGACACTGACCAGAAGCTGGATCTCGACCGGGAGCCGCACAATTTGGTGGCGATGCGGGGACTAGCGTCCTATGCCACGCCCCCTGGTGCCCATCCCATGCACGCGGCCTACAGTTCGTATGCGCAATCCCATAACACGCATACGCACCCGCATCCGCACCAATTGCACCACCAGCAGCAGCAGCAGTTGCAGCAACATCAGCAGCACCAGCAACAACAGCAGCAGCAGCAGCAACAACAAATGGAGCAGTACTACCATCCAAGTGGCTATGGCCAGGAGGAAGCGGGGGACTTTGCGGCCCAAAAAAACCCGCTGAGCAGAGACTGTGGCATCCCAGTTCCGGCGAGCAAGCCCAAGATCTGGAGCGTGGCCGACACAGCCGCCTGCAAGACGCCCCCGCCCACCGCGGCGTACCTCGGCCAGAACTTCTACCCGCCCTCGTCGTCGTCGGCGGAGCAGCAGCAGCAGCAGCACCAGCTGCACCACCATCCGCCGCAGCAGCAGCAGCAGCAGCAGCCACATCATCACCACCACCACTCGATGGAGCTCGGTTCGCCGCTGAGTATGATGAGCAGCTACGCCGGCGGATCGCCCTATTCGCGGATACCTACGGCGTACACCGAGGCCATGGGCATGCACCTGCCCAACACCACCACCAGCACCAGCAGCAGCAGCAGCAGTTCCTCCTCCGGCAAGGTCCTGCCGCCCACGCCCACGCCCACCCACATCCCCATTCCTATGCCCATCAGTATGCACCCGGTGCCGCAGCGGGTGGGGTTTCCCGAGATCCAGCCCGATACGCCGCCCCAAACGCCGCCCACTATGAAGCTCAACAGCAGCAGCAGCAGCAGCATCGGCAGCAGCGGCAGCAACAGCGTGAGCAGCCACAGTTCTTCGATGCATTCCGCTCCGGTGACAGTGGCTTCCATGGTCAACATTTTGTACAGTAACGATGCTGGGGCATACGCAGGACATGGCCATGGTCATGGTCATGGTCATAGTCACTCCAACGCCTTCCATCTCGCAGAGAGCCGTTCCGGGTCGTAATTCGACCTTGAACCAGTTTAAACAGACCAGATACCAGTTACCAGTTACCAGATACCAAATAGCAAGCGAAACTACTTACACATTTCGACGGGCGGGACAAGTGCAATCGCTATTACGATTACGATTACGATGACGATGACGAGTATGAGTACGATTTACCAGATAGCGATAACTACACTAATTATTTTGCAATAAATGTAGCTTAAGTATGGCAATAAAACTTTATTTCCTACCATATCATAAATTATTTCGCTTTATAACTTTAATTAGCATATTTACACTCAACCGTTGAAAATTTCGAGGCGCACACACGTCTTGGTGGGGCGGTGGTTGAGGATTGCCGGTGGTGGCGGTGGTGGAGCTCAGACTTCTAAACGCCCACTTTGGGTGGTGCTTGAGAAAGACGGTGCCGTGTTTTTGTCATGTTTTTTTCGGGCCCGGAGGTTGAGTCACTCCACTCGGCTCCGGGTTTAATGACTCGAAATAAACGCACACCACACGAACTCATTCATCTTTCGTTTCGAGCGACGAGTCTCATGCCGAGTGGCATACCGATAATAATGCCAGCCCGTACTACTCCGCCGTGCTATAAATCACCCGAACTTTTTGTCTTAGCTCTCGTACTCTACCTTAAGTGCTTAATCCACACAACTTAATAATTTTAAATAGCATCATTAGATCTTAAGGAAATTTCACGTTGTATTAGTGCTAATCATCCTAAATTGCTGGAACGGAACATTAGTTTCCCAAATCCTACTCGTAGGAAATAGTTACTTTAAGATTTTGACTAACCCTTCGACTATATACTCGGCCAAATAATTAATCCGTGCAAAACATAAATAGTTACTTAATCGTAAACATGTAATTAGTTATTTTATTCGTTTGATAAATTTGTAGAAAAATTTAAGTATCTGTGATATATGCATATAACTACTTACATACATACGTACGTACTATACGAGCAACTAACTGCGCTAATTTAGTTAATTCACACATACTTCTTCGTACACAAAATGCACTTTCGTTCAGCAACTGGTTCAAGACATTTTTAATGGCATACATTTTGTAATTGTAAATAGTATTTATGTAAATTTGCAAATTTAATGATAAATAAAGTTGAATAAAATCAAGGATTTTTCTTTTACTTGCTTTCTGAATGCCAAAAGTGTTTACAAATAGATATATCTAAACTTGATTTAGATTTATATGGCTACGGAAAGCTTTTGGTTATTTATTTATGGGCTATCCCATTCAGATTTCATATAATTAACAAACGGAAGCTTAAGAACAAAATAGAAAAAGATATAAAATGTGGAATGTTGGCGTCTGTTAAAGGAATCTTTATGAGTTACAGTATTAACATTATTTTGTAGAGAAATGTTACTGTAAAAATCTTTATTTTCGCATTTTGCAAAATTTTGAATTCGTGATTTTAAATAAATAAATACGCAATTTAAAAAGTATTTAATATTGAAAAATAATTAAACATCTAACATGTTTTCATTATTTTATTCTCATTTTTCATAGACTATTTTTGTTCTTTTTTTGTTATTTATTATTAAGTATTACAATCCCTTCTGATTATAAATGTTCTTAAAAATGCTCTCATATAAATAAATGTGTGCGCTCCGACCCAATGAACTTAATTAATCGCAGCGAACATGGGAGCGGTCGCATTTTTCGAAGAAATATGTAGATATAGATACATTCAATCACGGGGCTCATGTGTGTGTCGTGTGTCACATCTATAAATGAAAATAATAAATCGTCGGTGTCGCATTATAATTATCGACCTACCCATAACAGCTCAGCAATGGAATTCCACGGATTCGGACAATACCAAACAGTGTAATTCAGATTGACAGTTGATCCCTTTATAATGATCGCAATATATTGGAAGAATTGGGCAAGCTGCTACCTGTGCGTAACCAAATGGAAGGCAACAACTTTATTTTATCAGATTGATATACTTTACGAGGGACAGATTTCTAATTAGAGAAACTCACCTAATGCCTCTTATTTTGGAGTCTGAGCAAAGGTTTTAGAAACTTATTATGAAAACAATTAGTTATAAAAAAGAGTCTTGAGTTGTGACAATCAACATGAAGCTAAGTTGATTTTAAGTGACCTAACTTTCTACTTTTTAAAGACTCCGGAAAATGTATTAAAATTATTAAAAGAATTCAATAACAATTGCTTTATCCAATGAATGGGTAAAATTTTTGTTTTGTTTTCTATATATTTGTTTTTTAAAACATATTTTTTTAAAACCAGTTAACCGTACAGACATACTTGTAACTATTAATTTAATTTGAGCTTAATCGTTTTAAATATATTATCATTTTAATCCTTAATTGTGTGAGCAAACAATTTGAAATGCAATGCAACCCCAGACCGAACTTTAAAAGGGGCAACTTATTTAGATGAAATTCACAGGCACAGAGTAGGCCAGAAAACTCATTAAAGCTCCGCTGGATTCTGGTCGCTGTAAGGACAATTAGATAAATTTCGGAATTTTCAAATTAGCCGCTTGAATCATGGTAGCATCTGCAGTCAATTGCACTCTTTCGCAAATGCATGGGACGCGGATGCAACTGCATGGGAGGCAAACTGCCGCCAGCAACAAAGTCCAGATCATAATGAGTCCAGCTTTGGCTTTTGTCGGAGGCTGGCTTTGGCCATTTTATCCGCCGAGTGGAAAATGACAACATTAATTTAGCGCTTTGTTCTGTGCGAATCCGGGCTGGGCCACATTTTAAATTAACCCAAAACATGTTTAGGGGTTTTCCGCACAATTGCCTCTTCGGTGCAATGTGGCAAAAAGGATCTCATTCCGGCTGCATAAAGGATTGCAGCATCTGATGCCCATTTCGTTTTCGGGGTGGTTGTAATTGAAAAGTCAGGAGCAATAGAATGGTTTTGGCACATGCCAAGGAGTGAGGGAGTGCATTTAAGCAGACTTGCATCTTTTTAATTGTGCAACGCTTGTAGATATTAATTATTGTTGGGTCATTCAAAAATATATTGCTTTTCATACCGCTTAAAGGTTAGTTTCTCTACAACATAAAACATCACTTACAGTAAGTTGTTTGTGTCAAAGATTTTAAACAAAAATTGTATGTTACTAATTGCCCGCATTTGGGGATATAAAATATTCATAATGTTTTGATCCATTTTTAAGAGAAACATATTGTATTTTACAAAAGAGTTTTCAAAATCAATCGAACAATGAATTTTCTTAAAAACAATGTCACTCTTATTTTTCCGCATAATTTGTTTGACCAGCATTTTTTTGCCGCTGCAAATGCAATTAATTGAAAATCGAAATAATAAAACATTGCCTGCATTCGGGCTATTGATATATTATAACGGCGCGTGTTCGGGCCTTTTTGTAAAACAAAGAAACTTGTCGCGTTTCCATTTGACAAGACCACATTTGTGTTGTGGGCGTGTGCAGCGAATCCGGGGCTGAAACATGAACAGGTCTATTGGGGCTTGAGGACGCACACGTAGAACATTATTCGGCTACAAAATGGCCAAAACAACAAACCGCTATAATTTACCATATTTTATGGCTGCGCCGTGGCAATAAAATCGCCAACAAGGCCAATAACTCATTCTAGAGCGCTGGCGCTGCAGGGCGGCGGCGGTTTCCAGTTGGTAGTTGGTATTTGGTAGTTGCCAGTTGCCCCCGCCGCCGGTTACACGGGACGCCACTGTTCGGAACCCCCCTTTTGTGCCTCCTGCAACTTCCGCGGTTGCACAACACAACATACACACACTACACACTGCATACTGCACACTGCACTCTCCAGTTGCATGCGGTTGGCTTTTAAACGGCTCAATGCCCGCGCTGATGGAACCGCCATATAGATATATGGCCATATATATCGCCAAGCTTTTTGGCCCAGCAGCTCTAATTTGTAGCTCCAACTGCATGCTCCCACCGCTGGCGCTGCTATTTTCAAATTTATCTATGCCGAAACGTGCATTGATGGCCTGCATGTTTATTGCTCGCCTGTCGTCGTTTTGCATTTGCAGTTCCCGGGCCGAAAAAATAAGTAAAAACAACAACAAAGCCCCACAAAAATTGGCGAACAAAACTGGACAATTGGCAATGAGCCCCGCTGCCGTGGGGCAATACATTTAATTAATATATATTTCAATTGCGCTGCACCACCGCAAGGACACTGCCCGCTTCGATAGCTTCTATTTGGCTCGTGTAAAAATAAAATGAAAATGTTTTGTGGCTTTCGCTCAAAGGAGGCGCGTGTCGTCATATTTCTTTTTTTTTTTTTTTTGTAAAGGCACACAGGGAAAAAATATAGAAAATATTCAATGGGTTTTTAGTTTGCTCCTTGTGCCAAAGCATGAAATATAAAGTTTAAGTTTTGCATTTTTCCTGACATGCAAGTTATCTTATAATTTCTGTGAACAAAACTTTATACATCACTGAAAGTAGTTAATGACTAACATACTTGAATATTTTAGTGAACTTCAATCTATTTTCTTCATATACTAAAAGAACAAAACAAATCGAAAATATAATATATTTTTCTTAATTTAGGGAGCTTGCAGTACTTACTTCTACGTGCTTGCTTAAATCAGACTTGCTTTTGTATTTTTAAGCAAGTTGCCTTACCACTTGTTTGTGATTATGATATGTAACTTCTCTCTAAACGCCATTTACCAATATTCAATCAGTATTTTGTGTATAACTAATTCATCAAGCTTCATAATAATGTGGGTATTTATATTGAATAGTTGTGGATATTTTATTGGCGGAGTGCTTGACCTAGAAGAGTTTACTGACGGACTTTAAAATATGTGATTAAACAAAGGTTTATTTATGATTTTTTTCTCGAATTGATTTTTTTTGTATTTATGAAAGATTTATATACGCCTCTCATAAGAATATAATTAGAAATATGTACCTGAAACTTGACTTTTTCTCTGTGCAGCAGATATGTTGGATGGCGAAATAAAAATCGCCGCTGATCGAACGCGATTGTCGGGTCTCTGGGCAGCAGATGCAGATGGTGCCGCTGCGGTTGTTGTTATTTTGCCGATGACCGCAAACAGTCTAGACCAAAAAGTGTACTATATGTCCTGCGAGGAAGGATTGCGGAAGGGAAACAGTGAAGGGAACACGGGAGGAACCGTGCGTGCCGCATCTTTCAATTTCGCTGGCGACCGATATTCGAGTAATGAAGGATCCATTCGGCCACGATGTACGAATTCGAAAACGAATAATTTAAATATTTAATTAACACATTCCGGCGGCCCAGCGACGCCATCCTCGCGCGTGTGTGTGCAATTAATGCAGGAATAGGCGCAATTAAGTTTGTCGCCGCTCGCTGCGAGCAGGGATTTGCAGATTGTTGCAAGCTTATCTCGTGATTCCGATCGAGCTTCAAGTGGAGGACTTGGCCTAAGCCCGACTGAGCCCGACTGGGCCCGACTGAGCCCGGCTTCGCAATACGCAACTTGCTTTTAAGACCCAGAGCCGGCGGCAGCGCAAAGATTTATCTGCATCCGGTGTCCAGTTACCGGGGCCCATTCCACGGACACTCGGTTTGAATGATGCGCATCTTGGGCATTTTGGAAGTAAATTTGTGTGCAAATGGGCTTTTTATTTGGCTCATGTTTCTTCCAGCGATGGCTGTCTCTACAGTCGCCAGCCCAGAGAGGAGAATCAGCGGAGAATACTACTACATACCTTTATGTGCTGGCTGCTGGCACGTATCTGGCAGATACCTGCGCCACAGATCGCATTTAAACTCGGACGCGCTGACATGAGCGGTTGCGGAAATTCGCCATCGTTGAGATCATGGAGCCAACTGGATGATAGGCGAGTCATAGGTTTTGCTTGTACCATGTCCATAAATATGCCCATTCAGTTCGCAGATAGCATTTGCATCCGAACAGATGCTGCCCCGCCTCCATGGATACAATTTAGATTCGCCATTGCGGCTGAGCGCCTCATAAAATGCCAAACAAATACTGCCATGCCGATTGCAAAGAGGTTTTTATAAGTGAATTTATCATATTAGTTTTAAAAGCTTTTTCCCATCTTAATGCCAGCTTAAATAATTATTCTAATCGAAATGCACTTTGGTAGATCAGTAGCGCTAATTGGCATATAAATGTTGCAACCGTATTATGACAGCTTCGAGTGATGAGCAGCCATATAATATAGTGTGGAATATAAAATAATAAATTAACAACTAGCAATAAAGATTTGCATTTTCAAGAACGATCCCTATAAGTATAATCTCCCTAATTTATAGTTCTTGAGCTATTATGGCCACAGACACTACGAATCTCCAGACTTTTTATTTTCAAAGTTAATCAAAAATACAATAAAATGTATTAAAATGTTACACACGAAAGGATTTAATTTCAGGATTTAAAATAAATTTGATTTTAATGATGCTACATTTTATTACATTGTGTTTAAATTCCAATAGACATAACCAATTCAAATTAAAATTGTAAATTCTTTTGGAAACTAGGCAAAAACTGCATGATCTCACATAATTTATTCTATTCAAAATATCAGGATTTTTTTTATTTAACAACAAAGAAAAAAGAAGTTCTCAAAAACATGAGCAAACATCTCAACAGTTATATAGTTACTTAAATAATACAATGTTTAATGATTTTCATCACAGCTTTAATATCGAGAATGCTTAAATTCATTTTCTTTCTAGCCCCTTTAATTAAAGATTTAATTAACAGTTTCCCACATGAAAAGCAGTTGCTATCGCACCTTGTTGAATCCGGTAATGCCATCCAAAGTGTATGCAGTATTTTGGCATTACTCGTATCACCTGAAAGGATTTCTGTGGCGTTACCCTCACAAACTGGCGAAACTAAACTAGTACCGATAGAGGTAACAAAAAAGCACGGCACGCAGAAAGGACAACGGCTGAAAGTTGGGACGGGAAAAGTCATTTGCTTGCTCGTCCGACAAGATGTTTGTTCGTTCGGCAAAATAAAGTACACACTGTCTGGTCGGCCGAGGGTGGCCAGGGGCTCGAAAAAAGGGGGTTTAGGGGGCTATGGGGGCTAAGGGGGCTGTTGAGCTCCCAGGGACATTTGGGATAACATGCGAACACGGCATATTTGCTGGGGTACAAAACGCCAAACGCTGTCTTCTAACCACTCAGCCACGAGGTAATGAATGGATGCGCATGCATGACATGGATGCAATTTTCGACAAAGAGCAGGCTAGGCCCCTTTCTGGGCTCGCCTGATTATCTCGTGTTCTGCGCAACCATATCCCAGGCCCAAAATCCCACCCCGTCTAAACAATATATGCACGGACGGACTCATACACGGCGGAAATCAAATCGAGAAATGAGTGCCCAGGGGTACATAAATGAAGCCAAGATAAATTGATAACATATTAAAACCAATTAACTATAACTAATAGTTTTTATAGAATTTTAAATATTTAGTAGGTTTTTTTAATACCGGATAAATTGGTTATTTTTTTTTTGTATTGCTTTTTTTTGACAATTCATTGAAGTTTAAAAAAGTAATCTTCAAAGCTTAAGCTAAGTACATGTAAAATATTTAGAGAGTAAAGATAGAGCGTACTTTAATTTTATAATTGTTTGGCTGATGTAAGCTTGATATTCATTTATGCAAAATTAGTTATTTTGAATAAAAATCAATCTAAGTGAAAATGATAAAAATGCATAGCCGAATTCGCATCGAAAAGTTTTCAATAGTGAAAGAAAAACAATTTAAATATTTAATCAGATTGCATTGTCTGCTCTTCCTCTGTAATTATCTCTAATATAATAAATGCAAATTTTTCCTAACAGCAATCCAAGGCAATCTTAAATTTATTCAATTTGTTGTTATTGGTTGGTTATTTTATATTTGTGTAATCGTTTACAATAAGGCTTGATAGATCTAAATAAATAAATTAATTACATTAATTCACAGCCCATTTCTCCGGGTGCAGTAAAACCCACGGATAGCCGTCTAGTTTTTGGATCGCTTGTGGATATATTGGAGTCCTTGAAAGGGAATTGTTCTGCCTTTGATCAGAAGTGAGTTAATTGGCCATTTGGCAGGCTCCATGGTATTTCTAAATTGGATCAAAGGTATGATGGAGAAGCATAAACAGTCGCCACCCAGTCATCCACCCACTGGCAATTTGAGAACACCCCCTGGTTTTTCCGGCCATGTGTACTAATTAAAACCTGGCATATTCGTAGCCTAAAAATACCAAGGCTGCCCGAGCGTTTTGGCCATATTTCGTGGCGTTCAAGGAGGCGGAGCGTTTTCCACCTTCCAAGTTCCAGTTGCAACCACCGCCCACCGCCTGCCGCCCACCTGGAAAGAGCAGTAACGCCCGCGAATTGGACTACCCATCTCTTTTGCACTGGCGGAGAAAACCCGTTTTCCACTGCACATGCGCAACTTTTGTGCCGACCGGCAACCCTCTCTCTTTCTCGCTCTCTCCGCCACTCTCTTTTGCAATGAGTGCTTTTGGCCAAAAGCGAGCATGCAACACACAACTAGTATGCGCTCGAACTCGGTAATGCGCGCATCATGGGCGAGAGTGGGCGCGCAAGGCCGAAACAGGTTGCCACACGATGGGTGGCGGTGGGTGGTTTTCGTATCCGTACACGTATCCACACACATATCTATATCCACAAATAACCCAAAGTTGTGAATAACCCAAAAGTGCGTGCCCCTGATTGGGCCAAGGTAGGAGTATCGTTAGATCAACAGCTCCACACGACATGAGCAGACACAAGAGTGCCAAAGTTTACACTGTCACGTGCTTGTCAACCAACGTCTCGGCGGCTTTATAACGCCCATGACCCCGGGCACGCTGGAACGATGAAACGCTGAAGCTTTACAAGTGACCCCCGGCCGCGTGGACTTTGCACCCGGTGAACGGCAACTGCTGCTACCTGAACTACTTGAAGTCCCCACAGCGCTTTCATGTAAGTATTGTTCAGTCAACAATTGCGTGATAGTGCTCTAGATAATCACCTATCATTGCGGGGGTGCTGATTCTGTGCCGAAGTTAGGATATTAACACAATTAAAAATAAAAATATGTAAAAGACATATTATCATTTAAGAATTGGTACACTTTGTAAATAAATAAAAACATAAAGAGTAAAAGAAAAAAAAAACAAGGATTTAAATTTTAAACTTTGTATTGATGTTGTTCTAATAATACTGAAAACCTTAAATATAGCCAATTAAATATTTGCATATAGGAACTCGTGAACTTTCATAAAACCACTAAGGTAAATTATATTTGACTAGTCATGAATAGTCGCAAAGAGCTCTCAATGAAATTGTAATAAAGCGGGTAATGGTTAGTAATATTTAATATATATAGGTATATAGGTACATAAATAAATTTAAAATACTAGATTTATAAATCCATTGGATAATTGTAATCCGATTTACGTTTTTTTTATTACTTAAATATTTTTTGCATAGACAAACACAAGTAATAGATATTTAAGACTTTAAGACATCAATTCGTGACGAAAAGTAAGCTCCTTCAAAGGTGCTGGACCAGCGGACTGTAGCATATGTTTCCATTAGTTTTCCTTGACGAGCTGAAAATGCCATGCAATGGGTTTAAAAAATACCTGGCGCAGCGCCTAAGAGTTTTCTCTTGCGCTCGTTATTTATATTTTTTATTCGTATGATGAAAAGCCACGCAACTATGTTCGTCGCGTGTCTGGGACCATAAACAGAAATTGTTTCGCAAAACGCCTCCGTCGCTTTTGCGGGCACCATCGACATTGCAAAATAAACCTGCCCAGCGAGAGAAACAAAAAATTATCATGGGCAAAATAATCGTATTCATAAATAAATATGCTTTCCCATTTTCCCCGCCACCCAACCTCTTGCCCATCTAAAGCATATACGATATGTGGTACACCCTTAGCCTAGGCAGCTATTCATCAGCGCATCATGTTTAAGCGTTCGTGGCGTCGATGATACAACCGATAAGAGACCAATTTCGCAATTGCGGCGCTGGAATTTTTAATTAGTTCAAGAAAGCCGCAGCCGGCTGTCGGCCAGGTAGCACGGCCACCACACTCACTCTTGTTATGGCCAAAAGGTGTAGAACCAGTCGAGAACGAAGTAATATCCTCCCAAGCGCACACGAAACGCAAGCGAAATTTGCATACTGCCGCTGCGATACTTTGAAGGTCCGAGGACGGTCATAAAATGTATTAAACTAAAGTATGTGTTAAGTGCACATGTCACAGGTCAAATTCCCTAGTGTTATGATTTATCTTTTTTCCGATTTTCGTGAGGTTTTGAATTTAAAAGAGGTTGAATGGGGTAATATACAAATTCTCTAATAAATACAAAAATAGACTTAAATCTTTGATTGTTAGGACATTATTAATTTTCTTGGTTTCGTTAAGACTAGATAAAATAACTTAAAAACTTCACTGCTTTACGCCAAAGTGAAATCATAACTGTTTTTAACTTTCGAATTTAATTTCGGGCCAAAATTATAATAACCATAATTGATTCCTTCCTAAGTTATTCACCTTTTTTTGCCTTCAAATATAAATGCATAAAAATAATTACGAAAACGTTATTATTTTCCCTCTGCTTTTCGTATTCTAAAAATTAAAAATCAACCTCATTATTTTTAATTGGAATTAATAGATCAACGAATTGTAGATGAATTTCCGCACTTGCATTATTTTCGCTTTAAACAATATAATTAGGGTCCCAAAAGTTAGCATGCAACAATTTTGTTTAAATCGTTCCACTTTTTTTCTACTTAGACCTTCCTTGTTTGCTTTGAGAAACCAAGCTAATTAACAGTTTTGTTTTGGTCTTTATGTCCAAAAGTATTTTGTTTCCGATCGCGAATAAGTACGAATTGTTCGTGCTCATACGCTCGTAACTAACCGACTGGCTAGACTCTGTGTGCGGTTAGGAAAACTTGGCGGTTACCAGCGAAGTATGGAATAATTAAAAACAATTCAATTCGCAATTTGCACCATAATAAAATAAATTACATATTCATTTATGCAGAATATAACCGCTAAACTGCAACTGCAACAGCAACACCGCAGATCGGCGACGGCCAGTTGGCCACATCCACGTCCACGTCCACGTCCATATCCACATCCACATGCAAGCGGATTGCACTTGGGTGCAGTGGAGCAAGAAGTTGGACCTACACGAAGGGTCGTTGCCTGCCTTTGGCTGTGGGAATGGCGATACCTTACGTACTCGATTGATTGTTCCAAAATAGGGAATATACCATATATTGGATTTTGGCCAGAGAGAAGATGAAATACCTATATTTTGTAAACGCCAACTTGACACGCTCCTGAGTTTTGGGTCAAATTTCTACGCTTCTGTGCGAATAAAATAAGGCCACCGCTGAATATTCATAATCCAGTCTAGGAACGAGTCTGCTTTGTTGTGTGGCATGCAACTATTTCTCGCGTTCGACTAAAATAGAATTTGTTTCATTTGATGGTAGACTGAATCCACCGTCTGACAGCCCTCCTCCCATATGCCATATGAATACTTTTTAGCGAAATGAATTTTTATTTTAATGAAGAGCGCCACTGCACGCACATTTCTTCGGGAAACCTTGTTAAGTGTGTAAATTATTGAGAAACATTGCTAATTTTTTTCCAAACAAACATAACTTATTAATGCTTTCAACCCATTCTCACCATTAAATGTGGAATTTGTTTATCGCAATAATTATTTTGTATGATAAATATATATTAATTTATTTATTTTAATAAGAAGCTAGGAAACACAATTACAACTTTTTATAGTATAGTGTATTGAACAGTGATTTATTAAATAATGTATAAGGTATCTTTGAAAACTAAAACCAAATTAAAAAAAAATCTTCCCCATTGAGAAAACTTCAATTCAGTTTGTCAATCGTTGGGTTACCAACTGAGACTCTTTCTAAAAACCTATCCAGCTATGAAAAGACCAACTATAACCTGGGGGAACAGGTTTAGTTTATGGCTTTTAGGGGTCGCTTTTAACAGGAGCCACCGCTACAGTGAGTGTTTAGCGTTCGTGCTGGCGATTAAGCTGTTCATTCGCTTGGCACGCTTTTTGTGGCAACCCCTTGACTGTTATTAAAAAATACCAGCTTCCAATTGCAGGAAGTTAATGAAATGTTTTCTACAAAACATTCTTATATAATGTCTTTATTATTATCCATTGCTACTCATAAGGGTGATAATTTATTTGTCATTCAACCTTTCATAAGTTGAAGGGATATTTTTAATTCCCTAGAAGGTTTTCTTAAACACAAATAGATAAACAAATATATTAATCCAACTGATATTTTAGAGCACAATAATAGATTATTCCTAAAAGCTTAGTTACTTTGAAATTAAATTGATTTAAATATTTCGCACGGATTACATTACCGGAAAATGAGCCTTTAAATTCCTTGAATTTCCTGCTTTAAAAATGGGATTCACCGTAGTCGATTATTTGCGGACTTTCCGGACTTGCGGACACTCTGATGCCTGATGTCCGTTTGCCAGGTGGACTGGGCGAAATGGAGCTGCGTCCGCAAAGGTCTGGCGCTTGCGGATGAAGAACAGGGAATTTATAAAAAAATGTGAGTGCTTTCATTGATGTTGGTTTATCGGAGGTGGCATTCCCCGGCTTTTTACATTGTATACTGCCCATGAAGTCCAACCTTTTATTTAAATGTTAACAATAAAAATGAATTTGCATTTATTGATTTTCGGGCAGGAGTGTTGCTGTGGGGGCGACAGTTTTAAAAGAGGTCATATCCATATCCACGTAGGGGATCAGCCAACCGGTTTTTTTCTTTGCTGCTGAGATTGCATTTTGTCTTCTCTTTTTTTTTTGGTTTTTGACCAGACCACCTTTAATAAGCCTGTTAGATACGCCATTATTGTCTTCAAGTTGGCCAAAATGAAAGGAACACATACGCCAGCACAGACGTAATAAAGAGAGAGCAGGAGCCGTAGATCCTGCAGTAGCCGTTTGTTAAGCCTTTGTCTAGCAGCCATTTTAAGTGCCATAAAAAACTCCAAAAGTTGTAGGAACAATGTAGACAGCGTGTTTTCATTTTATGCGAATTAAGCTGCCACTTGAACAACTTTGCCTTCACCAGCGACTGGACCGCCGAGACCGACACTGACAACAACAACGACAAAAGCAACGGCAACAACGACAACGACGACGACGTCACTGACAGCGGCAGTGGCAGTCCACATCCAACAACACACACGAGGCACATCCACATGAGTGTTAGGTACACACGATTGTTCATATGTGGATGGACTTTATAGGGGAAGAGCCCAGATTTTTTACATGTTTCAGTGCACGAATTTGAAGCTAATCTAAAATTTCACGTTGTTTTATACCAAAAAAGTTAAATTTTTAATAACAAAATCAGGTACAAACGTAAAACTTTTCCACTAAAATAAAATACTTTTCAATCAAATTTAAACATTAAACTATATTATTCCTTCACATTTTAAAAACTATACTATACTACGCTTTTCATGTTTAGTTTATAAGAACTGTAACTACTGAGATCATATAAAATAAATAATTTGATACTTAAAGCATATATATTGAATTTAAAATAATTGTAAGTGTTTAATAAATAATATTCCACGTAATATGTTCTGTAGTATATTTATTTTTTCAATAAAATAATTTTTTTGAAAACTACGTATAATATTTAAAAATGGATGTTTTTGAGTGAATGCATTAATTGTTAATAAATTTATATATATATATTTATTTTAATATTAAGTTTCAAATCCATTTCAATTTCATCCCCGAATGTTAATTTATTTTCTACCCCTATGATCATGGCAGAATTTCGCTAAGAACTGGAAAATATTGCAGCATACTTTTAGGACGACGCCAGGACACGGCCTGGCAGCATTTCCTACAGGGCACGAAGGACATCCTCGTCTACATCAAACGAGAGCGCCCACAAGGGATACAGTTGTTAACGTGGCCAAGGAGCAGCGTCTATGGCGGGGACAAAAACACCAACATGGTTGCCACGAGTGTCGCGAAGGACGAAGGAAGAGAAACGAGGGCTGCAGTTGAAGGAGCAGAAGCAGGGCACTTTATGTGCATATAATGTCCGCACACACACTGAGGGACGACCCTTCGAGTACAGTGTCGGCCAAGTTGCGGGGAATTGTTAATATTGTCTGGGCCTGTAAGCAGCATTTACATGCTGGCAGACACCACGTACTACATACGTCCAGGCTGATGGACGAGCTCCTGTTTCTGCTCCTGCTCCTGTTCCAGCTCCAGCTCCAGCTCTAGCTCCTGCCCAAGCGGATGATGCCGGCTTTAAGTAGGCCCGCCCGGCAACATAAATTGTTTTAAAAATATCCACATGCTTGCATTTTGCAGATGTTGAATTAACCGACCAGACTTTCATTAGAAGCAAAGGATGGATTCAGTGCAGGAGTTTCAGGGTGAGTGTTTGCCATGTGTGTAGCATAGTCCCGAGTACATGGGCTAGGCTTTATACATTAATAGGTGGTGCAATAAGCACAGGCAGGCTCTTTTAGGAAAGTAAAAAAGAAATAAATATTTTGCCCTTGATGGGATAACTTTAACTTATTGCCACTTTTAAGGCAACAAAGGGGTATATCATTAAAAGTAAAAACAATTGATCCAATATTACAAACCAAGATTTAAACGCAGATTTTCAGAGAATTAGGCCACAAGCCCTTTAAGATATACCTATTAAAAATCGGAAGTCTGTAAAAGAAGTTATGGACTTAAAACTTCCGGTTTTTGTCACTAGTTCCGCAAAGCCATTTTTTGGAATTCAAAATTACAAACCATGTTTTAAACGCAGATTTTTAGAGATTTTAGTCACATGTGTTTTAAGATATACCTCTTAAGAATCGGAAGTCTATGGAATTAAAACTTTAGGTTTTGGTAGCTGGTTCCGCAAAACTATTTTTTGAAAATCAAGAAAGGGGTTACATCATTAAAATTCCAAAAAAATCGATCCAAAATTACAAACTAAGATTTAAACGCAGATTTTCAGAGAATTGGGCCACAAGCCTTTTAAGATATACCTCTTAAGAATCGGAAGTCTGTAAGATAAGTTATGGAATTAAAACTTCAGGTTTTGGTAGCTGGTTCCGCAAAACTATTTTTTGAAAATCAAGAAAAGGGTTACATCATTAAAATTCCAAAAAAATCGATCCAAAATTACAAACTACGATTTAAACGCAGATTTTCAGAGAATTAGGCCACAAGCCTTTTAAGATATACCTCTTAAGAATCGGAAGTCTGTAAGATAAGTTATGGAATTAAAACTTCAGGTTTTGGTAGCTGGTTCCGCAAAACTATTTTTTGAAAATCAAGAAAGGGGTTACATCATTAAAATTCCAAAAAAATCGATCCAAAATTACAAACTAAGACTTAAACGCAGATTTTCAGAGAATTAGGCCACAAGCCTTTTAAGATATACCTCTTAAGAATCGGAAGTCTGTAAGATAAGTTATGGAATTAAAACTTCAGGTTTTGGTAGCTGGTTCCGCAAAACTATTTTTTGAAAATCAAGAAAGGGGTTACATCATTAAAAGAGAATTAATTTAGAATTAATTAATTTTAGAGAATTAAGTCTTAGGCTTTTTAAGGTATACCTCTTAAGAATCGGATGTCTGTAAGAGAAGTTATGGACTTTAAACTTCAGGTCTTGGTAACTAGCTTTGCAAAACCATAATTCGGAAATTAAAAAAAAAAACAATCCAAAACTACAAACCATGATTTAAACGAAGATTTTGAAGGAACTAAGCCACAAGTCTATAAATACATTACAAATCAAAATCGGATTTATGAAAGAAATGTTATGGACTTACAACTGCAGGTTTTTGGTCACTTTTCACATTCAGCTTCATATATACATGGAGCTTGAATCCACTTAAAACGATAACTTATCCGATATATTTCGATTGAGGCAGCACCACACTTCAGTAGTCGATTGGACACGGCCTGGCAGCCGGATTTCGTCCTCAAGCGTCTTAGGTACTCAAATAAAAATAATGATGCGAGAGTAAATGAGATGCTATTCAATTCAAATGGCGTGGGATGCATGTGAAATTATACGCACATGCGAAGGTGTACGTATGCCCATATGCCATTTCAAATCCAAATCCATATCTATGTGGATGGGTTCGGCACATGTGAGTGTGTGGAGTTCGCTGATGCAGGGTGTATATACGAGTGTGGTATCCAGAAAGTAACACACATGGATAGCTCGCTCATTTACCGCCTATACTGTCGCCGGGAGTCATTCGTCAGTCAATCCGTCGTCCTCCCATTTTCCCGCTCCCTCAGGCATGATGTCCTTGCTGCCCGCCGTGTACCGCTCCGCTCCATCCAGGCATGTGCGCAAAACCAGCGCACATTCGTCAGAATTTGCATTTCAATTCGAATGTCAGGATGACGGAGCGTTGAATTTGGGTGGCGTTGCCATCGGAATGAAAATAAATCACGCTGCTTCACCGCATAGGCAACTGGGAAATGGGGGATGTGGAGATGGAGCTGGAAGCTGAATTCTGCGGAATGGGAACGCACCACAAGAGCAAAACAGAGCCACCATTAAACCAAAACAGACCCCGGGGCGTTCGTTTTGGGGATGGAACTCATTTATTCGCATTTTTTGTTGTTGTTGTTGTTGTTGCGAATGCGAAAATGAATGTGGAAACTTTTCCGCCATCATTTTGAGTGATGTCAATTAGATTGATTTGATCAGCGAAAATATGTGATTTATCAGACAGCAACAGCGCCTGGGCGGCCCCAGGACATTCGTCTCATCGCCCCCAAAAACGCAATCTACATACATCTACTCCTGGTGGCCATATCCCGACCACGGTGCGTATGAATATCTAATGTGGCACACACGTACGCAATCCGCTTCATCACTTGTTCGTTCGTTCATCTACTTCATCAATCAGTCATCTAACTAGTTCTGTCATCCTACGTTAGTCGTCTGGAGGGGCAAACGCAACACTGTCTTTAGGGTCCAGTTTTTGGTAAATAAGATTTTCAGGGTCATTGGAGTGCTTTAAGATTTGTAGTTGAAAAGAACTTTAAGAAAATGCAAGAAAATGGCTTAGTTAAATATTTTGATTGAGTTTTTATTTTTCCTTATGATTTTAATTGTGAATTAAAGAATGCACATCCATGTTGAATTTCTTAATATTTGTTAGCTTAATAATATTTTAATAAACCATTTAATAACCTGTCAAAACAAGTTTTCTACCGATTTGCGGTCATTAAATAAAAGCCCCAATCATTTTCCGATGGAATTTCACCCACTATATTATTTCCAAATTAGTTAGGCTAACCCAACAAACGCCCGAATCAAGGCGAATAACTTGTGTTATGACGACCATAATGTGGGATATTTGATTAACCGCTTTCCACCGGCCTCGTTGTGGGACTATAATATAACAACGTATCCGGCTGGCGAATCACTTCGCCAAACAAAAGCGGCACGTTACTAGCAACGCCTACGATATTAATAAACCATTGGGCGAAGCACTTGCGGCGCCGCACAAAGCAAATAAAATAAATCAAATCGGAGAAAAGAAAGCAGGCAAATCGCAATCTGAGTGTGTAATGGGGGGAAAACAAAGGGGAGTCCCCCTTTTATTTCTGTTTCTTTTTTTTTTTTTTGGCAGCCCAAAATTTATGCGCGCTCTTTGCCCGGCCGCTCCCACGCAATGTTCCAAAAATTTTCCGGGGATCGGGGATTCGGGGATTGGGAAATCGGGGTACTGGGATCGGGAACTGGTCCTGCGGTTGCGACGGGTTGTCCCTTTTTTCGGGGGTGGCTACATGTGTCAATAACTCATTTTCAAATGGAAATAACATCGAATAAAATTCGCGCTTCCTCTAGCTTTTTTTATTCCGTATATACCCCTCCTGCCATCGAAGTGCCAGTGCCATGTGTGTCAATCCATTTATACTTGTGTTGGCCGTGGTTTGGGCCACGCCACGGCCCCTTTTGACTGATGAAATATCGTGACAAGCAGTATAAAAGCTATTAAAGTCGAGTGTAGATGGCGCTACTTGAATTTGTCAAAATGTCTTTTTACGCGCAGCCGGCACAGGCAAACGAATCAAATACACGCCTATGGCAAAGTCGAACCGCGAATACCCCTCCCCCACCCTAAAAGCCACCACCCACCCACAAAAAACACACACACACACACACACATACGTCATGGGGAATAACGGGTGAAACTTTGATTGATGCCGTTGTGTCACGCAGGCGCGCATGTGGCTAATGGGCGGTCGGCGGCATAAAAAACCGTCGATATTTTAGGAGAAAGGGGACGCAGCTGGGGACGCCGCAAATCAATTGAGTGATGTTGCCAATTTGGGCATTGTTCGGGGCGCAGATTTGGTGAGCTATCTTAATCGAGCCCCAGTCGCTTGTTTTAGTGCACTTGCAAACTGCAGAACAGCTTGTAAGAGGTGCACAAAAAGAAAAGTAAACTTGTTCAGCATATTTGTAGTCTAATTCAAAAACCCAAAAAAATAAACGTAAATTTTAAATTTTAAACAATAATAAAAAGGTGAGAATATGGAATTTTCAATGAATATTTTTTTTTAAGGCTTACAATTTTTAAAATATGTTAAGCACAAAGATGTCTTTTTTGGCAACCTTTCCACTTCTAAGAGAGACATTTAAGGAATATTATTTTACAAAAATTGAGTATATATTTTGCTGCAAATGCAAAGAATGAAATTTTGAAATTATATAAAATAGGTTCAAAAGAGTTGGAGCTAATAAACTCACTGACCATAAATAGTTGATTTAATTTTCTCAACGTATACCTCTCAGTAAACTGTACTGGTAATTTTCTCCAGTGCAGTTCCCCGCTGTTGTTCAAGTGGCGTCCACAAATAAACGCGCGCCCCAAATGCATCAAAGTAACGAGCTCAAGCTGCGCACCACAGCCAGTCCTGGTCAGAAGGAGTGCTCCGAACGGGGATGTCGCTGGAATAGCCACTCAAATGCCCTACAAGCGACTGGCGCCTGCAGTTGTGATATATGAAATTAACTTAATAAAGCAGTGAAATATCGCCAGTGAATGGAACGCGATTCGCAAGACGCGATCAGCGGGCGCTAGGCGACTTGCTGCGACTCCATAAATTGTGGCACTTTGGGGGTCAGCGTCAGCCAGCGCCTGAGAGATGTGGCATCCCGCAACACCTAAGGTGTCCGCTGGCTTACTTTGGTCACAGATATTTGCTGGGCCTGTGGAACACAAGTCATGAATGTGAAGGGCTAATTAGGAACTCTTTTGGGAACTTAATGGTTTCGACTTAAAGATACCTTAGTTTAAAATATCTAAATAACCTCACTAGAACCGATTGGAATTATGGTGGTGATTCGTTTCTTAGGATTTTCTAATTACGTATTATGTTTACGAATTTTGAGCAGTGAATTTAGGAACTATTTTTGGAACTTTGTTTTTGATTCAAAATACACAATAAATGTAAGCAAAGAATACTTAGATTTTAACTGTGTATTTTCTATTCATATAAATAGTAAAACACCATTAAAAATAGTTTTATTTTTTGAGGGGTTTTTAAAAATGTAAACTTCTAGATCAGAATAAAAAATACAAATTTGCCGATGAAATAAATGGTTAAAGGCCATATAAGAATAAGTTGTTCTTTTATAATAAAATCGATCCTTTAAGAAATTATAATCTTACTCTTTCAACACAAATTGCTCATCCCATCTTAAAGAACCTAGAACTTAAAGTTTTATAGACGAGGACTTATCCCCCACTTCGATTAAAATTTTGCATAAGAAATATTTAGCCGACTTAATTCGAAATTCCCCCGGGAGTTTAAGCTGTCGAATTGCATTCGAAGGGACCCCAAAAACCGATTGTGGGGGTCTGGTCACCACAAGAGTGTGTGTGTTGTGCTTCGATGATGGCATTGTGCGCCATTGTTCAACGGAGCCCCATTGTCTGGGCTAAATTAAGCAAACTTTGCATGGGTGCCTTGCATAGTTTCGTCCCAAATCAATTCACCCGGAGCCGGAGGACTCCGGGATCTCTGCCCACCTTATCTCCGGCCTCCTCTCCACTCATCCCCTGCCGCTGCCCAAAAAAACAGAAGGATTTCGAAAGACGCACCAGATATAGAACTCGCAACACCCTGCCGGCCTTAACTTTTCACTATCACTGTGCCGAATATGCCGTAAGCCGTAAGCCTGCCCGTGAGCAGAGCGCAATAAATTACGTTAAAGACGCCAGGCCCAGGCCCATGAAACCAGAACCAGAACCAGACCCAGACCCAGAAATTTGCATTCCATGCGACACCACCCCATCGACGGAGTCGGCACACGCATCATCATAATTAATAAGAGACAATTTGACAATGGCCCTTTAGCGTTAACAGCGATATTACTTTCGGTGGCAAAGTGAGCAGCCGCCGGAAAAGGGAAAGCACACACACTACACTCTACTACACACACTCGCCGGATGGAACACACCCCCTTGCCATTTTGCGCCAAATTAAATTCAACCTCAATTGAGGGGTTAATTTCTATCACCAGGCAAACAAAAACAAAAACGCCCAGCCCGCAGACGCTACGTGGGGTGGCCACGAAAAAGGGGGAGTGGATGGGTGGTTGGGGGGATGGGCTGGAATGGTGGGTGGATTGGAAGGTCGCCCCATTATCTGCATCGAGTTCCACATAGAAAATCATTACGGCATTCGCACCATGAGACGTATTCAATTTGAGTGTCGTTGAGCTCTTTATTACGTTAGTGTGAAAGTCGCGTGCACCAAAAGCACAGCTGTACACTGGGAATAAACTAATATGACTCTTAAGTAGAAAGAAAATTATTTAGAGCTGTATTGCTATAATAGTAAACAAAAGCATTTATTTAACTTCAAACTTTTGTATTATTTCTTATGAAGCCTTAAAATTGTTTAGCTTTTAATTTTATGCTCACAATTGGAACAAAAATTCTAATTTCGAGTTTGTGATACTCGTGATTGGTCATTAAATTATACATTAATTAGAAAATCATTCAAAAATAAAATTATTTTTGTATAATTTTTTTGTTTGTGTAACTTGAAACTTAAAACTTTAGACTTATAAGCTTTTTCAACGCTAAAACATTAGGAATGTGGGAAGCTTAGAATAACCCTATAGATACAACGAAATGACAATTTACAAACTGGGCAAACAATAGCAGCTAATAAATGTTAAATTTATTTATTTTTGATTTGAAAACAAAATGTTAATAAACTTATTTGTCATTTTCTTGCTATGTGAAAATGGCAAACATTACCATGAATAAGTTTATATGGAATTCAAAGATGTCCTTCCCTTTTTTTTAATTAAAGAACTTGTAATTATTTTGTGTGTATCGTCCTGGGCCATCGCATCGCATCCCCGGGCACGGGCACCACCTCCTGCCCCGCCCCCTTGCGCCTTTTGGCATTCATTCACGGTGCGTAAGTCACAGCAACAACAATAACAGAGCCGGGCGTTTGGAGGAGGAAGTGGAAGTGGAAGTAAATTGAAAGCATGCTGCGCGGCCAGAAGAGGACTTCTCCTGCAGCCCTAGCCCTAGCCCTAACCCTAACCCTTCAATTGGCAGTGCCACGAAATCCATTAGCAGGCAGCGTGCGGCGAGGAGAGAAAGCCAAGAGCCAAGAGCCAGCAGCCAGCAGCATCGGGAAAGCGGTGACCATGAGGCTTTAATGCACGGAGCGTCCTGCCTCGCTTTCGGTTAACCATGGGCATGCCACTCCACTCGATTCCACTCCTGGCTTTCAATCTCGACGAGACTCATAAACATATGCGCCTCACGTCGTTTGGCGTGAATTTAATGTGGCAGCGATGGAGTAGACGACACCCCCAGCAGCAGGCTATAGCTTTGGCTAAAAGACCCAGACCCAGTCCCAAACACCCGACTTCAGACAGACGGTTAGCCGTTTTTTGATGAGGTTACTGACTTTGGCGAATTAACTCCCACTATGGCCCTGGGCCTGGGGTCGCTGGCGAACCGGAAACCACTGCATTTTGTTGGCCCAAAACCGGGGTGGCACGCTTCAACGCCTCAGAAAATCTCAGGGGACACTTTAGCAGTACAATGCAGCATTTAGATAAACCGAGACTTTAGAGCCCTTTCGACTTGGCCGGAATAAATGCTGAAGTTCGCAGCACAGTGCACAGAGGCTGGGGTGGCGGTGGCGGAAATCAATCCTTCTTCGCGGGGGTGCGTTCTTGTAGCCAGATTAGTTAAATAGTATTGCGATGGGGAGAATTTGTTTTGCTCATTTAATTGAAATTAATAGCTGATACAATTAGGGAGAAAAAATACAATTAAGGAATATATAAATGGTTTCTGATTTATTATTATTTTTTAACATAATTATTATGATTTACTGAAAAAAGGAAAATACAATTAGGAAAAATATAAATGGATTCTGATTTATTTATTCTTCAACGTTATTGTTGTATACAACAATTATTTAAAACATGAATATGACTTACAGTCCATATTGCATACAGGAGAATATATACTGAAAAATTTGTAGACTTTTTATTGCGAAGTATGCCTTGTTCAGATATAATCTTAACAGGTTATAACTAATATATATACAAAACCTTAACATCTATAAAAATTAAGTCAATAATATAACTTTTCTGATACAAATAAAATTGGGAGGACAAAAAGAAATTACAAATTAGCCAAATATTAAATGTTCTTAATTTATATATCCTAAATCATATTAAAATTTGGTTTAAAGTTTTTTCAAACGACAGATTTATGAATTTCCTAATTTGTAATATTAATTATTTCTCTGATATTAACTAAATCCCTTATTATTATTATCTTTCTGGGGAAAATTCTGTTCTTTATAAATAAAGTAGTACAAATCAGAAATAAAACTGGATAACTCCGTTTGTTATTTGATTAAAATATCATAATATTTGCAGATTAAATATTGCTCTTTAACGATAATAACAACCCCAAGGAAAGCATATTTATATCACAGTACTTCCAATCAAATTAATCACTACCAAAACCCCCTCGCAAACAAAATACTAACTAAGTCAACATATGCCACTAAGCGTGGCTGTTCTTTTAACCACATTTCACCGGATTCCGGCCCACCGATCTAATCAAACAATCAAACAGAAATAATCGGGCATATCAAAACCCCACTACAAGTGCCCCGAAATCCAATTGGGACGGCTCACCGATGCTAGCTGCCATAAATTTTATTTATTTATGTGTGCACCGTTTTGTTTTCCGCTCTGGTCTGGTCTTGGGAACGCGAAATGGGAAGGAGTAGCATATCGGGCCGAAAATCGGCCATGAATATCAATGGGGGGAATTGTGCGTCATCGGCACGCGCCGGCTTCATCCGATACAGTGACTGTGTGGCTTAGCCTTGCCTTCAATCTTGGCCCAGACGGTCGTCCTTCGGCGGATTTTGGTATTGGGATTGGGACTGAGGGTGGGTCTATTCAGTGGGCCATTGATATTGTTTTTATCAGCCAGACGAGGGACTGGCGACCTGGCCGCGGGCCTTTAGCACTTGTGCTCCTGATGCGTATTTAATTTTATTTTATTTGGGATTTCTCGCAGCCAAGGGGAAGTAAATCACGGCAGTCTTGGTATTTTGTTCCAAACCCAAATCGGAAAGTGTGGTCCCTTTTTTTTGCTGGGGTGGTGGACCAGGAGTCGATACCGACACTATAAGCATATGTGTGCAGATGTGTGTATTTTCCGGCTTACACTTGTCCCATCCAAGAAAACGAAGAAAACAGGGAAAAAGTGACATCGAGTGCTGAGTGTTGATTGCTCGTCATTGGCACATAAGATAAATGAGTGTCTACCCTCGGCGGTAATAGCAACAGCAACAGCAGCTGAAGCTTTCGTATTAAATTCATGAAAGTTAAGTGCTTGGTAATTGATGTTATAAAATATTTATGACAGACAGCCCAACAGCAGGCAGTTCCGTTGGCAGAACAGGTAGGCGAATAACAGTTCATACCTTTTTAAGTCGTCGCAGTCGTCCTGAGTCCTTCGGGCGGACTGATGGCCAAAGTTAGATTTGGCTCTAATTGACATTAATTATTTAAAAGGACGTCGTGCGAATCCTTCGACCTAAGTGCCGTTCTTTGCCCTGTGAGCCCTCGAAGCTTACCAAAAAAAGAACCAGCGTTAAATAAGTTAAGCAATTGGAAAACGTCTGGTGTTCTACCTACAAAAACTTGCTAGTGCAGTGAGAATTCAAGGCAATTGTAACTAACTATTCTGCACACAGTCAAAAAGAATGTTAAACAAAAAAAAAACGGATTCGTAAAATTAAAAAAAAAAATGTATTTTATTTAATGAATTTTGAAGGGCAAAATGTATATTATTGCATTTAATAAGGCCAAAATAAGCTATTAAATTAAATATTGAATAAATTTAAACTGAAAACATTGATGGCACCGAAAATTGAATTAACAAATAAAACATGATCTTAGGTAAAAATTTTTAGTATTTGAATATATTATTTTAATTTAAATAAATCGAGAAAAAATATTTATTCGTGCTTTCCTATAGGAATATAATTTTTAATTTACTCTAAAGATAGTTATAGGGTCTCTTACTTTAAAGTGTCATTCTGATGGTCCAATCATCTCAGTGTACTCCATTCATTTCGACACCCTAGCCAGACGACACTCAGGATTTTGGCTTGGCTCACTTGACCGGGCAAAAAGCATCGCCCAACTGATAATGATGCTGTTGGCGACTTTGTGTTTGCTCATGCCGGTAGCCTTGTGCTTGTGCCCTGGTCCACAGTCCTCGGACCTCGATCCTTGGTCCTTGCAGGGGCTGGCTTTGATGTTTTGCCAGGATGATGAATTATATTTGACATCTATGTGCTTGGCCCCCGCTACTCGGGTATTAACATGTGTGTACTAGTCAGGGGTATGGGAATGAGTACTCGTGCATGCGCACCAAAAAACCACCCACCGGTCCACCCACACTCGTGTGATGAGAGCCGCACTTGGATATGTTTATTTTACTGTCAAAACATTAAAGTAAACTCCCGCCGAGGCCGCCGCACAGGGTTGATTGTTATCAGGGGGCGGTGTCAACAGCGGTGGGTATTTCATCGAGGGTGGAAAACCCGTTGCAGTCACGTGGTCCTTTTGGCCACCTTCAGTTTGACTCCGTAGACAAGTCTATTTGCATATGTTGACGGCATACTCTAACAGATCCTGGTGGATTTCCTGCTTAACGGCCATGGCCATCACAACCCCTCTTTACACAAAAAAAAAATAGCCTACACACATGCGGCTGGCTGTGTGTCATGCCTTTTTGACAACTCATAACAATCACTCATCATAAACAAAGTCACGTTTTTTATGTGAGAAAGTTGCCTGGAAAAATATAAAATAGATGTGGACTCACACAAATTGCAGGTGAAACTGCTGCTCTGGGGCAAAATCCCCTTGGCTCATGAGTTAACGACTTGCCAATTAGTTAATTAGCGAACTCCTGCTGCGGCCCTTTGACGTCTTATCCTCTTGATTCCTTCGGCTAGTCACTCATTTATCTATGCAGGCAAGGGCAGCCCGAGCTCAAGGCATCTTGCGGTCAATTAAAACAATCCGCAAAATAATTGCCAAGAAATTTATTCGCTTCATTAGCTTGTTCAGCCAATTCAGTGGAAAAGAAGAGACAGGCGAGAGTTAAGTGAACCAAGTCAGCCAGAAAATTAAGTGAAATAATTAAAACTCAATCGGGATCTATTAGATTTGTGTAGCCTTTGGCTTTGGCTTTGGCTTTAGCATTGGCTTTCGGCCACGGCCCTTGTCAGCAGTCGAGGGATGAACATAAACACACAAATAAATTTGGCAGGACGGCAGCTAATCTCCCAGCAAGGGGTTAGCCCTGGTGTAAATGATGGGGTTGAAAGGGTCCGGGATGGTTGAGGATGGTTCAGGATGGTCCAGGATTTGAAAGTGCAACAATCGCTAGGGCTTTCGACTGACAACGACCATTTATCACCCACGCAGCATCTTTCATAATCAGGCTGGCCTGGCCTGGTCTGGTCGGCAAAATGCAAATGACTCAGTCTGCGGCGGAGCTGCATATAAAGGACCCGGCCGCGGCTTTTAATTTACAACGTCCTACGTTATACGTTATATGTATATGTATCTGTATCTATACGTTCACGTACACGTTCAGCAGGGTCCACAGCCGCCATCTTCGCCACAATGCCAGACAAAAGGTCGACACGTTCCCATTCCGACCGACTTAATTAATTTATGCACTCATGGTCGGTCGCAATGCATCGCGGGGTCTCTTCGGGAAAGGGGTTTGGGATCCAGGGATGAGATGCCCAGTTTAGTCGGTCTTCAGCCAAAGGTGGACTTCATTTCTGGGGCTCGCTCTCTTCTTGAAAACCCGCCTAATTTTAAAATTAATGAGCGGCATCTTGATGGCCGATGGCAGCGATAAGCCCCATGATTTTGACTGTCCCAGAGATCCACTGAGAGCCCACGTCCCTGCCGCTCGATCACAGCTTAAGTAAATCACGTGTTTATTGGCACTTCACTTACGACACCGTCACCAGACTATAGGAGAAAAGGAAACCCCTTAACCCGAACCACAACCAAAACCAAAGTCAAAACGAAAACGAATACAAAAACCAAAATGGCATCACTCTATAGGGCCTGCACTCTATATTTCCCCGGTCCGATCCGTTGGGATCGAGGTATAGGTATAGGGATCGGCATCGGCATCGGGATCGGGATCGAGGAAACCGGACCGACTGACCAACGTCATTAATTAGCTGGCCGTGAAGTGTGGGGAACGAATGGAAACCGACGTGTTTATTTGGTTTGTATGCCCGTTCAACAGCCCAAATGTATTGGGGCTTCATTTAGGAGTTCTTTTGTTTTGAAAACTTTGCCGCTCGGTACAGCCATGCCTCGAATATGAGACAGATTATAATTAACTTTCAGAAAGTATTGCATTATATTTGACAAGCCGTAATAAACAATATTATTGTTAAAATAATTGATATTATTTAAATCAATTGACCATGAAATGGAAACTTCGAAAAATTATTTTTTTGATTGTTATCTAATTGAATGAAATAAATAAAAATGCCCAAGCTGGCGAAAAAAGTTTTCTATCTATATTCGGTAATTTTAAAGTGACAGAAAAAAAGCTGTAAGAATAAAAAGCATTAGATACAACATTATTTCATAGTCATTTGTTTGTTTTAAAAACAGATATTTACAACTGATATTTCTTTTTCTCATGGTCAAGAATATATATGAGGACATCTATTTCAAGTCATCACTGTAGTCAACTCGTTGTGTCATTTATTTTGTTTGACCGGAAACTCTTTATCTTACGGTGAATCTTCTTGATATTTCAGATGTGGAAAGCCCAAATGCCGATGCATTCTTGATTCGTGACATTAAGACAAAAATAAACTTGATTTTGGTATGAAATTGATTCATTCATTTTCAATCCATTGAGTTAGATTCTTATCCGATGGATGAGTCGGGGCAGCCTCAGCACATCCAACTGTGTGCACATCCAACAGGTAGTCAAACCAGACAAACTGTCTCCACTTGGAATCGAAGTCTTTTCCTCTTCTTTGCTCTTTTAAATCGTAAGAGTACAGGAATTTCGAATAGAGGTAAGCATATATTTTCATAATTAATGATTTCATTTTATTTCAAGCCAATGATGGATTCGGCCCAATAAAAAAGGAACAATTTCTTTTATTTTAGAAACTCAGGCCAAAAAGCTAATTTCGGATCGTTTAAATTGCGTGTAAGTAAGAATACAATTTCTTGAAACAATCATTAAAATGTTTTTTCAGATTTCAGAAGTCAATCCTGGCTGCAAAGAACTCCGCTGAAGCTATACGGTTTGTGTATCATTTTATTACTGACAAATTTATTTATATTCACTAATTAAAATTATTATTTTACAGAGCTTCTACCTACTTCCTTATCTGCATTCTTATCTTCAATGGACCGGCTCGAAACAATTGGACATTAATATTAACAAAACAGATAAAATTTGTACACAATACCGTGATACTGTTGTAACTTAAATATTTTTCAATATTGTCCAACAAGAATTTATTGAATATAAATAGATGCACACTGTATAACTATTCTAGCAACAAAAATCCATAAAATCAATTTTTTTTACCGTAAAGTATACTTTTGACTTAAAAGATTACAAAATATTTCTGAAGCTATTTTTAAGTTCTGAAAATATTTGACAATTTTACTGAAAATATGAAATTGAAATAGTTTTTTTGCTCTCTGTCTCTTCGATTTAAAAAAACTCTTGTTAGTTTATAGTATAATTAAACTTCATGAAAATAATGTTTACACTTTTTAATTTTTTTTTATCAAAATATGTAAAACGAAATATTATTATTATTATATTATTATATTTAACTTAAAAAGAACCAAATTGCAATAACTACATTACAATAACGGATTATAAAAATAGATATGTTAAAAAAATCATGGGTAGACGAACAATTTTAAACGAAGTATTTTAAAACTGAATATATAATCTTAATTTTATGCATTGTTACCTTGTATTAAAAGGCGATTACTGTTATAATTATAAACGCATTCGTTTTAGGATCAAGCAAATTCAATACAATGCACTTAAAGAACAACACAATAAACTTAAAACCAGTTATGGATTTAAGATTGAAAAATCAATTAAAATACTTAAATTGCTATGTCAGCACCTTTAAGTTAGTAAAAAATATAAAAAATATATATAACTTTCTATATACGTACAAGTTTGGTTAGGCGAAAAGTAATCCACTTTTTTTCGTTGATTTTTAAAATAATAATATAAGTTGTGCATTTTTTGGATTTTCTTCACAAATTTCTTTTTATAATACCACTGTTATTTTTTACCTAGTAAAAACAAAATTAGCAACACTTTGTTTTTATTTCGGTTGTACCAGAGTTAAATTATTCTTAAGGGGGAATAAATAAAATAACTGTTAGGATACAATGTTTTTTAACTGCTAGCTGCAAAAATTTCCACATGATTAACATTTCTGTTTGTGTTGATCCCTTAGACCATACGTAAAAAGTAAAAATAAGGGAAAAAACAAAAAAAAACTTTCAAACTTACGATATGGCTTTTTTTTTTTTTTTTTTTTTTTATTGTCGCCGGAATCGTTCAGGGCCATCTGAACATAACCGGTCGTTTAGAGGATGGGGTATATATGGTACATATGGGATATGGCTAAATTAAATTTTGAATTCATAGGCTTTACTTCGCTTAGTTGAATGCCGATCACGCATACCAACGACCAAAAACTACATTTTGTTTCAGCCCAAGAGTATGCTACATTTTCTGTAATCAAATTTGTGAAGCATACTTATATGTTTAATTATTGTTTGGAAAACAGCTGCTTGATATGCATGACTGAAACCAGTTTATGTGCTATATGGTATTAGGAGATTCATTAGTTGCTAATTTATTTAATACTCAATATAAGGCAGTTCAGAAGGCAATTCTTGACTGATTTTTGGAAACTCCTGTTATGGTTACGAAATGAAAATGACATTTATAACGATATCTTTTTATGATATCCTATAAAATAAAGCTCAGATAGGATAACACATTTCTAATAACATATGTACTAGGGGATAATAATAAATACCCAGCTATGGCACTTAAATAAATTAGATTGAGTTGTTTGTTAAGTTACAAATATAAATTATATATATAAATATTTGATTAAGTCTTTGCGACTCTTAACGAAATACTTTTGGAATTGAATGCGAATGCTTTTTCGATATATCTTAAACCTTGAATATTAAAAAGACAAGCAATTTGTGAAAGAACAATGCTCAATCACCTTAATATCCACTATAAATTTGATCCATTTATTGTGCATTGTTATAAGTCATAATACCACAGCCCAAGCTTGGGTCGCCAAAGGACGGCTGCGAATATATTTATTGTTTTCCGCTTACTACCTGAATACGAATTAGCATCGAAACCATCCCCCGTCCACCCCGGCCAGAATTTATATACGACTATACGAATATACGAAAGTAATGTCTTGAGCAGTCGCCGGATCGTGCCCCATAAATCATGCCAAAACTGAGTTCAGGCATAGAAAGTCAAAGTAAACAGCGATCACTTAAAGTCATTCAAGCATTTATTTATGTCAAAACATTGTCCGCTTAGCTGCTGCGAACCTTTTGGCGAGGGACTGGGAATCGGGGATCAGGAACCCAAGGGGTCAGTTGGCCAGTCGAATGTATAACTCAATTATAGGCGGCTGTGTGCTCACCTCACAGCGGGGTGTCGGCGCATTAGCCACTCCTCCATATCTTCCTCCGATTTTGTCCTTAACTGCTAGACGATCGCACAATGCTCCTGCGGCGATCGGGGTCATTGCGGTTTCGGGACCGTCTCCCCGGAATCGGAATCTGCAGGACCAGATAACCGGTAGACTAGACTGCATAGATGTCATTAGAAGTCCGGCACCGATCCTCAATGAAATCGGTCTCTCTGCAGCGGGCTTGTCTTTATTATCTGGGAAGGGGAGAACTAGGGGCGATAGGGATTCTCCTATTCCTGTGTGGCCCGCATGCGCAATCGGATAGCACATTTTGCCCACGACCGACCGACCTCCAAGGCCCTGTGTACATGATTCGGTTTAACGAGAACAATGTTCTTGCAATCCCAGCCTTGGCCACACCGCAGTTGCTTCGTTGGCGATCGCCTTTATTCTGGTGCTTTCTGGGGCAGATCGGAGGAGGATCGGGTCGCGTCCGCTTGAGGGGTAACAACTACACGATGGCAGCGGATCGTGCAAAACTACAGCGACGGGCTGGCAGGTGGCGCCGGCGCCGATTCGAATTTGAATATGAAATGGGAGAAGGGCTCAACTACTTGCAAATTTGTATTGTCCCAATCCAGGCATAAGTGAAGTTCTTAGGGACACTCAGTATGGCTCACTTTAAAGCACTTTTAATAAAAGCACATCGAGCATGCATGCAAACAAATTTAGAGCTCTAAATGTTTAGCATTGAAATTTTAGAGTATTATATTAATAAATAATTGAAACTATCATTGAAATTTTAAAAGAGAAGTTTGAAAAAAGATTGTTTTAAAGAATTTTAATTTTTTTAATTTGTTTTTTCCAAAATGTAAATGTTAAACATAAAATTTACATTTAAAATATGAGGAAAAGGAAAAATTGTAATTAAGACTATTCAAATCTTTTACAATATATTACTTAAGGATATTGTTATTCATATTGTGAACAAAGATCATAATTTATTGTACAATAAATTTTTTTTTTTTAATGAATGTACATTTTGAAATTAAAACCGATATAACTTGTTTTTTAAATCATTACAAATCTAAAAAGCGAAATTATTAACCCACGATTATAGATCTTAGATACATTGTATAAAATTTTACCATAATGACAGTAACATACGTAACATTTGATCATTTAAAAGTCATCCTTATTTCTGTTCAACAGAAAGTGCAATAATAATGAAACTAATATATACAAACGTGAATACACACTTTCTTAAATGGCTATATAAATGTCAATCCAGGAAGTGAGGGATTAACAGCAGACGTTTGTAGCGACACGCCCCCGAAATAAGAACAGTGGCATAGTTAATATGTAATCCCCGACACGTGGTGTAAATTGTTCCTTGAAGGGCTGTTATTAGGAGGAGTGCGTCTTGGACACTCCCCGCAATCAATGGTGATGCACCATAAAAGAGAATTGGGGTGGAAAAATGTGACTTGGACAAAGAGAAAGCTATTCTACAGAAGCTATATACTGATATAATCTTTCAGAACTTTTAGTCATTATAAGTGTTAAGGGATATAAATATATCTTGCATACTTTTGGGATACTCACTTTACATTACCACTTTCTTAAGAAACTTAATTAGTCATCTTAATAAATAAATTAAAATTCAATAAAGAACATTTATAGAAATAAGAATGAATTGATCTTCAGACTTATGAAGTAAATGTACCCCAAGCAATAATCTCATTCCCACGTTGTAAGATCTCGTTGGAAGCCAGTGTCGCTTCGCATAACCCATAAACATTTTTATGTAACCTACATTTAAAAAGGGCATGACGAAATCTTAACGTAAGACTTGTCCTTTCGGTCAAGATTCATTGTGAAACTGGCGCCATTCAATGTGATCTCTCCTCGCAGTCCTTTTGCCTCAGATAATTGTTTCTTATCGGCGAGACAGTTGTGAATGACAATTTTTGGACAATAGCTCGGCTGTGGGTCGTCAACGCGGCACCGTCGCCAGCGGGGGCTATATATGGTTATAATTGCCGGGCAGGACCGGATTACACGACAGGTCGACCTGTCTACAGCCACTGTCCATTGCCATTCCCATTCCCCTGCCCCTGCCCTTTCCATCGCCGCGTATCTGTTACATAGAGTAATGATCGTAATGTCGCACAAGTATCTTTAAGATGCATTCGATATATCAGAATGAACTACCTGCCGGGATGTGCCATCCCATCCTCTTCCCGCGTCCATCGTCGAGTCAACAGCAAAGAGGCTAGTTAATCTGCGCCGACCTCGATTACGTTTTAGTGCTCAATTTTGATTCTACGCCCTTTGTGGTTTGTGTCTTTACAACTGTTTATGCCTTTTATGATTTTGTCGTGGCCGTTTCGATTCGTTTTGATTCTGTTGCAAGCCTTTTGGCTTTGCTTTTGGGCTGGGTCGTCGTTTGCGTTTGCGTTTGTCGTTTGTCGGCCTGTCCCAAAGTGAATCTGGCAAGCCCTTGTCGACGTCGAGTGGGTCCTTAGCTGCGTCGTTATGGCTGTAATTTAATATCCTAGCTGGCATTGGACTTTTGTTTAATCATGACAGCCGACCGACTTACTCGGCTCGGCGGACACACAGTGGTTATCGACGAATGCTATTGGCGTTACGCCGCTCCGTGTTTCACACTTTTGCCCTTGGTCTTGTTTAAGCCCACTGTTTCGGCTTGTTTGGCCCGGTTCGTGTGCGCGGCCATTAAGGTTTGGGTGTCTCTCTCTCTGATTTCCTAAATGTCCAAGCCGACCCGAGCCGATCCAAACCGATCCAAACCGATCCAAGCCGAGAAACCTTCCCATTTCGGCGCTCATTTAAATATTTTATCATCGCCGCGCTGGCAAGACACTAAAGAGAACTTTATATCTTTGCGGTTCGCTACGTTTTTATCACTCGAATGAACAAAAACATTTGTTACCAATCAGAGTTCTTAATTTTACGGCCTGTGTTTGCGACAAAAGTGCCGCTTCTTGCTTCTTGCATCTTGCCCCCAGACACTGAACTTGTATATGGACTTGGGGTTGGAGTTGGAGTTGGACTCGATCGTTTGTCGGCTTTGTCGCAGAAATTAGCCGCGTATTCCTTTAGAGCTTGTATGTGCCCTGCCCGGTATCTTAATTGGCTTTGATGCTGCGATGGCTTTTCATAAACGTCAGGCCGGACATCTCCCAGTCCACACACTGGCCCTCGTATCAACATGGGCCAACTCAGTTTGGACCTCGGATCGGCGGAAACTGGAAACTGGTATCTGGGAATGGAAAACAAACACATGTGCTTAAGAGATAGCTAAATTATTTTAAAGCTCATTTACTTATGTACATCCAGCGACACGGGATCGGGTTGCAATAACTTTTCGACGGTTGAGTGACTCGGGTAGCGTCCTTTTATTGCAGACCATTTCAGGGAAATGTATACATGAAAGGAGAAGTCAATGAGTTGATATGGAGTTCCTAATTTGGAGTCAGTATATAAAACATTACCAGACCTTTAGCACAAATTGTTTATGATTGAGTGACTAAGCTAGATTCCCATTACTGTAAGGAAAAGACATAAAAATATTAATTAAGTAATAATTTCAAAATAATTACGCAATTAGGTTTAATAACAAAAGAAAATCAATATAACTTTTACCTTGATCTCAATAATATTAATATTTCTATGATATTGCTAAGAAATGTTTGAAGCATATTATATAGTTCTTTAATAATAAATGTCACATTGGCAAACATTATTAACATTGTGTGGTTTTTTAGTTAGCTATTGAGTTCTTCTTGTAAAAAAGTATATAACATTTAAAAATTTAAGTTATCTTTTTGTAATTTATGATAGGATTTGATTCTAAAAAAAGAACAATACTTTATATCAGTTATGGATTTGTTTTAAACATTTGTTAAGGTAAGTTGATAATTCTTTTGAAAAGATACTTTAATGACATATTTGGAATGCATAATTTAATTCTTATTGCCTCAGCATTCAACCTTATGTTCAATACCTTTTGTTCACCATGCTCACTCACAACAAATAAAAACAAACATTTCAATTATTTATGAGGGCCTATTCTTTGGGATATAAACGAAATAAATAGATGCAAGCGCACACAAAGAGAAATTGCAACAATTGACAAATTGCGGCATATAAATTTCCCCCACTGAAGCGTAGAGATGTCAAACTGTCCCTTTGGCCGTGGATAATATGTAGAGCGTTGCCTTTGTCTTTGAAATTATGTTAACTAGCCCAAGAATCGATCGCAGGGCATGTGCATAATTTATTCATACGTCAAAACGGACTGTCCATTTAAATGCGAGCAGTTCCCAGTTCCCAGTTTCTATATGGGTATATGGCCAGTGCAATGCGAAGCGGGGGGAAATGAGGATGAGTGGAGGGAAACGCAAATAAAACGCAGCATATTGGGAAAATTTCACGGTCTTTTGGCCGCCAGCTAACCAACTGGTCAACGGTCGTTGGTCGTTGGCCAGGGGCTAATTTATAGGGCGATTCGGTGGGTGTTTGTCCGTTTGTTGTCCGTTTGTTTGTCCACTTCCCGTCCCCTGTCCATATATTATTCCATTTCAGATTCAATTTACGGTGGGGGAGTGGAGTGGAGTGGAGTGGACTACAGTGCGTAAGGGCCAGGTAAATTGAAAAATGGACATTTGTAGTTTGATACCCATTTGGAGTAGGACAAGAAGGGCTATCTCTATAGCCAGGTTCTCTGCAAGTGGTTGATCAGGGTCGACTTTTCGGCTTAGATAAGCTGCTGCTGCTGCTGCCGCTTTAGGCTGTGTATATTCTCCCCGATATCTCGACAGTGACAGACGGCAAGCAGGGGTTAAAGTTAGGGGTTGCTTTCGGTACTCTCGGGTTCATGTTCGCCTGATGGGTCTGCTGGTTCTGTGTTTTTCGACATGCAGATGTGACGGGACGTGGATTTGTTTCGTGTATCTTTGCGACAACTTGATTTTTTGTCAACGCGATGCGCTTTTCGGGGAAATCCTTTTAGGCCTGATGGGCCCGCCGTTCGCGAGTGCATTTGACACTTTGTACTTGATGGATTACGTTAATTATTGATTAAATGGGCTTGTACTTGTCAGGACAAAGTAAAATCCATTAGGTATTTGAATATGGCGCTGGGTCCGCTGTGGCGAAATTAGATTTAAATTTTTTGGGAATTTATAATTTGACATGAACGGACGCGCGTTTGATGGATGCTCTGGGGATGTGTATGGCCAATAAAAAAAGTGAAAAAAAAAACTGTGAGAAGAGGGTCTACTTGCCGCGGTGACATTCCGCTGCTGTCGCCTCCAAGCGCCAGTCCCCCGACACACACACACACCACACACACCTTCTTCGGACACAGATGCAGATACTCTGCAAATGGGATGCATCTGGGATCCGATCCGATCCGATCCCATACGATCCCATACTCGTATGGGAATACGAGGTCCAACGAACGGTGGACACGCACTAAAAAGCCGGCTGCGGCGATTCAGATTGAGGAGATAAGGAGCGGCGGGCTCTTTGGGAGATGCCGCGTCGTTATTTTTCGGTTGTCGCTTCATCTGCTCTGATTAATTTCCTCTGATGAAATGCCGCTCCCCAGTCACCAGCCACTTGATGCTGCGTATTCTCGTACAGTTGCGGTTAAATCAATAGCTGTCCAGCCAAGCCTCAACTTTAATGAGCCAATACATTTTGTCCTACCCAAGTTAAAGGATCATTTGTTTTAACTTGAGAAAGGAAATCCTCCATTTGCGAATTCACTTTTGGCAACGCCATTTTATAAAATGGCAACCGAATTTGGGCGGTCATAAAATCGTAGTTTTTAGTGTTCAATTTATAATACAATTTAAAACTGACTTAATTCAGACATACTCGTTTGTATATTTGTATTTTACCCATTTCATAAACTTGAAAGCTTTGTATTATGAGAAACATTATTTTCAAAATTAAAAAGTTAGTAAAATGCTACAAGTTATTTACAAATAATATAAATTAGTAAATATTTTGAAAATCAACTATATCAAGCCGATAAACTAATACAATTAAATCAAATAATTTTTGTCCTTTATCTGTTTGACTCTGAAGTACATTTTTGATTTTTATAATGTTTCTACTCACTATTACAACAGTTTATCCATTTTTGCCACTTCTGTAACCATGGTGTAACACTATCATATTGGCCTCCGCTGTGTAATAAAATGTCGCGGTGGGCACTTGGCATTTTTCAAATGGGGAACTTTGATTTATCGGCATTTTGCCGACAGCGACGCCATTTTGGACGAGTAAGTAGGTGCAGCTTGCCAAGTTGCATCTGCGAAAGCGATTCCGTTCAAGCTTTCCCTCTCGAGCTTTTTCGGGGACTTCCGGAAGCTTTTGCCTAAGCACTGCACACGGTCCCGATAGTTCGACTTTTGCAACTGCATATTGTCGGGAAAATTAGCTCGAAAAGCGCGCAGTCTCTTTGACTTTTCGTGGAAAACTCAGCGACTTGGCACAGCTGGCTAATCAGCAGAAAATTCCCCGACCACCCGAAATTTCCCACTATTTCCCCCCACCATAAAGTCCCAAGCGCTTCCGTTGTTTTGGCTCCGCCTGTTAAAAAATGGCTGCGCATTTATCTGCGGCCTGCGCAGAGCATGAGCAAGCGAGATGGCTGTAGAGCGGCAGCCATCTCACTCGCACTTGCTTTTCCTTTCCCCTCAACGAATACAAACACGATAGAGAAGTAATACCACGGATACTGGCTTCTTTTTTCTTTTTTTCACTCCTCTCGTAATCCGTGCAAAACTTTAATTGGTGTTTTGCACTTCTAATGGATCCTGGGAGTGTATTAGACCCGAATCGTAACAGAAAGAGACATTTGTATACACTCGAAATCGCTCGAAACACATGTAAATGTGTGCACACGTAACCGGGGGTTAAGTGTTCAAAGCCCAACAACGCCAATATTGATCTGCGATACGTGTCACTTTACGTTGCAGATTTACGAGTCCAAAGCGTCGATTTTTGATATTGGTTAAGCGAAACGAATCCTTCATTTCAAATGTGTTCGTTTACCCTTTTTCACTAACAGCGCAGAAAGTGTTTTTTAACAGATTTCAAAATGTCTTTCCTCAAAAATATAATAAAATTCACAGAAAAAATATACTGAAATATCGTATACTATTCTAGTGTAGAGACAGTTTTGGAAAAATCATACATTAAATATTATAGCAAAAATGGCTAGAACAAAATTGTATTTTATATCAAATATTTAACACATTTTTCTGTAAAGTTGCTATTTAAACATAAGTATACTATACTACTTTAAAAAAATTTCTATTCACATATAAATATTCTCACAAGTCAAAAAAGGAAACTAAAAAAAAAAGTCTAAGGGCTGCACATACATATAATAAAAATTAAATATTGTTATCTTTTTAACAAAAAGATATAAAGTTCGGAAGTTTGTTATAGTTTAGTATAAAAGCATAATTACTCCTTTACACTCAAAACTATTAAAGTCAGACTTTTAAGCAACCCCTTAAATTACAGTCTTGGCGTGATTTTTTCATTTTGTAAATTAATTATCTTAAATAAAAACACATTTTATACAATGATGCTTTAAAGATAATAATATTATGAGCTCAGAAACACTTTTAAGGGATGAATCCACCGATTAATTTTCTACCAACACACATATTATTTCGTACGCCCCAAATTATTTAGGAATACAAAATTAACTTGTTTGAAGCGAACACTCCAAAATAAGAATCTAATTGTTTCATTTCAAAGGGAAACAAATTGTTTGTGTCGCGGCATTGGATGTTGGATAATTCATTTTTATTAAGAAGAGCTGTCACTTAAAGAGGGCAAACTTATCCAAATGTATTGATGTTCCAGCAGGGGAAGATAAATTTGTCGTGAATATTGTGAACGACAGCTTGCTCGGCGGACTTTTTGACTTAAAGAAGAATGTGCTCTGTCAATTGTAAATCAAAGTAGAATAGAAATATAGTAAACTGTATGATTTAAAAAGCAATGAAAGTCTTCGTTTTCTTTTAACTTTAAAAGAAATATAAGCTAAATAATTTTTTCTTAGCTTGTGTTATGAAGCATTTCCACGCAGTCAATTGAATGAAACCTTATTTCAATATAAAGTATATTCTGAAAGGCGATAAAAAAACACAAATTAGAGAAATAACAAAATTGTCATTGAAATTTATAGGGTATAAAAATTTGTCAATAAGATAAGTAAAAAAAAGTAGTTCAATAAAAATATTTCGGAATAGAAATGAAACTTTTTTTTGGCTGTAGACAAAGTCTATTAAAGAAATTAGAGTCCCATAATATGTAATAATTTGGAATTTTTGTTTTAATTACTAATTCTATGCTCTTGCAAATTCACATTAATAAAACGAAACATTTATTTAAATGCACAACTTGATGGATAATGAAAAAAGTATCACATCTGTAAATTAATGTTACAAATTTAACTAGCCAGTCATTAATATCATTTTGCCTCTTAAATTAACAATACAAAAATTTGTAAATATTTTTGATGAATCACACCAAAGCTTAAATTATGTGGCATAGAAACTCTAAGTCTTTCATACTACTTAATCGTACTCACCGTTTATGAATTATGAACTATGGAACCTTAGTTAATAGGATCTATGAAGTTTCCTGCACGTATAATTATGTACACGTGTACCAGCAGGTGTGGACCCTGGCAATGTTTACACGATACGCACACAATCTGCGACATGTGCCCGAAAAGCCAATCCTTGTCACACCGCCTGACATTCTGTTGGAACAGTGGTAAATCAGAACTAATTTCGAAGCCCAGCTCATCAGATCTCCGCCCAACCGCTGAGGAAAGTGGTGGAGTGTCTGTCCCTGGGACAGCCAACGGAATAGACACCTCTGACCTGTGCTTTGACCCCCACTCCATACTCCCCACCATGCCAGAGAACATGCTTCAAAGACTGCTATTTAAAGTTTCAAATTTCGGACATTTGTCCGTCACGACCCCAACCGACCGGCAACAACGGTGGTTGAATGGCCAACACTCGCCCAGGATAACACACAAGGACACATTGGACAGTGGACGGTGGACACACCCGCTGGCGACAAGGGGATATGGGATATAGATATACGTATGCGGACAGGCCTAAGACATCGACGTGGAGCGAACCTGGACGATGACACCGAAAGTCCTTGTAGTTAGCAGAATGTAGTTTGTTTGACATCTATTTAAAAGTTTAATCGGATGAGTGTAGTCCGTGCGGTTAGGCTGACCAAAACACAGTGTATTACATAGTCACTGACTTTCCGCATCGCCGCCAGGTGACCGCTCGACCATCAGACAGGTGTTGCAATTTCGGGGACGTCACTGGGGATGAGCCAAGGAGCCGATGGCGGCCGGGAACGTCTATCCTTCAACATTAATTAACGTTGATTCAACGGCTAAAAAGGCGAAATCCCTTCACATTAAAATAAAAAGGGGATTGGATATTGCCTAACACGTATTACCCATTTTCATTTGGCACTTAGTGATTATGCCATTCAAACTAAATACATTGTCGTATGGTCAATCTTCTAAAAACTGTATCCAGGAATATTGTTAGACAATAAAAAAAAGGGAAAATATAAGTGAAAAATTATTTTTATATATATACGTTTTATAGAAAATTTTTTTTTTTAGAAAGTTATTTTGAAAAATTTGTTTGACATTTTCTTGTATTATAAATATAGTTTCAATAATGTTTATGTAGTTTTTGTTTTGTTAATAAAGAGCATCCAAATTTAAAGCGGAAACTTGAAACTGTTTTTAAAAGGAGTATTTAAAAAAATATAATCCATATAATAATAATAATGAAAACTAATAGAAAAAGAAACCGTGTATATAATCTGAAAAAAATCTATAAACGAAGTTAACGAGATCTTAAATGTATATCTGCATTTAAAATTGTACAGATGTTTTCCACATCATCAGTAACCATTTCCTGACGAACGTATTAATTTTCTTAGATATAACATTCAATTAAACTCCACAACTTGTTTCCAAATGTAACAGCACACTTTATTCTAAGTGTACAACTCAAGAATTTGTTGATTGGGGTATATGCTGGTGGGTGGGTGGATGGGCGGTTTGATCGGCAGCCTGTCGCCATAGCCACTTCATGCTCGATCGACCGACGTATCTGTCCATCGCATTTTAATTGCCGTATTTATTCCGAGCGCCTCCACCGACGGCCATCGAGGGCCGATAGCCCAATTATGTACATACACACGGACAACGAAGAACAGAGCGAAGACCATTGTCTCATCCGGCCAACTGACCACGGCCTATGCCTATCTATCCGGCCGGTAAGTAATTGTAGGCAAATATTTGTGTTTGCTCTTTGCCGCTATCTGAAGCGGTAACTTGAAATGCTCGAATTTGACACTTTGTCCGAGTATCGGACATCGGCCATCGCACAACGGACTGCGGACAACGGACAACAGAAGTGGAGCCTCCATAGTTGCTATCAATGGCAACAAAGCCATCCGCCTCCGTTCATGCGAAACTTTTAATTAAATGCCTAATAGATGTTTGTCACTCTTGTGCGCCGATTAATAGTTCGATTTTATTTGGTCTCGTGATCTCCCGTGTCATGTCCATACGGTCGGCAATTAATTTCCAGCTGGCGAGATTTTCTGTCGTCGGTTTGGAATAGAAACAGAATGAGAGTTGGAACCACAAATCCGTATTTGGAATGAAACTTTCTGCACTTTGAACGACGTCTGGCGCTGAACAGCGGCTTTCTTTGACAGCGATAAGCCGGCGCCCCGGGCCCCTTGTTACCCAAATTTAATATAATAATATCGGGGGAAATATGAATGCATAAGCAGATAAATTTAATTTCCTTAGCCAGGTTGATTCTATCGGCTTAATTAATTGAAAAGTGCAGAAAACGAGGGAGTATCCAGTAGCCGGAAGCCTTTTAAGTAATCATCTGACCTGACAACGGACCGAATTTGCTTTTAAATATGTCGATGATGTATATCTAAGAAAATGTGCTCTAAATTCCTCAGTAAGTATTTAATCAATGAGTGGCAAAATACGATAAATGCATACTTTAATTGAATTAATTTGATTACAAGCTATATTTATACTTCTTTCATAGTCAATTTCCGTTTCTCGTTCAGATTGCCTCTTTAAACTTTTTTTTTTTGATTTTTTATTGGCCTTACTGCTGAAACCCAATCTCAGCGTTTTTGGGTTACGGTGTTTATGTTCATTTGCATGTGTGTTCTTTCGCGGGGGCTTGATCAATTAACTTTGCTGACATCGACACAGCGGAAAGTTCAGCGCTGAGGTTTCATTCAGAAATAAGTGCAGTTCTCGTTTATTAAACGAATATGTTTGCTGCTGTGAATTAATTCCGATGACGCAGATGAAATGGGGGTTGGCATGTGGATGTGCCAAAAATAAATGGAAACATTTCAGCTGTTCTGCAAACACTTTCTTTTAAGGGTAGAAGATTTTCACAAATGAATTTTGAATTTATTAATAGACGAAAATTACATCACCCCGAAAGCTGTTTATTAAAGAAAAATAAAAATAAGAGCGCAAACACAATTTTGTCTGTTTTCAACTTTAAACGTAATGCTGCCAAAGAAGGGATGCTTACACATTTTGAAGCCATTTTTAATAAAGATTTCTTTTTCTTTGAGTTTTTTTCAGCTATATTGCACCTTACACGCTATCTTTATTTGTTAAATTATTGTAAGGCTGTTCAAATTTTGAAAATCATTAAGAATACTTAGAAGTATCAATCCCCCTCAGATTTTAAATTTCATAATATATTTTAAATGATTTGCTAATTTTAATTATTTAAAGTCATAAAAAAAGAATGTTAAATTAAAAAAAAAATGTAATAAAACCTGTTGTTTTCAAGACATTCCTGACAAGACATTACCTCTACCCTTTAATATCTATTCAAAGTCCCTAATTAAGGTTCTTCTGTTGTTTTTTAAAACCATTTTGTGAACACATGTCGCTTTGTTTCTCCCTGCGTAATTCCGCGATCACGACCTTCAAAGGCGCGAGCTAATTTTCCTGGGTCTATTACAGCGGTTTGTTTTATGCAAATCAAATGCAAATTGTAATTAAACGAAAGTTTTGTGATTTGCACACACACTCTGGGGGGTCGGACCCCACATGAAAGGCAAATAACAGGGGGCGCAAAATCGCGGGAGATCGGACTGAAATATGATCGGCGATCGCATTTACAATCGCGAATGTAAGTGCAGCGTTTGCATTTTCGCATTCAGCAGTTCGAAAGTGTGCACATTTTGTTGTTCTTTGGTGGTCCCAATAGCCCATCCGGTCGGACTGTCGGATGGACAGCTATACGGACGGACAGATGGACGGACAAGCCGCTGCTTCCACGGCGTTGTCGACGCCCCAGTCGCCAATGCTGTCTACATTGGATTTCCGGCGTGGTGTAAGAATGCCTTCAATGGCTTTTGTTCTTTCTTTTCTTTTTTGATTTTGATTCTGAATCGGAATCGGCTTTGGCTTTTGCTTTTGCTTATGCTTATGCTCACTATACTATATGGCCCTTGTGGGGTTACATCGGATCATGCTTAATTGGCAAAATATGATTCATGGCGTTTTGCACTTTCATCGCTTTGCTGCCGGCAGTGCAGTTTTTCAGTTTGTCGCCTATAAACAATTAACGATGCAGTGAGCAAGTGAGTTATCTCTGCCCCGATATCGCCCAATTCTCGGGGCTGCATCATCGCCCCCATGGAGCCACTGGCCATGCATATATATGGGTATATATATATATGAGGCTCTGGCCACGGTTTGGCCGCCAATTAAGAGCACTGCAATTGTCGCCCGGCCAATCGTCCTGCGCCACTGCGATTGGTCGGTGTCCAACTCATAAATACGTCATGTTCAATTAAGAAGCGTTAATTGAAAGTAATGAACATTTATCGATAATGGAGCCGGCGAAACGCGGAAGTGGCACTTCGCAACGAGGGGCCCACCTATAACAATTCATTTAAAAATAAGTAGTTTGGCACATGTAACTTGTCAGCGACATCAATTCTAAAGGTCTGCAGCGAAAAAATGTTGCCAAACGATTTTTGTAAGTCATACATTTGTATTGGTATTCAATTCCAAAATTTTTCTTTAAATATTTAGATTTCCCTTGCTTAATATGCAATTTTCAAATGATAGAAGGTACATAATTGTAAATAATAGTTGTAATATGTATATTATTTCCATTTTTAAGAGGAGAACATTATAGTGATCTACATAAAAATTGAAAGAATTCGATCAGCCTTTAATGACTTAAAGTTGTATAACAAAGTCTAACGAACAAAGTATATAAAATATACTGTCTGTTTTCCGATTTCCTGATCATATATGTTTGTAATAAATTACATAAAACAACCAAAAACAAGTAATTATAGCACAAGTAACAAACTAAATTAAATAAAACTACCCTACCAAATTGGAATTTCATATCGCTTCCCTGTTTTGGGCATGGATTAAGCACTTGTTCGGTCGTAATTCGGCGATCATCACTCAATGAAAGTGTGTACTCTTTAATGGAAGCGCTTTAAGTCGCTTAACGCTCAAAACGAATTGCTTTCCGCGGCCGAGTGGAGGAAATGCGACATAAATATGCATGAGACTTGAGTGGGTCTACTACTCTACGGCTTTTAGCTAACATTTTCGAAACTTTTACGTTCGGATTCTTAATTCAACAAAACACGCAAAGTTAATAAATTTCAAAGTGAATATGTTTTAACCATCATGCATTTAGTCTGGCCGGGAATGTTGGGGCGTCTGGCGACTTTTGCTTTGGCTCTGGCTCTGGCTTTGCCTTCGGACCTTGTGTTTTCGGCGGCAGAGGCAAACACAACAAAAAGTATACCATTTATAGGGAAGGGGTCCCCCGAAAGAAAAAGACGGTGTGGTGTGGTGTGGTATGGAAACGTTGCTTGCGGCGTGGCTACATTGTTTGCAACTACAAGTAATTAATTTTACCACTACAAGGTTTTAATGACTTCTAAAAAGTTTTTAGCATTTGCTGGATAATCCGGCCGGGGCCAACTCAAGTCCTCCGACGACTTTCTTCGGGGGCGTGGCAAAAGGCGTGGGCGTGCCGACAAAGCCTGCGACTATTGTCCTACAAGTTGGCGAAAAACAAGTGAGTGAGAGTGGCCAGAACATGGATGCTGATGGAGAAGCATGATGCCGATGCTATTGCCATGCTAAATAGGCCTGGCTCCAAGCCGTCAGCACACACAGCTGGCTCTTGGCTGGCTGTTTATGGCCAGTATCATGTCCAACTCCATGTCCCCGGCGAACCGCAAGGCCAAGACCCCTGAATGAAAACCAAAAGGCTGCTGCTGCTCCTGCTGCTCCTGCCTGGACACAATGTGCGGTTTTTGGTCTGTTGATATAATTTGAATTTTATGGTGTAATTACGGTCATAAATGTATTTGCCGTTTAATGGACCAGGCTTTTGGCCTGTGTGTGTGGCGCCAAACACTGCCACAAAATTCAGGGACTGGGTGCCTAAATATATTTAAGGTTGAAACATATTCTGCAAACTACTTGCCAATATTAACAAATATATTTACAGCATTTAATTTTAAAATTAAAATCAATAGAAGTTTTTCGGGTTAAAAATTAATTCTATATAATGTAGTTAACATCTTATAATTAATAATCTATTACACGCATGCAAAATAAAATTGAATTTCAAAACAAATCGATATTACTTATTTAAAGAAAAATGAGGGAATAATATTTGTTAATTTAACACTTAACATTTTAAAGGGATTTTAGATCAAATTAATATGTACTTTGCCTCTTAAACCAACAAATTTATTATTGGAAATTCTAAAAATATTATTTTTTCGACATTTCTTTTGCATAAAATAAATACTTTAAAGTCGTTAATCTGTAAATGTATTTACCTAATATTTGACAAATTGCCATAGTTGAAATAACAAGACTTCATAATTTTTAAACCAGTTAGCAGCGCGTGAATACAAAAATTAAATTGGATATGCAATGTTGGTCTTCTAATATAATCATTATTTTTTTCCGTGTACCCAAGCTTAGTCACAAATGTTTTTTTCTGCGTGTGATGATGGCCACCCAGGAAAACAATGTTGCCGGGTAGCCGAGAACCTTTTGTTGACTGCCAACTATAAAGTGATAAAACCGTGAAGACATCCTGATGTATGTGGAGTGCCGCAGGCGGAGGCGCCGTGAGTGCATTTAATTTGCATTTATTGGATATTAGCACGTCTGCCCCCGGATCTGTGGCTCCGAATCTCTGCATCTCTGCATCTCTGAATCTCTGGATCGCGAGTGCAAGACGCCGCAGGAACAAAATGATGTGGTAATCTATATAAAGGCCTGCATCCGTACACTTAATAAGCAAACGCTAACAATGTAGCCATCGCATGTATGGGTTAAGGAGGGAAGTTGCCTGTTTTAGTGATGGGGTTGAGGCTGAATCTCGGTGTGCAAACTTTAAATACAATACGCTAATGGCATGGCATTGTGCCGGCATCTGAATCCGAATCTGGATTGGATTGGGCTGGATTGGATTCGAATCGAATCGAATCGAATGGTTTGGTTTCCCAGCGCGCTTTTGTTTCCCGTCGAGCATGACAAAAGTGGCGACAGCTCGCCAGCACTCGTGAATGCGAGAGGAGGTAGCAAAAAAACAGAACACACTGAATTATAAACATTTTAAATTGAAATAACGTGTCGCAATTTTTTGTCGCTGCTCCTTGTGCTGCCTGATGCCTGATGCCAATACTGCCTGCTGCTGGCTGCTGCTGGCAGCCACAGAAACAAAACAAAAGTACAAAAATCGAGGAGAAACGTTCGAAAAACAACGGGCAAGCCAAAGAGCAGAGCAGCGAGACTTCAAAAACGTCGTTAACGCTTACCTACCGCGCATTCTGCAATCAAATACGATTGATCTCACACTCGCCCCGCAGTTCTTTACTGTGCTGTGCTGTTCTGTATTTGTATCTGTATCTGTATCTGGGCCTGGTCCTGGTCCTGCTCCTATGTATCTGTATCTGAAAATGGGCAGCAGGAGTGGCAGTGGCAGAGCATCACCATCAACAACAGCAGTGACAATGGCGACAGAAAAACAACAACAGCAAAAGCAACAGCAGCAGCTAAGAGCCAAAAGGATGGCAACAGAATGGCCAGAATGAACGGACGGACGGACGGACAGATGGACGGATGGACAGTCGCAGGAAGTGAGTTTGGAGCCCTCATTTTGGCCTCTGTCTGAGCCACCACCTCCTGCACCACCTCCTGTGGCCCCCACCAACCACCAACAACCAACACCTCCTCCAACCACCACGCGTGTCGCCAAGTCGGTGGCATGGCATAGGTGGCAATGACAATCGCGACCGGATGCTTCAAATCAGATATTGTTTTACTTTGCGCCTTCATTCAGAATTTCGAATTTCGATTGTCAGCGTGTCTGTGTCGCTGTTTATTTCGGTTTTTTTTTTTCCTTTTTCCGCCTGCCTTTCGACCTGGCTTTTGTCTGTGGCGAAACGCGAAATATTTAAGCAGCAGCAGCAGCAGCAGCGGCAATCACCGTTTGCAATGCGAGCAACGTGAGGCTTAAATAAATGTGTCTCGATTGGGACGACGGGCCGAGCTGACAACGCGTCCGCCGATATTTATCCTTCTGCTCCGGCCTTAGCTTTTTTCTTAGCTGTTTCTGTTTCTGTAGCCGTAGCTTTTGGCCTGGGTTTTGCTCAATGGAGCTCGAGCTCCAGCTTCAGCTCCAGCTCGTAGATCTAATCACCGCTGGCACCGAGGGGCCGCAATAAATGCGGCGTGCAGGCGACAAATTCATGGTTCATCTCTGCGGTCAAACAGTGAGAAAAAATACATATTAAATTGATCACTAAGAAAATACACATGAAATTTAAATTACTAAGCCTTTAAGTTTTATTTAAAATAAATTAATGAAATTAAATAAACAGTTTTATACTACTTGTATATTAATATGTTCAAAATTATTTATCTAAGCGCTTTAATACAAATATAATTACAAATATTTATATTATTAAAATTCAAATCTTCAAATTTACTTTATCCAAACATTTTATTTTAGGTATGCCATATCTTCGAATAATAACAAGAAATTTTTCCAGGTTTGTTCCAGTGCAACATCAAGGCAGAAGTCATCACCCAAAGGAATAGAATCCCGAGGCAGGCAATCCTCTTCAATCAACGAAAGTCCGTTCAATAAATGGAGGCGATTTGAGACCTAATGGCTGTGTGAGGTCCAGAACGGACATTCTCCACTACTTCTTTTAACAGAACACCCATCACTTTCACCAAGGGAACTGCGAGAGTGTTTGATTATTGTCTCAATCGAGGCTAAGATGCTCGCCAACTTCCGCTTGTCCGCTGACGATTTCGGGGCTCAGGACTTGAGTCTCGGGACTCAAGGCTTTGGCTTTCATTCATGAAGCCCCCAAACCCAAATCCCACCGGGAAAATAAGGAGTCGAGACAAGAAATCACACAAAAAGTGCGGTATGTGTGGCGGCGGTACACAAAACCTGTCTGCTTGTTAACACCGCCAACTGGGAACTGGGAACTGAATTGGGAGCTGTGGATCGAGGAGGAAGTCAAAGTCGAAGGCGACAGCGAAGGCGAAGACGAAGACGCTCTAGTGTTAAAGCCGGGGAAGTGTCAGCCGGCCAAATTGACAGGCAAAGGCAGAGTAAACGATTTTGGAGATTTGTCATTGATAAGTCGGCCAGAGTGGTAAAAGGGATGCCAAATGCGGGCTTTTCGCAGAAACGAGGTCCCAGTGTCCCATAACCCAGAGCCCAGAACCCCGAACCCCAAGCCCCAGTGTCAAAGTCAGGGCCAAAAACCGGACGGAAGGATGGATTCGCATCGAATCGAATCGAATCGAATCCGTCCCTTGTGTGTGGCTCTCCTGCTCAGCGGCTGACTTCTGGCGTGCAGAGCAAATTAATTCACACCTTGCCAATCCATTGTTGGACGACAAGACATATATATGCAAATTGTTTCTTACGAATTAAGCTTGCCCACGGTATGTGTTTGTTCGAGTGTTTTGGTTTGGGGACTGGGGGCTGGGGGTTGGAGTATTTCAGACGAGGTAAATGCACAGGCCCAGCGGCTGTTCGATATTAATTTGGTAGGCAAAGCTACGGCTTTGTCTAATAAATTACAAACAAAATATGCTCATGTCTTCGTGAGTCGACAGAAAGTGGCACACAGTTGGTCATCCGGCCGATCGAGCTATTCGATTCGAATCGAATCGAATGGTATGGAATCCAAGTCGAACAACGAGCCATTCGGAACATTACAATAATATTATGTCAGTAACCCCCCAGTTACCAAGTATCGATTCGAGCGGCTCCTCAGATACTTGCGTACTTGGATGGCAAGATACTCGGACACCCAAATACTCGACGGCACGAACCGAGTTTGTATGTGTGGGGTCAAAGAAATAATTAATTTAAAATTCCATCAGCGCACGCCGAAACGACACATTGAAAGCTCTTTAAGTCCCAAATTACGAGCATTGTACCAGAAACAAATGAGAAAGACTCACGACAATATTTCTGACACATTTGCTGTTTGTAATGCGATTGTTAACTGCGTGCGACGACAACCAAAATCAGACGCTATGCGGATCGCCCCGATCTATCGATGGAATATCATATTTGAATGTCCCGCTTCATATGCGTAGCGTGTCGCGTTTGACTAGTCGTCGGTTTCTCTGCCCCCACCAAAGTCCCATCCCATCCTCATTTCCATCCCCATTCCCATTCCCAAAACAAATCCCCCTATTCCCAGGCCAAGAAGCATGGCAAACATTTTTGGTTACCAAACAAGAGCTTCAGCCGAATCGAAGTAGGCCTTAATGGGCTGTGTCGCTATGATAAAAGCCGTCACACCTGGCGGGAAAACAATTTTCATATTTGGACTCACAATGAGTAAGTCTTTTCTCCACTAATAAATTTGAAATTATCATAAATGTGACACAAGTTTGAGCACCAAAATTATGCTATTTAATTTTCCATTTAATCTAAATTTTAAACATCACTGAAAGTTACCCAATATTTACTGTTATAAAGTAATCATATTAATTAAAATGATACAACTTGGTTATACCTTAATTTACTCTTTTTTATGATCATTTGGTGTATGATTTTTTGAAGCCATTTCCAAATGATTTATTTTAAAAATGTAACTAGAAGTCATTCTCCTTGGGTAATACCAATCTGTTCAGGTTAAACTTTATAACTGTAGTTATATTATAAATTAATGAGTTTACAGTGCATCGCTTGCATGCTTCATATCTTTAAAATAAAATAATTAAGCAATAAAGTAAGCTAACATGATACGGTCTTAAAATAAAAGCCTTCAGAGATAACTCTTTATGACGACAGCTTTATTACCTTATTTGAGTCAATCACATTTGCCGTTTATTTATTTGTGTGACATCTAATAATTTAAAAAGTATATATTCAATTAAGCCAATTGCCAATGAATGGCACCATTGTCGGCCGATTAGATCTTCGCTCGGATCGTAAATCATGTGGCGGCGGGACGAGCCCTTGAAGTACCGCTGCTACCGGAGTTGCCCACCTTGGTGGACAGGTGCGGAAAATTACTTTTTATATGCTCGTTTTAGTGGTTTATTATGACAAAACAAACTCTAACCCAAATTTCAGCGCACAAAGGTTAAGGGAACGGCACAGACCATGCGGATCGGAGATCGAGGTACCCACTCCATATCCAAGATCCCAAAGACCCCAGACCAAAGAGCCAAGACCCAAGATCCAAGACCTCTGAGCTCGGCACGTCATCGTCGCAACACTAACTAGCGTTTGAGGAAACAGAGTGTGGGTTTCGGCGATAAAGACACAGACAAAAACGCTATTAACATCATAAAACTACTATAAAGAAGCAAAACGAAAACAGCAACCGCTATGTGCACAACATAAATCATCGAATTGTTAGGAAGATCCATTATGGGCCATTACGAACACCAACACCGACACCACCTGAGTTATTTTGGGGAAAGAAAGGCAGCAGCAGCAGCAGCGGCAGCAGCAGTCGAGCAGCATTATTAAAATGCCGTTTTGCTTAATTTTATTTTATTGTTTTTGAAGAATTTCAGCCACGAATAGCAGTCAAATGAGCGCGCGAACTGCCGTTTGCCGTCGAATCGGGTGGTCCCGTCCACAATTTGAAAAAGTGCCGGGCTGCAAAGAAATGTTTAAGAAATGTATAAAGAAAAATAACAAAAATAAAAAAGAAGGAGCCCTGACCAACGGCAAATGCCCGGTAGCTTAGCTAACGAACACACTCCGAGGTGAGCAAACTAAAATTTATTAATGTGCCTGAGATACGCAGCAGATATGCGTTGCGAGTTGTCCAGCGGCTTGTCGATCGTTTCCTTGGAAGTGGAAATGAGTAATTTTTTCAATTTTGCTTTTCACTTAGATTGGAGGCGTTGATAATGGGCGTAGGAGTCGGGGGATCGCTGCCCAGTGTGCCCAATGTGCCCAAGGAGCATGCTTAATATTAATAAACAGGAAGGATCTGGTAGATACGCATAATGAGCCGCAGATGACAGGGCATATCATCGCTGACATCAGCACCGCACACTTCCGAAAGTGCGTATCTTCATCTAGAATTTGTTAAGTGAAAGTTTAACGGAAGTCGTGGGGGATCCTACTGGCATGATAGGCAGAAGATCGTCCTGAATATTGAAAACAATTCAATGGGGTTCTTACAAATAACAGATCATAATATTTATTATAAGGTAAAATGTTTTTTCATTATGAAAGATTGTTGAAATCTAAAATTTTCCATTTGGATAAACCATTTAAATATGTTTACAGTTACATTACCATGTTTAAGTTTTTTTTTAAGTTCGATTATGTTTTAAAAAACAATGTCATATTCAAATACTATGCCGTTTTTGTCTGGGTATATGCATTATTCTTGTTCTTAAAATATTTTGCTAAATACATAAAAGTTTAAAAATAAACCCATTTCTTCTCACAGAAGGGAATAGGGCTTATTATTGACTTTTATTCCATCAAATCCGGTGGTTTAAGAGGTCGTAGACCTGTGATATTAATCAAACTACTGCCCATGACGACCGGTTGATAGAGTCCATCCGATGCCATTTCCAAAATAGGGCTTGTCGCGGCGTTTCTTTGAAAACAAATTAGGCAACGTCGGTAGCCCCAAACGCACTTATCGGATGCCCATCTATGTCGAGAATCCCATCCCCATCCACATCCCTCCGCCCGATCCGACGACACAATGTCTGACGAGATCGAAATGGTCTCCTCATCGCATCGGCTTCTTGGGAGAATTATAGATAAATGATCAAAAGATTGTTAAATGCTGTTCAAGCAGCTTAGGAATTTGTTTGATGAGAGATTGATATCGCAGTGCAAGAGTTACGCATTCAGATCGGGCGAAAGGTAGCCTGGACTTCTATGTTTGTGTTTTGTTTCATTCGCCAACGAAATCCCCATATTCGTGGATCTTTGTATACAAGATGGCTTAGCACTAATGAACAATGTCTGTATCTGCATACCTGAGAGCTCAAGGAGAAAAAAGGGTGCCAACAAAAACTTGACTTCGTACAGGTGGTCTTTGTTTTGATACCTTTTAGAAAAATGTGGAAATAATTGTCTGGATGACTCACATTCTCTGAATAGTTCTTGGGAAGCCTTGTGTATTTTATTGATATTTTTATGGCAAAGATACATGGTAAGCAAGTCTGGAATTTGTTTTCAAAGATAAGAGTTCGCTACTTTGTGAATCAACAATTTTTAAATGGGGTTGCTATTGTATGCCTAATTTAATTTTGGCTCAAATAAGAAAAATTAAAAAAGTTTAAAAAATTAATGACTTATCATCTGTTTCATTTTTTTTTTATTTTCTCATCAAGGGAAAAAATGCGATTTTCGTTTCACTCTTTTGGGACAAGTAGACCAGTTGTTTATTTTGTCTATGAACTTTAATATTATGTTAAAGGATTCATTTTTATATAAATAAAATTCTTGATAGCATTTTTTCGCAATTGTTTCAAATTTTGTATTAAAATATGCAACTCCCTTCAATATTAGATATGCCTCCTACAGCTGACTAAGGTCTGTGCATTTACTTAAAATATAATTACAATTCGAATGTTTTCGAGTCCGTCCATTACATGCAGATGTGCAAATGGGTGTGTAAATTCAAATGGCAAACAAATTGAAAATGGAAAACGAAAATATGGACGTTGTTGCACAACAATCGACGTGCCCGTGTATTAAGTTACCCGTGTGTAGTGCAGTTTACACCCGTATGCAAATGTGGGTTTGATTTGATTAAGTAACGCGTAGTGTCGAAGCACCGATCGTCGGTCGCATTAATATTCTTACTTGGGTATTTAAATGGGCGCCGGATGGAGTGGAGTGGAAAAGGCTGTTGGGGTGTTGGAGGATTGTATATCTGTATGTTCTGTATTTTGCATAGTTTTGCTCCCCATTGGCAATTCATGAACATGACAACTGCAACTGTCCACGGCAGCGGGTAAATGTCGTAGTGTTCGTTGTTCGGTGTTCGTTGTTCAGTGTTCGGTGTTCAGTGTTCTGTGTTCTGTGTTTTGTGAGTGTGTGCGGGCGTGCTTGTACATACATCTATGGGAACACATGTCAACATTCCAGGAACACATGTACTATGTACGTACGCATACCAACACTCACTCATGCAACTAGCCCACATAGACACATAGTCATCGTCATCCCAGTTTGTGTGTGTGTTGGTGGGTGGGTGTGATGTGGGCGGGACTGATGGGCTGTGGGTGGGCGCAATTAATTAATTGCCTTTGTGCCATTTGCGCAACTGCAATTAAAACACTTACTTGAAAATACACTCCGTATCTGTATCTTTATCACCATAATTACTTGTGTAGCTTTACACAGCGAAAAGAAAATAATTCTGTTAATTTTGAGCTACAAACAATTTAGTTGTTGTATTACATTGAGAAAAAAAACAAGTTTCTGAATTGAGCGATTAGCTCAATTACATTAAACCGTGGAAAAATTTTTGAAAAACCTACCATTTTTATTTTAACATGACGTTAAATAGTTTAATTTAATATAACTTAATTTAATAATGCATAAAGAAACAATATTTTGAAAGGTCAAAACTACAATCTAATGTATAACCATCACTTTAAAAAATAATTTATAAACATTTAGCTTACATTGATAAAAAAATACTAATTGTAGAATAAGTTTAATTATTTCTTCCTGTGCATGTGCGTGTGTGTTGGTGGGGGAAACGGAACTGCGTGGAAGCCGCAAACTGAGCGCCAGAGGTCGCCACTCTACATAAATAGTTTGTGACCTTTCGCTTGTTTTACAAACAAGCTCCGAACAGTTGGCGTCGCCGCTCGCCGATTCGCGCCTCAATGTCACACGTAAGTGGGGGTGAAAAGGGGGCTTAAGTGAGGGGCGGTGGGCGATTCCCACCCCCTTAAAACAGCTGCAACTACAACTCCGCCTCTGATCCGATGGCTCTGCGGTGCTTGGAATTGCAAATTGGCAACTGCGCGCCGCTTCGCCAAGCCCGAGCCCATTTTAATTGTTTACATTTTGTTTTGTTTCAGCACTTATTATTATTAATTTCACTGGCACTCGCCACTAACTTCCTCCACCTCCACCCCCTGCCCCACCCCATTCCCCTTGCCATTTCCGCCCGTTTTTGCTTTTTTTGTGGGCGGCAGTGTTATTGACTTTTGCAAATGCTGCAGAAATGAATGCAGAGCCAAGCAACTCACACTCGCAGTCACATTCGCACTCACAGTGGGAGATGCCAGCACAGCCCTTCTTCGCATCTCCGGGGCCGGGCAATAAACAAGTTTGTTTATGGAAGCATGTTATTAAACGTCGGCCAATAATGCCCTATCCGATGGGGTATGATCAATTTACAAAACTATTGTATTCCTCTTTCGGGAAATATCGTATTCACTCAGAAATTTCTAATTTAAGGAATAATGCTAATAGTATTAGTATTAGTAGTAATAATAGTAATACCGTATATACTTGGAAAAAATATACCCAAGGCTAAATTTATATGGAAGGCTCATCTTTAGTTCATTATTCTTTAAATTAAGGAATTTATTACTAAAATCAAGAATTTATTTTCTGGGCGTAGCTTATACAGAAAAATTATTATAAGTTAAAAAAAATGGTTGTATTTAAGTAATTCATAAACTTTTCATTCAAATTTCGGTCACACAACTTTTTTTGAAAACATCAAACATATGCTTAAAAAAATTTGGCTTAATATTTTCTATTACAGCTTTCGACCAGATATCAATTTGTAATTTTTAAGCCTTTAAAAACAGTCCATTGTAATCTAATATATATTGGCAGTCATTAAATATAATTTAATCTAAGGTTGTTGCTCGGAATAATATTTGCATAACGTACTTTTTTCATATTGTAGACTTCATCCTTTAATTACATTTTTGGTTACCTTTATTTTAGTATTTGACACCAAAGCTTATTCTTAATGCCTTTATTCCTGTCAGTGTATAATAGTTTCACCTTCACAGCCGGATTTCCCTTTTTTCGGACGGTCTGAGTGGGTCTGTTCCGCTGGGAGACGACACTGCTGGAGGCGATGTCACTGATTCCATCTCCGCTCAATTTAGCGCCAGTGCACGCGATTGGAGCTTGGGTTCTCCGGAGCTGATGAGTCTGCAGTTTCCACTCTTCACTGTTCACTGTTCGCTATCCACATCCACATCCACTATCCCAGATCCGTGATCCGTGAGTCAAGGCAAGTCGGTCTTCAGATTGGCGGCACGAAACTAGTCGGCTTGGCTGTGTTCCATGGCCTGGCTTGGAAGTCTACCGTTACTAATAGTGCATATAGTGTTTTATTTGTATGCATTTCTCGCCATTCGTGTATCACATAATTCCGTGTGAATCCGCTCTGCAGTGATAACTGTGCTTTCGCCGTGTTCGAGTCGCAGCTAAAGTGATAATTGCCAGCTCATTATCAGCGTTTTGCGTGAGCAATTCGAGCCCCAGTCCAGAGATGCAGTGCATCCAGCAATCTGCAGACACGTCTCTGCGGCTGCACTTATGCATTAAGCATTCTCGCAGTGCATATTTTAGTATTTCAGTTGCCTGCTCAAGCATTTGCACAAAAACATGCTCTAAACACTTGTTCTCCAGCCCCCTAATTAAGTGGCTGGCTCATTGGGATACGCTCTGAAAAGATAACCTTTAAAAATAAATAAATATGAAATTTTATAACTTGATTAATGTCAAACTTTAACATATTTGAGGTATGCATATTTGCAAATTGTTTATTCAATAAAACATAGTTAAAACATTTATAAATTTCGAAGTTGTTGCTTAAGAAATACCACAGTAGCAAAAAACAAGACTAATATATTCTTTTAAGGTTTTTAGCGCCAATTTGATGTGTTAGCTGATATATGAAGTCCCATGAAAATAAATGTATGTCTATTGATTACCCGAATGCCCCCTCCGCAAAACGGATAAAACCTTTTGGTGTCGAGGATCACTTCCCTAAACAATTAGGTTACAATGCTGATCGAGGCATGTGGGCGAGACCCTTCTGTGGGGCTAACTGGGATCATTATTTCCGCACTAATGCCGCACCCGATCGACTGCCCATGCGCAGCGGCAACGGACGGAGGTGCTATACGTGCCGACAGGCCGACAGCTCGGATTTGGAGGAAAAACATGTGTAGGTTACTGCTCAAATCGCTTGTAGTGCCACTGCGGGCCAAATCCAGCGCCGGGCTGCATGCGAATTAGAAATTAATTCGCCCCTCGATGGGTGCCTGAATCTTAAATGCATGTGACATGTGGCACAAACTGTGCGCAACTGCAGCGGCATAAAAGTAGTTCCCAGTTGTCGACTGCATTCCTGGAGCTTTTCCTCCATGAATTTCAGAGCGTTCGCACGACATTTGGAGCATCCAAAGAGCCGAAGAGCGCGACTGGTAATTATTCACGTATGGCCTGGCCACTGGACTGTGTAAATCAACCGGCAAACCCAAGTCAACCGTTTGGCAATTAACAATTTTACTTCTATTAGGCCAAACAATGTTACCAGCCGGTGGCATCCAATATCCAGCGTACCCTTAGTTGCACCTTTTCATAACACCTTGTTGCAGTTGTTACGCAGTAATTTTACGACTTTTCTCGGAACAAAGTCATACAAAACGGAGCAAAGCTGCGGACGGTTTAAAGAGGAAATGCTCTGCATGGTAACCATCAGGCGATAATGGTACGTACATAATTTTTACTTTTTTACTGGAAGACAGCACTTACGCGTTCCTAATGGCCACATAAAAGTGTTTCATAATTCGTTATTTCCAGCTAGACATGCCTGTAAGTCCTAGGCGCCGAGGTATATACTTAAGAGTTCTGAGTTGATAATTTGATGGGGGTTCATGGGATTCTGGCGATTAAATTGATAGCTGCCTTGTAGTAAGAATGACTAAATTTTTGGAATATAAGTAAACTTGTAAAAAAAAATATAATAATTTACAAATTGTACAGAAATACCTGTTTGTTACTTAGTTAATGTTAGTTTAAACAAAAAATATATTGGGTAGAAAAATTATTAAGTGAGTTTTGTGACAAGATTATACTTTTAAATTTTTACCCTTCGAATGTGAAAACATTTAACCAGTGGCCTTAAAACTTAGCTTCTGAAATACAACTTCCTAATATAGCACTCCAATCTATCACTTAATGAAATGTTAAACGTAATTCATCATTTTCCGATGGTAATGAGGACTACCTGGTGGCTTTCATTTCCCGTGTCGATGTGTGTCGCCAGCGATTCCCCGATTGATCTTTGGCCGGGCTTTGTTTGGCCGTTAATTTGCTTGTAGTCGAACCGCGGAATTTGCATGGCTATTGTGCGTGCTTACTCACAGGCACCCCTCTTCCGCCCCAGAATGGATACATATCGTATTGACGAGGCCCGACGTCGTGCGTCATGGGCAGTGGTAGTGGCAGTGGCAGTATGTAGCCTGCATACATATGCCGCACCTGCGCCTACATGCCAAACTAAAGTCAGAGCCAGAGCTAAATCCAGCAGATATGCCAGGCCAAAGAAGGCGTTTTTTAATTGCGGCGACATGCGCTGCCTGCCAATGGGCCTTGTCGTCACCTGTGCGATCGTTCGATTTGTCCGATCGCCCGATAGCTATATGCCGATGTCGCCACCACTGCACGCAAAAAAGAGCGGCTTGTGCGTTAACCCGCAATGCTGAATGCGATTCATTATTCACAAATGAGGTGGACCTTGAATTATTTAAATTATAAGCTTAATAAAGCTTATTGGCACAAAGAAAAATCTTTAATTATGATCGATTGGATTTCAAAAGGATATGGTATGCGCTAGCGTATACATACGAGACTATAACAAATCAATATTTTCAAGTTGAACTAGGTGACATATAAATAGAGAATAGTGGATAATTTTATGCAAATTTAATTTATCATTTTGTTTCTTACATAAAAAAAATCATTGTACAATTTGATTTTTTCGTATGGCTGTCAAAAGTTTGTCAAATTGTATCACTCATACGCAGTGTGGCCCTGTGCTGACACTCACAAATTTCAGCAGTTTGGACATAATTGAACATTATTTTAGAATTTTAAGTTTAATGAACTAACCTAGTTTTGAGATCCAAAACCGTCTTCTATAATAGACATATATACATTATGTAGGTCAAAGTCTCTTTTTAAAAGTTTTGTTTTGTTTGGAGTTGTTATTTAAACTGATTCAGCTTATTTTGGATGTTATAATTTTGTTGTGTCAATTTCTTAAATGTGTGTTATACATTAAGTATGAAATTCCGAAATTAATATGTTAAATTCTTATGTATTTTTCAGTACTTAGGTCCATCCCAATGCTTCTTGAAGCAGTGGATTTTCAGACGGACTTTGTCCTTCCTACTGAGCACCTTCGATGGCCGAGTACTCCGCACCGCTTTAGTGTCAACCAAAGGCTTTTGGCTTACATGTTGCCCATTGCCGCCACTGCAGTGGGTAAAAAGTCGACTGATGGACCAGCGACGGCGTTTGTGATTGTTTTGACAACAGACTCTAAGCGCATTTGGAGTGCAACTAGGGGGAAAACCGCCACAGATGCCCAGTGTGCGATTAGGGAAATCGTGTGAGAAACAACTCCAAATATTTGAATAGGCTTTGACAGCCCATCCACGGATCGGCTCCATTATGACATTCGACACTGCTGTTTGCGCACATTTAACGGATTGCTGGCTTTGCGGATGCGTTTCGGCAAACAAATGCATATGCACAAAGTATACATCCCGCGATCATGGCTGCCTCTCTTGCATTCGAATCTGCATCTGCATGTGCATCTGCCGATGGCAAATAGAAATCGATGGCTGCCAGCACTTGAGATGTGGAGATCTCGAGATCCTCAGATCTACGGATCGGTTCCGAGTCGTTGAATGACAAGTGTCCAAACAACAACCGTCAGCGCTGTTTTTTCGTCTCCCAGCTCTCGGCTGCATTTATCATCCGGCCTGTTTGCCCATTCGCCGAGTATATATTTGCATTGCCAGGCGATTTGCATGGCCTCATGGCGTGTTTTCCCGGCTAATGCCTCGGATTTAGCCAGCCATCGAAGGAGGGACAGAGAGCGAATGAGAAACAGACGCCGCCGGTTTGTTTAGTGCGCGTGCGCGTGTTCACTGTACATGGCTCACTGTGGTCGTGCATGGCGCAGTCACAAGTTCATGAGCTCACACGGGCAAAAAAATATCAGAGATCAAAGCGATATGCCATGTATATTTTAGGAATAATGTTGAACATATTTATATCCAGAAAAACTAATTAAAAAAGAATACAAAATGTTATTGTTAAACAAATTCGTAAAAAAGATGATTTAAAGTTTATAATTACGTGATGTTAATTAAGCTTTTTGATCTTATATCACAGCTATCATTAAAAAGATATTTAACTATACAAACTATCAAAAAACCAATTAATTTCACAGTAAAATATCTTAAGTTGACCTACCTAAAGCCTCACATCTAAAATATGTTATATACAAAATTGATATGCATATCTTATTCTATTTGGCTTCCGAAATTAATTCTTTAATTTCTTCCTGTGCATGCACTCACGATACAGAGCTGCAGCTGAGTTGCAGTTGCAGTTTCAGCCACAACCGCTGATCCGCGGCACTGGCAAAAGGAATGCCTGAAATGTTTAGGCCGAGTTGGGATTACTGGCGTCCAAACATCGGTGCACTTCAAAGAGCCGCGGACATTTGATGGTAATTGCCGCTAAACGATTTTCAATGTTAGCTTGTAGAAACGTTAACATTTTAAATTTGTGTTATATACTCACGGACATGCGTATGTTAATACCCCGACATCTAGCCATTGCCATTCGTACACCCATGCGTGTGTCGTTAAGTCCGGGCCTGGGTCTCTCATTAGTGGAATGCGACGGTCCTGTTTATGGTAGAAAACGGGAGATTCTGTTTCCTCCTCGGGGGCTTGCCTTAGTTTAATGCACCTGGTAAGGTGGCTGCAGTTTATTGGGGGGATTCATAAGAACCTTGCCCATTATTTTGCATAATTTATTTCACCGTTTACGTAATGGCGGCGGTCCCATAAAACCGTTGTTCATTTAATAACAAATGGTGGTTAAGTTAGGGGGAAAGGCTCTGGAGATTGTTATTACTTTTGTCACCTCAATATATACGAGCTTTAATTTGATGGATTTGAAGACTTTATTTGATTGTAAATAATGTAATTAAGAGATACAAATTATTGAAGAATATAATTTGTACATCTCAATCACAAAAAATATATGTGATTGATATATCTAGCTGATATGTTCAATATTTGATTTTAATATATTTTAAGAGGCTTACATGCAAATGTCCGCCTTGTTTATACGTTCTATAATGATCATAAGATGGCCAGGTTGGAATTTCTGTAATAACCTTGATCGCTGACTCAGTGAAACCAACATGAATGGATAAAAGAGTCATCTGTGGAGTGCCATCTCCATCTCCGGTGTACATTGTAGAACAATATTGATGACTGCGACTTTTCGATCATCGATCTATAGGCCTGTTTCTGTATGGAGTGCAAAGTAGAATTCTGGAATCCAAATCAGCTCATTACGGAGGCTAATGTAAGCACAACAAAGCCATTCTGACGAGATTTATTCAGCAGCTTTAAGTGCTTGGCAGGAGGATGATGCAGCGCTAATGACACCGGCCACGACCTCTTCGATTCTGGAACTGAATCTGAATCTGAATCTGAATCGGAATCTGAATCAGAATCGGGCCTTCAGTGAAAAGAGGTATTAACAAAAAGACTAGTACTCGTACAGTTTTTTTTTTTTGGATAAGAATTGGAAGCCGAACATGCGAGGGGGCAGCGGCGATGTGAAAAGGCTTTCATTTCAAACGCAAACAATCGCGCTGAGTAGGAATTGAAATTAATTTCATGTATCATCATTAATCAAAACACTCGCTGCCTTGTGAGCTGATACGAGTTTGCTGGGGAGAAGGAGTACGCCGGAGGTTTCCTTACACATTCATATCTGCGGCCATAACGATATACATTCTGCTATCGGTGGAGGAGGGATCGGGGCATTCCCCGAGCCCAACTAATCAGCATGCAAAGAAAACAACATTAAGAGTCAACAACAACGTCTCCGTCTCCGACTCCGACTCCAACTCTCAACACAATTATGAGAACTGACGTTGCAAGAGTTTCGTGTTTAATGGCAAGTCACTTTCAGCGCCCCAGTTCAGTCATTGTTGTCATTCATCCGAACAGATGAACTGGAGCTTGGAGCTGAGCTGCTTTCGAGATTCGACTGACTCTGGCTCTGTCTCTAACTCTAACGATGTTTTTTTTGGAAAGTTAGGAGCCGTTTCCAGTAGTTCAATTACAACTTCACCCCACTTAAAGTGTTTTGTTCGTGGCCCAGCAATTATAATCCACATATCGAAACTCTCCAGTCATTTGCATTTTTTGGCCCAACCATTTGGCCATTTAAATTTGTTCGCTTATGAATAATATACATATGTTATGCCCAAAAACCAGTGGCAGCCGAAATGCTTAATTTACGCCTATTTATTTTGTCCCCCTTTTCAGATCGCTATAAAATACATTAAGGCAAGACCCCCAGGCTATAACACTGATATGAACAACATTCGTTGTCGATGTCGTTGTCTTTGTCGTTGTCGTTGCCTTTTGTTGCCACAGCGTTTGTGTAGGTTGATGTTGATGCTGACAATTTTGGGAACGGCTTCAGCTTCGGGTTTGGTTTTGGTTTTGGCTTTGGTTTCGGTTTCGGTTTCGGCCGTTAACAAAACATGACATTTAATAATACGTGTACAATACAAACATACATAAGTGTTATCGCTGACTAAAAAGCTTTTTGTTGCTACTCTCCCGTGATTGTTGGCATTGTTGTATCTGTGTTTCGTTGTCATTTCGGTATCGGATTTTGTGTCGGTCTCCAAATTCATAGCCCAAGTTGTCGCCGTTGCTGTTGCTGTTGCTGCTGTTGATGTTAATGTTGCTGCCGGGTCGATTGCTCGATTGCTCGATTGGTCGGCGAAAGGCTGAAACAAATGGCTCGCCATATACGCTTTTATTCGCGTTTTATCATTATTATTAATAATGTAGATTCGAAACGGAGCGCAAACGTGTGCATGTTCGTTTATTTAGTGGTGTGTCTAATGGCTAGTAACTGCCCCCCTTTATCTTCGGCTGATAGCTATTCAAATTTGTATTTCAACCCACTGTCGTGGGCTTTGTGGTAGCATTTGGCCCTTACAAGATTCCATTCCAAACGAATATGCATAATTTGCTTATAACAAGAAGTATTTAGCCGGCCTTTGTTTGGCGGTGAAGTATTTTAAACTGAATAAATTTGCGGCTTGAAAGTGTGAAGCTTGAAAAGTTGAACTCTTTTTGAAATATATTTTAAAAAACATATATTATTCGTATCAATGTATTCAACTAAGTTTTACTTATGTCATCTAAGTTTGCATATGTAGATTTGCCATCGAAATACATTTTAACTGTTATGCATTTTTTATAATATTTTTGTGGAATGCTGCATAGTTTATTACACAATAATGGGCTGTACTGGCTACTAATTTTAAGAAAATATTTTCAAAAATATAACTTTAATTAAACAAAAAGTGGATTGAAGAAAAACTATGATATATAGCTCGACTTGATAGTGGGTAGCATCGATCCAGGCCAAAAGGCTTTGAGAAATAATGGACGCATACTCGTATGTACGGGCACTCGTTTATGTAGTAGATAGCTTAGGAGCGATGGAAATTCGCTGTCACGGCTAATGCGTTTGGCAGGGGAAAATGCATCGGGCCCGGTGGTCGAAACATATGCAATATCCATCGCAGGAGGAAATGCAGTGCTGGATGCCGTATCACTCGCATCCTGCCATTTATTTGTCCTTATTTACCGAGCTCTCCTGGCAGGACCAGAAGGCTGCGATTGGGAATGGCATTGGGAATGGCATTGGGAATGGGAGTGGGAATGCGAATGGGGTTGGGATGGGTTTTTGGGCTCGTGAGCGTTGCCGCATCATGGCTGTTGACAATGAGAGCTGAATAGACGACTCTACCTCCCTGTTAGTCCTTGTTGTGCAGTTATTTATTTTTGAAGTTCGTGTGTGTGCGGCTGTGTGTGTGGCTGTGTGTGTTCGCCAGTGTCAATACGGTGAAGGACAACAATGCGGCTCAGTTCCGACAGTCGTCATCCTGTCAAAACAAAGTGTGATTATTGATAATTTATGATGTCACGGACTTTTCCGGTCTTCGAATTATTATTTTATTGTCTTGCCAGGGCCATATATTTTTTTCCAGCTCTTAATGTTGAACGTATTGGCTCAATCTGTGATAGCTGGGCTCTAATATATTCCAAATAATTTTCAAATAATCAGAATATGGCAGAGGGATAAATAAGAAAAATTGGGGAAATGAATCCTATTGTATTATTATTATTGGATTAAGGTTTCAGCAGGTTACATATTTGTAAATCTTTAGAAATAGCCAAATCTTTAAGACACAACTACTAATAAAGAATAAGTTTTCTTAAGTTTTCAAATAATTCAGAAACTGTAAAGTTTTGAGAAATTTTTTTAAAAGCTTAAAACTTTATCATCATCTTTATCATATATATCAATCCAGTAGAAGTAGCTACAATTGTTTATGTACGCATATAAAATCCATAAAATGTGTAAACATAAAATTTCCATCTTGAATAGCCCTACAGCCTGTATTTATTATCCTTTAAGATTACTTAACATGTTAAGTTATTAGATATTTTGCGGTTAACTGCGGTAATGCCGCTTGCGCATTTGCCTCTCGTCCTTCTGGGCAGTCCGACATCTGGTCAACCTGACCACCACCACATTTTGTCCTTGCCTTAACCTTCGGGCCGCACACGACCTCGGGTCATCATCATTTTGGTGGCTGCGCATGCGCAAAACCGCAACGAGTCCTAAACAAATATTTGCACTGAGCGGCTTCGGGTTAGCCCATCCTGCTAATGCGTTGTTTGTTAAACGACTGTTTTGCCGGGGATTTAGTGGTTGCCACAGTGGTTATTGTGTGAGAAATCTGTGTTTGTGCCTAGCGCTTAAACTTATTGACGTAGTAGGCACGAAAATGCCAATGTAAACAGGCTCTTAAATAGGTACAGCCGAGCGGAGGAATCAAATGGCAACCGGAAGCAACTCGGCTCGGCGCGTAACCATCACTTAACAAACCCAAAAGTGTCTGAATGTTCATATATGGTTATATAACCGTATGTGCTAATTTTACGGTTGACAGATACAAAGACCAGCTGTATGCACTCGGAAAAATGGTTGATTAAAACTATTCCTTTTTTATTTCACTAAAAAAGTATTGCAAGATTAGCTTTAATTACATGAGTACTTCTGTATGCTATCAACAATTTTTATATGAACATCAGTTTTTTGTCACATTCCATAATTAAAAGGATATCTGCGAGTAATGATTCAGATTCAAAAAAATACATATCTTTCAAAACGGGAGGTTCCAATCGATCGAAAAACCAAAAAAAAAACTTTTAAGAAGTACACTAAAAATATTTATTACCATATTTGAAATACAAAATAATATATAATTTAATGAAGACTTTGTATTTTACTAAATTATATTTTTGATTGTAGCTTTTATGATTTAAATTTTGTGAGTCTTTTAAAGGTCTTAAATATTATTTTTCTAAGTGTTAGTAGTTAACAAAAAGTACAGGCTTCAAACCTCCATGTTTGCACTGCCCGCATGCGCTTATGGCTTCGTTTTCAATTTAGTCGGGAGCAGTAAACGCCATAATTTGTTCAGAAGCGAGTTGCGTCAGTAAATCCAAATATGACGAGCCTCTTATCCAGCGACGAGGGCTACTTCTCGGTTCGGCTCGGGGCCCTGAAAAATGAAATAAAATACAAAACAGAAAAAAAAAACATTCCCGGATCGTGGGGCACGCGACTTAACGCGCCGCTCTCGCCCCGGCTTATTAGGTTAATTACGAGTTTTTGATTGGTAAATTGAGGCTGGGCACCCGGGGCGGCTGGAAAACTTGGTCCCGTCCAGTCCCATCCCGTCCCGTCCCGGATCGTAATTCGGCACGCGGCAACCCGCTGCTCCAGCCCGCGCCAGCCATTTCGAAATCAGTTCTTAACTGAATGCCTCAATTCAAATGCGTAAATAATTAATTTGGAAGCCATTTAAGAGCTGCGGCGGTGGCTGTCTGGTGCTGGTGCTGGTGATGGTGCTGGGTGTCTGCCAAGTCTGGCTATTGACGCCCTCGGGTATCTGTATCTCGCCGATACAGATAAACCACCCGCCGCGCCTCATAATTTCCACAGCCTCTGTTCGCGGGGCTCCTGAAATCCAAGATGGGCCCTCCCATACAGACGGGCCAAGGAATGCTTTTTATGTCTCTGTTAGGGGGTTTAATATTTAATCCTTTCCCACTTTATTAGTCAGGGACAGGTGTTTCCACAGTAGCATTATGGGTTTTTAGAAAAAAACCATTGTAAATGCGTGAATGAGTAAAATGGGCAACTGTTTTGGACAGGTGGGCATGCTTATTAATGCAGTCAAAATGTAATAGGTTAGGTTTACATTGCATTAGGATACAATGAAAGGATGAACAGGAAATTTGGTAAACAACTTAATTATTATCTCTTATGAAAACAAGATAAGTGTCACCTTTTCTCAAAAAATTATTATGGTAAAGGCTAGGGTATATTGCTATTAAACACATATTGGTTTGTATTATTTAATTTTGAGCGAACAAAAATACATATTAAATACAAAAAAATTCCTAATGAGACTGTGTTTCCGTTTATGAATGTTGTTCAAATATACACATTATTTTCCACCATCCACTAATTGAACTGGCAATCGGAAATATCTTTCCAGGGAAAATGGCTCTATTGAATCTACTATCAGCTCACTTTTTGCTTGCATCTGCGAGGGTAATCTATAATATTAATGTATGGCAATGAGAGCACAGATAGCAGCGCGTGTCACTATCAGGAGCGATAATGAATACACAATTACCGCCGCAACGCGGTCAGCAAATAATCGTAATCGTTTCCCCAAAACAAACAAAAGCAGAAAATACTAATAAATTCACGCAACAACATTCAGATATTGGAGTCTGGTGTTAGGAATTTGAATATGGCCACCATAACTTTGTTTCCCTGCAAAAGCACTCGTCGCACATTAAGGATTCGGATCAGTCACGTACTGACATAGGTAACGCATATGTACATTTGCACTTGCGTCAGTTACGAAAAAAGAGCAGCCAACCGCCCCAATTGTCAGCAGATAACATCGGCAATTTATGTACCTGCCTGGTTTTTTCATTGTAATAACAAAGTTTGGTTGGTATAAATGGAACGGATACAAGCGTTACATTTCCCCAGTCGCCCCCACACATGTGCACAGAGAAAAATAGATTCCTAAATCATGAATTGCTTGGGTCAATCAATAACAAAACGATTTAAATTTCTGTGGAGAAAAATTGGCTATGAGGCTATAAAATTAAATCAATTTACAATTATTTTTAGGGATGTTAGAGAAGTTATAAAGAGAATTTTAAAGTTTCAGGTATGACTTCATAATTTTTAAGTCTAAATTGAATTCCCTGTCTTAAGATCCTGCTTTTTCGCTCACTGTACAAACAAGTGCATGGGGACTGGCAGTGAAATGAATTATTTCGGGTGAGAACCCGTTTATGTCAAAGCGATTGCCAAGAAATGGCGAGACTGAAGACACCGAGCTATAATTTGGGTGTCTAGGTCGCACTTATCGCGCATCGCAGGGGCCAAAGGAACGGCCTAACTTGCAATTACACCTCGACTTCGACTCCTACCTGAATTCACGCACACCCACACCGAACGGAACGGTGAGCCCGGAACACGCAATGATGAAATAAATCAAACAAAATAATTGCTTTTGTTTCAACAGCAAGAACACAACATTCGCCTCGAATTCGAATTCGGTTTTGGAGTTGGAGTTGGAGTTGCAGTTGGCAACTTGGAGCTGGGTCTGAGTCTGAGTCTGAGGCATCGTCGAAGCTGTCGACGGGAAATATGCTTCGCACCTGTTCAATACTACCAAGGAGCATGGCTCTCAGTCTAGAGTGCCTTCGAATGCAAACCCAAAGGCAAACGCAAATTTACGACACGCAACTTGTTTCTGAACTGCGGGTGAGGTGAACTCGTGTTCTGCGTCAGCCCCACAAAAGACATGCCAACTCTCCTCCGGAGTCCGGAGTACAGCGCGGAAAATTAACAGCACCTGCGCCGGCTTCTGCAATTGTGGCAGTCTGGAATCGAGTCGAGATCTTTGGCCCGAACCGTCTAAGTGGAGAAATCCGCTCTTACTGCTAATTGAAAATCTCAAAACGATGTGAAATTGCAGAGGGGAGTGTGACAATGAAATTTATTTAATGCTGTTCTATTGATATTACTCTAAATTCGGGGACCAATTTTTTCCCCAGTGCCACCAATGCATAATTAAAAAAGTAGAGTATTTATCAACGTTTCCAGAAAAAATTGTAAAAATATATCTAGTTAAATACGTATTTGCATTTTAAGCTTAGATCTATCATATCTGAAAAAATTTATAAATTGTTTATAAGAGGTTACTTTTGTTAAAAATAAATTTCAAAGTGTTTTTAAGTTTTTACTTTGCCCGAAACCACATTGTCTTGCAAATCGATCCAAGCTAACAATTCTCATATTTTTGATGTAAATAAGTACATTTTTCAGAAAGTATTTGGACAAAAATATAGATGTAGGTACCGATGCTGTCTTGGTTTTTAGTTTAAATGTGTAACATATTTTTTGAAAATGATTGGGATTGTATTTTAGGGCATATTGCGGCTTTTATCAACTAACATTGTTGCGTCATAAAAATCATAAATCAATAATACGAATAGCAAGGCCAAAAATCTTTAAGATTTTAAAAAATGTTTAACATTTCAAATTATAACTAGGTCCTTGGCATTTTTAATCCGACTACGTAATACTGCAATAAATGAATGTCAGGGTAAATAAGACGAGCGGAACGAGGGATCGGCGCCGGGCATATTGGTCGGCCATTATTTCATTGGAATCCTCAAATTGTCGTTGCGCTTTAGCAGCCAGATACGAGTATCTGCAGCAACATTCACAACAAATTCGGGTCTGCCTACCCTCGGCAGTATTTATTGTGCTGTACCCTAAATACACCCCACCCCTTCCGATCATTATGGTTTCGCCGCGGGGAGCGGGATTTTATAGAGCGGGAATACTTTTGAATTCGAAACCGCCAACGGGGTGGGAAGATATGACGTGGGGTGGTGGCTTCGTTGGGGGTTGTTCCGCCCAAGCCAATTTGTATGTAACTCAATTTATGTACTTACTAAATATTCGTTGTCATTACGGAGATCTGGTTGGGTATATAGGAAGTTGCAGTATACAATTCATTTCTACCCATCCACCGTTGGAGTTTTTCCTAAGTAGAATATTATGTAACTAGCAGATAACAGATTTGTCACCATAAATTTATTCCATAACAAACTGGAGTTTCTGTACCTATAAATAAATATTGTATTTAGATTCTTATTTTATCTTATCTTGTGAAAACTAATAATAAAATTAATAAAATGAGTTTTATTACATTTTTTATAAAATCTAAGATGGTTGCCTGATTGAGCAAATTAACCGCGGTTCAAGCTCTACACTATTTTCCTGCACAATCGTTAATAAACCCAATATGGTTGCTCGCCTTCGGCTATTATTGATGCGAAATGGATGCGCACAACACCGAGTTTCCGAATTTCCTGTACATCCTGTGGCAGTTGCACAGGGAACAACGAATAGAATCTGCAGCACTCATTTCTGTTTGCTCCGATTTGAGCTCGGTAATGCGTTCCGGATTTGGAAATGCGATTGGCTTCGTCACGTCAACGAGTCGACTGCCGCAGGATAGGCGTTCTCATTGTTGACGTTAGTTAACAGTGCTGTTCAATTTTTCCGCACTAATTAGATTAAAGGAGGCACAAACACAACGCCGAGATGAATCCACCGAAAAAATCAAGGAAATGCACAGAGGCGAGTGGAGGGACAAAAGGCAAATCGTGAGTTGTGCGGAATTCCTGTATCGGCAGCCGGCGATAAAAAGGTCAAAACAACTGCCAAATACTTTAATCCTATTAAGGACATAATTCAACTATAGCAGAGACACATGTTGCCGGCGCAGACGACAGGAAGGATAAAGAGCTGTGAGATTGTCCTTTTTGCGCCGTCTACACAACTGACAACGTCTGTACGAAAAAAAAGGGGGCACAGGCATCAGGGCGAGAATAAACCCGATTAACCAGACTACTAATACATTTTATGAAACAACAGTATGGCTAAATAAATATGGTAATAACTTTCAGTTAATTCAACTTTAAGACAAGGCTAAAATGTTGTTATAAGTTCGTTATAATCAGTAAATAAAAAAATATCATTTGCTTTAAGAGGACTTAGGGTTTCTTTTACACTTTAGTTTTAGCGTCTTGTAAAACAAAGTTTTTTAAAATAATGAGCTATTATTATAGCTTAGTCTGTAAGGTCTCTCTATTTTTAAAACAAAACTGCAGATTGTTAAATAGCAAAAAATTGTACGTAAATAGTTTCTGAAGAATATTGTATCTTTATTATACAGACTTAACAACATCAATATAGGCTTTAATCATTTTGGAAATTGTAGTTGATCAATAGTAACCATAAGGAACACATAATTTAATAAAAACAATTTCCCCACAATTTTCCCAGCTGGCTTATAAAGATTGATCAAAAACCTGCAGCTCGGAATAATAACTTAATGCCGTGATTATCGGGGACAGTCAAAGTGTCAGCCCACGTTGTTCACAGCGATCGCAAAAGATTAAAAATTTTGCTCATTTCATGGGTTTTCACCTCGGCCCGCTCGGACAATATCCGAGTTTTTCCCATTTTTCCGCCAAATCCTCATCCTTTGTGTCCCCGATCAGTCGTCCATTATTTGCCGTCGCCTGTCACCGTCACTGCCCTTTTGTCCGACATTGTTTGTTTTCATCCGTTTAATAATTGCAATGTTGCCAGTGATGTCTCTTTTGCCAGCCAGCCCAGGCCCATTCTAATTTCCATCTGCCGGGGAATGAGGATGTGAATTTGGACTCGGATTCGGAACTGCAGCACCTAGGTGATGGACCTCCGCCGGACAGTTTGTTTTGCCGATTGTCTGCAGTTAATGCGAAATCCGCTTACGTTTTTCCCATATTTGCGCACTCGCCGAGTTAATACTTAAATTTGCAACTTTTTAATTATTGTAAGCGGATTTCGCTGCGAAGGACTTGTTTGGATGAAAAACAGAATGCATCCTTTTCACTTGTCCGCGGGACTTCTTTCACCTTTCCAGCACCTGACAAATCGAAATTTCTGTTTGTTTTGCCAGACAAAAGGGGACAGTTTCTATTTGATTTTTAAATCAGCTAATTTATATTCCACGCTATAAGAAATTTAGCCCCATTTATCTCTGTTTTATGTACACCTTTAAGCAGGTAACTTAATAAATGTAAAAATAAAAACGGACAGTCAGGAAAATCTTTTCCAACCAACTTCCTTTCCCCTTTCCCCCTTTAGCCAATGCAAATTTCTTAGCTTGGAGCAGCAGCAGTCGCAGCATAATATGTAATAAGCATAGATAATAGCTCATTGTTAGAAACTTTTTTAATATAAATATGCACACATGCAGATGTACCGCATCCTGTGTATCCTGGCAAGCTGGTTGTCTCTGAAAGTCGGCGTTATTGTTAATCATTAAACAAAAAGTGAGACGAGACAAAAATATTCTGGCCGCAGCATAATTAAACTCAGCGCTGCCTGAAATTAAAATAGAAAAGCGCCAAAAAGTTGGATGACAGAAAAAGGCGAGGGCAAACAAAATAAAAAACCAAAAATATAATATATGTGCTCGCATGGCAAAAAGGAAGCAAAAAGAGCATTGTGATAAGGACTGCGGTGAAATCTGAACAAAACCAAAAATATTTTAATGACAAAACCAAATGTTCGCAAACAAAGCGAGCATGCATATGCATCCAAGTCCCAATCCCGAATCCCGAATCCCGAATCCGAATCCACACCAAAAACAGAGCAACCACCACCGGAATGGAGCTGAAATACACAGAAAATCAGAACCAAAGGCCACAGCAACCCATTATGTGCTCGCCCGTAATTATTTGCATAAAAATATATGCAAAGGTCTAAACAAAACAGTTTAGCAATCAATTATGAAAACACGTTAAATAGCTAAGTGCGAGGCCGAATGTGAATGTGCGAAGAGTGGTGATGGTATAGGATGGTATGGGATGGTATGGGATCTCCAAACATGAGCATCTGATACAGAGGCTGCTCTTGTGGGATGGTTTCTGGTCTGGTCTGGCTGGCTCTTTGCTTTTCGAAGGGCTTTGCGCACTTGAAGGCAAGACAATCGGCAGATGCCATTGTCGCCGAGGCGTTGGCTTAAATACACGAATATTTACTCGGGGCAGCAGAGCCACCAATGCGGCGATTCACACTTACGCACATTAACACGACACCTAAAGTACAGTGTGTACTCTGCGGCAACACACAGTACACACGGCGCGATAAGTGAAGGCAAATAGCCGAGGTGATAAAAGTCTGTTTGCCAGGCCAAACAAAAGTAACGCCTCATGAGAAACCCCGACCAAAAGCCTTCACCAATCAGATCTCGAAGGGTAATGACTGCGTCTCGGTTTCATTAAAACTTCATTTAATGTAGGTGTTTGTCTGACTCGACCTTTTTGTATTTGAAGAACAGTGTTTGCTTTACTATTTCATTTGAAATCAAAATCTGCCACTTTCCTAATACAACATTTACCAATCACAATTACTAAACCATCTCCTCGCGTGATTTCTATATTATTAAACAACAAAAATATAGATATATATCTTTATAAAAGTTACTCAAGTAGTTTTTTTTTAATAGCTAATAAGATATTTCAAAGTTTCAAAAATTTTACGACACCCAAAACAAATTTCTTTTTTGTAGAAAACATTATTCGGAGTAAAAAACGTTGAGATTAAGATTAAGGAATCAATTCCTAAATTTGAAAAATATCCCAGAAGTGTAATATATTATTAAGCCTTATAAAACTATGTTTACTTGACCCTAATAAATAAATATTGTATAAAAAGAAAAAAATAAACAACAATTAATTTTAATTTAGCCAAACTATGAACTTGACAACACCTTGTGATATATCACTTTTGATTTAAATGGGTGCCCAAATAATTATTAAGCCATCTAGAAGAAACCCTCGTCTTTTCTGACACATAACTCACTCAACCAAAATTCCAAATAAAGTATACTTGAGAAGTAGAAAGTTCATTGTGCATCCGAGAGTTCGACACTGTAAATTACTTTTCCGTATGAAATTCACATTAGAGTGCTTTTCCCCTATGTTATTTCCATTTCGCGCAGAGCCCAATCAAAAACCCTACGACGATTTATGGGTCTACATAAATTCAGGGAATATTGTACGCTGCTAGCCATACCCACCGCAGTTAATCCGATTATGAAACGCAGCGTTTGGTGGGTCCGTGCTGGCGATGGCGATGACGATGACTGTGGCGATTGTGATGTGAGCGATAATAATATCCCACATTATTTTGCAATGCAGATAGGCCCAAACACCTGGCTAGCGGATGACCTTAAGATTACCGCCTAGCCCAAGCCGTAAGCAAATCGTCAGAAGTCATCGTGTACGAGAAGTGTTAAGTGAAATGGGCTTTAAAACCTGGGCATTAAATAACGACCACCCAATATAATAAACTCCAGAACGTCCACTCAGCAAAGCGAATCCTCGGCTCAAGTTGAGTTGTTATGCTTCAGTTGAGTGTTGGCAAATATTTAACGTAGTATAAATATCTACTCCCTCCGAAAGCCCAGACTCCCCATCTTCGAGCATTGTTATCTGTCAGCTTTTTGGGGGTGGAAAGCCCTCGTCGTCGTCGGCCTGTGTATAACACAGAAAAAATCTAATTTTCCAACTTTTTACGACATTCGCTTGCCAGTTCTGCGGCAATTTCATAAATATTTTCCGCTTCTTTGCGTTTGCATACTTTGTATGCAAAAAAACATGCCATCATCAGAACATTATCCCGCCGCGTGTAAATGAAATTCTCCTTGTCTGCCCGAGTTTCTCCGCCCTCTGGTTTTATCCTCCTCCAGTTGGCAGAAGCGGGAAAACGACTGCGATTGTGGTAACAGAAGCGAAAATGGGGGAGCATCGCGGCCAAGTCGAGGGTTGTTGACTTATATCATTTATCATAAGGAATTAGGTTCAAGCTTGTTATTAATATTAGACCGGGCTGGGTGTAGCTGTAGCCATGGTCCCACTCCTCGAAATCCACAACCCCCTGGTCGGCGTGAAGCCGTTAACGTGCGAGAGCGTTAATAAAGTTCATAAAATAAACAAAGTCCGCAGTCAACATGTGAAATTAAAATCTTTGCCGCTGTCAATTGGCGTTGCGAAGAGCTCTCCTCCGGCAGTCTATTAAAAAGTAAATCTTCCACTTTATCGCCGGCGAGTGCGGGACTTGGACAGATCCCATTAAGCTATTCCTTTTTATTGGTTTATGAAAGACGATATTGACAATCTGGCGCAATTGTTGCGTCTGTTAATTGAAGTATCCAAATGATAAGAAATTAGAGTAATATGCAGTTGAGAGTGTTTCATATCTTGAAGTGATCGTTCGGATCTGTTTAGAAAAGATTCACGATAAAAGTCGTTAAGATGTTCAAGGTATAACAACTTTTCTTTATGGCGATGGTATTTTAATGAAATAATTTGCGTTTAATTAGAAGGTTAAGATCAAAGGAAATATATGTGACAACTTAAGATTTCTTTTCGATTTTCAGGCACTGATAACTTGAATACAAAAATAAACAAATCTCTAATATTGAACGGTAACAGTTAAACCTATGTTGTTTATTATGTTTAAAAATTGAAAAATACTTTTTAAAAATGTATTAAATTGAAGACTTTTTAGAGTTCCTTAAATAAATATTAATGATTAAAACAACAAAATGATTTTATTTACTTGAGATTTGGGCGAAGAAAAGATTTATAACATAAAATATAGTTACTATAAATTTGTATTAAGTTCAGTATACTTGTAAGCAAATTAAAATAAATAGAACTTGTTTACTGTTACCTTTACTTGGTGCTGACGCAAGAGAAAATAGTTGTCCCTCGCTTTTCCCTGCCGAATAAAATCGATGATAACGAAATGTTTTTATGGCTACAAAGTACTGCCTAGACGTGCCACCAATTTGCCGTGTTGCGTAATGTCCGAGTGGTTGAGGAGCCGACAACTGCACGGCATGCGATGACAATGCAGCAGGATCTGTCCGACCCCTCAGAAATCCGCATCCTCGAGATGCCGCGTCGCATCCCTCGGATACTGCTGCCATGCCCGCCATCCCGTTTCCTATTTCTATTCCTTTGAATCGGAGGTCCTGCAGCTCCTGCATGGCGGAATGTGAAGCGGAAAAAGCTGAAAAAGCGGCGGTACGTGTGCAGCAACCCCCTTCAAGCGAGTATATAGTATAGTAGAGCCGGCTGCCTTCCCCTAGGAGCGGTTTTATTTTTCCGTTTTCCCTGCCATTCCCCGCCATATCCTGCCATATCCTGCCATCCTGCCATTCCATTCCATTTTCGCTGACCGTAAGCCACGCCCTGTGCATGTTGAAGCGAGTGCAACAACACGAACAACTGTTAGATACGAGCGAATACGAAAAAGTCGAATGAAAAGAGCCAAGATAAACACTTAAGCCTAACAAAAAACGATAAAACCGCCAGGAGGAAAAGTTTGCCAAAGGTAACAATCTATGTAGAATGTTTTATGGCCAAAAGAGGAGGATGGTGGGTCGTGGATCGGGGTTCGGGGAGCCACACATGTCCGATATTCTCTTAACGCGATAAAAATGAAGTAGCAACATTGAAATCTGGCCAAGAGGGAGCGGGCACACGAGGGCTTTTGGCCATTTTTTTCGGGAGGTGGCAACAGACGGCCGAAAAAACACAGAAACATCAGTTACATTTTGTTCTCGGTCTCTTTCTCTCGCTTTTGCCCCTCTGGGGTATAGATATATACATATATATATTTCTGTATCCATGGGTCTAACCAGCCCAAACCCTCCGCCCTGTGAAACACTTTCTCCAAACCTACCAAAAACTTTTTCCTGGGGCATGCACGCGCCCATGAACGAATAAAAAGATAGCGTGGTTAAACGCGCTTATTTCGGTTTATGATTAAATTTATTACATGTACATCCAACCACAGCCCAGCCAAAAATAACAAAATAAAAGTAAGGAAAATGGATTTTTTGTTTTTTTGTGGGGGCGTGGGAAGGGAAGGGAAAAGTTTTTCGTGGGACCCCTTTTAAATTTAATTACGTTTTGCGGCCCCCGAAAAAAATCTAAAAGTTTGATCTAATTGGTCATTCTGCTAAGCTTAACCCTTATTATTTTTGATGAGCGCTCTTTCTAATTAGGTTGGGCGAAATTGATTTCAACGAGCACAATTCCCAAGTGGCAAATAGTCCTTCTCGTTCTGGCTCAGCGGCAGCGCAGAGCGAGTGTCGCCGTGCAAAAGTATCTTTTTATCTGGCTGCCTGTGTTTCTACGATTGCCAGCAGGGATGTGGCCGTGGCTCCGGCCTCGGATGTATCTGTGGATGTGCCAATCGAACCCCGAACCTGGCGCTAGCTCCGGCGCTCGTGCTCGCTCGCTCTGCTCCTGGCTTCCTTTCCCCAGAAAAACAAAAAAACGCAAGGAAAAAATCGTAGAGCCACCACCACCTCCACAACCCCCCGAAGTATCTTTTTCCCAACTGTAGCTGTAGCTATAGCTGAAGCTGTAGATGTATCTCGTCCTCTCTCTGTCGTGTCTTCGGTTCTCGTACCTTTCGGACTTTTTCGTCGCTGCTGGCTCGTTTATTTATGATTATCTGTGTACAACTTGTTCCATGTTCATCGCATGTCGATGATGGCTGTATGCTGAATGCTGTATGCCGTCTGCCGTATTCCGTATAGAGAGCATCAGTATCTATCTGGTTTGTTTGCTACACTGCGAGCATTAAACCCTGCCCCGGGGTGCATACAGGTACGACTGCAGATACACCTCCCCACAGTTACAGATACAGATACAGACACACAGGCACTCGAGGAGGAAGCCCCCTCTGCTCCAGTCCCCGATTCGGATGCCCAGATAGAGAAGAGCACTCCTTTGTCTTCTGCTCCTCGGCTGGTCGTTCATTAATGGCTGGTTGGTCGGTTAGCTGGTTGGCTGCATTTTGGCCCACTTGCCACGGGAAACATCTCGGATTGCAACCGTGTAATCGTCAAGACTGCAGCCGTTCTCCCGTTGCTCCTCCCCCAGAACTTAAGTATGTTCTTCTTAGCCCTCAAATATCAATCAATGCTTTTGTAAAAGCGATATTTTTTTTTAATTTTAGCGAAAGAAATACATTTCATAAATTAATGTTACATTAAAGACCTTAACTTTTCACTAAAATAACTTACAGCAACGTTTGTAAGAATTGGTTTACAAAAATTCCTGGTCGATGTTTAACATTTATCGCTATTTAAAAGTTTTTAATTTAAATAGTTTTGTAACGTGTTAAAATTAATAAAATTGTAACGAACTTTTGAATAAGAATTTAATAACAGTAGTCTATTTCAAAATATTTAACATATGTTTTGTTTTATCCGTAATGTTTTGGTAAATTTTAAATTAACTTAAGCTTTACATAACTTTTCCTACAAGTTGATATTTGCTTAATCTCACTAAAATATCTTGTCAAAATCTACCAAATCTACTACCCAATAACCGTCACATTAAAACTGAACAAAGTATCTTAATCTACTATTCAATTTCTAACCAAGCGCCTGACCTCCCTTTCCTCCCACTCTCACCACTTTCTTTCAATAAGAATCCCCAATTTCGGTACTTATTACAAGTTTTCACTGCTCTTCAATAAACCTCCTTGAAGAAAATCAATCAAAAACATTGTATAAAGAGGCAAAATCCAGCAGACGCACAGGCATAACCGCAGACTCAAGGGAACTCCCGAGATAAGTCCTCCGGGAAAGTGCAGGAAAGGCGACTAAGGGGGATTTGGGGAGGCAATAAAATCCCCAACGAAGGCTGCAAACGAATCAATACTCGAACTATACCTACACTCCTTGGCAAAAGCGAAGGCCCGACCGCAACTATACGCCCAAAAGCCCGGCGAGTCAAAGCGATTACACCGGAGCGGAGCACACAAACACCTTTTCATTTGTATCTATTAGATTAAAATTCATGTCGACGTTTGTAGACGCGTACTCGCGTACGCACTCCGCACCGCAACACGCGCTTGCAGATACGCAGATACAACGATACATAGATGCGAAAAATGGTGTGTGCCGGGCTCAGCTCACAATCATCATTGGCCTGGTGTGGTCTGGTCTGGTCTCCACAAGCTATCTGCAAACAAGAACAGAGATACATTCGGGGGCAAACGGAAAAGGGGGCAGGCTACCTATCCCCCAGATACGAAGCTCAACGAAGCGAGGCGAAGCCATCAATATACAGATACAGTACGACTACAAGCTCGACACACAGATACTCGTACTCTGTGGCAACAAGCGAAGTACAAAGGATACAAATATATCTCGTGTTCGAAATATAAAAATCGTTAAACAAAGACTGGCGTTGTTTCTGGATTTGGATCGACTGCGACTAACGACTATGTTGGGTTTGCTGATGCGAGGGACAGGGGCTGGGGGGTTTTGTGGGGAGGAGGGGGGTTTTTCGGGGAGTTGGCTTTGGCATCATCTTGCCCTCCCGCTTTTGCTTGCGGCCATTTGGGGCAACTTTTCCGTGCACTCTGTCTCACTCTTTCTGAAACTCTCTTAGCGCCAGTAAGCCCGCCTCGAAAAAGGTTGCTTCTGGCTGGCCAATCCCCCCCGGACCATCCCTCCTCTCCACGCCTCTCTCGGCCCCCTTTTTTCCCCGCCCATGGAACAAGTTGCTGCTGCGGTTGTAGCAGTTGTTGCTGCTGTTCTTCATGTTGCTGCTGTTGTTACTGTTGTTGCTGCCGTGTTGCTGCACAGAAGGCGACGGCAATTTTGTAGGCGCGCCAATGGGTTAACGTGATCTGAATTTGTTGCTCGCGAGCCAATTAATGTCGCTCTGAATTAAAAAGAAGATACTGATGCCAGATACAGATACGGATCGTAAAAGTCACTTAAAATGGGTTAACCAGAAAACACCATTTTCTTTTTCTTATTAAGAGTAATGTAAGTGATCAAATTGGTAAAAGGGTGATATAAATCCATTTTTAGTTCACTTTTTAACAGCCTAGCATTTGATAATATTTGAATAATAGAAAATAAACAACCAAACATTTTAAATTTTATTGAAATATCTATTATTGAGTTAATGGTTTTTTCTTATTTTTTATTTGAGTTATTAATTAGTTAATACCTTTCTTTGTTAAAATAAACTGCAAAATAGTTATCGAAAAAACACTTTTAACGTACAAATAAATATTATGAAATCATTTGTATTTTTTGTGATAATAAGCTTATATGAAGATTTCGTTATTTTCAAGTCGATAAAAAAAGAAGAAAAAAATTTAAAATTTATTTATAAAGAAAAAAGAAACCAAAACGTATAATTTTTATTCTGTGAAAAAAATGAATTTGTCTTCAAGACTAAAACCTTAACCTTAATAAGTGACCTTAATACGATGATTGGTTAAACTTTTATTTTCGCACTGTCAATCCATTAATTTTCACGAAAACTTGCGAAGCGTTGTCCCTGCGGAGAAGGAAACCCCTAATAAATGACTATCGAAAAACTAATCGTTAATGTCGGAGCAATGGAAAAGGATAAAGCCTCGGTGACTTCATTTAAATGTTGTAAGAATTTGTTTACTGCGTGTGCGACACAAGGCTCAGGTGGGCGGAAAGGAAAAATGGGGGTGTGGCAGTGGCAGTGGCTGTGGCAGCGGCAGCGGGGGGATAACCACCGATTGCCAGGAACGACAAAGTAGCTTTCGAATGTACTCCAAGTACACACGTTTGATACATATGTAGCACATAAACGCCGTCCCGCTCTAACAGCAGCCGTCACTCCTCTCGAGTGGCGTTTCAATTAATTAGAAAAAGTTAAAGAAACGCCACGGCAAGAGGCAAAAACAGAAAACAAAAAACAAAAAACAAATACCTACATAATAAAATGTAAGAGCGTATGTTGTAGCAGCAAAAGCGGCAGCGACGGCAGCTGCGGTGGCGTTTTTGTTGGAGCAGCGCGAAAGATGCCACCAATCCAGCCAAAGAGCCAAAGCGGTCAAGAGGTGGGGCGGAGGTAACAGAGGGGGGGTGGCGTACTGCCAACAGCGACTGCGGCAGAGGCGGATGATAAAACATTACCCATCGCGTTGGCCCAACCTCTTCACGAGTCTCGTTCATGTTCATCAGGCTTTTCTTTTTTCATCAGCGGCGAAAAGCGAGAAGCGAGCGTAAACACTTTGCTTTCATACGTCGCGACGTTCGTGTTGTTGTGTTGTTTATGGCAACAACTACACGTAGCAACACCCACGGCAGCAGCAGCACCAGCAACTGCGGCGGCAGCAGCAACAGCAGCAAGTAGCAGCGTTGCAACAGCAACAGCAGCAGCAGCAACAGCAGCAACAACAGCGGCAACAACAGCAGCAACAACAGCAGCAACATCAGCAGCAGCAACAGCAAGAACAGCAACAACAACCGCCTACAAATACATACATCGGCATTTACAACAACACGCAATAACAGCCATTTTTCTAGTTGTTAAGTTAATTTTTTCATGTTCTGCCGCTCGGTGTTGCTGCTGCTTGCTGCTGCCGCTGGCCTGCCATCTCGCTTGCACACCAGCAACTCGACAGCCAACGCGAGCAACTTGCGATATTGCTGCTGTCGCTGCCGTTGGATGCGATTCGTGGGCAGCGGCGCAGCGGCTATAGCCATCCCGCTCACGCCTGCCGCAGCTGGCAGATACTTTATTTATGGTCACAAACAGGCGGTAGATACTTTTTTGCCCCCTTGGTCTAACCAACCGGTTCGCTCTGTCTCTCTTCCTCCTGCACTGGTTTCTGGTGAGCAAAAGGGGGCATAGGTGAGGGGGGAAGCTATAGCCACCGATTCCGACTCCGATTCCAATCCCCCAATGCCACACACAGTCAGAGCGGCCAGCCCACTTATAATGATAATCATTATTGCCGTTGTTGCCGTTCGTGTTTGTCGTCGTGCCGCCTCGTTTGCTACTTTTTCCACCTCACAGATACTTTTCGCACGCACACATCGCCAACGGCCAGCACACACAGATACTTCACTACTCTCAAGCTCTCAAAAAGAGCAAAGAGAACGCACTAATACGAACGAAAACGAAGTACAAATAAGGGGAGAAACCAGTTTTGGCTCTCTCTCGCTCACCCATACAGCGAAATCGGGGAATGTAGCTATGTGGTGGTGCGTCGTTTGGACGACTGCTTGTTGTTGTTGTTGCTGTGTGTGTTGCCTGCGCTGTTTTTCGATTGTCGGTTGTCGTGTAATTCCCATTTGTCGTACACTTTGTAGTTGCTCAAGAAACTCATGTTAGTCTACTTTTGACTGTTACGCAGATTGTTCGTATCGTTCGTGTCCGCCGCAGTGGCTGTGTGAAAATAATAATACCGCTGTGCTCTCTGCCCGCCGCTCGCCGCAATCGTTCTGCGAGCTGGATTCTCAATTCACAACTCACAGCTCGAACTCGGAATCGGATCCAGATTCAGATACAGACCGGCCCGCCTCAGATCCATATTCATTCGTGCTTCGCCTGTTCGACCTCGCATCCTCCGGATAGCTCCTCCAATCTGCAATCTCCAATCTCCGATCCGAGCCGATCCGATCCAATTCAATCCGTAACCCCCGTCGGATTTACACGGATTAACGGTGCCCCTTTAGTAGCGCCTGCTGTTGGCCGGCTGACAACGACAAATGGCCAGCTCCTTTTCGCCGTCGGCAAGTGCAAAATAGTGAAAAAAATTAAAAACAAAAAAAAAAACAACTATAAAAAACTATACTCCCAAGCCGGATTTAACTCAAAATCACCATTGAAAAACAAACTAGCTCCGATCAATCACAGATCACTTTCGGATTACACATATTTCGGTTAAGTGCGCGCGAGACCATCGGTGCATCGTAACTTTAAGATTTGCTTTATAGTTTTAGTTAAAAGCAAAAATTAATATTAAATGACAGTGCACAGTAATGAAACCGGTATCTGTTTAGTAATGGTGCGTATTTCAAATTGTTTTCAATTTCACTATTTGTAAGACGTAAGATGGCTTGTTAATGGCCAAGTTTAGCATTTTGATAGTGGCAATTTGGCCAACCCGTTTGCCGATCGCGAAACCCACTCTACGATCATCACAAGTAAATCAAGCAAACACATGTACAAGAGCACAAACAGCGGGATTTTGCTGTGTTCGTAATGCCCTAACATTTTGATTTGGCAAACGGAAGACATGGGTTTTAAAAATAAAACAGATCAAAATGTTCGGATCGATGTCTGCCAAATGCGTTGAAAATGTCAGGACCACAAGTGTGCTACATTAGCTGAACACACGAAAAACTGGCTGCCAATTCGGAAAATCTCTTTTATCTATGTCTTTGGTTGTTAACCAAGCCGGCAAGGTCACATCGTACTTTTCTCAGAAATAGAGTGCAAAGCCAATAAGATTCTAGACTTGTTTCCTCCCTTCTGGCCATAATAATACCCTCTGTTTTTTGGCCCTCTGGTAATCCGATCCACTGGCAAATATGCCCAGTTAATATTGCCTCCCAAAAATATAATCACTTACACTCGACACTTGAGCGTGTATACACACTCGATCGCTGAGTGCAAGAGGCAACTTGTGGCGCAACACTAAAGCTGAAACAGAATATCAGAAAATATTAAATGCTGTTTAAACAAACATGCCCTGAGTGACATGAATGGCTGTCATTCTATACATTATATTCCACAATGGCTACCCGAATATAATTTTAGTCCCCGCTTTGATTATTATGGTAGTGCAGATACATTGCCTGCAGCTAGATAGTCGATAATCATCGGCGGCTGATTCAAAGAGCCAGCTGATAAGAAAGCGTATAGTGGATCCATCCATCCGTCCATCCAGCAAACACCGGGAATTAATTTTTAATCGCATAGGGCCACTTGAGTTGTCACTTGATGAAAGCACGAGACGCAACAGCAACAGCAACAGCAACAGCAACAGCAACACCGAATCCCAACAGCAACACATTGCGGCGGTATCAATCACGACCGATACAACATGCAGCACTGTGACCGCCGGCCTGCGATAAAAATCGTATCTTACGCCTCGGATCATTTGTAAAATGTTAAACGGGAAGAGCGGCCCCAAGAAGTGGAGAAGTTAACCAAAGAGGCAGCGATAAACAAACCTAAAACTTGTTTGTCCCCCCCGTTGTCGCATGTGCAAATGTGTACGTTGCTCTTGTCCAGTGTTGTTGCTGTTGCACTGCTGTTGCACTGCTGTTGCTGTTGCAGTTGACTAAAAGTGTTGACAAAAGTGCGCGATAGGCTTATGTGCACACACAAATACACAGAGTATACTATATAGAGCCCCGATCCAGGCAGTCATTGGACAACTTACAATCAAATTGCTCTTAGGACGTTGCCGTTAACGTTGCTGGTTGACGATGTTGCTAGTTGTCGATGCAGTTGTTGCTGTTGCTGTTGCTTTTGCCGCTGTCGTCGTTGGCAGCAATCGGCTGTGTAATTTAAATCAATGTTGTCAATCGAAAACATGATTTGTTGGTAATGGCGGCCCCACTTTGAAGATCAACCAGGGGAAAGGGGTTTGGGATTGGGTATGGGTATGGGTAGTATGGATAGTATTGGGTATGGGATCGGGAAAGCGGAGTTGGGGGAAAGTGTTTCGTTTCGTTTCGTTTTATTGACTGAGACAGCGGTTCGGGATCCCTGTTCTGGGGCTCCGAGTTTCCGAGGTTCTGAAGGGCCCGTGGACAGCCCGCAACCCACTGAAGAGACGCGCTTATCGCGCTGATAAGGGGCAACGTTTTTAATTAAGTTTTAGTGCCAGCTGGTAGCACGGTACAGTAGACCGTCTATGTAGCTTTTTATCCATCGCAAGAAGCAGCTCTTTAATGGGCCGCCATAAACTTGAGAAATGGATTGGAGAAGATCAAAGTCGTACAACCAAATTTATGAAATACCTATCAGGAATGGGAAAATTTTGGTAAAGCATCGTTTCAAAGTAGTTTCGTTTTGGGATTAGTGCTTAAAAATTTTTTATTTGGGCAGAGCTCTTGTTATTAAGTCCATATTTATTGTATTTTAACGAATTTATGTTTATTTTCTTTGTATTTCATTGGTGACATTTTCTCAATCAATTCATCCCTTGTTTTTTACATTTAATATTCTACATTTATACCTCAAGCTTAACTTTTTTTTTTTAATTCTTTTTTTAATTTTCAAACTTAAAATTCTATTAGTTGATTTTGAATTCGACTAGTTGAATCATGATTAAGACAATTTCACACTTGCATTTATGAGTTGAATTTATAGTTTCTTATGCTAACAATATCTTATTCAAACCTCTATCTTTTTGCAAAGGCTACCATCATCCTGCTTCAAAAAATAACAAAAAAGTAGATATAAAGTGAAAGGAAGACAGGAACTTAGTAAAAATCTCTATATATATTTTAATCCCACAATTAATTAACTATTTTGTCACTTAATGCAATTTACAGAATGCCGTTTCAACTCACCTTGCCACCTCGTCGCCCAACACGCCTCCAACCAACGCTCCGCAGAGTCCGCCCTCGACGCTGCCCACGCTCGCCTGTCCCGCCGCCCAGCCGCTGAGTGCACCCGGAATCGCCGGGCCAGGCCACAGTGGCATGGTAACCTCGACGGTGCCGCCGGGCGCCCGTTCCACCTCGCCGTGCGGTCCGTCCGCCGGCATGCCCGCTCTCTCGCTGGTGGGCGCCCCGCCCCCCGGGCCGCACTCCTCCGGCCCCGGAGGGGCACCGGCGCCCGGGGCGGGCAACCCGCCCAACCGCTGCTGTGATACGGGCCGCACCATCTACACGGATCCCGTGAGCGGCCAGACGATCTGCTCCTGCCAGTACGACATGCTCAACTACCAGCGACTAGCCGCCGCCGGAGGAGTCCCGCTCGGCGTCTATCCGGAGGGCATGTCCGCCTACCTCTCCGGCATCGCAGCGGACCAGCCGCCGTTCTACGCCAATCCGGTAAGTGAACTCAGTCATGAAAAATATCTGAAATTGGGGAGACATAGGACCTACACTTAGGAAAAACCATGAACCATAATATCATTATTCAATATCATTCAAATTGTTCAGTTATAAAAGCAAAAAGGTGAAATGATCTAAACGTTAGTTAAAATATTGTAAAGCTTAATCCTTTTTAGAATAGATCTGATATTATAAATCATAATGAAACTTTTTAGTTATTTTGATATTTAATAACATAAATTGTGTTGCAAAACTATTACAAAATATTACAAAAATAAGTAGTAGTGGGTATCTAAAGTGATTCAAAATTTATTAGCTTCGAATGAGGATTCTCATGCCAGAAAAAATAACATATCTCTGAAGAAAAAATGTTAACTTCAAGCGAGTTGTTCAATTATAGCTATCTCATAACTAAGAAATTTCAGACTTTTTAAAATTTACTGAAATTTTGGTTTTAGAACTATTTTGATTTCTGTGCATAAAAGCCTGTTCATAAGTCATATGCCCCGAACAATGGCGCAATAAATTTGTGAATTTGTCGAGTCGAGGAGCGGGAGACCACCATCGAAGTTGAAGCTGAAGTTGAAGTCGCGTCGTCATTTGATCGTGTACCGTACCGTGTCCCTGTGCCGTCTATGCTTCCGAACTTGTGCTTGTGCTGGCCTACAGCAGAGCCTCGCTTGGAGCGATTTGTCAGGCGTGGGGGCCACAGGTCCCCAGGTTTGCAGTACTACGCCTGACCTTTCGTTCGCCCCAGTGATATTTCAAGTCACATTATTGTGCAGGCGAGACCGCAGAGTTGCGAAATATTGTTGGCTTAACTCGATCTGCAAGTCTTTTCGGGGGATCGGAATCCCTACGAACTGCTGCACTGCTGCACTGCCGCACTGTCCGAATTTATGGACAATGGACTGTGGCACGTCTTGGTTTGGTCACCACATGTCCGGCGCTTCGCCGTCGGCCCTTTGTTCGCTTCGCATTGCTTCTAATAGCATCATGTAATTTGCCTTTGTTTGCCAACAATTCTATTTGGACACAATGTTCTCGGGGACCACATGCGGAGCCCAAGGATTGGACACCCAGTGGTTTGGTTTGCTTTGGATTGAGTTTGGGCATGTGTTCGGTTCGGGCGAAAATTTAGGTGGAACCGGGGAAATTGCATTCACCAGTCAATCGAACTAAAAACAATGTTTTGACCCGTTTCCTTGTCTGCGTTGTCTTATAAAATGTTTTTGAGAAAATTTACCCGGAATGGGAAAAATGTAATTTAATGTGTATCTTATTTTTAATTGTCTGTAAAATTGCTAAGAGGAGTGTAATTGAATGGGGTGAAAACAATTACAAAAAAAGGTCACTGATTAATGTGTTTTTCTTAAACTACTGAGGAATTGTAGAGGAATTGGTCTTTAAAATATTTGTGGCTTAGAAAACAAAGATTACTATTTTATACATATTGACAAACTGAGAACATATGTTTAAATCCCCAGTTCTCTTTAATTTAATTCCTAAAATCAAACAAAAAATGTCATTTAAACTGACATAGGTATTTACTTCAAATTAAATGTTCAAATTTGTCTCCGAATCGTTGGACAATTTCGGTTCTCCTTTATGAAGGTCTCCTTCTACCGACCGCTGATTCCCTAACAGCGCCCATTAAATATGATCCGATAAAATGTCGCATTCAAAAGTGAACACATAAATTTATTTGCTTACAAGCCAAAAAGAAAAAAGTCTTAAAAGCTGACGGCACTCGGGGCAAAAGAAACAGAAGCAGAACTCGAAAAGAGCTGACGACTGTGAAATTGAAACTGAGAGTTTAATGAATGGCCCGTTGAGTATTTAGAATGCCACTACTGGAGCTGGAGATGTATGTAGATATATGAGGTGGAATACGAATCGGGAAATGGCTTGGTCTGCATAGTTGCTGTGACTAAACACACGCACACTCACACACTCGGTGGGTGAAAACAATATTTGCTGATCTCTGTGAACGAACGAACGCTAATGTGTGATTAAGTGTTATCGCCGCCAAGTGATTTAAGTGCAATCTCGCTGTCCACCATTGGTGTTTCGCGTAATCAAACACAAGCCCAATAAAATATATATTGTATATTTAAAACGAAATTAGCATTTGAACTGGTTTACTTCGAGGGAATAATGTGATAAAATTAGAGAACCGGTAGCTGTATAAATTTAGCCAATGTGCCCAAACAAATTATGAAAGTCGCAACGAAAAGCATCGATCAGAGATCGATCGGAGCACTCTATATAGAGTATATATGTATGTTTTATCCGCCCGCTGACACAGCAATTTAGTACGATGTGATTGAAGTGTCATATGGGCACGGGGCACTTGAGATCACGGAGGATTTACGGCTCAGTATTGATGGCAGCGTTTAAAAGACAAAACAGGTCGGGTCGTGGCATCTGCTAAATAAATCATCCAGGGTCGTAATTAGTCACTTCAGCCGCCGGCGCTAAACTGGAGCGATTTCTCTTTGTATCTGTATCTATGTGCCTTCACAGCCGTATAGATATACATGTAGATACAGCCTAGTTGTAAAAGTGTCTGCTCAATGCGGTGGATTCATTACTTTGACACGAGCTGTCAAGCGGCTGTCAGTTTGCCGCAGCGCGGGAATATATATCCCGCTCCCAAAAACTCCGTCTCCAACTACGAAAATGTGACTCCGCTTGGAAGGTGGATGACTTGATGACTGGATGACGATGACGACTCCTGTGGATGAGATGGTGCACCGCGGCGGCATCGCTGTCATTTCAAATGGCACAAGATACATTTGAAGAGCGCCGCCCGCTAACAAATAGGCCGAGCCCAGGCCGCGCCCGGTGTTTTTCCCTGCCTCGCTCTCTTTTCCGCTTTTCCTTTTTCCTTATGCCCGGCATTCCCCGTTTTCCATCTCGTGTTTTCGGGGGGCGTCGACGGCCGCTGCCGCCTCGTACCTTATTAATAAATTTGTCAACACGCAAGTGACAGCCTGTCAGCCTGTCCGCCCTCAGTTCATCCCATTGCGATCCATTCATCCGTTTATCTGTTTATCCTTAAGTCCGAAATTGACTTCGACCTCGTCGCATATGTTGCATCCTGCACTCGCTGCTCACTGACACTCGGAGAAATTAATTTTGTTAATTGCCGAATGTCGGCATTAATTTAAAATGGGTCTTTTGTTGGGTTCATTTAGCGGGGAAATTTTTTGTGGAATTTTCAATGCGACAAAAGAAATTCAAAATTTATCAATCTATTTAATAGGAAACAGAGTATGCTTAATGTGCTTCAAAAATAGTTCAATTATATTGAAAGCAAATTAGGTACAACAAACTGGAAGTGAACTTATATTATAAAGCTATAAAAATTACAAGTCAACAAAGAAAAATTTAGAGAATGGACTTAGTGTTGAAGCCATTCACAAACTTTTCCCTGATTAATTTAAAGCAAAATAATGACTTCTATATTCCTCATATTTTGAGCAGCTTGTGATATACCATATTTAGTGATTTTAAATCAATAAACATATTCAGGATTATTATTTCACCTAATCTAAAGTAAATTTAAAAGTCACAGGAAATCTTACCTATATTCAACTAAAATAATGAACAAATTAAAACTTGGCTTAAGCCAACATTTTTGTTGGTATATTTTAAGTGAAGTAACTTTCAAAGTCTAATGAGGGTCCTCCGAGTTACACTTAAACTTTTCCTACGCAATAAAAAGTAGCCTGGAGTCTGAAGCCTTCAACCCGAATGCGAACACACACGCCGCCCTGGAAAACAGGGCGGATGGGTGTTTTTAGACACTTGACGCTGGGCAAGTAGCCAAAATGGTATATTGACTTTTCCCCAGTTTAAGTGCCGCAACATCATCAACGACAACAATGCAAGCATGAAATTTCACACTCGACAACATAGTCGCACTGGGTTTTCCACCCAACAAAAGGCTGGCTGACTAGATGGCTGCCTGACTGGATGGCTGGCTCAAATGTGCGGTATAAGCTCATATCCTGTGGGAGTCACAAAAACTTTTGCCCCCGGCAAGTTTTCTACAAAATGTAGCAGAAAGCAACTACAAATCGGACCACTCTCCTTCGCACTGGAACCGAAAAAGGGCCCCACTCCAGATATCACACTCTGGCATTATACAGAAGTATAGTAGAGAAAACAACCCCGAGATATGGCCACTCGTACAGCCTCCCGACCACGAACTCCCGATCCTGGAACATCCTGCTCTGCTCTGCTCTGTTTTGCTCCTTGGAACCTTGGCTACAGCTACATGCACTGATTTGTCAACTTTTGAAAATGTCGAAGTGTTGTCGTGTTGTTTTGGGGGTTGCTTTTCTAATGGCAAGGTGACGGGTGAGTGGGTGAGTGGGTGATACTTAGGGGTCGGGGGTTTGGGGGTTGTGTAGATTGTGTAGGTTGTGTGCCAAAGTACTAAATACATTTACGGCTCGCACCAATCTCATTGTTGTTGCCGTAAGTGTTGTGGAAAGTTTTTGTGTTGCTGCCGTTGTTGTTTGGCTTTTTGGCAAAGTTGAAAATGTTCGTTAACAGTAAATTTTGCACTTTTATATGGGTGGCAAAGGAAAAGGAAGCCCTCCCTCCGCCTTGGTGTTTGTGTGTTGGGCTGTGTGTGTGTGTGTGACGGCCTGAATGGCCGCCCTGCCTACAACAAACAAATTAGCAGTCATGGCAACGCATACGAACAACGTACAAACAAACAGGCAACACGACCAGCAACAACAGCAACATCAACACCAACAACAGCGACCTCAGTGGAACAACTTTATAAGCGAGTTGTGAAAAAAAAGTGTCATCGGGAGTTGGGAGCTCCAGTTTTGAAAGGGGAAGAAAGCAAGGCTCCACAGGAAAAAAATGTTATTTCAAAAAAACACTTTTTTTACACATTTAAATTTATGTTTAGCCTCAAGAAAAGGTATACAAAAATATATTTACTTTTTGGTTTCAAAATTATAATTTATTTCTGATGAATCTAAGAAAACATATTTAAAATTTCATAAGAAATAACATTGTGTAGGAAATTCACAATTTCATAAATTACGATTCCGCCTAGCACAAACTGTAATAAAAAAAATACAACAAATCTAATATTAACATAGAAAATATTAAAAATACCTATTGACAATATTTGCTAAACATTTTTTTATTAACTCTTAAACGGAAAATAAACAGTTTTATTAATTTAATTTTTAAATTTAAAGAAACTGCTTGTTATCAGTGTAGATTAGCTCTCCTAGGACAGAACGCATTCTTTGGCGCGACTCAAACTCCGTGCTGTCGTCAATTTCAATTTCAATTTCGATTCCGACTCCAATTCGGAATACGAATCCGATTCCAATTCCGATTCCATTCATTCTTCGCTGTACAGGCGGGAATGCGGCGGGCAAACGTGCGTTTATTTTTAAATCGAAGCAGCAATTAATTAACTCGACCCGTCATTACGCGCATCGCTCAAATCGTGGCGCATCAGGGCGACAGACCACAGGAGCCGGAGGCCCCTCGGATCCCCCCTTTTGCCCAGAAACCAACCATATAATCCCCAGGCATTGCCCATTGACGTTTGGCGTGAAGGGAACACAGTCGCAGAATTTCCTTGGTAATGAAGACAAAGTCCCATTTTAATTTGAATTATTTAATTTGCCCGCAGACAGGAGATGGGTTGGGGATTGGGGATCTGAGAACTGGGAACTGAGAACCGGGATCCGGCAAACCGCACTTCCCGATGCGTGAAACGACGCACTCCGGTTGTTAAGATCCAGCGGATCAGACATCTAACCACTTGAGGTCTTGCGGCCAACAGTGGTCACTCATTCATTTTCGTCCGGTGGACGGAGGAAAAGTTTCTCGTACATTTTCTACTCATATTCGGACTTTTGCTTACAATTTCCTTACCAAATATTTGCTTTGTCTGAGGGGAGATGATTAATGATAAAATGTTAACAGGCTTATTATAAGAGCTTATTACGAGGTTTTGTGGTGTATTTTATTGCAGGCGAAGTTAATTATTATTATTAGCCAATTACAAACTATACTTTAATTTAGAATATATTTATAATATTCTAAATATTATAATTTAATAGGCTGAACTCTCAACCAACCATTGCAACTATTTGCCCATTTCGGCAAAAATATTTTAAGAAATTGCTAGGCAATTGCAAAAATCTTTCCCAGTTCGCTGATGGTGGTCACATTGGGGGCATTTAATGCCCAAGTACACAATTTACAAACCGTAGGAACAAGCTCTAGTGCCAAAACTACAAACATTTTGCAAATGCATAAACATTGTTGCGGAAGAACAAGCTATCGGCAATATGCGATCTGCGCTACAGCGCTTTTACAATTGCAGTTGTCGTCGCCAGTGGTAATGCAATATTTAACTCGAAAACGGGTTGCATCTGTGCGGTGGCTGTAGATGTTGCTGCTGTTGCTGCTGCTCCTGCTGCCGCATCGCAGTATTGGTAATAATAAACGCAGACGCAAACATGTCGAATGTTGTTAATATTAACCACCGCCAGCGCAAATCCCGGCACGGGTGCGTTTTCCACCAGAGAATCGGTCTGTACTAGCAACCAGCTACTGTTGCTCCGTGGAGATGCTTTCCTGGTAGCCGGCAACAATTTATTATATGCGCTTTGCCCGCATCGACATCATGGCCTACACGCACTCGCTGCCAAACACGCACGACACAGATTCGGATTTGGGTTCGAAGTCGGGATCCTATCCCCAATCCCCATTCCCACTCCCATTCCCAATCCCAACTTTTGGCCAATTCCCGTGATAGCCGGGCGTGATTATTGTAAAGGTTGTAAAACGTAAACCGGTTTCGGTCGAGCTCTCGGTTCGGAGCTTCCATTGAGAAATAGGAGCAGCCTGTTGTAATTTAATATAGTCTGTCCCAAAACACTGTCCATGTTCGGCTAACTGACTTCTGCGATGGCAAGGAGTCACAGTCTTTCACTCCACTCAGAAAACAATAATCCTGTACTCTGCAATTTAAATACAAAAAAACTTTACAACATTTGAGTTCAAAAAAATTGCCTTTTATATAAACTGGTTCTACAAAATCCAAAGCAATATTTTGCCTTCAATCAATTAATTTCTAATTTCTAATTAAATTAAACATCTCATTAAATTTATTGAAAAAAATTAAATTAAACAAGAGCCAACGGGCATATAACATAAACTTTAACCTGACTTACTGACATTAAAAATAAATTTTTCCCTAATTATTAATCAATATGCAAAGGGGAAGAAAATACTTTAAAGTTATAGAGAAAAAGGGAAGGGGTTCGTTGGTGAAACATTTGTAATCGTAACCCACGGAAATGTGAAAGGGAATTCAGTACTTAATATTCAAAATATGATTATTATTATTTTTCCGAGTGTCGTACCTGTCAAAGGGCCTTGGCCCTGGAGTTAACCTGGCCCTCGAGATCTTTGGCTGTTGCTTTTGCTGTTTATCAGTCTATCGCCGCTGTACTCGCACTCACCACATGCTGCGCAAACGAGTCTTCTCCAGGGGCAGGAGGAACCTTTTGGCCAGACCGAGACCCATACCCATACCCAAACTCTTACTCTTACTCCTACTCCGAGTCGATGGTCGATGGTCGGCGATAGCGATGTTGCAACAGCAACAGCAACAGCAACAGCAACGGCAACATTTTCGTGTTGGCGACATAAAAATATTTCCGCTTTGCCAGCAATCTGGCCAGACAGACGCTCGTCGCGACACCGAGACAATAGATTTTGGGACCTGCATCCGAGTGTCCTGCACTCGTAGTCGTACTCGTAGTCGTCCTGCGGTGCCATGTAGATCGGTATCGGGCTCGTTCTCATTGATTTCGCATCTTGTTTTCGTACCCCCGCTGTTATTCGGCTGGCGACTATTTGCAACTTGCTTGTCATAACTGCGGCTGGAGTTCGCAGTGACGAACATGCCTCCAATTTCGGGTATATACTGTATATAGTAGTGCCATAAAGTGATCTTAGTGGAATCAGAATCAGAATCGGCAGCTGCCTCTGTCGCTCCGTCATTATCGCCTTAACAGCTGGCAAATGTCGCAGCGAGTTGCGACAAGAGGCGCAGATAATTGTCGTGTTAAACTTAATCAGCGCTCTATATTACACGCCAGTCCCACGCCTATCAGTGCCAAAGTCTGTGTTCCTAAATGTTCTCTGTGATTCCTATCAACCGCCTAATGGCGAAATGTGCATGTACTAGCACTGCGATTAAGGAGCCAATCTCCGACAACTTCCAGCGCAGTGCAGACGCGAGCTTTTTGCTCCTAAAGTCACTGCCAGCGTCACGACATGCCCACATGCTCGCCTGATGCTGATGCTGGTCAGATTGTTGCTAGCTTATCACTAAAACTGCGGCACAGTGAGGCCTAAATGTGGTTTAATAAATTACTTAGTTTATAGAATAACGAGAAAGTTTTCAGTTGTTAAATCGACCATAATTCAGGCTTTTACATTTCCATCGACAAAAGTTTCTTTAATTGTTTTATTGTCAGAATATTTACTTATTGTTTGTATTAAATAAAAATTCTTTTTAACATAAACTTTATTTCCAAAAAAAAATATATTTATTCTTGTAAAAAATCTTTAATAGCGCCATAAATTTGTCAAGCTTTGTTTGTTTATTTTTTAATCATTCCAAGGCACATTTTTCCCTTAAGTTTTTATAGCTTCAAATGAAATTGCCGAATTAAATACACAATCATTTTTTTGTCAGCACATACACACACTGTGCTCTGTTTTCTCTGATAACAAGCCATACATTGACTCAAAAATAATTCAAAGATGTCTTAATGATTTGTTTTACATGACTTTTAATAATTTTGGTTCAAGGTCTGGCCCGTTGCTCTCGGGTTCAAGCTAAATTCGGACATACGTCTGGAAATTAGTCTAAAATTAAAATGACAAAACAACTAACGAAAATGTTTGTGTTATCTGTGTGTTTATTTCAGGCTGGCATCGATCTGAAGGAGAACCTGGTGGCCGGAGCATCGCCCTGGCCATATCCATCGATGTATCACCCATACGACGCGGCCTTCGCCGGCTATCCGTTCAACAGGTGAGGATTAGTCATAATAGTACAATAGTTTGGCAGAAAGTGCGAGTATCTGAATCCGACAGATACTTCCCCATGACCATTACCATACCCATTTCCATTCCCATTCCCGTTCCCAATCGATAAACCCCGATGGTGGTCCGCTGAAAGGCGTCGATCGGAACGTGAGTGGGATTGGGATGGGTATTGGGATTGGTATCGGAATTGGGATTGAGGTGCTGCAGGTGCGTGCAGCACCTGCATTTAAATGCCAGATTGGAAAAGTGCGTTCGAATAGTAAAAGTCCGGCATATTGGCACGCAGGCGCAGTGGCATTCGAATTTTGAATTCGAATTCGTATTTCCCCGCACCCGTCGGCAATTTATTCGCTTGTAATTGATCGTTTGCACGTCGGCGGGCTGCTTCCGCCGATCGCAGCGAAGCGCACCTCCAAAACCAAAGCCAAAGCCCCAAAGGCCCAACCAAAAAAACCACAAACACTGCAGTGGCCAAAGTGACATAAATTTCCAAACACAAACACAATTGCCGGTTAAACAATCGACAACATCCCGTCACGTCACCTCACGTTTCGGACAGGTACAACGTTGGGCCCATTGTTTCCCCTGTAATTGACACTCATAACAAAATTTGATAGTTGACTCATGCGGCTACTGTTGATATCGATGCGTTGCCTTGTTGCGTTGTCTATCGACCAGCCATATTCACCATAAATCAATTTTGAGTTATTTCGCCGTGACGTGCTGGCTGCGAGCTGTTGGCGAATTCGATTCAAAATTCAGGAGGAATACCAGGGGCCCCACCTTTAATTTTCGCCCACAGCAGCATTACCAACTTGGGGGCGGCGTTGTCGTTGTTGTCGTCACCAATCATTTACAGCGCTGATAGGAAAATTAAAAAAATGTATTCAGCTGTCAGGTGATCAAAGGCAGAGTGCCTGTCTGCGCAGGTGTTTCGCACTCGGCGACACTTTGCATTCAAACTTAAATTAATTAATGCAGCGGACGCAGCAGAGTCGTTCTTCTATAGCATCCAGTTGACATCGTTGTCATCCTCTTCTCTCCATCCATTTCGCACGGGATGGGATGGTATGGGATCGCATCGGATCGGGCAGCTGTCTGAAAACTACAAATGAGACAGCTACACATGTATGCGATGCGATGCGATGGCTCTGTCTCTCCCCCGTCGCTGTTTTGCATTTCAGACACTGCGAAAAAAAAGTCACAGCGTTTTACAACTATTGGTAATCCTCCTAAATGCTCGTTTAAATCGTACTTGATTTGATTTAAATAATTCTGTACCCCAATATTAGAGTACACTTTCGGAAAAAATATTTAAGATATTATAAACCATTGAAAATGTCTGAAATACTTGAACAAAACAAGTTGGGAATTATAGAGACCTAAAAGAAAAACTCGTGGTTCTAAAACTAAATATTGGTTTAGAACTTAATTTCAATAAACATCATACTTTGAAATGACTATTTAACTGGTGACTTAAACAGTTACGAAACATACAAATTAAACAATTGATTGAACAGAACTTAATCCCTCAGTGTATTAAAGCATTCTGGCATATATGTACCCCCGGTCGCGATGTATATATACCAATATACTAAAAACGTTCATGTTAACTGCCCACAAAAAGCGATAAAGGACAGTTGTCGTCCGCGGAGGCATGCGGCCACATTCGACCATCGACCATTGACCATCGATGGCACAGTGGGATGGGGAGCAATGTGTCAGACCGCAAACTGCACGGGCATAAATGTTCTGGGCCCATGCAAATGCGTTTATGATGAACAAATTTAATGCAGAACAAAGCCGCCCGCCCACCGTCGGCTGGGCCAACACAAGTTGGCCAGTTTAACAAATTGCAACAATTGTTTCGGTGCCCGGTCGGCGCATATTTAAAGAACTCCAAACGACCTGGCAACAGCTGGGTCGGTCTGCATTCCATTCCGGCCTTAATCACCTGCTGGCAATTCGGGGAATGGTCGTTGGGTTTTCTTGTTCCTTATTCCTTATCGCGCAAATGATGTCCACATCCGCACCAGAACCCCCTCTAATTTGGCCTTTTCTCCTCTCGTTTCTTGCTATTCCAGCTACGGCATGGATTTGAACGGTGCCAGGAGGAAGAACGCCACCCGCGAGACCACCTCCACACTGAAGGCCTGGCTGAACGAGCACAAGAAGAACCCGTACCCCACCAAGGGCGAGAAAATAATGCTGGCCATTATCACCAAGATGACGCTGACGCAGGTGTCCACGTGGTTCGCCAACGCGAGAAGAAGACTGAAAAAGGAAAACAAGATGACCTGGGAGCCCAGGAATCGCGTCGACGACGACGATGCCAATATCGACGATGACGACGACAAGAACACGGAGGACAATGATCTGCTAGGTAAGAGATGGTTTTTGTTATTTTAAATTTATAGAAAGCTAGTTTATCAATTTTACACAGAACACAAAATTTGAATAGAACTATATTTTTTGATACTTGCCATATCAATTTGAATAGAATTGAGAGACAAAGCAAAAAATAACCTTATTTAATATCAAGTTTCACATTATTCAATGTTAAAAATAATACGTGTTTGTTGATCCGTGAATATCAAATTGATACTGACAATAATTTTTCTATGTAATTATTAGAAATCTTTTCTCTGATAAAACTAAAAGTAGATAACTGTAAGAGTAAATGTGTTACACAGAGTTTGATAAAAAAAAAATGCGCTGACAAAATCAAACAAAATATTCAAAAAATATAAATAAAGGGTACATTTTTGTTTAAATGTTTTCGATATTTTTCTCAAAAAGCCCTTGTAAGTAGGCAACAATATGCCTAGAAAGGAATTTAGATAGCGAGATCTTATAGACCAAGCATTCCGAAACCGCATTATGTTATGTTTATGTTTTATTTTAAAGTTGTGTAAACAATTAAAATATTTGTGTTTACCCTTAATTTTGTTCTAATTTGGTCACCTCTTTTCCTACTCCTTGCAGATGCCAAGGACTCCGGCGTGGGTTCCACGGACGACAAGGACCGATCGGGTCGCCTGGGCGACATGATGGCCGACCGTCCGGGCGAGAGCAACAACAGCGAGTGGTCCGAGTCGCGGCCGGGCTCGCCGAACGGATCGCCAGACCTGTACGACCGGCCCGGCAGCATGCCGCCGGGCGCGCACCCCCTCTTCCACCCCGCCGCCCTGCACCACCACTTCCGGCCGCCGGCGGGCTCGCCGCCGGACATCGCCGCCTACCACCACCACCAGCAGCAGCTGCTGCAGCAGCACCAGCAGGCGCAGCAGAACTCGCTGCAGACGGCGGTGGGGGGCACGGCGAAGCCGAGGATCTGGTCGCTGGCCGACATGGCCTCCAAGGACAGCAAGGACTCGAGCTCGGGACCCAAGGACAGTCTCGTCGAGCTACCGCCTGCGCATCCCGGCTTCTACGGCCATCCCGGCCAGCAGCCCTCGCCGGGCAAGATCCTATCCCCGCTGGCCGCGAGGATCCCCAACTATTCGCCCTACGTCCGACCGGATTTGTATAGAGGCTTCTACGGACCAGCTGCGGCGCACTTGAGCGCCCCCACGCAGGAGTTCCTCGAGCATCAGCGCACCTTCGGAGCCAGCTTGGCGGCCCACAATGGCCCACTCGGCATGAATCCGCTGCTCTGGAAGGCGGCTGTTTCGGGCGCGGCCAATGGACCCCACTTTGCGCCGCTCAGCCTGACGACCTCGGGCGGATCGGGCGGCCAGCAGCAGGTACCGCCGCCGCCCGTGGCCTCGCCCTCCGCCTCCAGTTCGTCGTCGTCCATGGGCTGTGACGTGGTGCACATACCCACCAGCAGCGGACAGTCGGCGGCACAGCACATGATGGGACCAATCTCCAGCAACTCCACCGCCTCGTCCTCCAGCTCGCACTCCGGCAAGATATCGCCGGGCGTGAATGTGACCTCGCTGAGTGCAAAGCCATGACATCCATCGGCCTGTTCTCCGGACCCGGACCCGATTCCGGCGGCCACCGTGGCCTCGCCCATCTCCGCCTTCCGCTCGCTGATCGCCTTCCGGGAGCAGCAGAAGCTGACCCTCCTGCGGCCGTAGTCACCTCCAGTTTCGATGACGCCTTCGAGGCGCGGGCTTGAAAGGTATAATTACACTTTCGGACAATAATTTACAATGTGATTATTCGGTATTTTGATTAACGCCGCTTATACCAAATAGCAAGCAAAAACAAATGCAGCGGTTCCTTTTGGCATTGGGCCCCCAACAACAAAATAACACAAGAAAACCAATTAAATTCGAGAAACAACAAGGATAAAATTAAAAATTGAAAAGAGTAAAGCGAAAAGCGAAAAGAGAAAAAAATACCCAACCGCTGCCCCAGACGTTGTGCAATTTTGTGGAGAAGATAATCCAAAAACCATTTGAAGATACGTTAATTTAATTACATACAACTTATGCAATCAGAGCTTATAGGATGTAAATTGGAAGATATATAGCAGGGCGACATCAATGAATACATACATACCCGACGACCACAAACACTAACATAACCGCGATGATGGCAGATCCGAAACGAAACACCCACTAAATTATAGAAGCACAATTCCTGGCAGCTAGGTCCACTTCTGTATCCCGTATCCCATCTGTAGTTATTTTTCTTTAGCCTTCGATTTGAGTTCGTAGCTAGGAGGACCCGAAACATATCAACCCAAGTCTGCTGGAAAACCCCCCAATTAAATTCCCCCTCCTTCCCCAAACCGAATGAGAGCCCAAACCCAAGCCAAATGTACACGAGCAATCATTGATTTAGCTGTTATTGTTTTTATCGTCTTAAGTTACCAATTTGTTCCTGTCGTTTATAAATTTAATTTATTTTACTTCGTATGTACCATAATTTTCTACGTGTGTAATTATTTCCTAAACTAGAGATCCATGTATTGCTGTACTTTATGCACAAGTTGTAAGTATGTAAGCTCGCGTAATTGTAGCGCCCTAAGCGTAGTGTAAATTAGTAAAACTGTATATACTTATAATAAAAGAACGATAATGAGACACATTAAACAAAAGCCACAATTATTGGTATAAATAAAAACGAAGGGTGTTTGTTTATTTATTGGGAAAACTATTTCTTAACAGGTTAAAAACAAGTCAATGCAATTTTAAAATTTGTCATTGTTGTCTGATTTTCTTAGACCTTTTTTAAGTAAAAAAACACAATCCTACTTTTCGTCAGTTATAAAGATGTCTAGACTGATTTTAATGGAACAGCTTACCAATACTTTTTACTTTCTTTTTTCCATATCAAATAAATCCGAGACAAAAATAGACCAAGCTAAACAAAAATTTGAAGTTTCCATTAAAAAATACTTTTGATGAGGTTTTTGTTTGCTACCAATCACCACTATGTTCGTAAGTGAAAGAAAATACGCTATAGCCGAAAACAAAAAAATAGAATTAAAAAGTGCAAACAACAGCTATAACAATTAATCGAAGAATATAAAACACAAAAACAAAGAGGTGTTAATAAATTGGAACACAAATGAGAACCGACGGTTCGTTTCATTTCCTTTCGAGTAAGTATAGTATACTGTCTTATTTTTATTGGTTAATCATAGGCAGTCCCATGTGGTGATTTAAGGGCTTGCGATGGTGTACGATAAACAGAAAAACAAAAAAGCAATATTTTGCTATAAACGTGTTTTCCTGTGTCGCTGACCGGAAACGCATTCGCCGACATAAACAGAACAAGAGCAAAGTGAGCAGAAAACTTATGAATGGAGGTAACAAAAGGCGGTATATGCCAGTGGAGTTAATGGAGTGAGCCAGAGGTTAATAAACCTTACAAGTTATTTATGGTCTTCCATTATCGACTATCGAAGCTCGAATTGCTCTGGCTCATCCATGGTTAAGTGAGATTTAGCTTTAGAGATGAGGTATCCTTTTATTATCAAAAAGGAAATAACAATAAGGTAAATAAACTGTGTTTTGCAACGAGTTAAATTTATGCAATATTTAATAATAATTTCACTATAATTTTATGATCTTCAATAAATAAAAACCTTTAAACTTCTTTTATATATTAAGATAAATCCCTAAAATTAAAATTGAAACATGAGTAGTATATAATAAAATATTGCATGCATTCAATTTAATTGAAAACAATTTGTATACCCATATTACTTACTTCTTCAACTCAAAAGCCACAAAACTTTGATAACCTCGTGTTCCGAACATATTCAAACACATTAATTTAGTTGTTAAACAAATATGAATCGAGAGACCATTTATGAACACTGCATTCCTGATTGGCCTGCAGTAGAATTGCCTTTTGGCTCACGTGAAGGCCGTTTTTATAGATCCGACTCAATACGAGTAGCGTAATCTGGGCTATTGAATGGGAAAAAAACCAGTAGCACACAAAAGCGCTACCCGAATTTTAAGCTGACATCTGTTTTTATGGAGTAGATTATTAATTCACGCGTACAGCGCTTTGTTGGCTGCATTGTGGCGTCGGACAAAAGCCTTACTCAAAAGTATCAAATCCATATTGTCAGCGCCGTTAAGACTCAATAGTCATTGGAAATTGGAACGGATTTCGGTTGTCAGCTTAAATCAATCGTGTATCTTCTTATAGTTTCAGAGGCGGAATGATTTAATTATTGTAGAGCGGTGAGCATAATTTCCATCACAAAAAAACAAACTTTCTTCTCAACAAATTGTTTATTCTCAGCCAGCTTAGGGAAATTCCAATGTTATTGGTTGTGTCTCCATTTGGACCCCGCATCTTTAATCGGTTTACAGCATTCTCAAAGCCCAGATCAATGGGCAGAGTATATATACCCACGTTTTTATTGAGAAACTGTCGACATTCGAAAAGTCACGGCCTTTATGCTTGGCCAGCTTAAGCGTGTTTTCTATTGTTTACCTAAATTTGTTTAAACTTACACTTACTCTGGGGAACGGAATGCTGATCATATAGAAATAAGTAAGTATTCCGGACAAGGTTTAATAACTATGTTTGGATAATGAAAATGCAGTTTATAAATATTATTTGCAGAACTTGAATAAAATTATAGGTGTCTGCCTGAAGTCTCACCTGAAACGATGATATTTTCCAAACCTGAGCGAAATCCACAATTATGCTAATTTCAGCAGACACACTTAACATAAGAACATGTGTTTCGAGCATTTAGCACATTGCCTTTTTACCTTTGCGCACTACCATGATATCTGACCGAAGATTCTCGGCTTGATCCCAGAAAGAGCTGAGCTGGCAAACAAATAAAATGATAATAACATGTTATTATGCAGACAACGATCACACTGGAAACTAAAACAATGATGGGACTAAAACAGAGTGCAGCAGACGGTTGTTCGGACTTTTTCCAGTCGATAGGTGATGTGCAGCTTTCGAGAAGAAGTAAAACCCACATTTCCGTATTTAACCATGTGGAACTGCGATCCCAAAACATGTCCAGGTCTCTCAACCAAAGACAGTTCATTGTTTTTCGAAATTAAATTTGCCAACATCTCTCAATCAAACGTGGATGTGTATGTTTTGCACCGAAAAGGAGAGTGATAAATAAATTAGCCAACCAAATTGTACGAATAACTAATTTTAGGTCGGCAAAAACAATTAGCCCCAACTGTTGAGATGATTTATTCCTTTCGGAGGCGCATAACTACAAAGTAGTTTTTATCAGGAAATCCCATTTGTTTTACACAACGGGGGAACGAGTATGTCACCTTTGCGGCATGGTAATTATAATGCACTCTTTCAACAATTATTTCGTTAATGCTGTCACAAATATTGTGACACGTGGCCATATCCCAACACTTCAGCGGCCTTCCCTTTGATTTAAACTGTATTTTTGCAGAAAATTAAGAGATCAAAGCGTTTCCTGACATATGCAAGCTGACTCTTATTTACCTCAGATACATTCACACATCTGTAGCTAAAGTGTGTTCTATATACACAAATACAGAAATATAGAAGGCTGGAAAATCATTCAAATGAAGGGGGGAATAAGTAAAAAACACCAACACCAAAATTCATTATTTAAGGTGCTTCAAAACTTTTAAAAAAATACAAAAATTTCAAAATTTTAATTTCGCAAAATAGAGTATTTGGGTTTAAAAATATTAGGCTGAAAATATTTATTTTCAGATTTATTACTCAATTCAACCTTTGAAACAATTATTTCTTCGACTGCATGGAATAAGCAGGACAACATTTTGTCAGAAAATTGACAAACAGCTCCCACAGTACAGCCTCCGCGGGAGAAGTGTAACCGGGGGAGGAGATCGCCTGATCGTCTGAACAACATGAGCTCTTGTTTACTCGCATGTGGGTGGAGTGCCAGTGCCTGGTGGTTTGGCTTGGTTTGGTTTGGTTTGGTTTGGGTTTTGATGGTGATTGTGGTGCTGATGGTACTCGTAGTCGTACTCGTACTCGTTCCAGTGGTTCCAGCTAGCAAGGAGTCCAGGTTCATTCAACGACTGCCACATTTCAATGGCAACCGAGATCGCTGTCGCAGATACGACAATTCGGATGTTCCTTATTGCATGTCGTGATTGCGTCAGCTTGTCTCCAGTTGTGCCTCATGTTGCTTCTCCGGCCAATGCGAAAAATTAAGCGGCAACCAATCATTGTTGTGTATAATGCTCGACCGAATGTTCAAATTGAAAAGTTGTAAATTATCGTGCACCACCATCGGAATCGGTTTATTCCAATTAAATTTAAGTCCTATGCGGTGACAGTCCATCGTGACCCTTTGAAGCCCACATTTTCCTGGTTGACTTCACACTTAGATTTAAGTTTTATTCAAGATTTCTTTGTAATAGCTACTATTTATTTTTTGTGAATTAAGAAAAGCTTTAAGGCTTTTCCTTTATGGTATTTTTACACTCTTTTATAACAATTTTAACACGCTTTTATAATATTTTTACACTTTTAATAAAATAAAAATATTTTTAAAATATGGTTTTGTCAAAATCACAAAATCTCTAATTTTAAAGACTTATTTCAACGTTGAATAGATTGATATGAAATCAAGCACACAGTGAGCAATATCTTAATGTTCAGGATAGTCACAGTGCTTCTATTTAAACTTTTTTTTTAAAAGCCTGCACTAATAGTAATAATACTATCTTGTTAAGCTAATTTACTTTGCTGTAAGCCTTAAATATACATTTTCTTGCGCTTGCAGTGCCAAATAACAATCTCTTGCTGATTCGTTTATATTTAAAGTTAATTGAAAGACACCTTTTGTGGCCAGCACATTTGATTAGGCCATGTTCGGATGAACACTTTGGAGCACATGGACGCGATAGTTGGGATAGCAAATTGTTTTACGCTCAAATAAGTGGTACATGCGGCTACAAGTTCCTCATGGGGATTTGAGCTGTTGTCAGCGTGATCGCGCCACATGAACACGATGGTTCTGTTGATGTGGATGATCTTAATCAGTATCACAGAAGGCATCCTCTGGCCTCGCTAAGTGGATGCATACCCATATCATCGCATTGTCGTTCTCGGATCGCGGTTTTATTTTGTGGGCATTCGAGGGGCAATCGGTGGGCAGTCGGGGGAATCCAAGGGATCCGTCGAGGTGTGCGTCAGATGCTTAATTTAAATTACCCGAGGGGCGGGACGAGCGTTCTGCGATCTGCGATCTGTGAGCAGCACAGCAGAGCACAGCACAGCATGAGTAGCTGCGATTTGACACCTCGACTGACAGCTGGAATTGGGGAAAATTATTGAGCGCACTCGAACACAAGGGGCGCCCATTAGATGACTCGCCCGTAAAAACAGAGCGTCCCTGTGTTAAAGACCTGTGTCTTGTCTTGGCACAGTTGGAAGTAGGAACTTGGAACTTCAATGTTGTGAACAGGAGAGCAGAGCCCCAGTCCACAGACCACTAATTTATTCCACATAAATTAGGCGTATAATTAAAATGTTTATATTGCAGGCTGCAACGCTAGCTAGCTGCTAACTGCTTCCACAAAGAGATAATCAAATATTTTGTAACTCAATCCGCCCATCATTTCAAGGCGGGAGTACCACATCTCAATTGCCTGAAACTCAAGCTTTTTAATTATTATTATGCGCACACACACACACACAAAGTCGTTTTGGCTTTTATAAATATCTCGTTAATCGGCAAACGGAGGTTTTTTCGTTCGTTGGTCCATCAGCAAGTACATACATATATAACCATTAATAATTTCGGAATCATGTCTTTTGTCGCCAAAACATTTACCGCATCGAAATGAACATAAAACTGTCATATATTTGATGACTTTATATTTATGAAGGCCAAAAATGTTGATCGCCAGAAAAACCAGTTGTCTTTACGATTTCGAATTATGATGAATTCATATTCCCTGCGACGAGGACGAGAACGAGGAGTCCCAGAAAATATGAACGTCGGACTGTCGGGAACACACAAGCGGTACGTGCTTTACATTTGAAATGATGTCAAGTCAGGCGCACTAATTGATCGCTTTCGAGCGTGGAATCCTTGGTCTGAGTTTGAAGATCGAGTCGGGAATCGCGATGTTTGGACCTGTGCCCATGTCCCATGTCTCTTGTCAAAGAACTAGATTACCGCGTCCTGCTGTCCAAAGATGCGAACATCCAAACATCCCGACTTTTGTCCTCCGATTGCCCATCACTGCCTGTCCGGGAGTAATTTTTGACGGTCCGCGCTCCACATTTCCCGATACTCCACATCCCATTCCCATTCTTATTCCCATTCACTTAAGATTTATTAATTTATGTTACTTTCGGTCTGGTCCTCTTAAGCCTCCTCATGCTCATAATAACGATGTCGCTGGCGGGACAGAAAGTCAACACACACAGGAAAAAACAAACAAACAAAATATGAACAATAAAACACGAGTAGAAACATCCAAATTCGAACGTATGAGAATATTTATTGTCTTCCACCAAAGTACAACTTGTACAAATGTATATGAATTCCATTGTTTTAAATTATAAACGAGTTCTTCTAAATGAATTGGTATAAATATGAGCATCTGACAGAATGGCTTGTTAATGCTTGTTGGGGGGCAAAAAAAATACAGACCATTAAGTATCTTTATCTTGCCTGGAAAATCTCAGTTTGTCTCTTTAATAAAGAAAAATGATCCTATTTAATTCTAATGGCATCTGCTTGCTTAATTCTGTTTCTTTTTTGCAAACATTTATTTAAACAAAGTTGATTTAAAAGCATTTCTTTTGGATTGAAAAATATAATATTGTAAGAGGTAAGAAAGATATCCTGTTTAATTAAAAAATGATACATGTTAAATAGAATATTTATGTTTTGAAAACACCACCTAAGCACGATCAGAAAATACTTTTACCCGGCAAAGAAACACAAATCACAGCCTGTTCAAAAAAGAAAAAAAATGACATGCGGCAAACGTTTTCGCTGAGCACTCAAATTGATAGGGTAATGTCAACACCGCTGTTGTCGTTGCTTACCGCTTACCGCCATACCGCTCACCTGTACCGCTTACCGCTGGATGGGCTAGGACGTCTCTGGTTTCCAGTCTGGCCCTGGTCCCGTTCGCTGTCGCCGAAATCCGAGATTGCTGACCAGCGGATTTGGCCTTCTGCTTTCTGCTGCTGGCTTACACCGAATTCCGGTACATTTTCTCGGAACACATTTTTCCCAAGCATTTTTGCAAAACGCTACACGCGGACTCTCCCCTCTCAAATTATTTATACTTTTTATACTGTTTCGGAATACCTCAATTTGGGCGAATAATAATGCTATCAGGTGGAATAAAATATGGACGTCTTACAGCGGTAATATTATTGCTTCCTGCAGGAATTGAATTTGTGATGAGGTTAGGAGGTGTTAAAGTGCGGTAAACGCGGGAGAACATGCCCAGAATTCGAAAGTACAATACACGGGATGATGATCAATAATGCGCATTGTGTGAATGGGTTTCACACAACCCCATCACCAACGCCATCACCATCACCACACTATGTATATGTATGAGTGGAGTTCTTGAGAAAGTGCGAGAGGCACTTATGATTACTTTGATTATGCTGGGCCCTAGCCATTTGTAGCACGTGCTGCTGTCACAATCAATTTTATTCCCCTTTCTCCGGCGTGCTGTAAAGTTTTAACACTGTTCTACATTGATTACGAAAACAGTGGATGGGTGGTGGCAGCTTCTTAACCCCAGAGTTATGCTGCCTCTATGATTTGAAAACGGACCGGCAAAACACACATAGGCATGCACGGAGAAAAAATATATTATAAAGCTTACAATTACCTATTTGATTTGATTTGCTTTAGTAATTATGATAGATATTTTGTACTATCTAGAATTTTAAAATGAATATTCTATACAACTTTTAAACTTTCAAACGAAAATAATACTAGCTTTGTTTTAAAAAAAATTTTTTAATTACAACTATTTAAACTATTTAAATACAGCTATTTAAAATTATTCAAAAAAATTATAAAACAATTTATTACAAAAATGTATTGTAGTTTGATCCTTAATTTTAACATGTATAAAAAGAAAAAATTTAATTTTAAATTTCTTTTACATTTAAAAAACTTACTCATAAAACCAGAATCTCCAAGAAAAAGAGAATAAATGTTTTGAGAGTGCCCAGAAAGCTGAATTTGTAAGAGAAGAAATTACAATTACAATATATTATTATAATATATGTTTCCTTAGGCTTTCTTCCAGTGTAAAGCATACTAAACGCATACACTTGTGCAGATGTGTAAAGGATTGTTTGAATCGTTGTAGCCACGCTTTCGGGGAAATGTCGAAGCGAAACAATCTGCTACATTGTGTAAAATGTTCAGACAACCGCCATCCGCTGCTTGCGTCAGGGAAATCTACGGAACACGCCCCTCAAAAGCGCTCCAAACAGCCAAACAACCAAACAGGCAAACATCCAAACATTGTCGTGTCGTCGACAAAAACAGAAAACGGCGACTGAAACAGCAAGCGAACAATGTCGACAAGCGAAAGGCCCGCAACTGGAGGCCCAGAAATAAATGGCTTAAAACTGTAATGATTATTGACGCTCTTTATGTTTTAATAATGTGTCAGAGAAATATATTTTAAGGGTTAAATGGCCCACCCACGTCACAAGCACTCGTCGCGTTTTGTGCAATAAAACTTTGAAATTCGTTTTAAAATGTCGCCGGCTGCTCTAAATTTATGGCATCCATTCTCTGGCAACAGGCGCCGAATACATTTTAAAAGTACACTGTTAATATGTCTGAATAACAACCATCCCCAAAGAAAAGGGTTAAGGCCATATTTTCCAAAAACCCTTCAATCACCTTCCAAAAATTTCACTTTTCATGGACATTAATGGGGCGTTAATAAAGTCGTTACCCGTTTTGAAATTTGTGAAGCATAGTAGAGAAATATATTCATCTCTTATGGTTGGTCATCACAGCTTGACCACTAATGTGGGACCCTTATTAGTGGCTAATTGAATTTCATGGTCCGTACTGTGGCTTTCCCTTTACTTTGGTGTATAATCCCTCTTAATGTGCCACAAATACTTATTCATATTGTTAAGTATTTTATAAGACATTTAATTTATTTGTATACCTTATAATTTGTCACAAGCAGAATGAAACATTTATTTTTAAGAACGGTTTTAAATAAAACAAATTTAGTATTTCAGCTATTAAAAGCTCTTTTAAATTATTTTTCAGCACCCATCAATTACACCAATTCTCCTTAACCATTAAAGCTGTGTTAATAAAATCATTACCATTTTAACCAATATATTTAGCTATTAAGCTTGACCCCCAAAGTGTTGTCCTTTATTAGCGGCTAATAAAATTTCACGCACAATCCTGTGGCCAGCCATTTGTTTTACTAAACAAACCCTAGTTCATAAATGCCCAAAACAAACATAATGAAATGTTGCCAGACAGTCCGTGACACGCTATGGAGTTTTTAATTCATGTTCTTATAACCCGAGGAGAGGAAAATAAATACATTTGTCATTTGTCGCCAGGAACTGGCCGTGATGGACCACCCGTGGCCATCAGCTGAGTAGCTGAGAAGCTGAGGAGCACATCCTGCCCTGATTGGCGACCAGCACTGTGGTCCAGCACTAAATCCTGGTCTTCCTGCCCAAATGGCCACAATATCCTCTGCGACAATGGGCCGAGCAGAAGGCAGCCAGCAGGATGCTGGTGGCTCGACCTGCGGTGTCCTTGTCCTTGTCCTCGCAAACTGGGTGTCCTGTGTCCCCATTACCCACACACACACACACACACACAATAGCCGGCCATTTATCACTTTGGCATATTGTCCAACTCCAAGATTGGCATCGTATTGAACCCATTTCCCGCTTCAGTGCCACATCTCCATCAGATGGGCCATCAGTTCGCTCCTCTATTCGCACTATCATAATAAATAAATACCAAGCTGTCCGGTCCGGTGCGGTGCGGTGCGGTACGGCCAGATTCGATTGAATGGGATGACCTTTTCGCTGTCATTTAATTTCGAGCATTGTCTACATCCACTCGCGTTCGCTTTGGGAACGGAAACCCCTAATCTGGCCATGATGTTATTCGAAGTGGTATCATTAGGACCCTTCGAGGGATGAAACTCGAATCGAATGAAGAAGTCCGAATGAAAACGAGTCTGTTTGTCTTATTTTGTTTGCCTTGCCGGGCAGGGAAAACGCATTTGGAGTCAAAATATTTACTGTCAGCATTTTTCTTCTTCCGAAACCTTCGCTTTTCCGCAGGCCGAAATGAACTAAGTAACCCTTGGAGGAACAGCTTCATTACATTTATATTAACGAATGCCTGGATTCATCATTATTTATGACATGCGTTCGCTAATCCCAAGACTTAATTAATTGTCAAGACGTTGGCTTATAAGTAATGCAATTCCTTGGAAAACCTAGCGATAATATTCAGTCGTCTTTATTGCGCAAAGAAATATTCTGGTGTGAAATATTTTTCTTTATTAGATTCCTAACAGTTTGGTTACATAAATTAAGGGTGGATTCGGTAATAGCCAAGCTTTTACTTTTCGTTTTATGTTTAGGTGTTATTTGATTTGTAGGCATTAACTTAAAGTTAATGATACTTTTTTATGGTACAGAGAGTGGTCAGAAAAAAGGGAAATCAAAGCGGGTACAAGGAATTTTATAGTCGAGACACTCAAAGTTAGAGCTCCCACTTCTTGTCATTGTGGTTTTTCAAAGCCATTGTTCAGTGGGTCCTGTAGTTGTCGGAACAGGACTGATTATGCTCGGTTGGACAGGGACTTCGTGACCTTTTGACGCTGCCGGGGATAATCAAAATTATAATTTGACTGATTACCCAAGCATGCCTCTCAATGCACACGCATGAATTGGCAACTCTCTGCCATAAGCTGACGTACAAACGGCTTCATTCTAACACACAATATATTTACGTGTATGCCCACAAAAACATACAAAAATTGAAATTACTCGACTAAGGGATACCTGGTAAAATAAAAAATGTAAACTACAAAATTTTACCCATCTAAATAGATTTTTATTGATAGTTGATTGATGATCATATTTTGAATAATAACTAATATACTTTACTTTGTAGCTACACATTAATAAGGACTTTTTATATTGGCCACATAAATAACAAAGTATATAAAGTATGACCTATACTGATTCTGCGTATTAACATTGTCCTACACCTTTCTACCCTGCAAATAAGTGACATAACACTTTTTTGGGTGTTCTGCGCATCTGACATTTAAGGGGTTGATTTTAGTTTTTGCCCCATCCATCATATATTCGCTTTTCTCGTTTAAATTTGCGTTAACACGTAAAAAATGCAAAAGTAACGACCTATTTATAAAACGATTAGGGTTGTTATTGGAAAATAAACTACTAAAAGAATGATGCACATTATTTTCATTAGGACAAATAAATAAAAACACATATTAAATTAAATATGTACATCTTTTTGAGCTTTTCCAAAATAAACAAATTTCTTGACATTTTTTTTTGGTCCTCAAGCATGTCCTTATATAACTTTAATTTCTACATTTAGGAGCTGTTCAGCTTTCGAAAGTAATTTATTTACAACATTAAAAGGCAAACAAGGCGGCAAATTAACGTTATGTAAGCAAATAAAAATACTTAAATCCAAATAGTAGGCCAAATATTGTTCAAAAATAATTTGGGTACTTGCGCCGAAAACGTGTTCAAATTGTGTCGGCACGTGCTATTGTGACCGAAATGTGTAGCTTATTATGCATGCCATGCCCTTCAGCCGGTTGCTGTTTTTGCAAATTGTATGTTTATGCTGGAAAATACGTTTTCCTAGCTAATTAGTACATTTGTGCGGTTCGATTAGGCCGGGGACACGTGACGTCAGATAATCCCTTTTTGCCGGCCAACTAACTTCTGTAGTTGGCCGGAAGTTTCATCTGATCCAGCAGAATCTCCACCAGACGGTAACCAAATTCGGCGCCCTGTGTGACACATTCCCATTCGCATTCGCATTGTTATGCCCACAGCCCAATGATGTTACATCCTCGGTTGCCTCTGGGCATTCAAAAAAACGATGGGTGTGGGCAACTTTGCAACTGGCGGAGTCCACAGCCCCGGGGATAATACAAAACATGTGTTGACGTTGCCGCAAATACACCCAGCCCATTGCCAGGATGCTGCACCACCGACAGGTGTGCACAAAATGTGGTGCGGGGCGGTTTGGAGCGGTGGGTGGAGCCTGCGGATGCACATCAGTGATGCTTGGGACTTAGAAATAATAACAGAAAATGGTAAAAGAACCAGCTACAGGACAAGAAACAGCATGCCATTTTAAGATTTTTAAACGCATTGTCAGGATAATGAATATTTTTAATTCAGCATTTTTAGACACACTACCCATAAATTGGCTACTCATAGAGAATTATGCTCAACCTAAAAAACACTATGAATAATGTTTAGAATGTTTTCTAAGACCCACAACTTTTCTATCTGCCTATGCCTCCCAATTTATTAAAATTAATGAATCAATTCATCTTATAAATCAAACTTACAAAAGTATTTTTAAAATATTTAAAAATGTTATATTATATAAATGAACGAATAAAATACACGATAAAAATCATAATATATTTTGTACAATTTTTCTCAGACTGACACATTCCAAAATCTAAAAAATGTAGTCAACTACAGTAAACATTTTTTAACCAAACGTTTCACTTTGTCAAGGATTTGGCTGTGGTTTAGATCATAAAATATTAAAAAAAAAATCAAACGCAGTACATTTTTGAAAGGTCTTAAGCACTTGCATAGACTGTTTTTCCGCCAGACCGGATGCCAAAAAGTGAATGCAACTATCTGGATAGATGCCAATTTGGCATCACTGGATGCACATGCACACATAGCCGCGGGGCATTTTGGTTCATAATACTCACAATTTCGCCGGACGGCTGAAGGCTCATTAAAGCGTTCGGTGGCGGGCGGGTATCGCGATTCGGTTGCAATTTCCATATGGAAATTGAATTTTCGCCGGCCTTGATGTGGTTTTTCCAATGATGTGGGGGGCGTGGCCAGGAGCGCAGTACACGTGGGACGTGGGCGGCCGAAACAATGTTTTAATGCCCTCCTAGGCACTGTTGACACTTTGCAGACTCACCGACTGTCGGCTGGATTAAACGCCGCGAAGAAGCCGGCATAATTTAATTAAAATTGTAAAATATTTGTCGGATTTTGCATAAGCTTGTAAAATCCCATTAATTCACAGAGCAACCCATTGTTGACCGCAACACAATCAAAATATGCAAATTTATCGCATTAACTCGAGAAACTCCGAATGGCCGCCGCCAAACGAGAGGACCGAATGGGATAGACAGTCGGCGAAGAAATCGCGAGTCCCAGGGACATTTAATTGGGAAATGGCCATCCGCCTATATACACCTCCCCCTTTTCCATCCGGATCCGGGAAAGTAAGGATAATGGAGATGGAGATGGGCTCAGTTGGCGGTTCTAAGGTCGCTTGTTTCGCCCGCCATGATTTGCATTTTTAATACTTTCTCCCTGCGCCGGAAATCCATTGGTTTCACCAACAATTGCCAGATAAATCCGGGAGTGGCGATGGCAATTCACTCTGTTTGTACTATGTAGTACATATTTAGGCGTATCAAATGGCTGAATTAAAGTGTCGAAGGGCTTTCTTTTGATTACAGCATTACATTAAAAGCAATGTGGAATGCCGTACATTATAAAATGTTCGTTGGTTGTGTCGTTGTGGTGGCCAATGGCCATAAAGCAGGCTCAAGTTCCGGTTATTTATTCTGCCCAATATGTCACTCCAAAGCCTCTTTGACCGTCTACAAGACGCCTGAAAAAGGTGTGATTGACCTAATCTCCTGCAAGCCGTAAGGATATCACCACCGTGGACTAATAAGCACATCAAAAATCCGCACACTCGCACACACACACTGCCGAATAAAAAGTCAATCCTGTTTAAAATTTTCCATGCTTCACGGAATTCAATGAGAAGTAAAAGGATCATTGTTGTGTAAAATTCCAACAACCACTCAGACTCATATATCCTTACCCATATGGACGTGTGTGTAACGCCTCATGTGTAAATCCTGAGCTCTCAAGCAAAACCTATGGCCACAATAAGTGAGTGTTCCCTTTCTTCGACGAAGTGTTTTTCTTATTGTTACTTATAATCCGCCATAAAATGGACAATGGTTTTGTAAAGGTCTCAACTTCATCGATTTATTGGGAATCGCAAAAAACATATTTTTGCCACTTTATGATGGTTCCATTTGAAATACTCATGGGTTACTAAATTTGGAAGCTATTATATAAAAAAATTCAATTACACATGGCCATGTTCTTGTTAATTAATTAAATTCTATTTAATCTCTTAATTATATTACTATTTTATTAACCAACATATTAAATTAACGAATTTTGGCATTCTTTTCGTTTAAGCAATTTATATAGTTTTCTAATATGTAAGGCATATTTTTATCATTTTATGACTGAGCTATTTGTGTTTATAGACGTTACCTTAATTTAATTTTGAATTTTCATTATTTTTTTACCTAAACCAAGTAATCGAGTAATTCTTCTCTTTCAAGTAAAGATTTATAGCAGCTGCAGAAGTTGTTCTACACCACATTGCCGCATCGTACAATCAAGTCTGACAAACCTTTATGTAGCAATTAACATTTGACGGACATGCTAACATTAGTATACTGATTCCGCAGGTGACACGCGTCACTCCCAAGTCCCCGAGGACTATCCAAACTTCCCGACTGTATCCCTTCGGTTCGGCATAGTTAGCAAAAGTATGAAGTATGGAATAAAGTAGAAACACTTGTAAAGTAAGCCAGATCTAAGTGAGGAAAGACGTGTATTTGTCAGAACCACATGTTCGCATTTTCAACGGAAGACTGGCGGAGCATAAGCGAACATTTGTGTATGCTTAGAGTGCCGGTGGATGGGGGAGGGGGGAGGGGGAGTTTTACCAAAATGCGTAATATAATGTAAATGTAATGAGAAAGCATCATCAATTTCGGGCTAGCAGAAAATCCCCTTTAAAGCACACGACGACAAATGAAATTGTCTAGTTGGCCTTTTCGAAGTCCTCTTCGCCTCCTCTAATCCTTCAGTACATATAAATGAAATCAAATCCGAAAATTGGATTGCAAAGCAACGCCCACACATCCGCAGTTTCCATTGCCACAGTCTTTTCCTTTTCCTGCAGTTTCCCAGTTTCCCAGTTTGCGAGTTTCCTCGAGGGTGGAAACTGTGCGGACACTTAATGTGGCAGCCAAATGTTCAATTGCGGTGTCGCAGGACATGCCGAAGTGAGCGGAGAGCGGGATTTCGATCCGACTCCTTTGTGTTCCCGGCAAAGTGGCGATGCTGGTGCCGAAAATGTAAACAGAGCCAAATGGAGATCCAATTACTTAAACGGTTAGTCCATTGTGGAATACACCAGAATTTGCATATTTCTTATTTGTTTGTTGGTTTAGGCGCTGGCTTGAAGGCCGCGACGAAGTACCAGAAGGTAAGTCGATATTTCGAGACTTGCGTATGGAGAGCTTATTCTATAGCTATTCACTTCAATTCAGTTTAAAACAGTACACTGTTCAGTTATAAAACTTAAGATAGTAAAGCTTATTTTGTTGCAGATGTTACCTGCAAAACAAATATGTTTGTATGTATATTAATTTAAAAGCATTTCACAAAATTTATACTCTTTCAAAAATATTATGGTATATATTATAGAAGATTTTCTTTTTTATTTTTGAAAAGTAAATGAATAAAAATGTTGTGGTTTTCAATTACATAAAAACCAATTTATGAGGGCTTTATTAATACAAAACAAAAACTTAATAATACGATACAAAACTTTCTCAAAGTCAAGAAGACTGGAAATGAAAAATCCACAACACAATTGATGACACTTTCTTAGATTTCAAAAAGAGAACAATTTTCTTATAATGTCCTAGACTACCTACTTACATATATACGTGACACTTGAAGTGATTTCAAACGGACATCCAGAGAAAGTAAAATGGGACCAAAGTATTTGTTACATCTTTCACATTATTTCAAAGGCTGTTTGTTTGCCAAAAACAGTAATGATAAAAAAAAACGAGCCGTCGAAAATGAGTTGGCAATAATTCTTCGGGTCATTCAGGAAACATGTGTGGCAGTTGTCCCTGAAGGATCTGTATCTATCCTGGTGGTCGTGAACCCAAAATATTGACTCTTACAAGCGTTATTGCATTTCATGCTTGCACGCATGCACCATAAGTGCTCTTTAGAAATCACTTTCCATTCACATTCACATCAGTGCCTCGCCTGTAAGCTAGTGTAAACTGTCACGCGGATAATGGACTTCTGGCCGATTGTTGATACCCATATTGCAATTTATTTATTTATTCCACAATTCCTTTTCACTTTTCTGGGCAGAAAAGGAAGTATTTCGCACTTTGTAAACGAACGCGTGAATGCATTGCTCATCAGTATCAGCAGGCAGTGTGCACTTGAAGAAAAGAAAAGTATTTCAAAGTTATTTGCGAAGAGGATTATTTTTTATGTGGGGGATGTTTTTTTTTATAGATATCCTAGCAATATCTTACTCATTACATGAATTGATAAATTAAAAAAATTTGAAATCAATTACAATAAAAGTAAGCTAACTGAATTCTAAATAAATCATAAGGCTTGAGATATTTCTTAATTCTTAAAAATTGAAACCAAAAATATGTTTTTATTTAAAAAATATAAATTATTACACCCCTTAGTTAACGTTTGTGCTAGTGTATGATCGGGAATAAGTCGCTGCAATTTCGTACTTCGTCAAAAAAAGCGGTCGAATGTATCCTTAGGAAGCATGTATCTGAGCAAGTCAAAAAAGAGGAGGATGTGACTGGGCTTCCACTGCCCAGGGGGTCGGAGTCCGCTGGCCGCTGGATGCGAACTAATGCCCCAGGCGAGAAGCTAAAAACGAAAAAATCGAAAAGCGAGATGCGAGCAACCCTCTTGTCAGAGCCATTGTTTGGATGTTTGGACTTGTTCTTGCGAAACAATCCCGAAGCAAAAGCAAACCATACTAAACCAAACCAAACCAAAGCAAGCCAAGTCGATAGCCGCAATGACAGGGAAATAAGACAACGACAAACTGGCAGCATTCGCTGTAGATTAGCCCGCCCGATCGCCGCAAATAAACAAGTTCACAAATAAGCAAGCCGAGAGCAAAGAGCATTGTGTTATGTTCGCGGACCAGATCTCCGATGAGGATGAGCATGAGGATGGGGTTGAGGATGAGGATGAGTCCAGAATCCAGAATCCAGAATCCAGTGACCAGAATCCACAACCAAGAGTCAACTAGCGCCCGCTGTGCCATTGGAACTGCAACTTCGGCTTCCCTGCTCTGCACGATACTGAATCGCTGGCGGATTTGGATTTCAATCGGACGACCCAGCTCAGCCTATTACAATTGCAGAAACAATAAATAATTATTATGTTTATGTTGCGGTCTTTTGTTTGCCTTATTAAAACATTTTTCACGCAGAGCCGAAATATGAAAGGAAACTGACAAGTTTTGGAGTCTCAGTTAAGCACTTGGTACCACAACAATCGTTCGATTTCTTGTCTCACAAAATAATCAATTCGATTAAATAAAACAGATAAAAATTGCTTAATGCGTTTACGTAAAGATAACACATTATTTTTTTAGTAAAAGACAGAACAAGAAATATTTATTTAATTTTCAAAAGTCTCCCAGAAATATTTAACATAACTGCCTTTTTGACCGATTCAAAATACTTAATTTTATTAAATTTATATAGATTATTTATTGTTTAAAATATCTTATTGCTAAAAATAACCAAATAACCGGACTGCGTATTACACTTATTTCTTACCAAATTCCTCAAGTAAATATACTTTAGTCTTAGTCTTTTAACTAAATCTTAAATGATAAATTTAATTCTGAAGATACAGTTTTGCTATCCGTTTGTCAATCAAAATAATTGTTAAATTTCAATTTCTACAAATTTGAATAAGGGGTGACTTTAATATTTTCTTGCTGTATTTCAATGCATACCTTGAGGGATTTTCCAAATTGTATTAAAGACTTACCTTAATAGTTTTAGCTTTATCTTTTTGCACTTAAAATGTTGATTAACTTATTTCCATCTTAAAGCAAATGTATTATTATTATTTATTGCAAAATGGAAAAGGTTACTACTTAGTATTCCGGCTGGGCTGCTTAGAAAGGTATACGAACATAAAATCAAATATTATTGTTCCCATCCCCCAGAGTGGTGGCCAGATCTCGGATGCGTTAAAAGGGTTCGAGGTGCCAGTTTCAACTCGGGAAAGTTATGAATAGCCCTGCTGGAGAGCCCTAAAACACGTGCCGGGTGCCATATTGTTACCGTTGCGGCCCGAGGCAACTATCCAAGGTTGTGACAGTGGGTGTGGGTGGCAGTGGCAGTGGGGTGTTAACACAATCATCGTGTGTCTGGTTGCTGTTCTTCCTTAGGCCACCCGACGACCACCCCCTTTGAACGTCCGTCGATGCTGCAAATGATGAGTTGTGCCTAATTCATAACCACATCGAACGAATTAACTCACAGTATGGAACCGCCCGAAAGATTTCCTAAGGGGTGGGACACACCATCTCTATATGGTGTGGGATCCTGGATCGGAGCGTGTTTAAATCCGGCTTCTTGATACACGTGTCGCAATTCGTCTGGGCGAGATATTTACAAGCGAACCGGGGGCTTGAAAGTGAAATTAATTACGGTAACGAAGGGTAAGTGTCACCAACCGGATGCGCACCAAATGGATGGCTGAGGACGAACTCTGTCTTAATATATTGCCAGATAAGTATCTGCCCAATGGCTGTTCCACACAATAGATGCTTCCCTTTACGGGTTGCCTTTTGTAAACACACATTAAACATCCTCTGTTCGTGTCGTTAAAAAGTTACTTTGGTATCTGAAAGATGCAGAATCAGAAGTTGAGTAATTTATTATCAGTAAAAAAGTCTGTTTGCATAAGACTTTTCTATTAACCATATATTATTTTTTAATTTCTTAAGCCAAATCAAAATATAAATAATTAAAATTTAAAATCCCCTAAATGACATGTGTAGGATCAAAAAGAAATATACAGCATCTGATAAACTAGCCGTATATGTTTATTTGCCAGCAGTCACGGGCACAAATATTCATTAAACTGAAATAGCGTTCAACCCGAGCTTGGACGAGTGTTTACATAAGTCTTGAGTTTTAACTGAAAACATAATTTTCCGTCTGAGAGCGCCGTGAAATCAAGTGGCTACCGTATACCGTGTCGCAGCGTTCCGTATTCAAAACTCGGGATGGACGATGGTCGGACGGCCGAGTGAGTTTCCCTGCAGCTGGCAGTATTTGCGAAAGGAACGCTAATTAATTTAATGAAACCTGTCTGTTGCCACAAGCTCTGGAGAGTCCTCGTCAGCTCTGTATTTGCCCTCGTATTTACATATTCTGCTTGTACGTTTGATGTGTAAAATATGGAATAATAACCAAAATAAGTCGAAATTAATTAAGAAACTTGTTTGCTCATACTTATGAAAAACAGAAGTGTTAACATAACAAATCCCGTTTAATACAAAAATTATAAAGTGAATAAATCTAATTGTAGAGTTTTTATGGTCAAGTGTTACAATACATTTAAAACCATTATTAAATGAAGAAAAGTTCTTTATTATAATATAGGAAAAAAACTTTAAATTGTTCACAGAAAAAAAAGTCCGTCTATACAAAAAAAAAGCTATTCTAAAGTTGAAGCTCAATGGATTTACATTATAGGTCATTTTTTTGGTTCTCTCTCTAAGTGTTTAACACATAATAAGTTATTACATAAATATTATTCATCTACTAATTTTAAAATAAAATAAACATTAACCTGCAGTATAAAGACACTTTAAAAAACAATATTTAATTAATTAGGAATTTGTCCACTTCATGATTTAATTAAAGCTTCCTTATTGAGCTATCACCCCCACGAAGGGTAGTTTAAACAAGAAAGCAACTTTGGTGAAGTTATCAACTTAGTATCGTTTTTATTTGTATTCCACCTTATCGCAATGTTAAAACGCGCCACGTGCTGCGTCGAAATGTCTCTGTTCGAGTTAAAAACAAATCCATGAATATATTACAGAAATAATTAACATTATCGCCGAGCAATAGGCAATGGCAATGGCAATAGTCGAACGCGTGCGCGAACTGGCTGTAATCATCGTTATCTAATAAGGGCACCGGGAACCACGGCTCTTTCACAAATATTTGCCTACTTCAATCCGTCATTTGGAAGTCACATGCGTGAGAATGGTAAACAAACCGTGGAGTTCACTGGGGAGTTTGCACCCCCTTTCGAAAATCGAACGGAGGCTGACTCAATGTTACGTTCAAAGATCTAGGCCGACCGAGAAATGGCCACCCGGAAAAGTCAACCGAGGACTCAGAAAAGTTACACAGCATTTAGACGCTGTGCATTTCGGCGGATGGTCCTCATCCGCAACACGTGTCACTTGGTTTGGCTCGGTTGACGTCCTGCTAGATACGCAGTGCACACAGTCCGCAGTCCACAGAACCAACCATCCAGCAATCCCACAACGCTCACATAAAAAGCAATAAACTAAAATTAAGTCAGAAAACGTGTCAAAGTCAGTACTCACTGCACTGACAGTGAGGCAAAGACAAACATAAACAGCGAGCGTTGGTCCTTGTTTACCTTAATAAAGCCGGTTTCGATTCAACTTCTCACTCAACTCACTTCTCAGTTCGTGTGCCAGAGCATCGACTTATAGCGAATCGGTGGGTGCGTTCCGATTCTATGCGCTATGGATATACCCTGCTGCGAATTATCCTGCGATTGAGTTATGACACCAGCTTAAAATAACACCGTCAGCACAGGGTAATATATATGAAATGAGGGGAGCATCAGACAGTGGGAAATTCATGGTTCTAGGATTAACAAAACCCTGTGCAAAATTCGTTACATTTAGTTATACTTAAAAATCCTAGATTTAACTTTTATTGAAAATGGTTTATTTTTTTTCCAAGTTTTAGATTATAAGATTAAGTCTCTTAAAAAAGTGACTAAAAAGTGTTGGTTATTTACGGTTTATATTTTTATTCTGCTGAATATAAAACATCATATAACTCTGGATTAAAGTGAAATTATTTTTTCAGTACATTTTTGTAGCTGAAAATGGCCGCTTGAAATCCCTACAAAAAATGTTCAGTTGGGTGGGAAATTGGATGCGGTAAAAAAAGATATGAATGAAATCTTAGAAAAATCTACCCAGTAAAAGAAATCAAATAATTCATATATACAAGAATGTAAAAAGCAAGAGAACATTTTCCAAGTAATTGAATTTTTTAAATAATCTTAAAGAGTTTGCAGTTTAAACGAAAACACAAGTACAATAATTCAAGTCAACAATAAAACGAGAACACTTTAATATAAATATAGTCAAGATGAAGATGCTCTGTCCGAATATTTTGAAATATTCTAAGTAAATACAATTTTTTATCACAGTTATGTATTTTTTCAGCTTGCGTATTGGACACTCAAATCGGAACTCCATGTTTGTATTCTAGACAAATATTATAACGCATTCCACTTAAGGTTGGACTTGCAGGAGGAAGATACTTAACAAAGGCACTGTCTCCTTAAGTGCAAACATTTGTTTGTCTGACATTATGTCAAAATTAATTTGGTTGTACCCAGTGGATTTTATTTCTCCTATCTTAAGAAGATGCTTATCTTGTTAATTTTGCGATTCATTTTATGGCAAACCCTATACGGAGCGCGGCCCTTTTTGTTTTATAATTTATTTTGATCAGGCCGCGGCATGCATTTTCGATTGATATTGATGGTTCCTTCTGGAGAAACATGTTTTGCTCATCAATGAATTTGCACTGAACCTGTTTGGCCTGCCTCATTTAGTCTAAGGACCTCGGGTTTACGCAGTAAAAAAGACAAGGAGGCGATACAAACTTTCACATGGGGAAATACAGACACTAAATTACGATTCGGCTTTGTTTCATGCCGAAGCATCATTATTTAACTGCCACAATGTGGTTTAACATACTACATAGCTAAATGCAACTCCCAAGTATTTGGAAATATCCATTAATTTATTTTACGATAACATTTATAGCGTACTAATTTGAAGATCTGATTTTTATTTTTTTTAATTAGGTACAACAATTAATAGCTTTCTGTAACTTTATCGAATGATTCTAAAGTTTTGAGTCGCAAAAGATGGCTCCAAGTTTTCGTGCTTCACTTAAAAATCAGAAATGCATAGTTAAAGCCAGTTTGTGGAAATAGTTTAAATTGTTGAATTTTATTTGTATTTTATTAAAGTAAGTTTTAAAATCCAGTCGTTGACTGAATTATTTTCTTTTAGATTTATTGGGTTTTACATCTTTAAGAATTAAGACTCAAATTGCAATCTCTTGACATTCAACCCAGAAGTTCTTCAAAAAACAAGTTTAATAACTGAATTTATTTATTCAACATATTTCATTTACCTACCCTATTTTACAAGGAAATCATTTTTCGTATAGCAAGAGCAATTCGAAATAAAGTAGAGATTAAAATATGAACTGTCCAAATGGCAGTTCAAAGGAAATGCAAAAAAGGGTGATATATTTATATATTTTGTTATTATTACAAGTGTAAAAAATTATTTTTATTTACATGTTTATTTACTTTAAACTTCAACAATGTTAAGCTATCTTAACCAGAAAAAAACGTTGACTGAAATTTCCCTTTATTTAAATACCCCTTATTGGTGGAGAGTGTTAACGTACAATAAAATGTTTCACGCCTTTTAATGGATGAATGCATTTCAGTAAATGAATTTAAATGGATTTACTTAATTTCATATCTAACCTTAACATTATACAAATCTGAGATTTGAATGTAGCAGTAAATAGGTATTTAATAGAGAAATTCAAATAATATATTTAAGGAGTTTAAACGAAATGGTTAAAAATGTATGAGTGTATTACAATTAATCATGGAAAATGCTTTAATCCAGTCATAAATTACCCGATTAAAAATTTTCAATAAAAGATAAAAAAAGGTAATTTTTCAAGATTACAGACAACAAATGCACTAAAAAACATAAAAAAAACAGTTTACTCAGTATAAAAATGTTAAAAATTTAAATAAAATGTTATAGTTTATGGCCGAATTTTTTTAAATAAGAAGAATTTCAACAGAGACTCTCGACTTCTGAATCAAAGAGAGAAACGAATTGCTTTTTTGGCTTGAACAAGTGCTAACATTTCGAAATCTTTTGAGGTATAAAATAAATTCGATCTGAGGCATTTTGATACTTCATTCTACCACAAGCCGATAATTACAAAACTATTTGAAGTAAATTATTAAAAATAAGGCTCTTGGAAATGCATAATGAAATAACGTCGCTGTCGAAATTAGTACTATGTAGTAACAAGTCCCGCCAAACAGAAATTCTTAATTAAGCTTAAATGCTGTAGGGTTTGAGATTCAAAATCGATGAACGGAAAGCGCCAAAATTTAGCAGATACACACACCCCTACTGCGATAAAAAGTGGAACTAGTTCCGTGTTATCGATTTTCGATATAAAATCGGTTCCATTTAGTTCATTAAAATTATTTTAATTGTTAAAGTTTTGCTGTTTGTGTTGGATTTTTATAAGGTCAACTTCGCAACCAACTAAAAACATAATTGGATAAATCTCAAATAAGTCTTAAAAATCTTAGCCTTGTAATATGTGCCAATTAAGATATAAGTTGTAAATGAAAATTATTTCCATTCAAGGTACACATCATTAAATCTTTTATTTAACGATTATAAGTCATAGACTTCTAAAGAAAACCACATCTGTTCGACACACTCCTCATGACCTACTATACAAATTGAATTTTCACAGTATATTCGAAAAGAGTATCTTTACTAAAAGGTAAACAATATTTTCAAGTTGTCGTACATAAAGAACATAGTGGAGATTTATCCAAAGAATGTGTATATTCTATATTTATCGAATATTGTTTATTAGGTGTAGCTGTTACAAAAATTAACGTCGGCCTGAAGCTCGGCCCCTTCCGCGACCCCTTGGTCCGCCTCGTCCACGGGCGCCTCTGCCCCTGCCGCGATTTCCCACTCGGCCGCTGTCCTTCTTTTTTGTCTTCGACTTCGGGGTGTCGTCTATAAGCAGCGTCTCCAGCGGCAAGCTGTCCGGCAGTATGAAGTATCTGATGTTGTTGCCGCGAATGCTCAGGGTCTCCAGGTGGACGGGGTCCCGGTTCTTGATCGTCATCCGAACGCTCTTCAGATGGGTGTTCATGGCTACATCCACACCGGTAATAGTGCCATGGATCTGGGTGCCGTTCTTCAGTTCGATAGTTACAGTCTCATGACTTAACTTCATCAGGAATCTAAAAAATATATAAAACAAGATATTAATATAGGCAAGGCAGATGACTTTGTGAGGAACTTCAATTAAAACAATGCATTGTGTGTAGAATCTGAATCTTATTGGGCGGCAGTACGAGATAATTTTCTTTGGAAAGGGTTACTCCTAAGGTAGCTTTCAAAACTCATATTAATATTTTTTTTTTAATTATAAACAAATTAATAAGGTTTCTTTAAGAATCTTTTATGTCTGGTCCTCTCTGAAGTTGTTAAGAAACTTACGCAATGATACCATTAATACCTTAATGTAATTTAAAGTATATTGGAAGAGTACAACTAGCTATGCAACATATTAATTGCATATTTTATTCTTAGATTCCAATTATTTTCATATGAAATTAAATCTTACAGTAAACATTGTGTACAAATACAACAACTGGTAGCAGCGCTTCTGCATGCGTACATGTGTACATTTTGCACAATAAAAAACTGAGTAAAACACATAAACACAAGGATTCCAAAAGAAACATCAAAGCAATAAGTAATTGAAATATAGCCTACCTTACTAATTTCATGTTTTAATTTGTTTTTAAGTGTTTTTCTGCAAAAAAAAACGCGCACAAACAATGCCGGCAGTTTACTTGGATTTTGGTGGTTGTGGTGAAGTATCGTGTGCTAAGATAGCAACCTTATTTAATGCAGATAAATATATCGAATATACAATGGAATTGAAACAGAAAGTTTGGATATATAAATACATTAAAAATATATCAATTATGTGTAATAATTTTTAAAATAAAATTTTATGTAACATAAAGAATTACCAAAAAATAGTTTATCATGTCAAATGTTTTTAAATATCAATAACATCTACTCCACAATATCAAAAAAAAAGCTTTTTACAAATTATTTTTATTAAATTTAAGAATCTACATTTTATTCCTTTTTGCCATTTTTATTTAAAGTTAAATTCTTAATATCCTTTTTTGTATATATATATATAGTCAATTCCACTGTCTCAAATTAATAAACTAATAGAGTAAGGGTACATATTCTACTGGCTTATCGATAACGCCGCATATCGCAAAAAAAAAAAAACAATCCAGTATTAGGAAAATAACGATTAATGAATACTTCTTCGCGGTTGCCATCTATTAAATGGTTTTTTTAAAAACACAATTTAAGGTGTTTCTTAGTCGCCGCGTCATTAGTTGAAGATAGAAGACCTTTTTTACGGAATCCAGACATCGAATATAATTTTTGACATATGTATTTATCCGGCTCGGAGTGAGAAATTAGCAAGCCATGGCGTTACTCTACCGACGCAGGTCGATGCTATTAAATATAATCCTTGCATATATCCTCCTTTGTGCGATATGTGTGCAGGGATCTGTGAAACAAGGTAAAGTCCCGAATATAAGTTTCTGGATTTTTAAAACCGAGTTAAGGCGGACAGCATAAATGCAACACACATACATACGTACATCAATATTGTTTTGTGGGTGTCAACAAATTGCAGTGTTATTTTTTTTGTTTTTGCAATCTTGAATGAACGTTTAAGAATATTTCGGTACTGGTTTTATCAATTCACAGCTGTAAAACTTATAGTGTGAAGGGGTATCTGATACAGTAGCTCAATAACTATGTCGGTAACGCCCAAAGATTACGGCGATGGGGTGAGACTTCAATTGGGGGCTAAACAAAGTAGTCGAGCATATGTACACACTTCCCGATGCACATACATACAGACATAGTTATGTCTGTGCGAACATTCATCTCGACGATGTACTTGCATTCCAGTTTATCTGAAATATATCTATTTGTAATATTTGTGCCATGAAATACGTGTTGATTCCGGAATTACATTGGTTTGCTATCGGCATTTTAATGGGCGAAGAATTGGGTGGAGTTTTATTTTTATGTCTGGCTCTTTCCGCCCACCATTGACCACCCAAAACCACCTTATTAATTTCCATTGAAATGATGCATTTATTTCCCGATCTGTTCTTATTGACCTTTTAATTATTTTTTTTATTACATGATATATATTTTAATAAAATTTATTACAATTATTTACAGAATGGGCAGTAATAGGAAAAAATGTGTCTCTAGAGTGCATCTCTGAAAACGAAGCAGTAGTATGGAAATTGGGAAATCAAACTATTGACACAAACAATACAAGGTAAATTACATAAACTTAAATAATTAATAAAAATCCATAAACTTATTTGGCAAGAATATTTTATTATTAAACCCCTTTTTTTATATTGTAGATTTAAAATCAGAACTGATCCCTTGAAATCCAACGATGACGTTAGTGAAACCAACGAAAGCCAAGATTTCATCAAGTATAAAAATGTGCTAACGCTTCTTCACGTTAATATAAAGGACTCGGGAAACTACACCTGCACATCCCAAACGGGCCAAAACCATTCGACTGAATTCCAGGTTAAACCATACCTTCCAGCCAAAGTCTTGCAAAGTACTCCCGACAAGATAAAGAGAAAAATCGGACAGGATGTTGTGCTGCATTGTTTAATTGAGATGTTTCCGCAAAATGAGACTTCGAATAAAAATCTCAAGTGGCTGAAAGACGGCAGTCATTTTGAGTTCCTGGACACTTTTTCTTCCATTGCAAAGCTGAACGACACGCACTTGAATTTTACCTTGGAATTTACAGAGGTGTACAAGAAGGAGAATGGAACCTTCAAGTGCACAGTCTTCGACGACAACGCACTTGAGATTACCTCGAAAGAGATAACTCTTTTCGTGATGGAAGTGCCACAGGTTAGCATTGATTTTGCCAAGGCTGTGGGTGCCAACAAAATATACCTAAACTGGACCGCCAACGACGGCAACGATCCGATTGAGAAGTTCTACATCACCCTACAGGAGGCTGGCACACCTATTTTTTCCTACTATAAGGACATTATTAACGGCAGCCATACGTCATATATTTTGGACCATTTTAAACCGAACACAACATATTTTTTAAGAATTATGGGAAAGAACTCGATTGGCAATAGCCAGTCAACGCAGTTTGCCCAGGGCATCACCACGCTCAGTTTTGATCCCATATTTATACCGAAAGTCGAGACCACCGGCAGCACTGCATCCACTATAACAATCGGCTGGAATCCCCCTCCGCCGGATCTAATTGATTACATCCAATACTACGAACTGATTGTCTCTGAATCGGGCGAGGTGCCCAAAGTGATTGAGGAGGCCATTTACCAACAGAATTCGCGAAACTTGCCATACATGTTTGATAAACTCAAAACCGCCACAGACTACGAATTTAGGGTAAGGGCATGCAGTGATTTAACCAAGACCTGCGGTCCATGGTCGGAGAACGTGAATGGCACCACCATGGACGGCGTAGCAACGAAACCCACCAACTTGACCATCAACTGCCATCATGACAACGTAACGAGGGGTAACTCGATCTCCATTAACTGGGATGTTCCCAAAACTCCAAATGGCAAAGTTGTGTCGTATTTAATTCACCTGCTGGGCAACCCCATGAGCACAGTGGACCGCGAGATGTGGGGACCCAAGATTCGAAGAATCGACGAGCCCCATCACAAGACCCTCTACGAAAGTGTTAGCCCGAACACAAACTACACAGTGACGGTATCGGCTATTACGCGTCACAAGAAGAACGGCGAACCGGCCGCCGGAAGTTGTCTGATGCCCGTCTCCACACCAGATACCATTGGTCGCACCATGTGGACAAAAGTTAACCTTGGCTCTAAGTACGTCCTGAAATTGTATCTGCCCAAGATCAGCGAACGGAACGGTCCCATATGCTGCTATAGATTAAATCTAGTAAGGATCAACAATGACAACAAGGAATTGCCGGAGCCGGATAAGCTGAATATCGCCACATATCAGGAAGTCCACAGCGATAATGCCACGAGAAGTAGTGCATATATTGCAGAAATGATTAGTAGCAAGTACTTTAAGCCCGAAATATTTTTGGGCGACGAACAGAGATTCAGCGAAAACAATGATATAATCAGGGACAATGACGAGATTTGTCGCAAATGCTTGGAGGGTACTCCATTCCTCAGAAAACCCGAGATCGTCCAGAAACCTCCATTAAGTTCATTATCAAGTAATAAACCTTAACTTTATATGTTTGTAGACCTTGTAACTAACCTGGTTTTCTCTTGCAGATTCAGACTCTGAGGTACCGCATTTGCCTGAGATAAAAGATAACTTAATTAAAGGGGCAAATTTAACAGAGCTTGCTCTTAAAATCTTAGAAAGTAAGTTGAGAGATAAAAGAAGTGCGGCGACTAGCGATGAGCATCCAATTCTAAGCTCCGTCAACCCAAATGTGCCACCCCATGATTCTAGTCGAGATGTTTACGATGGTCAGATAGATATTAACTCCAATTACACTGGTTTCCTAGAGATAATAGGTAAGTTGTGACTGAACTGCTCTAAATAAATAAACCATTAATTTAAATTTCTCACAGTTCGGGATAGAAATAATGTGCTAATGGCATATAGCAAATATTTTGATATAATTACTCCGGCTACTGAAGCGGAACCTATTCAATCCTTAAATAATATGGACTACTACCTTAATATTGGCGTCAAAGCGGGAGCCGTACTTTTTGGTGTTATACTCGTTCTTATTGTGCTGTGGGTTTTCCACCACAAAAAAACCAAAAACGAATTACAGGGAGAAGATACTTTAACATTGAGAGATTCTCTAAGGTAACTATTTAATGTTAATCAATTTTTAAATGTTTCGATTAATATTCAAATTTTTATTAAGCAGGGCTTTGTTCGGTCGCCGAAGTAACAACCACAGTCACTTTATTACGTCTGGAAATCACAAAGGTTTTGATGCCGGTCCGATTCACAGACTAGATTTAGAGAACGCCTATAAAAACCGCCATAAGGACACAGATTACGGATTTTTACGGGAATATGAGATGCTGCCCAATCGTTTTAGCGATCGAACAACTAAAAATAGTGACTTAAAAGAGAACGCCTGCAAAAACAGGTATCCCGATATTAAAGCTTACGATCAAACGCGCGTAAAGTTAGCTGTCTTAAATGGACTACAGACTGCGGATTATATTAATGCTAACTTCGTAATTGGATACAAGGAGAGGAAAAAGTTTATTTGTGCGCAGGGTCCAATGGAAAGTACCATCGACGATTTTTGGCGAATGATTTGGGAACAACATTTGGAAATAATTGTGATGCTTACCAATTTGGAGGAATATAACAAGGCCAAGTGCGCTAAATATTGGCCAGAAAAAGTATTTGATACAAAGCAGTTTGGAGATATTATAGTGAAATTTGCACAAGAACGAAAGACTGGAGATTATATTGAACGAACCCTAAACGTTTCGAAGAACAAAGCCAATGTGGGCGAGGAGGAGGATCGTAGACAAATCACACAATACCACTATTTAACGTGGAAGGACTTTATGGCACCGGAGCATCCACACGGCATCATCAAATTCATACGTCAAATCAATTCCGTCTACTCCCTGCAAAGGGGCCCAATTTTAGTTCACTGTAGTGCTGGTGTCGGTAGAACCGGAACCCTGGTGGCTTTAGACTCCCTCATCCAACAACTGGAGGAAGAAGACTCGGTGTCTATTTACAACACAGTTTGTGATTTACGGCACCAACGAAATTTTTTAGTCCAATCTTTGGTGAGTGAAGAACGATCGATCAGTGCGTCTGAGCTAAAGCTAACCTTCATTTTTATCTTCTAGAAACAATACATCTTCCTTTATCGGGCTTTATTAGATACTGGAACTTTTGGTAACACGGACATTTGCATTGATACTATGACATCTGCTATTGAGTCACTCAAGCGCAAGCCCAATGAGGGTAAATGCAAATTGGAAATGGAATTCGAGGTTTGTATGAAATGAAATCTCCACTTCCTCACATTGTATTTATTATTATTCGATCCAGAAACTACTGGCCACAGCGGATGAGATTAGTAAATCGTGTTGTGTGGGCGAAAACGAGGAAAACAATATGAAAAACAGGAGTCAAGAGATTATTCCCTACGATCGTAACAGAGTGAGTTATTGTGGTTTACTTTTATGTACATAGTTTTTAATGCGTTTCCATATTAATATGAAATTCTAGGTAATACTGACGCCACTTCCAATGCGGGATAACTCGACCTATATTAACGCATCATTCATAGAGGGCTATGATAATAGCGAGACCTTTATTATTGCCCAAGATCCACTTGAGAACACCATTGGTGATTTCTGGAGGATGATCTCGGAACAAAGTGTTACCACCTTGGTAATGATATCTGAAGTAAGTATTGCTTGAATTCCATCACTGATTCTCTGGTGGCAACTGAATTTTCCAATTTATTTGCAGATCGGAGATGGTGCCAGAAAATGCCCGAGATATTGGGCAGATGATGAAGTTCAGTACGACCACATACTTGTGAAATATGTGCACAGCGAAAGTTGTCCATATTACACTCGCCGCGAATTTTATGTAACGAATTGCAAAATAGATGACACGCTGAAAGTCACACAGTTTCAATACAATGGTTGGCCAACCGTGGACGGAGAAGTTCCTGAAGTCTGTCGGGGCATTATTGAACTTGTAGATCAAGCCTACAACCATTACAAGAACAACAAGAATTCTGGTTGTCGATCTCCACTCACAGTTCATTGCAGGTATTTAAATATAGGTTTTATTTTATAACTTATGGACTAAACACTAATAAAAACTATTTTGCAGCCTGGGCACTGATCGAAGTTCTATTTTCGTCGCAATGTGCATCTTGGTCCAGCATCTTAGATTGGAAAAGTGTGTCGACATCTGTGCCACAACAAGGAAATTACGATCTCAGCGAACGGGACTTATCAACTCATACGTATGTTGACTTTATATTCGTATTTTCTCTTTAAATAATTAATCCTTTTCTTTTCCTCTTTAGGCACAATACGAGTTCCTACATCGCGCAATAATTAATTATTCAGATTTACATCACATAGCCGAGTCAACATTGGATTAAGTTAGTTATGTATATACGAGTACATAATGCACGTGTTGGAACATCAATGCATAATGTGCTATGATAAATTATTTGTATATTTATAAAATCTTTTAATAAAGTATTTACAAGGGCAAATGTAATTTTTTTAACGAATTAGGTTTGCCCGAAACATAATATACATACAAATATAAATGTAGTGTATACGTATCGTATTGATAAAACTACCAAAGGAAAATAAGTAACATATTTTATAAGATACAATGTAATAAAAACTGAGAATAAGAATTGTACTTTTTTATGAGCTTGACTGAATTGAACTCTTAATCGTAGTCGGATTTTATGGTCGGGCTGGGTAGTATTTAATTTTTTTATTTTAAGTATTTCTCTATATAATTTTAATGCGTTTTTATATTTTTCTATTTTTCATAATATTCAATAAAATAGAAAATTGCACATAATAGCTGATTTTCCGGGGAAGGCAATTTAATAAACATTTTTTTTAATTCAAATAAATAAAGAACAAACTTAAATTCCCGTTGTTCCACTTTTCAGCATTCCAAGTCAACGAAAAATTGTGACACTAGCCTGACATAAAAATCAAAACCAATGTTTGTAATTATTTTATTTTAGTAATCAAATTTCTGGTTGTAAAAAATATTAAAAAATTTTAAATTGCCAAGTCTTATCACCATGGATGTTTCTTCTCCAAAAAATTATCGATAGTGCTTTAGACGGCTTTACCATCTCTATCGGGCGAATTGTTTATTTTCATTTAGGCAAAACAAGAATCTGCGAAATATGCCCAGTAAACTAGATAGTCTGTATCGCCGTATGCTGATAACGAGGTTCTTCGAGAAGGGATGGGGGACGCCTGAAAACTTGCGCAGGTAAGTGTTTAATTATCATAAGATAATCATGAAAATTGGTTGCGCCCCCATTCAATTAATTTACGTAATACTATTAAAATTTTGATCTGGTTCTGGTTTTTCTCTGGGGCTAATTTAATTATATAAAAAGAATCTGTACTCCCGCATGTGCCTGTTTAAAAATGTATGCCTTGTTGGCTTAGTTTAAAAGATATGATATTATGGGTAGTTTTATTTCAAGTAAACACTGATAACTTTCTGCAACCGGTGTCCCTCGATTTCATAAATAAGCTAAGCAAAATAATATATTCAAGATCTATCGAAGCTCCACGGCTCATACTAAGGTGTTAACTAGCTTAAAAACTACCAATTTAAATCTAATCTCATTCACCATTGATAACTTTCAAAAGTATAAATAGCCGAAGGAAACCATCATATACATACATAAATAATCTTTAATTAAGGTCAATAAAAAGTGGAATATTTAATGGCATGAGCATTGACTATTACTAATCATAACAAATTACTATCTGGAATATAATTCGGTAATTAATTGAACTTCAGGTGTTAACCTATATTCTGTTATTACATTCAGAAAAGTATTTTGTTTTATATTTTATCATCAACAAAGAGGTGGTATTTATGTTAAAGTCATTTTAGTGATATACGAACGGGAAGAATATTGTTTATTTAGTGGTTTTACTATGCAATTGTTAATTTACTTTCCAGTTCCCTTCTGCCAGTGGACACTGGATAATTTCCAGTGGATATGACAGCAATTTTTTGTTCTCACACACAGGTTAGTGGGAAAAATATCTCTTCAAAAGTGAGGATAAACCAACAAATTGCCGATTGCTAATGATTGATTTTATAAAGGTTTTTAGGTTGCTTTCATTAACTTACATGCGATCATAACTAAAAGCTGTCATTCAAATTGGAAGATTTCTGAAGTTCAATCAATTTTTTTCCCAAAAATTGCTTATAATTCTAGATTGTGTATGCAAGATCATTTCATTATTTACACCATTAGAGTTCATCTATTAACTTTACTTTTATTAATTGTCTTTGCTTTATGACAATTTTTTAGATTGTTTCAGTTCCGCAAAATAATATCCAATAGGGATTTGTGTTTCAAGCTCGTACCCCGTGATTATCCAGTGGAGATCACGACAAAAGAAATTTCTGCAGAAAGCACACTGATACAAGGCAAATTTAAAACCCCCCTTGAGTTACACTTACCCGGAGTGGTTCCAAAAGAATCCCAGCAGGCACATTTTCAATTGTTGATCCCGAACAAGTGGAAAAATGAAAGGCACAAGCCGGTGTGCATTCATTTGGCTGGAACTGGTGATCATGTGAGTAAAACCGATACATCCGTGGTTTAAATCTGGAAATAATGTCTGTTTACTTTCGATAGAGGCCGGACGCCAAACGATCGGCCTACCCAACATTTTGCCAAAAGTGGGTTCCTCAAAGAAAACCTTTTCAGTTTTGTCATAATATCTCTGAAGTGATTTCTATGGGAATTTTATTTAAAGACTAAGTTATTTATGTAGTTTCCCTTTGCGTGCTCATTTATACCTTTAATTTCTTCTACTGTTTTGCCCATTATTTCGATTCATGATCTTTTGGTTTACCCCTGCTGAATTCCTCAGGAAATCCATAGAAATAATTTTGTTTGGGATCATTTTCAACAATCATTTAAACAAAATTTAATTTTTAATTCTACTAACTAAACTTTTATAATATTGCAGTTCTTTTGGCGTCGAAGAAATTTTATAGCAAAACCCCTTTTGAAGGACGCCAATATAGGATCCATAATACTTGAAAATCCATTTTATGGTTTAAGAAAACCAAATAACCAAACGTAAGTCCGTTTGCTTTAGCTAGCATTTTGTAAAATAATAATATATGTATATTTTTAATTAGGCGATCAAATCTGCATAATGTGTCTGATATCTTCGTGATGGGTGGGTGCCTGATTCTTGAATGCCTTGTCCTGTTGCACTGGTGCGAAAGGAATGGCTTCGGTCCTCTTGGCGTTACTGGATTGTCAATGGGTGGACATGTAAGTTAAAATTTACGAACTCTATAGAGTTATCTTTTTACCAATTTTTTGTTTTTCAGATGGCTTCATTAGCAGCTACAAATTGGCCAAAGCCCTTGGTTCTTGTGCCATGCCTATCTTGGTCCACCGCCTCTGCTGTCTTTACCACCGTAAGTGTTGTTATAATATAGAAAAAAAAGTCATTTAATTTTAATTTTATTCCATGATTGTTTCCAGGGTGTAATGAGTCAATCCATTAATTGGGATATGTTGGAAACGCAATATTTCTCTGATGGACAGTATAGAGAACGCCTATCCAAAATGGTAACAGTAATAGACGACGCCTTTTCAGCAGGCCAAAGTTTTATTCAAAACTTCAACCAATCCCTGCACGAACTGAAAGAAGACATTAGTGATACGAGAAAAATTCAGGAGCGTGGAAACAGCAATACATGTGGCGACAAATATGAGAGTCAGGGAAGTTGCTCCCAAGAAGATAGTTCGATATTTTTATCCAAGTCTTTAAAGAGCACGAAAATGGACTCTGAAAATGTAACAATAGATATTAAGGACACGCTGAGTGAAAAGGTTGCGATCGCAACAGCAGAACCCTCCAAGGATTCGAGCTCAGCGTTGACGAACCTTATGAAATTCATTCTGCCCCTTTCCTCGCAAAACAAATCGGATAAAATAGATATTACCAAGACGAATTGGTGGGAACGGGAGGCCTTGCAATTCATGCGTGGCATGATGGATGAGTGCACCCATCTGAAGAACTTTTCGGTTCCCTTCGACACCTCCCTGATAATTGCGGTGTGTGCGAAGGACGATGCCTACGTTCCGCGGGAGGGATGTTCCAGTCTCGAGGACATCTGGCCGGGAGCAGAGATACGATATTTGGATGCTGGTCATGTAAGCGCCTATGTTCTCCACCAGAAACTCTTTAGGTTGGTATACTTTTGGCTCTGTTGTGATATTTATTAGTAAAACTATTTAATTTTTTTTTAGATCTTGCATAATAGAGGCCTTCGACAGGGCCAAGAAGATCTATGAAAATGACGCTGGCGAAAGTTTGAAATGTGATATAACCTATCAGCAGTTGCTAAACAAATATGAAAAAAATATTCAGTAATAATAAGCTAGAAAATAAAAACATAATAAACAATATGTTGCCATAAACAAAGAGTTTAATTAATTGGGGTTGTTTTCTGGGATGGTGCCTAGTTTATTAAAAAACAATTATATGAATTTTGAAGTATTAAAAGAAGCTCTAACTGGAAACAAATTAAAGTGTAACGAAAAAAATAACAGAATTTAAAAAAAAATTGCTTAAGGAAATCTATGCTTTTTTCATTGTGGCCAAAAGGGAACTTTCTGTTGTTAGGATTTGGTCACACTGGTGTTTAGCTTTTGTTTTCGTCGACTGAAATAAATAAAGAAACTATAATAAAATGGATCCAGTCGTTTTAGTTTTATCTTATGGAGCAACAACTCCAATGGAAATTGTTGAAAGTATGAATAGTTTACTAAATAAGACACGAACGTTAATTAGTATTCCCTTGTTTTGGTGGTATAAAATTCTCACGTTGTTGTGGTTTTGTTTATTTGCTTTTAAAACATTAATTAAAATTTAAATTAATTACAATTTGTGAGTAATACGGCTTATGAAAAGTTTTCCGAAACGTGGTAATTAAATGTACCTATTTTGAATGTTTTTCACATTTAATGAATGGGAGCAACTTTAAAAACTGACTTTTGAGACAATTAGGGTCTCCGAAATAGGAAAATTACTTTTCTAAAAAAGTAAACCTTGCTTATATTTTAACATTACCATTAAATAAACATTGTTTTGTTCCAGACATTTTCTCCGAATTGGATCAACCAAAAGAATCAACTTCAACAGAATGTTCACTGAATTGCTATAAATGCATTATTAAAACCAAGTACTATAACACATCAATCAATTTAGTTCCTTTCTCTGGAAAATTGGAAAATGTTCCGGAGAAAATTCTGAGTTCTACTGAGGCTTTAATAATTTACTTTGACTCAAACGATGCAAGTATTTATTATGTAAACTTATAACATTAGGTATTCTAATAAATGTGTTTACTTGCAGACTTCCTTTATCGACACTATTCCCAAGACATTATCCAAAAATGAACAGATCCAGTTGGGATTTCTTATAACGTCTCCGACTTCAGGAGAAGAAAGTGGTCTATCCTTCGGCGAGATAAAAGAGCGAACAAATTTCTTTTTCGACATTATAACGTTAAAGAGCAATGTGGAAAGTAATTCAGATGAACCGGAGAAGGACTACGAAGAAGTTGTGGAGGGTTTAAAAAATGTTGTTTGGTCTAATGTTAAATTTGGTTCCGGTACGTAAAACTATTTTCACTAATTAACAAAATAATTAATATGATAAATTCTATATTCAGAACACAAAGATGAACTAAGCTCGGACGAATTGGATAGTCAGTTGAAAGACTTTGAAAACTTACTGATTACTGCGCAAAGTTTACGTAACGATACGAGCCTAACTCGAGAGCAATTTCTGGATAGAGCAGAGCAGTTTGCTGGAATTGTTTCCTCGATTTTAAATGACAATGATAGCGATTAGCAAACTTATTATACTGTTTGTTACTATTAATAAATGTTAAGTTGATTCCATGGTATCAATACCTTTTTCCAATTGTAAACGGGCTCTGTTTCCGGGTGATTGTACTACCACTTAATAGAGTAAACACAATTCCGTTAAATATATTTGGTTTATTATTAAAAGCGGTACATATTTTTTGACGAAATAACAAGGTATAAAACGTTGTTTATTTGCTAATGTATGCTTGAGAGCTTATGTATATTAAGGAATGAATAAATAAAGTGTGTGTTTGTTGTTAACTTTCAATCATAAACATAAAGATTCCGTTGTGGGCGATGAACAAATAATATTTCATGGTTTCGCATTTTTCTGCAACAATAGATAGTTACATTATAGCTGGCAGTTAGCTTTCATGGTTTGTAATCTTACCTCCTCGGAGAAATCCATATCCTCTTTAATTGCCTTCGATCGTCGCTTTTCGTTTGATGTTAGCAGTTGTGAGACCTTTGTTTGTTTAGCTAGATCGTAGGCTTCTTTTTTACTCCGCATTGCACAGTCTTCGAGGGTTTCGGCAGCTTCGAACATGCCTTGCCGCCGGTAAAGTGCTCCCAGATTTTTTAGAGTGGTTGTGACCGTGGGGGAATCCACTTTAGCCGCCTTGTGCCATCCGCCGTATTCGCCATACGGGGTGTTCTCCCTGTTATCAAATTTGTGCTCCTCACGCTCCTCAGCCACCTGAAAATCAACGTTACTTTGTAGAGTTCACTCGGTAACTTAGTATACACAGATATTACCTGCCAAATGGTCTTGTTTTTACTGTCGATGGCTCCGAACTCACGTTCGTGGGCTCGCGTCAAGACCTGCTTATAGAGGAGCTCAGCCTCGGTATATCTTCCCTGCTTCAGATAGCAGCCAGCCAGATTGTTCTTAGTCTTGGCCACATTGGGATCATCGGGTCCCAGCTTGGATTCGTAGATGTCGAGGGCTCGCTGGTAGTACTTCTCAACCTCGTCATACTTACCCTGATTCTGGCAGAGCAAGGCGAGATTGTTGAGTTGCTTGGCAACGTCGGGGTGATCCTTTCCCAGGACCTTCTCGCGGATCTCCAAGGCACGCTTGCAGAGGGGCTCGGCATCTTTGTACTTGCCCCGTTTGCCATAGAGGACGGCCAAATTGTTCAACGTGGCCGCCACGGCTGGATGGTTCTCGCCCAGTGTCTTTCCTCGAATCGACAGAGCGTCGTTCAGTAAATTGGCGGCCTCTTTATACTTGTTCTGAATGGCATTAAGTGTTTCTAATTAATAAACGCATAAATTGAGTTAATTAAAGCAAATACGTACCTGATCACGATACACGAGAGCCAGAATGTTCAGCATTGTTGCTACATCCGGATGGTCGTGACCACTGGTCTTTTCGAGATCTTCCAAAGCTTGTTTGCACAGGGGAACAGCTACTTCGTACCTGGAAAAATATTAAATTGAGAGAGTTGTAGATATTTGAAGAAATATAGATATTAATAGCAATAGTAGAAGTAGTAGTAATAGAGAATAATAAATTCAGTAGTCTTTTTTAAAGCCTTAAAAATCGTTTTAAAAAGGTTAGAGCTTATGGGAGGATTTAATAGTATTTATATTTATTGATTCAACTTGAAAAAACGTTTTCGTACCTGCCCTGCGATGCATACTGAATGACCAGGTTGTGCAGAGTGCGCAGACGAGCTGGAATCTCGTAGCCGGAAGTCTGGTTGGCGAACTGGCTGGGCGGAGTGGGCGACATGTTGTTTCTGTCATCGTTTTCCTCATCGGGGAAGAGCTCCACCACCGGGTCGGTGCGCGACTTCTCGCATGTGTCGTCCTGCTCCTGATTCTCGTCGTACTTCTTCACGGAGGCCATGAACTCCAGGTGCTTCTTCTCCTCCTCCAACTGGGCGACGAGCTGCTCGGAGGCCTGGAACTTTTGCTGCGTGTTGGCCAGCTCGTCGCGGAGCCAGGCGTTCTCCTGGTGGAGGCGGCGCACCTGTGTCTTGAGCTTCTGCTTCTCGGCCTCGATGTTCTGCAGATGGGATGTCAGGGCCATCATCACCTGGGCCTCGCTCAGACCCAGTTCGATGTTCTCGATGTTCTTCCGCAGCATGTCCGACTTTTCGTTGTCCTTCTGGACCTCTGCGATTCCGTTCATAATCGAAACATGCTCCACTCGCAAGGCTTCGAGGCCTTGGAGCACTGTTTTTGTGTTGGTTATTATTTCGTCCTGCGACATTTGCGTCATTTTGCCGATTTTCTCGATTTTCTGTCTGCAAAACATATACGAAAACCGGATTAATAAAGGCTGTCTCTAATCTTTTCCAATCTTAAAGTGTACTTATGTGAATGATTATTAAATTAAAAGCGATAAATCTATGTTTTAAATGTGTTTTACAGCCTGTATGATTTTATAGCTTTGGAGACAATCATTTTAACCGTATATAAAATGATTCAAGCTGCGTTAATCAATACGATGAAAAAAAAAATTTGTAATGCGCATGCTTGTTAAAAAAGAGGGTTGAAAATCGAATATCCCTTTTTTATTATATTCGTTTAACGATAACAACAATGACACGCTCAGGAATTTATAAAAATTTTAAGGAATTGATCTTCTAAACACCTTTTAACACAAAAACATAATCCAATAAGTACTTATTATTTGACCAATTGGAATTCGGTGTGTAGGATTTTCAAGTGGAATTAAGGGCGGAAATGTATTCGATTTATATCGAATATGTCCTTCTAAGACTTTTCTTTCTTTTATTTATCAACATAGCCGGTACAATTTATATAAACATGTCACCTCTTTAAAAAGTATTAATGGCTAATTAAATCGTTTACAATACCAATGTTTATGGGCGAAAGTTAATTACACTTGGCGTCATGCAATAAATAAAAACGAAAAGCAAAAAATATTTGCTTACATCAACAGTAGGGAATTATGATCTTTACAGACCGAAACTATTAATACCCTCATATACTTAAAAGACATATGATCACAAAAATAGTTTGCCACTAGATATTGATATTATTTTATAGTCTTTCCATTATCTCTCGTCATACGCCTTTTGAATTGGAAATCTAGATTGCGTAAAAAGAGATTGTGAGGCGATCATGACGGAATTACTTGATTTGATTCCTTATCAAGATCAAGAAAGTTTCTGCTTCACTCTGCCGGAAAAGCTCCAACAAACAGTGCGTAACAAAAATACAAATAAGTTTACAACGCTTTATCCAAGTGTATTAAGAAAGTGAGTCACTTTATGTACATTGAATCCATTAACACATAAACATAACGTTTCAGTGCATTAGACATTCGCTTCCATATTCGTCATAATAATTTGGCACAATAATGAAGTCAGTGTTAAATGCGCTTACAATCTGAGATTGTTTTCGCCACACGAGATGCAAGTATTTCACTTTTCCAAGGGGCTTAATTATTTACATATGTAAAATGGATCATATTTTCCAGCACTAACTTTTCTTCAAGTGGTATTATATTTACTTGCAACATACACACATATGTACAAGTACATGTGTTTATGTGTGCGTTAATAGAATATAACTTTAAATCTCAAGTTACGACTACCTGTGTGAGTTTGTTTGAATTGCCCTTCACTATTCTGGCTTGCTACCAGAAGTAATTACTTTACTAAGATCTTAAATAATCAAAATTTAACAAACTTTTGAACAAAAATAACTTACACTGCAATACTTCTAAAATAAATCCGAGTGTGACCGTAGCAGGGGCGTTTGGATATCTTGGACTCGGTTCATTATTTTAATGTGTTTGCGAAGAGGTCATACTGCTAAGGGTAGTACGGAGTGGAATCGAAACACAAACTAAATAAATAACTACCATTGAATAAACAAAAAACCTTAACGGACGTGAATAAAACACAATATAATTATAAATGATAAATTAAAATAAAGAGCAATATGTATGTATACCAACGCACAAAACACAAGTTCCCAAATAATTGGTTGCAAGAAAATGATGATTGCAACAAAATGATCGAAAAGAGTAGGTATTGATTTTTTTGATTGACAGAACAAAACTTTTTTTAAATAACATATATAACAAATTTATCAGAAAAGTATTTAAATTTAACGAACTTGTTAAAAACATCGATTTTTGTTTAATGATAATAATATATTCGCAAGCCGGCATATTTTTGCATTCGAGATACGGTCGCACCATTCTTTTTGTATTAAATTTTGTAAGACTTTTTCAAGTCTCCGTTTTTGTTCTATATTTTAATTTTTACCGTATAAAACTGAACAAAAGAGTATGCCACCCCCAAGACCGAAGGGGATAGGATTTAATACAGGAGCTACCCAACCCAGATCGAACTCAAATACGCCGATGTCGGAGAGGCAACAAATGGCTTTACTTATCCAGATGACAGCTACCTCCTCGACAGGTAAATATACAAAAATGTTAAAAGACATTGTTTTCGTTGTGATTTAAGGCCAGTTAAACGTATAGTTAGCATTACTTGCTATATAAATGCTTAGATTAGTTAATAAAAGAGTTTAGGTTGCAATTTATAAGTGGGTACCTCGCTTCTTACATATTTACATACATACATACGTAGTACCACATACCTTTCTACATACATACATAAATGTATCTGATTCTCTACGCAAGTAAAGTAACAACAAAGTAAAGTAAAAATATCTGAAAAAAGGTTTCAGTTTTGTAACGTCAAATAATGTGTGAACTTTATTGTAGTTTTTAAATAATATGCATATTTAAATGTAGTTTGGTAACTGAAATGAGATACAGAAGTCTTAAAAATATATTACTATGGACTTATTAATTACTATTTCAAAACAATTTTTTGCGGTAAACATATTTTTAGAAAATAATTTTTAATTTATCATACTTAACCTTTTATATATATTATTCGAAGCTCAATCACTCAGCCGTCAAATGTATTGTATAAGATTCTCGATCTTCCAGATTCATCCCGCACCAATCTTAAGAAGAATGAATGCAAGAAAGGAGACACAGAAAACGACGAGAGCAGCCTGAACGAGAAGCAAGAGGTCCTGGACACTAAAGACAAATCTTCGGCGGAGGAAAGCAGCAACGATGGTAAAAACAGCGATTCGACTCATCAGGGAACTTCGGCTGCCAAGCGTTGTTACTCGGACATAGAGGACGATTACGAGGAATCTGGCGAGGACGTGAAGAAAAAGAAGCGCAAGGACTCAGAGCATGGCAAGGACTTGAAGGGGGCCTCCCTAAAGCTCTCCTCCAGGGTGGAAAAGGGTTCCAAGCTAGCGGCGACGAAGGGATCTCCGTCGGGTAACAAAAGCAGCGCCTCGAATGCCGACAAGGAGCAGGTGGAGATCAGCAAGAATGTGGACATTGAAAACGAAACGGAGTGCAGCGATGATTACAAGAGCAACGACAGTTTGTACAACGGAGGACTCAAGGTGCCGCCACTGAAGATTGTGATCCCGCAACAGAACTGCTCCATCGACACTGAGGGCAATGTGTTGAGAACCGGCAAGGTGACTGCCTCGCGCAATGCCGCCCTGCCCTATGTGGTCAGCTCCAACAGCGATTCCATCGACACCGTCATAACCAACCAATCAATTAGCCCGCACGAGAGTCCCCAGAAAAGCAACAGCATTTGCTCCACAGTCCTGGACGACAAGAACATAAAGCTCTTCAATGACGAAAAGAACCTGAGGGTCCTGCGCAGCTCTCATCGCACTGGGGTCACTAGTGTGGAGCGCAGTTCCAACAACTCCTCCCCGCAAATGCAGAGCAGCTCTCCGTCGCCGGCGTCATCCAATCATGCCAACGATCCTGCGGATGTGAAGCTATCCTACGGCAACATGACTTCAAGTCCAATCCCACAGGGCCACCAGTTTGACCAGGAGACAATCACCAATGTTCCGAGCCCCTCAACGTCGTCAACATCCTCGTCCAAGGAGATAAATCCCTCCTCGAACGTGGAGCTTCATCCGCGGAAGCGAAAGATACGGCCCAAGAATACCGATGATAGTTCGAAGAACTCAAATGCCGCCGATTCCGGTGTGAATTCCGAAGAATCTCACCCGCATGATCATCCCTTCACCAATGGCTTCCAGATGTTCTTGAGCATCCGTCGTCAGATCGAGAAAAAGTGGAAGAGCCTGTATCCGGTGAAGCCAAGACCTCCCCAGGGATACAACGAGTATCTGCTAACCAAGAAATCGTACTTATTAAGGCGCAATGCGAAAACTTTAGCTCCGGACATTCCCCGCACTGTGCCGCAGGCAATGGAGGGATTCTATCAGGATCAGGAGAAGGCCAGGCAAGATCTAATCCAAGCCCACACCGTTGAGCGGGAAAAACTGTGCATGAACGTTGAGCAGGAGATAATACGAGTGCACTCGAAGGCTGCCAGGAGTATATCTGGCCAACCGGCGCCCTATTCCGTTTGCACATACCTAAAGGACGATGAGGTCTACAACTTGATCACCCCAGAGCAGGACGAAAAGGAAAAGAGTGCTCGCTGCCGATTTAATGGACGATTGCTACTCAGCTGGTTGCAAGATGTCGATGACAAGTGGGAGAAAATCAAGGTAAGTTTACTTTTCCAATTCATGCTCGATGACATTACTAACTTTTTACTGTTTCCCAGGAATCCATGGTGCTGCGGCATCATAACGAGGCGGAAAGCCTGCATGCCGTTCAGGTCATGGACTGGAATATATTCGCAAAACGAAATAGGCTTTGCGACAACCCGACTGAAGTAAACTTGGAACACGTTCCCATTGTTTCGGTTGGAGATGACTTTGACACATCGCCAACATAACTGACAAATGGAAATTAATAAATTGTTACAAAATTACAAAAAAACACGAGAATGTGTTTCCCTGCAAGTTTTGTAAATTAGTGATACTTTTCAAAACCACACTCAAAACACTCTGATTTGTCAAAAGTTTTTATTCAGCTTCCTATTAACGTGTAAAATTTATTTCTTTTAACGCTCAACGTGCATTTAAGTTGTCCACTATATTTCTTGCATAGTTAACCATTTCCTGTAAATAAAGTAGGTATGAAATTTGATAAAAAACAACAGATGTATTAAAGTCTTACTTCGCAATTTTCCGTCTGTTTGTTTTTGGAAATAATAAGCTGGAGAGTGGACAAGATTTCATTGCGTTTCTCTGTGGAAAGTTTTAAATCAGATTCCAACGAAAGGGACGATAGTGCAAACAGGGTAGTTTCTTGCTTGACATCGAATTCTTCGATGGGTTTTAGGTTTTCCACCAGCACAGGAAATACCTCTGCTTTCACAAAGTCATCTGAAAGAAGTTAAAGGTAAGGTTAATGTATAAAGGATTATCGGAAATACTTGTACATACCTCTCACCGACTTGTCGCCCGACGTTAAAGATGCAATAAGGAATGCAGCCTTTATGTAGACATTTGAGTTCGTGGACTTCAGACAGGGTATCAAGGCACTGATACCCTTTATTCGCTTGAACTCATTATATCCCGGCTGAAAGTTTCGTACCAACGATGATATCGCATAAATGGAACTCCGTACGATTTCTTGATTGGCATTGCTCAAATTTTTTGTGAGAACAGGCAGAAACTTATCGTTTATGAGGGCATTTTGACAAAATACATTATTTTGTGCCACTTCAGCAACTGTATTGAGTGCCGAGACTCGTACTTCACTATCTGAATCCTTTATATAGCGAAGTAAAGTTGCGGTTCCCCCCAATTTTACCAGGGTGATGGCATTATCTATATCGTCAATGTAGCTCCTTATGGCATCTAGACTTTCGATTTGGTCTTCTGTGCTGGCTTCGTCACTATTCAGTATGAGCAAAGCTGCTTTCAGAGCCGCTGTAGCATCTGTTGTCATGGCATTCAGTGCATTTGCCAAGAATTCCTTTCTCTAAAAAAGAGATGAGATGATGATTATTAAGAAATATTATCTTGAGGAGTTGAAAGATGTGTCTTAGAACTAATGCAGGTAAAATACTTTGAGATTCATTTCATTTCATTTCATTTAGGATCTAAGATTATTTTATTCTACTTTAATAAATTTGACCAAACATGATTCATGTTGATTCACCTTAAATATATATTTTTATACCCCCTGATTAAAAAATCCCACCTTGGAGAAGCACATGGCCACAAAAGTTCTAGATGATTCGATTGATTCATTGGTTGAGACAAGATAAAAGACTTTTAAAACACTTATAATAATTCTGGAAGTTTTGGAAGCAACCTTGAGTAATAATCAGCTTGTGATAAATTCTAAATGATCTTTGAATACTTTAAACTCGGAATGTTTACAAACCTCAACATCTGGTGCTTCATTCAATTTTGGCTCGGCATTTTCATCATGATGTTGCACCGTATATTTGAGCACATTCTATAATAAATTAAAGTTAAAAACGATTTGCATATAAAAACGTAAACATATTACTAACCTGCAAGCTTAGCGCTCCTCTTGGTACGTTTGGATCGCTCATTTTTTAAAAATAAACAGACGACCTGCAACACAAACTAATTTTTTGTTTTTGACGAGAATTAGTGATGGAACTAAATGTATATCGCACAAGACCGATAAGCCGAAAAGTCATTAATTTTTTTTGTTTACTTTAATAAGTTTGACACCCGACAGGAGATTTGAAAGACCGTTTTATTTTTAATAAATAACATATAAAATTACTCTTCAGGTTTTGAACCACCTGTTTTCCCAGCCCCTTTTCATTTTCCCCACCCCGTTCCAGTTCCGCGTTCCACTTATGACTCTGCCATATTTATGCGGTGTAGGCAGTCCCCAATCATATGTTTTTAGTTGTGGTTCTGAGGAAAGACATTACAAACAAATATTAACTAGGATTAGCGTATGCGGTAAATAAACAAGCATGTTACGAGACCTCATAACGTGGGTGTTGAATACGTATCTTGGCAAATATCTGGAGAACTTGAATTCCGCCCAATTGTCAGTGGCTCTGCTATCGGGTAATGTGATATAATTGTTTATCTTTTTACCGCATCCGATATCAATATAACTCTCCTTTACAGGCGAAGTTGAGCTCGAGAACATACCCATTCGCAAAGATGCCCTCCGGTCGTTCAATTTGCCGGTCGAAGTCACCGCCGGCAGCATCCGGAAGATCAAGCTCCAGATTCCAGTCCGCCAGTTTCGCACCTCACCATGGTGCATCTCCATCGAGGGACTGTTCTGCATCATCTGCCCGAAGAACCTGGAGAACTGGGACAACGAGAAGGAGAAGCTGCAGGATCTGGAGTACAAGCTAGCCGTTCTGGACACCGCCGAAGCGGGCTGGCGGTCCGAGAAGGGAAAGCAAATGGAGTCCTACTACTTCTCTTCGTACAACAATTGGCTTAAGTACGGCACCAACATGGCCACCAACATCATCGACAACATCGAACTGAAGATATCCGATGTGCACTTTCGGTTCGAAGACATTGTGGACACCGGTAAGAGCCGGATATGCACGGGCATCAAGATCGGATCCCTAACCGCCCAAAGCTGCGACTGTGATTGGACCAGCGGGTCGTACAAAATGACCAACAACGAAATGAACTACAAGCTGGTGGAGCTCAAAGAGCTCTCCGTGTACTGGGATCTGTTGCACGAGGACATCAAATGTCAGTCGTACACCAACCAGGAGGTTCTCGAAAAACTCCACTCGACCTGCGAGTTGAGGCCCCACAACTTCATCATCAAGCCCATTTGCGCGACAGCCAGGTGGAAACGCGACAAGTGCCAGCAGGTGATACGTACCAAAGACAAGCCCAGGGTTTCCTGCGAACTCCTGGTTCCCGAGGTGGTCATAGACATATCCAAGGTGAGTTGTGGCCTCCTTACCCAAAATCCATCAGCCAAAGTCATGTAATTTCGATAACGAAAAGTAGTTTTAGTTCAGTCCAAAGTTCATGCCTAACTATGTACTTTAGGTACTTTACGGACGTAAATACAAATTTTACTACAGTATGACAATGCATAAATTTTACCATTAAATATAATTTACTTTTTACCTAGCCTATCCTTCATTTTTATACCCAATTTATTGCTTATCTAATTGGGGTATACAAATTAAGGATAGGTAAATTGTTAATTTGTAAATTCATGATAAATTTTCCATAACATATGTATATTTACCATCATATTATTCATTCGTATGATAACACAAATTTGTGTTTTCATACAATAAAACTATATTTTAACTTTCTATGACATATTACAAACTAGAACTTTAACACGACATTAAGAAATTGGTCCTAATAGTTAAATATTTTCCAGGTCCAGCGGCTTCAGATGTTAGATAAGCTCTCAGAAATCCGTCAAGTCAAAGAAGTTCGGCAATACAGGCTAAAGCGACCCAATTGCAGCGTAGAAAGCAATCCTAAATTATGGTGGAAATATGCAAACATTTGTCATGGTTTTGACTTTAAGCAAAATGAGGAAAAGTGGTCGATTCTCAAGGAAAACCTTCGTTACATGCTACTCTATAAAGCGATCATTTTGAATCCAAATGAAAATCTCTCCAGTGCGGATAAAGAGTTTAAGGCTTACATCGAGAGCGATAGAAAGATTTCGGATTTAACAATAATGAGAAGAATATGCTTTGAAAAAGTGTTTACGAAAGGTTTCTCCTTTGAATCGCAGAACGAGCAGGGAAAGACTATGCTCTTCCATTGGTTTCCCAATTGGATGGGTTGGTATGCAAACAGTCCAAGTACCCCAAATAGTGAACAGGATGAGTCCATAAAACATTTGGAAGACGACATACTCGTTGCGTTGGAGAACTCAATTCAGAACTCTTCGGAATTGAAAAGCGATGCTGTGTTCGGGCATTTTTCAATCGAGCTACTCAAAGGATTGGTAATTCTTCAGAGCGATGATAAACTAAGTGATGGCAGGAGTAAGTCGATGGAAATGCAGTTAAATAACTTTGCGGCCTACCTCCAGTTAAGCCCACAGTTAACTTCTTACACTGTGGGCATATCGTTGCAAGAAGTTTATTTAATAGATAAAACCAGTAGTGAAACGATGCACAATTACTTAATTAAGCCACAAACAGGGAATACAGCTATACCAAATCAAGTAGCCAAAAATGGACTTCAGGAGGACACCCTGTTCCAGCTACAATATGAAAATTGTAATAACTTACGATTTCAGCTCAATATTAAATCAAAAAGTTTAGATCTTATTTATAATGAGGATGCAATTCAGTGGCTTATAGATTTCTTAGCTGATTTAAATCCGAAAAAATACTCACCGCGCAATAGAGTCGAAAAGAAGACTGACTTTATGAAAAACTGGAATCAAATGTTCAGTGGCAATGAGGTGATTAAATTGTAACCAAGTTCCGCTTAATTTGCTAATATAAATTGTACTTTCAGGTTAATCGAAAGATTTGGATGTTCGAAATCGAAATCTTTGCGCCACGTATAATTTTCTTGGAAAACTACAAAGTCAGCAATTCGCTCATGGTCTTGCTGGACTTTGGAAAACTGGAAATGAGAAAAATGGAGGTGAAGAGAGTTATGCCTGTGATAGAATCGGCTGTAACGGAAAATACAAGCGATGACGATGAAACCTATTTGACTCCGTGTTCGACACCACCTGCATCAGAGAAAAGTGGATCTGACTCTCCGACACTGCTTGAAAATCCAAAAACGGAAAGCTTTCTGAACAAAAATGTTCACTTGGAGTACGTTCTGCATAACAAGATCTACGACAAATACCTTATCAATTTCACAAACCTTCAAGTTCTAGTTTGCAAATACGAAGAAAGATGGCAGGCTTGCCTGAAAACATCGTCTAATTTCCACCTTATTGATAAGTTTAACATAAATCTTACTCTTGAGCAGAGGAATATATTCACTGTTGATCCGGACTATCCCTCATTTATGCTCTTTGGCACCTGTCCAACAATATTAATCCATGGAAACGAGGAGCTCATTAACAATTGTTGCAACATTATGAAACCCATTATAAAAGCTTCCAAGGAAATGGAAAACATTTATAGAGGAGGCAATACGCTGTACGCCAGTGAAAGAATCAAGAACTTGGCAGAGGACGACAGGAGTCGCGTCGTCATTGAGTTTGTAATGGACCAACTAGTGATAGAAATGCAGTCGACAGACAGGAGTATTGCTGAGCTCCAAATCATCGGGGCACGGGCTGGATTAACGAAGGAATCTAATGAGACGAATATTTCCATGTCGGTTCACGGATTGCTCTTAGTAGATGCCATTCAGTCCTTCGGTCCTGATTTTGAGTTATTGGTGGCTAGTCATCGACATGTCGGGTATGTAAATCTTAAAAAAAAACATAAGCTATAGCTTATTAGATTGCTTTTCCTTTCGCTGCTTTGCCTAATAAGACCACATTTAATTAATTTCTTTATTTAATTTATTAATAACTTTGTTAGTATGCATGATTTTATGTGCACAAAATTCAAAATATAATGTAAACTATTTTCAAAAATATTTCTGCATTTTGTAGAATGGATAGTTTATCTGGCAGCCTTAAACATAGTGCAATTGTTTCGCCAACTTCGCCTGGATCGCCAAATTTTTTTGATAGGGCTACTAGTCCTCACATGATTACAAAAGCAGTTCAAAATATAAAGATGGGTATGTACAATTCAAAAAGAGGTTTCATGTTATTATTTAAAATGCGATCTATCTGCAAATTAACCAATCCTTTTTGCTCACAATTAATTTGCCTAACAATAATGTTAAGTCAACAACAAACTAGTGATTATAAACTTATTTGATAATGTGTTTTTTAGGCGATAAATCAACAGAGTACTTTGACGATGAGGACTCAACAGCGCTTATTACAGTTGACATTAAAATTGTTCCACCCAATGAAAGCAATTCAATGCAACTTCACACTACAAACATCACTTTCAACAGTTTGGATATAATTGGTAATTATATTTTATAGCTTATCAACATCAGAAAAATAAATTTTCTCAACACATTATTTAGCTAATCAAGATACTATACTTGAAATTCTAAACTTCGCAAAGAGGACTCTTTTGGCACAAAATATATTTCAAAGTGAAAGCCCGCAAACAACAAAAGAATCGACTGAAGTATCAATAGAATTGGAAGATCAAGCTAATCATAAAAATCATAATGAAATATTTTTTGATTTTTTCCGACTAAACATTCTATTGTTATACACCATCAAGAGAGACAAATTCAGTGTTGGTCGAAAAGTTGGAACTGTTACGTTGACGGAAGCGAAAATAAATGCGTCTTTTCAATCGGATCTATCCATTTTTGGATCTCTTGGCGGAATACAGGTTATTGACATTACTCCAGAGGCTTTTTGCCATCCAAGGATTCTTTCTGTTGGACGAGATCAAATTTTGAGGGCTTCCGACTCGAATAAACAAACCGTTCTTAGTCAGCTTTCAAACGAAATATACTCAAACAATTACAACGAAGAGAAAAGCGATGAAAGCGATGCAATAAGTTTTCAAAGTCATTGGAGTGACAAAACTACTTGCACTTTTCAAATGCGAATGGCTTCGGCTTCATATACTCATTGTCCAAGATTTTTGCGGGATGTCAATGCTTGCATTACGTATTTTAAACGAAGCTTAAGGTAAGTTTATAAAGGGAGTTATTAATATATTTTGTAAGAGCCCTATTTTCTTTTCAGAGAGTTTGCTACCTCCATTGGTAACAAAGCTACAGATATGGCTAAGGAATTCGTGCAGCAAATTAGAGCAGCTGAGCAAATTGGACCAGTTTACCCACAGCGAAATCACCAGGACAATTGGTAAACTGAACACTTATTTTAAATTTAATAAATACAATCTTAAGACTGCTATTTTAATTGTTTTAGGCTTGATATTATTATAAGTAGTCCAATTATCATTCTGCCAATTTCCAACACGAGTACGAATGTTTTGATTGCCAATTTGGGAAAAATTAGTTGTTCAAACGCCGTTAAATGCGATTCAGATGCTTTCAATGAATCCTATACAATCGAAATTAAAAACACATATGTATATTCCTTGAACATCGATGAACGCGAGTACAGCTTTAACGTTCATCCCGCTAAAAATAAGGATGCAATTCCTATTTTGCATGACACAGCAATAACCTTACATATTTATGCTGGATATAGCGAAGATAATGGTCAAGAAAAAAAACTAAACAGTTTCTCAGTAAGTAGTAATGTTATTACCTATTAAGTTTTAAACTAAAAAAATGTTAATCTTTAATTTACAGATAAAAGGAAGTATGGTTGAAGCCCTAAAAGTGTCCCTAAACCGAAAACAGTACGAGTTACTTTTAGAGAGCATCCGGTATGCCACTAATTTCTCAAATGGAGTTTTAAATGACTCGGATGATGTTGATCAAAACGGGGATAGTGAACCAACTTTAAGTGTTGATGATGAGCCCATTATCAGCACGATTATTCATTTCTCGGTGCCTGTATTTCAAATCAACCTGCAGAACGAGTACCACAATGATTTGATAAACTTAACATTTAAAGACTTTAATGTTAAACACATTGCTAAAGGATTTGACAAGGATGTGGAAGTGGTGTTGAAATCGGTGTTAATGGAGGATTTAAAGTCAGACTTAACATCACCGTTTAGAAATATGGTAACTTCGGTAGATCTTGAAAAAAATATAAAGAAAAACGAATTGACATCATCTTCGTGTCCCGATTTACCAAGTTATTTTAATGCGCTGAAAAACAGATCTAGATCCATGCCCTACATGCAGGTAAAGAAATTTAGCGGAGACAAAAAGTTTACGAGTTGCAATAAAAACGAGTTGGGCAGAAAGAAAGAAAGCCAAACGCTAGTTATTTACAAATCTCATACAGGACGATCTGCTGAGAACAGTAAACTTGAACAATCGAGTTCTATTCAATTTAATTGCCTGAATTTGGCTATTTGCGTGGAACGCTGGTACACAATTTTCGACTTTTTTGGCCTGGTTTCGGCTGATAACTACGATGAAAAGTACACAGAAGAGAAGAAACTTGTAGAAAAAAGTATGTTAGCTTTGTAAATTATATTGATTAATTTTAACAATATTTATTTTAGGTATTGACGAATTTTGCAGTAAACTGAAAGTGTCAATCAGAAGTTTTAACTTCACGTTGATTCGGAATGAGTCTCTTTTATCCAGAGTGAATGTGTCAAATGCTGTATTCATGATTTTTCAGGACCAATTTTCTAAAATTGTTGAAGGCTGCTTGGGATCCGTGTCTGTTTTTGATCTGACAAAATATGGAAACATTTATAAGCAAAAGTTTCTTACAAGTGGCACAGAAGCTTTAAACTTTGTGTACAAGAAGTGAGTTTTAATCGAAAACTAAATTATTTTCCGTTAAATCTATATTTTTTGACAAAATATATATATTTTAAAAAATGTTTTTATGAATTCGCAGAAAACTTGTCGACTTGGAGGCTTTAAAAACTTTGGACACCGACTCAACGCTGCGAATTAATATGTCTGCAGTTCATTATATACACACCAAACGTTTTTCTACTGAATTACATGTTTTTGTTAAAGATCTGCTGCAATTGCAAACGGTAAGATTATTTATTCTGTATTTATATTTTGTCTTAATACTTTTTCATATCTGTGCAGCCTGTCATAAGAAAACTAAAGAAACAAAGTCATGGAAATGAACAGAATATGCGTCCATCAAAAATGAAGCTCGTGATTCAAGCGGATTCCCCAGTTATTGTACTTCCTGCCTGCTTTAACAGAAACGAAGTAATAATCGCCTACCTTGGGCAGTTTTCATTGAAAAATAGCTTTCATTTTGCCAGCGACGATAATATAATAAGTAAAATGAGTGCAACGCCAAGTGAAAGTGAAATTCTGGACGTAATGCGAATCGACCTGGTCAATATAAATTTATTCTCCGGCGAAAGGACATCAATGAAAGCGAAAGCCGATCAGGATAAGGATCGAATTATAATCGCTGATATTAACTTCCAAAGACTGGGACAGCCATTCTTCAACGAATCGTGTTTCCTTCACCTGCAATTGGAGCGAAATCTTTCGGCGGACATTAATCGTGTCTGTCCAGACATCAGTGTTCAAGGAACATTTTCGAAATTGAATGGCATGATCAATATTCAGCAATACAAGCTAATTCGTAGTTTTCTAAACAACAATATTGGCGAGCAAACGGATGACATTTACATGAATTACCATACTAACAGTTGCACGTCCATTGAAAGACTATCGACAATTAATCTGCTGCCGAAAACTGAAGTTTCCAAAACTGTTTCCATTCTGATTTCAATAAGAATTTTACTAGAAGATGTTTCACTACTTCTAGCTTTAAATACTTCGCACAGTGCAGTAATAGAGCCCTTGGCTTGTATTCACTTTTTGAAGTCCACTCTGGAAATCGACTTGTTCAGTGATGGCTCACAAGATATAGATTTGATATCGAGCAATATACTGATTGTAGATGAGAGAAATGAAACCGACAAGAGCAATGAAAACATGTTCAAAAATATATTGGAACCATCGAAAAAGGAGGTGAGAATTGAAAACTCCGTACAAGTGGAAATCCATTGCAGAAAGAAAGCCAACTTTAGCAAGTACACAATAATGTTGAATAATATGAGGGTGTTCGCGCTTCTCAGTTTTCTGGACCAATTAAAATCGTATTTACAAGAAGACTCATCGGCACCCGTTGTAAATAATCAGATTCCTCAAAAACCCCAAGTCGATAATAGTATATCCACAGAATACGTTGTGAATATTACGGATTCGGAAATAATATTCGCTGAGGAGTGCAGTCGCCTCGATTCAAATGCAATAATTTTGAAAAGTACCACTGTTATTTGCTATAAGCCAAACAGTAGTATTGTGCCTATATCCTTGGACATTAACCACTTGGAAATATTTTCCTGCACTTTGGACGCCGAAGAGGAGAGCGCTTTGTCAATAATTGATCCTTTTACCCTGATAATAGAGTTACGCAGTAATTGCCTGAACATTCTCATCCAGAAACACTTGAATATTCGACTTTCCTATGTGGATGTTAAGTTATTTTCGAGAATGGCTCGTCTGCTGCCCGCACAAACGTCACGATCGAAGAATGTTATATCGAAGGCTGACTCCGATCTGGAGAAGGTGGCTCCCCTCGTGGCAATGGGTTTTGAGCTGTCCGACTGTCTGTATGCCATGCAAGTGAATAACTGGCGAATCAACGATGCTGCAATTTGGTTGTCGCAGCAAAAGCAGAATACCTATCGAAATCCCGCCCTGGAAATGAAAACCGCTGTGGTGGACGCCAGTCTCATATCGGTGTTCATAATCGATGATTGCATGGATGCCGATGTGCCACTGCTGGAGGTTTCCCTCTCCAAGTTCCTGCTCAACTATACCTTCAAGACGCAGGATCCCAATCCCAAGGAGACGAACATTCGACACTTCAGCTTGGGTAATATTGACACGGAAGCGGCGGTAAACTATTATAATCGACGTCTCAGTGGATGGGAACCGGTGGCGGAGACATGGGAGTCTCATTTGAAATGGAAGTACACCAAGGGCCACTTGGATAACAAAATGCGATTCGAGATTGGCATATACAGCAAGCAGATGCTCAAGTTAAACGTGACCTCCACCTTTATAGAACTCTTCAATATGGTTCTGAAGAACTGGACAAACGATTTCAACGACAACGGGGCCAAGAACTTCCGGCAACGTTCTCCGTTTATCCCATTCGCTCTGCAGAATCTCAGCGGAACACCCCTACTTTTCAAGCCCATTTATGCTCCCCTGGGAGATTTAACCTGTTCGGATCTACAGCAGTTTGAGTTGATCAAGAACTGGTATACTGTGCAGCCCAACGAAACCAAAACATTCGATTTCACCCAGAAGAGTAAACTGCGACACGTGCACTCGCACCAATTGAATTTACACCAGATTTTTGTACAAATCCATGGCTGGACATTGATTGGACCCATATCGGTGGACAAGGTGGGAATGTTTTTCCGCACCACAAAACTAGACTCGCAGTTGTCCACGAAAAGCAGGATAGTCTTTGACATCTCTCTGATTGGATCCGCTCAGAAGTTGATTAAAGTGAAGTCCTCTTTGGGGGTGATAAACAAACTGGATCGCAACGTATTCCTGAAAATGTCCTTGAAAAGCACTCACAGTGATGGACTGACGGCAATCAGTGTTATAAAACCCAACGATGAACTTTCGTTGCCGCTGAAATTTATTGATGCCTCATTGTATGTGGCACACAATACCAGTGAAAAGGAGGCTTACGAGGACACGGGTTTTAGTAACGAGGAAATATTGTGGAAAACTTGCGGCAAAGACGACACCCGACAACTTCTCCTTGGCTACGACAACAATAAGAGCATATTGTACACCTTGGCAAACGTAAGCAGGGAAATTTATCACCTTAAGGAGCAGAATTTACCGGGTCACAAGATCACTTTGTTGCCACCACTCAAGATTAACAACATGCTCTGCTGTGACCTGATGTTCAAGATCCATGAGCACGCTAGCGGCCGAATAAACTCATCGGAGAGTGCGAATATCTACAATGTTAACATATATCAGCCCCTAAACCTGAGCATCACCCTGGACAACTTTCAGCTTTCTGGGCAACTTAAGATTCCCGTCAGTCACATGGGTGTTGTTGAGCCAAAGTTAAAGTTGTTTGACATCAAAAAGAGGGAACTGCACCTGCGCGTATCCATCCAATCGCTCAAAGGCAAGGGCATGGAAATTTATATCAGTGCTCCCGTTTGGATAATCAACAAAACAGGTCTTCCCCTGATCTACAAGCAAGAGGGCACCAGTAACACAGCGGCAGGACAATTTGAGGAGCACGAGACTGCGCGACAAGTGGCACCTCTGATGTTCTCGTTCTCCGATCAGGAGGGATCCCCCGCCCTGGAATTGCGCTTGGGCAATGCCTTTGGCTACAACAATTTGGTAAGGCTTTACTATCAGTATAAATTTTTCAATTTTAATATTTTACTATGTACTTTCAGTGGTGCAAAAGCTTTAGCACGCATAAGGACTTAACACACAGGGAACTGCGAGCTGAGAACACAAAGGGCAGCTATGCCATTGGCATAAGCGTTCGACGTGGAAGAGGTTTATACGCTTGCACCACCTTTGTGACCTTATCACCCAGATTCCATCTGCACAATCGCAGTGGCTACAAACTGGAGTTCATGCAACTCTGCGATATTGTCAATAATGTGAGTTGTCAATATAAGCATTTAAGTCTAAGATATTAAGTTACAATACATTTTGTGTTATTAATTCAGGACCGTCCCGATCCGCACAAGATCATTTCGGCCCCAATTGATTGCAATTTCGCCTTCCATTGGCCCAACTGGGATCAAGAGCAGTTCATTTGCGTACGAATTCCGGAGATAGAGTGCTGCTGTTGGTCGAAGGGAATTCCCATCAACGATGTGCAGAGTTTGTATATCAATGTGCGAAATGAGTGGGGCGAAATGTTCTTTCTTCGCTTGGAGATCATCTCCAAAGATGCCACTTTTATACTCTTGTTTACGGACGCTCGAACGCTACCACCACCGATTCGAATTGATAATTGTTCGGAAGTTGTCATCAATTTCTCGCAGCTGCGATCAAAGCCCGTTTGGATAACGCCAGTTCGACCGCAATCCTCGCTGTCCTATGTCATGGACGATCCCTTGGGACTGCAGGCCTTGCTTATGGAGGCACCGGGTGGAAATATGATAGAGTTTCCCATCAACAATGTGAACAACATTAAGAAAACACTGACGTACACCAACTTTATTTACATCGCGTTTCATGGCACCTTTGAGCGCTCGAGTGAGGATGAAAATCCGCACAGGCACTTGGTTTTGGGCGTACGTGGCAGAAGAGTTGTGATAATGGAAAAGAACTCGGGTGATCGATCCCAGCTGTGGCTCATGAACTCGAATGGTCAATTGGAGCACGAGGGATCCACTCCACCGATTCAGACCAATGATGCGAATGCAGTGCGACTTGTTCTGGACCTTGAGAAGGCTCCAAATCCCATGGAGTTTACAAGTCTGGTGGTTCGAACGCCCAATAAGCAAAGGGTCACCACTCAGACATGGCGATTCGAGAATGGCCGCTTAATGTGTCATGCGAATATGTGTGTTCAGGTGAGTGATTAACAACTTAACAACCTTAAAGGTTTGATAAATAAGACTCCCAATTTTAGTCCCGATTTGGAGAAAGCGGTCTGAAGCCCAACTATGAAGCAGTTGTGGGCAGAACTGAAAATAAGTCGAACAAGCAAGTCATACCCATTGGACAGCATATTGTGGCGCAAAAACTAAGGCCTGGATCGGGTCAATTGGAGCTCTCAACGCGAATGGATGGGCCCATTTCCACAATCGAAATATGTGATATTAAAATTAAACAAAATTCAGTATTCCTCACGCCCGATTTGCTATGGATGCATGCTTCGCTTAACAATAGGCAAATTACGGATAAGGGAAAGGTAGCATTCGTGCACGAGTATCTGGTGAGTTGACCAACTTCTCCAAATACTTAAAGCTACTCCAACAAATAATTCTTCTTCTCATTTACCAGATTAATATTGAGCTGGTCAAGGGAATCGGTATTTCAATAATAACCCGAAAGCCTTGCGAGGAAATCATGTTTATAAGCCTCGACCACATACATTGTGATATAGTGCAAAGTGCGTTGGAGAATTCGCTGGACCTAAACATTTCGTATATTCAAATCGATAATCAATTGTTGGATGCGGCGAGCCCAATTGCATTGCATACGCAAACTTCGAGTGACCACGACCAACATAAAAATGCGGTGGTTCTCAAATTGAAAATGTTACCTTGTCCCAACAAGAACGCAATCATTTTTAAGTACTTAACGCTGGACTTGAAACCCTCAACGGCGAATTTGGAGGAGAAACTAATACTGAAAGTGGCTTCATTCCTGGGCTATGGCAAGATCAACCGCCAGAATTTAAGTGTACAATACCAATTCGAAAACTTTGAAGAGAAACCCATTCTGCAGGACATGAAGCGATATTATTTTGAGATTTTAAGTATTGGCGCAACACAGGTAAGTTTCCAAAATAGAAACTTCATGATCGTATAATCAAGCTACTTTTTGTTGAAGGTTCGACTCTCAGCTTTCACTTCTTCCAAATTGCCAGTGGAGTTGCACGAAACGAAAAAGGCACTTGGGCTCACTTTAATCAAGTTCGAGGATGCCTTGATTGAGCTCGACAGGTATTCGGATAAATTGCACTTTGAGACAATGGACGTGTATCTGAAGGAAATGAAAAAGCACTACATCAACCAAGTCAAGTGGCATGCGGCTGCCATTTTGGGCAGCGTCGACTTTCTGGGAAATCCCCTGGGATTCGCCAACGATCTATCCGAGGGAGTATCTGGACTGATTTTCGAGGGCTCTGTCAAGAGTTTGGTGAAAAATGTAACGCATGGCATATCGAATTCGACGGCCAAGCTGACTGAAACGCTATCCGACAGCCTGGGAAAAGTTGTGCTGGACGATCATGATAATGAGACGAGGCAAAGGATTCTGGAACTGCAGTCCAATACATCCGGTGGTCACCTGGCAGCGGGTCTGAAAGGTCTCGGATTTGGACTGCTGGGCGGAGTAACGAGCATTGTTAGACACACTTACGATGGCGCCCAAGCGGATGGCGTTCCTGGCTTCCTGAGTGGCCTGGGAAAGGGTTTGGTGGGCACTGTCACCAAACCCATCATTGGAGTGCTGGACTTGGCCTCCGAAACGGCCAGTGCGGTGCGGGAAACCAGCCGGGATACGCAAAGGAATGCGCCCGACAGGAAAAGACTGCCCAGATGTGTGACCGGTGCTCCTGGCGGGCTTCTACCTCTGTATTCCAATCGCCAAAGCAAGGGACAACAATATCTATACCTGATCAATCATAAAAACTTTTCGGAAAAGATCATTTCATACGAACCGGATTTGTGGAGCGACAAGCAGGCGAGATTGCGCCTGTTGGTTTCTACCGAATATGTACGAATATTCTCATTGAGCGACGGCAATCCAACCATTATGTTTGAGTGTCATGTCAGTGAGATACTTTCGTGCCATCCGCTGGTAACGAACGTGGGCACAACGCCATCTACGAGTAGTAGGGCGGCAGCAAGTCACTACATTGAGATTTCAACAAACCTTCCGAAAATTACCAGGCCAAGGATACGCTGTCGATCTGAGGAATGTGCTGAGGCTGCATCGAGATGCGTAAGTGAATTATTAGGAGAAAACGCCAGCAACAGATAATTTAATTTTGCATATAACTTTATTTACTTTTACAAATTTTGAAATGATTATCACATATATTCCATATTTGTTTCTTTCAGATAAACTACGCTAAAAGTGTCTTTGATGAACGTGAACATGCCGTTTTATAAAATGCAATAAGTCGGTTCGTGATAATAAACATACACCTTTTGACAACAAATTTTACATTTTATTTTCTTTGGCAATAAGTGTTATATTATTTTCAAAGTAGTAAGCAAATTAACCATTAAAGGATATATAAACCCATAAATTTATGAATGCTAGGTAAATGGGCATTACGAAAAAAAACTGGTTCAATAAAAACCAAAGATCCAAAAGCGATCAAAATGGAATCATCAATCAATCAATAATCTTACGGAAGCATTTTCAGATGAAATGACCGTAGTGTAAATACTGTGTACATATATTATCTGTCATGACGTGCATTAATAAAAAAAGAATGTGTGTAAAGTTAGTAACGTTTATAAATTAAGGTATTTAATAATCGGCATTTTTATAATGCTCTTTCCGAAACGATGAGAGTTTTAGTCGTTGCATTTGAAGAGCTTGTTCGGTTTCGAGTACTTTTACGTGGATTTCCATTTCCATCGTCTTGATTTGCGATGGCGTTAGTTTCGAAAGTTCTATTTCACTCTGCTGCTCCAGTTGGGAGTTGCAATCCTTGACGGTGGCAACCAGAGTTCCAGTTGCCTGAGTTACGCTTCGCGAGGCCTTGGTTAAGTCCGATAGCTTTTGACTGTTCCGTTCAGCCTTGACTTTGCTCGCTATAACCATTTGGGTTGTGCAGGCAGCGATTTCCTGGGCTGCCACTATGAGCTCAAAGTTCTTGCCAGATTCACTTTCAATGGCTTTGTTTGCTGCTTCCACCAGATAATTAGCTGCCTTTGCCACACTTTTCGAGGCGGATATCAAGCCATCCGACCACTGACTATTTCTCCTATAAAAGTCGTTGGCAGTTGCATTTCCTGAAAAAATAATTACAAAATTAATTAGTGACCTTTTTTGTTTTCTTAATGTTAAGCTACCTTTTTGGGACGCCACAATTTCGTGTTGTAGAAGACGTGATTTTTGTATTAAAGCTTTGACACATTCCATTAAAGTGGTACAAGCGTCCACAATTTTTCCGTTCACCTCCAGATTGGTTTGGTTGTCCTTTTCCCGAGCCTTTGCAAGTAAATCTGTGATTTTGGACGCTGCGTCATCAATGGCGGCATCCATCTCGCGCAGCTCTATTTCAAGGAGCTTGTCCAAGTCTATTTTTTGCTCAAAGGTGGCCTTAATTTTCTCAATTAGTTTCCTTATATCTGTCAGCTTCGATTGTATATTGGAAATAATTGTTTGCCTGTTCTGGTCTTTCGTTTCACTATTTAATAGATATTGAAACAATTGGCAGACATCTGTGCATACTGAAGATGTTTTTGTGAATATCTCTAGAAGTTATATAAAAATGTTATTTTATTAGAAGTAATATTATTATTGTTTTTATGAACTTACCTTGACCCGTCTCGATTGCTGTGGTTGTTTTGTAAATAACATCGCATTGATCGTATAACTTTATAAATACATAACCCAAATACATAACATTTTGCATTCCTTCCGTCGAAGCAACAAAGTTTATAGCTGATGAGTTGTTAAATTTAATTAGAAGGGCCTCCATTTCACTTATTATGTTTGGAACCGCGTCCAAAGACTGTTGTTCTGAGCCGCTTAATTTTGAGTTGCAGATTTCTTTAACAGTTCTGACAACTAATTTTCTAAGTTCGCTTAAATCGGTACTACAAGTTTGGTAGGAACTCGAAACTGAATCAATTTGATGGGTTGCTTGGGCTAATTTGTCCTCAGTAATCGTGAGTTTGCTTTGCAAATCCTCGTTACGTTGACATACTGAAATATTTTCCTGTCTTAGTTGATTTACAATTTCCTGCGATTGCTGAAAGAAAAGATATTCGTTTAATTTTTAATGAATGTATATTATTTTGTGTATTTACCTGTAAGGCAGACTCTTTTTGCTCCAAATTATTAATGGTTTGCTGCAATTGAGCATTTTGGGCATCGCTATTGTTTTTGTGTTCCACATTCAACTGCTCGATTTTAGTCAAAAGCAATGCCTTTTCCGCTTCGAAAGCTTTCAAATTGTTTTCAATTTCTACGGTCTTTAAACTAATTTGACTTTCAGCGGAGGACAGCTTGTTCTTAGTGTCAATAAAGTCCTTGTCTTTCTGCTCCAAGTTAGTGATTGTTTGCTGCAGTTGGGCATTATGAGCATCAGTATTGCTTTTATTTTCTATAGTTTGTTGCTCAATCTTAGTTAAAAGCAAAGCTTTTTCCTCTTCAAATGCTTTTAGCATAGATTCGATTTCTATGCTTTTTTCGTTTATTTTGCTCTCGGCTTTGGACAGTTTTTCCTTAGTTTCATCGAGAGTTACATTAAGGTCATCGATTTTTAAGGCATTTAACCTCAAGCTTTCCGAGGTGGAATTAATATCTAGTTCTTGGATCTCCTTTTGTTTAACAACGTCATCAAATTTCTCTTTTATTTCTTTTTTGATCGCTTCGAGCTGAATTAATTTCTCCTTGTGTTCTTCTACTTGTTTTTGCAGAGATAAGTTCACTTTCTCTTTTTCCTCAACGTTGCATTTGATTTTGGAAATCTCGTTGGTAAGTTCTTTTGTTTCCAGCAATAGCTGTGAGTTAACTTGTTTCTCTTTATTTAAGGACTTGTTGCAATCACTTTGCTGTAAATAAAGGCTATTAAAGACTGAAAATTGAATAGATAAACCTTATTTCTTACCTCTCTCAACAATTGAATGTGCTCATCCCGAATTTTTGTGTAAAGTGTTTTAAGTTTATTGAATTTTTCCGAGGATAACTTATGCTTTTCTTCTTCCTCCATGGCTTTTTCTGAAAAAGAGTGTGTTTTAATTTGGGTATTTATATTATGTGGCATATAACTTACGCAAAAGGACCGGGTTTTGGTTGAGTTGCATCTCAAGATCGTCGTTTTGCATTCGGAAGGTGGCGCACATTTCCCTCGCCAATACCAGATCGTTTGACAAGAGAGTATTGTTTTGTTGAAGTTCCTGAACATCGTGTCTATAGCTTTGTTGCAGTTCATCGAAATTTTTTTGTAAGGCAACCAGCTTGTATGATAGTTGCTCAATGCCCGCTTCCTTTTCACTAATTATACCCTCTAGCATGCTCAACTGCTGTTGGGCCTGACTGAAGGCTTCTGATTCGTGATTGTTAGTGTCCACAAGGTCCTCAACTACCGGATCGGGCTCCTGCGGCACATGGACTACTGGTGGGACATAGCTCGTGAAGTCGTTCTGCGACTTAAAGTTAGGACTTGAGTCCGGCAATTCCGGGACTGTGATTAAATCCTTGAAATACTGAAGCGGTCGCACATTGTTATAAAAACTCTTCAACTTAAGAAACAAACCATGAAACCGATCTCTGTGACCGGAAACAACATCGTACGGCACGCCATCGTGTAGTTTGAACATAAGTCGAACGCTTAAATCGTACAGAGCATTTGAGTCCTGAATTAGGCAAACTATTGGCGCTAGCCTACATTGACCTTGTGGCGTCATCGATGACATTCTATATTTTTCCATTGAAGAAAAGATTGTCAATTGCAGGGCAATTATATCCTCCAAGTAGTCAAAGATTTCCACGCACAGCTGGAAGCTGGAATTATAGTTCTATGTTCTTACTCTCATGAAATGTGTATATTTCAAAAGTCATGCTTACCAGTAGTTTAGATCCCTGTCAACAGCAATGAAGAGTTCGGTGAACGAAATGTTTAGGGAGCCGGGGAACATTCTGTTTTTGTCGTGGAAGTTTAATTTGGTGGTCAGTAGTTTACTGTACGCCTGTATACAGCATCCGATGTCGTCCTGCAGGAGTCCCCACATTTTGCCCACCTCCAGAATCATTTTCTTGTGACTCTGCGAGTGCCTTATAGAACTTTCATGGGCCTCTCGCAGAACTTTGTGCAGGAGATGTGAAAACTTCCAGGCGGTGAATCTGTTCTGCATCAAAGGCTGGCGGGAGATGATCATCCAGAAGGTTTTGGCCTCCTTCGCCTTGTGGATCATAATAATAATGGAGCGGGCATGTTTGGTTTTGAGCGGCGCTTCCAGGCCATTTAAAGCTTTAGATACGCTGACGTTCTAAAACGAAAAGTTAAGATATAGTTATTAAACATTAAATTGTCTTGAAAGAGAACAACTTAAATTGGTGATAAGAAAGCTCATTAAGTCGTGTAAGACTTCTCTTCTTCATTTAATGAAATATGAGGAAATGACTGACTCAGAAAATATGGACGGTTTGGCGGGCAGATAACATAACTATTTTTATTGGAATTTCGGCAAAAAAAAAGTGATTCACTACTTCAGTTCGACTTTTTGGTCCCTTTTTTTGGGAATTCCGAAATTTAAAATATTCATAAACTTACTGATCCATGGGGAATATGACAACAACAATCTGTAATCTTAAGATATTCATTCTACAGATTAACAAAACGTTCCGATTCCACATCTTATCTTGCTGATATTAATAAAAAGCTAATGATATCGCGTGTTAGGGAATAATTATACCAAACTCAAATCGGTAATCACTAAATTTGAGTGGTCTTTGTCTGCAGATTCAATTATTAACAAAAGTTAAACTAGTTCACATAGCATTCACTGCATTTTCTAGTTTTCTGGGTCACTGCGAGCAAAGGAGAAACTTGGAATTAGCATGTGCAGTTTCTTTGATGTTGCCAATAGTGCGAAACTGAGTGATATATGGGACTCCTCTACATAATCTGGTTCAAGGCTGACTTCTGGCTTTTAGTTTAATTTTAATGCAAATTTGATGGCGCGGATGTCTGTATGTGTATGTGTATAAACATTTGCAAATGTGAAGATTTGCCTATTTACACTATGCACATGATGTGACAACACCCGCATTTCAAAGTGTACACAGATTTTCAGGGCGGTTAAATTTCAGGTCCTCAGGTTTACGTACCAAATGGTAGAATTCCTTCTCGGCGAGAGTTGCCATTGTTTACTGACAATTGTTTGCGTGGTTTACTGAACAAATTCGAATCATTCGCACCGCGATATTTGTGCATTAGAGCAGCGAAGACATTGAGAACGGGAGTTATCTTATCTTATCAACAATGTTGCCCATTGTTTTCGTATTGAGCACATCATATCCATTCGGAACTTCGTGTGCGTGTATATTCACATATGTTTAAGTATAAGTTAAAATTAGTCATATAAACAAATTTTGTTTTCGTTTATCGATAAACATTTATAGAGCTGGGCAATTAAGTTACGATAGTATCGCCATGAATGGGCTTTTAAGATATCGATATTTTCAGCATTTTCACATCTCTATTTTGGGCGCCAAATATTTTAAAAGCTTGTTATTAAAAATAAAACAAATTCTTTAAATTTTGAAAAGTATTTATTTATTTCAATTCAAAAATTAAATATGGTATTCTGATTGAAGGTATTCATCCAATTTGACATTTTGCTGAGGGCGGAACATCATATTCTGACTTTGCAGTTGAGGTTGGAACAATTGATTCTGAGGCGGAATAAAAGGATGATTTTGGTCTGGAACGGATCCCATTACCAGCTGCTTTGGGAATTGATTGCTGTGTGGTCTTAAAAAATATTGCTGTGGCGATTGCAATGCGTAAAGAAATTCGGATCTAAGAGATGGCGGCTGAAAGTTGGAATCCATGCGAGTTATGTTGTACTTGTTAACGGTCTGATCATAGAATCCCTCCGGAAGCGTTTGTATATTCTCTTGTAAAGCTTGAGGGTAGTAGAAAGGACTCGGGGGATATACAGGATCCTGAAACTGGAGATTTTGACTAAATGTTGGCATAGGAGGCTGCTGAAATTGAGCTTGCATAACTGGTGCAGAAGCAGGTGATTTTGTAGTCCTCCACTGATCACGCGGATCTATTAAGTAATTTTCACTAAACGGTGTTCTATTTTGTGGGGCGCTTCTAGATGTTTGTGGTTGGTCAGGGGGCTGTGATATCATAAATCCTTGAGGTAGGTTAGGGGGAAGTCCGGTATATCGCTGGGGACAATGGGTACAGGGAGGTCTTCCGCAGGTTTGAAGCAGATTTTCCCTGTCACAAGGAGTTCTGGTCGCCATAAGAAAGGTCTTCTCGATGCCCGTATCGGGGATTTCGATCCTCGCACTTTCAGTACTGCTGAGTTTTCGAGGTTGCATGAGGGTAACCGTTTCCAGTGTTTCCACGTCAGTAGATCTTAAGGTAGCATTTGAGCGCGCCATGGATTTGGTTTGACTAGAATCACCCAGGGGAACTTCTAATTTAGAATATCCAGCTGGCTCAGTCCAGGTTAAGCTGGCATCATTTGGTTGGTTCGGAGTATAACCTTCTGCCTTACCAATAGCTAAATTTCGTGTCCTTCTCAAGTCTTGATAACTATCTTGGTTGCTTCGATCAGATCTAAAACCGGATTGGCCATACAAAGTATGAGTCTCATCATTCTCGGAATTTGTTCTCCTATTTCCATTGTATTTATCTTGTTTTTCTTGAAGTTGGACTCCAAAAGCCTTTGAATCCTTTTGAATTACTTGAAGCACAGTGTAAGATGGACTTCCTTTGAACTTAAAACTATCCCTACTTTCTATCGATGTATTAGATCCTAAATCATTGCATTGCTTTAAAAACCGAGGACTCTCTTTTCTTTCCCCAACACACAATTTTGAGACAGATGACTGCTGGCCAGAATCAAAGGAGGTCTTCGAATTTATTTTTTTGGTCCCTTTGCATGGTAATAAACTCTGTTTTAGATCACTCAGTCTCGTTGGCGTGATCGATCTGGAAGATCTTCGGAAAACTGCGATACAACCATTACCTTGGCTTTTAAACATATTGGGTTTTGGATTCTTCAAAATTACCTTGCGTATTATTGCAGTCTTATAAAGCTTTGAGATCTAATTAAAATTGTAATAAAAAACTGCTTGAAATACAAGTAGTAGCAAAATAATACAAAAAACGTACCTTTTGCTGAGATGAATTTGAATCTCGACGGTTAGTAATTAACAATTGGGAACAGGATAGAGGAAGTGCATCATGCTCCAGTTTTATTGGATGAGGTATTTCGAGTTGGCCATGGACATCTCTGCATGGCAACGCATTTTGTAAAGAAACCTCACAGGTTTTGGGCACCATTTGTAATTGATGGGGCACTAACATAGTTAACTTTGCCTTTAGCTCTCTCCTGAAAATTTGAATTATCCAAAAAATAGTTTAATCCTAAAGCCGTATTTTTCTCTTACCATTTATCCTTTTTATTCTGGCTTAAAGGCATTACAAGTGATGGTCGATTTTGTCTAGGGTGAAACAATTTACAATAGTTATCATAACTAGTTTATTAAAAAAAAAAAACAATAAATTACCCTGTTTGATCCTGCTGGATTTTCTGTCTTTGATTAAAATTTAAGAATCCCTCTTGCAACCTGCATTGCTTTAAAAAATCGACATTTATACTATAATTCGGAGTTGCAAATTTGCGACAGTCTTGGTCTTCTTTTTCCATTCGATTGTGAGTTGTGTAATTATTGTACCCAAGTCGTTCATAATCCTCCGATTCGCTTTCGCAAGTTTCGTCCTGTAGAACAAGTACTTGTTCAGGACATTTTTGACTTTCAGTATTTTGCTTCCCGGAAAAATGAGCCGGTTCTTTTTGAGGCTGACACGGGTGTGCATTTCCAGATCTGGGTATGTTTTTGTTTTGAGTGCATCGACGCATCCAGCCATTAGGTGCTGAATGCGAGCGCTGATTATTATAATATTTAACTTGATCTGCATCAGAACTCGGAGGCATGTGGTTTAATTGATCCTCACAATTCTCACTTTTCTGGCCACACGAATTGCTCATATAGTTTTCAAAGGATTTTGTTTCTTCTGAAGTCTTACTTGAACATTCACCAATATCAGTGATCGCCTGGTCTGTCCTAAATGATTCGGACGAACTGCCCTGCTCATTATGGAGCCTATTTGAATGTTGGCTCATGTCTACTGCCTCCTCAGTATTCTGGCGACAGGGAATATAATCTCTTTGATCATTATTAAATTTTTTTGTAAAATTAGTTGAGCCCCCAGACGTTATACGATGACTTTGTTTTTGGTTTAGTTTCTTCCTAATTTGACCTTTATATGATTTCTTTGTTTTAGAATTAATAATCTCGCTTCCTTCAGATGATTTAAATGATTTTGAGCTATGCCTAATACTTGAGCTTATATTTTCAGAACTCTTACGAAATATTTTGCTAGATGCTGACAAGGTTTCGTCACTGCCAATATTTTCTTGTCTTTGATGAGAAGACTCGGTTTTTTTTTGGCTGATAATTTCTGGTTTCAATTTTTTTCCTTGGACAGAATCTGTAGATCTTGATTTAATACCATCGGCAGCCTCTTTAGGTTTAGTTTTATTGAACATCTGGTTTTGCATCTGGATATATTGGCTACAATATTGGCAACATTGGGGTGGCCCATAATATTGCCATCTTGGCATATGACATCCGTACCTAAAATGAGATCGATATATGGACCCGGGCAAAACTGAAACTGGTTTGGGATCACTAAATAAATTATCTTTTTTGTCGGCATCTTTGGCTTTCCTTAAGTCCTCAGATAGCATTGATTTGTCTGAATTTGAGATTTTTCCAACCAAACTAAATTTAGAGGACTCAGGGTTAGATTCTGAAAGGATTTTAGATGATTTCTTTTTCTTCCTTTTCAGTTTTATGAGCTCAGGAGGAGGCGGCGGCAATGTGTTTATTGATACACTTTTCTGGGAACTTTTTGGTGAAGAAACGATCGGAATCTTAGGCTCTAATTTCAAATCTAATTTTTCCGTTTTATCATCTAACTTAGGCTCCAATTTTATATCTGATTTTTCGCTTTTATCATCTATCTCGGTTTGAAGTTTAAGAGATTCTTTTGAGCGGCAAGTCTTTATCATTTCCTCATCCGCTTCATTTTCCAGCCTTTGAATACTTCTCACATTTGTGGACTTCTCGGCAAAGTAACGACACGTCTTCTTCTCTTCTCCATTAGAAAATTTGGCAGCCAGTTGAATCCTGATTTGTTCCAAACAGCATAAGACAGGATCCGATTCTTCTTCAATCGTTTGAGTAGATGTCTCGAAGGTACATAGTTTTCTACCTCGTTTAAGTCCTTTTTTCTTTGTAAAGGCTATCGCCTTAGAGATAGACGAACTATCTTCTGGATTTGGAGCTGGCAGAGCACGTTGCATTAAGAATTCAGACGGCCTAGGCATTTGAATTGATCTATTCTGGTGTAACTTTCCTGCCGGAACAAGGGATTTATATAACTGTGGACTGATATTGCCAGCAAATGGCTGGAAATTATGTTTCATACTGATGGGAAATGGAATATTTACACGAAAGGGTAAATTGCACTCGTACCTGTTGGATTTAATAAATGGTTTTAAAGGAAAGACAGATTAATATAACTTACCATATACAATCATCGTCGTCATCTCCTGCTGTTGACCTTCCTGACATCTTCTTAGCTTTAATATTTTTGCGTTTTGGCTTGGACTTTATAAGTGCTTTTTGATTCTGTTCTATTTCTGGCTTTGGTGTTTGCTTTCTTTTATTTACTTCTAAAGGTGTTAAATTCTTTTTTGCTACCTTTCTAGGATATAATATCATTGTTGATCTGGCGCAGCAATTCGAGCTTGTGGCAGACAACAGGCCTTCTCCCTCAGATGTAGAAAATCCCTGGAGGTTACAAAGAAATACTTAATAATTATTATAAATTAGAGAACTTCTCGTTTACGAACCTTATTTCTTAGGTCTCCTCGACTTGTCAAAGGGGTTCTAATATAACACTTTTTGTTTTGTCTGGTTTGGATTTGGCTCGCTTCCGAAACTTTGTTACCTATTAAATCCAGATAATTTTATATTGGTTTGGTTTTAAATCCTAATTTGATCAGATGATGATTTACCTGTTAAGGAAGTTCGGGGTAAAACTTTTCCAGGTAAGGAATTCCCTTTTAATTTACTTTTACTGTCAATCCTGGAAGTCCCTTTGTGTAGTGGACACTTTAGTAACCAGTTCAGTGGGCAGTATAATCCGCATACTTTTTCATCAGTTTCTTTTAATTTCTGCCGCCTATCTGTTCCAACCATTTCCTTCGATTTATGCATTTTCTGCCGACAACATGAGAAGTGGTTTTTCTGCAAATCGCCGGACACTTGATTTAAATTACAAATTTTTAAGTAAAAATAACTGCCGAAGAGATGGCTTCTCTTCCGACTATATCTTTAATACAAAAATCTGTAATTTGAATGAAATGGGGCATGCAGCTTAGCTTCTCGTTCTAAACCCTGAAAGTTGAAAAAATTTGGAATTTAAAATATATAAGATCGAATAAGTGACAAAAAACTCAAGTTGTAAGCTTTAAAATCGGAACTTTATTCGTCATTGACTTCTTTTTTCCTCAATTTTAAACGGAAGAATTGCACAATTAAATTTTTGATGAGACCTCTGTTTGTAGGATATCTGACCTTGAAAAGACAATAATTTGGTCTGCTCAAGGTAAGTTACACTACAAATTTTAGAGGGCTCAAATTGTTAGCGTGGCCAACATCGCGGCATCATGAATCGCATTTGGGCATATCGCTGGCAACAACAACTGGGACAAAATTGTGGGGCAAAAGGACACTTATTCAGTTGGGTTGATTGACTAGATCGCGCAGGTTGCTGCTGCTGTTGTTGCTGTTGCTGGTGGAATAATCTTTGTGGCTTCTGCTGACAAGGAGGCGGCTTTTGTGGCGGAAAAGGAGGTTTCCTACACTGCTGCTGACAAGGAGGCATTTGTGGAATCTGCTGACAAGGAGGTACTTGATAGTGCTGCTGACAAGGAGATATTAGTTGGTTCTGCTGACCGGGACCCATTTGTTGACTTTGCTGACAAGGACTCATTTCTTGAGGCAGAAAAGTCGGTGGCTGTTGCAGTTGGGCAGGAAATTGCTGAAACTCTGGCTGAATATAAGTATTTTGATTTGGCATCGTTAGGGGCACTGGATATAGGCCAAACGGCATTGGTTCCGCCTGGGATCTGGTCTGAGGGTCCAATGGCAAGGGATGGGGAATCCCTGTTGGATATTTAGGCTCTGACTGCGTGGAAAACCGCGGGTAATCCTCTTCACCGTTTTCCTTAACTTCCTCGGGTAAAGCATATCCCTCGTTCAGTGCATCATCTAAGGGACCTACGAACTGATTCTCAGTGGTCCAACCAGGAATCTCTGCGCCATTCTGGGTCAGCACTTGCATCTGCCGCACTCTGGTGGCCCCACAGGCACTGTTCAGCTGGAGTTGCACCTGGGCAATCTGGGCCTGTGCCTCCAGCATCTGCTTCTTGAGCTCCTCGGCCAGCATTTCGGTCAGGAAATTCTCCTCAATCGGTTGCTGTTCCCCTGGCTGTTGCTGTTGTTGTGGTTGCATCTGCTGTTGTTCTGGTTGTTGCATCTGCTGTTGTTCTGGTTGTTGCTGTGGCTGAAGAATTGGTTGTTCCATTGACTGTTGTTGATTGTAAACAGGCAAGTTGCTAGGCTGATTCATTTCCTCATGCTTGAAATTTCTTCTTGGGCTTCCTTGCCCATTGGAACTGGGTGTATTTCGCACAAAATTTCTCTGTTGCTGCTGAAAGCAAGATGGTTTTTGTTGCAAGCAAGGTTGTTGCTGGAAGCAAGGTTGTTGTTGCTGGAAGCAAGGTTGCTGCTGCTGGAAGCAAGGTTGCTGCTGCTGGAAGCAAGGTTGTTGCTGCTGGAAGCAAGGTTGTTGCTGCTGGAAGCAAGGTTGTTGCTGCTGGAAGCAAGGTTGTTGCTGCTGAAAGCATTGTTGCTGTTGTGAGTATGGTTGCTGTTGCAGGGATTGTTGCTGCTGAAAGCAAGGTTGCTGCTGCGAGCATGGTTGCTGCTGAAAGCAAAGTTGATGGTGCGATTGTTGCTGCCTAAATGGCGATCCAAAACAATTTCCATTTTGCCGCTGCTGCGAATAACCATAAGATTGGTTACACTTTGAGACCGCATTGTTCATATTATCATTTGGACAATCGATGCTGAGGAAGTGAGCCTCGGTCACCTCGCAGGCGGTGACAAATTCCGCCTCGCCCATAACCTGCTGCTCCTCATCGCAGATGGTCACGATATTGCCGCAATTGGGAACTGCGGCCTGGAACCACTGACACGAAACAGGTCGATGTCGTGTGGGATACTCCCCTCGAAAGCAGGGATATTTCTTAGAGCTGGCAACCTCCGTTGGTTTCTGTATTTTTTGTTCCTTGGCTGGCTGTTTGGTGACCTCAACTTGCTCGACGGGCTTTGCTTTCTTTGGCTCTTCAGGTTTACTTGCCTCTACACTCTCAGGAAAACTTTTGTTTAAAGTATCCTGACTATTCTCCTTAGAATTCTTTTCGGTTTCCGGTTTGGAATTCTCCTGGGTTTCCGGTATTGAGTTCTCCTGGGTTTCCGGCTGTGAGTTCTCCTGGGTTTCCGGCTGTGAATTCTCCTGGGTTTCCGGTCTTGAGTTCTCCTGGGTTTCCGGTTTTGAATTCACCCTGCTTTCGTCTTGTGATGCCCCAGATATCTTTGATGTCTTGGATGGTATCTTTTCAAACTCTTCTTCTCGGGCTTTGGCAGTAGCCACTCCACCTAACATCTCTGGTGTCTTCTCGAACTCTTCATTTCTGGCCTTGGCCCTTGCTGTTGGAGATTCAGCTCTACGCTTCACCGATGCCTCCATAGACTGCTGTGCATTTTTACTCAAGCCAATGGTCTTTGAACTTGGTGGAACACTTGCCAAAACTTGTGTAACCGGCATTCCCGCCTGCAATCTAACCGGTGGCCTGGTCTTGATCTTCGTTGTCAATAGTTCCGGAGTACCCATGGATCGGCAGCTGCTGGTTTGCCTGCCACGACGATATGTGGGTGGGCAGGAGGATAGGGATCTCTTGGTTTCCGCACCAGTGGGTAGACTTTGGACCAGGGCTCGCAACAGTTGCTGTTCGATGCGGTTATTGGTCGGCTCAGGTGACAAATCAGTCCCCAGGTTGGTTGTCCTCCTCGCTGGACTTACATTTCGCCTATAGGGACTGGCCCTTTGTGTTCGGACCCCGCCATTGAGCATTTTTGCAGTTTTAAAGCAGTTCGAGTGTTCAATCAATTATACAATGCTTCCGTTTAAACTTGCCTTCCGGCATGACATTAAATTTTGAATTGTCAATTTTGTCAATGTTTAAAACAAGGCATGTATAAGTATTATACTTAATGTATACAAGAAAATATATTTCTCAACTTTAACTCCTTTTTAAAGTTTCTTCATGGCTTTTGGCCTATTCCTAATTTATATATATTTAATAGTGGGTTATTTACCCTTCGGATTAGTGATCTTTTAATAGTGGAAATTAAATTTTTACTTTGCAACTTAATCAAAATAGTCTTAGTTTAAGACATCAACAAATAATTTAGACTACTTTTTTACAAGTTTTGATTATTAATGTTTTTTTTGTGAATTCCTCGTAATTGGCCATGATTGAAGGTGGAACGTTAAACAGGAGGAGTTTTAGGCCACACTTTTACGTTCAAAATGTGTGATCCATGTCGAGTTTTAAGGAGGTGCAACAGCTGCCATGGCGGGTAAGCTTATTAAAAGGGTTATTATCTATAATTTACCTACTTTACTTCCATCAACAGATGTTATTGCTTTCCTAGACAGAATTGCCGTCCGCGATCTTGTTCCATTGATTCGCGTAATTGCCGCGTTGTGTTTCCTGGGGAGTTCCAAAAGTTCTCGGATATGATTCCACCTAGTTTTCTTCAAAAGCAGCCAAAGCCAATTAAGAAGAAAAAGCGCTCAAAGAGTTGCACAGCATGTGACGATATATGTAAAGATCCGTGTGCGGATAAATGTACTCAAAAGTGTGATAATCCATGTCGAATGGTTGAAAAGGAAAAGGATGTCGATGAGCAGCAATGTGATGAAGGGTTCCGGCAGGATGGTAACACAGGGTTTGGAGCTTTAGGACCCGGTTTTAACGAAGCTTCAGGAGCAGGTTTTGGTTTTCAGCCGGGACAACCTACTATTATCCCATGCTATGGCACCTACGGACCGAGTGGAAACCCCATGATATTTGGAATGCCCCCACCCACTCAATATGGTAACTTCGGAATCCCTGGACCGGTGGTTTTACCCGTGGCTCAGCCATCTGTAGCAGGTCAGGGTGATTTTCGAAATCCAAGGGGACCTCCGGCGGCCGGTTTGCCCACTAAACATGTATCTGGATTCAATCCCTGTACTGGTGAAATTATGCAGTGCGAAAATCAGCCAAATTCCGGAGGGCAACAATGCCCGTCTTATAACCAACTCTGCCAGGGTTTGGGCATGGGTTTTGGGCCAAACAGTCAGTATTATCCATGCAATGTTGCACAGCAACCAGTAGCTCCAATGCATGAATTCCAAAGTAATCCACATGCGAGTCAAGTTCCTCAAGTTGGTAACAGGAGCAAGTCAATGGGACCTCCAGCGCAAAGACAACCAACCAGCTTTGCACCTTACAATCAGAATTATTCCTATAATGTGGGAGTTCTTTCTCCAGAATCAAGGCAAGTTCCTCAAACTATGTCACCTTCAGTTGAAGTGCATCAAGATGTTACCAGGTCAAAGTCCCCAAGACAGCGGAATGAGTCGAGAGGAGGTCGTTTGGATAAGCCATCCGAGTTCAGAAGAACTACAGTTTTCAATGAGCTGGGAATTGAACATAACAATCGGCAATTTTCAAATAACGTTGGCGAGAGAAATCCTGATCCTAGAACACTTCCCAAATCTAAGCCATCTGTGGGTCGAAGTGATAGAAGGTCTCCAGACTCAAGAAAACCAAATCCTTCAATGGGGGCACCCTCAAACCACTCTAAACAACCCGAATCGCATGTACCCTATATTCAACAGAGTGTGGGCATGGGTTTTGATCCATCCAATCAGTACTTTCCTTATAATATCGCCGATTGTCCCTTGAATGCGACCTTTGTTCTGGATTCCTCTTACGGTCAGACACGCCAAAATAATGAAAGATCGCATTCTGTTGGAGCACGAAACGTATCGAAGAAAAGGCCTGAAACGAGTAAAAAATCTGAAGGGATATCAAGTAAAAAATCAACGGCAGGATCGCCTGCTGATCAACCAGTGAAATGCTACTGCACGCGGTTCGATCCTAACAATCAATATTATCCCTATTATGTAGCTGAAGAAGGGGAATGTCCGCCTCCGGAGAAGATGAAAGACTCTAGGGAATGCTCGAAGCTCCTTAACCGGTGAGTTTAATGTCAGCTCTATTGAGGCAGAATCAAACTCATAAGCATTTCACCACTCCACACACATCATTCTTTCTTTCCTCCAACACTATATAATTAAATATGCGGTAATGTTTTCCGTATCTATTGCAGTGTCACCGACTCCTGTCCTCCGTGTGATCTGCAGAAGTGGTGCCATCTCCTGATGCCTAAGGGAAAGTCCAAAAAGCAGGGAAAGCCGGCTGCTAAAAATAACAGGAAAACGCATGGATCAATTAATTTGGGAGGCAAGTCCAAGATGAGCCTGCCGAGTTCTAAGGCGCAGAACTCCAACGAGGTAGTCGATAGTGAAACACCTCCAACGACAACTTCCGTGGATATCGAAACGCCCCAAGCTGCAGATTCTGGCTGTCCGTGCGGTTGCAAAGGTCAATGTCCTGCACCTTCGCCAAAACCGGAAATGCGCAGCTGCAGCTGCTCTGCCAACTTACCTGAGTAAGTAGTCTTAGAAAATAAGGAATCTTTGAAATTAAAACAAGAAGGAAAACTTAGTTTATCAATTTCAAAAAAATGGGTTCAAGGTTGAGCCATCTGCCAAATTGCAACTCCAATTTTTAAATGTCCAAAATGTACACTTATGCAAATATTTTCTAAAATATTGGTTCGATTCGGAAAATATTTTATGAGTCGATAATTGTTGGCAGAATAACTGTTGATAACTTAACACATTCTGCATGCTAAATTGTCATTCTCTGGCTTTTATAGTTTCAGGAATATCGACGTTCATAGGGAAATATCTAGATTGACTGGGCTATCTTCCATTTACCTTTTACAAACTTTTCAACGAATACAATATACACTTACCTATTTATCCATTGAATTTCTTCCATAGAGTAAACAGATCCACGGCAGCGCCCCCTTGTCCCGCGAATTCCGGAAACACCGCCTGCTGGAACTCATGTCCTTATACCTGGCACTATAGTCCCTGCAACGGATACTATTACTACTGCGCGAACTGCTGCAATGGGTGTCATAATTGCTGCAATCACTGCTGCAGTCCGTGCGGTCGCTGTTGCAGCGGCAGCTCCCCTTCTCAGCTGGAGAAAGTTCCTCCGAAACCGAAGCAGAAGGAAAAGCCGGACAAACTGAATGGAAGTAGCAGTAGGCGATATCCTGCAGGAACGGCTGTGGATTTTAACAATCTGTTGAATAATCCAGGAAGTTGTAGATTGCCTCCTCCGCCTGGCATATACAACTGCTCCATGCCGGCGGTTTCAACTATGCCGGGATATAGTCCAACTGCTCAGCCCCAGTTTAACTCCCCCTACAGTGGTCATGGGAAGGCGGTCGGGGTGAATATAAATCGGACCAATCAGCATTATAACCAAAGTCCCTTGAACATCAGCTGCATGCGCCACGGATAGTTTACATCATGTCTAAATTAAACGTTGAACATTTTTTTACATTTTAACACAAGCCTAAATAAAGATCTAAAGTTTACCTTTAAGGATAAAAGCAAGGAGTGAAAACATAACTATTTTAAACCACAAAAACTAAAAGACAATTTACTACGATTTTCTTTAGTACTTTTTTATTAGTTCAAATCGATATTTTATTTTCCTTTTTATACACTCTTTTATGTGTTTCTCTCTTTTTTGTATACCATATACATATATAGATTTTTTTCGAAAGTTTTGTGGGCTTCGGTTGTAGAAAAACTTAAAAAGTTTCTTTAAAATATATAAACTTCTTGTCATAAAATTAAATACCTCTTTAAAGTTGTTTTAGAAAAGACCTAACTAAAAACTATGAACATAGCACATTGTAAACATGTTTGTGTAGTGCAGCCATAAATATTGTATGGTATGTTTGTAATATAATAATAGGGGAATATAAGATTGTTAAATAAGAAAATAGGCATTACAACTACGGGTAAAATTCTAGCACATGATATATGAATTTGGGTTCTGCCGCTCCTTTCTTTAAAAATAGAATTAAACTGAGTTTGGCTTGCATATTGCCCTTTACGTTATGTAATGTGGTTTGCTTGGTTAGCTTTCGTGTTGTATATATGTAAACATATATGTGTTATATTATGGTTATCTTACGACTATATGGACTCTTATCTGCCCTTATTCATGTTGCATCTGCACTCGATATAAGCTTTAACAATTATGGTTGCCGCGCGCGGACTGAAAATTATATAGAAAAACAAAAACTACATACATCTGCATAGCTCAAACTATTTACATTGGACAGCTTTTCGAGGGTCTGAGAACGCCAGAAATGATTTGTGGATGGTGTTTAAATTATTTGTCGGTATGTCTATGTATGGATAGTGTAGTTTTTGTTTCAATCACATGTTTGCACTCCCAACGAAAACGGTGAATAACTTAAGGAAATGTTGTTGATGTTGAAATATTGCCGGTGTTTCATGGTTGGAATAAAGCTCTTTCTGCCCCGAATACCTAGGCATTCTCATCGGTCACGTATATGTAGCCATGCTGCTGCAATATGCTCAAACGCTTCTCCACGGCATCGCGATCTGTTTTAAATATTTATTATTTAGTTATCTATTAAATTATGTTCAGTTGCAGCGACTTACATTTGTTCAGCAGCATTTTGTCCTGCGGATGATTGCACTTTTGCACCAACGAGTGCAGCAGAATATGAGCGGTGTTGTAACGCTCAAAGCAATTCTTGGTGTTCTTTAATAGCTCATCCAAAGCAGCCGCTTGACACTACAATTTTATAGAAAATCAGGCATTAATTAAGGGTTTTATATTATATTATTTTATATAAACTGAATAATTCCATTACTCAAGTACAGTCTGTTACATAGCTTTAGCAACGTTTTCCTTACCATATCCAGCGCATAGTCGTACAGAATCTTGTCCGCCGTAATATTAAATGCATTCGCCTTCTGCAACAGACCGCTGCCATTGAGTCGCTTCGATTCGAACAGCATGCTCCGGTATTTGGCGTTCATGGTGAGCAAAGCTAAGCGAAACCAACAAACATTATAGAAGATCAAGCTATGGATGAAAAAGACTTCAACTTACCATTCTTCACGTTGGACGACGGCTTCAGTTGGCCATTGCGCAGCTGCTGGGAGGCCAGATTCATGCCGGACGAGAGGAGCTGCAGTCCGCGGACGAGCAGCACCAGGCGCTCCGCCCGCTTGCAGTGCTCCGGGGCGTGCGGCGGTATTTGCTGGGCATCCGCCGCCGCAGCTGCTGCTGCTGCCGCCGACTGACTGCCGGCCACCATCAGCGTGGAGAGCGGGGCGCACCGCGAGTCGGCCACCTCCTGGATGCAGTCGGTGAGGGCCAGCACAAAGTTCAGCTTGGAGAGCGTCTCGTTGTGCTCGCGGTCCATCAGCGTCTCCTCCGAGAGCTCTGGGGCCTGGAATGCATGATGTTCGCCACCACCGCCGGCTCCGGTGTCCAGCAGACTGTGCAGCCCACCGGTGGCCCCCAGTTCGGGCAGCGTGAAAGCTCGCGGACCGAGCATGTGGTGCTGGTTGTTGTTCTCCGATCCGCTGCCCGCCGAGCCAATCGATCCCAGGGAGCCCGGAGCCACCAGCATCGTGGGACTGCCCAGGGTGGGCAGCTTGGTGAGCGCTGCGGACGGCAGCACCGGGGAGCTGTTGCCACTGCGGCGCAACGGCGATTGCGAGTGGCCCGGCGACCCCTGCCAGGTGCTCGGAGCATGCGGCGGCGGTGTCTCCGACAGCGATCCGCCCGAGGCGGAACGCATCCGCGTGGGCGGCGTTCCAATGGCAAACTGCACCGCCGGCGGCGAGATCGAGTTGATGTCACTGCTCACACTGCTCTTGCGCTGATCCGGCCGCGGCTGCTTCACGCTAATGGGCTGCGACCGGGGTATCTGCTGGCCGCCCAGAGTGGCCACCGTCAGCGGACCGGAGCCCTGCCTGGCCGGAGAGCCGGCCGCATTGCTGGCCACCTGGCGACGGGCTGGAGCCGGTACTGGCTTCGGCTCCGAAATGGGCAGACTGCTGGGCCGTGGCGGACTGGATTGATTCTGTTGCGGCTGCTGACGCTGCTGGCCAACGGAAGCTGGTTGCGCCTGGGCCTGGGCCAAGCCCTGGCGCTGATCCTCGGGAAGGTTCTTGGGGACCAGGACAAAGTCATCGGAGTCCTCGTGGGAGCTGCACGACCCGCTGTTGTTCTCGCTGTCGCACAGCACACCCACGTTGGTGATGGTGGCACAAATGGCCGGATTGGCCACCACGGAAACTAAAGAAAAGTGAGAAAATAATTTAAAATAATTTAATAAATCTAAAAGGAACTTTTTAACTTTATTAAAAGTGTTATTATTCATTAAGTGCCAAAATATTCATTAATAAATAATAATATTTTTGAATTTATATGTCTAAAATGTTGAAAAAAGTTAAAAGAAATTTAAGTGATAAGAATATTAAAAGGAAAAGTACAAATAATCATTAATAAATATTAATATTTCCCATTTTTATCATGAAATGCTTTATTTGTCATAGTTTTACTTTTAATTAAACCGTTTAAGCTTGTTTTAAAGCCATTAAAAAGTTGTTAAGTAAAGCAGAGTGCTAACTTCTGTATTTGGTTCAACAATTATCACCTCCATTTAGGTGAAGTTTTGTTAAGAGGTGTTAATACTTAAAGAAACCCTCTTTTAAAGGCTTATTTACATACTTGGTAAAGATAAATACAAGTAATCACAATGTGCAACCCCCGATTTGGAAGACCTGCAAGGACACCTACCCGAATTCTCTTCCTCCTGGGCCTCCTGCTCCTCGCGCTCCTTCTGCTGCTGCTCGGCCAGCTTGACCAGCTGCAGTTCCTGCTCCAGCTGCTGCTGCAAGGGGCTCTTGGCCTTGGCAGGCGGCGTTCCGCCCAGCGGTGGCATGTCAACTGCAAGAACAGCACTCTTAGAGACTCGCCGCCGCAGGTTGGCTGCTTGGCTTGGCTCACCTGGCGACGCGGCCGCCTTCTTGCCCTGAAGGAAGCGGTGCACAAAGAAGCTCTCGTACGAGATGCGGTCCTTGGCGTTGCGGCGCAACAGGCACAGCAGCAGATCCCTCAGATCCGGCGACACGCCACTTGGAATTCTTCAAAGAAATCGGGTTAATATTCTCTTCCGGTTGTGAATATATTCAAAGATATCTTACTTTGGCGCCAGATTGGCATTTTGCTCGTAGTAGAACTTCAGTTCGTTGGGCGTTTGTGCATAGAATGGCGCCTTGCCCGTCAAACACTGGTAGACAATCGTTCCCAGCGACCAGAGATCCGCCTTGGAGTCGTACTGCAGCGACATGATCACTTCGGGAGCCTATAAGAACATAAAATGTATATTCAACTTAGATTTCTTCTGGTTTTATGTATGGTTTACTTACCATATACATGGGAGATCCGCACAGAGTGGCTGCCATGGCGCCCTCGTTCAGAAAACGAGCAAACCCGAAATCGGCTAAAATATAAAAAACAGGTTAAGACACATTAGGTAAAGAAAGTACTTTATGGTCTATAACTAAGCAATAACCACTTTATTAAAGAAAACTTAGTAAGTTTGTATAGGTTTTAGCTTTATAGACTTCATTATACCTAAAACCAAACTTTAACTTACCAATTTTGAGGGTTATTTTCGATGGAGCTGGCAATGTCTTGCCATAATTGTGCGATAGCAAAATGTTTTGTGGCTTGAGATCACGATGCACAATTCCTTTGGTATAAAGTGCCTTCATAGCACCAGCTGCAATTAAAGGAAAACAGAATTAAGTTAAGTTCTGAGGATCTTAAAATGTATATGCATTTTTAATGATTATAAATTAAATGATTGGAAATTGGAGTAAAGATTGTTTTCCGGTTAGTTATGGTTAGTTAGTTGGGGTTAAATATCTAGATATTCCGATCTTACCTAGTTGCACGAGGAAAAGTCTAACGGTATCCTCGCTCAGCGTCCCCTTAACACTTAGATAGTCCGCCAAGTCGCCACCATTACAGTACTGTAAAGAGAAAGTCACACAAGAAAAAAGAGTGAGAAGAGCTAAGTGGAAAATTCAATTAAGAGAGCTTCCTCCCCAAACCCCAGTCAAGAGTTCAGTGCGCAAATAAATCTTCTCGGACCCCAAAGACCCCAATAAGACCTCATAGTAAAATGCGACCCATGCAAATGAATTAAGTCCAATCAGTGCGAAAATGCAAGAGTCCCGAGATTCAGTCGGCATTTCCATCGTCGGTATTTCGCCTTCCAGCTGCCCTGCTTTTGTCAAAACCGCAGACAATCATAGAAAACGGCAAGGTCAAAGCGAATATGATTTATGGCAATTTTCTAAATCAAAAACTGGAATTAGGGAAATATGTTTATGGATCAGCAGCCAGCTGCTTTTTCTTTTGTCGTTTATCTAACAAAAGTTCTGTTCCGGTTTATTTCGTCGGCAGTGATAATAAAGAAATAGGAAAAAATTTGCTGAAAGAGATTCAGCAATTTAAGGGGGTAATACCCTTGGGCACTTTTTTACTATTTATCCAAATTAATATAGAATTTTTTCTCATTTTTTAAGAAAGCTTTAAGACCTTAAAATTGATTTATGCCAGTGCAACACAGCTTTAAACAATAAATTGTATAAGCAACCCTCGGCAAAATGTAAATGAAGAGAACCCCTGTCTCTCCAAAATTCCGTCATATTGGACTGAGCGTGTTGCCAAAAAGGATTTGCGATTTTTTGACCTTGAGGCCGCCAATCAAAGACATGTCTATAGTATTGCACACGTACACACAGCCAAAATCCACACAGCAATATGTGTGCCGAGCATTTTTATGGATTTTTTGTTTTCCATGAGAAAATATATGGACCACTTACAATTTAATGAGCAAACAAAGCCAGCAATGGCAGCAACAACACAAACATTAGGCAATTAAACAGCCAAATTGAAATGACAAAAGATTTCACTTCACTCGCTTTTTGTGAAAACACAAAAACCCAGAAGAGAGGCGAAGAGAAAAGAACATTAAAAAAGTCATTGACATGTAGAGTGACATCAGGCAATTGCAATATATTAATATAAAAGTAAAAGTTTAAACAAAATGGGGAAACACTCCCTATGCGGACGGTTTTTTTTTTTTAATTTTAAATAAAAGCAACACCAGACGAATTTTGAAATTATATTTTTTTCCCGGCAACAAGTGCGCATGAGTCAGCGATTTATTGGAAAATGCACTTGCGTAATTAGGAAATAATGAGTTCAGTGTTTCTTTTTTTCAAGAAATAATAATTAAGAGAGCTTTTAAAAGACAAGAGAATACGCTCTTAAGGCCTCGATTGTATCTCTCGCATTTTTGAGCTCGCCGCTTCTGCGGTTTCCTTCGAAGCTCATTTTCAAAACGACACTCGCACGTATCGCACGGCATCGCGCTGCACGCAGCTCTATTGAAATAACAGACTTTCCAGAAACAAAGTTATCAAAATTTGGTAGTGAAATTGCAAAGCGAAATTACCAATTAAAATAAAACTCCAAAGTGTATTACCCAATTTACCACAAATAAAAATATAAAACATCGCGAGTCATTTGAAGTAAACGCAATGGACTAAAGGTCAACATATTTCTAGGCGATAAAAACAAAGCTTCTATAAGTTGTTCACACAGTAATCCCAACACAAAGAAGCATGAAACGGAATTAAAACAAGAGTTTAACTTAGCACTCGGTGAATAAAGGGGTTTTCATTCAAATATTCAAACAAACTTATCACTCAAATCACGTCTAATTTAATCGGAATGATTCAGCTCGGACATTTGGTGTTTCACTTTTCCAGTAAACTATGTATGTTAATAAATTGCGAATAGACACAATCTGTTATATCAAAAGTAAAGTTCACAGTGATCGCCATTAATTCGAATCTGACAAGTGTGGCATTAATTTTATAATTAAAAGATGAGTTAGCAAATATATAATTCAATACGATATATAATTAATGGACTTATTTTTCTCTTAATCCTTTGAATTACTTTGTTTAAAAAATTTGATTAAACAAGCATTGTCCAATGTATGATGGAATGTTTACTAATTAAGCATAGCCTCTCTTTAATAATCAATACGATGTGATGTAATATTATTTTTAAATTTTTTTTTGTATTTAGTAAATACCTATATATTTATTACAAGTGAAATACTGATTTGGTTTTTTATAAATATTTTGTTTGTTATTTACCAACTATCTAACTTTTGATTAAGACTGTGAAATTGATTTCTATTCTTAATTATTATTACTCTAAATTCTATTTAACTACATTGTTAATTTTTGAACATTAACGTACATTTAATTTCACAATTTATTTACATTAATAATACAATAAATTATGTCAATCAATGTAGTGTTAAAATCAAAACGAAAACCACAATCGAGAGAGAGGGAGGCAGATAGAAATTAAAAACGAGAACTGATAAGATTAGCAATAACGGCTAAACATTAAACAAAACATGGAAGAGATTAAAAAAGAGAGATAGAGGGGAGAGAGAGATAATGTTTTGGCATTCCACTCTCTTAGACCCACACACACACCTGTTTGTTCTTTTCATCGCATTTGTTGGTAAATTATTTTTTGCTCAGTTGAGAGACGACAGCGAGTGGAAAAGTTTGTGCGAGCGGAGTGAAGGTTTCACAATAAATTATTATTATTATTACATTTTTGTCAAAAGTAAACCGGCTAATGCCAATAGAAACAGCTCGTGAAAATATAATTTCAAAAGCAAAACAGAAGAACATTAAAAGTGTAAAGTGGCAAAGCAAAGCAAACAAAAACCTCGGAAAAATTAATCGAATCTATTTTCAGCTTCAAAATATTCACATCAAATTTGGCAAATACGAAGAAAATGAAATTAAATCCCATAGATAAACACAAATATTAACAACCCTGAACACGCAGTGAAAACAAAAACTAAACAAATAACAATAAACAAACAATAAATAATAATGCACGTGTATTACAAGTTTGGATTACTCTTAATATTTTTGCTAAGCGTAAGGTAAAAATCAAAATCCAATAAATATTTACCGGTTACGATGTGTTTTAAACAAACAATTTGAAATTCTTATTGGGCTCGGAAAAGTAATACATTTATTTATATAAAAACGAAAGAATAAAGACAAGGGGCAAAGTTTCCGTTGAGCAACATTCGTAATGATTAATTCACTCAAATCGAAATAACGACAGGTGAACCTGAATAACGGGACTTTGACCCGCTCACCACTGAGATATCAATGCCGAATGAAATACTCACGCATGGGGTTATAAAAAAAATAGCAACTTTTTTTTACTGATAGTCCACGGCAACAGCTCTTAATTGCCGCTTATTATATATAGGTTGCATAAATTTACACTCTACGTTATCGTACCACACAATCAGATAAAAATAATAACAATCCCCGGTTGCCCGAAAATTTATACTGTTTTTCCTTATCAAATTTGTTTGGTCACCGGTTCGAATTTCTCTACCAATATCGAACCATTCAAAGAGCTGAAATTTACAACTGTCTTGGTTTTTCTGTTTTATAGTTAAACCCATTTATGACTCAGATTTGTTTTAGCCATTTCCCATTTTGGTCTTTTACACCGAAGAAAAATATAACTTTTTTACCGTTATATTAAGATATAAAAATTTAATTTAAATTGAGCTCAATAATCCGTTATATTTGCCAATTAACATAGAGCATAATTAAATGTGATACAAAATAATATATTTGATTTCAGAATTGTTTGAGTAAATCACGAATATTTATCTTGTGTATTTAACAACTTTTTCCTATTGATTTTTAGACCTTTTAGGCTCTTTCAGCCACTTCAAGTTAAATGTCAAAGTAGAGTGCTTTTGAGTGCGCCGCTTCCAATTTTAGTCATTTGACTTCAAGTAGTCAAGGGAATTGCGTTGACTAGGTCGTCACGCTTAGTTACAGTTTAGAAATCTTTCGTAATAGACATTAGCTTTAATGAGCTTAAGCTTGAAGTCATTTCGGTTACGTTCGATTTTTATATCTTTATTAGCCAGTAGGAATCTATCAATAAATGCATTTCTTATCAGCACTTTGCGGAACCAAACTCGTGAACAACTATATCTTCGGTTCTATAAAGTCGTTTACCCTGTCAAAAATAGCACTTTTATGACCTGACGAGTATCATTGAAACTTTACTCAAAAGTCACGCAATTGAAGAGAATTCCAAATGGCAGTTTTAAGACACACTTGAACTACTCTACCACCCGAATCCCACCTCTTTTCATACATTTGCCAGAACCGAAGTCGTATAAAGCAGGATAACGAACGATTTAGAATCAGGCGAGCCAAGTCGAATAAGGAAAGAGGGGTTACAAATCACAGCAAAAAAAACAAAACATATAAAAGTGAGAGTAAACGAAATCGCGAAAAAAAACCGGTCAAGTTGTCTCTTTTGCCATGAAGTAAACGGGTTTCGGCTGTTTCTTTTTTACTAAAGTATCTACAGTACGTTTCAGAAATGTTAGACCGTTTAAAAGAATAAAGTTATTCATTTATATTTCTTTTTTTTATTTGTATACAAATTATAAAAAAAAAATCTGTATTTGTTTCAGCATCAAACAACACCAAAAATAAAAGTAAAACTATTACATATTAGACAGTTAGCTTCTCAAAATTAATTTGCATAAATGTATAAGTTATTATTTTGACCACTGCTGTATAGAAAAATGTTTTCTCACATATGTCGGTATATTCATTCATGCTCTTTCGTGGAGCAAACATAAACAAAAGCGCATAATGATAGTGGGGAAAACGAACGTTTCTGTGTATGACTATGGCGTGGCTATGGCAAAATAGGTCAAGAGCGTTTTCAGGACAAATTAGCGAGGTGTGTTCGCCGTCAAGACGTGAATGATGTAAGCACACTCTACTTAGAACCGGCAATCTAAAGCCAAATATTGACAATTTTGGGTTTTTGGTAAAACCACATTACAAATTCGTCAAGTAATTGCTTAAATTGAATTGCGAATTCAGTTGGAATATAATTGCCGCTAAGCAATAAATGATGAGAATTGTTTTGAAATTTAATGATTTAAAAGTACTTTAGAACTGAGAGTAATAAGATATTGCTTGTTTACACTGGTCCCTAATAAGTATAAATTTAAAATGCAATTTTCCAGCATTAGCCACACAAATGCCGCTCCAGCGGGCAGTGAGGAGGCAAAACGATCGCCCAGTTCCGGCGAGGACTATGATTATAGTGACGATGATTACAGCGAGATAACGAAAGGCGATGAAGCGCCGGAGACAGCAGAAAATAGACTGATGCCACAATCATCCTCCACATCGACCACCACCACATTTCGACCAATATTTAGTGAGTTAAATTATGTGAAAATAAGACCAGAAGAGTAAGAGTGAATTATTTTACAGGTATACCACGACGCAGCAACCATGTCCTGGAGCCCAGCTGCCCGCGCAACTGTCTTTGCATGGAGGACTTTAAATACGTTCAGTGTGCGAATGCCCATCTAACCCATGTGCCCCTGGACTTGCCCAAAACGGCGGCCATCATCGATCTGAGCCACAATGTAATTGCCGAACTGAGGCCAGAGGATTTCGCCAATCTTTCCCGAGCGGTGGAAATTAATCTGAATCACAACTTAATCAGTCACATAGATAAGGAGGTGAGTTTTAAAGAAAACCCAACCATGAAAGTTTTCAATAACCCTATATTAATAATTGATTTCCCAATTTTAGGTCTTCCAAGGCTCGGAACGTTTGCAACGCCTGCGGTTGACCAACAACCGACTAACCAAAATCGATCCCAACACATTTTCGGCCGCCAAAGAACTAACCCTACTCGATTTGAGCAATAATTCCATAACCCAACGCCTCGATGGATCCTTTTTGAACCTGCCCGATTTGGTGGAGTTCAGTTGCAGCAATTGCAGTTGGACGGAATTGCCGGAGCAGACGTTCGAGAACATGAGTGCCCTGCAAATACTCCGCTTGAGCAAGAACGATTTCAAACAGGTGAGAATCGAGCGCCAAAAGTGCGATAACACTATCGTTATCGGAGCACTATCGTTTTATCGATAGTTGGCGCAGCTCCAAAACAGCTGTGTTTGCGATGCCACATATGTAGTTGTCCCGCTCACGCTTTTTCTATTCAACAGCAAATCAATACGAAAGCTTTTACGCCGCTAACAAAAATAATTAAACTAAAGCTGCCAGAGCTGGAGCAGAAGAATATCGAGGAGCTGTGTAATCTGTTGCCCTCAATTGACACCATAAGTTTCCTCCACTTCGACATCAGTTGCTATGAATTTGTGCTGGGCACCTCCTTCAACGAGAGTCTGATTTTTCCCACGGAGACGCCGATAAAGAAGATTTCCGGTCTTCCCATCGTGGCCACTACTACTCCAAAGCCAGCTACAACCACGCCTGCACCGCCCAGAACTGGTGAGATCTTTAAGCAATAACCCATTATATTATGTCTGATCTTGCTAACGTGGCGTTTTCCATCTTAATCCCACACAGCCACTCGCAATCGCGGAAAAATGGACAACAGCACAGAGTTGGCTAAGGCGGCAATCCTGAGTTCCGCGACCAACAGCAGTGGCGTTAGTGTGGAATCACCTGGGGAGTCGAAGACCAACCAGGTGGAGATCTCCCCGGAGACTATCAACACGCTGCTCATCTGTAAGTACATCTTTTGCTTAAAACTTAAATTTGAATAACTCAAACTCCTATTAATAATTTGTAAAATGCATTAATGAACTCAAATTAAAGAAAGCTATGTGTAAAACAACTGTATCTATAATATTTTGTAATCGTAATCTTAAAGTTACCTTTCATTCAATTTTATTATTAATCGAATTAAAGGCTTAACCTTTAACATAAAACAGTGATAAATGAAGTGATCGGTTGAGTTATGCAAATTTGACTTTAATTTTTGTATATCTTACTAATTTGTTAAATCTTTCTATTCAGGCATCATGACTTTGGCCGTCATTGGCATCGTCATCGGCCTCATTTGCCGCAAGGACATTGGCGGCATCAAAACCAAATGCTGCCGCACTAGCAAACCAGAGCCAAAGGATCAGGTCCATCCCACTGAGGAGATACCATTGAATAAGCTAGCCTAAGAAAACTTCCCAAAAACAAACACCAAAACAAAGAAAGAAGAAAAGAGAATCATATTCCTCCAGTTTTGCGAACAAATTCCATATTGTCGGCATTTTTGATAGATTATAAATAGGTATATCGTCGTGAATATGTATATGGCTAATTAGTTTACTACTTTGACTCGGTTTTCAACTATCGTGACACCTAATTGTAGTTTCTATTACATTGTTTGCCCGCACAAAAGCTACCAGGAAATGAGTTCCCGCAATCCGATGTTAGATTATAGTTTTTAGTCGGAGTAGGTTAAGCAGCCTAGTCGCCTATCGTTCTTTTCTTTAATGAGAACTCGGCTAATGGGATCCCACACAAGCCCCTGGCACTTAACTAGGTTTAGTTTCAAACGAAATTTCCCTCGCCACAATTAAATTAATAGATACTTTAGTTCTTAGCCTTAGACTTTTGCCAAAATACAATAAAAGTAATTATTGTAAATAGACGAAAAGCAGGAATGTGTTTTTATGTAAAATATTGGAATAAGTTAAGATATTATTGTGGGTAAGTTTGTTAAAACGTATAAATTGGTAAACGCGTTTGCAATTCCCTAAAACACAACACCTGGTAGCTTCGATTGTTATCCCAACCTCTTCCTATCACAGACTTATCCTCGGACAACAAAAATATGCCCCGAATAAACACATCGTAAAATATTGGCAAGATAAATAAACAAATCAGAAGAGCCAAAGTAGCCAGTAATGGTGGGAAAAGCGGGGTGGCATAACACGTGGCCGCAGAACCAATAAATATTCATCAACAACACAAAAACGAACTGATTATATTCCGGGGAATGGCGGACTGCTCTCCGTCTCCCCGGTGGCAAACAAATTAGAATACAGAGCAAACAAGGCAAATGGGGCCAAAGTCAGGCGAGCGACTATGTACCAACTACTACAATAAACAGCAGATGAAACGAAACACTCCCTTCCTATCGCTTTTTACCCCCATCAGCTTGATTTTGCTCCACCTATGCCGATGACATGCAATCGTGTGGCCACAACAATGTGGCGTTGGTAGGCAAACTGAAAACTAAACAAACACGAAAGATTGGGCTTTCGATCTACGTTCGAACTTTTTTAAAAACACTACCTTGAAATACTATCTTTTCGTTGAGTATTTAGGCTAGGAAAGACATTACAAACATATGTGATGTACGCAATTTAGTAAATATCTTTTAGAGAACATTAAATGTTTTAAAAAAAACTTAATATACGTTGCATAGAATGTGTACTCATCAAAAAAATAGCCCTCTATTCAAATTGTAATTTAATTCAAGACTGGGCTAATTTGAAAATTAACAAATATTATTCTGATCTTATCTGATAAAAATTGATCTTTTGAATATCTTTTAAATTGCAATTTCTATGCATTAAATACATATGTTATTTAACAACTCAACTAACCCTATTTCAAGGGTATTCATAAGAAAACAACACTATCCAAAATCTTATCAGTAAAAATGCTCGCCAAAGCAAGCTGATTCTCGTGCCACGAGCATTTGACCTAATTTCAAGATAATAGATGGTATATAAACACTGAACGCTAAAAGCATGCAAACACCTGTAGGCCAAATTGAGTTGAACAAACTTGAGATTAAACAGATAGGTATCCAATGAGCTCTTGAATTGGTGTAAATTAAGAAAATGCGTATTAACACAAACGGAAAACGAAAGGCCACAAAAAAGTATAAAGAAAACCAAACAAAATAAGTAAGCCTTCCAAATTATTGAACTTAAAATTACTAGTCTGGCTATACATTTAAAAACTATATTTCCCCTGTTAATTTGTTTACTACCCACATTACCTGGCTATAATAATCCTATTACAATTTAAAGTTTGTTAGCCCAGGAGCTGTCAGTTAATATTTAAGCATTTCAATTGAGTGCATAGGTGAGAAGCAGCCATTCGGCGCAAAACGCTTTTACCATTCTATTCGCACTTTATTTTTGTATACGAATTCGTTTCGCAACTTCCGCAATCAATGGCGTAGCAATTTGGTCAAGAGAAGGAGGTCTGTAGAAGGTGGAGGTGGGAACTTTGGGGAGGGAGAATGACGTGGAACTGGCCGACGTGCACATTGCTTTGCAATTCCCATCCGATATCAAATGGACTGACTCACACACGTTTTAGCCATAAAAGCATTACATATTTATGAACTTCTCGCTTCGCTATGCGGTTATTTTAATGTTGTTAAATGGCGAAACTCACCTCCATGACCAGGCTAACGCAATCCTGGGACTCCTTGCAGTCCAGTAGAGCCACCACGTTTTCATGGTGAAGTTCGGTGAGCTCCTTCAGGATCTTGATCTCCTTCCCCAGCAGATTCTGCGTCTTCAGTTGTCCCTTCTTCGTGATGCACTTAATCGCCACCGGCATGTGTTTCTGTAACAGAGGAAGCGAAACGTTTCATTAATATTCAATTTAGGGTTACTCACTTCACAGTCATTGAACGGCTAACCCAATTACAAGCCAAAGTCAGCGAAATGACTCAATTTATTTGCAGGGGAATTTCATTTGCACAATACTGGCAAATCAAAACACTGAATGGATAAACGTTTTCCCATTTAAATTTGTTTTGAATTTCGACCACAAAGGAATGTTGTTGTGAATGGCATATATAAAGTGTTTATTAACAAAATAATAACATGTTGTTTCGGTCATTAACTTTAAAACCAATTTAAATCTTAACTTATTTTTTTTGGTTCTTTTGATATGTGTTTAAATTTATTTATAAGGTTTTAAAGTTTTAAAATATATCAGAAAGACATCACGTTTGTAATGCTATTTTTCTTAACAATTCTAATTTTAATATACATTAAATACAAATATATTTTTTTTTGGCACAAACCACTACCTAACTTTTGTGAAATGCGAATAGAAAGGCTCTCTTTAAACAAATCCCTATAATTACTATTTTGATTTTTCTGTTCTTTATGTTGTTGACCTCGCCTTCTCACGGAGTTCCTCTCCTTTAATCTAAAACCCATAATCTTCGCATCCAGCTGCTGCCATAAATTTGCCTTCCAAATGTTTACATTCTCCTTGAGCAAATGTCTTTGGCTTGCTTCAATTAGCACGCACTGAAACAGGAAAATGCGGGAAATGCAAATACCCCGATCTCAAAAACGAGGGCCCCTCAACACGTTGGAGGGTCCCGCTCGGTTAAATGTTATTATTAGATACGCAAAAACGCATTCAACCGGCGGCCAGACAAAAGGGGGAGGGGCAGGCCCGTAATTGCGGTGAATAAGATTGTTTACTCGAGCGCGCGAGTGACGAACATGGCCCGGACTTGCAGGCCCACCAGCTAACGGGCTGAACTGAGTTGAGTTGAGTTAACCGGTTAAATCGCACCACTGATAAGACCGATGTCGTTAACTGCACCTCCTCGAAATCCCTCATTTGACTTCCCATGAATGTGGTCAGCTTATTTGCTTTTAACTTAGCAGGTGACAATGACTCTTTGTCTGTGTTTGCTCTTTTCGCCCTCTACCCCTGACTAAAGCCCACAAGAAAAGACGAAAGTGCAAATTTAAACAAGTTTGTCTACTACAAGGAAGCTCAACTCGGATAGTGTCTCTTCTGGTGGGGAAGTGTCGACTGAAATTTATCCTATCCAGAGCTTAAATCATTGTACACAGCGCGTTTTGCTACTTATGATGTCAAACACAAACCTAAGATGCTATAAGTTATGCATGAAAGTTAATTATTAAAATTGGAATTTCTAACAAGTTTCTTTGTGAGAAAAAATTCTAAACCTAAAGAAGGAATTTAAAAGCATTTTTTTTTTTATAAAGAATAAAGATTTTTTTAAGCACTTACTTAAGCATTTTTTACCCAGCAGCATACCTTTCAAACTTACAACTACTAGGTGCAGATATAACCAGACATTCTATAGGTTTCTCTTTAGAATATCGAATCACCTTAGCCGGTGTTCACGCGTTGTTTGAATGGAAATGATAATCGATATGCTCCCAAGCTCATTATCTTTTGCTGTGCATTCGCAGATGTATTTATACAATTTGCATGTTTATTTATTCCTGTTGAGTAAACTGCAATGAATCAAGCAATTCTTGCAGCTACTGACCGATAACAGACTCCTGCACTTTTGTTTGTTTGAGACAATCTTAATGCGAGTTCAACTGCATCTGTTGCCAAGCATCTGGCATTGTTTAATGGGGTATGACCTGTGACTTTGCCGAGATTACAAAAGGCATTTGGACCAGGTCAGTAAGAATAGACAAAGTTACTGGTCGGTAAGATGGTTCGATATTTTAGGGATTTATTAATAAAAATATAGTACGAATGCATATTAAACTATCCCTAAAAAAATCAAAACAAAAAAGCAAGTTAGGTAAATCTTATTCCCTTTTTATTCGGGTTCATTATTTAATTAGTGAAAGTGTAATAAAAAGCTAATTAAAAACGTTGAGTTATTAAACTTTTTGTATGGCACTTGTATCTATATATTTTGTAATTTTAAAAAAACTACCTTTTGAAAATGGAAAGCCATTGTAAAACAATCATGAATGAAATTCACTTAACCCCCTATTTACGACGCTGCTATATATTTAACTTAGCTTTTAGTGTATTTATTTTTAAACAAAAAAGACAGTCTTCTTAAAATCAATCCTTAATGAAATACATTTGAATGAAATTTGTTAAAATAACAATTAGATTTGGTTCTTTTCGTCACTGAATTATATTCTGTTTACCTTCTAGTCTAAGATAATAAAAACGCCTGAGATTAGATTACCCATAAAAACAATTGCGGACATCGTTCAGCGGAAACCGAGCAGTTCTTGACCCAATCACCTCAATCATCCAAGCGCAAGCGAAAACTGTGTCAAAAGCGAATGGGAAAGTTGCCCCACCGCCGCACCTGGTGTGGGGAAAATGGAAAATTAGAGACGAGACCTACGATCCCAATGGATCGCAGCAACTCTTCAAAGTCTCCAGGCCACGGGGTGCAGCATTTGGTTGGATATTTAATCAAACCCGCGCCCAAAATGAGGTTCAACGAACTTCGGAGGCTCGATAAGGCGAAGCAAATTTGTTGTTTTGCGGTGTTTTAGGTGCAATGGCCCCTCAACTAACAACAAGAAAGGAAAACATTTCTTTTGGCCAAAAATAGCTGGCGAAAAATAAAGATAATAATTGCGCAGAAAATGCGAGAAAGAGTGAAGCCAGAGGACAAAAGCGAGCGAAAAAAGTGCAGCACATCATCGTAGGCCAAAGTATCTGTTGGATACAAACAACTTCAACTGGTTTGGCGACTGAAAATGTATCTGCTCGCTGCCGTAAACTTCGTCTACAAATCGCGGAAATTCTCGAATTTTTTTGCGACGCAAAACTTTTATTTCAATACCGCATAATTCACGCCCGATCGGATCACAAGTCAGGCGCTTAATTTATATAGAATACCACCGATCTGGAGCTGAACAAGACAAACTAGTTTGCGTGAGAAATACCTTGGCTAATTCATATGATATGCTGGAAGATGTCTGGCGGCATTTGCTGAATAATTTGAGCGTTAATTTCGATTTGTTTTGGTCTGCACGTGTCTAGCCTGTTGTTCCCACCGTCACGAAATGAAAAGGTTGTTTCGATTTAATAGAGTGGGTTTCTTTTCGATTTCATTGCCCATCATTAGACTTCCGTTTATCTGAATCACTAGGTCTAAGCGATATTTAAACAATTAAACTTGGTGAAACTATTTCCAACATAATAAATACTAAAAGATACTTTTTCAGTTTAATTTCTGACATGTAGAATACATTTATTTAATTTAACTGAAAAAATTTAATTTACATATTTTAATACAGATATTCGTAATAGTTTTGCTAATCATGTTGATAGGGGCCTGTCCAGAAGCTTCATTATAAAATAATTTAAAGCCCCAATCCCTACAGTATTTTAAAATCTAAAAGATTAGATGATTCTCTATCTCAGTTTATAGTTATAGACTTTGTCAAGACGCATTTTCCCAAGCCACATGTATTAAATAAAGTAAAAATGGGGCTACAAAGTCAAATGCAAAATTGCAATTGCATTTTAGCTATGGACAAACAAAACATACGAATATGCACATTGCGCAATGTTAGAAGGGGAGGGTTCTAAAACTACAATAAACATTACACGCTTAGAACGTAATTTTTGCATGATTCCGCCGCCGGCTTGTGCAATTGACGGGCGATAAAACGGAGCGTTCGTTCGTTCGCTGAATTATGGAACACGTGTCGTCTGGATTTCCACATGCCAGCGTATCGGCCAGATAAAGATTGATGAATTCATTCATGGCAAAGGGAAAACTACCAGACGGTACTTAGTACCCTAGCCGCTTGTCATTTATTTTTGGAATCGTATTCAGATCCTCTGTGGCGGATTTCCTTTTCTGTCCGCAAGTGCGAGTATCTTACGGGTGTGTATCTTTTGTCGCTGCACATGCTCGACTATTTTTAGCCAGTTTTCGAAGAGCACGTGCAGGCAAAAGGCACATTTGTGGAGACAAAAATGCCAGGCACTCCGCGATGCCTTGTCCTTCGAGCTGCTTAAGTAACCTAAGTGATTACGGCGGCGTTAAGTCATGGAAAGAAATCGAAAACTGGCGGACCACAAAACCAGTTACTCGAAATGGCCATAAAAGGAAAGACGCGGGAAGTGAACTGAGCTCAACTTGAATTCCTACTGTCGTCAAAGTGCGCTCAAATGGATGAAAACGTTATAAAAATTAGTAGAAACATAACAAAAATACATAACGCCATTGAATGACATTCAATGCATAAAATTAATTTTTTATTAGCCTTTACAGGCACCAATTGGTTTAAAAACTAAACTCAATATATCATGATAATAAATTTTACAATTTATAACTATACCGAAAATTTTTACAAGTTTATTAGTTCCAAATCAGCGTTTGGAACATGTAAGCTAATTTTTTTTAATAGGTATAGGTACTAACAATTTAAAACAAAATTCTTTTATTGGGAACATTTTTCATATAGCAGATGATGACAATGACACATACTTTTAGCTGAAGTAAAAACTGTAAAACCCAATTATTTCCAGATCACTTTGGGATTTTATTGAATGATTAACGATCAGTAACACGAAATGAAAGAAAACAAATCGAAATGAAATCCACAGATCGTTTGTAAAAGGGAGAAAGGCAAGCCATTAACGACGACAAGTTCAAATTGACAGAAAGAGAGGGTCTTACATCATTAAAAAGAGACGAATGCCTGGTCTACGTGTGAATCGATTGTGCCATTGTTATTGCTACTGCCATTGTAGTTGTTGTCACACTGCAGTTGTAATTAATAATGTGATTTCATTTACTGACGAGACGAACTTGAGCAATTTAGAAAAACAAAACAGAAAAAAAAACACAACTGCGTTGATAACAACGTTTTTTCTTTGCTTTGTTGCACTAAAACAAATAAAACAAGATCGGAGGAACAAGAAAAATAATAACAAACCACGCTAAACGATATGTATGAGATAAAATCGGTCGGCATAATCATATGGGAATTCAAGTATTAAAGGAGATAAACACACATTTTGTGTGTAGGTGCGTGTTTTTAATGGATACAGAAAACAGCTGATGCAATAACTGGCAGCTGTTGCTGATTCGAAAAACTTTTCGCTTCGAGCTTTTCAGTTTGCGTGTTTTCTGTTGTTTTGATTTGTTTTGCTTTTTAAAAACTGAATGAAAAATAAACAAATAACCGCCATTCCATATTAATGACCCACCATTTAAGATGTTTTTTTTCGTTTTAACTATTTCAATATATACAAGTTTTGTTTTTTATTGGCAGAGATATGATAAAAGTTGCTTGACCTGCAGCACTTGGCTAACTGGTTAATCTGGTGGCAATTAAATAGGCCTATTATGGGAAACTTAAGTTTATAATATTTAATATTCACAAAAGTTTGTACTGCTAATTTGCAAATAAAAAGCTAAAGGTTTCCAAGGTGCAATTAAAGCGTGCTTAAACAACTATTAAACAATTTGAAGGCAGTGACGATTTAAAAACGTTTTTAATGTTATTTAGTTACTTTTCAATTTGATTACTTTGATCTTCCTCTATTCCAATTGGAATTTCTCCGCCCTTTTGCTGTTCAAAACACGCCTTACAATTGTTTATACTTCATTATTTCTAAGATGACCCTGAAATAGTTCAACACACTTCTAGCGCGAACAAATTGTATATTTATCATACGCAGTGGTGTTTGTGTGTTTTATTTGTATTGCCAGAAGAAATCGCACGTGCGTGTGGCACCAAAATTTTGCTTAGAAATATGGAGAGAGTTTCAACAGAGAGCAATAGAAAAAAAAAACAAAAACGCAAATTTTAAAGAAAACAAAAAAAGGAGCCCTAACAAAAGGGCGTTGATTTCGCTAAGCAATTTACTTGGGTCCGGTACAGTGGGTCAGAATATATTAAAATAATATTAATATTGTTTTGGTTGGGACATTTTGTAATTTAGTTTTTCTGAATACACAAATATTTTTTGTTCATTATTTCCTGAGAATGTTTACAATTTTACAAGTTTATTACTTGCTCGTTGTAAAAATTCAGGTAACATATTGCTAGCATATAATTGCTTTGTGATCTTTTTGAACTTATCTACACATACGCAGGTAGTATTTTTTGAACCAATGCATAACAGAAATGTGGATTTACTTTATTTAATATTTAAAAATTGTAAAGAAGACTTTATTTATTTAATTTAATGGTTTCTGGTATACACAATTTATTATGTTTAGCTGCACTGTGATCAGCTGATTTTCGTTATATATGCGACATTTGGCGAGGGGCATTTGGCTCTTGGCGTTTGCTGCGTGTTTACCTTTGACAATGGCGCATTGTTAATAACTTTGGGGCTTGTTATTGTATTATTTACAAATGCGACCAAGCCCCGCATTAAAATGAAAACAATAACAACGAATGATGGAAAAACAGGTTAATAACATATGACGGAATTGTTGTTGTTTAGGGTTTTGATATCTCTCCCAAGCGAATCCCAAGTTTGGAATTGTGGTTGGAAGAGATTTCCGTTTTGCAGCCTTCTTCCTCTTACCTTGCGATGACGTCCTTTGTAGACGACGGCAAAGGCGCCGTGGCCCAGCATATCCTTGGAGCTATATTCATATTCCCCGACAATATTCATTGCATGCGAATATCCAAAAAGGAGGAGGATGCGACGCCTGGAAGTGCTGCTCTCTCCGTCGCCCGCTCTCTCTTTCTCTTGGACACCCCCTCGCTCTCACACACACACACTTGTTCTTCCCTTCTCTGCTTCCAATTGCAATTGTGGAAAATCAATTTCTTTTCTTTCAGGCAGCCACTAAAAGGGATTTTTTGGCCCCCGACGATCTCTGGCTTTTTCACGTAACACCTCCGTTGAATTTACTGTCCACCTGGCCAGTTGACAATTATCGGGCACTCACTTTAATTTCACTTGTAATTGAATTAAACTGTTCTTTTCCGTGTGTGATTGTGTCGGTTTTTTCAGTGTGGTATTGCTTTTAATTTGCAGTCCCACACTAGCATTCACACACGCACACACACGACTGGATTGATGGCACACACACTCGCAAACACGCACTGTAAGATTTTCTTTTGGTTTTTGGAAAATTTGTCTTTTTGGTCCCAGCGAAAACTTTGCAAAACTCAATTGTCCAACTACTTCGCGAGAGAGACTGGAAAAAGGTAAGACGAAAACACAACTGAGCAAGTCAGTGGTGGTGGGGTTGGCCAGTGTGACCGAAGGCGTCGAGGAGCAATACACCCCCACAGCTGGGAAAATATACTAAACGTAAATAACTCAAAATAAAATGTTTGTTTTGGTTAGATATTTTATTAATAATAACTAAAACTTAAAACTGGTCTTTAATTTAACTTAAGTAATCTATTTGTTGTATAATGGTAATATATAAATTTAATACATTTTTATCTAAGTTATTTTAATTTTATCTGATAAAATGTTTTTACTTATAAAATAAATATTCCGGAAAACAAGAAATGTTTGATATATTTTAATATGCTAAGAATAAGATTTGTCCGAACCTACTATCATTTGGTATTTTTTGCGAAGGCCGAGAATATTTAACTAGCAACATATGGTAACACTAACAATTGATAAGCCAAGAGCAGCAAATCAAAACAAAAATAAAATACTGTTTATTTTAAAGGAAGTGAGGCTAAATTAGCCCACGCTCATTCGCTCACACGAGGAACTGCTTTTAATTAGCAGTTAGAAAGGCTAGTAAGTCAGATAAAGCGTCAAAATACCGCGATTCCCAAGTTGCCTACCGAGAAGATCATTTGCTGCTACACGTGCAAACAGTTGATTTATATTTGTTGATAATGGGTGCGTCAAAAATAGTCCAGAATTCGGGTATGTAATGCAACATGTTAAAGAAAATTGCTTAACTTCTAAAAACTATTTATTTTAGGCAAAAGCCGAAACTCTAAAAACCCTAAAAAAGCATCTATCAGCAAAGCAACCAAAACATCAAAAAAGCCTTCCGTCGATGTAAGTATGAAGAATGAAGATCCTTCTGAAAGAACAAGTTCAAGGAACGCAGCCAAGAAAAGTCCTGAAAATGGTCCCAAAACAGCAGAAAAGAGACATTCCGCTAAGGATACAGAAACTAAAACCTCTAAAAGACACCGCATCGAAGAAAATATTACACATACAGAGGAAATTCAATTTGCTAAAAATTTAATTGGTAAGCAAGGAACACCCGCATTTAATGAGTTTCTCGATTTTTTAATTGAGAAAAAAAGTCTTAAAGTTCTTAAAGAAAAAGGAATAAAGACAGCAAGTATGTCTAGTATTTTAGACAAGTCATATAATAATGCCTACAAATCCTTCAACGATCTATATAACCTGTGGCTTGATGAACATGGAAATAAAACACGATATTTAACCACTTTGGAAGAGGAAGGGATAAATTTATCGAATATGTCCAGCATTTTAAGTGGGTCAGGATCAAATTCTGCCAAATCTTTCAAAGAATTGTTTAAGCTGTGGTTTGACGAGCAAGGAAATAAAACACAATATCTAAAAACATTAGAGGAAGAAGGTATCAACTTACCGAACATGTCTAGTATCCTAAGCAAAGCAGGACCAAATGCTGCAAAAGCTTTCAAGGACTTGTATGACCTATGGTTCGATGAGCAAGGAAATAAAACGCAATATTTGAAAACTTTGGAAAAAGAAGGAATAAACCTGCCTAATATGTCCAGTATTTTGAATGGTGCTGGATTAAATGCTGTCAAAGCTTTTAAAGAATTGTATGACCTATGGTTTGACCATCAAGGAAACAAAACGCGATACTTGAAAACTTTAGAAAAGGAAGGCATAAATCTATCTAATGTGTCCGGTATTTTGAGCAGAGCAAAGACAAATGCTGCAAAATCATTTAAAGACTTGTATAACATCTGGTTCGATGAGCAAGGAAATAAAACGAAATATTTAAAAACTCTGGAAAAACATGGGATAAATCTAAGAAATGTATCCAGTATTTTAGGCGGAGCAGGATCAAATGCAGCGAAGGCTTTTAAAGCCTTATATGAACTGTGGTTTGATGAACGCGGAAAGAAAACTCAACAATTAAGAACTCTAGAAGAAAAAGGAATTAATTTACCCAATGTGTCCAGTATCTTACATAGGGCAGGATCCAATGCGGCAAAGGCTTTCAAGGATCTATACGACCTGTGGTTCGATGAACAAGGAAGTAAAACCAAATGTTTGAAAACCTTGGAAAAAGAAGGAATAAGTCTTGCAAACATTTCCGATATTCTACATGGAGCTGGGTTTAATGCTGCCAAAGCTTTTAAAGAGTTGTATGACCTGTTGTTCGATAATCAATCAAATAGAACACAGTTTTTGAAAACATTAGAAAAAGAAGAAATTAACTTGGCCACTATATCAAGTATTTTGAGTGGATCAGGCTCCAATGCTGCAAAAGCCTTTAAAGACTTGTACAACCTGTGGTTTGACGAAGATGGAAAGAAAGCTAAATATTTTAAAAGTTTGGGAGAAGAAGGAATAAACCTTTCCAATATGTCCAGTATTTTAAGTAAATCTGGATCTAATGCACCTAAAGCTTTTAAAAACTTGTATGGAATATGGTTTGATGAAAGGGGAAAGAAAACTCTTCAACTAAAAGCTCTAGAAAAGGAAGGAGTAAACATTGCTAATGTTTCAAGTATTTTACATGGTGGGGGCTTGAATGCTCCCAAAGCCTTTAAAGAGTTATGTGATCTTTGGTTTGACGAAGATGGAAAGAAGACACAATACCTAAAAACCCTCGAAAAAGAAGGGGTAAATCTTACTAATATGTCCAGCATTTTAAGTGGGGCAGGAGTTCATGCTCCAAAGTCATTTAAGGATTTATACAATGCTTTTTTCAATGACAAAGGAAAGAAAACACGACATTTAAAACATTTTATGAAAGGAAAGGGTGAGGAGAATTTCTCCATGCATAACCTATCCGGTATTCTGAGCGGATCGGGAGCTAAGGCCGTAGATGCTTTTGAAGAATTTCATAATGCCTGTTTCAATAGCGAAGGAAAGAGAACAAAAATATTGGATGATTTTTATAGTATAGGATTTAGGCCAAGTAACCTGTCCTCCATATTATGTAGAGGTGGAATTCGTGCTTCTTCAATTTTAAAAAGCTTCTATAGTGTTTGTTTTAATGAAGAAGGAGAGAAATCAACAATTCTACAGGATTTCTATAATATAGGTTTTAAGCCAGTAGATTTATGCAGTTTATTAAGTGGCACAGCAGGTGGCTTAGAAAGATTGCACGAATTTTGCTTTGTAGAAGAGTCAAAGATGTATCTTAATCATTTCTTGGATGATATAGAAGGCTTTACGCTGAGTAATTTGTGTAACATATTGCATGGAGCAGAGGATAACGCTTGTTCGGCTCTAAAAGATTTTCATAATATTTGTTATGATAATAACGGTAACAAAACCATATTTTTAGATGATTTTTATAATTCTAATTTTAGTTCTAGTGATCTAGCTGGTATTTTATCGATGACTGGTAATAATGCTTCTTCTATTTTAAGAAGTTTTCATGAATCTTGTTTTAATAATGAACGATATTTAAATCACTTCTTGGCTAAAGATAAAGTTTTTAAGCCGAAAGATTTATCCAAAATATTATATGGAGCAGGCACTAATGTTTGTCGTACTTTTGAAAAATTTCATGGTCTTTGTTTTGATGAAGTAGGACACAAAACAAAATATTTAAACAGTCTTATTAAAGACTACCCATCAACTGAGATAATTAATATACTATATAAAAAACTTAGGTGATATATCTTAACTTTTATAGATAATAAGAGTTTGATAATAAAAGTGGAATTTGTTTAGGGGTAACGAAAGACAAAATAGGAATATACAACCACCATCAGCCAATTTTTATATAGATAGAAATGCATATATAATACATACGAATTTTAATTTTAAATAAAAATATATAAATAAAAAAAATGTAAGAGAGCAAAATTAATAAAACATGCATGAATGTAATATTCTGTGATTTTTGTAAAAATCAATTCAAATGAGTAAGTTCCTAGGAGTAGCAGGACAAATAAACAAATAAAATCGTGGTTTATCTGAAGTATTTAAATATTATACAAATATTTTTTAATCATAGTTTTTAGAAACATTTCATTTTTCTTAACAAATTTAATATATAAAGTTAAGATCATGTTATTGGGTAATTCTATCTTATGTTTTCAAAACATGTCTGGCTTATTGGCTTAGCCTTAAAAAGTTTTTATAGCTTATGAATATTTGCAAGTTAATGTTGTATTAATTATTTCGGCATTAATCAATAATCAATGACAATAGCGGATGCCAACACCGCAGGTAGCGGGGACACAAACCACAATTTGGGAATAATTTCACCTCAGCTAGCGAATACATACTCCGCCGTTATCGGAGACCTCCTCAGATAGAGATGGCAAAATATCGATGATTCTTGCCAAACCTCGATACCAACGCTGGTTCGATGCGAGCATCGATGTTATTCCACCTCTAGAGCAGCAGCAAAACATAAGTAAAATTCGCTTAACTAATAGAAAGCTCGGTGAAAATCGTAAAAAAAAGTTCGCTTGGCCGTGGAAGTATTTCTAATCAGCAAAAGAGGCAAGTTGCTACAATAAAATATTGAAACATCGCAGCTTTTGGCTTGTTTTTGAATGCTATTGATTGCAGAGAATATGTGGATACATAGTGAACAGTGATAAGAAGAGAAAGAGGGTAGAGATGTAAAACGTGGAAATCTGATTCGAAATTGTTGTGTTTTCCAGGAAATCGCAATTTAATACTGCAAGGATGAGTGCGTCTAGTGAAGGTGGTACAGGGGGAGTACCAGTGGGTGGAAGTACAGCTACAGCGCCATCAGGTAAGTTCACCGATATCCAAGTGGATTATTTATATTTATATACGTATGATGTATGTGCAAGCCCTAGCATTGTGCGCGTGTATGCGTGTGTATACATAATATTTGTGCACCTCTCTCTGTTGCTCTTTCTGTATTGTGATTGTTTTGTTGTTACTGTGCATTCGTGGCAGGGTTGCCAACAGCCCTAGAAAGTAATTGTTCTTCTCGACTAACATATTGTCTAAATCGTTGGGTTTTGAATAAGAGCGTTAGGAAATACGAAATTGTACGTTCTTTGTTAACTTTACTTTGTTATACAATTTTTTTTACATTTTTTTATAGTTTATAAATTGTCCAATTACAAGATAACTTTTCAAACATGTTAAAAGTTAAAAGTAAAATGAAACTAACAAAATTTCAGTAGGAAAAATTTAAATCAATTAAAACTGTAATTTTTTTTTAAATATAAGGTTTAAAATTATGGCTTTAAAACAAATTAATAAATATTACAAATTTGTTTAAAAAAGTGTATCGTTAATGCCAATATGGCTCGATAACAACACCTGTCCGTCCTTTGTTTGTGTTCCATGTGGAACTTTTAACCGAAAACTCACGGAAGAACACATACTGCCACTCCCACCCGCACAGCCCCCTTGAAAACCATTAAGATACGCCCCCAACAACTGCATCCCCATGCACTGCCATCGTTGACATTGCTGCCATCTTTATATCCATCATCATCATCATTATTGGCAGCCACTGGAACAATGTCCGCCTCCGCAAACGCCTCCGCATCTGCATCCGCATCCGCATCCGCATCCCTGGTATCGCACTCACATCCGCCCCTGCAACTGCGCGGCGTCATAAACAAGTACTCATTGCCATCCCATTTGCCATCCTCTGCAGCGCACTCCTCGGTGGCCGCCAAGATTACGCACGTGAAATCGGACGGCAGCGGTGGGATATCCATTTCGGGAACACCGATCCTCAGCGGTGGCACCATCAAAGTGGCAGCAGCCAATCCCGTGCAGCAAACATCTCTGGGCACACCGATTGCGTTGAATGCAGGACAAGCCACTACGGCGGCCTCCATACGAGCCATTGGGGCAGGTGGCCAGTCCACGCAAGTCCGGGTGGTGATGCCCATGATCAAGCAGCTGGAGAATGTCACGGCCACGGGAAGGACCCAGATTACGGCCATACCAGCTGCGCCGGCGAGGAGTGGGGCAAATGCATCGATCACCGTGACCAGGCCGGTGACCCAGGCCACATATCTGCCGCGAGCCAGTGTGACGGCCACCCAGATGGGAGGCGTTGGTGTGGGAGTTGGCCAGCGGCTTGTGACGCCCCTGAGAGCCACATCATCGGCCACCGTGACGCAAACGGCACCGACAGTTCTCAGCTCCACCGGAGGATTTGTTCGCGGGGCGACCGCCTCGGTGAGCAGAGGTGGCGTGGCGCTCTCAACGCAACCACCATCGGCGGTGATCTCGTCCAGCAATAGTGCTGCTTGGATGCAAGGTCCCACGGGACAGGTGCAACTGATCCGTGCCATTCCGCAGCCACGCCAGAGGATTATAACGACATCTGCGAGCATGTCCAATGCCAGTGTGGTGACCACCACTCCAGTGCAGGCGCCAACAGGTGAGTGATTGTGTGGAATCTGCTCTGTAATAGAAACACTCTAATCGAAATCCCTTCCAGCACTATCCGTCTCTGCTGGCCAGCCCTTGACGCCACAACAAGCCACGGGGCCTGGCGGAGGTCCTCAGGCTTATATGGCCACTGTATTGCCCCAACGGCAGCACCAGGCCACTCTAGTTTACTCCTCCAATGTGTCCGCGCCCAATGTGAGCCAGAATCCCGGGCAGCAATTTAATCCTCGCTTTGCAGTGGCCACGCCCGCGGGTGGAGTAACGACCACGACTCCCGGAGGAACTACTGTGACACCTCGACACGTGCGTCCCATTCCGTTGGGCAAAAGTTTTCCGGGCGGCAAGCTGAACACCACGAGCATAAGCATCCGGGCTCCAAGCATCCCTCAGCTAAATACCAGCGTTACGGCATCGCCAACACCGGTCAGTGTTTCCGGCGGAGCAACAGTGGCGCCCGGGCGGGGTCCTGGTGCTGGGGGAACTGCTCTGACGACCACCAGTTTGCCAACCACGCGGATCATCCAACTGCAGCCGCCAGCGACTGGGACCACTCAGCAGATCATCGGATCCGCTACCCGACTGGGCGGGAATGTAATGCTGCAACCCTTCTTGATGAGCACCACCGCGGCCGCTAAGATCGGTAAGTAACGTTCCCAGTTTAAAGGTAGTATTAATTACATTGCTATAGTTCAGAAATATTTAAAAAGGGTTTTACAACACTGTTTATAAAGTTGACTTGACTTGACTTTTCCACAACTATCGATAGATGTAGTAATCAATTTGGAAATTAAAAACAAGGTAGCAGGTAGCTAGGTTTTCATATCATTTGGTTTTCTAAAAAAATTTCTTAGATAGAAGAAAATGACATTGAAAATCACTTGCCCAACAACTGCGAACAATCCGTCAGTTTATGCATAAATCCTACGAGTTACTAAGGACATTTTCCTGGGCATTGTCGGCGATTAGCAAAAGCTTGGGTCTGTTGAATCTCATTTTTCTTGATTTTACTGGTTGGTAGCTTACTTTACTTTCCCGGACAGCGAAAAACCTATTATATATACAACTGATTGCTTAATTTCGAACTGGGCCGCTAAGGACTGCAGTCCCATTAGGACCATGACAGAGCGAGAATGCGAAAATCTGCAAAGGAGCCCCATGGAGTCATCTATACTTGGGTCGCCGGTGTGTAGCGATACAAAGACCTGTACGAGTCAATCGCCAACCCAGGATAAGTACAACGTGCTGGCCCTCGAGAGACAGAACTTGGAGCGATACCTCAACCTCATCCGCAGTCAGTGCCACAAAAAGACAAGTCCACTTAAATCACATTTGAGCAAGAGCACCGACACACCGACTTGTGAGATTGGGAATCCCGATTTGCCTTCTGGATCATCAACTCAAGAAGAGGATATGATTGAGACCATTGATCAACACCTCTGCAATGACCACCGCGTAGTCAAATTGAATTGTTCTCCGAAGATCTCCTTGGAGGTAAAGGAGCAACCGAAACTTCCACCGGCACCATTGGCCCTTAAAAGGCCCCTGCAACGTCGGTCTACCATCATCTTGGGGGATGACTGCGTACAAGATTTCAGGCAGAGGTCAGCGAAAAAGTGCTTGGGTAAAGAAAATCTTTTGGAACCAGCATTTAACAAAGCAGAAAGCGCCAAAAAAGCACGTGTTTCGTGTGGTTTGCAGAGGAAATCCATCATTAAACAAAAAAAGAAGACTGGAAAAAAAAAGATCGAATTTATTCCACTGAGCAAGGAGCATCTGAAGCGTTTAATAGAACTAGCTGAGGGTGACTGTCTTCAGGTGCTTGTGACCAAGTTTAATCTTAACATCCAGCGCAGCGAAATCCAAATCCTATTGAATTTCCGATGGCTTAACGATGTGATAATCAACTTCTATATGAACTTATTGACCGAGCGCTCGGAGAAGCGTATTGGCCAGCTGCCCAGCGTGTATGCCATGAACACCTTCTTTGTGCCACGCCTACTGCAGAGTGGTCATGCGGGCGTAAAGCGTTGGACACGGAAGGTTGATCTTTTTAGCAAGGACATTATTCCGGTGCCTGTGCATTCCAACGGCGTTCACTGGTGCATGGCCATCATCCATATGCGGGATAAAACTATTCTATACTACGATTCAATAGGCGGAGGCAACCAAAAAGTCCTGGACGCACTGGAGGCTTACCTGCGGGAGGAGTCGCTGGATAAGCGCAAGCTATCGTTTGACACCAGCGGCTTTCGAATTGGAAATGCCCTAAACGTGCCGCAACAGAAAAACAGCAGGGACTGCGGCGTTTTCGCCTGTATGTTTGCTGAATACCTGACGCGGGATGCTCCAATCACCTTCTCACAAGACAACATTGACTATTTTCGAAGAAAGATGGCCCTGGAGATTTCCGGCGGCGAGCTGTGGCTGTAGGCGTTTAGTTAAAATTGATTTTATTATTTATTTAAAATAAATTTTCCTTATCAAAAGTAATCCATGTTTTGTTGAAAAAAATGGTATTATGTGTGTACATTTTTTTATAGATGATAGAAAACCTTATTCTTGTATCAACATAATATTTTATTTTATTTTCCCCTCCTGCAGGCATACGACCACCTGTTACCATGACCGCAAAAGTCCAACCATCATTGACCATTACGCAGCTAAATCCGATAGGAAAGGTGTCGACCGCCGGAGGAGCTGGTGCGCCCACAATGGCACCGCAGGGCGTGGCCAGTATCCAGGCGGTACCAGTGCCGAATGTCTCCGCCAGTGTGGTTAATCCCAGTTCAGTGGCTGGGGCCACTTCGGCAGCTGGAGGAGCCACTGTCCTGCCGTTGACCGTCAGCGGAAGAGGAGGAGCAGTGGGTCCAGGTGGTAACATCCTCACGGGCACTCTGACGCCCATCAAGAATGCGCACGGCATTACTCTGGGCAAGATGATGATGACACCGGCCACAGCGGCGCCTGGTGGAGATTCATCTGGCACTAGCGGAGCCACAGTCACGGGTTTCCAACGCACATGGAATCCGGTGGTGGCTTCACAGAGCCAGTTGATGAAGGTTGGTTTTTAGCTACCAATGTGCTATGTAATTCGCTTAGCTTTCCGGGTTTCAAGATTTCACCTATAGTTCATTTTAAAAACAAATAAAGGGCTTAAACCTTTTTTTTAATTTTGGTGAAAATAAAGTTTACCCCTTTTTATAAAATGTTAACTAATTAATAATAATTTTAACTATATAAACTGCTAAGCGAACTATTCGAGTATTTATTTTAATATATTTCTTACACATTGGGTTTTGTATTAACAGATAGATGAGAAGGGAAGTGCTGCCACGATTTACTACGAATCCATGCCGGCCTCCGCCTCCACGGGGGTTCTATCATTGACCACGACCACAGTGACGCAGAGCACCCAGGCTCAGGCACAACTGGTTAGCAGCGCCGGCGGCAGCAGTTTGTCGGTGTCTTCGCTGCCCTTCGGCAGTCATGCGCCCACTGGAGCGGGATCAGCGGGTACCGGATCTCAGGCCACTTTTACTGTATTGCCGTCAGGTGCCGGAGGAGCGGCCACCCGGACGATTGGTCACCAGCAACTCATTATACCGGCAGGACCAAACAGTGCGCCGCCGCAACACATGGTTATCCCGCTGCATACATCCGTGAAGGTGACAACGGGGGCGGGCAATCCGCAACAGGCAGCAGGAAGTGCAGCGCTGGTGTCCAGTTTCATGCGCAAGCGGGATGCAGACGGTTCGCCCATTCGCGCGGCCAAGAATCTGGGACCCACCTTACTGTCGATGGCAAGTAACACCAGTGGTCCAAATATGACCCCTGCTCCGGGCACAACTTTCAATATCCAGCCAGTGTCGGTGGCGGTGCCTCCGTCCGTCGGCTCCGGACTCACTGTGGAAGCGTTGGCCAAGAAAGAACGCGAGCGCGTGGCGCATGGAGTGGCAAGCAGTGCGACCAGTGTGGCAGCCACAGTGGGCACCGTCTCCTCAACGCGAGCGACCCGGGCAGAGTCGCCAGATTCGTCAGATGGCTCAACCACAGTGTCGGCCAATTCCTCGCCTGGTGTCGACCAGCAGTTGCAGGACAGGATTGGAGATCCACCAGTAACTGGAGGTGCAAGTGGGCGCGATAATTCCACACATTTTAATCCCATCACTGAGGTGGGTACCCAAACTAGCAACCTAAACTATATCTTACTAAATTTCCGTTAACTTAAAGTTGTACTCTTCGCATCAATCGATGCAGCAGAACCTTGGCCTCTCCTCACTTGGAGGACGCAGTGGAAGCAGTGCCTTTGTGGACGTGCAAGCGCCAACGCCCCAGCAACAGCAACCTCAGCAGCAGGCGCCTCATCTGGTGGGATCTGCGCAATTGATGCAGCAGGCGGGTACGCGTATGAATGGCACTGGCAATAGCTCCAGCTCCAGCTACGATTGCTCCTCCAGGAAGAAGCCGCGTCGATCAACGTGGGTTAAACGATTTTAACTAATCAATGGCAATTGAATAATCCGCAATTGTATTTTCCAGCAATGACAGCCAGCACTCCACGCAGAGCCAGGCATCTTTGTCGCTACCTCCACCCAGTGCAGAAGCAACGCCGCCGGCTGGCGCATCCTACATGCAGAAACACAACAATGGAGGTCTGCTGGTAACAGCGGCGACCCCGGGAGTCGCTCCCAATAGTGCGCCGGGCGATGCCAATCATCGAAGCAGTGCACCCGCTGTGACGGGCAACAAGGAGAATGCCAATCCGGTGGACTTTGTGATACGCCGTCCGCGCAATTGTGCGTTGCTTAATGTAAGCTTAGCCAGGACTCCGTGCTTAGCTCATTTACTCATGTTCCCTTTGATTTGCAGACATATAAACCCACCCACAAGTTGGCCAACAACCATTTCCATCGCTATACGGATGTGAAGCCAAGGGAGGAGCGACGTGCCACAGTAATTGATCTAGCCAATCAACCAAATGTCCAGGGAAAGATTAATGGGTGGAAAATTTATCATTTGCGCTCCCAAATGGAGGACTTGGTAAGAAATTTGGTAATTAAATGGCGACATAGCCGCTTATCAACAATTTGCTCTGACGCAGAATGAATCAGAGGTTTTCAGTCTGGGAAAACTCGAGACAATGCTGCAAGAACTGGAAAAGGACAAGGAAAAGCACAGCGAAATGGAACGTGTCACCGAACTGCTGAAGGTGGGTGAATTCAGTTAATATATCTTAATTGCAAACTAACAACTTTACTATTTTGCAGGGCAACATACAGCGCAGCAAGATCATCACCGATGGCATCAACGAGGCGCAGAATCAGTTAATGAAGATCTTCGAGCACAAGCCACACGTCTCGGACATTATTAACCGATGTGCATCCAAGCGCAACTTTAAGAAGCGCGAAAAGATCTAAAATCCTTTGACAGAAGGAAGCTCAGCCAACTGAACTGTACATTGCCTAATTTAAGCAAACATATAAGATTAAAACTAATTACCTTAAACGCGTTCGATTTGTAAGACGTACAATTACAAAGAAACCAGCAATATTTTTTCAGTTTATTAAGTCGGAAACAAAAATACAAAGCACTCGAGTTGTATTATGTGTAAAATGGTTTATTATTTGAAGGGTAACCGGACTTTGCTGCAGTCTCTTAATTAATGGTGATTACCTTGTCAGAACTGCAAAGATTCCAGTGAAGCCAATGGTTAGTTAGATTTCTTGATTACATGGGTGGCGGTGGAGGGACGCCATTGAACATGGGATGCATGGCGGGACGTGGTGGACCCGGCATGGGGAATCCGCCGGGCGGTCCCAGCGCGCGATGAAGGTTCGGTGGCGGTGGCGGCATTATCTTAGGTTCGAATTTGAAGGCGAACTGCAGGAAGAACTGCTTTGTGTCGCGGTTCCAGTGCGTCCAGAATTTGCCCTCACTCTTCTCCACCTCCCGCGAGGGAACCTTGAATCCAATGGTCTCATATGGCTCGGAGGCGAACAGAAGGTACTGCCATTTGCGATCCGGGGGCTCGATCTTCTGCTCGTAGGCGGACATAAAGCGGTGACGAGGTACGATGTTCTCCGTGATCTCCGGATAGTCGATTTGGAAGAGCAGCGACTGCTGGCCGTTGCTAAGCTCCCGCTGCTTGGTCACCCGGTAGCCGGGTCGTCCGATCTTCACGAACTTCTTCGGTTCCACGCGGGGCTTCTCCGGCGCCAGCAGCGATGAGGGCGCCTCTTTGGCCTCCTTGGCGGCTCTCCGGGCTAGATTCTCCTGGTGCTTCTTGCCCTGCGTGTGGGCCAAGTAGCTACCCTCGTTGTTGTGCAGCGTCAGACACAATTTGCACTCGTAGGAACCCAAGTGGTTCTTCATGAAGTACGGGTCCTTGTTCAGATCGATGGTCTCGAGGGCCAGTTGCCGGAGGCGCTCCTTGCGGTCGCGGTTCGTCTCCGACCAGGAGGCCACGCCTCCGCTGCCGGTCTTGCCGCCGGCGCGGTTCTGGAAGTCCATAGCTTTTACTTTTTATTGATTTTCAAGACGTTTGGGGCAAAAAACGTTTTCGCGTTGGTAAAAATTTTCTGGAAATTGTTTTTGGTGGTGTAGAAAACAGGGTTGTCAGCCCTTGCGCAGTTAGTGGTGGGCGTTCACTAGAGTTATACGATAGTTCATGGCCACTACACAAAACAAACACAAAATCATCATTTGACTATTTTGAAATTGGGGTACAACATTTTGTGCAAAGAATTTTTGTAAATATCAGGAATTGAAAAAAATAATGTATTATAACCAGTGTTGGGAATAGTACTAGTTTTTTGGATCTGGGCAAGGTACAAGCTATTTGTGAAAATAAGTACTTATTTACGGTAAGAAGTAGACAATTTGTTATGTATCTAGCTAAGGTAAAAGGTACAAAAAGTTAATAAAAAACATATTTTATTGCCATTTTTTAAATTTAATCTTTGTGTAGCAGAGATATGTTATAAGAAACATCTATTATCTTGCTTGCCCGGTGGAATTAACTTTTCTTTAATTTGCAGTGAAATTATTTATTTTTTATTTACTAATTGGGGAAAAGAATACGAATTTCAATTTAGTGGTATCAACGAATTTGAAAATAAAATTTAATAAAATTATTTCATATTATAAAAATATTGCAGATAAAAAGTCTTTACCTAGGTAAGGTAAAAAATAGGCTCAAATTTGTTATACCAAACAACATATTTTCAAATAAATACCAAACTTGACTTAGTCTCTGCATTTATTATTTCATTGTAAGAGTACCAAAAATTCAATACGGACAAATTTTGGCCGTTCCCATAATTGCAGAAAATTTCGTTTGAAATTTCAGAGATTCAAGCGTTCAGGGAGTACCCTCAATGTGGTTTTAAAGATTGCTTTTACGATATATCTTAAAAAAACATGGCATATTTTAGTACATTTTTAGGAGTCATATGGTATTTTTCACTTAAGAAACGCGGTCACACTAGTGTTCGAGTTGCACATGCTTGGTCTTTTTGATAATTTAAAAGTGAAAAAAGGCTAGACAATGGTCGAAAATAAAGTAAAACAGTGTTTGTGAAGCGTATAAAGCCAGGAAAAGCGAGCTTTAGCCGATTTTCTAGACCTGGCTGTTGTCGGATGACTAAAAAATCAAACCAACGATAGGCGTGCAACAAAAACGAGTGCGAAAGAATTTCGGATTTCTGTCGTCATTTATATTGAAAAACTGTTGCGATTTTGAGGGAAGCTTCTTTGAATAGTGGTAATGGATGATCCCGGGAGGCAGGTCATTATGGGTCCACCGGCGGCAGTGGCCACCGCTTCCAATCAACCCGGTCCTGGCAATCCCAGCAGTGCCCCTCCCCCACAAGTGACCAAAGGCGCACCTCCGCCCAAGCGGATAATTAAAAAGGTTCAGCTGGATTTCAACAAGCTTAAGGAAGCGGGACTGGACAGGCAACTGGCCGAGGTCCTGAGAAATCAAAAACTTGGAGCCCGGAAGGTGGAGACCCCTTCATCCAGCATTCCTTCGCCCTCTGCCGCTGCGCAGTCGACGTCGAATGCAGCAGAGTGCAAATTGCATCAGTCACAACAACAATTTCGTCAGCCTGGTAATTCAAGTAATTTTTTTTTGATTTTGAATTTCTGTGCTTTACCCAAAAACCGTTAGCCATTCGGGGGGTTTTGCTAGGTATTCCCAATTTTGTTTAAATACGTGTACGAGTTTGGGACGTGGGGTTGAAAACTGATGCGATGGCGCAGCTGCTTAAGACGACGACGGATTGTCGAAAAAGTTCGTTCGGGTCCGATTCATCCCGAGTTCGTCTCATGGCGAATGCTTTTTAATTTTTTTTACATATTCAAATATTTTGTTTTTATTTTATAGTACAAAATATTTACACTAACAACATTAAAATGGCGGGAAAATGGCTAGGTTTCTTTGGCTTGGAGTTAGGGTTTTTAATTATTTTTAAATATATAAGCTTATTAATATTGTCTCATATTTTGCTTAGCATATTAGCTATTGCCAAAAAGCTGTCAATGACATAACAGTTCGTATATACTAATTTTTAATTAAAATAAAAACTTAATTTTTTATATAATTTAATACATTTAAATAAATTAATTAATACAATTAAAATACAATTACCGAGTAAAATGCTTAGGTTTGACCCTTAAGATTTGATTTTTATTTGATTTTTTATTTTAAGACCTATTTAAAACTTTAGATGTTATATAAAACTATGCACGAGGATTTAGGTTTCAAAATTCAAAATTGGCATTTTATTTTTATTTGGCACAAATAACCATGACTTGTTCCGTACTACTACTTTTTAAAGTTTAAAATATTTTATTTTAGTTTTTGTTGGTTTAAGTTATTTTTCAAAGGTATTAGCTTTCCTTTTTAAACAAATTAAATATAATTACTAAGAAATCTTTTGATTACAAATAATCTTATTTATACCAACATAAAAAACCAAACAAACAAAAACATGAAAATTTATAAATTATAGTGCGCCTGCATGGGTGGACTATTTTTTTTTGAATTTTCACGCTGTGAACTAACTTTAAGTGTCACTTTCGCCACTCCCATTTATATTCTTTCGATGGTCCAACTTGTAAGTGCGCGGTGCAAATGAGGTTAGGGACGAAATGTCGTTGCGAAGCAGCGGTTTTCGCTTTTTGGCCCGGGTTCAAATCCCAGCATGGCCAAACTGCTGTTTGTGTATGCGATTGTTTTTGTTATAATGTGATGTTCTATCTGGTTTTATTTACTGTTGCTATTGCTTTAACTATGATTTCTATCTTCGGCGGAAATGGTTTTATAATTCCATTTTGTAAACATTGTTATTACTTAACATAAGTAACATGTCGACCTCAAAAGACATCAAATTTAAGAACTGTAAGCCAATAAATATATTTTATTTAATTTAAATACCATTTGTACAAATAACTAAATGTTTAAAATAGTAAATAGTAAAACATTTAGTTATTTAGTTATAAAAAAATTAACATATGCTTTTCATGCTGGTCTCTAGTCAATGTAAGCACAATGCAATTAGTTAAAAAAATCAAAGGGTGAAATTAGTATAAATAAAATATACTTAGACTACTACATTTGCTATGTAAAATTGATACATACATACATTTGATATTTTCAGCCCTACTCTTCCCTACATTAACGATTTTATTTTATCACTTCACAGCACCGCAGCCCTTGGTGAAGCGATTTATGATTTCGGAGTTTATAGAAAAGACGGTGCCCATACAGACGTCACCAAACCCAACAGTGTACAACACGACAAATGCCAATCGTTCAATGCACGTCAAGACGTTGTTAAAAAACAGGATACTTAACAAGAACATGACCACCAACTCGCAGCCTCAGCAGATGGCAACAACATCCCAGGCGGCGTCGCTATCCTCTGCCCAGGGTTCAGCTTCTCGGGCTGCAGCTCCTCCTGCAGCCTTCTCCATGCCCATTGCCAAGGCGGACTTGACCATCCGCCCAAAGCAGCAACCACTGCTGCTCAATCTTGTGAATCAACTGCCCAAACATCGAGCCATGTGCGGACCGAGTAACAAGTCGTTGATGAAGCAGCAGCATACTCCTGGGCAGCAAATTTCACCAAATCCACAGAGAATAGCAGCACAGCAACCCATACAGATTTCCACACAACTCCAGCCACAACATCCGTTTCAGCCAGCTCCAGAAGTTCCTGTTGATCAATCAGTTTCAGTGGTGTCCCCAAGACTCCACAAGAGCCCCTCGCCGCCACTTATTGTTCTGGAGAACAAGGTGTTGGCACCCAACGAGAAGATCGATTTAAGTGGACTGCGTCTGCCAAATGCTCCGGTGCCCACAACTCTGTCACAGGCAAAACCTTCAGAGACCAACGTTCAAACCAGTCTTCAATCCAAGATTATTAAAGGCAAGGTTATTATGAACGTCAACAAGTTCAAGGTCTCGCGGGAAAAGCTGGCCGAGATGGCCAAAGAGATTCGGCAACAGGCGAATCAGGTGAAACTCCCTGCAACACCGGAACCAGCTTCCTCAAAGGGCATTAATTCAACCACTGAAAGGCCATTCACTATCACGTCAATTCTTCAACGAAATAAGACGCCCCTTTTTACTCCAGCAACGCTTGAAGAAAATAACGATCCTTTAAGCAATTCAATGCTTAAAGCAAACAATTTGCCAATAAGCAATCCATTGCTTAAAGCAAACAATTTGGAATCTGGAAAGACAAAGGAGTATACTGGCGAGGTGGAGGCAGAACCAAGCCCTCTTGAACTTCCGTTGTATATTCCATCAACTCTTGAGGTAAAACTATTGCCTCAAACAGTATCCAAGGCATCAAGTACTCTTCCTGCTACTACGGAACCAAAGGAATGTTGTAAAAAGGTCACCACGAAATCAAGCCCTCCCAAACACTCGGGATATATTTCTTCAACTTCAGAAAGGGAAGGAGGGCTGCAAGAACCAAACCCTCTTGATTTTCCTGTCTATATTCCCTCAACTGAGCAGCTTACACAGTTGCCTGGAACTATGACTACAGAATCATCTTCTGATCTGCATGTACCTATTCCAGCAACTGAAGAAATGAATGCAGGATTAAGCAGACCTGCATATACTCCACTATCTCCGGAAAAAATAAGTTTGCCTGAAGGTGTAACAACAGCATCCAAAGCTGCTGACTTGTCTAAACCAGAAGTTTACCATGAGGAAGTGACTAAAGAATCAAGATTCATTGACTTGCCTAACTGTATTCCTTCAACTTGCGAAACCACGGAGTTTCCTATTAAAGAAGCTGCAAGTCCAACACAGCCTGAGTTAATTTTAAAACTGAATGAATTTTCGGAAAAGTCTAGCACGGAATCAAGCTGCTTGGCATCTACAGGGATCAAATCACCAGTAAAGAAGGTTCAAACTGCAGTAGATTTCATAGCCCAACTAGCGGCTGAAAATCCGCTAGACGAAAGCGCCTTCATGGATCTCTCGCCGGAAGAACAAAGACTAAACGCCCTTTTTGGAGGCGGTGAATATATGGGTACGTCGCCAGTCAATGAACCTGCGCAGCCCGAGGAGGAGTTGCCCATTGGAAAGATTGTCCAAATGGACAACATGAATATACTGCACGCCACTTTGGATGTACACAGCGATAGTACAAACGTACTTCGGATAAGCCCCAATGCTTTGAGGCTGCAAAGCAGTGAGTCTATTGTGGAAACGTCATTGGTTGATACTGAAGGAGTGTCAGATTCAGTTGTGGAGGAGAAGAAAAAACAAGTCAACTTGCCGGAGCCACCTGCTGAGGTCGCTACTAAGCCAAGTGTGGTGAAATCTTTGGTGTTTGAAACTTTAGAAACTCCAAAGAAAGAACCACAAGAAGATGCTTGCAGTACAGAAATAAACACAACTAATTTGGAAAACGATCATAATCCTAAGCTAAACAAATCAGAAGTGCCTTTGGAAGAGATCAAGCCAGTGTCTGATACAGAGCCTGTACAGGAGGTAAATCCTCCCGTAAAAAAGACAACTATCAGATCGAAGAAGGCTAAAATCAATTTAGTGCAACGCACTAAAAGGCCAAGCATCCCCAAGGCAATTGAGGCAAAGAAAACCAAGCTAGATTTTGAGGAGGGAGAAGAGGAGGCGATGGCTATCGATCACAGCTTGCTGGAGGACCGATACGGAGTTGCAGGAGTCGAGGTAATTGACAATTCTGTTAGCCTAAGCTCAGACAAAGTAAATCCTAATTTATTTAGTGTTAAAAACAATCCAAAGGTGCCAGCAGATGAGAAGCAGAATGAAGAAGATGCCAGAGAGTCCAGAGAAGAAGACACCAGTAAAGAAACTAGTCCACTTCAAGATGACCCAGCAAAAATGTCAGTCGAACAAGAGACATTCGATAAAACTAAAACAAATCCCCCGGAAGAACATCAAGTTGCAACCAAATCTTCAACAGAACGCGATCTAACCCAACTGTACCATCCACCGAAAATGCCCAAAAATAAGCCCAGTCAGAAAAACAGTGCTCAGGAGATCTTGGACGATTCACAACCCACAACAACGAGTAGTAATGTCTCCCTCATAGAAATCCTTTCCCAGGATGCTCCACCGCCTCAGGGAGAAGCTCAGTTACCATTTCGCAAGAAGTCTATAGAGCTTGATCCATGTGTACCAAGCACGTCGGATGTCACAGGAATTCAGGATTTAATTGGGCACTTGACTGCCGAAAAAGTGACACCACAAATCAAAAAGCTGTCGCCAACGCCGAAAGCAGAGGAACCATCGAAACCTATGACCCGCAAGAAACTTGTAAAAACGAGACCGGTTCTCAGCAAGAGATCCGCGAAATCCGGTCAGAAGGCTTCACAAGAAAAGCCAAACCATTTTGAATTCCTCCATCCAGTCAGTGCAAATGTTGGAGGTCGCATTCCCACATCCAGCACTAGTGATGATGATGGCTCCATATTTTTGGGCTTCGATAACAAGGCGGAGAATCGTTCTAAAACTCCAGTAAGAAGCAACCGAGTGAGACAAATGAAGATCAACGAAACGGACATAAGCGATGACGCAACTCCGGATTACGACGAGACCGAGGAGGAGCAGCAGCCTACAAAAAAGCAGACATCAGAGAAGAACTCTATCAGTAAAAAAAAGGTTGTGGGAGCTTTTTTGGACGATTCAGATAGCAGTAATGGAGGCCCCACCAGTCCAATGGACTTTGGGGACAACGTATCGATTGATGAAGACAGAGCGTCTGAAGTTTACCCGCAAAGGGAAGCAACTAATTGGGAAAATCTTGTAAATGAAACTGAATATGTTGTTAGTAAAGAGAAAGTAGCCACGGAAGAGAAACAGGATTGTCTTACAGAAACATCAGATGAAGCGGATAAATCTTCAGTAGTTTGTTTGACTATTAAGGATCCACCTGAAATTCAAGTAGAAACACAATTGGATGCTGCTGATGAGCACAAAGATCAAAAATCTAACAATTTTATAGAGGAAAAACAGCTAAAATCTGTGATAAATGAACATTATTCAACAATATCTGACAGTAAATCAAGAAAAAGCAGGAGAAAGTCAAACAAAGCAAGTGCACTTTCTGTCAAAGATACTTCAAATGAACCTTCTACAAGTAAGGATAGTTTAACGAATATAAGACCCAAACGGCAGACAAGAGATCGTTCAAAAACACCTGGATCTTTGGATGTTTCAGAACTAAAGGGAATCATAGAAAAGGGTACTGCTCGTGAGAAAGCGACTGAGGAAGCTCAGGAAGAGGTTAAAGATGCTGAGTATGCCAATTTACCATTAAAGACAGCAGAAAACACGATTTCAGAGGAAAATCAGGAAGAAGAAAAAAGTGCTGAGGATCCAGGTTTATCTGCGAAGTCAAGGGGAAAACGAAAACCTCGGAGTTTAACTAAAGTCACTCCTGCAACACAACTAGACGTGGTTAAAAATTCCGAATTAAAAACGGAGAGTATAGGTTCTAAAGAACCGGAGGAAGCTTTACCCTTAATGACAGCAGAAAATACAAATTCAGTGGAAAAGATGGAAAAGCAAATATCCGTTGAGGAGCCAGTGACATCTATTAAATCAAAAAGAAACCGAAAGTCGCGTTGTACCTCACCAAAAATTAAAGTCCCACCTGTTGTTCAAGATGAGGTGGCCACAAATCAGGAAGAAACATCAACAGCTATCACAGCTGCAAAGGAACCTTTTGTAAATACAGGAAATGAAGAAATTAATGTTCCTGGAGAATCTTATGATGCTGAAGCCTCTGTAAAACCAAAAGAAAAAAGGCAGTCCCGATATAGTAGGATTAAAACCGTTTCAATAACTCCCGCGGCTTCTGAACCTGAAAAAGTAGCCAATCCTGTGATAACCACTCTTACTGAGGATTCAAGGGAAGAGAATTCTTCAGAGAATGCAACCGAAGCTACCAATTCCAAAGGGAAACGCATATCTCGGAGTAAAACGCCAATAATATTAGTTTCACAAGAGAAAGGAGAAGAGGTTAATTTATCCGAGGAGCCGAATCAAACAACTAGTACTGTAAAAACTATGAAAACACGACAATCTCGAAATAATACAGCTAATAAAGTAATAGTTCCAACAGTTAATCTAATTGAACAGACTCCAAACCCAGAGATAAATTCAGAAGAACCAGAGATGAACCCTGAATCTGTTAAAGAAGAAAATCAACCGAAGGAACCGATAAAACCTAAAAGATCAAGAGGAAAACGACAAGCTCTATGTACTTCCAAATCGAATTCAACAGCTTCTCAAGATACTGCGTTTGAAATGCCATCGATAACCTCAGAAGAACCTCAGCCTGTAGAAGTAGATTCTGTGGTGGCACGGGTCAAACGGAAGACTCCATCTCGTTTAGGTTCAGTTCCACCGGATAGCACCCCCAAAGATAAAGAACCTGCACCCATAACAAGCAGAAGAAGTAATGCAGCGGAAGTATCTACTCCAAAGACGCGTAAGAGTCGGTCCACAAATTTCAGTGAGACGATTTCATCGAAACCTGAAGAGCCTAAAGTCCCAGCAAAAAGGGGAAGAAAGCGAGCGGCTCCTGTCGAAACGGAAGCCGATTCGGCCAAAAAACTAAAGATTGAGGAGAGTTCGGAAACGGTTAGTATAGTTGACTTCAATCTAAGGCTGCTGCTCATTCGAAAGCGGGAACAATTGGACACCGAAGAGGATGTTACTGAAAATGGAAAGGGTGAAGGTCCGCTGCAATGTGGCTTGTGTATGATGCGTTGCGATAAGAAAAATTGGCAAAGCCATCTGGGAGAGCACTATGGAGTGGGTTGGACGGTTGGAGACACACCCAAGGTGGGCTTACATATCATTTGGTATAAAATAAGTCTCTTAACTTAATAATTATTTACAGAAAATCACGCGCGCCTCGGTGATGACAATGATGAAAAACCATCTCCAAAACAGCGCCGAGAAGCTAACATGTCGCCTCTGCAATCACCAATTGGGCACTCCTCTGGGCATGTTGCTTCACCTGGAGGGCTGTGGCAATAAACAGCGAATTGCGTGCGACTTCTGCAACCGCTCCTACACTAAACTCTCGCTCCCGGGACACATAAGAACCTGTCCAAAGCGTCAGGTACATCAGAACGAGGATGATCAGGAGCCTGCGGATGGAGTTGTCGCTGAAACGGTGTACAGCAATGCGGGCCGTGCCAAACGGAAGTCCACAATCAAGTAAGTCCCTCGTAAATTTAAAACATTTTGTTCAAAAATATTTATTCATATTTATCTTTAGAACTTTCCATAATGTAAACATTTTAATCTAATTTGAGAAAACCATTCTTTTTCAGGGCTGAAACGAAATTGAAGAAAATAGGAGAGGAACTGACTTCAAAAAAGGCGTCAGACGAGACTTCCGCCAAACACGACTTCGATGGCGATTCATCCGACTACGACATGGCCAAAGACAATGAGTCGTCCGAGGAATATGATTCGGAAGGAGCCGATTCCAACGAGGATGCCCCAAGCACCGAAGATGAGGACAGCCTTGCTGGTAATAAACGAAACGAAAAGGGACATGTTAACAGGAAAAGGAAAATAAAACGGGCGGTAAATACGGGGGAGTGTCAGCAGAAACCTTGTGAGTAAAACTCTTATTGTGAGTAGAATTCGAAATAAATATTATTTTGTATACCACAGTACTTTCACGATATCACCACTTGGAGGCAAGGGCAACCCACAAATGGAAGGAATTGTAAGTGAACCGAGGATACACAATCTACCACAATATTAATATTTAAACTTTATTCTTAAGCATACAACGAAATTATAAAGCAGGCCCCTTGTTTAGCCAGTTCCTGCCCAGCTATTCGAAGGTTTCTCCAGAGGAAGCTAGTTTTTTGTTGCCCTCCAAGGAGACAACATCCATACGTTATGCTTATGGTAAGGTTAGCAAAGAAGACGACTGGAAACAGCTTGCACCCTTAGAGGGTTTCAACAAAAAAGGTACATAAAACTGAAAACAATTAAATTAAGGTTAACACAGTGCAACTTTCTTTGGCAGGTGAATATGTGGGCTATCTTGGCAGGCCTATTAAGCAACTCGCCTGGGTCCCTCTGCCCCCGAAAATTACGGATCAGTATTTATTATGCAACCTGCGTCCGAAGATGAAAACCTTTGCAAGACATACACAACTGAGGGATGAAGAAGCCCTCTTGATGTTGCTGAAATGTACGGTGTTATCCGACAATTCCGATGACAAATCGTGGGGTCTTCGTCCGGAGCTTCATTACGGAATTCGTGTGCCCAACGGGCCAGTTCATAGTTTCTGTTTTTTGCCCAGCGGTGGCTATGATAAGTCATCCAATCGTTTAGGCCTTTTGGCTATCGGCAGTTCTTTGAGTGATGTCCACATCTATGCTCTGCCTTTGGATCTGACGGAGGAAAAGAGTGCAGACGACAATGTTATCATTCAATTGGAATCCTTGATTACGCTCAGCTTGGATGTCAACAATCCTGTTCGGGATCAGTGCACTAAAGTTTGCTGGTCACAGGTTGGTTTTTGCAATAGTTCATTTTCCCTTATAACAAATAAATGATCGTTATTTTTACAGGCATCAGGCCACAATTTTTTAGCGACTGGCTATGGCAATGGCAACATTGCCTTTTGGGACATTGGTGATACGGATAACATTAACTGCTTCAATCGGAACAATCAAACCTATTTTATGCCTCTGACTTACTTTTACATAGGCGAACGAAATGTGCAATGTAAGTTTCACTAGTAAGGTTTATCCTAATAAGCATTTCTTATTTATTTGTTCCTTCTCCTTAGTTATGGATATACATTATGATAAAAATGGACCACGTTGGCTTGCGGTTGGCACTTCCATACGTCAATTTATTATCTACGATATTGCGAATTGGTCCCAACCCGTCATACTGACTCAGGACACCATCTGCACTCTATATATGGCTAATATGACTTGGTCCCCTATTTGTGAAACACTAGTCGTTAGCAGTTCACGTAAGCTCTCCTTCTTTAACTAAGGGGAACACATATTGATAAGATATTGCTTTGCAGATTTTAATCGCACAATAGCGGTTAGTCCATCGGGTATACAATTCGATCATCGGACCCTCGATGGAACCCTTACGACCACACGTGAAATGCACACGAATTGCCAGCAAAATCACATGGTGTTCGTGACGGACAACGGTGATCTGGTATTCCTGGATGTGCGAGATCTCAACTGTGGGCCCGCTCTGCTAAAGTCGGTGACCAACAGACGGGTCGTATCCACAACTGAGTTGCATCATCTGGGCGCCAATGCTCCGAAGGCTAAAGTTCCTATTAACGCGGATCAGTTTCTTCGCGACTATGGAGTGCAAATCAATCCGCTGGTCCCCGCGCCCCATAGAAAAAAATCCTCTTACCTGGACGCCAAGCGTCGACCACAAAACGTACACACTTTGGCCCTAACCAGATTCAATTGCGTTCGATGCAATTGGAACTCGCCCGCCCACACTTGGGTGGCCATGGGCGCTGAACATGGACTGCTGCGGATCCTTAATTTCGATCGAGATAAATTCTTCTAAAGGACATCTCGGTGATCTCTCTCTGGCATCTAAAAATCTTCTGAACAAGCAACATCTGAGATTATAAATTATTGTTTTACCACATAAGTTGATTACTTTTAGGACTCGTCATAGGACGGTTATAATTTATATATATTTGTTGTAAAAATATATATATTATATATAATATTTTATATGGAGTTATCGTAGTTTATAACGAAATATTCTTGCTTTGCAAATAAATATTACTACTTGTAATATAAATAATCCATTTTCTTTTGAATGGTAAAAGTTGAATGTCATTAAAAGACTAAATAATTATTAACTTTTAGCCACCTCGAACAACCAGCGAAAATCCGAAAAAAAGAAACACAGTTAATTACAACATATTAAATATATTGATATATTTTTTCCTTTTATCGGTAATATTATTTTCCGTTAATACTATATGCAAGTTTAACAATGATAGACGGGGATTTCTTTACAGCTTTCAGCGATTATAAAATAAAATTCAAATATCGGATGTAAAATGATTTAAAATAGTGTGTATAATTCGGTTTTATTAAATAAAATATAAACACCTCTCGCTAACTTGGCGTAAATAAATAAATTGGCAAAAATGCGTGGCTTACAACTTAATCGGACTATGCTAAGTGAATCGACTGAATGCTCCTTGAAGTTTAGACCCAAACAGCTACAGATATATATATAGTTCATATACATAGACATACATATAGTACAAATAGATTAAGAATTATCGAACAAATGCTTGCAAACACTTTAAAAACCCGAACAAATGCAATTATGCCTTAAAATTTTGTAAAACAGAATTCGTTGGTTGAATGAATAACACTAGATAAGCATACATACATTATATGGATATATATATATGTATATATAGGTATATATGTTTTTTCTTACATTGCTGTTGTCTTTTCTATGGCTGCAAAAGCAGGCCGGTTAACAGTGCGTTAACAGTGGCTTAACATTTCTTGCGGCTTTTCTGCAGTTGACCTTCAGTCTTCGCTCTTAGTTATAGTTTGCTGCAATTTTCCTCTTTCTTATCTTCACAATCTGAATCTCTCGCTATGCCTAACCGAAAATCTATGCAAATATTAAATTCTATAAACAAATTCATCCATCGCAAACGCAACAGGACGCGAACCTAAATCAAACATAAATTAACAGCAAGTTAACAGTGATTTCCGGTCCACCTTTTGGCTTCCGGTTTGCAATTTGCGAGTTGGGCTCCTCAGGCAGAGTTGGCCCGATTACTTCTCGACAACAGCTGAAGGATTCGACCGATTGCCAGCCAGTTCCAGCTGGATCTCGTTGAGACTCTTGCCCTTGGTTTCGGGGACGGCGAAGAAAATGAAGAAAACTCCCAAAACTGTGAGGCCGGCAAAGAGCCAGAAGGTGCCACCGATTCCCATGCTGGCGTTCAAGTCCTCGAATGTCTTGGTCACCACAAAGGCCAGCAGCCAGTTGGATGTTCCGGCCAGCGATCCCGCGAATCCCTTAATGTCGGTGGCGAACAGCTCGCCCATCATCAGCCATGGAACCGGTCCGTAGCCCATCGAGAACATGACAATAAAGATGCACAAACTGGCCACTGGGAGCCAGCCCAGACTGTCCACACTATTCGGGTCCTGGGTCTGAAGATAGAAGTATACTCCGATGGCGGTAGTGGCCACGGCCATGGAAATTCCAGAGGCCAGCAGCAGGATGCGACGGCCCAGTTTATCCACCACCATGGTGGAGACCAAGGTGGCCACCACCTGCATGATGCCGATTATAATGGTTGCCCACTGGGCTCCAATGCCAGTTTTGGCTTCCTGAAATAAAAAAAAAATCGATGATTTAGTCATTTATCCTTAATTATTTACAGAAAGTCTACAATAGTAATAATTGAAAATCCTTTGAACTAAACAATGTCATATACTTTTTTGCACTTGGCAAGCTAAAATGATTTAACATTATTAGTTGATCAAAACTAAAAAGGAAATGAAAATATGTTTCTTTCAAAGGACAATTTTTTTTCGGATTTGTTTGAATATCATTTTGAAGTGTCTCGATATTGCTTATAGAAGATCTTTTACTATCTAAATCTCGGAACTGACTTCTCTCCCATGCATTTTCAGTATAGACCCAATCCAAACTCACCTCAAAGATCCTCGACGAGTAGAAAATAACAGCGTTGATGCCGCACACCTGTTGGAAGAACATAAGACCCATGCTGATGGCCAAAGCCTTCCGGGTGACGGGACGGTTCAGAGCGGCCCACACATTGACCTTGTTTGCCTTGGTTTCCCGATCGGTTTCACGCAGTTCCGCAAGTTCTGGCTCGTAATCGTACTCCTTGCCACGCAGCCATTGAATGGACTTGATGGCGTTCTCCGACCGATCTTTGGCAACCTGTCGATAGGGATTTAAATATTAGACACTTGAGAAGGAATTTCTGATGGGAAACTCGTTGTGTTTTTCATATCTTTTAGATATCCGACTTGGGGTTGCCCTAGATAAATTCGTGATTGACTGGCAGATTATATCTACTCAATATATTATAATGTTACTTTTTTGAGGCGTCATTATTGACGTGAGAAAAAGTTTTTTTGTTTTGTTTTTGTTTAAAGCACGGTAATGTCTTAAAATAATTATAATTTACTTAACAAATAAATATTCATGTTCGACTTTACTTTAACTGGTCAAAACATGAAACAAAATATTTTTCCTTTAAAAACTTTGTATACAATTAAAAACAGATAGAATTGCAACTTTTAGTTAAATAATTTGTAAACTTACCAAATAGGTAGGCGATTCCGGCATGAAGAAAAATATGACGCCAAAGACGAGGGGCAGAATGCCGCAGACGCAGCTCACCCAGAAGATATCCAGACCGGCTCCGATGGCGTAAACGAAAAGGATACCAATGGTTATCATCAGCTGGAAGAAGCTGCCCAGCGTTCCGCGAATTTCCTTCTGGGCAATCTCACCCGTGTACATGGGCGCGGTCACGCAGAAAGCTCCGCCGGCGATACCCAGGATAAAACGAGAGGCATACAGCATACCCACGTTGGTCGCCCAGATGAGCATGGCCCAACCAAGGATGAAGGGCAGAACCAGGAACAACATGGTCCACTTGCGGCCAATTAGATTGATGAGGAAACCAATGGGAATGCACACACAGGCGGCACCCAGCGTCATCGCCGATCCCACCCACGAGAACTGGGTTTTGTCGACGGGGAAATCGTATCCCCCATCATCATTATCGACGATCTCTGTTCCGGCCGGAGATGTCCAACCCAACAGGGTACCGCAAGCGAAGGCGCCTCCAGCTGCTGCCAATGCGGCCACATATTGCGGCAACTTGCGCGAATTGTTCGACGTCGACGTGTGCACCATGTTGCCGAGTAGATTCTCGTGATCCTGCAAATGAATAACAAATTCATTAAGTAACTTTTTTATCACTGCAGTTTAGTTTTTAAAACACTTCATATTTTTTATTAGATTGATTAATTAAATAATTGTTAATAAACCTTTTTGTTTTCAGGTCGTTTCCGAAAAATCCAGTAACTAAGAATGGTTTAAAATATTTGTTTTTTTTAACAGGTTTGAAAATGAAAACTATCATCTAGGAACTAGGACTCTGTTTAAGTTGAAAGTGAAACTGGCAAATATATATATTTCTATTTAACTATTTTTTGAGAATTTTTTTTCTTTTGCCACTCTATAAATAAAGCCAATAATTAGATCGCTCCTTGAGAGTTTTACCTTTCCCAACTCTAAAGAGATCGCTTTTAATTAGATCGTTCTGCTCTGGCCAACTGACTTAGACTGAGGGCCAGCTATTAGCTACCTACAAGTACTATCGTTCCACGGGTCGTGATAAGGTCCCCGAACCCCCCTGCGCATTGATAAGGACATTTATTGGCGGCCCGATAGTGGGCAGCCCGTTGAATGGCCGTGCACCCATATTTATTGCACTCTCCCGGACCCCAAAAACTCGGGGCTATGCTCTGCTCTTTCCGATTGGGCTCAAGTGCTTCATTATTTCATTATGCCGGTCACATAAACAGAAGTCGTCTCCTAAAATCGAACATGTTCACGCACCCTCGCTACCCGATATCATTCATACGCCGTGTGGTTCGGTTCATTATGCTTCGGACAGGTGAATCCCTTAAGACCACTGCGGAATCGGTGGGAAAGTTTTGAAGTTGCTGATGCCTAAGTCAGTGAGGGGTCTTATAAGCTTAAGTCTATAAAATTAAGCCGTAAAATCCTATTATTATGTGTTTCCACTTGAATGTTTTAAGGCCGACACTTGATCAATGAAACTTCTACTTATAAACATAATCTGATAGAGAGCCAAAGATAAGAAAGAGATTAAGATTATGGAAATTACTTAATAAAGCGAATGAATACATATTTGTATTTAAGGATTATATAAGACCACTAGAAGATAATCTTATCAAAAATATAAAACATAATCTTTCAAATATATATACTAAAAACAGCTATGAATATTTTGCAATTTACTTGTTTCCATTCTACTAAAAGATATTTTTAGTAGCATTCCCCTTCTATTTTCGTCTTTCAAGGTGTTAAGGATCACTCAAGCAGCACCAATTAACTGTATTTGACCACCTTGTTAGCCATACTCATTGACTTCCGTTCGTTGGGCCATAAATTACTATATAATCGCTATATATGTTTATATAGCTACAGTTATCGCGTGCCTAATCAGTGAATTGCCGAAATTCCAGCTACAAAGGTGTAGAAGAATAAAGTGATCGGAAGAATCAGTCGGCTATATTGGAGCTTTTTTTTATCGAGAGCTTTTTCAAACATTTTTCCATGTTTATAAACAAAACTGATTCAAAGCCTATGGATATGCGATTGGTGCTTTATTGTCTGCTCATAAAAGGGGTGTGTCGTTTATTCAAATGAGTGGCGGGCTTGCATATTGATTAAACTTGACCTTTGACAAGGAATCCTGGGCATTTTACAAATTATTTAAATATCCCCAATCAAAAAATAAGAAATATATATTTTTTGTTTATTTATGCTTTGATGATACCCAATAAAAGCAATGAATACCTCAGGTTTAATTAAAATTGCTGCTTCTATATAATTTTTACTTATCGCACCTGCTGTACGTGATATATGCTTATTTGGTCAAATAAAAAAAGGGGCCTGTGCTTATTGTTTTTCTAAATGAAAAGAAACTCATAAATAAAATCAATATTACTTTATTTGTAAATGAGTTTTTTATGCCGAAAAAAAAGCCTGTTCGTATTTTTTTATGATGGAAAATCACTTATAAATTAAAGGTATGCATTTTTAAGATTTTTTAAGATACAAGTATGTGCATTTTAATTGGATTTTTAATTATTTCTTGTATATCTCCAGAGTATGCCGTAAAAGCCATTTCGCATGGAGCATATGGATAATTTATGGCCATTTTCTCTTTGCTTATTTCTTGATTTATCCATGTGTCGCCCCCGCCCACACACTAAGCCCACTCAAAGTGCCATTGCCAATCTCGGCCCACGCCAAACCAAAGGAGCAGAGAACAAATCACTTCCGTGAAAATGCAAGCCGAGAGTTGCAGCTGGAAAAAGGAGGAGGAGGCGGAGAAGGCGGAGAAGGCCATGTGGAATAGGGCGTACGCCCACATATTAACTGTCATTTTACTGGGGCCGATGGGACACACCTCCAGATTGCCAGTAGAGAGTAAACGAAGCGTTCAAATCGCGTCTGAAACGGCTGAAATCGATATCTGCCTTGATTCTGTGCCTCGGTTCGTTTGAGTTCCGTCTGCGGGTAATGTGGTCAATCCATTGGCTGCCTGTCATTCGATGTCTAAATTTAGCATTACTGCCAGTTAAAGGCAGCTCTAGGAATCCGAGTACCCCACTTTAGGGTGCTAAAACCCCGCCACACCACAGGCGACAAATGCGTGAGCGAGTTCCAAGTTCGTTTCAATGTCAGTGGCAGGCGCAACAGTGCGCGCCATAAGCATGGTAATTCCATGCGCCCCGTGGAATTCCACTAAACTGGTTCACTATAAACTAAGCATAAGCCATTCCGCTCAAATTCTTCATAATTATTGAGTTGTCTTGGCTAATTTATGCACAATATTCCCGGGCTATTAACAATAACATTTGCATAAGGGGAATTCGAAAAATGATTGTCACATGGAAACATTATTCTACGTTTTTTCTAGTTATTTATAAAATGTTCAATAACTATTTTACATAAGGGGCATTTAAAAAATATAACTTGTTTAAATTATCATTAAACGATGAGCAATATTTTATTATTATTATCGGCTTCTAAATTAATATTAGTGCACTTATTGTTAAAATGTATTATATTAACTAATTTTACTACTCTCAATAACTTGAAGCTCAAAAGAATAATTAAAATTTTTCCTAATATACTTAAAGCTATGCATATTTTTAGGGATTTTTTAAACAAAACCTAATCAGTTCGAACCACTTTTGAAATGGCTTAATTTGGTGATCTTACATGATAATGAAAGTGAAAACGGCTTGATGGCTTTATTACGAACCATTTGGGGTATCTCATTGATATTCGAAAAATGTGCCCTACTATGTTACCGAACTGGTCGACTTTTCATAATTTTGTAGGTCGCATTTTAAAATGTATTCAAATGTTGGTCATAAAATCTTGTTGTTGTGCGTATTTCAGTGTCCGTATAAGGTACAGCATTGTTAATGGTTTCGATGGGGTGCATTTGCTATTTTTACTAAAATAAACACCACAAATTGTTGACTCATTTTGGGCAGTCGTTGGAATGAGTTTCAATTGACTTTGTCTGGTGAAATTATCATATATGCGTGGCTTGTTCAAAAACAAATTCGTAATCATGCTTATTATTATAATCATTTTACTCTTCTGGGAATATAAGGTACGCCCCTATTTTTCAAGTGCTCACTTATCATATTTTTTTCATTGTTTAGCAAAAATCAGTTTGACATAGATAATAACTTGTATTTCATAGTCTTGTTTCGGCTTTTGTGACCTTGTCCAACATAAAAACTAAACAAAAATAGAAAGTTTCCACATCGGTTTGGAACCCATTTTGTCGATAAGCTCTGCGATCCATCAATGGGGACTAAGCTTCATAAATGTAGGAAAATGTTTCTTTTTGACTACTGTATTTAAGATAAAGGCTTTTAAGTGGACAAAGCATAATTGTGCTATAATAGCTTATCGTAAAAAGTATGTTAAGCGGAAATGATGCATGTAAGGTATTTAGTAGATAGAAAATAAATGTAAAATTATACTCTTATTTTGCTGTTTGTGTTCGGTTGATAGAGATAGCTTTTGGAGTGAAAAATACACATTTCAGTCTGATAATTGCCTGGTAAACTATTTATATCTCATATCTTTTAGCGGCAACATCTTTCCGCTTTTTAGCTACACATTTACTTAACCAACAGTTGAGATTGTTTACTTGTTTTGGGCAATCATTGGGAAATATAGCCTGTTTTTGAATGCTCTAAATTGTGAAGAAGCTATATAATTTGGTATGTTTTTCAGATAGAGTATCTGTATTTTGGGTTTCTTCAAATTTGATTTCCTGTTTTTTCCGTTTTTTCGTGTTTCGCACTGCGTTAATTGGACTTTCGCCACGGCTTTTATTAAGGTCATTATCAAAAGCTGCATTAACTTGGCCAGCCAGCTGGCCAACGTAAATTAACTTAAGATAGCACAGAGAAAAATAGTAAACAAAATTGATTTTTAAACTGTACTAAAATTAATCATATCAAAATTGGACTAAAGATATTAGAAAGATATGTTCTATATAACATTTGGAACTCAGAGCTGAGTAAAATGTTAATCAATTTTAAAAACTTGTCACAGATTTTTCCTGTTTTTTTTTCAGTGTTTATATCTATGAAAATTTGTGTATTTATGCATACATGTGGGGTGGAGCTGGAGCGACCATTATCGCTGGCTTTGACGATTTTGACCGCTTGTCTGGAGCCGTATTTGGCACCATTTTCGGCGGATTCCAGCAGGTGGGAGCTCTCCTCATTGTTGGAGCCGGGCTTTTTGGTGGCCTCCTCGCCACTGGAGTTGCTCGACGATGCGGTGGACATATCGTGGGGATTATGTAAACTTCGGTAGGGTTATAGCGTTACGATGGGGATATGTTTTCTATATTCTTCGATGATTTCCTGTTGAACTTTTACTCGCTTTTTTCACTTTGCACTACACTTTAGCTGGCGATAAAAAATTGTTGAATAATAATACGCCAATGCCTGGGAAATGTCCTTTAACTGGCGGTTTTGTCCTTTAACACGTCGGCCACCCACGTAGCATAGAAAACTTTAAGGCGCATGCGCATCAACAGTCAAACATGTTGCTGGCCAAAAATTTCTTTTTGGTTTTTCCTTGCTCTCCTAATTAGCCAACTAACTAGGTGATATGGTATGAATTTTTCCAAAGATATATATTTTTTTTTTGGAAATGTATCGGTGTCGGTTGACTTCCTCGATTCCACACAACTTGCGGTAGCACTCGCGTGTATCTTTCTTGGCGGGGAGTATCTTTGTATCTTTAACCGCACGCAACGAATGTTGGCTAGCAAATGGCGCGCCAAACAATAAAAAAGGCCTCCGCCGCCGGGCTCTATGTGGATGTGGACTCGCCGCTCTCCCAGTTCCCCGAATTCTCTCAAATTCTCGCTCTCTCGGGAAACTGGTCCCGCTCTCCATCTCCAGCGACTATGGGCATTGAAATTGAATGGGTCCCGGGGTGAAGACTATATCCATACGAGGCTATTGACTCTTGGCGGCAAAATCCAAACTGGAATTGCAGGCGCCTTCGTTGCTCAGATTTTTATTTCGGATCGTCGGGCTTCTCGCGTTCTGCTTGAAATTGCATTCAACCCGGAGTGGATGTGCAAGTAGTTGGGGATGCAACTTTCGATGGAGGCCGTCTTCTGGATTTCGACTTGTTGCTTCTGCCTTTTCATTAATTCAAGGCAACGCAAATTTATGCATCTGCAATTGATCTGCAAATTTACTGAATGCCCTTCGCAGTGGAAGATTTTAGCATTCCAAAAGGAAATGTTGAAGATTTTTTTTGATTGAGAACTTTGGTAAAGATTATTTACCATGGGAAGCATAAATGGCCTAACATAACTATTTAATTTCTTAATAAAAACATGTTAAATATTATTTTAGTTTATTTTTTGTACATAAACATATTTTAATTCTCTATCATTTTCATTTTTTATATATTTATGGAATTTACACATTTTTGTTATTTACAATTATAATTGTAAACTGTATTAATTAAATTATTTTTTTTTTTAATAATCAACCTTTTAAACTTTTTGAGATATTTTTCAATTAAATAAAAAACTACTATTAACTATTTATTCCTTTACAATTTAAATGCACTTTGTAGATAGTAGTAGATAGGTCGTTAATGGCACATATCATCTTTAGTAAATAAATCGAAATAAGTATCTAAATAATGCATCCTATTAAAAGCAAATGTGTAACAGATTAACAACATTATTTGTTTGTTTATTACATCGCAGAACTGCAAAGAAAGGAAATTAAAATGCATCTATATAATACAGTACGCCACGTGTCTCATTCTTTTTACTGCACTTCCGTATGCACAGAAAGATTATACAGAAATAAAGGCAGCCGAACAAACGAACACTCTCCACCTTCAGAATCGCTGATACATGTGCCGCCTACAGATATTCCGTACATATCTTTGTGCCTGTTCGAATTGTAGAACTTCCATTATCATTTCCCATTCCATTTGCCCAGGCGAGGAATACGACTACTATTTGCCTAGCTGCGTGTACGTTCAATGGATCACGTTTGTTGTGCGGCTAGAAAATACGTCGGCCACTGAGCATAATGGATTGCCACTTACGGTGGCCCATAGCTTATTGAAATGAGCATTTCCATGCTTTGGGACTTTTCAATAAACAAACATGACAGTGCTTCCGAGCTATAAATGGGTCAGATAATGAGTATATACTCATTTTATATCGACATGTGCAAGAGCCTGAAAGAATTTCTTATGGAAATTAGGTGCATACAAATGCTTTATAAATAAGCACGTGAAATTACTTTCAAGTGAAAGGTATTTATATTGATACCTCTCAGGCCCTAAAAAGTATACGTGAACAGTTTCCCATATTTTATAATTTATTCATATCCGTGGATAATTTGAAGAAATATTACTCAGGGATTTAAATATTTTTTTCTTACACTGTACGTACTTCAAAAGCTTGTCATGATGAGCTTGTTTTAAGACAATCCTGTTATCGTTGTGTGTACACTCTTTTCAAACACCCTTAACCTTGTCTCCGCTCCCATTAACCCCCCACTGCCCAGCGGGGTTCGTTAACGCAGCACTGGCGGGACTTGAAATACAACCAAACATTTGGCACGCTCCACGCTTGGAACAGGCTCGCAGAGCGCCTAAAAGCAGGCTCACCTGCTGCGAAAGCGTTTGCATAGATATAGATACACAAAAGTATCTGCAACTAGAGACTGTATCTGTATCTACACCTAGAGCACGCAATGCTCGGTGTATAAAGTGTACATACTAATTACATGGGAAAATGCCAAAAGGGTAAAACAAGCCGAGAAAATGATAAAATACCAGCATTATGCAACAGAAAGCTCATTAGCACTGGGCCAAGTTGACATAGGCTCTGGAATTTGGGTTGGGCATATGAGTTCTACGTTCTACTACGTCAGCAGCTCCTACGTCACGCAGTCGTGTATCTGATAGATACATTGCTTTTTAGAGGGGCGTGCGCCGTGTGACGTCACAGAAGCCAAGCCCCACAAATCTCAACCAATCAGCATTAACACAGAACGAGCCTCTCGCATGTAAAGAAAAACTAAATAAATAAATAGGTATGTATATGGCATTCGCGTCTGTTTGTCTGCGCATAAATGTAAATATTTTATTTTTCTCTGCAGTTGCTTTGCTTGCTGTTGGCCCACGAAAATCACGCGATGTTGACTGTTGGTTCAAGTGCAGCCACCAAATATTTCTGCTGACCCACCATAATCACTAGAAAGTCAAATCCATTGCATTGTTTTTTTTTAATCCACGACCTACATTTGAACTTGCGACAGGGCCAACATGATGTAAATAGCTCAAAATTTGATAAGTTCTAGCTTACCACCCGTAAGCACGGCCCTAAATCAATAATTCGTCCTCGACGACGACCTCAAGGTGAATGTATCTATAGATACATTTTGGGCCACAAATGTGGGTGCTTTGTCCTTGGTCAATTAAATGTGTACAAAGGCATGCAATTTTCTAGCTAACCGGTGAAATGTTTTAAAATGCCGACTTTTTTTAAAAATTAAATTAAGTCCGCAGTAAACTTGAATTTTATATTTTAGGTCAATGTCTTGCTTACATGTTACAATTTTAAATGCCTTTGAGTCTTGTATACTTTATTTGTACATTAATTTTCTTTGTTTACTCACAGTTAATGATCACAGATTGCGAATAAAATGTGCGATTTCTGTAATAAAAGAAAGGTAATTCCCAAGTAAGATTGAGTTATAAAGTAGAATATTTAAAGTATACGTTTATCTTAGTTTATATATTATAATCACAAAATATATAGGTCAAAAAAATATATAGGTTTATAATTAAAATTGCATCAAATATATTAATTTGAAACATTAATTTTTAATAAAGTAAAGGTTCAAATACATTTGCTAGCGGCAAAAAGCTTGTATCAAACAAAAGCTTTCCTTAACGAAAGCTTTATTCCTACATTTCGAGTTGTAACAATAACTCTAAAACTGTGGATTTGAAATGTGTCAAAAATACTGTAGAAAAATAAACGCAAGACAATAGAAGAAAACGTTTAGTAAATAAAAAAACAAATATTTATAATTATTGGAGAGAATTCTTGGAACACTTGCGCATTTTTTGTTATGTGTGTGTGTTTTTTTTGAACATATTTTTTATTAATTTAATTTGTCTTATAAAACAATACGTGTCTTTAAATTGTTTTATCACATTTTCTGATTAGCTTTGAAATACCTTAACACATATATAATTGTCAGGGCGCAATTTGTCTTTATGATGTACAAAGTCTTATCAGGCCCCCAAAAATTCATTCCCAATTTACTGCCAACAAAATTATGGGATGGCTATAACCATCGATCAAATTGTTTTTGTGAGTCAGACAATCAGGCAGACACCAGAAAGGAAACTGAAGGTGGACATGCGGGGGGTGCTTTTATCTCGTATCCTTATCACCATGAAAATTCGTGCAGACATGAAGCTGCAGCGTGGCGACATTGAACCCACTTCCCACAGATGGTATTTCGGTATCGGCAATTTGGCTTATCGCTCGACCTTATCGGAGTTATGTCACCCTAGATGTATTTTGACTGGCAAACCGTTTTACGGCCCCCATCGAACTAATAGATTTCCATATCACACCATTCCTGATATAGTTGACGTTAGGTATTGAAGTGTGCAGCCACAAATCGCAGACCAAGTGCACTATTGATCGTTCAATGGCGCGTTTTGAGTCTATAAGTACTACGAGTACCCAGCCCCAAAGTATTTGATTGACAGCTTGTGAAGCTATAAATATGACAAAAAACCGCAGTACCCATAAAATAGTCCAATTCGAATAAAGAACTGGCGCCGAACACACCCCCACATTACAATCATAGTCGCAATAACCACACGCAGCGCAACCTTAACAAGAGATTTCCTTATTAAATTCAGTAAAAAGCGAAAATATTTTAAATATCTGAACATCGCCGGTATACCTAGCTGGGAATTTATTAGTACCAATTGAGCGCACTTTACTTTGATTAAAAGAAATCTTTATGATCTACTTGCGCTCTCAGATAAAGAAATAAAAACATTGCGAGAAAACTCATACCAAAAGATATAGCTTAGCACGATAAGATTTGACGGTTAAATGGAAATCGCAACTCCGGGGGTGAGTAATAGGAAATATATCTCATCATCAAATAAGATAATATGTTAATCTTGAGTTTTAAAATATTTATGTTAAAAGTACATTTTCTACTGAGGCTCACAAGTACACATCAGCACATAAGAATACAAGTACCTTTATTTTTAAAATAAAAGTAACATCTTATCAACTTTCACTATATTAAATTCTTCAAGATCGTCGTTATCTGTTTTTGTGATTACCACTTCAAAATTCCCGGCGATCAATCTTTGAACCTTATTGAAAACAACAATACTTCGTCCTCCCTTCGTTCGGCAAATTGTGAACAGCGATTGTCTATCTATAGAGTACGACTTAAAGGCAAAAACTGTGAGGCTACTTTGTGGCCTAAGAATTGGATTGCTCATGGAATTGTGTGTTATTAAACTATGGCGATGGGCATTGATCAACCGTGAAGTTGCGCAGCTGGTCAATGAGCTATGTTCTTGGCCGGGACAAGTTCAAAGTCTTTTCGATTGATTTGCGTAATGAGGGACGGAAAAGTGCGATAATCTCCTCAGAGTTCGTATTATTTAGCTGGCGTTGACATAATCTGGGTGTCCAGTTGCTGATTTGATTGTTATTTATTGGCAGCAATTGTGGGCTCGCATTGACGCAGGCTGGAACCTGGAGACGAGCCCCAAAAGCGGCCGGGAAGGTCAATCATTTGTCGACGCAAGGGGCGCGATTTTGAGGCGACTGCGAGTGCATTCGCCGACAGTTCAGTGGGTTTATCAGCCCAAGTGGAACGATGTGTCTGGTCCCAGGCGATTTCAATAAATACACATTATTAATTTATAATTGTACACATTATTTCTGATGGGTGAACACATTTTCCCCTCGTTCGCCGGCTTTTTGTTCTGGGATCCTAGTGGCTGGAAAATGTTAAAAGCTCTACCGATTGCGATTCCCAGACCAAGGTCCCAGTAAACCCAAGTGCCACTGTTGATAAGGGGTTCTACGGTAGCTGCACTTGATTAACACTCAACTCAAATAGATGATAAGTCGCCTTGAGATCCTCATTAGATTTAATGTGTCGCCCAAGTATTTTATAAGATTTCCATGTATTATTAGCACACCCTTATCATCCCTATTTGCACTTGAGCTATGCCACTTACAACGCTCTCGAATAGAGTGTCCTAATTTGTGTCATTATCGTATTGAATTTCAAAATTCAAAGCCAATTCAACGAACTCTTATCACTCGTATTTTATTGATGTTCAAGCTATCGGTGAAGGATATTGCAAGTACCGTTGTCATATCTTTTGTTTACTTGATTAATTGGCTAATTGCACAATCCAACAAGCTACTATCAACTGTAACGATGGATAAACAAGATAGCATTCATAGTAAATGTTTTCGATTATGCCTGGAAAATATTTGCTCCGCTCGACAGCCCTACATTCATCCACTTAATCCCATGTTATTACATTCCTGGCACTGTAATTTCATTTTTCTCATTTTGAATTATGCTAAAGTGAAAAATTACTGAAAATGTCATGAAAATTATAGACGTGTTCTGTGATTTACTATCTTTTGCTTTGGCGCGTGTGGATAGAATTTACTTTGACAGTTTGTCATGTGTTTTTCTTGCTGATAACAGAAATAAGCAACTAAACAAATAACAGACTTTTAAGTCGAACGACAAACAACATTTTGATAGAAATGTCACTTGGAAACATTGATAAGAATTTAAGACCACACAGAAAGATCGCCAAATTATTCCACATAACAATTATTAAAACCTATAGAATACTTCACGCCTCCGCCTTTTAAAATCTCTAATCACAGCGAACCGGAGGCCAAGGTTTGAACAAATAGTATTGTTTTGAAGTATATTCACCTCCGAGCAAATTTCAAAGCCAAATTTATTCGATCCTGCCTTTATATATAAATATCAGCGATTATCAGCGATTTCCGCATTTCCTGTCTTCAATTAATTAGAAGACGAAATGAAAAGAACAAAGAATCTTTTGATATTAACCGACGCAAAAAACAAGTTAAGCTGCAACGATAATGAGCCAACCCCGTTACGAAGTCTTCAAGAAAACAGATGTACATTTAAAAATAAATCCGAAACGAATGTTATGTCGTTTCCACAACCGTTAAATATGGTGAAAGGAGAATTGAATTTATGTAAGTTTGTTAAACAAAAAACACCCAATGGTTTTTTTTATTTGTAAATGAGAACAGAGCAATTCATTACAAATTTGGAGTGTTCACGAGGCATCGAACTAGAATAGGGCTCTGTATTTCTCTTCTATCTACTCTATTTTTTTTAGGAGGCATTAAATAATATTTGTCAAAAAGATTAATTTTTTTATTGCTAACTAGCTGTAATTAACATTTCTTGATTCTTATAATTATCAATCAATCAAATATCAATTAGGATCTACTGCTTAATAGGTTAGGTGAATATATAATTATTGAACTCAAAGTTTAAGTGACATTTATAACAGGAAAATACCATTTCACATTTGCACTTATTTTTGCACTCGGTAATCACACATTTAATGATCCATTTCCGTTTGCTTAATTGTGAGCCAAATACGATAGGTAATCTGATAAATGTTAGTGCGTAACTCGGCAGACCCATACAAAATAGTGCATTGAAAAGCAGTCGTCAACGTCAGTGCAGCTGATTGACTGATTGTTTTTATATGGGGAGAAGTTCCAGGTGGCGGGGAGTAAAAATTACTTGTTGACGAGCCGAGTCTGGCTCAGATCTGATTAGTATTCCCTCCGAATTTGCGGAAAATCCCAAACTTCCGTAGATGGAACAACAGAAAAAATAGGAACTATATTTACTAAAAGTCAGAAAGTACATAAAGAGTGTTTTAGACAAAAAAAATTATCTTCCATGCTACTATTGTCAGCTTGTTAAAAACATAAACAAACCTGATATTCCTTAAATGGTGAGAGTTCATTGTAGTTAACATGTAAATACAATAAAGTTAAAAATACTCACACAAGTGTATCCAATAAATGCATAAGGCTTTTTGTTCATATTAAATGATGATTTTAATTTTTGAAACGTGAGCGAAACTTCGGTAATGCACATCACAACAGAGATCATTGCGCGAACCCGGATAAAAACGTGTCAAAGTTGTAAAATTATAAATTCATATAAAAGTGTTGAACTCTTTTCAACTTTGTAAACAGTAAAAATTCACAATTTCAATCTATCAATGAAGGGGCTTGGTTTTTAGTATGTAAAAGATACAAATTTTATAAATTGAAAATAATGCACCAATATTGATACATATACCAGCCAGTAGTCTATAAATATTTCTAGCAATAAATTCTCCAACATTTCCTCTCTGCTGAGAACTTGACTTCTTGTTTGGGTGCAGAAAAATATTTCCAATTTTCCCAGCCAACGTGTGGGTGTCGCCAACTTTTTATGCGCCTTTGATTTCCCAACTTGACGTCACGAAAAAAATTCGTAGGCTATATTTTTAGCCAATTTCTTTTAGTCAGTGCGTTGATTTAAATACGAAGATATATATAAGTAAAGAGATAAGAGTATATGTGGGAAATGCGATAATAGCAGGTTTGAACTTGACAGAGAAAATTCGTATTTCACTCTCGTTATGCAAATATTTGTCGACACCTTTCATTGATTAAAAGCCAATCACACAAATGAGTCGACATGGCCAAGGCCACCGGAATGTATCTGTATCTCGTAATCGTATCTATGTGTGGGTCACTGCAGTTTGTTTACATTTCGCAGGTGAAACGCCCCAATTGCCCGACGTCACAATGCTTCGATTGAATTACAACCGCCCACCCGCCGCCCATTCCTCCCCCTTGTCAATTACCTGTCGCGACACGTGATGTTAATTTTTCCCGTTACAGGTTTGTGTTGATTGTGACTGGGAAAATCTCAAATCCACTGCTATATCTCAGTATGCAAATTGGCCCTGTCAGTTTGGGATAGCATCTCCATTTCACCGAAAATAAATCCCCATTTAGTTTAGTAGTAAATAGTTAAAATGCCCTTGAAACAGGCCGAGCTAATTGGATTTTGTTTAGCTTAGAGCAACTGCAAAAAGTGTGTTTTTTAGTGGATGAGCTCGTAAAAAAATGCAAATAAATTGACTTCAATGAACTACCCGAGTTTGGTTCCGAATAAATGAAAAGCGGGGGAAAGAGTGGGTAGCGTAAACAAAGTCTGAATAATGTTTTCCACCCATATTGTTATTTTCCTTGTCATTCGAAGGGTTTAATAACTTAACTGACAAAACTAAGTTTCCTAATTTCACTTTCCAATTATAAACTCTAAGTTATTCACATTAAAATAATAATAAAATAATTAAAAAAGCATTAATGAATTAATGTTAAAACTTTTAAACAAAGTATTAATAAAGATAAAGATTTTACACATAGAAATAAAGGATTTAAAAAAAAGTATCTTACAATATATTTTTGTTTAATACCGGTTAACCGGTTTACTTTTTGGATCAGGGTCTACAAGTTGAAGTGCACGTAAGGCTCATGCAATCATTCCCATCTACTTATCAGCAATGAAGTTCTTGCTGAAGCAATCAATAGCTTATATCGTTCGATCGGCTTATCAATTGAAATAGATTCTAGAAAAATTCAACTTAAATAAAAGGAGAACGTTTTAGTTTTCGGACCGAAAAAGATGTGTACGTGACTGTTTTTCAATTTCAAAATGCCGCTTCCCGTTTGAATATAAAGTCAAATTTAAGTTTTAACTAAAGCAGAAAGGTTTGGCGGGGGTTTTTTCAGATTGCTGGGTAGATACCTGGAAGTACTTTGCGGTTGGGAAACTTATGTTCGGGAATTCAGCTTGAACAAAGTGGGGATCATGCCATAAATAAGTGTGTAGATCGTGTATTTTATGAATCGAATTTGTTTATAGCCCATGTTGACATTTGGCACGTTCCAGTGTCTCATCAAGTTTACGCTCAACTTAGCACAAAGCTTTTCCCCCCATCAAAAACGCAATAACATGTTCTCCGGTAGGTTCTATATAAATAGTTCAGTTCGGAAACGCGTGGTGCAGTCCCTAATTAATCATTGTTGGCTGTCAAAACATTCAAGTGGTTAGTGTTAAGACTAAGGGACTCCAACCCCTGACTTCTATATGCTCCCCTTTTTCTATAAGAGGGGATTGCACTGATTGACTGAGTGCACCCATTTTATTTTAACCCATTGACATAGAACAGACATGAAAAGCGGCTTAGACACGTTTGACTTTTCTTTTTTTGCCCTTAAGAATTTATGTATTCGAAAAGTATTACTTCATATAAACAAACTTATTTATGTGCAAAAAAATATATGTTTATATATGTTGACGTTGATTAGAACATTTTTGGTTTAAACTTTGACGTCAAAACATATATATTCCCAAATGTTAAACAAGTTTCCTGAATCATTTTCTTTATTTTGGCTAATCTATGTGATTTATTGTATGGTTTTCAATATCTCGTGACAAGTAAATACCTCTATGTTCGGATTAGGAAAAAAGAATTGTATGGCGCCAAAAGACTATCAGAAACAAAATTGTTGTCCTTTTATGTCAATAAATATTTTGCACAAAAAAAAAAATAAATATATTTATTTGAGATTTAAATATGTTTAAAAAACTTTTTGTTAAATTAAATTTCAAAGAATTTAACTTAAGTTTATTGAAGAAATGTTAAGAGAAAAAATGGTACCTGGTCTAATAACTAAAAACTTTTTCTAACATTTTCATAAAGAAAAATTATTATTAAACAAAAGCGAAGCATAATTGTATTGAATTTATTAACTTATTTTCAAGTTAGTGGAAAATTTTGAATGGAATGCCAATTCTCACACGGTTTCTACATAAATATATAGTCGTGCAAAAAAAAATGTACTCTATTTATTTTCAAATATTTTTCCATTTTTCCTTCTACACGGTAATTTATCACTTTGCCCGTTTTTTTCGTATATGTTTTCCATTTCGTTTTGCTGTTTAAAAAATCAGTGACTTTCAAACTGCGTTTAAGAAACCGGGTGAAACTCAAACTTACCCGCCGAAAAACAAATACACGTGCTTTGTTGTTGCCTTCGCAGCTTCCCACTCGAATTCGTGAACTTGAATTGTCCTTTGAGAGAGCGGGAATGGAAAGGGCTCTCTTTTTTCCTGTTTCTTATTTTGCACAAAGAAAGTGCACGTAATTATATTAAAATATACAGCGGCGGACAAAATTACAGTTTACATGCACGCACAAAAACACACGATGGATAAGCACCGTTACTTGGACATGTACGAAAAATCAGTGGTTTATTCTGATGGAATCCTCCTGCGGCTTTTTGGAACAGAACCGCGCGCCTCGAATTCGCAAAAACGACTGATAGCGTTGATATAGACGGGCCTCCCTCGTCGACGTCGCAGCAGTCGAACACATTGCTACACAGACGGAAAAATTCCTCAATAATATTGTTAATCTTTTTGTAAACTTTTGACCAGAGTTCGGCATTTCCATGTTAAATTAGGAAACATTTTTAAAAATTTGTAATTTGATAAATTAATATATATATTTAAAATTTATTTATGTGTTAAGATAGGAAGAAATAACAAGTGGATAAGTCATGGGGCTTTGAGCATAAATTTATTTAACGATGTAATAATAAATAAATATACATATTAAATTCGTATTTGGTCAAAAATCAAGCATTTTGTTTTATGTATAGTGTAGTACATTGCTTTTGCGTTTGGGAAATTTACGCTCATGTTCTTTTCTCTCTTTCACCTTCCACTCTGCAGTTTTAGTTGTTGTAGCTGCTATTTCATCTCTCTGTGCTTATATTTGCGGTTACGCTTTATGCTTAATTTCCAAACGCGCTTTAAATACGATACACGCTGCGTTGACGTCACAAAAATTGGGGAAAATTTGTTTTTTCAAAAACAGAGTGTGGAATTTCACCACGTCACACTTGTCCAAAGGTGTGGAGTATGAAGGGGTAGATGGGGGAGAAAGGATGCTGTTGGGCATTGTCCTTGGTAAAGGACGCGCAGCTTCATTTCGCACACTTTACAGCGGCTTACGCAAGCCACGTAAGCTGTAAGCTTTTTACGTAGCATTTTGGTGTTAGCTTAAAAAGGAGCAGGATAATAAAAGATTTCAAGAAATCCATAAGAAATGTTTCTGATTTACCTAGAATAAATAAAATAAAGTCACTGAACCTTAGAACATTGACTATTACGTTTAAAAAATCTTTGAACTTATAATTTATGTATGTATATATTAAATTGTTATTTTGAATAAGAAAATGAAGTAATTAATAAACAAATACAAAATTTATTTTGAAGGTCATTTGAACGCCCTTATATTTCCATAAATCAGAAATAAATTATTATTAAAAATTAGTTTCTAATTATAAAATTTTGCTTTCAAATTTCCCTCTTCCAAATCAAAGATAGTCGAATATATTTTAGCATAAAATTTATTTGGTTCCTTTCTTTCGCTCTTGTTCAACATAAGCAACACTTTCGTTTAATCGCTCGACTCTCGGCCTCTTAGCTTATTTAAAATATTGATGTATATATATTTTGTATATATTGAATTCATTTAGCTTAGATGTATAAATATTGTTAAAGTTGAGTTGTTTAAATAATTGAAACGGTAGTTAGTTTGTGGTGTCTTTCTTCAGATAGAGTTAACTACGAGTACTTGCCCTTAAAACTGGAACTGGTCTCATTAAGTTGTGATTGCTTCGAAAAACTTGCGTCTCTCTTTTGGTTAACGTGTCACTTTTCTCCCCGCTTATTCGCTACACTTTATGATATAGTTGTAACATAATTAAAGCATTCAATTGTCATCTTATTCGAGTCTACACGCCGCTTTGTCCACCTCACTGCGACTCCGGCTGAGATTCCGTAGGTTCACTAAAGCCACAGAACCTCCATTTGGCCTGATCTGGCTTAAAGAGGTTTGTGTACTTTCCGAGTATATTGGCAAGATCATCATGGTTACTGGAAGTGATATTGTTACACAGCATTCCATTTAAGTATCTGGCTATGCTGTCGATTTCCACGCCGTGGGGATAAAGCACCAAATAGGCGGAGGCCAGCGCAATTATTTTCGCTTCCGAAAGAGCCAATCTTTTGAAGGCGACCTTAAAGAAAAATGTAAGACGATAAGGATTAAATTTAAGGTCAAAAAGGTGTCCATATATATTATATTCATATTCCATTGCAGATCATATTGTTTTTTACTTTATACTGACCTCTTCCCCAGGCGATATTGTAGTCTGCTCTGTGCAAGATTTATTTATAGTCTCATCATTATTTGACTTTGAACTATCTTCTATAATTGACTCCTTTGCATTGCTTTCCGCAGCATCCTTTGCAGGCTCCTGCTTTTCATCGTCCTCGATCTCGTGAATTTCCACCACACCGCTTTGGTGCTCTATGATGCGCACATCATCGTCCACCTTATCGATGTCAATTATTTCCGGCTCCGGTTGTGGCTGGTGCCGTATAATCTCCGTGGCCTCCTGACTGCATGAATCTCCACTGCTGTAGTCTAAAATCGAGGAAGCATTCGAGGCTCCGCCACTGGTCGCCTCTTTGTCCTTCAACTTGTCCACAGTTTCCTTGATCTTGGTCTTCAGTATCAGTTGCTTAACCCCGGCATCTTTAAGGTTCCGCTCCAGCTGCTCAATTATCTTGGTGTCCTTCTGTTCGCGCAACTTTGTCTGCAGCAGCTGCGTTTGCATATTGCGTATGGTTTCTTGGAGCACCTTTATTTGCTTCTCACGCTGAACATAATCACTGCGCTCCAGAGTCATCTCATGTCGAATGGCCTCCAGTTGGCAGCGTAGTGAATCGTTTTCGTCCTGAAAAAATGCAAAAATTAGTTGGTTAGTCCATGGCTAAGTATTTTAATTTAGTATTTTTACCTTTAAGCCCTCACTTTCGTAGCGAATTCGCTTGGCACCGGGTCCGCGCCTTTCGTAGTCCCGCTCATCGTCGGAGATTTCCATTTCATCATCGTCGGGGATCTGAACAGTTCGTAGTTCCTGCATGGCATGCGAAAAGTACTTTAATTAATTTTTCGTTTCTACCTCTTGGATGGGGTTCTTTTGGTTTCGGTTCCATTGCTTACAAGACTTTTATCTATAACCTAGCTATAAAATTTGTGTATTTAAAGTATGCATCAAATTTGTTTCCTGTCTTACGACACTGTTATGGTCCGCTTACTTACCTCGCCACATTTTCAAAAAGTTTTAGAATTTGTTTTGATTAATTATTCTTTGCTATTAATAATTAATTTGTATTTGTTGCACAAATTATGATTCTCAGCTGCAATGTTTATTAGTTTTTTTGCGCTATTTACCACAACCAATCGATTTGACAGAGTGCCCCTCAAACCTCCAAAATTTGTTAATAAACTTAAATTTCCAATAAAAGCTTGGAAATTTGTGGACACTCGGCTAAAGTTTACGTTTAGTTCAAAGTATTTAAAGCTTATCGGAAATGTTATGCAAATGCTTATTTAAACATTGAGAAAGTTTATGAACGAAAAGTATACCAAAGCCAAGATAAGATAGACCAAAGCATTACAGATCAAGAGCAAAAGCTATAAATGTGAAAAAACCTGATAGAAATAGACTTATGAGGGATTATGAAGAGGAAACGGTTTTAACAGAAGATTAAATCCTTCATAATACTACTTTTTGATAGTTGAACTTAAAATTTGTTAACTTCTAGCAGTTTGTTTCTAATTCTAAAATAGTATAATGATAGGCAATTAAATAATACATTTTGATGTAGACTTGCAAATTACATCTAGGTTATTATTTTTTTGTTAAGTGACATCACAACTGATATGGGAATTTCGATAATCATTCATACAAACAACTAAATTAAGTATTAATGCACGAGACAAATATGGGAAATTAACAATTAATAAAGAGAAATTAGCAGCTTTAAGCGTCAGCAATGAAATCATACGTTATGATTATATAGGTCCGGTAAATGGGCGACATGCAGACTGATACTGGTAACACAAAATCGCGTTAGTAAAATTGTTAAACAACCACAGCAACACCACAACAATAATGGCAACAGCTACAACAACAAGAACGAATAAAACAACATGAAAAAGGGAATACAATAGTGAATCGAGTTTTTAGGAAATTAAATGACAATTGGTTTTTTATACACATTTTGCAACATCTTTGAAGTTGTTCGTATTTGATTATTTGAACATTTTAGTACGTACCGTGGCTAACTTCTTCCATTGATCGATGTTTTTTCTTTGGGCTTTGGTGAAATGGTCCCAAACCTTCTTGTGACTAGCGGCATTGAACACTTTTTCAATCTGAGTGACTGAACAATAATGCAATAATATATAATAATATTAAGGGAGGACAGAGGGTATTTTTTTTTTGTTTTTTTCTGGATTGGATTTCAGTTTTGCTCTTCACCTTTGTCAAACTAGACTTGCTCTTTTGCGAATAAAATGAGTGAGAAATGATAAATTGAATTAAACTACAGGAGAGACCCTCGCATAGCAATTATTTATGTAAAATAGTTACGGTTATTTAAGGTTGATATATTAGGTACAATCTAGAGAAAATACAACAGCGTGATTACCTATCTTTATGTTTGTCCGAGTCTGAGGGTTTTGGATCTACAAAGGAACTTGATTCCTTTACTGTACCAATAATTTTGCTTGAATTTGCTCTCTGCCTTGCAGCTTACAAACCTTTGGGCCAAATAAGACTTAAGACTTTTTTGGTGTTGTCGAGACACAGTGAAAGTGAGTGAGAATCAGCCGCACAGTGGAACAAATCAGTGAATGGGGCGATCAACGTGGTGCATACAAAATCGGTAATTAACTTAGCTACAGATATTGTTGTTCATTGAAATTTACGATAAGGAAATTAAGCTAACAAATACATTTTTAATTATAATCAGGGAATCAAACTATATTGGTTTCTCTTTAAATTGGTCTTTAAAGCTTTGCTATAAGTGACATCAGGATAATAGGACCATTTTCCTTATTGCTTCTTAGGTATAAATATTTAAATGCGACTGCATTTGTTAAAGTTTAAATCCCAGATGATAACTCAAACTTCGTTATAATTAAAAAGTAAATTGTGGCAAATTAAATATAAATATCTTTTATGGCCTCCTAATAATATCGCCTCATCCAATGATATTCGCTGTGCGGCGGGCTTTGACATTGTCCTTTTCGGCTGGGCTTTACCTGATCCTGCTTGGATTCTTTGAGCTTGCTCCTTTGACTTTTGGCGAGCAAATTTTAGACGGTAAGTTCTTATGTGGAGTTTCGGCATTTAATAATTCGATGACTAGATATGCTAATAAGTGTGTTGGGTGGGTGTATGGTGTGTTTGAGTGTAGGTGTGTGTGGGTGTATAGTACGCTGGTAGATCGTTTAGATATACAGACGCTAAAAGGCTAACCCGGGCGCAACGAAAACAGAAAAATAGGATTTTAAAGTGGGAGCGGCACCTAAATTCCCGTCTAGTCTAGAGCTAAGAAAGCTGATTCTCCGCTTTAAAGGCCGGAACACTTACATTGTGTGGACATGGTGCCCATTTGGTTGCGGTAGCTGTCCCTGGCCTTCTTGAGATCCTCCTCCAATTGCAGTTTGTCGGCATGTAGTCTCCGCACATGGGCATGAGTACTTTGGATCATAGAGTAAAAGACATTGGCATTCCTTTTGGTGCAATCTCCCCGTTCCAGCCAGGCTGTAATCGTTTGGATGGCCTTCACGAAGGTCTCGTTGGTCCGCAAGTGCTCCGCCACTGCCGTCGCCTCGTGATCCGTATAGTGTGGTATCGGTGGAGGCGACTGCGATCGCATCCTGTCCATCGACATGCGCTCCCGATGCCGCTGCTCCCTCTGATGCTGCCTCTGCCTGCATTCGTAATCATACTGATCATCTCGTGCCTGCGCATAGTCCACATGCAGCCGACCAAAGTTGGGAGGTTCATTTAGCGCCGATATACGCAACCTATAACCGGATAGGTAGATGGCTCTGTCTATGGCTCCCTCTTGGCGGTAGCGTATGTGACAGAAGTTTTTCTTGGACATGCGCAAGGTGGTGATTTCGCCGCACGACTCGAAGATCTCCCGGATCACCTCCTCAGTTATGTTCTCTGGCAGTCCGCCCACGAATACAGTACGGCAGCCAGGCGGTCTCTCCCGTATGGTGGGTGGTGGAGCATTCGGATTAGGCGGGAACAGGATGCAGTTCTTGGTCTTAATAACCTCCTTAAGGCCAGCTGGTGCAACGCCATCTGGGTAGGTGACAAGTATTAATAAAGTGGATATCCAAGCGGGTTATCTGGTTATCGATTCCTTACCCACACTGAGGGCTGCTTCTAGTCCTGCTCCAGGTTCCGTGGTCATTCCCGCTGCTGCAGCAGCGGCGTAGTGCATCTGTTGCATCTGCTGCATTGCCGCTGCCATCATGGCCGTAGGATCCATCAGCATCTGGGCATTAGCGGAGCTGGCTCCTGATGCTGCTGGTACGGATGTCCCTCCTGTCGAAGGCGTATTTCCCGAGGCTGGAGCACCGCCCGCCTGGGCCGCCGGAAAATACAGATAACCCGGTGGCGTGTGCATCAAACCGTTCAGGTAAAGTTGCGCCGAATCCGGCAGAGAAATCGATGTGGATGTAGCCTGCAATTTGGGTTCCTTGTGGGCCGTCGTGGAGCTCACATCCGTGGAGTGTTCGTTCTCGTTTTCCAGATCCATGGGTGCACTTCCCTGCGGTGGCTGCTGTGCTTTGGCCATCTTACTCAGGTTTTGTTTGGGTGGGGATGACGGATTTCCTACGACCGATGTCGTCGCCGTGGAAATTGCAGCCGCCAATTGGTTGAGGAAATTCGGGTGATTTGGCAAACTGGCGCCATTCGGCATGGTCCCAAAGAGGGGTACTGAAAAATATAACTCTATATTTATTATGGCTTAAATCAAGCAGAAAAACACCCCAAGCCGGTAGCAAAACAAAATAGCCAATCAGCTGAGAGCCCCCAATTTTTAATAGCCCCCTCCTTTTTTCTGGGGTGGCAGGGCTCCAAAATGGCGTAAGCCCCCCGCTGAAAAAAGTCAAATTAAGCAAAAATACTGGAATTCCTGACTTCCCCTGGACTTTTCCTTGGTTCTGCTTGTTTGGTTACACATTTTGAGAGCGTTATTAACTCACTATTTTTTCACTTACGCATTTTAACGCCCCACTAATTGTACGACAGGTAGGTAAAAAAAATAATTTTGTTTAGAGATGAGTGACTGCCCAAACCAGTGTTGCCAGTTGTTGAGCTCCCGCATACGCTAGATTCTGGATATAAATAGCCCAAACAAGTGGCTAAAATAAAAACAAGCTATATCCAAATGGAAGAAATCATAAAAACTATAACTATATTATAATTATTTATATGAACCCATTATTGGTTTCAGCAATTTAATAAAGAACTACACTTATTTAATGTATTTAGAGGTAAAAAATTCAGTACAGTTTTTACTCTCTTTAGAATATGCATATTTATGTCAAATTATCCAATTCATTGTTATTTATCGTTGCTTGAAATTTTATTAATGTAAACGACATAAATATTTTTGCGGATGATTGTATGAAGGTAAATTTATGCTGTATTATTAGCTATGGGCTTTTTAAAACTTTTTAAAGTTATTTTTAAATATGCTATCTATCCTGATATTTGCTAAGCTGCCAGCACTGGCCCAAACTAATCACCCTTCGATAAATATCGATTGCAGGTGGTTCACTTGTCAGCGTTGCCACACTTTTCTCTATGAATCATCAGCTGTCGTCAGATTTTGAGAAAAACAAAACGTAGTTGGGTGAAATTCGTGAAAATTTCTGTGGATATTGTTGGAAAACGAACTTGACATGTCGGTAAATACGGCCCACGCCAACAATGGTGTGCTAATCCATGCTGGAGAGTAGTAAGTATCTTGGAGGTCCTTAAATTACCACTAGCCTGACGTCACAAATGTAAACACTGACGTGTGGCTGCTGTTTTATTGGGAATCTATTGCCCAATGACCAGCGATAAGATAAAACCATGGGCTAACGTCCTATTCCTCCTCTCTCCACAGCATACTGCTCCACAGCGACAGCGTGTCCATGGAGTTTTCCGGTCAGGACAATCCCATCTTTAAAGGCTCCAAGGCGGGCAGGATCTACCTTACCTCCCACCGGATGATCTTTAATAGCAAGAAGGCCGCCGATTCGATGCAGTCCTTCAGTGCTCCATTCGTAGCTCTATCGGATGTGGAGATCGAGCAGCCTGTTTTTGGGGCCAACTACATAAAGGGAAAGGTTCGCGCCCAGCCAAATGGAAACTACGTGGGAGAAGTCAAGTTCAAGCTACATTTTAAGGCAGGCGGCGCCATCGAGTAAGAACATGTTCCTTTTCATTGCCTTCTAGATCGTTTTATCAGACCCATTTCTATTTAACATTTATGGGCTTAAATTGTATAATTCCTAATCTTAATCTGGTTATCCTGGTGCTAACGATACATGGAGTATTTGACAAAATTAACAAGATTTACCTCTTCTTTATGCATTTTATTTCATTACCAAATTTGTATATATTTCTTGTAGATATGGCCAGGCTCTTCTGCGCTCCGCCAAGACGGCGATGAACAACTACCATCGCGGTGGAATGGCTGGCGATGATCCGCCACCCTACCAACCAGCTGGAGCCTGGAACGAGGCGCCTCCACCGGCGTATCAACCGCCACCCGGCTACTATGGCTGGCTGCCGCAGCACGATGCCTTCAGTGGCCCGGCTCCCAATACGGTCTTTATGAGCGACAATCCGCCGCCATATCCGGGGATTGGTAAGTTAACCAGGCGGGCATTTCCACCATTCAACACTCGGCTTTTGTTCTGGCACTGCATCGCGAATTGGCAAACTGGCTTACCCACGAAATTCACGTTCCGCACACGCTTCGTTTAACCCACTGGGGCACTGCTCTCATTTTTCTCGTCTCAGCACCACCGGCGCACCAGCCAGCACCACAACAGCCGCAAGGTCCACCGCAAGGCCCGCCGCCGACTGAACCCAATTGGTATGGTTTTTCAGCACCGCCGCCGCAGCAGCAACAGCAGCAGCCGGGTTACGGTCCTCAGGGTTGGGCCGGCGGCTATGTTCAACCGCCACCGTATGCCTCCTGTGCTCCCAATTGTCCGCCAGGACCTCCGTACGCCACTCCGGCACAGACGTACAATGGACCGCAGCCTTATGGCGGATACGGCAATGTTCCCGGTGGATTTAACACTCCGGGACTGCAGCAACCGAATGGCTATCCAAATGGCTACCCAGGTGGACCACCGCCTCCGGGACAGCAAGCGGCAGGAGCAGCCGGAGGAACCGCTGCAGCCGGAGCCAGCTTCATGGGTTTCAGCTTGCCGCCAGGAAGTGAGTTTAATTTATTTACCATGATGTTGCATCGACCATAATTAATTTAACATTTCCCTCCTTTAATGCACCTTACTAAATTGATTAAACTTTTGCAGAAGATAAAATAACAAAAGCATAAGGACATGAAAATCCAAAAAATAGCAGCATGAAATTAATTAGCTTTAAAATGTTTTACGATTTTTGCAATGAAAATCTGAAAGTTAAAAAAGGGATTCAAGCAAGAAGCATCAAATATTAACAACTAATCAAGAAGAATCGATTAATTACTAATATGATTTTATTTCAAATCATCGAGTTTCAAAAATAATCAAGACACCTTCGGCTTACTCTGTATATGTATATTCTTTGTTTAAAATTTTAAAATTATATTTAGTGCGTTTAAAGTTTCAAAAATGAAATGTGAGACAAACTATTAAAACTTTAATTTTAAAATCAGTTAATCTATTTGATGTAGACGTTTTACGTTTTTTTTATTTTCCTATTTTAGATCCTTCAATCAGTTATTTCACCTAATACCCCATACCCGATTTAATATAATACTAAAACAAAATTAATTCAATTGTTCAAGTCCTAAAAGAAAACATGTTTCTTTTGACCTATTTTACAGTGTAATAAAAAGCAAACTACTGTCCTTCAAATAGCCATCCCGACAAGTAAGATTTATTGTTTCGATGTTACCTATGCCCAAAGCAAATACTAACAAAAGCCGAGTATTATTTTAAATTAGTCTACCCCGTTTGGTTTAGTGTCATGTTTAATGGTTTCTTCTTTAACTTTTTCTTTACCACCCACAAAAATGCGAACCTTTAGTAGCAAGATTTGGCAGCACTCATCATTATTTCTATCCAATCCAAAGACCTATGTGTGTTGTACTGGTTCCTGCTCTAATACCATAAACACAAACTGTAAGAGATGAAATGTAATGGTGTCAACTTTTTATAATATAAACATAATCTAATTAAGAAATATCTCTGAATAGAATTATATATTTTTTGTTATTTTTTTCAACAGATTCCAAAGAAGCAGAAGCTGCAGCAAGTGCTTATAACACACCCTATAATCAAGGCGGACCCAGTGGATCAGGAAACAGTGACTTACCACCTTCTTATAATGTAAGTAGAAGGAAAATGCATCTTGAAAACGGTCTTACCCAGTATATTCTATTATCCCTAGAACTTGCCACCCAGCTATGATGATGCATCGAAAAAAAACCACTAACAAGGACTGCATGATAAATTCCCTTGTCCAAAATTTAACAAAAGTAATTACAGCTCATTCCGTTGAGGTTATTTAAACACAAAATATGTTATAGATGAAAGTTTTCTGTTCTTGTTTTCTTAAGTGCTTGAAAATTCGGTATTAATGTTGATCGAATTCTTTGTTAAGCTACTTTTTTATATGCTTTAAATTCTGGTCACAAAATTAGATTTTGCTTTCTATCTTGTTTGACGGCTTGATAAATTGTCTTTATAAAATTATATTACACAACTCAAATGATTGTTAAATGAGATATACAAACCTATTTTAACCGTTATTAAATATATGTCCATGTATTATATAAAAGTAATCAATCTTCAAAATCATGCGTTTTTGTGCTGTCGGATTCAGTTTCTTAAGGCTCCTAGCTATTTACTTTAGTAAACCGGGGGAAATTAGGTTTCTGGCTCGTGTTTTAAAATTTCGTTATTGAAATAATCAACTAAGGAAGGTTTTATTATATCAATGACCAAATAGGTTGAAATCGTGTCCTGAGAGTCTTTCTCGGAACAGCCAGTTCATGGAAAAGGTAATCAAAGGTGGAAGGGATTGCGCTCAGTTAAAAATATTAGATATTATCTAACAAATTTTATAAAATATGGTCATTATATTTATTTTTAAAACAATTAAAATACAGAGGAACTCGAAATCAACCAAAAATGGCCAAATTGCTCACACTTGGTCACGCTCCAAGTAAAGAAGAAGACTTTCATTCAGAGCCGACAAAACAACAACAGGCTGATTTCGGTCAGTTGTATAAAATCAATCATACGCCACATGCGCAGTGGCGGGCGTGGTGAGAAAAATGCCAGGACTCAGACAAGCGTAGGATGGAAAGCAGATGTCTCTCGAATAGCTGTTCAAATAAATCCAGTTTATAGTGAATGTACTAACGCTGAAATACACTTTAAAGCATAGTCAAATCAGCGGAGTTTTGTGGCTATAAAAATGGTCCCAAGTGGCTGATTGCCAAGACAGCAACTTGTGTGTTTTTTTTTATCGATTTGTGTTAAATCTGCACCCTGTATGCTAGAACCGCTGGCAAAACAACAGCGCCCTTACGCCCACTTGGTGGACAATTTGCAAAATAATGCCAAGGTCCAAAAACCATCGGCGTAATTAACAAGGGGATTTGCCATCCGAAAATCGCATCGAAAACAACATTAGCATACCATGGATGGGGGTGGACAGGATACCACCTATGAGCCGCTGGATGGACGAGGCTCTGGTCGTTCGAGGAGCACTAATTCCACAGCTGGATCCGGACTGAGGCATCCTGGAAGCATGGACAGTCCCGAGTTCGATACACGCGCCCCCAAGGATCAGAGGCACTCCGTCTACCTGGCTCTCCTGGCAGCGGGCATTGGTTTTGTTTTGCCCTACAATAGGTGAGTATTACTGCAAAAATAAAATGTTTTAAATATATTTATTAATTTTTATGCGTTTTTGCTCAAAAAAATGATATTTTGAATATTATTTTGAGTATATTTTGAATATTTATTGGTAGCTAAACCTTAATTTTAGTTATAAATTCTAGGGTTTCATAATTTTGGCAGAAATTTATTTTTAAAAGACCATCTTAATCTTTAGAAAAGCAAATGAAATGTTAAACATTGCGATACCAAAGAAAAGTAGTTTAAATACCTTGTTTTTAATTATCAAGAGTTTGGTTTATATATTTTGCTTAATTTGTAATATATATAAATGCTACAATAAGACATCGATCACTTGTTGTTAAGTTTAATGCCAGCTTACACTTAGAACCAAAAATTATAATAATAATTTTGGGAGTATATAGTTTCCATCGCCTTTTTTTAAATCGAAACCTTGCTTTTAAATAAATTAAGGTTTTAATTATTATAATTATTTTTCAGTTTTATTATTGCGGCGGACTACTGGCAGGCGCGTTTTCCGGGTCGTCCGGTGGCCCTGGACATGTCGATGACCTATATTTTCGTGGCCTTCGGCACCGTGCTGATGAACAACATAGTGCTATCGGTGGCGCCGTTCCAGTCTCGGGTGCTCTTCGGCTACATGATATCCTTCACCACGCTGATCTTCGTCGCTGTTTGCGAGGTGGCCTGGCACATGTTTGCCTCCAACACCGCCTACCTGGTGAACATGTCGGCGGTGGCCCTGACCGCCATCGGATGCACTGTACAGCAGTCCAGCTTCTACGGATTCGCCTCCATGCTGCCCAAGCAGTACACCCAGGCGGTGATGGCCGGCGAAAGCATCGCCGGATTCCTGGTGTCTTCCAATCGTGTCGTTACCAAGCTGCTGATCAACAACGATCGCGTCTCCACGGTGATCTTCTTCCTGACCTCCACGCTCTACATACTCTTCAGCTACCTGCTGCACGTGGCCACGATCAACTCGCCGTTTGTGCGGTTCCATGTGGAAGCCTGCTCCAAGATTGTCCTGCGACCGGATGAGGTGAGTCTCCATCCAGTCCAGAAAATGTATTCAAAAATGCAAGTCAAAAACAATGGCTTAAGAAGCCTTCTTAAATCGTTATGAGTTAGTCTTTTATCAATTACTATATATGGTAAAACTTGTTTTTATCAGTTTCGAGAAGGCTTCTTAATGATTCATATGTTTTCGAAAAATCGACATAGTCTTAACATAAATTGATCGATTTGAAGCTCGTCAAATTGTTCATTATTCCAATTTTGAATCTTATACAGCAGGAGATTGACGGAGTTACAAGTGGTACTCGGTACGGTGTGCTCTCGATGGACGGAACCCATACCACGACCACAGCGGTGGGTCCTCCAGGCAGCGGAAATACCCTGAGTTTCAGCAATCCCGTTTACGAGCTGTCCAATCCAACGGCCGGCGAAAGTAGTATCGAGTCATTGGGCCAACTGCCTGAGCTACCGGCCACGCCCCCCGCCCAGGAGCCCACAACGCCCACGACGGTGGCCTTCAAGGTATATTTCACAAAATTTGTTTAATTTCTTGCTTTTAAAAACAGTTTTGGCTGAAGTTCTAAGTTAGGAGATAACTTACCTAAAATAAGAAAATCATTTAAGAAATAAAATATTTACTAATGAGAGCATAAGATTTGAAGAGCATAAAATGTACATTTTTAATAACATAGTTTATTTTAATACTTAATATTTGTATTATTACATTTTTGCTTATTTTTACGAGCTTTCTTTTTGGTAGTGAAAAAGTGGTAAAGTGTCGTCTTAGGCTTTGGTTATTTTGTTGTTAATATTTCACAATGAAAAATAAAAATGTACAGCTGCGGTCAAAATAATAGTTCCTTCCAAATTCTTAATCCTTCTTCAAGGTGGAACACGTGATCACCCCTCGGCGCTGCCGGCCGAGCAAGCTAAGCGACATCCGCGAGGGATTCGTGACCCGGTGGCGGGTGGCCCAGGTGATCTATCCGCACATGGTGTGCATTGCTTTGGCCTACTGCGTGACCCTCTCCCTGTATCCGGGCATCGAGGTCGAGGTGCAGTCCTGCGCCCTCCGCTCCTGGATGCCAGTGCTGCTGATGTTCTGCTTTAACACGTCAGATGTGGTGGGCAAGATCCTGGCCGCCAGTCCGTATCCCTGGTCGCGTCGCCAGCTGATCCTGCTGTCCGGCTTGAGGATCGTCCTGGTGCCGCTCCTGCTGCTCTGCTGTGCGCCTCGCCAGCGACCCGTGATCTCCGGCGAAACGGCACCCTTTGTCTTCACCATCGCCCTGGGGATCACCAATGGACTAGCCGGCAGCTTGCCCATGATGCTGGCCCCCGCCAAGGTGCCGGGAACTCTCAAGGAGGTCACTGGCAACATAATGACCTTGTCGTACAACGTGGGTCTGACGGTGGGCTCCCTGATCGGATACGTATTTGAGAGCATGCTGGGGCCACAGCTGGTGAATCCCTGTCCCACCTATCCTTATGTGCCCGCCTCGATGCTGGACCAGTTCCATGGGCATGGCCATGGACACGGCCACCTGCCGCATCCGCTGCCGCTGACCAGTACCAGCACGATGAGTCCACCAACCACGGGCGCCACCACACTGGCACCGCTCCTGCTCAACACCACGCTGGCCAGCCTCGGATTGCCCTCGTCCAGTTCCACCACTAGCACCGCCAGTCCGGCCCTGGCCACCGTGATCACCACAACGGCTCTGGCCCTCTACAGCACTGTGGCCACGGGCAGTGCCGAGGTCATCAATGCCACCATGTCCTCGATTCTGTCCACAGTGACCAGTTCGGTGGGCGATATCAGCGACGAGATGACCACGGATCCTCAGACGCCCGATGCACTGCTCGATAATATCTAAGAAAGATTTTAACCATTCAAAGTATATGGAAAAAGCGCCAACTCAACATTCCACTCAGCCATATCTACATTAAAAAAAGTATTCCTTATAAGTTTCTTTCAAGCCTTTGTATGACAAGATTGTATAGATTGCTCGTAGAATTTTAGGTATGATTACATTTGTTTATGCAATGGCAAATCATTATCAAGGAAACGGAAAAACCATCTATGATTTATTCCTGCTATTGAGTTAGTTTTTAGAATAGCAATAGCAATATTCTTTAAAATAATTTTTAAGATACCTCAAATTTTCACAACTTTTTATAAAAGAAGCAATGGCAAAGCAAACAAATTTGATCATTCAAATACCTTTTTTAATCAATTTTTTAGAGCTTGTGTAATGGCTATAAACAAAGGAAAATGAGTAAATTTTCAAATATATATATACTTCAAGCTCAATTTAAATACAAAGTGAACAAGGATTCCAGTTAATAGCAAGCGCAAACTTCTTACTATAGGGCAATACTAATCCTGTATGTACCATATACTATATATCTATTACTATAAAGTGTCTAGGGTATTTGTGCTTTCGGTTTGACTACAACTGTTCTAGGGTCTGAAGTCTAGTACCTACATATTAATCCCCAAATATACTCCAAACAAGTGCTATGGATTTCAAATTGCAAACCTGTTGACTTAGAGAAAATATGTATTAAATGTGAAATGGTTATTGGTAAAAAGACCTGGTTATTTTTGTAAGAGTGAGAAATGGATAACTGCAGATGCAAGCAACTAAATGTTAACTTCAAGAGCGTATTATACTCAAAACCAGAGAATAACAGCGGTAAAATTAATAAATATATGTATTTATATATTATTTATTTCTGTTAAATTATCTTTGTATAAACTAGAAAAATGAGAAGAATAAGTGTTGTAAGCATTGTAAGCCATCAAGTGCAAAAGCTGGCCTTAACTTAATTTGTTGCTTTTATATTTATTTCTTTGGCTAAATTTGTAAGATGAATGGTAAAGAAATATGTGTATCGTTAGGAACAAATTTGATGCAAACATTAAATAAATGGTAATATAGAAATATTTAAATATATACTTTAAGAACTTCATTTGTTTCATTGAGGAAAAATCACATTTAAAAACAAGAAAGGAAGCAAACTTCAGCAAGACGAACTTTATAAGCCCTTAAAGCTGTTGCAAGAATTAAATGTTAGAAACATTTAAATTTAAAAAAGAATTCGTTTGCGAAGGTGAGACAACTGATATTTATCAGATAGTATTCGATATTTATATCGGTTTATGTCCATGCTGTACAACTATCGATAAAAAGGATATTTTTTCAAGGAGTTGGCAGAGCTGTTGCTTTTAAAATTCTCGCAGGATGGCGCCCCTTACTGACAAAAGCTAGACTGTACGATATGCGTTAATAGCTAATTGTACCCTTAAGAAATTTCCTCTTGGAATGGGCATTTATTTATGTGTTCAATCTTTTCCAGTCACATTGAAAATACAAGATTTGGCTTTATTTTCAAATAATTTACAATCTCCAAAGATTCTTTAAAAATAGAAGTATTTTTTTTTTTCTAAAAATGTCCTTCCTCGTTGAGCAAAGCTATGGAAAAAGTGCTGAGGCAAAATTTTGTAGTAGACTCATAAGTATTTTATTTGTATACAAATTTCCCAGCCTTGTATATAAAACCGTATAATTATAGCAAATGCTTTTGCGGACATTTTTTGTAATCCCCATTGTATATATTAAAAAGTAAGAAAAAAACTCCCATGATGGCGCCACTTACTATTGATAAAAAGGATATTTTCAAGAAGTTGTCAGAGCTGTACGTTTCATAATATATCCTTCCTTATTTTGCAAGATTATAGAAAAATGTGAATTTGCCATAATTTTATCATTATCATTACCCAATAATAATAAAATTATGGCAAATTCACTTGCTGACATTTGTTGGAGTCCTTGCATTGTATGAAGTAGGAAAATAAAAAAACCTCTTAAGATGGCGCCACTAACTATTTTATTGTGCGTACCTGTTGTTCAGCTCACAAATTTCAATCTATGAATATTATTTAAATTATGGTAAAGTACATTTTTTAAATTTATTTATGTTTTAATTTAGTCAGTATTTTATATGGCATTATTTTCATTATGACACTAATCGGACTCTTCATAATCTTGATAACTGTTATCAACCCGCTCCAATTCTATGAATTCGTCGTTATATTTGGTTAACTGAAATGTGATATAGATAAGGTATTAAAAACCCGGGAGTTCCCTAAAAAAGTCCTTACCTGGCTTAGCCTTGTAAAATCACTCCACACTCCACGCAATTTAAATGGCGGCTGATCGTTAGGATTCCTAAACAACTTACAATGGTTTATGATTGCGTTAATATAATTCTGTCTTAGGAAGCCATAGTATCGATAAAGAGTTATTGATCTTATATTTGGGCATGACACCAGAAATGAAAAAATAAAGTTGGGCTCAAGTATCGCCGCGTAGTGAGTCGAAGTGATTTCCAAAACTTCCAGGTTTTTCAGTTGGATCAGAAAGAAGACAAACTTTTTTGCGGCGAGGCCGATTCGTAAATGCTTAAGTCCATTCAGCTTCGTTATCTCCACAAGATCTAGAAATTCCAGGTCGGTATTATCAAAAATCAAGCTCTGCAGGTTCGGTAAGGCATTAAGTTCTTTGAGGAGCTCCCACATTAAAATATTCATGGGGTTATTTATCTGTAACACCGTAAGATTTCTGAGATGTGCTATATGTTCAATGTCGTGCAAGTGGTAGAAAACGCATTCAAGGGATCGCAAGTTGTCGAAAATCGTTATCAACCTGACGTCATGCGATGAAAATGAAAGTTTTTGCAGCCTTTGAGGCGACTGCAAGGCAATAGACCTCAGCAAATTTGCCACGGCTTCGACTTTATAATCAAAATAAATCCTAAGTTCCACTAGGTTCGGCAGATTTCCCAAAAGTTCCAAGTTAACCGGCGTTAAACTGTCATACAATTCGGTTAGAAAATCAAACTGCTCAGCTAAGGTTTTTTCCTCTGGCAGAGAAGTTAAAGTATGAACAGGGATTTGGTTCTGTTCGTAAGTGTATGTACTCGGTGGCAATCGACACTCTTTACAGTATTTAACGCCTGCATATTTTGTTTTATCGGTCGAGGGCTGTGACCAATTTTGTACTTCCGGCAAGCCCAGCTGCAAGCTCTCCATGGACCTTAACCCAGTAAACTCGGCAATTTCTTCGGAAACAAGTTTTGTCCTTTGAATTGTTAGGCTCTTGAGTGCTTGAACCTTTTGGAGTGCGAGATTCTTCAACAATTTTCTCAGAGATCCTTGTGGATGAACGGTCAGGATTAGCGTCTCGAGTTGATTCATCCCAGCCAGTAGATCCATATTTTTGGAGCAGAAGAAACCGCTTTTTAGGGTCTTTAGGCTGCGAATCTTCACCAGCTCTGCAAGCTCTTCGGGGTCAAGAAAAACAGCATCTAATTCTTGCAGAGTGTGTGTTTTCAATGAGGCTAATCTTTCGAAGAGCTCTAATAACGAGCCGCCTATATTGTTTCCCTTGATCACAATTCCTTTTAAGTTTCTCAAATTTGCTAGCGGTGCAAAGATTTTGGGAGAAATCCTATCGTCTTTCTCGAAAAAATTTAGACTAAGAGTCACAGATTCGAGACCATGGGTCAAACGAATCTCAAAACATTCAATTCTGATGCGATCCACTCGTTTTTCTGCCTCCGTAATTCCTTTCATCTGCAGGAGTTTCACTGCAATCATCTGCTCCACTTGAGTGATGGAACAGCGGATGGTGGTCAGCGTCGGTATGGCAGCCATCGTAGTCACTTCTTGCTCGGAAATTGGATCGTTCTTAAGCAAAACTATTTTTTCGATGCAGACCGCCATGGCTGATGATGATATTAAATTAGGCAAAGTTGTGGTATCGTACCCACCCTCAACACGGAAACGGTTAATTTCTCCATATTCTTGATCAGAAGCTTGATGCCATAGCTTTGGATCCTGGGACTTCATCGACTGATAGAATGCATCGTGCATTTTGTTCACGAGCCGATTTGCCCGAAAAGTAACTCTAATGCGATCACTCACACTATCATATTGCTTGGGATGAGGCATTAGGCAAATATCAGTCAGGTTTCCGGTTAGAGGTAGATCGGAATATACAGACGTATCCCGCATACAGCACTTGAGTGAAATCAATATGGGCATGGATGCCAAAGCAAAGGCCTCTTCGCTACTTACATACGTTTCCGGGATGCAAATTCTTCGAACCTGCTTCTCCGGCATTCCCTCATCGCGATGCTCGTTACGAAGTATCTTTCCGTGGGTGATCATGCGGTGGGTCTGCTTCTCTGCCAATCCTTGAAAGAGCTTCACCAACGTTCCCTCCTGATGCTCGCCAAGGAGTGTTAATTCGTGCAGATTTGAAAGTTTGGTAAGGCGCTCATACTCCACGGCATCAACTCCCTGCTTCATCACAAAACTCAGGTACTCGAGTTGGCTGCAATGCTCCACTATGTCCGTCAATCTGCCATAAACCTCGTTGTTGCCCAGCTTGAGTCGCCGTAAATTTGGATTTAATTCGCAGAACTTGCGCAAAGTATGGGCTTTTATATGGGCATCTAGCTGGAGGCTTTCCAGATGGCTGATCTCCGGCAGAGTTTCGAAACTATATCCTGATAACATACCCCACATTAAAAGCACAATAATGTGGAGACTTTTTCTATATTAACATACCTTTTAGTTTTACATTAAGCTCACGCAATTTGTTCTTATTTTTGAGACACCTTATAAACTCTTCGAATCTGTCAAAATGTTCGGGGTAGTAACGTGTTGGTTCATAAATTAAATTCAAGGATTCCAGTTGTTCGTTCTCCCTGATGTTGCTTAGATAATCCGTCCAGAATATTTTCTTTTCTTTCATTGAAAGACCTTCCATATGGTCATGTAGATTTGAGAAGTCGATTTCTACCCATCGAGATCTATTTAAAAATATGTTTTCAATGCATAGTTTCTTATAAAGATCTGGGCTCCATTCCTTAAAGGCTTTGGTGAATCTCTCGCAGCTGATTGCAAAGTGGATGAGATCAATGTACTTTAATAAATCATCCTTGCTATCACTGGAAACGCAGTTTCTTTCGATTTGACGAAAAATTTCATTGAAACAATAATAGTTTAAGTTATAGATTGTTACTTTTCCGTTGAAACCGAAATATTCTTTCATTTTTCTGACTGTCACGACCTTTTGAAGCGAGTGTTTGGACTGACTATCAGCAAGCAAAAAAATATTTATTTTGGCGAAGTTGTTATCTGCCTGTTTTTATAAGTGTTGTTCTTCACTCGCTTAACTCCAATAAAAACGCGCTCTTTGTGGAATCCAAATTCTAAATGCGCTTATTTTAAAAAATGTTCTTACTTTTGAGTATTAATATTTTCCTTGTATTCCGCGTTGTAGAGATTGTTCAACATCTTTTAAGCTTCTATCAAGTCACTGTTGTCTTTAATTTCATCGTCTAACATTGCGATATTTTTCTAAGCAATTGTCAATTCCATTACCGACTTTTGCAACTTATTTATAGTGCTCTTACTTCTTGTATTCATAATGTCAGAAAATTTAAAGACAAATAAGTATATAATATTTAAGTATATTTATTGATTAACTAACAAGGAATGCAGCCACCTTTGAGACAAATAATTTTAAACACCCTTACTCGATCACACGCTGCGTTTTTATGCCGATAATCAACATTCCTTATCGGAAATACCCTCTAAAAGAGTAAAAAACTGTGTTATCTTATCAAATGTCAGCCTAGAAGTTGTAAAACCGTTAAGGTGTTGACTCAACTTCATTCATAATACCATTATAAGGATTGCTAATTCGATTTCAGATATTTCGTTGTCTTCTTTTTATCAACGAATTTTTTTTTTTTGCTCACCAACAGGCTTTGGAGAAATTAAGCTATATAAATGTAAATGATTTAATATCGAAATTTGGTTTTTCTTTAATTACAAACGCAACGCCCGGGGAACATTCTGCATTTGCCGAGAGCCCAAAATGAATACAAATTGAATCAATTAGACGGAATCCGCATGGAAATGAAAGCCAGAGATAAAGCTTGGGAAATCGGGAGCGATTGGCTTCGGCCAAATGCAAATTTATTTATGCTTTCCCCTCGTTCTTTTCGGCAGTTGCCCGCTGGGCGGTATTTTCCATTTTGCCGGCGGAAAAGTGGCAGGGAAAACAGGTTAAGTCGAGAGGACAACCCGGAACCAGGTTCAACAACAGAGTAGGCAATTAAATTTATTTTATTTCTCCCTTCCGTTTCTTTTTTTAGAGGCTTAAGGAAATGGTGGAAAACGTACACAACATTTGTGTTGCAGGAAAAGCTCGGCTGCAACAGCAATCTCCCTTTTCCTCTTTGCGTAGATAGCGGAAGTGCTTGGCCCTGTTTTTGGGCACGCCCCAATTGCATATGAAGCTACTTTTATCGATTGCCTGCAGTTCGCACTTTGCCTACGTATTTAGGCCTCGTCCTGGTGGCTTTTTGGCCCCGTCACATCCCGGTCCACCTCCTACGCAATGTCATTGTCCCTGGGCGACTATTAACCTTTTGTGCAGCAATAACTTAAAGGGGAGTTTTCCTCAATAATATGGTGTATGGCCCATGTGCAAGGCCAATGAACCAAGGATAAGGGTCGCAATGGCAAAAGTTATGAGTACAAGTTACTTTTAACAATTAAAGAAAAAGTATTGGTAAAAACTAATCTTCAAAAATAAATAAATTTAATTTTGTATTTATTTTTTACACTTTTTAAAAAGAAAACTTACATTTATTTGACTTTTATTTTTATTAAAAACAATTTTAAATTTGGACATTATCTATGGTTTTATTTAAACTACCTTTTTCTTTTTAAAACACATATATATTATATAATTAAATCTTAAATTAAATTAAAAAATCAAAGATTAAATTCTATTAAATGTAAATGGCCTACAAATTTTTAAATAAATAAGCAAAACAAAATATTTTTATTAAATTATCAACTCTTGTTCCTGCAAAGATTGTAAAGTAAATTAAAATCACTAACAAATTATTTGCTTAAAGTTTAATTAGTATTTTAACTATTCTTAGAGTAAATTTTAGATAAACTACAGTGATTGCGATTTAAGTTTACCCTTTAGTACTTGCCCTTAAAGACAACTGTTTGCCGACTTTTAATAATAACTTAGTCCCCTTGAAAGTTCCAACTAAAGTCGAATTTTGCACCCCATTCAGCATTTGGGGGGCTTCAGCCACATAAATTCCCCACGAATGGAGGCCAGGGGAGGGGCGACTTGGATCCGGAGGCAGAAGGACGCCGTCGTCTCCACGGTTCGCCGGGGCAACAAAAACAAGAGTGGAGCCAAGCAGAAGAGCAGCAGCAAACTGCTTCTAATAACAACAATCAACGCTCTCGCCTTCGAGTTGCTTGGGTGCTGTGTAATTACATGACAGCAACAGCAACAGACAACAACTGCAACAGCAACGGCAACAGCAACAAACAACAATGGCAACAACAACCACGGCAGCAGGAGCATTACGAATTACGATAATAATTTCCATTTCTAATTTCCTTGCCACGCAAAAGGCCTTTGCACTTGCCGAGGTTGCCAAGCTGCAGGGCTGAACTGCAACCGCCCACCTCCCTCAGTTACTCCCAGGACCAACGCCCACCACCCACCACCCAACGCCCAACGCCCACCACCCACCGCTCAGTGCCCATCGTCCTTCCGGCAACAACAGGCTAAACAGACGGCCGAAACACTTGGATTAAAAATGGTAAGAGATTATTAAGAGGTTTTATCATTAAAGCTTTTTCAATGAAAAAAACAAATATTTTAATTTAAAATTTTAACTTTATAAAATTTAATTAAGTTTAAAACATGAAAATTTAATTATATACTAAAAAACATGTAAGACAATACAACAAAATTTAAAATTAAACTTAAAAAACAAGAAAAAATAATAAAAATAAATAAAATAAATATATTAAAATACACTTGTTTGTGAACTTTTCTTTATTAAGTTTTAGCTTAAAAATACCATACTAAACATATATATATGCTGGTGTTAAACGGAACAAGTTTAAAAAGCATATATAAATACTGAAACACTGTTATAAAAATTATTCATTTTGGAACTATAAAAGAAAAAGTGTATAAGTTTCAGCAAAAATAACTTACAATGCTTTGAATTTCATAAAGTCAATCGTTAAATATTTGAAAATAGAAAGTACATTTTGTTTCAGTGTACACAAATGGAGGGAAACAGGGAGTTGATTGCAGAAGAGCCAGGACCAGACGTTGGCATAATTTCGATGCAGAAATCTAACAGAATACAAATGCAATCATTGACTTTTTAGCTTATAACGAAATAAGCGTCGTGTTTATTGGTTGGCTGAACGAGCGAGCACCAGACCCGAACCCCCCTTCGACCTCCTGGAAAAACTGTGGAAAACAGGACCACATTGCCGGAACTCTGGGGAGTGCACTTATAAATTCAAAGCCTTGGCTGGGCCACTAACTGGGTGGTAATGACTACTGGGTTAGAATCAGCTGCAACTAAGATTTACACACAAACTAAGCCTAAGGTGGCAAAAATGGCCAGGCCAGTGGTAAGAGAATTGTGTATTTTCTACAAAAATAATAACCATTATGTTAGTTCGTGCTATGGGCAGCTTTAGTTTATAGAATGCACTTTAAGCATATTTTACGAAAATACTTTAACTCTATTTAGCTTGGTCAAATTTAATATTCATATGACAACTATGACAATTTTCCTAAAATGTTGTTCAACTGTCTTTAGAAGTGTATCTTTAAATCTTTAAATTTGAACTAAAGATTGTTACTTCTGAATTAATCTAGTGCAAAAAATAAATTCTTTAAAATCATACATTAACATTTAAGTTAAGACTCATGTTTATGGTTATACTTTAAATTTATAAATTTAAGTCTTTGACACTTTTAAACATTTCAGAGAGTATAACAAATGTGTTAACTCTGATGGCAGGTATTCCCTGGAATTTTCCTTTACCCTTTCCATTTTTCTTAAAGATATCTGCTGTGAATCTGGTGAGCCACCTTGGCCATATCTCTGCCACACTTTCTCGCTATCTGCTCGTCTTAAATGGGCTGAGTGTTCCACATGGCAGTGCCAATCGAGGATATGCGTTGTCGGCTGTCATCGGGCAGGTGGAACTTTCATCCTTTCATCCTTTCATCCACAACGAAATTTCGTTTTATGCCGCGCCACGCCCAGTTCCTCCCAGGACGTTGCTTTTGTTTTTGTAATTTGATAATGCATTTGATTAAGGAAATGAAATTTTTATTAAGGCTGTTTGCTCATTCGCGTCGCTGGCATCGCGCCTTTCTTTTATGATTTCCCCACTCACACAGTGTGTGTGTGTGTGTGTGGGCCCTTTTGCCCTTTTTTTCCTCCGCATTTTTCCCTTCGTGAGGCACTGTTTTGTTTTTCCCCACTTGCGCGATTTTTCTCTAACCCGGCAGTTTTGTTTTCGCATAATTTCTTTGAGTGCGGTTTGGATCTCGGCACTTTTACGATGCGCCAGGAAAATGGGTGGTATGTGCTACCTGCGGATTGCCGCTTTCCCTTTCTATTATTCAGTCGCAAAATTTGCATTGCAATGGTTAAATATATAATATAATTTTTCCCTCACAATTCCGTGGGCCATTGTATTTTTGGCTATGACTTTGTTATCCTTTGTCTGAATTTCCGAAGGTGAGTATGTGTGTGTGGGAGTGTGTGTGTTTAGTTAATGTGTTGATGGACAGATTGACAGGAAATAAATAATGAATGTCCGCAAGGGAATCGTAAATAATATAAAATCAGGCATTGTAATTGCATTTCCCCACCGCGAATAACAAACCGCACAAAAATGATTGTGTTTGGTGTTCCACATTTTCCCCAGCGGACGCGAAAATTTATCACATTTCTTTTTGTTTCTCCACGGCCTGGGACATGTCACGAAACGAGGGGTGGTGGGGGAGGGGGGAGGGAAAATCCTTAGGAGGGCTTTTCACTGGCAAAGAGTGCAATGGAATTCGTATTCAACACCATGGAAAACCCTTCGTGCGCTAACTAAGTGCGCTCATTCAACTCCGAAAAACAAACTTTTGCTATTGTTATTACATTTTTTCACATTTTTGTTTTTCGCGAAAACGGGGGTGTTGGGGAAATCCTCGGCTGGTCATTGACTTTCCACCAACTTTCCGCTTGACATTTAACGAGCATGTTAAGTGTTAGAATGAAGCCTACTGTTGGGAGTTGTGCGTTTGCCACTCACCATCTACCACCCACCATCCAACCCCACTGTTTACATTATTTTGTTGCCAAAACCCCCCAGACATTGTCCTCGGACAACAAAAGTTGTGTTGCCATCATTCATCCCTTCTTAAAGCGGCTAAAAACTTTCAGCTGTTAGCCGGAATCTGTTACATTTAAGCCATGGTGGGTATTTCCCCATTGCAACATCGAAATGTGGGTCATTGGCTGTAATGTTGATTTAAAGAGGTGGCCGCATCTATTATTAAAATTTAATCAAGGAGAATTGTTTGTGAAGAAAACCAGATCGATGCGAAGGTATTACAATTCGGCCACGAAATCTTTAAGCTCTTCAAGGAATATTAATGTATTGTTTGGGTGTCTTAGATTAAATTGTTATATTTTTTGTAAGGCAGTAACATTTTCTTTTTGAATTACTAAAAAATTAAAGTAAATGGCAAGCATTCGTGATCTAATATTTAAGTTAAAAGTTGCTTAGTTATTAAGAGCAGTCTAGACTTTGTTAGCAGTGATTCTGCAGGATGTTTGTTTTGAAAACTGTTAGAACAGTACTAGCTAAGATAAATTGTAAGTATCTGAAAAATATTGTTGGTAATTGAAGAAATAATCTTGTTTTTAAGAAGTATTTATTAAATTTAAAGTGGAAAAATATATCACTTTTAAAGTAAGCTTAATTCGACTTTAATTATTATTTTCCCAAAAGATTTCAATTTTAAATAAATAAAGATCGCTATATACTACTACAAAAATGTTGTTTAAATAATATTACAACCTTGGTCTTAGCTGAATTTGATCCAAGGAGGAAATCCAACTGGGATACTATCAAACCTGTTAGGACAATACCGGCTTTAAAGCCCTATAAAACATGTTTGCCGCCCCAAGGCAACTTGGCTAACAGGAACACCTCCCCTGCAACTCGAACAAGTAGTAACTCTCTCGCGTCCAACTCAAACAAGTATGAAAAAGGTAAATTGAAAGCCCTGCCTGAAACTGTTCCCATTCAATCAGGATTCCGTGTTTCAATTTGAATAATGGGCGCTAAAGAAATTTCGTAAATTTCGCCGAAGACAAAGGGAAAGTCCAGGGGCGTGTTTGCATTGGACCTGCCTCAAAGTCAGTCATTTGGAATAGACAATGGGTCGCAATTACAGGCACGACGTTCCGTTAGAATTTTTTGGTGGAAGGTTTCCGGGGGTTAAGGGTTCAGGGGTAAAGGGGTTTAGGGGCAAAGGGTTACGGGCCATGCGGTGCCATGCAAAAACAAACACACATGCGTGAGTGGAAAGTTTACTGCGTTTCAATCCGATGGGGGCAGCAACTTTGTCTCATTGTCCCAACGCTCAAAGGATATGCGCGGTGCAGGACCGGAAACGGGATCAGCATGCAGCGGATATGGGAAATTATTCACCCTTTGCCGCAGTTCCAACCGGAAACGGAGCTATCCCTGGATTGGGAATCGCTTTCATTTATTCCCTTTCAGTTCCTCGCTTTGCGGTTGCCCACTTGCCCCGGTAGCCAACTTGACAGCCACCTGGCCATTGCCATTGCCAAAGGCATTGCCAACTAAGCGATTTATAAACGATTTGCCAAACTTGGTTTCGACCTTTTCGGGTTTTTGCGGCTTTACGGCTGCTGCTTCTGTCCTCTAGGCCACATCCCCATTCTCATTTCCATCCACCTGCGGCCGAGTGTTAAGTGTTTTTTTTTTGCATTTTTCAGGTGGGTGTGTAGGCTGGGAGTAGGCCAAATATTTGCTAATGAGTTCTGCTTTCTATTTATATACGCCAGGTGGGCCAGTATTTGTGACCTTTTTTGGGCGTGCAGAATATATATAATATTTACCTATGCAAATGTGAATTTTCGGTACGGTCTACATGTATTGATTTTCAAGCATTCTTGAGTTTGGGTTACTTATTTTTTTTGAAAATATGCAATATACTTGAATTTAAAAATATAAGATATAGGAAAACTCATTGAAACTGAAGTTTATTTACATATTTTGCTTAGGAAAAAGTTTGAATAAGAAAAGTTGTTAACTAAACTCAAAGACTTTTATTTTGTGAAACTTTTTAATTGAAGTGGATTCAATTTCAGCAATTAAAAGTTAAATGAAAAATACATGAAATAATGCAAATTATAAACAAAGCAATAAAATCGTAGACTCTTATCAACACAGATGAAAACCTTATCTTATAACACTCAAACTTTTTCAAAAGGAACTATTTTTTTTGCTGCCTTCAATATCTTTTGTAATTGTCGTTGTACGTCAAAAATTTTCGTTTTTTTGCTTTGATTGCCATTTGGCTCTGTGATTGTTTCCGGCCGAGCGACAAAACACGAATTGCAAATTTCAGCCACGCATCATTGATAGCTCGTCATTGGGATTCAATTTGCATTGTTCATGGGCGCAGGCCGATCCGCCGACAAATGGCCACAATGCTGGTCAGGATGCTCAGGATGGGGAATAGGTGAGGAGGAGGTCCTGTATATGAATCCTGTAGGTGGTGCAGGCCTTTCGTCTTTTGGCTTGTTTGCGGTTCTGTTTGCGGTTTTATCGGTGGCCCATAGCTATCAATTTCCATCATCGAGAATATATAAGTATATGTGCATTTACATATCTATATATATGATTCCTTAATGTGAATGCAACAGATTTCATTTGTACGCATTTGATAATATGTTGTGTAATTAATTTAAGTCACTGCTCACATATCGTTCCACATGCCATTATTATTATTATTTAATTTTTAACTACTTTTTCTGAGCATTTCTGTGTTACACATTATCTAAAATTAATATTTCGTTATTTCCATCTCAATTTTAATCCGAATTTCTGGCTTGGAATTCATATTTTTTATTTAGACTAATTAGGTTTAGCTGTCGCCTGGACAGCTCATGTCAAACCTTGTAATTGTAATAAAAATGAATTAATTAAAAAGAATATGTGTAAAGTAGGTCATGCCTAAATAATTTGGATGATAGAATAAATTATTTATTACATCATTTAGTATTTTTCAACCTTTCATGTTTGTTTTTTATTTTTATTTTAGTAACAAGTAATCTGTTAAAAAGTTAAGTTTGCTTTCATATTTTTGGAATGCAATAAAAATAAGTAAAATATGTACATATATTTTTGGCACGCTTCCAAATAAATTTTTAATAAGTTCTTTGCCATGTGTGGTAAAGTTGGTAACGCTTTAATACTTTTTCCCCTGAAAATCCAATTGATCCTGAGGCATTTTCGGTCAGAGAAAATCGAATTCCCATCGTAGGCACAGCAAATTGATTTTTAATACAATTTAACCACAGGCAAAAACAGCACGAAATGGAGGAGACCAATGTTTTTTATATACATAAGTGTTTTTAAGTATATGTATATATCTGCCGGCCCCATTCGCCCACTCCACTCCACTCTACTCTATCTCTGTATTTGAGTGTTGTGTTTCTGGAGGATTTATCGCACTTGGTCCGCCTGCCAGCCCGGCGCTTTGTTTGCGGCTCAGCTTTGGACTGACATGAAAATCCAGGCAACGCCATTGTCCAAGCCGTACAAAAAAAAAAATGGGGAATAGAAGAAAAACTGCAGCCACATGTTGGTGCTGTCGCAGTTTCCCGTTCCCCCGCCCTTTTCGACCATGTTTCGAACATGGCTTTGTGGCCACCTTTTTGCTCAGGCCCCCAATCTGTTTAAGTCCTTTCAAAGCTCCGCCCACACTTGGCTCTTACTTTATTTTTTTGGGGAATCCTTTGGCCCTGGCTAACTGCTCGTTTTAATTGCATTTTTGTTGTGCCTGAAAATTGCATGTCATTTGTCACGACGGCCATTCGCATTCGCATTGGCCTAAGCCATATAAATGAGTTGGCCATTCAAAGCGATGAGTTTTGCGGCGAAATGCAGTTCAAGTTGCTCATTATGCAGATCACATTAAGCCCGCCGTCGCATAATGACAATGCTGTCCAAGGACGAAGGACGCGCTGAATGAAAATCAAATTTGCCATTATCCAATTTACAGTGGTATTTAAAGGGGTTAAGTAAATTGATTACTAGAATTAGGTCTAGGATTTGGGAAAACTAAAAAATTATTTAATTCAATTTCAACTAAATAAATTATTTTTTTAAACTTTTTTTATTGTTTATAAAAAAATTGAATTAAAATAAAAGGATATTTATGTTCAATTTATAAATAGAACATCAGTTTTGAAATATAAACTACATTTAAGGAATTATGTTAATTATGTTAATTTAAGCAAATTGTTTTAACAATTTTAAGATTACTTCAGTTACGCCAAGAATAAGAATATCATCCTACTTATCTCTCTATAAAAATTCAAAAAAAAAAAAAAAAGCACAAGGATTACGCTCTTATATAAATGTGTCTTTTTTAATTTATTATTATTTGCTGCCTAAGCTCAGCTTATCCAAGTCTCAACAGCCACCGAGAATCACCAAAAAAAAGGGACAACACAATGAATGCCAATCTATGGTGCTGGGCGAAAGCTACCGCATTGCGGGTCCAACAAATAATTAAATTTATTTCAACTTTTGTCGCTGCCAGCAGAAAGCGACCGCCGACAAAATTGTAATTTGCATGGGGAAAAACGAGCAAAAAAAGTGGGAAAACTGCGACCAAAAAGGGAAGGTCGACAACAACTGGACCGTGGGAATAGCGAGATTAGGGGACTCAGGACTCGGGGGCATCTCCTCCCCATTGTCCTGGTCCACTTCCATCTCGTCAAGCGCGCAATTAATCAGTTTGTCCAAGTGGACGACACTCGAGTGCAGCGGGAGTCAGAATTTGTCAGACTATGTTATATATATATATATTTATTTTCTTTGCCACTTCACTTCTGCGGGCTCATTTATATGGCTTCGATTTTTATGGCTCTTCGAATGCTGCAAGAATGTTCCCCAACGGTGGTTTATGGCGGTCAGCTTTCCCCCTTCGCCCACTTGGCGATTCTTAGTGGCATAAAAATATTTGAGGTCATAAATATGGTGCACGGAATTGGCCTAATTGAGTGTATTACATGTTGGCCAACCAAATATGGACCATCCCAAGCGGAATAGTGCGGAGCTCTTTTGGAACCGCCCGGGGAGTAAAATTTATTTGTTTTTCATTGCCTCATGCTGGTTTGATTTGTAAAGCGTATAAATTCGGCTCAGTGCCAAGGGAGCCCAGCTTTTATGTTTTTGCTACATATATTTTAGGCTGGTTGAGCGAACCGTAGCCTTGTGATGTTTTAGTGATTGATTTCCCAACACTTTTTTGTTGGCTTATTTAAATTGTTTAGGCAGTAAAATTCTTTAATTTTTTTTTAAAAAAAGGAAACCGCTTTCTTTGTTCCGGAATTCCTTAACCATTTACATTTTTCCTTTTGACCAACAGTTCGTTGGCCAAGTTTGTCTTGCCGCATTTTTTTCCCACCCCCTGTTTTGTTTTGTGTTTCTTTAGTTCGACAAGTAATAAATGAATATTGACAGGAGGTGGTACGGCTGCCATCAAAACTTTCAGCCTACCGACATAAAAACTTAACTAATCGCCCAGTTATCGACTTAATGCTCGATTTTTCTTGCCTCACTCGTGCTAAAAAAATAGAGAAAATACCCCATTGAAAGGGCCTTCTGACAGGCGCACACACTCACACACATGAGTCTAAGTGGCACTTGACAGGACAAGGCGGTGGCGTTTCGGTGACCCCGAAACGGAATCAGAAGCACCAGTCGACGAGCCTTTGAACTGCAAGCCAAGTCAAATGAAAAACTCGACCAGAGGCAAGCTCAAGCCCAAACAGAAATGGCAAATGCTTGCCCCTTGGCCAGAACTTGCCTTTGGGCCAACCAAAAAAAAAAAAAAACAAATAAAAACCAAAACGGAGACGGGGTTTCAGGGACTATAAATAAAAATTTGCCGACTATTGATTTTTGTTTGGTCCAAGAGCAGAAAGCAGTAGCCAGCTAAAGCGAAACAGAACCCATGAGTGTTTGTCTTTTGCTTATTTGCCTTTCGTTTCGTTTTGTTTCGATTCTCGATTCTTGATGTTTTTAGTCCTCAGTCCTCCTTCTTTCTGCCATGTAGTCCTGTGTGTCCTGTGCGTCCATGTTCCCCGTCTAATGGAGAAAAATTGCCTTTTAATGAGTCGACAATTTCATCTGCGCCGGTCTCTTCAGCTTTGACAAGCTTCAATTAATTTATTTTTTGCCTTGCTGACTGGCTGTTTACTTTTTTAATATCTGTTAATTTAATGTAATTATTTTCTTTTAGGCATTGTATTTTTTTAAGCTTTTGCTTGTCAAACTTAATGTGAATATAATTGCAGATGAGAGGTTGATCAATTTTCATTTACATATGATTGGAATCATTTCTGACTCTCGGATATTCCGATATTTATTCATATTAAGCTGGCGTATATGTCGTATGCTTAATTTTTTGACATAGATCTTGAGGAAATTCAATTTAAGTTTTGAATTTAAGTAACAATGTTTTTATATCTTTAATATTACCAATATATACCTTAAATCTTCAATGAAAGTTTAATTTAAGGTACTCAACTTGCAAAATAACGTCCTAGAATTTATGGCAAATAAGTTATTTCAGTACTAAACTATATAACTGTAGTTTGAAGATCTGAACTAAATATGCCAATAATTAAAATCCAAATGTACGATTATGTTGATCTACTATTTCTTGAGCAAAACTAAATTGCTTGAAGATTTGAGCCTCTAAACGGAATGGTACAATTCCAGCTGGCAAAAACAAAATTCAAGTTAGCTCCACTCACTTGTGCGATGAAATCCGCAGATTCCCAAAGGGGTCTCCGCCCTTTTGGTGGGCTTGGCGGGTGCATCATAAATATGTGTGCATATGCATGCAAAGGCTAGCGGAAAGCAGGCGTCGGTGTGTGTGTGTCCGCTCCATTTGCTTTACGACTCCATTTTGTGAGCTTTTCATTTCCATTCCTCTCGTTTTTTGTTTTTATTGTTGTTTTTTTTTGGCCCTCTGCTCTGGTCTCCTTTCAATTTGTTTTACTTTGCTTGCCATGTTTGAGCGATTTATGGAGGCTGGACAACTGAAAAAGTTACGAAAAAAATTGGACAAAAAAAAAACAACTTGGAATTGTGTTCTGCTTGCTGCGATAGATAAACGACTTTCCTGCCTGCCTACAAATTGTTTTCCCAATCGATTCACCCCTAAACTTTAAAGTATTCAAGGTCGTACGTTGGGGGAGTATATGAAATCCATTAGTCGGTTACCCAGATACGCTTATACTATATATAGATGGTGAGCAGCCCCGGGAAAGCTGCTGTCCTAAGCGTAGAGTTGAAAGTTCATTAGTAAGCCATAAAGTAGGCTATAAATTCTTACGGCCCACACAGAGCACATATGTGATAAGTATCCGCCCACTTATACACACACACGCACACACAAACACACACTGGCGGAATGGCTCATTATCAACACGCCGACATAGAAAGATAAAAAGAGAGAGAGATTCAGCTAAGCTCTAAGCACAAGGATCTAGCAGCTGGTGCCCGCAACAACAGTTTGAGTGGCTGTTTCCTTTCGCCAACTAGTGTTGATGCCCACAGTTGCAAAAAATATCAAAGAAAGTGCTGAGAAATTTCAAGTGAATTTACAAAATTTATTAAAAAGGTGTGTAAAAGAATGCAACAATTTATTTAAAATAAGGAAGTCCTTTGGATATATTAAATAAACATGAGGTTAATTTGTTTTCTGCATACTTTTGGACTCTTTTTAAGGAGAAACTAATCAAAGAATGTGTTATTTGTAATATATAGATTATCCTCAAGATTTTTCTCAGTGCATTAGTGTGGGTGTGGCACATCTTCAGGCGCTAACCAAACCGCACATTCACATTTAAATTATGCAAGTCCTTGTCTAGGCTGTTCCATTACATCTGTCTGTGAGTTGGTTTGTTTGCTTAGCCGCCCGTGTCTTTGACCCAGAAGCACACATTTCGCGTTTTATGTTCTGCTCTATATATATATAGGTATATATCCTCACTTGTGTGTATACCATACCTTCTATGGGCACACACACAGGTTTTCGTGTTTGTCAATTTGGGCAATGCCTGCAAACGATTTTTATTTGGGTCTGTTCCTGTTTATTTGTTTAAATTTAACGCATCAGCGTACCCACCTCCCGTCGCCTTTTGTCCAACGACTTTTTTATTTTCCTTGTCATTATTGTCCGTACTAGGCTTTTGTCCGATTTTGCGATTTTGTCCGCAAATTAAAGAAATCATTTAACAAAAATTTAATTTAATTTTTTCAGGCTTATTTATATACTATAGTGTATATGGTAATTGTTTGTATTAAATTTAATTAAAGTTAAAATACTTTCACTAATTTAACCCAGTATCTTAGTCCAAAATCAGTTTAAACAATTTCCTCTGGTCATCAATGAGTATTTACGTATTTTCCATTTCGATTCTGACTTTCCCGCGCTTGTCTATTTCGGATTATTTTCTTTTACTGTCTCGGTTCATTTAATTTCAACGTTTACCAAAAATTTTTGTGCACGGCTTTTGCCTTTTTTCTTGCATTCAATTTCGCTTTTCTTTATATATTTTGTGGGCATTGCGAGTCTTGCTTTCAATTTTCATTCAATGTTTTCGTGTCGTGGCAGAAACTTTTTTCCTTCTTTTTAGAGAATTTTCTATTTTCCTTCTTTACGCTTTATTTTTAAGGGGGGTATGTCCAACCCCTCGAGCGCTGTGTTGCGTGAAATCGCATCAATTGTACAAACTTTAGGCGCGTTATTTAATTTGCCATCGAGGCAGTCCGCTCCATTTATTCGCCCGTCCAGTCCAGTGCTGTCCAGTCAGTTTCGCAGACAGAATTCGGCTTCTTAATTGTTTGGCCACGACCGTGCGAATATTTGCAGGCAAGGATTTGGAGGAGAAAATTTAATTACAGTGGAATACGAAATCCCGAAATCATTCCGACCTTGGCCAAATTCAATTCAATCAGCAGAATTTCATTCCTTGAGACCTCGACATGTCCCTCGGCACTTTTCTGGGGTGGCTGCCCCAGCTTCAAGCTGTTCGACATGACCCAGTTCGATGCTGTTTGAATAATTGATCAGTTGCCGCTGCTGCCTTACTTGTTTTCAGCCAACGTCAACGGCCTGGTCGCCCTTTTTTTTATGTTTTTTTTTTCTTTTTGGTTTGGGCTGTAATTGAGCCGCCGGCTTGTTATTGAACCCGCCCAAGATGTGTGAGGCTGGGTGAAAATCGGAAAAATGTCACGGACCTTTAATTATTTTCTTAAAGTAATTGATAGTCTGTTGTGAAAATAATGTCATCCGGCGTGGCAGCTGGGTTCACTTGGTATGGACATGGTTTTCTTGGGTAACACTTATAAATTTATTAAAGCTGATACAAAAAAAATGTAGCATTTTAAAAATGGGTTCATCTTCCATTATTATTATTATTTTATAAGATCGCAATTAAAACTAATCTCAGGCGGTTGATCTTAGTTTTCAGTTGTAAAGTGCTTTTTTTTGATCAAAACTTATGTAAACAATGGTCAAATATTGACATGATACGTATGTATTTTACTTTATTTTTAGCTTAGCACCGTTAAAATAAAATTAAAATTTATACACTACATTTTATTTCATTTTTCTTTGCCATTACTAAAACTATAATTTGAGTAGTAGGGTTTTTAATGACCCTCTCATTTTAAAACTTTGTGTTCTTTAGTTATTTTGTTGCATACAAGTTGACCCTTAATGAATGTCTTGAATTACGCAGGACAAGCATGTAGTGCAGGGCAAAACTTTTTTGTCAAGTACACACTTGGGCCATGGTAACTTAATTTAGTTGGGAAGTCGGACCCCGTTGAACTTTGGCCAAGTTATATGAAAATACCCTCCTCCGCTTTTCCCGCCCCTTATGAGCTGTGATCAGTAAGTTAACTTCAAGGTTGATGAAATTTAAATTTAAAACTTTGCTCATTTAATATTGATTTAATGATGTTGTTCTTGGCCAGAACTTTTCCAACGCAACAAAATGTTCTCTTTGAGTTTGCTTGCTTCGCATATTTTTCTTTTGGCTAGACATGGAGTAAATAATAAACCACCAGCTTGGAGATTCGCTGGTGTAGTAAAAGGGTAGGAAAATAAATACGCCTTAATTTTAAAATTAATATTCAGTTCAAACAAAGATGGAAGTCGATTTTTAATCTTCCATAATAGCCGCATTTATTGGTTATATAGCCCCATGTTTATCAGAAATTCATAAGTACCTTTGGGCTGTATCGAGTTAAGAGCCGCTCAACCCTAAAACTTTTAGGCATCTAACCATAATGTTTAACCAAAAGTTTGGCCTCTATCATTGAGTGACCTTTCGTGTTTTGGCAGCAACACAATTTATGGGAAAAATTCTTATCGTTGCCCTTGGCATATGTGTTAGCCACAAAAACTCATAAATAATTAATGGGTAAGAATAACTAAAGCGATACAAGTTCAAGGCTTATCCAGGCAGTATGTAAGCTAATTGTGAGGAGTAGTCAAACAGAAAGCACTTGAAAAGGTAAAGCCAGGATAAGTGGGGAAACAAATTGTGGCTAACTTTATTTAGATACAAACTTAGAAAAATAAATTAGAACAAATTGGTTCTGGCTATACAAATAAAGATTATGGAACATTGAATATTTTTATGAGGCATGCATGTTAAAAAATGTTAAAACATGGCATAAACATTTTAGTAAATTTTACACTTATTTTACACACTTACACACACGAACATAAAAACTTTAACAAAAAAAAAATTGTCATTTAATGTAGCCTGTGCTACAAGAATTTTTAAGTATTGGTTATGAACAAATTTCTCAATAAGGTGAGTATTAAATTAAAAGCCACGAAAGTATTAAAATATACCTTATGAGCGCTAGAAATAAGAAATAATATATTATATGATAACTAACATATTTTAGTTACGTCACGTTGATTCAATAATGATATTTCAATTATTATAACGAACTGTTTCGAAGGACATCCACTATTCGAATCGATTCGAAAATCAGAATCCTTGACGAGCCGTGATGTATGCAATATACATGTGAAAACAAACGATAATAATGACATTGCAGCTGATGATGCCTGTAACTGTTGCATTGTTTCCACTTCAGGTCAGCGAACAAAGGGCTGCAACACCATCGCTCCTTGTTTGCAACAATTTAAACATTTGTTGTTTCCCAGGCCAGAGCGGTCTTTAGCACGTTTACATTGAATTAAACGCCGGAGGGAGAAGCTGGAACAGCAGATAGCGACTGCAGCAGAAACAACAATTTGCCGGCGAACAACAAGTGCAAGTGCAGTGGAACATGGCCAACTGAAAATCAACACACAGACAATGTTGCCCTGGCCAGAAGTGCGGGAACCTGGTCCAGAAACAGATTCCAGTTATCAGAAGCCAGTAGCCAGTAACCAGTAAGCAGAATTCTGAATCCAGTTGAGGAGATGGAGACCCACAGGCGGAGCCGGAAAGTGAAACAAGCTCAGCTGAAGTGAAAGAAAAACAGACAACAGTCAACAAAACAATGGCAACAATGCGCTCGAGAAAATTCTGATATTACTGGTACTTTGTTCTCATTTCGTTCAGCGAGACCCGGGCATATTATTTATTATTATTTTTGGGGCATTATATATCTACGTGCACTTCCCCACCGATATGCTAATTGAAATGTGAAAACGAGAAGAGGGAATTCTCAAGCATCCTTATCGAGCGTAGGGAAACAAAAGAGTCTGTGCTCCAGAAAACTGAATGAAAACGAGCCCTGGTTCTCAATAAATCGAATTATCAAGGATGGACTCTTAATTCAATGCATTAACGAGGAAAATACAATGGTTAATTTATGAAGTTGGCATGTGCGCTGCATTGTTATTCTTGCATTGGCTTCAAATGTTTAATGAAAATTGTTGAAATTTCAAACTAAATTTGTTACGATTGAATGAATAAAATGTTTGATAGTGCTTACAAAAATTGTAATATACATATATTCTAGATTTTATAAATTATGAAAGTTATTAAACATTTTTGGTTACTTGTACTTATGCTATTAAAATTAATACTTATTAAGTAACCAAATTATTTTCCAACAGCGATTAACAGGTAATTGGTATTATTAACTGCATTTTTAATTAAATGAAAATGATATATAAATTGTGTAATTCCTCAAGTGATATTCTCTCCACTGAGTCCCTTCAGAGTGGCCCCGGTCTAAAGTGCCGATGAAGGGACCGTAAATATTTTATCACAACGCGTGTGTCCGCACATTATTCATTAAAATTTGCTTCATCAACGGCGAGGAATGCCCGGCGAAAAAAAGCCGAGTCAGAGCCAGAACGCGAAATTGAAGCAAACGAGGCAGCAGTAAAAACTTCCAATTACTCAGGCGCATCCTCATACTCGTCGACATCCTCATCCTCTCCAGCATCAAGTGGTTTGGGCCCATAAAAAGGATAAGGCTCGAGTGCATGTGTACATGCATGTAGTTGCGCGGATCTGTGTGCTTTTAATATCCCTTTCTTTGAATAATTCATGCACACAGGACTGACCACCACCCGAATCCGAATGCCAAACTCTTCAGCGGCAATCAGACGAGTTGACGAGGGCCGCCCGGAAGGGATGCCATTCGTTCCTACCAAAGGCAAACTTATTAATTGGCACTTGAGCTGTGGTAACCACAGGCCCTTCTCCCTTCATATGGATGGGTTCATTCCCCCTTTTCATCCATGGCCGTATCCCCCACGTCACTCAACTCTTTTTGAGCAGGCATAATTTAACAGCCTTTCTGTTTTTTTTTTTTTCCCCCTTTCGCGTTTGTCAACTGAACGCTGGCAAGGACCCCTTTGGATATTGCTGGTAATCCACTCGAAAAACAACAACAGCGACAACATCGCGGGTTTTGACCACGGGGGCCGAAAACATGGTCCGAAGGGCCCTGGTGATCTCAATACCCTGCAGTCAGCCAGTTTAATTAAATCAGTTTGGGCCTCGAAAAATGCCTGAGCTGGTTGGCTTGAGTACTTTCTGTCCTTAACTGTGAAATTTTTTTAAAAACTATTAAGATTTTAAAAGGGTAAATGGTAAGGATATTTTCTTTACATAGTTTTTTTTTTTAATTTTATAAAATTTGCTTTAGAATATATATGTTTTATAATAAAGATAATTTGGTTTTATATTATAGCCCTAAAAGTTGAATTGCATTCATTGCATACTTCTGGTAAAACATAACTTATGGCAAGTGCTTCTTCAATTTGCATATGAATGCACAACTCCATACAAAATTCACTTATTTTGCATAAAATAACTTTTAGACCAACAACTATCTTGCCGCCCAGAGACTTAAGGCCTTTAGACTTTACTTCCGTGCCTTTCATAGGGTATATGTTAAAATTTGACTGACAGCGCGACACATGAGACAACCTCATATCCTCAGACTCAGGCTCGGCGCCATTGTCACGTTTCAACATTTAAATTAAAATGTTTCGGTTAAAGGACGGCTGGAAAACTGCGAAACTTTCCTTGCGTTCAGCGGAGAGCAAAACCGCAGTGAACAAAAAATCTCAGGCATATCCATTTAAATATGGCCCAGCAAAAAAAAAAAAATGAAAACTGGAAAATGCTTAAAAAATGCCTGGGTTGCGCTTTTTTTGCTGGCCGCTGTCTTTTGCAGTTGGCGTTGCTTGTTTGGCGTTCTGCACTTGAGAGCCGCATGGTTGTTTGTGTTCCTGTTGCTGCTGTGGACGGTGGGGGTGGGCGTGGCAATTGGGTGGTGCCATCCCATATCCACTATCCGCTATTCGCCATCCACTATCTACCATCCGCCATTGCCAGTGGCAGCTTCGTTTTGACCAGCTTCATTGCCGTCGCCTGCACTCGTCTTCATTTATTCAATGCCGCATCGGCTTTGGGCCACACGGCGTATGCGTGCTCTGCGAAATTCCATACAAGAAACTTTTCCATTTCGACAAGACAAAAAATGAAAAAATTTGCACAGAGAGGTGGCACAAAAGAAGCATGTTTGCCAGTTTACCAACAGCTTGTTCTTAAAGAGTTGAGTCGCGTTTATTTCTGGATTAAACTTATGAAGGATAAATTGTTGCTTCAATCTTTGGAACAAAACTAGATTCAAGATTTCTTGGATTTATTTATTTGCTTAAAAAAAGTTATTCGAGAAACACATATTTAAGTGATTTATCAAAAATATAAAGTGTAAATTTGAATTGGAAAGTTCTGTTTTGTTGAATACAAATTGATAAGTCTTTGGGATTTGTCGAAAGACATATCACACTTTCATTATATAAAATATCTAATAACAAATAATAACATTCTTAAATAAAATAAAGAAATACATTTTGCAAATTTTTTTTATCTGGCGATTGGTAAAACATTTCATTAGGTTATTTATCAAAGCAGTTGTATTTATTTGTCCAATGTTAAAATATATATATTGTTTCACCTGATACAGCCTCTTCTCAAGAATCAATTATTTTCTCATTTCGTAGCAAACCTTTCTTCTAATTAACATCCAATATCATCACCCAGGACTGCAACGACCCTGTCGAATTATGCACTTTCATTAAGTAACTGCAATCAGGCGAATAAAAATCCCTTCGAGAGCAATCTGTTGGCTTGGCTGGTTGCCTTAACCTTGTGTCTGGCTGAGCGTTGCTTAATGCACTTTTAATTGAGCTGAGCACCCTAAGCGAGGGGAAATTGAAAAGAAGTGTAAATGGAAAATTATAATTAACATTGCCAGATGCTAGTATATCTCGCTCCACCCACATTGCACCACCCGGCCATCTCTTTAATTGCAATTTTGCTAGCTGCAAGGTGAGCACATCTAACATTGCGCATACGCCATGTGTTTTCCATTAGTTGCCATAAATTATTGAAAATCAGGATTTATGCCCGAATTGTCACGTTCATGCGCCAAACTAGCACCTAGCACCAGCATTGTAATTGATTAATGCGAGTCTCTTGTTGGCATGTCCATTCCAGAAAAAAATGGGTGTGAAAATTTGCATATTTGAAATTATGACAATTACACGATATTGTCGTTGTGCATATGCCGAATAGAGTCTGATAAATAAAACGGATAATTTTGTGTTGTGCTAAGTAAGTAAGTAAGTTTTTTTTAGTAATATGAAATATCTACCGAATATTAAGAAAGGAGGGATATCTTATATATAGATTCCCATATAAACATATCGGCAATATTAAAACCTTTTTAAACTCGGCGTATAGATTTCAAATTCAACTACTTATTTATTAAGACTAACAAATTTAACAAAAAATTGCAAAGCTACAAAATTCTTGAGTTTCACAAAATCTTAATCTTGATTAGTGGAAAACACTAAAATGATTTTAAATATAAAATCTATCTGAAATGTTATGATTTAGAGTACTCAATGTTCTTCTTTTCTGTGCCAAAATTCCAGTTCTTATTTGCTTTGCTTAATTTTCCTCTTGTACATAATTTGATGGCAACATTTCCATTCAATTCGCATGACATTTGCCTACACATATATTGCATTTCATTGACAGGCCTTCTGTGCGTAGCAGCTGTCAGCTGCGAATGCGAATAAATTGTATTTTTCCTAACCAAATTCAATTACCTAATGATTTGTTTTACATGCAGCTTTTTGTTCGTTTTCAGAGCCACAGACATCCTAAATCCAAAGGAACGGCGATGAGAGGAAGCATCATTCAATTGCCGAAATTCACACGCACGAACAGTGCTCCAAATTAGTAAGCGGCCATGTCTATATGCACATATATATACATTGTATATCTGACCACTCGGCAGTGGCCATCCGGTGACCCAACATTTATTTGATTTGGTCAATATGAATGTTGCCAGTCTTGGACTGTCGTTGATGTTGATTGAGTGCATTATATCCATTTTATCCATCAGCCTCTGACTCTTTCGACAAATATTGGCTTTCGATAACAAATGTTGCTTAAGCTAAATAAGTTAATTAACTCGAAATATGTGTGACATGGGCCATCTATCAATCAATTAAAAAACCAGTGTATGTCTGAAGGTAAGTTTTTTCTACTAGCTTCAAAAAGTATCAAAAAGTTACCAAATAATCGAAGTCTTTAAAATTCGATGTTCAATCACTCTTAATGTGATTATGGGATTTACTGGGTAATCCTTATTTAATGAATTTTTTATGAGCTTATAATAATAATACATCATCCAATTGAAAACTGTTTGCAATTAACTTTATGGTACATAATTATGCCTTATTATGCCTGAGTAACATGTCCGATTTATAGGCTAATGAATGGCGATTGATAAGGGCTTAGATTGCTTAGAACATACTAACGCAATACGATAAGATGGTAGCCAAAAAGTTTTATGGTATAGTTCCTAAGTTAACATTCCGCTGCAAATAGGTTATGAGTATAATTTTATATATTTTTTCTTAAAGATAGAAATGGGAAATTTTGGCTATTTTTAAGATGCCATCAGGTTGGATTTTGAAGTGGATTTCAAAAGTAGTTGCCTTTATCGTCAGTTTAGCATTGATTGCGTTTTTGTTCGGTTCTTAACATTATGATATTTATGGCCTCATGTCTAATCGGCCGCCATAAAATACCTAATCTAAGCGATAAGTTGACTATATAAGAAGAAATTACGCCTGTCCGAAGTTTGGCATTACGTGCACTGCAACTACGCGATGTGGAGCAATCGCTGCTCGATTTTAATCCTGGCGCTGCTGGTCGCCAGCAGTGCGGAAAAAGTATCCGGTAGATTGCCAAGAATCCTGCCGGAATCCTTTGCCGAAGGCGATGAAGGTGTGATAGTGCGCGGAGACTGTGAATTGAAGGTGAACGGTGACCTCAACGACCCCGCTCCTCTGTTTTCGCGACACAATTCTTACGAAATTATAGTTCCTGATCCCACGGATACAGTGCGTTTGGTTAATGGAGAACTTTTGGATATGTTTTGCCCAGGAGTGGGATTTGCAGCACCCTTTGCCAATCGCTCGCAGGTGACGGCTACGTGTCTGCAGAACAAGTACTTCCTGGTCGATGATCTCATCTATCCGTTTGCCAACTTCTCCTGCAACAGCTGGCCCATCTTCAGTGCACTTCGCACGGGCAAGGATTGTAATGGAGGCACCGATCTAGTCCAGGTGGGATTCGAGGTGGAGGATGGCGGATTCCTGCAGTCCTACGAACTTTGTCACGATGCCGAGGCAGAAGCCACGCGGTATGTTCATCATGTGCTCTACCCGTCGAGTTACGATTATCAGCACGGTGTGGCGAGACCCAACTTTATCGAACTCGACTTTTACGGGGGAAGGGATGTGAACACCAAGTACACCCAAGTCCAGCAGAATATCACCATTAGTGGTATACTCGGATTGGATGCCTCGCCCTATTTCAACTACAGTGATGATCGCATCCTGGCCCGAGGACATATGATTGCAAAGACGGACCAGATATTTGGGGCAGCTCAGCACTCCACTTTCCTGTTCATCAATGTGGCGCCTCAGTGGCAGACCTTCAATGGAGGCAACTGGGAGAAAGTTGAGACGAGTGTTCGAAAATTCGTGGCCGATCGTAATCTTACCACTGATTGTTATACAGGCACCTGGGGTGTAACCACTCTTCCCGATGTGAATGGAATCGAAAAGGAGCTATATCTCGACTTTGATGAGAACAACAATGGATTGATCCCTGTGCCCATGATATATTACCGCGTGGTCATCGATCGGAAGAGTCGGGAAGGTATCGTCATTATTGGCATTAACAATCCTTATTTAACTCTGGAGCAAATCCAAAAGGACTACATCCTTTGCAAGGATATTGGCCATCAACTGAGCTGGCTGTCTTGGTACAAAGAAGATCTGCACGAGGGTTACTCATATGCCTGCACTGTGGAGGACTTTATCGGAGTGGTCAAGGACTTGCCTTTGAAAGATCTGCATACAAATGGAGTTCTTGGACTAGATGATGTGACAACTGTTTCTACACCGGAAACTTCAACAGAAGATACAACAACTACTGAACCTGCAACTACACCTAGTTCTACCACAGTTTCTTCAACTAGTGAAGAACCAAGCTCATCTACTGCGTCACCCACGACGGAACCACCATCCACAACAGAACAAGGTTGTTCTACCACTCCGGAACCAAGCTCATCTACTGTTGCGTCTACTGTAGAGCCCAGCTCAACTACTCTGGAACCGAGTTCCACCACTGCGGAACCCTCTTCATCTTCATCTTCGTCAACGTCCACCACAACTTCAAGTCCTACCGTCACCACTCCTACACCCATTGGGAATCCCTGCAAGTTCAGTATAAATGGTGACCTGAAGGACCCTGCTCCACTTCTTACACCTCAAGGAGCTCTCAGTTGGCTGCTGCCCGATGAAAGTGGTGTCTACACCGTTGAAGAAGGATCCACCATCGATCTGCACTGCACTGGAGCTCTGGTCTCGCCTTTTAATAGGTACACAGCTCTGACGGCACGTTGTGTTAGCGATCAGTTGTACGAGGCTGAAGGACAGCGGGTGAATATTCGAAGCTTCGTCTGCCAGAGTTGGCCCACCTATGTGGCCTTGCGCACGGGAAGGACTTGCCCTGGTGGCACGGATCAGGTGCAGATTGGATTCGATGTGGCCGCCGGCTATCTTACCCACGTGGAGCTTTGCTACGATAAGCAGGAGCAGATCTCGAGATACGCTCGTTACGAACTGACCCCTGCTAATGTGGCCTATCAACGGGGAGTGGCTCAACCTGGTTACCTACGAGGCGACTTCTACACTGGTGAGGATGTGAACGTTCTTTATGGTCAATCGCATCAGCTGGCGGCATTTAACAGTGAACTGGGCTTGGATGCCAGCAAGTATTTCGATAGCACTAAGGATCTCTATTTGACGCGAGGACAACTGGCAGCTCGCCTGGATTTTGTCCACAGTTCCGCCCAGAGAGCCACCCACTTCTATGTGAATGCAGTTCCGCAGTGGAGGAGCATCAATATTGGCAACTGGCTGGCCGTGGAGACCAGCTTGCGGCATTTTGTGGCCGATGAGGCACTCAATGTCAGTGTTCATGCTGGCAGCTTTGACGTTTCAACTCTACCCAATTCCCAAGGAGTCCAAACACCTCTCTATCTAAATGCCGAAACCAAACAACTTCCGGTACCCAAGTTACTCTATCGCATTGTTATCGATCAGGAAAGTCGCAAGGGCATTGTTTTGATAGTGGTAAACAATCCACATATAACATTGGCCGAGACTTTGCAGGATTATGTGATCTGTGAGGATGTGGGTGCGGAGTTGGATTGGTTGGACTGGGATAAAACGAATCTGCAAGAGGGCTACGCCTATGCCTGCTCTGTAGAGAGTTTTATCGAGGTGGTGAAGGACCTGCCCACAGATCTACTAGAGACTACTGGAGTACTTGGTTTGAGTAAGCAAAACCTGGAAAATGAGCTGTGCACGTTTCAAGTGAACGGAGACCTAAAGGATCCAGCTCCTTTGTTTGTGATAAGAAGTGAGTTGGGCCATGCGAGGTACTTGGAACCGGATCACGAAGGCTTGGTGCAGCTGAAACATGGCGAGTCCTTGGAGTTCCACTGCATCAAGTCCTTTGCTGGACTATTCTCTGGTTATACTTTTGTGAACTCCACCTGCTGGCAACAGCAAAGTTTCCTGACCCTGGGCAGCTTGTACCAGCTGCAGGACTTTGTCTGCACCTCCTGGCCAACTTATACGGCTCGTCGGACCAGTCGTCCTTGCAACGGGGGCACTGATCTCCTGGAAGTGGGCTTCCAGCTCTCGACCTCCTCCTCCTCCGACGACTTCCTGCAGACCTATGATGTGTGCCACAATGAACTGACCGAGGTTACCCGCTATGTGCATCATGTTCTGTATCCGGGAAGTGCGCAATATCAGAGATCTGTTTCCCGGCCGACCTTTATTCCGGGTGACTTTTACAACGGCAAGGATGTGAATAAGTTGTACACTCAGGTCCAGCAGAATATCACTGTAACCGAGATCCTGGGCATGGACGCCTCGCCCTACTTTAACATCAGTGCCAATGTCTACCTGGCCCGAGGTCATCTCGCTGCTAAAACCGACTATGTCTTTGGGGCAGCTCAACAGGCCACCTTTTTCTTTGTGAATGTGGCTCCTCAGTGGCAGACCTTCAACGGTGGAAACTGGGAACGAGTTGAGGATAGTGTGAGGAAGTTCGTGGCGGATGAAAACATCACAGCAGATTGCTATACTGGCACTTGGGGTGTGTCCACCCTACCCGATGTGGATGGCATCGAAAAGGAGCTTTATCTGGCCTTTGATGAGAACAACAATGGATTGATTCCCGTGCCCAAATTGTACTTCCGCGTGGTTATCGATCGCATCAGCAGAAAGGGTATTGTTCTCATTGGTGTGAACAATCCACATGCTGATCTGGAGCAAATCAAAAAGGAGTACATCATCTGCAATGACATTGGCCACCAGTTGAGTTGGGTCAGTTGGACCAAGGAGGATCTGAAGAAAGGATATTCCTATGCCTGCACTGTGGAAGACTTTACTTCTGTGGTTAAGGATCTGCCACTCGATGAGTTACACGTTGAAGGCGTGCTGGGCATTCAAGACTAGAGTTTTTAGATAAACAAAACGAATTTCGTAGTTTAAAACCAATAAAAAGAAATATTACCTAAACGCCAAGTTAATTTTGTGCCAGGAAAGCACCTCGAAAAAGGCTTTAAAGCACGTTTAAATTTAGTTGTTATGGGCCATAAACCTAAGAAATCACGTTTATTTTTTGTTCCTTTTTGATTTTATTGCATGTTGGACATATTGATAAGAGTCAGGTTATCAAATGCTGGGCTTTATCGTTTATGGTCGGCACACAGCTATTTATTTGCACTGCCATTGGGCTATTTGCTCACGTGCCGCACGTTTTCCAGTGCCGTTGGATTTTCCGCATGCTGTTTTCAGTGCCCCAAATCGCAGTCCCTTGGCCCGAATAGATGTCGCCATGGCAGTGACTTTCACATTACTTATCGACGCAGTGGGCTCACCTTGTATTGCTTGTGTGGTTGTTTTTGTTTATCTTATCGCTCCACAATATGAAGTATACGCCTGCTTGGTGAATGATTATAACAAAAGGCACAAAAGAGGAGAGATAGAACTCAACGCGCATGTCTTGATTTATATTTGTTGAGTAATCGCTCAAGTAACTACGATTGTTGCGGATTTAAAAAGTGTTAGATTACTATCTGACTTTGCTTCAATTAATCAGTGGTATCAACTATCAAGGCTAGCAATAAATACACTTTTATTTATGCCTTGACCTTCGTTAAGTTCAAAGACCGTTCAATGGTATAGTTTTAGTCTGTTAGCCTACTGCATTAACTTTAGTTCCCAAATATATTTATTTTGAATACCTCTGACAAATTAGCCATAACTCACAATTAGCAATATTTAATGAAATTTTATTAAAGTTGGAAAGAGCTAGCATATTATTGTTTATATTTTGGTGATTTAATTTGTCAAGTAACAATTATAAAAGCTTTTGAAGCATGACCAGGAGTGGTATAAATTTGGACGTTTTTTTCGTATAGAGTTTAGTTGATTTCACAACATTCAAACAAAATGAGGGGATTTTTTGGTATATATATAATACTAGCCACAGCATTCGTTGCACAGGGATACAGAAGTAAGTTAGTGAGTCATTTAAAAGGATAAATTCTACGAGAAATCCCCTACCGCTACAGAATTTGGTCTGAGCTGTGAGGATATAGTTTGTCAATCGGGCCAAAAGTGCGTCGTATCCAGACTTCCCTGCAGCGGTCCAGATCAACGAGAAGGAGAACAATGTGGATCTTATCCGGAGTGCCAAACAGGTTCGTGACAGACTATTATTCCACCTGATTTCGCCGTTCATTCACACTGAAATCTGGCTCTCTTAACTGATCCGTTCCAGATCAGCTGACCAGCGATTTCTCCATCGACACCACACTGACCATCGCCAACACGCGCAGTAACATCATCATACCCAGCACCAGCACCAGCACGAATCGCAATCGGACCTATAGGGATAATGACTTTGAGCTGCTGACCGACTTCAGCAATCCAGATAAATTTAACACACATGCAGGGCAACGGCAGGCCAATGTTTTGGTCGTTGTCCAGGATGGGTCTCAGCAACCACAACAACAACAGCCAAATCCCTGGCTGAATCGTGGACAAAGTCCTCCCTGTGCCGTCAGTCCGCTCTATCCGTATTCCTGTAATTATCCGGGATATGCTCCGACTTCTGGAGTGGGGTTACCTTCCTATCCACAGGCACGAGCCTCCAATGTGCCACAATTAGTTCCCCCAACTCCACCTTGCTATTACAACTGCATTCCCAGAGGGCGTTCAAGTCCATACGGCCAATATGGATATCCCCTGGCTAGAACAGCCAATCCCTCATCTACTAGCAACTATTTAATTTACCTCACATTAGCTGGCTAAAAATGTTTAAAAAATATTATTAGATTAAATGACAGAAATTACTTTACTGTTCAATCTTACTGAATATTTTGAACTTTAAACAAATGAATTTCATCAATCAACAAGAAAGAAAGCAAACTTCGGCAAGCCGAAGTTCATATACCCTTGCAGCTATCGCAAGAATTAAATATTTTTGAAAACATTAAAATTATGATTTACTTGCGTATATGTTTAAAAACATTGAAGCTATGACGATTTGCAGCTTAATTATTTGATTGTTCTTTTATATATTTTTATTATTTGTATGGGAGCTATATGCTATAGTCGTCCGATTTTGATGAAATTTAAACCATAATTCTGAAATATTTAACCATTACTATATGTCGAAGAACTAAAAAAAAATTAAAAAACAGCAAAGTTATAATTTTTTTCAATTATTTTTCCGATTGTTCCTATGGGAGCTATATGCTATAGTCGTCCGATTTTGATGAAATTTTAACCATAATTCTGAAATATTTAACCATTGCTATATGTCGAAGAACTAAACAAAAAATTAAAAAACAGCAAAGTTATAATTTTTTTTCAATTATTTTTCCGATTGTTCCTATGGGAGCTATATGCTATAGTCGTCCGATTTTGATGAAATTTTAACCATAATTCTGAAATATTTAACCATTGCTTTATGTCGAAGAACAAAGCAAAAAATTAAAAAACAGCAAAGTTATAATTTTTTTCAATTATTTTTCCGATTGTTCCTATGGGAGCTATATGCTATAGTCGTCCGATCCGGCTCGTTCCGACTTATATACTACCTGCAATAGAAAGACAACTTTTGGGAAAGTTTCATGCAGATAGCTTTAAAACTGAGAGACTAGTTTGCATATAAACGGACGGACAGACGGACAGACGGACAGACGGACGGACAGACGGACGGACAGACGGACGGACAGACGGACATGGCTAGATCGACTCTACTAGTGATGCTGATCAAGAATATATATACTTTATAGGGTCGGAAACGTCTCCTTCACTGCGTTGCAAACTTCTGACTGAAATTATAATACCCTCTGCAAGGGTATAAAAATTACGAATTAAAATAGCTAATACATTTATTGCAAAACCTTTTTGTCTGTTTGATCGCCAGCTCTGTACCGCTTTCGGCGATCGCCGCAAATGCCATATCAGCCTATGGGAATGCCAGCTCCAAGGCCACCGGGGTATCCACTACCACCACTCCCGTTTCCAATGCAGCAGCCGCGACAAACTATCCCTCAATATGTGATTCAACCTCAACCCAATCAACGATATGCGATCCGATATCCAGGACAACCCAAGCAAACTAATCCTCAACCCTTTTTCCCATTATGGACGACATATCCTTCGTATATGAACTTTAATAGGCGTTCTACTGGCCACCCCCCTCCCAAATCACTATACAGTCCCTATTTGCCCAGCTTTAATTCTTACCATTTAAATATTAATTTACCCTTTTCGGGGGGCTCCTCTTAAGACTTTTAATAAGTTTTATTTATCTTACAATATAAAAGCCCCTTTTCGCACAGCAATACACTTTCATTCCACTATTTCTGAATAATAAACTTTAAAGTTTTATCAAAAAAAATTGTCTACGATTTTTGTTCTGTCAATTTACCAGCTTCTTCGGGACAAATGAATGCAGATCTGGAGAAGGATTCTGGGACAGTACTTTTACAATTTCACAATCGTTCGGCTCATCAGATTCCTATGCCACCACCGATGCCTGTACCGATGCCAATGCCAGGACCAAGGCCAATTCCGGCTCCTGTTCCCATGAATGTACCAGTTCCGGGACGGGCCTATTATCCACCTTATATGGGACAGCCCATGCCGATGGGAAGACCCATGCCCATAATGCCAATAATGCCCCAGGCTGGTTCGGGTTTTCCGGTGAGAGGTGGTGGTATGGGTGGAACTAGCATTATTGTGGAACCTTTAGTTATCCTGCCAATGGGATTTGGTGCAGGAACAGGGAATGGGATGAATCCCAATCAATATTACGGGGCAAATGGCGCTTATCCAACTTATAACAACTATAATCCGTACAATGCGTACACCACTTCACGACCAAACTATGACTACAACAATTATAATAACAACAATAATAACTACAATAATAATAGTGGCAATAATAACAATTACAACGATTACAATTCATACGGTTAAAGCATTCGTGTACTGATAAATTGAAATAAAATGGGCACTGAAACTATTAATGTGAATGTTTAACTATAATTAGCATTATGTAACATGAAGTGTTGCAAAGGGGGGTATTTTATGTATAAAAGCGATGTGTTTGATTTGTAGTAGCTAATGCAACAAAAATGTCAATTATAATTGCTGATCATGATCATGTGAGATGTAAATAGCTTTTGGGGTGATCAGTATAAAATACAACGAACAACCATCTTAGCCTCGAATTAAATTACTTTATATTTACACCTCGCAAAGAAAGTTGATCCACAAAAACAAAGAACTTTAAGCAACCTAGACCTGAATTCATATACTCGTAACAGCGCCAAGAATTCGGAAGCACTTTTACGCAAATAAAAGAAATATAAAATATACAATAGCAGCAAAATGTCAATAGTATTATCACCGCATTATTCTCGCTGAGAGTTGAAAACAGAAATCAACAAATACAATGCTAAATCGAAAGAGACGCTGCTTGACGCTGCCAAGAGAAATTGAGAGAAGTGTACATCAAGAGTGCGAACTGAGAATATATAAACACCTGTTCGCCAAACAAATTATTCAGTTGGCGGCTAGAAAGCAACTTCGACGGTCGAGTTCCGAAAATGATGAGCCCATCGGTGCGACTTCAGTTTATAGGTCTGCTCTTGGCGATCGTGATTCTGAGAGAGATTGGGGCACGTGAAGCGATCACCTCCGTTCCAGATGTGGGTCAAATCATCAAAGATCTCGATGGACTGCATATCGATGGAGCTACAATTGAGCGAGGTAAGTGGATGTGCAGGCTAATTATAATATTTGTATCCAAAAAGCTTTAATTTAAGAGAGCCGATATCGCTTTCACTTAGTTGGTAAAGTTTATTATGGCTATACTTATTGTCAAATGCATAAAAAACTGCTGTTTATTTTTGTTTAGAAATTTAAATTCCACGAAATATAATCTAAAAATGAAATACCATCTGTTTCAATAAGCCAAAACTTCGAACTTAATGTAGGTAATAATATTAAAAGAAACTATTACATTGACTTGCACGAGTATTTGAGTTTAATAAACATTACATTAATAAACACTACAGAATTAACTTTTAATTAATTTTAATTTTTTTAAGGAAAAGATCTGTAGTTCTATGAAAGACTTTTGAAAGCTTGAAAGGCTTAAGTTAAATTTATATAATTAATAATAACTATTATTTTTTTCCATAAAAACATAGTCATGGATTTCGTTTAAGTACAACACGTTCAATAAAGTTTTATTTTATTTGCTTTGACTGTCTTCTTTTGGTCTTTATAATTGAAGCATGTAAACTAACAAATCATATATTTTTTGTAATGTTATTTAATGAATAATGTATTTACACATTTTTTAAACAACACTATTATCTTTTAAATACTGATAAGTTAACTTCTTTCAAAGACAATTAAGTCCCGGAAGCAGTTAATTAGCATAAACGAATTTTTCGCGACGCCAAAAAGTATGCCAATGCAATTCAGAGCCACACCTTAGCACTTCCATCCACTTTCAGGAGCCCCGTGTCGCGTGGACATGCAAAAGGACCTGCCCCGTCCGGACCAAGTGCAGCCGCTCTACCTCCGCCCCGGCACGGAACTCTACTGGCTGCCCAATGCTGATGGACAGCTGGAGATTCCCCGCGGCGCCAGCATCGAGCTGCACTGCAGCCATTCCTTCGCCGCGTCCTTGGACGCGGAACTGCGCTCGATTCGCGTGAAGTGTGTGCAGGACACAGCCTTCGAGTGGCAGGGGTCGAAAATCAAATTCCGCGATTTTGTATGCACTCGCTCCATTCCCTACACCGTGGAGCGATTGGACAGGCGTTGCGGGGACGCCACTTCGTCCTTGTATCGCGTGGGCTATGACACCGGAGATGGCCGATTTGTGGCCACCATGGAACTGTGCCACGACCCCCAACACCTGCGCACCCACTACGCCCGCCACCAGCTGACACCGGCCAGTGTGCACTTCCAGAAGAACGTGAAACGCCTGAAGTTCAGCGCCGCCGGCCACTTTACGGGCTTTGACATGGCCAGAATTTACTCGCACAAGAGCCAGGAGAAACTGGGTGTGGCGCCCGGACTGATAGACGTGAAGAGTGGCCTCTTCCTGGCCCGAGGGCATCTGGCAGCCAAGGCGGACCTGATCTATGCCAGCCAGCAGAGGAGCAGCTTCAACTACGTGAATGTGGCCCCCCAGTGGCAGAGCTTCAATGGCGGTCAGTGGGCCGTCCTGGAGGACTCCACGCGTCGCTATGTGGCCAGCTCCGGGATCTCGGCCACCGTGTATACGGGCACGTATGGCGAGATGAAGGTGGCCGGCAGCAAAAGCCTCCACCTGACCACCGATGGCAATAATAATGGGCTGGTCACCGTTCCCCAGCTCTTCTACCGCGTCCTCGTCGACAATGGAAGCCCAACCCGCGGAATCGCTTTGCTGGGCGTCAACAATCCACATGCCACACTCGCCCAGATCCACGAGTCCTATATCATCTGCGATCCCGTCGAGGACGAGGTGCCATGGCTGAGCTGGCTACACAAAAGCAACGCCAAGGGTAACCTGAAGAAGGGCTATCTGTATGCCTGCTCTGTGGCGGATTTGGCCCGGGTTGTCCAACAGCTGCCACGCCCCCTTCTACAGGTGGACGAGCTGCTCACTTAGATGCGGGCGGTAGGTGTTTAGTTTATAGTTTGCCTGAGTGCAATAAAGACTGAGTGGATTGTGTGTCACAAGTTTGCAGTGTTTAATTGGAAACAGGCTTTCACATTGATTAGAAATTTATTTTTGTTTTGTTGTATTTATTCAATGGGCATTTAATACAAATTACTCGTACAACATTAACTTTTCCTAATATTTATCGCCCTTTTATTTAGTTCAGCTTAAAATGCGAAAGCAGTTATGCCAGCTGTTAAATATTTTCATTTTATTTCTTGTGGAGTTTACTTGTAAGAAGTACTGGCTTTTACAAAAGTTTTCTCAGTGAATTCAAAATAAAATGAATAGAATGTTTAAGGAGAAATTTAATTATTAAATATAATGGAAATAAATAGGGGAAAAAAGTTAATTTCTATTTTAAGTGAACAAAGTCCTTTTGTTGTCTTTATTCAAATTTTTGTGAAATTTTAAAACGTTATTCTCTTAATAACTTAATGCCTTACAAAAGCCTTTAATTTAGATCTTCTGTTTCGTATTTTATTTATTTTTTTAAGATAACCAACTATCAAAAAACATATAAATATAATATATATTAAATATCATGCTTTACAAAAGCCTTTAATTAAGATGTTCCGTTTAATAAAAAATTATATTTTATTTGTTTTTTAAAGTGCCAAATATATATATATTATAATTTTAATAGCTTAATACTTTGAACTTTTGACTATCGTGCTTAAGACAGCCTTTAATTCAGAAGTTCTGTTTTAAATAAATCGTTAACAAAACCGCCCTCAGATTTAATAAATCTAACAAGTTAATTTCCTTGAAGGAGTCGTCCCTTTTGATTCTTTTGTGCCAGTTTTCTGTGTGCTCAGATTATTAACGCTCGTGTGAGCTTAACGCCATCAAAATCAAATGGGACATCGTGTGTGGTCATGTTGGGGGCGGGGCCACACCCACTCAGGGGAGGGTGTGTGAGCGGGCTTTCGAATCGGAAATGCTACCCTCGTTATGCGTTTGCCTTGTTGGCGGTAGCGCAAAATCGCTGGAAGAAACGAGCATATCAAATACGGCTCGGCAGCATTACCTTCATGCCGCTCACAAAACACAATTTGTTCCACAACATTGATTTAATCCTTTTTCTTCTGGGCCACGCACACACACAATCAAACACATACACAATCACACACACACACACAGAGACACGTAAAACGCACAATACACGACACAAAAAGGCTGTCGTGAAGAATTTTCTTAAATTTTCCGCTGGGTTTTTTTTATAGCATTTCCCGACGTGGAGCTGTGTCCTTGGCATTATCATGAATATTTTCCCTTTCCACTTTTCCCTCTCGATACATTTCCATTTGCTGATTTGAAGCGCACTTTCCTCTTTGCTCCCCTGCTCCCTACCGCTTTTCCGTTTTTTCCGATTTCCCGTTTTCCGCTCGCTTAGTTCAGACTCGGCATTTCGAAAGGGGAAAGTCGAAATTATGTTTTTATGCTAGGTTGTGCGGTAAGCAATATTTGCTCAAGTATCCATTACAGACTTTTGGACAGTAATCATCAAATGGGGCACACAATGTTCGGTAATTTTTGGCCTGGGACTCAAATTATAGGCAATGCCATATGTTTTAAGACACAATATCCACAAGGCGCATGTTGGAAATGTACTAATTAGGCTTTGGTATAATTTCTATAAATAAAGAAGGCGTATAAAGCTCAACTTTAAAAATTCTATTGTTTTGTTCAATTTCGAAATCCCATAATTCTGGAACCAAAAAAGTAAAAAGTATTTAAGAAATTGCCCTTTTTATTTCACCACCCATTCCCATTATCAATTTATATTTCAAAAAAAATTTTAAAAACCACTTAATTTCCCAGAATCAAAACAATTAAAAAACTTATTTCTATGCAAATTAACTCCCTCTCAAAGAAAGCAATGTAAACTTCAAGCTTTACTCACATTCCCTGTAAATTGAATGTTTTTTTTTGCTAGCTGCCAAACAATTGTATTCCGCTTAAGGATACGGAATGAAGTGCAGCACGATGTCAAAAGTCCAGGCGACTTTTCTTTAGTGGCAATAACATTCCCTTAAAATTTGGAATAAAAAAAAGAATTCAACAAATTGCTTTGTTGTTGTTTGTCTTGTTTATTTCGCTGACTTGATGAAAGTTTATCTTTTCCATGGCGATTGTGAGCTGGCGGCCAAAAAGGAGCAGCAAGGATACAACCGACCAACGGAAAAAAGTCGAATAATTGAACGCACTTCACGCAGATGTTGTCGGGATTCTTTTTTATGTCGCTGCCCGTGGTGGCTGCCAGAAGGATATGTTCTGTCCTGTGGCCTCCAGCGGAAATTATAATTTATATTTGGGTTTTCGCTCGGCCTCTGCGTTTATTTTAATATCGCCACCTCTTGGTTGGCGGCCAGCTCCAGCCGCCTCTTCTTTTATTTTGATTAAAATGCATATTAAATATTTGGCAAGCAAACAAAATAATAAAAACAACAGAAATGTATCAAATAAAATGATACACATAAAAAATATAAAATAAATAATTTCCTGCTACCGTCTGAATTTATTTCCCACTGTGGGTCTTGCTTCCTTCCGTCCTGGCGATAAACTATGTATATACATACCCTACATACATGTATATTGAGCTACGACCTGACCCAAACTTGCTGCAAATCCTTCGCTGCGCATGCAAGGGCATAAAAATATAAACATACAATGAAAATGTTCCCATGTTTTTCGGGTTTATTTACATGTGCGTGAAGGCAGATGGGATTGGGGACAAAGGTCCTACAGGACCTTACAGGAAGCTGTAAACGTTTTGATTTACATTGGAAATTGAGGTTTCTTTGACCGCCCTTATTTGGGCCTTTGTTTCTTTAATCGACCTGTGATAAGGGGCGGCCAAGTTTATGTTAGATTAATGCATACATAAATAAATAGCAATGATTTAAGCTGCTTTATTGGATTTATTATAGAAAACTTTCTTTCTTTCTTTCCTTGCCTGCAAACATTACTTGCCTAAAGTCCTTGCGTTTCAATTGGATTTTACATCCTCAATTTGAGCAACAATTTTGTTCATTTTGTCCAGCTTTGCTTTGGTCTTTGCATAAAAAGCGAAACAACAAGCAGAAGTGAATAAAATACGTGCACACAATTCAAATGAAATAAGAGGAAAATATGAAAATTGGAGGATGCAGGAATGCAGAGTGAAAAGCGAAATGCGAGGCGACGAGATGAAGATGGAGAGGAAATTCCGTTTCATTTTGCTGGAAATTACGGTGGGGAATGTGCCCAGCAAGACAAGACGACGATGACATCCAATATCCTTATTGTTGGCCAGCGGAATTTATGGCTAACAATGTCGTTAAGTAGGCTAAAGTGTGTGGCTTGCAGTGAAGACTGCAACTGAAAGTGAGTGGAAAATGGCCAAATCAGGGTCGTTCCAAGTCATCGCAACTCGAAGCTAATGAGGTCATCAACGTCCCCCTCCACTCCGGCCACAAAATCACGGTCCCATCCACATCCGCATCCGCATCCGTAACTACATCACCGTCGTGGCTGCGAAATTGAATTTTGAGTACTGCCAAACTGCGGCCAGGTAGGGCCCTGATTGAGGTGTTTGATTAATGGGACTGGGCCCTGTCCCGTCCATAGGCCAGTTCCGAAACTTGTTCGTCGGTCACCCACTACGTGCTGGTTAACCTGGGATCTGATTTCCATTCTAATTACAGGAGGAGAAATGCACTCCCGGTTGCAGCAATTTGGAGCAGTAGCTTCAGCTTCCTTTAAATCAGTTCCCCTTGGTTTGCTCGTTAAAAATAATATTTAGAACTTCATGATCATAACTATAAAACAAGGATGACTTTTTAGAAAAAGTTTTTACTCAAAATTCACTAAAATTATTTACCTTACCAAGCTATAGCCTTATTTTGGTTAATCTTGGCTTGCTCGTTAAAACTATTTAAAGACTTCAAGTTAAAAATATTTTAGGACTTTTATACAATCACTATGAGACAAGGCAGACTTTTTATTCAAAATTTCCAAAAACTATTTCTTTACCTAACCACAAACTTGAAAATATATAAACTTTTTCTGTACATTACGGGTGCAATAAATTTTAACAGTAGCTTTTGCTTCCAAAAGTTTAATACAATCTGTTTTGAACTTTCGATTATCTCACTGAAAATACTTATTAGACCAAAATGCATCCAATAAAACTTAAAGAGCATTTTATCTTACCCAGAATTCTTAAAAACTATTACTCTCACCTAGAAATGAATTGTGAACTTTATATGCCCTGGTTTTTTATATTGTAAGTTGTACGTCTATCACATATAACCCACATCGGTATATATGTTTTTAACTTACGTTGGTAATCATAAATTAGTGCATTTCCATCATTGGATTCAAGATGGTAGAAAAATAGAACCTACCTTTGCCTAAAATTCTTTTATTCTCTTGTTTATGGTTTGACTTTAAAGGCTGGGCCACCCGACCGAAAGACGCCAGAGGATCAGGAAGAGGAGCAGGAACCGGAAGAGGATGGGCAGATAAATTGGTTTCTGGTATAAGGGCATAAAGGCATAAAACCATTACAAGCCAGCTCACACACACACACACACACACACACAGGAAAGGTGCCCAAGACAAGCTGTGAGCCTGAATTTGAATATGTGCAAATATTTATGAATACCTCCATCTGAAAACATTTCATAACCCTAACCATAAAAAGCAACGATAATTTCATCCTTTACTGGCTGTCGTCGCCAGGTGAGATCAAAGGGTTTGCCATTGTTGTCGGCAGTAAAGTGAATGTTTATGGATTCGCTTAAATAGTGAGTCTAATTAAATAAGAGCAACGAAATAAAAGCGGTACACGTTCGTAATTTTAGGTTGAATTTAGCGGAAACAACGTGGAAAGGCAAATTAATATGACAAAGCCACATTTTGTACAACGAACTAGTGAAGTTCTCTAAAAAAAAATGAACGAATATTTACTGTTGGAAAAAAAGAGGTAAATGGCCTTTCTATGTGTTTTAATTAAATAAAACAATGTTGCAGTTTTAGAAGTAACAATGACCATTTCTATTTAACAATACTCTAAAGCACGAAAATATTTGCTTAGCTATAAACTTTATTTCACCCTGTGGCAAGGCATAAAGAGTCATGTTCAAGTGAAATGATTGCGGGCAATCAAGTGGGACGAAGGAACACAGGTAAAAACAGCGTAAAACACGGACTGCTAAAATATGTAACAAGCCGCAGAGCCGCACTCAGTTTTCCACCGTGTTCGAGGAGCATTCGGAGCGGAGCTGCGCTTTTTATCATCTTTCGGGCCCGCCCCAAAAGTCCCGCCGTCTTGGCCACAATTGGCATGTCGGTTTGTGGTTGCAGCCTGCAGCCATGAGGGCCACAAAAATGCGGTAAAAAGATTACCAAAAGCGAGCGTGCTGCACAAGACGGCGAAACGAGCTGCGAAGAGGTGACTTGCAGACGACTTTGCCATGCAAACCAAATTGTTATCATTCAGTTTCATTGTGGTGCTCCAGCAAGTGGAGAACTTTAAGGCTTGAGAGCTCTAGGTAATTTGCATTTGAATCAGTGAGATGGCCAACTCTGTGTAGTTGGCGAAAAGGGTGTGTCTTCAACTCACTGTCAGCTTTTCAATCTAAGTAAACCTTGAATTACCTTGTATAATTTTAAAAATATACACTGGCTTACGCCAAGGATTAAATCTTTTTCAAAATGTTTATAGAGCATTTGCTTGTGAAGTACTTGAAAATGACTTGCTTAGCTTTGAATAAATATTTAAAAATATCCAAGGAAGGTATACTGACTATAAATATATAATAGAATGTAATTGATTAAGTTTCATGAAATATTAAATGACTTTGCATAGTCCAGTTAATTCCGGAAAATTAATGAAATGCCTATAATTGATTTGTTTGTTGCTGGCCATCGGATTAACCCAAAAATGTGCGGCAATAAAATGCCATTCATCTGATTATTCGGTGGGCACAATCAGGAATTTTAAAGGCGGCCCGGAATGATTTACACTTTACGGTTCAATGAACTGGCCACAATTGAATGACTAAGGGAGGGGAGTCCTGAGTTGCCGAAGTGACAAAATACGAGAAGCGTTTGCCCGAGACACTTCAAGTGTAAATTTGATGGCCTCGAGGCGTCCGTACAAGTGCAATCAATGATAAATCTCCACGCAACAATGCGAATAGAAAACTATATATAGGCCAAGCCACATATAGGCAAACAATATATAAATCTATGTAGGATGTGGGAGCGGTGCTTTCGCCCCCCAGTTTTATCGCTTTCGTTACTGAAAATCAATTGAATTGAGGCGCTCACAAAGCAGAATCGAATGGATACGTTTGCCGAGGCAATCACAATGAACGGATATAGGAAGTGAAAGCTCCGGCTACCGGGGGCAGCAAACACCCTACAATGTCGGTCATTAGGACGCTTTAAGCAGAACTGTATAGCCCTTACAAAGTGTGCGAATATGCTTTCCACTCTCACTCCGACAGCTTATCGTTCAACTGACAAATTGCCGGCCAGACAACGACTTCTGATGCCGCCAAATCCCCTCTGGAGCAGACTTTAATTCTCAATGAAGTCCAAGTGAAATGAAAAAAAAAACACGAAAACCCAGAAACATGAGAGCAAAAATGTATTTCAATCTATTTGGCACAGTCTATAGGTGGCGACTGCTGGCCAGCAAAGATTTATGGGCCGCCTCTCGTTAAATGCCCTGTCAGGAGACAACAAACAAAAAGGGTTTAACTGATGGCTGGGATATGGATATTTTTACTGAAAAGGGTGAAAGCAACAGTTGAATTATTCAGGCGAATTCGAAATGGAAATTTAAACTGTAGCACTTCAGGTCGAGGAAAATAGATTTTTTTTAAATATGATAATTAAAAAAGCTTTTAGGGTAACTAAATTGGTCTGTTCCGTTTTCAGTATTTTTTTATTGATTTTAATTAATTTGTTAATTTAAAAATGTATCATTAAGGTTTGTATACTTTTACTGAAATGACGATGAGCTGTTTTTTTTTTTTATTGAGAATTAAGAAACTTCGATGGTGTCTGGAAAATGGTATATTGTTTATCTAGTAAGTTATGTATACAAAATTTTTGAAGGAATTTCTTGAATCTTTTATTTTTTAAGTAATTATAATAAGGAAAGAGAACTCAAAGGATCAAAATGGACTTGAAATAATCCACTTTATTTGCCAGTTGTAAAAAGGGACTGTGCTGCCATTTGCCGAACACGAAATCTCACGAATAATGTGTATGTGACAAGAATATAAATTCATATTACAGCAACTGTGAGTGCAAATGCAGCCAGGTCCACGCCCATTCCCGCCGGGGGCGGAAGTATAACGAGCTGGAGTTCCCTTCCCCGCCTTTCTCCCTTTCTCTTCCCCAAAAATGAGACTCTAATGTGACATTTATAAGTGCCGGGCGACGGATGGGCGACGCGGCATGTGCCACACTGACGAGCTACGAGAATTACAAAGTGCATTTTTCATCATTCTCCCAGAAGGGCGAACAACTTGCACAATTATTTTTGAAATACTCATATCATGTTCTTGCTTTGGCACTTAAGTATGCGAAACTTGCGACATATTTTAAAAGTTCTTTGGAGGAGCCAAATGTTATGAGCAAAAGCAAAATCTCAAGAAAATTAGGCTCAGCCCAAGCAAAATGTTTTACCTTGTATAGCTCAAGATACCAAATTAAAAATTTATCAATTACTTATTGTTTAAAATGCAACTTTAACTTCTCTAGTTGTTTCGTGCCTTACATCAATGAGAACATTTTAGTAAATTCTTATATTAATATTTACTATTTATCTACTACCAATGCCATCGAATCAGCTGCTTCAGTGTTATGAAGTCTAATGGCATCGTTTACAAATTTTATATCGACATTACCGACTGCTATTCGAAGGAGTTTCATGTTTCTACAGCTTGCAATGATTGGCAGTAGTGAGATTGAAATATCCAATGGTCGGTACACGGAGAGGCAGAGTTCCTCTAGATTAGCTAGACTGGCCAACATCTCCACGCAATCAGTCGTTGAGCAGTAGCACTTTAGGTTCCTTAAGCTCTGGATACGCACCAACTGGCTGGTCTCCTGCAGAGTAAGACTGCCTCCATCGATGGACAGGTGCGTCAACTGTGATTTGACTGCCAAAGCCGAAAGAAGTGGCTCAAAGGAGCCGCTCCTGCGAACTCCGGAATACGAGAGCTCCTTGAGTTTCGGAAGCCTAGCCAGTGGAATGTATTCCGAAGACTTTGCAGTCATGCCGAACTTTAGAACCTCCAAATTCTTGCAGTGGGGCACCATGTCTCTTAAATTCTTCTGCACACAACCATAGCCCAAGTGAAGGATGCGAAGATTGCCATTGGATTTGCAGCATTTCACCAGAATTGGAGTGGGAATTTTTGGTATGAGGAGCTGCAGGCTTTCGAGGTGCTGAAGTTGAGCCAGTCGATCCACAATGCAGTCTGCAAAACCACGAAATATTGTAAACTTTAATTTTGGAGGCTGAACAAACAATTAGATAAAAAAGACAATATAGTTTACATGTTCTTTAATAAAACAAATACATCTTTTATGGTCTTCAAAATAATATTATTAATTGCTAACTTGAATTACATATATTATACTATTAATTCACTGATTACTTTAATATATATCTTATTTTAGGGAAATGCCGACCACAATAAAAGGATTTTTATATATTTTTTTCGGTGTAGCATCATATAATTGTTTGCTATTTAATCACAATGAAAATAAAGAGACTACAGATTTACATTTAAAGAAAGTATAAAACCCTCGTAATACATTATATTGTTCCTTACCGTCTTTTGCATGAATTTCCAATCTTTTCAGTTCTGGCAAATGCCTTACGGCAGTCAGAATTTGATCGAAGGGCTTGACAATGGGTGTGATTAGCATATACAGCTGATTTATAACCAACTTCTCTAGGCTTGTCATGCCGGTCAAAGTCTGGTAGAGAATTTCGAAACAGTTTACCGGGGCTACACATCCATAGGTTCTGTAGCACCTGGCGGTATCAAAGTGATCCAGATCGATGGTTAATGACTCTACCGCTTCCCGACAGATGCAAAATTGTATCAGCTCTGGATTCGAACTGTCTTTATCGAGGGTAAATTCCCGGTATTTACTACTGTACTGCTTGATGAAAACCTGACGAAATCTCCGGCATACTTGTGCGAAAGTAAGACGGTCATCGGGGGACAAATATTCAAATATATGGTATAGGCAGTCCACATAGAGATCTTCGATACTTGTGGCACTCATTTCCAACGCGGTCGAAATAAAACTGAAACTAAAATCCCCATTCTAATCGAACGCAACCCAAAGATACGTCGTTGCTTATTGTTATGAGTAATACTGCGTTGTTTTCGCTGAGATAAGATACGTACTAGCTAGCAATTGGCTGGCAAACCAGTTTGCCGGCTTTGTTCGTAGCTGACCTAACGCAAAATGTGCATTGTTTATGAAATAAAAAGCTCTAACAGCTGATTCAAAAGTTTATAGAAAGAGCTTCAGCAAAATGCAACAAATTTTCTTGACTGGTTCTGACCGAGTTTGTGTTGGAACTGTTTCGGAATTCAGTAATCTTTTCTTTGGTATTTTGTAATTAATAATATAATATTAATAATATTTAAAAATACAAATTTAAGAAACACATATTATATGTATTTATAATAACAAAATATTTGTTAGGGCAGTATTTTCGATTCAAAATGACATTCTGCGGCGTGTACCTCGGAGACTGTTACTTTCTCTTATACTCGGTGAGAAGAGAACGGAAAAACTGTCGTCCAGGTGCTAGCACACCCAAACCATTATAAAAAGCTTATAATTGAATTTTTTATAATGTGCTGCGATGTTAAAACGCCTTACCTTTAGTAAGCGTGGATGCCATGGCCTTGCCCACATCCTGGCCCCACTTTTTTTACCGAGCTTGGGTCATAAAGTGCCAGCACTGGAGGAGCTCGAGCTGGAACATTTAATAGTTGGGCCCATAAATTCGCATGCTCTATGATACAATTAGGGGAAATGTTCGGGCTATTGGTTTCTGGTACATCGCTGATAGCCGTTTCGAGGTTTTCCCTTGTCTTGCCTTTTTATTGGTTACTTTCAGGAAATTTGACGCAAATTGGGAGCATTAAATTCGGCTGGTTAAATGGAGGGAAATGAGTAAAGGATAAACGACGGTAGATTCATTACAGTCAGTATTTATTAGCAATTGAGGATGCTTGCATTTTGCATCCGTGTTTTTTCATGTGCTCGTTAGCAGATAGCTTTTTGTGTCTGACATGGTTTTGATTTTTACTTACCCACAAGGATTGATGTTAGTTTGCGCTCCAATGGTCTGCCTGTCATCGCTTGTCGCCCTTCCAAAAATGTGTGTAATTTAATCAGACGGACGCCAAAGAAATCAAGTAGGCCTAATGTGCGAAAAGATGACAGGCGATGTGTTTTGGTAGTCCCAGCCGCAGGCCAGGACCTCTGATATCGTATTATGTTTTATCCTTCTTTTATCCGTTTGTGTTGTCTCGGCTGGCAAATGAGAAGACGACATTTGCATAAGTAAGAAAGTGTGAAAGTGAGCAGAGGCTCGTATTCGAATCCCTGTGTTTGCCTCTGTTTTTCTGTTTCCCCGTAAGCTGTTTTTGCGCTTTTTGACAAATGACTTAAAGCCTTTTGGGGCATCCAACGGGCTATGAAAAGGGTTCAAGTAATTTGTTGAGACTCTTGAATATTGAATGCGAATGTGGACCACGTGCAGGGACTCAGCCGAATAAAAATGAAATATCTTTTTAGCGAGGCAGCAAACAAACTGAAAAAGAAAGGCATTAACCGCCATGTCACAAAATGCTTTATGTTATGTCCGAAGTTGGTGAAATAAGATGCTTTATGGAATGTTTGCAATGCGCAACATCATCAAACACCCTTGAACATCAAATGACCTAGAGGGGGTGAATATAAGTGGTAATTCAGATTCAAACATGTAAAAAAAACTACTTATTCTTAAGCTAACTGGTGTATAACGATTTAAAGTTGTCAAAATGGAATGACAACTTAAGGCGATTAATATTATAGTTACTTCAAAAGCTAAAAAATAATACAACGTTTTTTCAGCTTCTGAAAGAAATTCTTCTTAAACATAATATGTTAAATGTGAAAAGTACAGATGGTACGAAAACGCTTAGTCCGAATAAACGCACATCTGTCTTTCATGTGCGTGATGAAAATCTCCCAAATATGAGTTCAGATTGGCTTATTCGCAATGCCTGTGCCCGGTTCCATTTCGGCTTTATTGCACCAAGCTGCGAGGATGTGGATGTGAATGTGGATGTCCACCCAAGAAAGTGGAGGAGGTGTGCGTTTAATCCGGAAACTTATTTATGTATGCCTTTCCGGTCGTTTCCTTGCCCAACGCATTTCTCGCATGTGTAAGTTCGTTTATTGTCGCACAGACAATCGCACAAACAAGAGTGTTTTGGATGTCTGGGGGGAATGGAGGGGTTTTATTGGGAGTGGAAGTGGGTGGCTGCCATTCTTATGACACGCCCGCGCACACTTTCACTTTACATAAGCTCTGTGGCCGGGGGTCCTTCGAAGGGACGAACGAAGCCGAAGCTTCAGCAGGACATCCAGGCGCGTGTGTGCTTGTGTTGACAACACTTGATAATTCCCTGCATACACGCACTTGGACTGCAAGACACTATTATCCAATGCCATCGCATACACATGTATTCACAGGATACTATACTTCCATTTATGTGTGTGTGCTTTCTGTCCTTCGGCATCTGGAAGTTTCTTGTCTGCGCCTTTGAATTATTTAAAATTGTTTTCTCGCCGCACTCCAAAGAGCGTGCCTTGATATAAATTCATAATGGGGGGCAGAGGGGCAGATCGATGGAATTATTTGTCCTGGTCAATAAATTTTGATTTACAATATGGCTTTCGGGTTCTCGTTTAGCTTTTAATCGTGCTCCGGGTTAAGTGAGCCAACTTAATGGCATATTGCTTCGGCCTTGATTCTTATCTGAGCCCCTGAGCATATTTTAAATATTTTACGCATTTTTCTATTAAAGTTATTTCACACAATTTCAGTGAAGACCACAAAAATTCTTTGATACTTTATAATTTGTAGTAATTTACTGAAAACTATTCTTTTAGGTCGTTAAGAAGACGAAAAAATTCCTTGCAGTATTTAATATTAATTTAATAAAATATTTATGTTATGTTAAAATGGTGTTATGTCCAATAATTACATTCACATATTTTCTTAAAAATTTGGTATGTTTAAACTAAGACATTTTGTTTTTGTTTTTCTGAATCAATAAGAACATATACACAACCTTTTCTTTTTATTTGGTAGTTTTTATTTATTCAACTAAATCTTTTGTCTCCGATCGTTAGAAAGCATTACAAATTTTTATAATATTTAATATTTAGTATTTAGAGTTTGTTAAAAATAACAAACACTCTTTCCCTAATACAAATTTTGTAAATTTAAAATGGGAATTGTATTTATTGTTTTTCTGACTTTATATGAACTTGTGAACATAAAGCATTTTATACATAATATGTATTTTTTTTTTAAATATATAAAATTTGGACAACAGTTTATTTCATTTACATACAGTGTGACAGAATTTAAATGATTGTAGTTTGAGGGTCTGCAAAAACAATTAGATTTACCATTTAATAGCCAGGACATGCCTATTTATCTGAGCAGTGACATTGACTTGTCGATTGGTTTGGTTTTGCTCTAGTCGATGCTTCGACCCCGTGCTGGGTTAATTTAATTATCGCGAAAGGCAAAGATTTTACTTGCTGCTCCTCGAGCTCGCGGCGCGTTAAAAAGTTTTACAACTGCGGCTGGCGGAGACCTTCGTGGAAAAGCTGAGGTAAAAGGAAAATGCCAGGCAGTCAGGCCATAGATCAAAGTACGCCCGCTGAGCACGGCTTTTCCGCTTTTCGTTCATGTATTCGTATTTGTGTTTCCTATGCGTGTTGCCTGTCAGCAGGTGTGTGTGTGTAGGTGTGCGCTGAGCCTTCTCGGTTTTATATAAAGTAGGTCAGTAGTAGTGCCATGCCAATAAAAGTTAATGCTTCCAGGTGAGAGCCTGTATGGGATGTGTGTGTTCTGGCCTGTTGGTATTTTTTAATATTTATAGAATTTTAAAATGCCACTTAAGTGTAGGTATTAAACATTTAAATTCGAAAACCAGTCGAAAAAGTTTTTCAGCACGCTTTAAGTCCCTTGTTTTCACAGTTTATTTATCGCAGGCCATAACAATTAAAAATTCACACTAAATCTACAACATGTTGAAATCGGAGCTATTTCTTTACTTTAAAAGGTCTAGCCTTTTCCCCATTTTTCTAACGAATTCAAACCTCACTGCACTTTATCTTTATTATTCATATCACTTTTTTTATCTTATCTGCCATTAGAAAAAAATTGCTGGCTAAATAATCATGTGCAATTGTTACTCATTTGTTGTAGTGCAATGATCCGTAATGGACACGATTGGAATTTTGCAACTAAACGATTATTGCCTCGAAAATATATTGCAATTTCTAGACATGCAGGGGCAAATCAGTTTCGCCCAAACCTGTTCCAGATTCCGAGATGTTTTTTTTGTCTGGTCGCGACGTGACTATGCAAATGTTGCTATTCTTGGTGATGTTGAGCCCTGGGAATTAACTTTACTCAGTCTTGTTTCTATGAGCGTAAGGGAACTGAAACTGATTGTTGATGATCTGGTTAGTTCAACAATGAAAAACAAAAGTGATATTTTTAAATTCTGCAACATGATCCAAGGCATGATAAACCTCGCGAGCATCAAGATATGGCAGATTAATCCACACCCGATCACTAAATTTTTACTGAGGGCACTGCAGGATTTACCCAATTTAAGGCAAATGCATTTTTGCTCTCCAAGTAAGTCTAAAATGTGCAATAACAACGATATTTCTAACCAATCTTTTATCTAAAGAACTAGAGGACTTTGGGAAATTGCATCGCCTAGAGTTAATATCCATAGACGTGAACATGCCTTCTAGACTAATGCTACGGTACTGCCGGTCTCTAAAAAATTTGAGAACTCTTCATCTCTCTGAGAAAGTGAGCAGCTCAAATCTTATTAACATAATAGAGCTATTGCCGTATCTACATGAACTGAGTTTCTACATACATCGCTTCAGTAGTTCAAAACTGTTACCCTGCTATTCAGAACAAAGGAACTCTCTGGTAACGATTCTCGATTTCCTGGCTCACAAAAGAACTTTGAATGTCCTTAGAATCAAGGGAAATATAATTACTTCTAATGAGGCTGAATCCCTGTCCAATATCAACTCACTAAGGGCCCTGGATTGCAGCTTCGCCAATGCCGACTTGGTAATATATCTGGCACAGCTCACCTCCCTGCAGATTTTGCGCATAACGTACCTCCAGCCCATAGATATATCTTCAACATACCTCAAAGTGATTCGACAGTGCAAGGATCTGCAATTTTTACGCATCTTCGACTACAACATCAATCCGGACTTCGTTGGGAGAGTCGCCGAGGTATTGAAAGATATGGAGTCAAAAAACACTTTAGAGCTATTAATCCACGCCCGTCATGGCTCACTAACGTTAAAGGAGTTTCACTCCGAGGCGTTGGACACTAAAATTCTGTTATTTCGTTCAATAACAGCCACTGAGTTATTAAAATTATTATGAAAATATGGAAAAATAAAAACAGAGGTTCTTAAATAAAAAATGTTTATTTATATATCTCCCACCTAATTGAATGAGTTCCCCTGCGGGGTTCGAGGCCCAACAAAGTTGAAAGTAAAAAGCGTTTTTGGGGCCGGAGTGGCATTTCCAATTATGCGAAACTCCAAACTGTTAATGAAATGTGTCAGAAACAATTTGGGATAATTTTTCACTTAAAGCTAAAAACAATTTATAATTAGAAAAGGCTCTTAGAGAATAAGAAAGCGGGAGCGAAAACGGAATGATGGCACCTGTTGGGCAATCCGCGAAGTGGCAGGCTTTCCGCTCATTTTGCAATGACAGTGAGCAGGGCGCAGGACAAACAAACACTGATTGCGGATAGACAGGGACGGACTGTGACAGACGGACGGGGAAAACAAAATGGCAACTGCCGGAGACGGAAATACATCGGGCCGTCAAGGAAAATCGGAAGTGGGCTGCAAAAAGCAAAATGAGTTGGCGGGTATTGTGCCCTGGCACCCTGACTCATTATAGTTATTTTTTGCAGCATATTTAAAAAAATTTAATTTATTATAAACATTATCTTTTTGACTGCTGTTTGAGAACAGTTCACTAATATCACAAAAATTGTAGCCCACATTTATTGACTCCGACCTTGTGACTGAAGAAGTACAAGCTTAGAATCAAAACCATTTACACTTTAAAGCGAGTTGAATAACAAATTAACTTGTTAGACAAGTGTAGGAAATTGATTGCCATGCTCTTGTCTTTTGAGAACTTGAAAAAGTAATTGCATTGTCTGACAAAGGCCCTAACAAAACCGTGTGACCTTTTCACTGTTTACAGTCTTAACTTCCATTGCCCTCGGGCGGAAGTCTCAAATTTTTTGACAAAATCCCTGCCTTGTTGACACTTGAACTAGCCTGACAAGGTGCAATGCTTCATCGGACTATTTCGTAATTGGATATTTCGAAACATTTTAAAATGTCGTGCAAATTTCGATGGCAAGATGCAGGGCTCGGTGAAGTGTTTCAATTAAAACTTGCTCAACTTGTTGACATTTATCGAACACAAAGCCCTCAGTTTCGCATCCTTTTCTGTCTAGGGTTTTTGTCAAGCTCAACGCCCCTCAACATCCCTCCACTCAAATATATATATATATACATATAAATGTATAAAACACATCCTGTTCGACTGCATATCCTGGGGACCCCTCAACGTGATGGTAGTTCTTAATGTCATTGTTGAGGAGCTCCCAGCTCAGCGGTAACAGACATCACAGAACAATTCCTCTAGTATCTTCCAAGGAAGTGCACTTGCCAAAGGACATTTTACAGCAATAACCAGAAACAGAGCTCTGCAATCAATGAGTGACTTTCATCGACTGGCTTTGGCTTTGGAAGTTGGTGGTCGGTAAAATGCAGTTAAAAGTCATTTCACTTGTACCGAGAGTTTTCTACTCACAAATTGTTGGCTCCCTTTGTTTATTGACTTGAAAAAAACTGTTCACAAACTTGAATATCACAAAAATAATTTCAAGCAGTAGCACATTAAATGGTTTTTCATTTCCTATAATAAACCCATTTATTTAAATACATTTTTTATGATGCTCTAGTTTATAATACAATTTTTTATTGTTTTATTTAGCTAGCCCTAAAAGGAAAAAAAATGGTTTGCTACTTAAAAAGTCATTGCATATGCGCAAATTTATTTGAACAATAATGACTGCAAACAGGAAAAAATAAATTAATGTTTGGCTCTCATTAACTCAATGACCTCGTCCACCGATGCATTCAACATCTGTTCAACGATTAATTGACCTAATTTAAGAGAGAAAGAAATTAATTCGGCCTGGGTTAATGCCAGAGACCCAAATCCGAATTTAATATGCCACGCAATAAGTTTGACAGACTTTCGTCGGCGAATTTCCAGGGACCTGAGATTTTGTCACACACACGCAAAGTGATTGCGTTTTGTTGCCATCAAAATACACATAAATAATCCAATTAATTGACAACGGCGACACGAGGCATCCTTCTGGGACATCGAATAATTGGTTCACGGCTAAAGGCCCTTCCACTCCCTCAAAGTGGCGGTTTGACGTTTCAGACACAGTTTCAGGTGTATTTGATGGACCCATTCCGCCACCCTCAAGACCCGCACAACATGGCTAATTGGTTGCACAGAAAGGTACATAATTGGCAGAACGGGTAGCGGACCAATCGGACCCGGAGCCAACAGTTTAATTGAATCTGCCCAGGAGGGATCCTTGTAATAAATAAACCATCCCTAGGGAATGGGAAATGTGGCATTTTTGGCTAAAAACTAGTAAAAGTTTCACAAGTACATATATTTACCATTTTACCTATACAAAATGCTGGCCAATTTGTTAACAGCTAATATTGACCCACATTTTTACTAGGCCCTTTTTTTATTGATAGCAACACAATTTTATATCTCCCAATAATCAAGCCCTCTGGGGCATTTTAATCAGCACAAAGCTCAAATTAAGGCAAGCGCGGATAAAAAGTATGGGACAAATTTTCACCACTATCAGTCTACAGTTTTTTTGTAATTTTTTTTCGCATACGCAAATTTAAATTATTAAAACCAAATAAAGCTCACTTGCCGACTTTAACGGTTGAATTGAAGTCCAAAGTCATCGAACCGATAAATGCGAGTTCATAATTCTTCGCATTGCATTTTGTAATTAAGTGCACAAATATTTATGCTTGTCTTTGGGGGATGATATTTTTTCGCAATAAATGCATAATTAGCGCCTGCTCTTTTGTATAATGTATTTTAATAAACTTTCGATGTGCGCCTTAAATAAATATCATACAATGCATTGACCTCAGTAGCCTTGATTAAAATTAATGTACATCAGTACCAGCCGTAAAAGTCGATATATTCGAATGCGTTTTATAGGCCATGGCCTGGGCTTTGTACATCGGCCATCCTTACTGGGCTTTTTGCATCAATGTATATATTATATATTCCTGCTGTTTTTTGCCCGCCACTCTTAACGTCGTGTGTGAACGGAAAACCCGCACCCGAAATGTGAGAATTCATTCAATTGCAATTGCAAATTTGTGTCACTGAACTGTGAAACAATAAAGATTATCCGTGACGGAGATGAGAAAGCAATGTATGACCGGGTTTCGATTACCAATTTAAATATCAGTTGGTTCGACTTACGGAGAAAGAAAACCAAAAAAGGATTTATCTCAATGGAAGGCTTAAGCGATTCTAGAAGAGCCATCGGAAAGCAAAGGATCGGGGCTAATGAGAATGAAATTAAAACAAACACGTGTATGGTTAATGCCAGACCTGAATTAATCGCAAATGAAGAAGCCACAAAAATCTGGTTGTGCATCCGTTGACATTGTCTGATTAAGAGTGGATTGAAGTGGTTCGGCTGATTGAAGAGTTCTTTGTGTTTTCTGGGCCATTGTTTGCATTGGCCTGGACCCAGGTCAGCATTGGGATTGGCTTTCAATCCGATTGGCTAAGTTGTGTCTGGACTGGCTGTTTGCATGGCACTCAACTACTTTGCAGATTTGCTTGCCCTGCCTATATGCCGGCATATTTAATTAGCAGCAGTCTCACAAAATTGCCCGACATCTGACAAATTATGCCAATGTGCCTCGCCTTGTCCGTGTGTCCTTGTGTCCGAGCGACAGGACTCGGACACTAATGCACTCGGCCTAAATAATTTAACATTCATTGTCTCTTTCCAGCGTTTCCCGCACCCTGCTTGTGTGTTTTCAACGAGTTTTCAGTGCGTAAATAAAACAGAGGCTGCTCGATGCTTAGTTTGCACATTGCCACTCGCATCACACACTGCGTATACGCAATTTACATTGCATTTGAGAATGCCCCCAGGAACTTTCAACACCGCAACACACGCACACACAATGCCAAGTGCCAGCTGTTGTCTATTAAACGTCAATTCCAATTTGTATATGGCTTAAAAATTGCAATTGCAAAACCTTGCCAATCAGGCAGGCGGTGGTGAGAAAATCCCTTAGTTCCACAAATATTTGACATTTTCCATTGCCTACTTGCATTGTTTGTTCGATTTCAGGTAAATGAAATGCCCAAAAGTCCCAAGGCCCGCCCTTCTGCATTCGGCATTCGATTTCGTAAGTGTCATTATTTAATTATAACTTAAGCCGCAGCCCAGCTGACAAAATACCTGCGTCATGAAATTCCGCTCAATTGCATTTCCCGAAAATAAACACCTGTCATTTTGGTGGGCGGATGTGGATGTGGATGGGTATGTCAGTGGCAAGGAAAGTGCAGTACAAATTATTTCCAGCAAGCGACAAGCTTGTTGAATTTAATCAAAATGCAAACTTACTTGTAAAGTAAATACTTGTCTTTTTCCGGTATGTCAGGGAAATGTCTGCGAATGTATGTGCTTCATTTATTTAATTTCATGTGTATGAGTTGCAATCCAGTAATGTTGTCGGCAGGTGCAAATTGAATTTATTAAATTATCGTTTTGTCTGGCCTAAGCTGGTTCTCAAGGAAATTTATGACTGCTGCCTGTAGTGCAAAGGCATTTAAAAATGATTTATTTCGAACTTCTATTAGACTAACGAACTCATAAAATAAACCAAAGAAAATTCCTAATCAAAGAAGTAATCGTTTTCAATATATTTAGTTGTCAACTTCATACGCTCAAATGGTCGTGAAATAAGTTTTATCTGGAAATAAACAATTTTAAAGCTTTCACAATAATCTTTATGTTCAAATGCCTACCTGATTCTCTGTCATATTGGGTGCAGTCATCATCTGCAATCAAGCAATTGTTTTAAAGGGCTTATTTTACTGGTAAAATACTTACCTCTTTCTCTGTCTCGTGTGTTGCCCACTTTAGGTTAAGAATAAATTGTAAATCCTCCTGCATGTCTGGATCTCTGTTGGCTAAAACCGTGCCCTGAAGACTTTTTAAAAACTTTTTGGTTATTCCGTTGGCGGGTACTTTGATCTGAAACGAACTCAGTTTTCGACAGTTCTGTAGAAGGGGTCCTAGGCATCTTGGATAGTAAATATCTTTGGGATGGTGTTCCGAAAGCACCTCAATTTCCTCTAGATCTTTCAGCTGAGCCAGGGGCAGAATGTATACGAATTTTTGAAATAGGCAAGAGATTTTTCTTAATGAACTAAGGGTAACCAAAGCTTGAACCACCGATTGCGTTAGGTATGTGTCTTTGGAGTTTTCAAAGATTGTAAAGGGCGAACTTATATAAATCTCACGCAGTGTTTGCAAGTTGTGTGTCGCTAGTTTTAGGAAAAGGCTACAGGTTGGCATGTTGATAGACAATAACTTAAAAGAGCGCATATTTTTGACTAAGGGAAGAGGCAACTCCTTTTTAACGTATTCTTTATCGTACATGATCTTTAAACTTCGTTTTTTTGGATCCAGGTCAATGTCGCACGCTTCGCTTTTGATCTTTACACCGAGCTCCAAAAACAAATGCAATGTCGATTCCATTGACACGATCATTTCGACAGGGAGTCCAAGACTTTTAAGATTCTCCAGTCGCAGAAAAGGTTCAAAGTTAACAAATCGAAAAATTTGCCCATCCCTTGTGAAAATACTTAGGTGTCCCCGGGAAGAAAAGAACATTTTCGTGTCAAAACTAGAGACTGTCACTTGTTTACTCAGTAAGTCTGCAATATCCTCCGAAACTAAGTGACCCTTATTTCGCATTGTCAATCGGTTGAGTGTTGGATGCCCTTTTAGGTGTCTTATGCTTCTGGGATCGCAAAAGCCGCATTCCAACATTCTTAGACCTTTAATGTTTGCAATAACCTGCACCATTTCGTCATCAATGTCGAATTTTAAGCATAATTGTATTAGTTTTGATTTTTTCTTTTCGCTGAATGCTTTGAGAAGTTGGAGTTCCGGTATGGATCGATGTAAGTCTGATACTCCTGTTACTAGGGAATCATATTCGGTGTCCATTCTGGGTCGTTTTGTTGTAAAATCCTCATCCATTTCCAAGTCCTGTGGCTTATGCCAATCTTCCGCTTCGTCTAAATAAAAATGCACTTCATCAATAGTCGGTTTCCAATCGATTTCTAACTGCGTGAGCTTATTCAAAAGTGCGAGCCCGAAGTAACTATTATCCGTTACATTATCATTTAGCAGGAATTTCAGTTGCTTTAGATTTGGACAGTGTCGAACGATTTGTGTTAGCTTTCCATGATCGGAAAACCGATTTACATTCACTTCCAAAGTAATTAAAGAAGGATTATTTGAGCAGAAATCTTCCAGGTCGATCATCTCAAAATATGCATTTAAGCTCAATTTGGAAATATTGCGAAACAGCCCTAGGTTTCCGATCCGATGATCTGCAATATTAGCAATATATTAGTGGGAAACAATTTATGTAGACTAAGAATATATTTGCCTCCAATATCCACAATAATCTCCTTGAATTTTGGAATTTTATACGGGTTCAACACTATGCGGTCTGCTTTGCCCTGAAGAGCCCTTACTATCTCTTCAAATATACTCTCGTGGGTGCTGATAAACTTCTGAGTATTATAGCTTAGCTCAATGGTTTTAAGAAGGGGATTCCCCATCATTGCCCCAATATAAATGTCCATGTACCGGTCTCTCTTTTGCTTTGTGGCTCTTTTTAGAGTTTCGTGGATCTCAATAAACTTGACCGTCAGATTTTTGTGGGGCACCACATGCAGAAGATCTAGTTCCAAGCGACGATACATCGATTTGGACCAATCCCAAACGATGCGTCGAAATATCTTGCAGGTGACAGCCAAATTAAAGATGTCAGCATATTTAATGGCGTCCACGGATTCATTGCCATTCTGAATTTCACAGTTTGTCTTCATGTAGTCCAATATGCGGAACAGGTCATAGTGACTGATATCGGTTATAGTCGTCATGGAATATGCACATACATATGTATATATTATTCACCAGTGCCAAACGATCGCAACAGCACGTCCGATTCGCGCAGTATTGGACAGTACACTGCCTTTAATACTCTGAGAGAATTATACTGGAATGCCAATATAAGCTTACCCTGTAATTGTTGGGTGACTTGGGCTTTCCGTTTGCTGGATTTTAATAATAAAGGCTTATCTACTGCGCAACAGCTTTTAAAGAACTTTTATTATTTTAGTATGCTTAATTGTAGTTGGCACCTTCACCATTATCAATATCATAAGTCTAAAGATTAATGTAATTTTTCACAGAGGGTACTTTTCCTTCGACTACGTATACATACATTTTTTTATAATCTCACTGATAGCGTCACCAAACAAAAAAGCTTGCGGCTTACATATATGTGTAAACACATGTAAACGTATCCACATTCGGGTGGACCTAAGTAATACAAACCAACGCATCAACAAAAATAATTATAAAATTAAATCCGACAGCCATGACCTATTGAAGACCTTATAAAACATTATTCTAGTGAAGTAAGTAAGATAATGTAGTGCTCGTTATGCTGATGAACCGGCGGACATCATTAGATAAAAGTTGTGGGCATCGCTGGGATTTATGATCTTCGCTGCTTGTTTTGTATGAAAACTTAAAGCGCAGTTTGAGTTTGTTTAAAGTAGTTGCCGCGGCCAAGTGAAACTGGCAGCTGCACTTAATTTGCAGTCAGCTCATTTGTTTTGCCAACCACCCACCGCAAGACACAGGAAGCCAGTATTTTTCTCTTCTTCTTATCCCTTTTTATCCTGTTTTTTTTCTTCCTCCTTACATCTCTATCTTACGGATGGAATATTACACAAAAAAAAATCAAAAATGAAGGGAAAACTGTAGAAGCCGTTACTTCTTGTTGTCCTATCCCCCGACAAATCCTTCCGTTCCGCGTAGTTTTGTGGTGGGTGCGTGTAATCTACTCAAAGCAAATAAATTTTTAATGCTGACTAATGTAGAAAATGTGAGCGGAAATTTACCTGGAAAACTGTAAGAGACCTTGGCATCAACTTGCGCATTTTTACCCCAACCAGTCGGCCTTATAAAAGCATCCTTCGTCCTCCGTTGGTGCAATTTGCAACAGGATTTTACAAATTGAATAAGAAGTCCTGCCGCCTGCATATTTACTTAGGGTTAAAAAATCATTTTTAAAAGTTAGTCTTAAGTTGCAGTCTATTATCTTACACCTGACAGTTTAGAAAGGCATTCATAAAAACAGTTCAACTAATTGCAAATGTCAAAAAACTCATAATGTTTGAGCATCGATAGCACTTGCAATTATGAAAGCCAACACAAAGCGCAACAAATTGGCGAAAATGGTGAGTCATTAAAAATAATTCAAAACAAGCATCACAGAAAAGTTTTACACCAAAAAACTTGAAGACATTTTAAATGCGAAAATAACTGAGACAATGGCTTGGCAAAGGGGGTTGGTGTTGAAAATTGCAAGGCAGCAGCAGTCGCAGCAACAAATTGGCAAAATTCATAACGAAGCAAATAGGACCAGGGGCGCAGCAATAAAGATTTCAATCTTTGATAATATAGTTTATTAAAAGTGCATTTAAAAATCACCCATTTTTTATAAACGTAAGTAATGTCTGAGACATTCTTAAATCCTTCAATCAAAATTCCTGAATTGGTTAGTGGGTAAATTTTTTTGTATATAAGCTAGAATATTATTTAATATAAATTCCAATGTAAACTGAAAATGTTGAACACTGCTACTGACTGATGTCAAACCAACTTGTTTAATATAAAAGCAAAATTTAAACAAATTACTTACTTAAATACTTTTAGTTTTAAAATACTTAAATTTAATAGTTTTGTATTTTTTTGACACAGAGTTAAACCTTAAGTTTGGTATCCAACGACGCCCATGACCAGAAATGGCCAAACAAACCCCGCAAATGGCTCGAAACAGTCGCAAGTGACAACGAGCTAAGGACGCCCGAAGGATGCTGCTGTTGCTCCCTTTGCAGTTGTTTTAGTTGGTAATGAAAGCGACTGATGTCCAGGGGGCGGGAGGTGATGGGAACTGGCCAAACATTAACGAGCATCAGCGAAAAACTTGCAACTTGCAGACGCCTGCAACTGAATCAAGTTTTGCAGCAGGACGGGGCCGCATTGCATTGTTTGCGAAATGCTTCGAGTAAATTATGCAGAATTGCTGCAGAACAGCCAAAGCCGAAGCAAAAGTTAAGCGCCCAACAAAATGGAATTTACATTGCCTTTCACAACTTGCTCGCCAATGTCTTTGTTGCCATTGTGTACTGTTTTGTATTTGCGAGGGTTTTTAATAAACTTAATAACTTTGCAATTTGTTGCTGCAATCAGTGCCAGGGAGCCAGATGTTCCCGTCATGCAAATGGCCAAAAGGTTCGGACACTTCAAAAGCGGAGACGTCGGAAATTGCCCGAGGCACCACATGGCGTATACTTAATTTGCAAGCGCATTATGCAGGCGGCACGTGCCAATTAATAAAATAAATTCCCAAACAACGCAGTAAACTCATAAATTGCGATGAAGGGGAAGTTTCCAATTCCTTTTAATTCACTTAAAACGTTCGGGTCATCCCAAATATTATATTTGCGGTAAACCTGGACTCCGGGCTCTTTAAAAATGCATGTCCAGTCCCATATCAACCGCCGAATCCTGAATCGATTCTGTAGAAGAGTCCTGGCACTGAGCTGAAGCACGAAGCAGATGTTGTTGGCGGCGGGTCATTGAATAAACAAACATCTGTGGCAAGTGAGGTTAGGACACAAATTGAATTTGCGCCCTAAAAGAGCATAACAAATAGACGACACGCATACGCCGTGTGGTACGCAAAGCCACAAAACCCACATGCATGTCAGTGGATAACCAAGACACTGGACAGCACAAAAAATCACTCACTCACTCATCCACTCATCCACTCATCCAATCGCTCACCTGCAGTGATGGGAAACGTCCTGGTATTTGTACCTGGTTACCAAGTTGGGTACAGACTCACAGTTTGTAAGGGTATATTTAATTTAAATTAAATTTAATTTCACATAGTGTACTAAGAATTTTAAAAGGCTTAATTTAATACGAAGATAAATAGTTTATTTCATTAGCTGCACAAACAATATTTTAAGAAAGTTCTAACAACAACATTCATATAATTGTATTATTTTTTGTATTTTTTATAAATAATTTTTTATAAATATAATATCCATTTTTGGCTTTAGAAATTATTAAAAACTTCATTTACGGAATGTGGAACTTAACTGAGAATTACAAATTAAAGTGTGTTTTGGCAGTTTAAATTTACTATTGATCGTTTTCAAAGGCTAGTTCATCCTTGACCACAACTAGCCAATTTAAGGTACCTTTTCATCACTGTTTACCTGACGGCCACATTCATTCAGCCATGATGACGCTTAGACATTTTTGGCATGCGTGGCGCGTGACAGCGAATGGCAAAAACAGGTCCGCAACAAGGACGCATCTGCTGCTACTTCTGGCCTGCCCAAATCCCAACTCAAACGCTCACCCACATGGCGACATCATCATCACCGCCATAGTCATCATCATCATCTCCATGGCCATGGCGATGGCGATGGCGTCTGGATAATGGCTACCCCGGAGATGACAGTTAACAGTTGCCGAGCTGCCCAACACAGCACCAGGTAAATAAATCAAACAAAAATGGCGACTTTCGGCTACGTGACGGGCGAACTGAAATAGCCAAAATAAACTCGTATATAGACGACAAAAGTCACGGAGGCTCAATAGCTTGACTGATTATCGTCCAGCGAGTATGTAGTACCTCCAAGTTGGATGTGGGTGACCCGCCGAGATGTGCGTGACACAAATTGCGACCCAGACACAGAAACAGAAACAGAATGAGACCCTCTGACGCGCAGTCAGTATGCTGACAAGTGCTTCCTGTAAGTTGTCTGTCGGCGTCCATCATTGAACTCCATAGACGAACAGACGAGGTTAGGCGGCGAACAGCTGGCCAATAGCAACAGTTAAGTCGATTTTGACACATGAAGCGGAGTTCGTTTGGCCGAAATCAATAATGTCTAGTGGAAAGTCCTTAGAAAAGCAGGAAATGTCATGCGGAGAATTGATTTGGTTCGACTGCAAGGAGAATAATTTGTCATGTGAAAGACATTCACGGATATTAGGAACGTTTTCTTTTCTTTTACTGAAAGTTTAACATCAATCTAGAAAACAATTTAATTCATAAATTCTTTAAATGAAAATTTGTGAAGCATAGTTTATTCCTAAGCTGCAAAGCCCCTTTAAAAAAATTTAATTGAGTTTAATGCAAACATATTTAATTTTTATTTTACTAATAAGAAAGCAACAATACTACCCATATATAATTTACATGAAATAAAAACTTTATTTTATTTTATTTTATGTTATAAAAGGACTTTAAAAGACCAATCCAAACCACTATTTTTAAAAACTCATCGCCTGTAAATGCAATAAAATCACTTAAAGTTTGAGAGCGCATTCAACTGAAAGCCGTAAAATAGAATGGCTCGCTGAATTTTTGAATGATGTGTATTATTTATGACACTGCCGAGCTGTGTGGTCCTCTTGTTTGTGTGACCTCACCTGACCCACTGAACCAGGTGACCCCGATCGGCGGCCCCACCCTGGGAAAGCGGGTCTCCATCTGTGAATGCCGCACAATTGAATATATTATGGAATATATATTGCGGCATATATTAGACTACCAGTGGATTGTGGTCCGTGGTCCGTGGTCCATGCAGCATTTTCCGTACGTGGTGGACACTACGGTGCTGTGTGCTTTATGGTGATCACTCAATTTGAATTAATTTGCGGCTGTCATGCCAACCTTAAATTAGTTTGCAGCGATTTGCATAAACACAAGTGGAAACTTTGCGGGAGTCTCGGCATTTGACGGGATTTTGATTGGATTGCCGCAGAGCAGGAAATTGTAATGCTGCTTATTAGTTCAAAAAAAAAAAGCCATATTCCCAATTTTATAATTCTCTTCACTTCCTAATTAAATTAAATGTTTTTTCCTGTAAGCCACGGCAAGGCATTTCTTCTTTGTATTTTTTACGAGGCACTCAATTTGACTTGAAAGTAAGGTCAGTAAGCGAGGAGAGGAAAGTGAACAGCAGCTGTCCGAGCCTGAAAGCCGTTGAGGTTTTGTGGCTTTTTAGCCAAGAGCAAGGCAGGAGCATAACAGCTGGCAAGAAAAAAGAAAAATAAATGTTTTGCCACTCTGCTTTTCACGACTAATTCGGTTTTTGTTTATCTCCACACTCTCGTACACGGAGAGATTTTCTCCGTATTTTTTTTCGGGGCATCTGCGATGCCTTTGTGTGACAGGCTGGCCAAGAGCAGCAAGATAGCTGCAATTTGGAGCCTTTAAGGCTTCCCGCTGCAGATGCTCCCTAATTCCATGTGAGAATGAAGGATTAACAGCAACGAGGAACTCTCGTCAGCCACCGCACCACAATGAGTTGGCATTCTGCAGGCTGCAGCTGCTTTTGCTTCTTAAACGTATACCACATAGCGAACTCTGGAGGATGTCAGTGGTCAGTGGTCAGGGTCCTAAGTGCATCTATTTTTTATGTCCAGTAAACACTTAAAGCCAAAGTGATGGTAGTTAAATTATCGCACTTTGGAGAATTCGGGGCTGAAACCTCTTTTTAGAGCTCTTCTTTTGGGAGTATTTGAAGTGCGCCGCATAAATTTGTAAACCTTTGCATTGTGTTCAAAACTGTTTATGCTAATTTATTTAAACTTTCTAATAGTAAAATTAAATTTACATTTTCACTATAAGAATTTTAAGGATATGTTATAATAATCTTTTGAAGAAGCGTTAGATAAATTACGTTCATAGATCGGATATTGTAAAATAAAAGTTTACATAGTCATGTGTCCTCTTAAGTTTATTTTAAATGAAAGAGTTAATCGATTTGTTAATTATATTTATACAAAATTAAGTAAATTAAATGCCTACGGAATTAATTTGTTTTCACCTCTGCAAACTATTATCGAAATCCATTTTAGCAGTGATCAGTGAAGCTTAACAACTACCTCTCAGGAAATAATTATTTAATAAGCTGACAGCTGATTAAAACGCCACGACGTGTAAGGGCGGGGAAAATTCCAGGGGATACCAGGACATTGCATTGCTGAACAGGGGGTGGACGGGGGAATATCCTGTGAGCTTCAATCTCTGAGGTCTAAACTGCTCTTACGGACACACTCACTGCTACAATCCATATCCATTGTGTGTGTGGCTGGTTACTGCGTTGCAAAATGCCATGTAAATGACGCTAATTGTATTACAATTTGCTTGAATGCCTGAGCGTTGGCAATGGGAATGGCAATGGCAAATTAGAAACCGCTTAGTTTGGGTATATTCCATGGCCGAGTGGGCCGGTGGGAGGGACTCCTTTGAGCTCCGGTGCCATGTCAATTGTTGTTCACCCACTCCTCCCCTCCTGCTTTATCCCATGCAATTCTAATCATGCAATCACGAAATGCAGCAGACTTCGAGGATGGCGATGTCGAGGGAGTATTTTGAATGGGGGCTTAGTGAAGCCAAGCTTCCATCGCATCCCACAAGAATCCGAAATATCCTTGGAATTTACTCCAGAGAGGGCGGGATGCGAAAGTGAAATAACTCAATTGAAAAGTTGAAGATGGGACTTAGAGCAAATTAACGTATTAGGTATCAGGAGTACATGTTTAAGGCTTAATAGCTTTTCCCACTTTTAAAGATACCACAATTAGAGAACTGTATTATTTGAATTTGAATTAAGAGTGGGTATGAACTGGCTATGAAGTCACTTACAATCATTTTAATATTTTTAAAGATAATATGGATTAAGAAATACAGAAACTGCAATTTATTAAGTCTTATTTTACATCCTCAAGGTGGAAAACATTTTGTTTATAGACTCGGCATGGTAATATTTTTGTTCAATGTTTTATGACTTGTAAAAGTTCTATCGGCTTGTAAAATCGGTTTAAATTTTATACATTTCCTATAAATATATTTTAAGGTATATTTAATTTATTTGTCCCCGAAAATAAAGCTTAAAGCTAGCATCAAGCCTACAAACTCGCAAAGTCAGACCAAACGTGAGACGTGACAAATTCACAGCAATTGTCCTCTATCTCTCCTATCTGTGCAGCCCTCCAAAAACGTAGTCCCAACCCCGAAAGTGATCCAATGAACCCGAGAAGAACACTGTCATAGTTTATCACATTCTGTGCAGTGGGTAGAATTTTGTATTCCTCCGCTCGGCTACTTGCGCTTTTTGTTCCTCCAACAAAAAGTGTGCCAGGGAATATGTCCGATATCCCCACCCCCGTCCCCATTCCCAACTCCTACAGCGATTGTGATATACGTTTTGCCATCTCAACTGTCATATTTTGTGACAATGTGCGTTGGGCAGGAAGTCGGGGGAATGTGGAAGTGGATGGCAAAGAGGCAGCGGCACTCGGAAAGTGCCAGCTCACTTGGATCGTCTGGATTAGCCGGATGTTGTGGTGGCACAAAAGCAAGAAAAAATAAAGGCCAAGCAATAAATGGAAAAAAAGTCAAAATGAAATTCAAGTGTTGCAGTTGCCTCGAGCAACAGCACTGCAATTCTCCAAGAAAATATTTATCAAACTAGAAATTGATTAAAAAGTGTTTGCAGCAAAAAGACCTCGACCAAAAATGGCCTGGCTTGCGAACAAAAAATACGAAACTGAAGTTTCCAGTTGAGCAAGAGGTATTTTTGCTCAGGAGATTAAACAAGGCTGATAGAATCTAAGACTTTTGTTAAAATAACGTAGGTTAAATTAAATATTTATCAAGCAGTAAATTCGTTGAAAGTTGTCCTAACCCCTAATTTGGTTCATACATACTGATTAACGTCAAGAAACACTCAATTCGAAAATTATCATTTAGATTTATATATAATTTTTAGCTCCATTTTAAGTACACAATTTATTTAGACTAAAATTCTCTCCAAGATCGAATTAAAACAATCAACCATCGGATAATCAGATAACTCATTTATCATTATGGGAGAGCTTATCGGTGTGTTGACGTTGGTTTACATTTTGCCTGCAAGCTGGCAAAATAATTATCACGATTTGCTGGAGGGCCTAGAGCTTCATGGCCAAATTAATTATTTATAATATTGCGGAGTTGCACAAACGAGCAAAGTTTTTGACCAAAGGGCATATTATAGTCATGTGTGTGCTCGCACATTTATCATTAGATGGCTAAATTAAATTGAAATTTGTCCTATCCGATGTAATAATATGGCTTAAATTATAGAAAACCTCTTTTAACTTGCAAGTGGGTGATTTGGGCACATTGTGTCCTGTAATAAATTTCAATGCATTAATTAGGAGCACATAAGTGTGTTAATATTTGCCGAACATGAACACTTGACACTTCAACATCGATGTTAACCAAGCCAAGTTCGAGATTCAAGTGGAACCATTCAAGTGTGGCTTATGTTTAATGTCCAACAACATTGGCGCTAGAACAACAAACATGTAGGTTGTTAAGTGAATAATTTGGCAAACATTTAAAGTAGCAAAATTGCATGGTAGTAAACACTGCCTGTTGGTATATTTATATTTATATTTTTAATGAACGCATATTGTTGTTCACTAGAAGATAGATTATAAACCATGACTAGATATACACGATTTAAATTGTTAAGCCATTCAGTAATGTGTCACATACATGGGCCAACAAATCGTATGGCAATCAATTGCCAAAAAATAATGTTATTGAATATTGAAATTTTATTTTGAATTTATGGGGCCATTGGGCGTGGACATTCTATTGTTCCGAAGTCGAAACACGCCCATTTGGATGTATAAAATTGCACATGAGTACGCATAAATAAATACGCTGACTGTTTTAAATTTTAGCACAACATTATGCCATTCGACCGACGACTCGCATGTTTTTATCACTCGATTTAGGATTATTTCGATGACTTTTATTGCGGTTGTAAATTCAGAAAGAAGCAGTGAACACAACCACAACTGCAAGTGAATTCTGTTGGCTGCATTAATGGTGAATTATAGCCCCAAATGCCGAAGAACTTTTTGAATTCATTACATTTTAATTAGTTTACTTTCATGATGCCACTCCAGCCCTATCCATTGTTCTCGCATTTTTTTTGCTTTCTTCTCGATTTTAATTCAGCCCGTATACCTGTGGGAAAAGGAGTAGAATGAGCTATGGATTCAATTGTTGACTGGGTTGACTTTCATCTGAGCCCTCACCCGCCGAGGTTCGCCACTAAAGTTCGTCCTGGGAACGGGGCGTTGTTCGGGTCGCTTGATTTGTTTTGGGCTCTTCGACCCTCCCATTTGCATAGGCAAGCATTTCCCGTCTGGGGACTTTGCACTTAGTTTGCATATTCGGAAATGGCCCTACCCTCGATGAAGTCTGCGATTTCTCGTATCTATTTTATGGAAATTCGAATATTGTCTTCCCGGTTCAGACCAGACAAATACTGATTTTCAAAATATCTCCTAGGGCGGAAGAATATTAAAATGTTAGCCATGTTTTATTCATGGAAGATCCAAGGCAGAAGGTGTTGCTTATGTTCTAACAGGTTCATATGAGATGCTCTATTACCTGAATATTACAATTTCAATATGACACCAAATTACTATTTGCTTACATAGCAGAGAAAACGAAAAAGTTCGGTATTTTACTCAAGGCCAATTTCGTTAAAATTTTTTTTTAAGCAAAGTCAGCTTTTGGTATAAGTAATACACTTGTTAAGTCGGTACAAGGAAAAGAGAATGACCTAATTTACATGCGTAGGAGTTATGAAACCCAAATTGCATAGACTATGGCCCTTACGTTTAGTTTTCGAACTTTTAATCTAAAGTTATCTTTAAAGCCGTAAAGTTTTGGTCCCTACAGAAGGCACATACGTTTATTTCCAGCTAATCCACCTCTAATTCCATTGCAAAGGCCTAACCAATTAAGATGAGTTCCATTTCGGCTTTCGCAAAAGGAAAAATGATATCCGACTTAACCCGAAAAGTCCATTAAAACACATGAAAATACATTTTCAGGCCAGCGTCCTAATGGCCAACGTGCCAAACACACGAACACACCTGGAGATGCAAAAATGTTTGGACGAGGCTAGGAAAAATGGAAAAAGGTGAGCCAAAAGCTCCTCAATTTACACTCGCTCACAGACACACACGCATTAGGCGGAGGTCCGATATGGGGAAAAAAAAACATTCACACGTGCGAAAATGTAACAATTTACAAAAGGACATGCCAAAAGGGAACCGGCCACACTCATATACGAACGCCAAAGGATTCGCACTGGAGATGGCCGTAAGGCTGTGATTTGATCGAGGGAAACGTTAGAAAGTCACGTCTCATGCAAATTAGAAACTGAAGAAGCTCTTCCCATGTCCCATCTCCGGCTGACCCAATTTCAACTCCTACGATGAAATTTAAGAAATCTTACTCTTGCTTTTCCCACACTTATCGTGCGAATTATCACAGGTGTGAGTTTGTCACGGTTTCCCCGGCCCAATGTCGTGACTCTCTTCACATCCCTAGTGCAGATGCGTTGCCTTGCTTGATCCCTTTCGGTTGCTTTTTATTTTCATTTTGCTTTTTACTTTTGTATGTAAATGTTTGAACTGTCTGCACGAGTGCCACGAGGATGAACAACTACAACAATAACAACAGAAAAATTTCAAAAGGGGTCAGCAGTTCACACACACAAATAATACACACGAACATACAGTCAGCGTACACCAATACGTATACGCAATATGCCTGCATTAATATGCAAATATTTGTGAGAGCACATTTTTGACTTGGCTAAAAACCCGCCTGCATCCGTCCGCTTCTCCTCTGTTTCGGTTTGTTGTGTTCATGGGCATTCAAAGAGAATCCCCTTTTGGTTTTGCATAAGGATTTCCCCCCATTTCGCCACTATTTTTGTTGTGCGAATCTTTGCTGATAGGCCAAATTCAAATTTGCATTCACTTAATTTAGATAACTCGAGTGGAGCTGGATAAAGTTTTTGCGGAGGGTTTAGGACACGACTTGTGGTTTGTTATATTTTGTGAATCTAATACCAATATAACGCCTCGGGTCATAAAAGTTGAATTAAACGAAAAAAAAGGCTTTCTGTCTGGGAGCTCGAAAAACTCTTGATTAGATTGGGGTCTACCATTGGCATATACACCAATTTTAAATTCGGCGGTCATTAAATATTTTATATTAATAAATCCTCATTGGTCTGATTGTAAAATCTTTGATAGAATTTTTGTATATTTCAGAACAACATTTAAATTCAGTTAAATTTGTTTAAAAATTTTGCTTAAGTTCTTTTTACGAATAGAATTGTTGATCCATTTTGTAACAGAAACTGTATTTTATATTACCACTTGGTAATTATTCGAAATCATACTTTTACATTTCCTCATGCAACATTCTTTGTCTAAATGAAAGGACAGTAAGACAACGACTGTAGATGCCCTAAAAACTATCCACTCCCTTTAGTAGTCCATTCCTGCCAACTCCAACTCTCCAACCCATTGAACTTTGCGAATTTTCCATTACTTGGCAATTTAGTGTGACCCCGTTTCGGAGGCAGCTGGGGCATACACCAAAAAGGTGTTGCTAATCAAGCAACAAAGTTGGTCCCGGGGACAAAGTATGCCGGTGGCAATAGAGTGTGTGCCCAGTGTGCATTAGAGGAGGACGCCATCTAATGCAGTCGAGTGGACCGTGTTCGACTCCTGGCTCCAAGGCCAAGAGCCAGGTCAGGTTGTAGTTGCAGTGGCAGTGGCTATGGCAGCAACAAAAGCTGGCTTAAAACCCCGAAGCACGTCTGGTGGTCTGTTTGAAGCGTGAAATCGATCAGCCCCCATCGAGAGAGAGAGAGAAAGAGCCATGTTTTGGCAGCATCCGTGTCAGTGGCAATTGAATTTGCTTTACCCACTTCACCGGGGTATAACCTTCTGCCCGAGGGGGCGGTGGCTGCGATTTTGATGGCGCTTAAGTCGCAAGTCGCTGCGCTCCACTTTCCTGCTAACTGCACATTAAACGGCTCGATGGCAAAAGCTCCACTCAAGTGAAAGCTCCTCGAGCTCACTCACACTGTAATCAATGGGCTTGGCCCCCTTCATTTTAACCCCCTTTTTTCCTCCCATTTTTTCAGCTTTTCCTAGCTTTGTTTGATTTTCCACTGCCGTTTTTGCTGTTTATTTTCTTTGCGGCAATGTTTTCTTCATTTGTTTCCGTTTGCTTCTTTGTTGTCTTCTTGTACATGGCCAAATGTAATTATCGTGGGAAATAATTTTGGCTTTTTCCTTGCCTCACTTTCTTTTGTTTCGTTTTGGCTCTGGCCACAATTGAACCGGCGATTGATTGGGGTTTTCTTGTTCACAGTGAAATTAGATAAGCCATTGTCTTCATTGAAAGTGAAAATAGGGAAATTATAGTGGATTCTTATATTTTGTCTACTCAGTCGAATAAAATGGTCGTTTAGATAACAAAACACACAATTTAAAATCAAAAATAAATTCAAGACGAATAATCAACATTCTGCTGAACTCAATAGTAAATTCATTTGATAGAAGCTGCTGGTTTAACTTTAATTCTAAGTGCTTTTTAAATATGACAAAAATTAAGAATTAAAATAAACTTCAAATTGTTTAAATTGCTAGACTACCGCATCAAAACTCCTTTTCACCATTATTCACACGCTTCTGCTCACAGAATAACCAAAAGTGACAGTGCTCGCCTAGGGAAAGAAGTGGACATCATTTATGGTTGAACTGAGCAGTAAACAACTTGTCTATGGCCTTGCAAGGCACACCAAATATTCGGCCAAAAAATACACATATATCTTGCTTAGCGAACTACTCTGTTTTCTATCTACCTCTCAGAGATTCACATTCGCACACTTGTCGCTCATAACTTCATGGTAATGCAATTTGCGTGGCAAGGTGCAAAAAAGTGGCCAACAAGAAGCAGAAACAGAAAATACTTCTTTTCCTCTTAGCCACTTTTCTTCTGTCTGGTTTTCTCTTATTTTTTTTTTCTATATTTTCCCTTTTTTGTTTTTTTTTTTGGTTGGGTCAAATGCAATTTGAACGGTGAAATTTTGTGCGAAGCTAAAAAAGAAAATGCCTGGGAATGTGCTGAAAAGGAGGCGACGAACGGCAAAAGAAAAACGGAACCGCATTTGAGCCCTTTTTATCGAGCAGAAAGTGGAACAGGCATACAAAGACGGGGCGAGGGAGCGGAATGGAAGATGGTGCGGAAGTGGGACGGAGAGAGGGCGCAGAGCTGGGGAAAATTTATATAGCCATGGAGATAGGAATGAAGATGGTAGCTGCAGTTTTCGGCTGTCGTTGCTGTTGTACAAAGTGGAAAATGTGGTTAAAAACCGCAATACGAAATAAATTACTTTTTCTGCTTTGAGCTGCAGTCCGAGACTCTTCGTCCTTCGCCCGCTGCCATCGTCCTTGTCCCGATCCTGGGCCACTTGCCTGCGACTGGCTCTCTCCACTGCAGCTTGAAATTGAAAGCTTCCGTTTTGGACCAGGCCCAATGGAAAGGCCATTTAGCCACCCGCCCAGAACGCTGCCCACCCACACCCACAGTGCGCTGTACATTAGGCCGCAGTTCGCCATTGCTCGCTTCCGTTTTCCGCCAGACTCGCACCCATTGTCCCTCCATTGTCTCCATTTTCCAGCCTCCCCATCTTCGGTCAACCTCTCTTCGCAAAGCCGACCCAAATTTTGGTCAACTTAAAGCCCGCTTAAAGGCATACAATTTTCCCCGCCTATTTGTCAGTCGCTAATTTGAATTATGGCCATCAAAGAGTGATTAAACTTGTTTGCTTTGCTGGCTTAATGCCCGAAGTCTGGCCCGAGTCGTTTTCTTGGCAGTCACATATGCTGTTCTTGCTGAAAAGTGGCAAGGTTATTTGGCTATCGCAACCTTTTGGCTGGCGGGGGGTATTTTCCGACTTGGGGCGAAAGTTTAAGAGTACCCACATTTGGCATGCGTATAAAGAACTTAAATTTTAGTCACTTCAGTGAAATGTACTTGAACCATTTAAATTATGTCTTGCTCTAAGAAGAAGATTCATTATATAAAAAGAAAATAACGACCATATCGTTCAAGACGTTCTCAATCTCGATACGGAAAAATTGAATTTTTAAAAGCCGTACAAGTCTTATAAGTCCAAGAACGTATATAGATAAAAATCCTCTTCGTAGCATAAAAAACTTAATGCTTAAGCTTTGGTGAACTAGACAAACATCTATATTGCACGAATTTATATCAAAAACAAGTGCTATAAAAATATATATATAAAAACATTAAGCTGCAGCTCGGTAGCGCTTCAAAACTTTTCCTTTTTCATTTAATTTCTTTCCATTGAGCAACAATTAGAGTTCCATCGCCTCTCACCTAAAGCTTTTGTTTGGGAAAACAATTTTATTTGAGATGAAAATAGTTTTCGAACACATTTCAAAGGCAACAATGGTATTTGTGTAAGTCTAAAGAAAAGTAGCATTAAGGCAAAAGAGCGCTAAGTGGCCAACTACATACAATTACAATTACAGTGTCCCGTCGACCTTTTGACCCCGACTCACAGTCCGACGTTGAGTCGACAGTTTTCTATGACAATTGTTGGCTGGTCAGCCATTGTTGGGCGAAATGCTGGGAAGGAACAGCCGGAGAAGGAGCAGTAACAGTAACAGGAGGCAGAATGGGCGGGAAGTTGCGACAGTTGCCATTTATTTGCCGTTTGCATTCAACGAGTCTGATGAATGGCCATTTGAAGTAAGCGCAGCGCTCGCCGAGATTACCTTAAGTATGCGGCAATTGCACAAGCAGCTTAAGGACATCGTCGTTTGCCAGCTGGAGGAGAAAACAGGATGAGGAGCGGGAACAGAAGCTGCTGCCATTGCTGATGGTGATAAAATAAAGTGCGCCTCACGCACCCTTTTCCCCATAATTTATGCAGTTGGTCGAGCTGAATTTATGGCCTACAAACAAAAGACAGCTGCCAGGGGGAAGAAAGCTAAGAAAACTATGCAAGCAGCAGATCCTCCCCTTTCCCAGCAGGCTACTAAATAAACGCCAATTGATGATGCGTGAAAAAGCCAAGTTGACAATTTTAAACTGTATCGAACGGGGCGATGGTGCGATTCGGATGCTGGCGAACTAAGACAAAAGCTAGGGGTTTCAAAGTTATCAATATTGGGTTTTTTCCCACTTCGCCAGTCACATTTATCATCATCGAAAATTTGCTAAGCAGACAGATGGGCAGGAGAAGGCAAAGGCCATCAGAAGCAGAAGGAGAAGGCAGGGGCGAAGCGGCAGGGCTGAGCCCTCGGGCCTCCATTTGTTTCCATTTTGTGCCGACGTCAGCAGGTCGAACGCTCTGGAACAATGGAGACACAGATTCAGATTCCCAATCCGAATCAGGGTCGGGAGGCAAAGTTGTGCAAGTAGGCAGCGGAAGTGCAAGTGCCGTTGCATTGACATTTCCGCTTCGCAGCGCTTTTCGGCCACACTGCAATGGGCTGAAGGCAAGGCAACTTGCGGAAAACTTTTGCTCCGCTTGGCAGTTTCCTCGCACCCGAGAATCCGGAAAAATCAGCCGACAAAAAGGACAACTTTTGGTAGCTTAATATATTAATGCGAATTCATTTAACAAGGAGATTTTATTAAATTTGAAATGTTATTGTTAAATTAAGGTAAAAAATTGATTTAATAAATATGGTTCTAATAAAGTCAAAACTAATATTTCAAAGCAATCGAATTTCGATAACTCAAGCCACTGAGAAAAGTTTGAGTTTTAAAGTCTTCGAGCTATAGAAAAACCTTTTACTTGCATTTATGCACACATTGAGTTAAAGATGTTCAAGCTATGGAAATTCGTCTGTGTTTTCAAAAATGTTATTTTCTTTTTTTAATGGAATGTAAGAAATTCGTGCAACAAAAATACATATTTATAATAATCCTTTAAAATTCATATATATATGTATACATACGTATTGGAGAACAATTGTTCTAAAATAGGTTATGAGCTTCGTTTCAAAAATGTTTCCAAGAAAAAACAATTTTCAATGTTTTTAATGCAAATAGCATTTTAAAAATATTTATTTTTAACAATTAAAATCTCTAAAGAAATTCCTACTGAGAATATTTTACTTTGCAAACAAAAGCTGACAAAAAAAACTTGTCCTTATTTCTCGCTTTGATATGCTTTTTCATTAACTGCTCAAGGCGAAATTGTTGAGAATAAAATATTCTTGGAATTCGTATATTTCTTGTTTGAATTATTACAGTACTAAATTGCCTTAAAATGGCTGAATAGCTGAAAAAACAGGCCAGAAGTCGTCTTCACTCCGGGACGGCAAAAGCCAACATCAAATGAATGTGCATTGTTTGACTTTATAGAGAGGACCAGAGGATAAGGATAAGGATGAGGATGAAGATGAGGATGAGGATGAGGAGGCGGCGTTTGTCCAACTACTTTCAGCTGGCAATGATTGTTGTTCGAGCAGAGCAATGAGACTGGGGATTATAGAGTTATTTTACAGGACAATGACAAGGACGGGCGGGCATTATCTGGCGCGATTCTGTCCCCAGACATTCGAGTGCAGTTTGGCATTTGAGTTTTTGTTTTTGTACTTGTGCATCCGCATCTGCATCTCCAGCTGCCCGATGCCCAGTGCCCGATGGTTTGCCGGGCAAAATCCGGGCTGAAACTGGACCAAAATGGTCGACTAATGCTGCCACTTTTGTTGGCTCTGCTCTTGACCAGCTCGGTTGGTCGTTGTTTGTGAGTTTTCGCATCACGTGGCACTGACAAAACAATGGGGCCGACAGCAGCCAAGTAGCCAAATGGCAGCTGTCTCGGCCCCCACACTTTCATTATCATCCTCCGAAAAAAAAACCAAAGCCATCCTCCTTTATCACCAGCAACTCATTCATTTCGTCAGAAATTTTAGCTTTTTCACTTGGCGACAATTTTTTTTATTGTTGTTGCTGTTTGCCTGTGCTCGCGTTGCTTAATTAAA